>NC_091459.1:103885641-105184410 GCF_027789765.1 Dendropsophus ebraccatus | reverse complement strand
GCGATCCAGGCTCGCACTGACTTACCTGGCCGCTCCAGGCTCCGCTCTGACTTACCTATCCGTGCTCCAGGCTCCGCTCTGACTTACCTATCCGCGCTCCAGGCTCCGCTGTGACTTACCTCCCCATGCACCAGGCTCCGCTGGACTTACCCGGCCCCGCTCCAGACTCCGCTCTGACTTACCTACCTGTGCTCCAGGCTCTGTTCTGACTTACCTACCCGCGCTCCAGGATCTGCTCTGACTTACCTACCCGTGCTCCAGGCTCCGCTCGTCTTTCCTATCGCGCTCCAGGCTCCGCTACTGACTTACCTCCCCATGCTCCAGGCTCCGCTCTGACTTACCCGGCCCCGCTCCAGGCTCCGCTCTGACCATACCTACCCGCGCTCTGGCCTCCGCACTGACTTACCTGGCCCCGCTCCAGGCTCCGCACTGACTGACTTACCGGCCCGCTCCATGCTCACCGCTCTGACTTACCTACCCGCGCTCCAGGATCTGCTCTGACTTACCTACCTGCGATCCAGGCTCCGCACTGACTTTCCTGGCCCCGCTCCAGGCTCCGCTCTGACTTACCTACCCACGCTCCAAGATCTGCTCTGACTTACCTACCCGCGATCCAGGCTCCGCACTGACTTACCTGGCCCCGCTCCAGGCTCCGCACTGACTTACCTCCCTGCGATCCAGGCTCCGCTCTGACTTACCTATCCGCGCTCCAGACTCCGCTCTGACTTACCTACCCGCGCTCCCGGCTCCACACTGACTTACCTATCCGCGCTCCAGACTCCGCTCTGACTTACCTACCCGCGCTCCAGGATCCGCACTGACTTACCTGGCCCCGCTCCAGGATCTGCACTGACTTACCTGGCCCCGCTCCAGGCTCCGCACTGACTTACCTGGCCCTGCTCCAGGCTTCGCTCTGACTTACCTACCCGCGCTCCAGGCTCCGCTCTGACTTACCTACCCGCGCTCCAGGCTCCGCACTGACTTACCTGGCCCCGCTCCAGGCTCCGCTCTGACTTACCTATCCGCGCTCCAGACTCCGCTCTGACTTACCTACCCGCGCTCCAGGATCCGGACTGACTTACCTACCCGCGCTCCAGGCTCCGCACTGACTTACCTGGCCCCGCTCCAGGCTCCGCATTGACTTACCTACCCACGATCCAGGCTCCGCTCTGATCTACCTATCCGTGCTCCAGGCTCCGCTCTGACTTACCTATCCGCGCTCCAGGATCTGCTCTGACTTACCTACCCGCGCTCCAGCTCCGCTCTGACTTACCTACCCGCGCTCCAGGCTCCCCTGTGACTTACCTACCTGCGCTCCAGGCTCTGTTCTGACTTACCTACCCGCGCTCCAGGATCTGCTCTGACTTACCTATCCGCGCTCCAGGCTCCGCTGTGACTTACCTACCCGCGCTCCAGGCTCCGCTGTGACTTACCTACCTGTGCTCCAGGCTCTGTTCTGACTTACCTACCCGCGCTCCAGGATCTGCTCTGACTTACCTACCTGCGATCCAGGCTCCGCACTGACTTTCCTGGCCCCGCTCCAGGCTCCGCTCTGACTTACCCTACCCACGCTCCAAGATCTGCTCTGACTTACCTACCCGTGCTCCAGGCTCCGCTCTGTCTTTCCTATCCGCGCTCCAGGCTCCGCTCTGACTTACCTCCCCATGCTCCGCTGTGACTTACCCGGCCCCGCTCCAGGCTCCGCTCTGACATACCTACCCGCGCTCCTGGCTCCGCACTGACTTACCTATCCGCGCTTCAGACTCCGCTCTGACTTACCTACCCGCGCTCCAGACTCCGCTCTGACTTACCTACCCGCGCTCCAGGATCCGGTCTGACTTACCTACCCGCGCTCCAGGCTCCGCACTGACTTACCTGGCCCCGCTCCAGGCTCCGCACTGACTTACCTATCCGCGCTCCAGGCTCCGCTCTGACTTACCTACCCGCGCTCCAGGATCTGCTCTGACTTACCTACCCGCGCTCCAGGCTCCGCTCTGACTTACCTACCCGCGCTCCAGGCTCCCCTGTGACTTACCTACCTGCGCTCCAGGCTCTGTTCTGACTTACCTACCCCGCGCTCCAGGATCTGCTCTGACTTACCTACTGCGATCCAGGCTCCGCACTGACTTTCCTGGCCCCGCTCCAGGCTCCGCTCTGACTTACCTACCCACGCTCCAAGATCTGCTCTGACTTACCTACCCGTGCTCCAGGCTCCGCTCTGTCTTTCCTATCCGCGCTCCAGGCTCCGCTCTGACTTACCTCCCCATGCTCCGCTGTGACTTACCCGGCCCGCTCCAGGCTCCGCTCTGACATACCTACCCGCGCTCCTGGCTCCGCACTGACTTACCTGGCCCTGCTCCATGCTCAGCTCTGACTTACCTGGTCTCGCTTCAGGCTCCGCTCTGACTTACCTTCATCTTCAGCACAGTTTTCACATTTTGATTTATTATGATTACAGTAAAATTTGATTTCTATTTCTTCCAAACACCCCTTCCCTGTGTTACTAAGTATTTTATTACCATTACCATTATCATTACCATTACCATTATATTCCAGAGACCCTTATCCAGGTATACAGTCAGCACATTAGTGCAGTGGATGTCAGTCTGATCATGTCTTAGACCAGGCTCATGCCTTATGTCTGCTATGTGCTTTTCCTTTATATTTCTTTCCTTTTAAGAAAAAGTGAAGATCACATAACACACACAGTGCATGAGCCCGGGCATAGAGGGAGATTTATCAAACATGGTGTAAAGGGAAACTGGCTCAGTTGCCCCTAGCAACCAATCAGATTCCACTTATCATTTCACACAGACTCTTTGGAAAATGTAAGGTGGAATCTCATTGGTTGCTAGGGGCAACTGAGCCAGTTTCCCTTTACACCATGTTTGATAAATCTCCCTCTAAGTGTATAGAATATCCCCCTAGTTACATGGTATAATACTGGAGACCCCTACCTATACAAGACCAGTGGTGATAGGAGTAAGATCTGTACAATGGGGATGTATTATCACCTTATATTGCATGTCAGTTGTTTCCTATGCATTTCCTATAGGGCACCGTCCCCAACTGTCACTCCTCCATTATTCCTGCACTTAGGGGGAGATTTATCAAATATGGTGTAAAGGGAAACTGGCTCAGTTGCCCCTAGCAACCAATCCGATTCACTTTTCATTTCACACAGACTCTTTGGAAAATGTAAGGTGGAATCTCATTGGTTGCTAGGGGCAACTGAGACAGTTTCCCTTTACACCATGTTTGATAAATCTCCCTCTTACTGATACATTTGCACAATCCCATCTCTACATATACAGCCCACTGTGTACTCTCCCACCCCAATACTATATTGCCCCCACCCCAATACTATATTGGATGGTTAATTTGAACTTACATAATCCAGGGAAAAAGTGGTCAGTCCTTCTCCTGCAGGGGCTCGTCCTGATCCACGTCGATCCTCTGTAAATAATAGAAATCCACATGTCCAAATCCAAATGTCGCAAATCTGTCGCCTTAAGACAAAAAAAAAAAAACATTAGATGGAGAAAATAAATTCAAAACATAAAGAAAATATCAAAAAAATAATCAGGAGCCAATGAGAGATGATACTTACACATGTGGATCCGGTCGACACCGGCTGATACAGAATTCCGTTGTGATGTCACGATAAAACTTTATTGATAAATTTACATTGGACACAAACAAGAAAACTATTATTAGTACTCTATTGGTATTATTATTTTTGGATTATTTTATTCCATAATGACTTAACTCTCCACGCTCCAGGCTCCGCTCTGTCTTTCCTATCCGCGCTCCAGGCTCCGCTCTGACTTACCTCCCCATGCTCCAGGCTCCGCTGTGACTTACCCAGCCCCGCTCCAGGCTCCGCTCTGACATACCTACCCGCGCTCCTGGCTCCGCACTGACTTACCTGGCCCCGCTCCAGGCTCCGCACTGACTTACCTGGCCCTGCTCCATGCTCAGCTCTGACTTACCAACCCGCGCTCCATGCTCCGCTCTGACTTACCTACCCGCGCTCCATGCTCCGCTCTGACTTACCAGGCCCCGTTCCAGACACCGCTCTGACTTACCTACCCACGCTCCAGGCTCCGCACTGACTTACCTGGCCCCGCTCCAGGCTCCGCACTGACTTACCTGGCCCTGCTCCATGCTCAGCTCTGACTTACCTGGCCCCGCTCCAGGCTCCGCACTGACTTACCTGGCTCCGCTCCAGGCTTCGCACTGACTTACCTGGCCCTGCTGCATGCTCAGCTCTGACTTACCAACCCGCGCTCCATGCTCCGCTCTGACTTACCTACCCGCGCTCCAAGATCCACTCAGATTTACCTACCTGCGCTCAAGGCTCCGCTCTGAGTTACATACCTGCGATCCAGGCTCTGCTTTGCCTTACCCGGCCCCGCTCCAGGGTCCGTTCTGACAAACCCGACCCTGCTCCAGGCTCCGCTCTGACTTACCTACCCGAGATCCAGGCTCCGCACTGACTTACCTACCCGCGCTCCAGGCGCCGCACTGACTTACCTGGCCCCGCCTCCAGGCTCCGCACTGACTTACCTGGCCCTGCTCCATGCTCAGCTCTGACTTACCAACCCGCGCTCCATGCTCCGCTCTGACTTACCTACCCGCGCTCCATGCTCCGCTCTGACTTACCAGGCCCCTTCCAGACACCGCTCTGACTTACCTACCCACGCTCCAGGCTCCGCACTGACTTACCTGGCCCCGCACTGACTTACCTGGCCCTGCTCCATGCTCAGCTCTGACTTACCTGGCCCCGCTCCAGGCTCCGCACTGACTTACCTGGCTCCGCTCCAGGCTTCGCACTGACTTACCTGGCCCTGCTGCATGCTCAGCTCTGACTTACCAACCCGCGCTCCATGCTCCGCTCTGACTTACCTACCCGCGCTCCAAGATCCACTCAGATTTACCTACCTGCGCTCAAGGCTCCGCTCTGACTTACCTACCCGAGATCCAGGCTCCGCACTGACTTACCTACCCGCGCTCCAGGCGCCGCACTGACTTACCTGGCCCCGCTCCAGGCTCCGCACTGACTTACCTACCCGCGATCTAGGCTCCGCTCTGACTTACCTATCCGCGCTCCAGACTCCGCTCTGACTTACCTACCCGCGCTCCAGACTCCGCTCTGACTTACCTGGCCCCGCTCCAGGCTCTGCACTGACTTACCTGGCCCCGCTCCAGGCTCCGCACTGACTTACCTGGCCCTGCTCCAGGCTTCGCTCTGACTTACCTACCCACGCTCCAGGCTCCGCTCTGACTTACCTAACCACGCTCCAGGCTCCGCACTGACTTACCTGGCCCCACTCCAGGCTCCGCACTGACTTACCTATCCGCGCTTCAGACTCCGCTCTGACTTACCTACCCGCGCTCCAGGCTCCGCTCTGACTTACCTACCCGCGCTCCAGGATCCGCACTGACTTACCTGGGCCCGCTCCAGGCTCCGAACTGACTTACCAACCCGCGATCCAGGCTCCGCTCTGACTTACCTATCCGTGCTCCAGACTCCGCTCTGATTTACCTGGCCCCGCTCCAGCCTCCGCACTGACTTACCTGGCCCTGCTCCAGGCTCCGCTCTGACTTACCTACTCGCGCTCCAGGCTCTGCTGTGAATTACCTACCTGCGTTCCAGGCTCCGCTCTGACTTACCTACCCGCGCTCCAGGCTCCGCTGTGACTTACCTACATGCGATCCAGGCTCCGCAGTGACTTACCTGGCCCCGCTCCAGGCTCCGCTCTGACTTACCTATCCGTGCTCCAGGCTCCGCTCTGACTTACCTATCCGCGCTCCAGGCTCCGCTGTGACTTACCTCCCCATGCACCAGGCTCCGCTGTGACTTACCCGGCCCCGCTCCAGACTCCGCTCTGACTTACCTACCTGTGCTCCAGGCTCTGTTCTGACTTACCTACCCGCGCTCCAGGATCTGCTCTGACTTACCTACCCGTGCTCCAGGCTCCGCTCTGTCTTTCCTATCCGCGCTCCAGGCTCCGCTCTGACTTACCTCCCCATGCTCCAGGCTCCGCTCTGACTTACCCGGCCCCGCTCCAGGCTCCGCTCTGACTTACCTACCCGCGCTCCAGGCTCCGCACTGACTTACCTGGCCCCGCTCCAGGCTCCGCACTGACTTACCTGGCCCTGCTCCATGCTCAGCTCTGACTTACCTACCCACGCTCCAAGATCTGCTCTGACTTACCTACCCGCGATCCAGGCTCCGCTCTGACTTACCTGGCCCCGCTCCAGGCTCCGCACTGACTTACCTACCCGCGATCCAGGCTCCGCTCTGACTTACCTGGCCCCGCTCCAGACTCCGCTCTGACTTACCTACCCGCGCTCCAGGCTCCACACTGACTTACCTATCCGCGCTCCAGACTCCGCTCTGACTTACCTACCCGTGCTCCAGGATCCGCACTGACTTACCTGGCCCCGCTCCAGGATCTGCACTGACTTACCTGGCCCCGCTCCAGGCTCCGCACTGACTTACCTGGCCCTGCTCCAGGCTTCGCTCTGACTTACCTACCCACGCTCCAGGCTCCGCTCTGACTTACCTACCCGCGCTCCAGGCTCCGCACTGACTTACCTGGCCCCCCTCCAGGCTCCGCACTGACTTACCTGGCCCCACTCCAGGCTCCGCACTGACTTACCTGGCCCCACTCCAGGCTCCGCACTGACTTACCTATCCGCGCTCCAGACTCCGCTCTGACTTACCTACCCGCGCTCCAGGATCCGCACTGACTTACCTACCCGCGCTCCAGGCTCCGCACTGACTTACCTGGCCCCGCTCCAGGCTCCGCATTGACTTACCTACCCGCGATCCAGGCTCCGCTCTGACTTACCTATCCGTGCTCCAGGCTCCGCTCTGACTTACCTATCCGCGCTCCAGGATCTGCTCTGACTTACCTACCCGCGCTCCAGGCTCCGCTCTGACTTACCTACCCGCGCTCCAGGCTCCGCTCTGACTTACCTACCCGCGCTCCAGGCTCTGTTCTGACTTACCTACCCGCGCTCCAGGATCTGCTCTGACTTACCTACCTGCGATCCAGGCTCCGCACTGACTTTCCTGGCCCCGCTCCAGGCTCCGCTCTGACTTACCTACTCACGCTCCAAGATCTGCTCTGACTTACCTACCCGTGCTCCAGGCTCCGCTCTGTCTTTCCTATCCGCGCTCCAGGCTCCGCTCTGACTTACCTCCCCATGCTCCGCTGTGACTTACCCGGCCCCCGCTCCAGGCTCCGCTCTGACATACCTACCCGCGCTCCTGGCTCCGCACTGACTTACCTATCCGCGCTTCAGACTCCGCTCTGACTTACCTACCCGCGCTCCAGACTCCGCTCTGACTTACCTACCCGCGCTCCAAGATCCACTCAGATTTACCTACCTGCGCTCAAGGCTCCGCTCTGACTTACATACCTATGATCCAGGCTCTGCTTTGCCTTACCCGGCCCCCGCTCCAGGGTCCGTTCTGACAAACCCGACCCTGCTCCAGGCTCCGCTCTGACTTACCTACCCGAGATCCAGGCTCCGCACTGACTTACCTACCCGCGCTCCAGGCGCCGCACTGACTTACCTGGCCCCGCTCCAGGCTCCGCACTGACTTACCTACCCGCGATCCAGGCTCCGCTCTGACTTACCTATCCGCGCTCCAGACTCCGCTCTGACTTACCTACCCGCGCTCCAGACTCCGCTCTGACTTACCTGGCCCCGCTCCATGCTCAGCTCTGACTTACCTGGTCTCGCTTCAGGCTCCGCTCTGACTTACCTTCATCTTCAGCACAGTTTTCACATTTTGATTTATTATGATTACAGTAAAATTTGATTTCTATTTCTTCCAAACACCCCCTTCCCTGTGTTACTAAGTATTTTTATTACCATTACCATTATCATTACCATTACCATTATATTCCAGAGACCCTTATCCAGGTATACAGTCAGCACATTAGTGCAGTGGATGTCGTTCTGATCATGTCTTAGACCAGGCTCATGCCTTATGTCTGCTATGTGCTTTTCCTTTATATTTCTTTCCTTTTAAGAAAAAGTGAAGATCACATAACACACACAGTGCATGAGCCCGGGCATAGAGGGAGATTTATCAAACATGGTGTAAAGGGAAACTGGCTCAGTTGCCCCTAGCAACCAATCAGATTCCACTTATCATTTCACACAGACTCTTTGGAAAATGTAAGGTGGAATCTCATTGGTTGCTAGGGGCAACTGAGCCAGTTTCCCTTTACACCATGTTTGATAAATCTCCCTCTAAGTGTATAGAATATCCCCCTAGTTACATGGTATAATACTGGAGACCCCTACCTATACAAGACCAGTGGTGATAGGAGTAAGATCTGTACAATGGGGATGTATTATCACCTTATATTGCATGTCAGTTGTTTCCTATGCATTTCCTATAGGGCACCGTCCCCAACTGACACTCCTCCATTATTCCTGCACTTAGGGGGAGATTTATCAAATATGGTGTAAAGGGAAACTGGCTCAGTTGCCCCTAGCAACCAATCCGATTCCACTTTTCATTTCACACAGACTCTTTGGAAAATGTAAGGTGGAATCTCATTGGTTGCTAGGGGCAACTGAGACAGTTTCCCTTTACACCATGTTTGATAAATCTCCCTCTTACTGATACATTTGCACAATCCCATCTCTACATATACAGTCCACTGTGTACTCTCCCACCCCAATACTATATTGCCCCCACCCCAATACTATATTGGATGGTTAATTTGGACTTACATAATCCAGGGAAAAAGTGGTCAGTCCTTCTCCTGCAAGGGCTCGTCCTGATCCACGTCGATCCTCTGTAAATAATAGAAATCCACATGTCCAAATCCAAATGTCGCAAATCTGTCGCCTTAAGACAAAAAAAAAAAAAACATTAGATGGAGAAAATAAATTCAAAACATAAAGAAAATATCAAAAAAATAATCAGGAGCCAATGAGAGATGATACTTACACATGTGGATCCGGTCGACACCGGCTGATACAGAATTCCGTTGTGATGTCACGATAAAACTTTATTGATAAATTTACATTGGACACAAACAAGAAAACTATTATTAGTACTCTATTGGTATTATTATTTTTGGATTATTTTATTCCATAATGACTTACCTCTCCACGCTCCAGGCTCCGCTCTGTCTTTCCTATCCGCGCTCCAGGCTCCGCTCTGACTTACCTCCCCATGCTCCAGGCTCCGCTGAGACTTACCCAGCCCCGCTCCAGGCTCCGCTCTGACATACCTACCCGCGCTCCTGGCTCCGCACTGACTTACCTGGCCCCGCTCCAGGCTCCGCACTGACTTACCTGGCCCTGCTCCATGCTCAGCTCTGACTTACCAACCCGCGCTCCATGCTCCGCTCTGACTTACCTACCCGCGCTCCATGCTCCGCTCTGACTTACCAGGCCCCGATCCAGACACCGCTCTGACTTACCTACCCACGCTCCAGGCTCCGCACTGACTTACCTGGCCCCGCTCCAGGCTCCGCACTGACTTACCTGGCCCTGCTCCATGCTCAGCTCTGACTTACCTGGCCCCGCTCCAGGCTCCGCACTGACTTACCTGGCTCCGCTCCAGGCTTCGCACTGACTTACCTGGCCCTGCTGCATGCTCAGCTCTGACTTACCAACCCGCGCTCCATGCTCCGCTCTGGCTTACCTACCCGCGCTCCAAGATCCACTCAGATTTACCTACCTGCGCTCAAGGCTCCGCTCTGACTTACATACCTGCGATCCAGGCTCTGCTTTGCCTTACCCGGCCCTGCTCCAGGGTCCGTTCTGACAAACCCGACCCTGCTCCAGGCTCCGCTCTGACTTACCTACCCGAGATCCAGGCTCCGCACTGACTTACCTACCCGCGCTCCAGGCGCCGCACTGACTTACCTGGCCCCGCTCCAGGCTCCGCACTGACTTACCTGGCCCTGCTCCATGCTCAGCTCTGACTTACCAACCCGCGCTCCATGCTCCGCTCTGACTTACCTACCCGCGCTCCATGCTCCGCTCTGACTTACCAGGCCCCGTTCCTGACACCGCTCTGACTTACCTACCCACGCTCCAGGCTCCGCGCTGACTTACCTGGCCCCGCACTGACTTACCTGGCCCTGCTCCATGCTCAGCTCTGACTTACCTGGCCCCGCTCCAGGCTCCGCACTGACTTACCTGGCTCCGCTCCAGGCTTCGCACTGACTTACCTGGCCCTGCTGCATGCTCAGCTCTGACTTACCAACCCGCGCTCCATGCTCCGCTCTGACTTACCTACCCGCGCTCCAAGATCCACTCAGATTTACCTACCTGCGCTCAAGGCTCCGCTCTGACTTACATACCTGCGATCCAGTCTCTGCTTTGCCTTACCCGGCCCCCGCTCCAGGGTCCGTTCTGACAAACCCGACCCTGCTCCAGGCTCCGCTCTGACTTACCTACCCGAGATCCAGGCTCCGCACTGACTTACCTACCCGCGCTCCAGGCGCCGCACTGACTTACCTGGCCCCGCTCCAGGCTCCGCACTGACTTACCTACCCGCGATCCAGGCTCCGCTCTGACTTACCTATCCGCGCTCCAGACTCCGCTCTGACTTACCTACCCGCGCTCCAGACTCCGCTCTGACTTACCTGGCCCCGCTCCAGGCTCTGCACTGACTTACCTGGCCCCGCTCCAGGCTCCGCGCTGACTTACCTGGCCCTGCTCCAGGCTTCGCTCTGACTTACCTACCCACGCTCCAGGCTCCGCTCTGACTTACCTAACCACGCTCCAGGCTCCGCACTGACTTACCTGGCCCCACTCCAGGCTCCGCACTGACTTACCTATCCGCGCTTCAGACTCCGCTCTGACTTACCTACCCGCGCTCCAGGCTCCGCACTGACTTACCTAGCCGCGCTCCAGACTCCGCTCTGACTTACCTACCCGCGCTCCAGGATCCGCACTGACTTAACTACCCGCGCTCCAGGCTCCGCACTGACTTACCTGGGCCCGCTCCAGGCTCCGAACTGACTTACCAACCCGCGATCCAGGCTCCGCTCTGACTTACCTATCCGTGCTCCAGACTCCGCTCTGACTTACCTGGCCCCGCTCCAGCCTCCGCACTGACTTACCTGGCCCCGCTCCAGGCTCCGCTCTGACTTACCTACTCGCGCTCCAGGCTCTGCTGTGAATTACCTACCTGCGTTCCAGGCTCCGCTCTGACTTACCTACCCGCGCTCCAGGCTCCGCTCTGACTTACCTACCTGCGATCCAGGCTCCGCAGTGACTTACCTGGCCCCGCTCCAGGCTCCGCTCTGACTTACCTATCCGTGCTCCAGGCTCCGCTCTGACTTACCTATCCGCGCTCCAGGCTCCGCTGTGACTTACCTCCCCCTGCACCAGGCTCCGCTGTGACTTACCCGGCCCCGCTCCAGACTCCGCTCTGACTTACCTACCTGTGCTCCAGGCTCTGTTCTGACTTACCTACCCGCGCTCCAGGATCTGCTCTGACTTACCTACCCGTGCTCCAGGCTCCGCTCTGTCTTTCCTATCCGCGCTCCAGGCTCCGCTCTGACTTACCTCCCCATGCTCCAGGCTCCGCTGTGACTTACCCGGCCCCGCTCCAGGCTCCGCTCTGACATACCTACCCGCGCTCCTGGCTCCGCACTGACTTACCTGGCCCCGCTCCAGGCTCCGCACTGACTTACCTGGCCCTGCTCCATGCTCAGCTCTGACTTACCTACCCGCGCTCCAGGATCTGCTCTGACTTACCTACCTGCGATCCAGGCTCCGCACTGACTTTCCTGGCCCCGCTCCAGGCTCCGCTCTGACTTACCTACCCACGCTCCAAGATCTGCTCTGACTTACCTACCCGCGATCCAGGCTCCGCACTGACTTACCTGGCCCCGCTCCAGGCTCCGCACTGACTTACCTACCTGCGATCCAGGCTCCGCTCTGACTTACCTATCCGCGCTCCAGACTCCGCTCTGACTTACCTACCCGCGCTCCCGGCTCCACACTGACTTACCTATCCGCGCTCCAGGCTCCGCTCTGACTTACCTATCCGTGCTCCAGGATCCGCACTGACTTACCTGGCCCCGCTCCAGGATCTGCACTGACTTACCTGGCCCCGCTCCAGGCTCCGCACTGACTTACCTGGCCCAGCTCCAGGCTTCGCTCTGACTTACCTACCCGCGCTCCAGGCTCCGCTCTGACTTACCTACCCGCGCTCCAGGCTCCGCACTGACTTACCTGGCCCCACTCCAGGCTCCGCACTGACTTACCTATCCGCGCTCCAGACTCCGCTCTGACTTACCTACCCGCGCTCCAGGATCCGGACTGACTTACCTACCCGCGCTCCAGGCTCCGCACTGACTTACCTGGCCCCGCTCCAGGCTCCGCATTGACTTACCTACCCACGATCCAGGCTCCGCTCTGACTTACCTATCCGTGCTCCAGGCTCCGCTCTGACTTACCTATCCGCGCTCCAGGATCTGCTCTGACTTACCTACCCGCGCTCCAGGCTCCGCTCTGACTTACCTACCCGCGCTCCAGGCTCCCCTGTGACTTACCTACCTGCGCTCCAGGCTCCGCTCTGACTTACCTATCCGAGCTCCAGGATCTGCTCTGACTTACCTACCCGCGCTCCAGGCTCAGCTCTGACTTACCTACCCGCGCTCCAGGCTCCCCTGTGACTTACCTACCTGCGCTCCAGGCTCTGTTCTGACTTACCTACCCGCGCTCCAGGATCTGCTCTGACTTACCTACCTGCGATCCAGGCTCCGCACTGACTTTCCTGGCCCCGCTCCAGGCTCCGCTCTGACTTACCTACCCACGCTCCAAGATCTGCTCTGACTTACCTACCCGTGCTCCAGGCTCCGCTCTGTCTTTCCTATCCGCGCTCCAGGCTCCGCTCTGACTTACCTCCCCATGCTCCGCTGTGACTTACCCGGCCCCGCTCAAGGCTCCGCTCTGACATACCTACCCGCGCTCCTGGCTCCGCACTGACTTACCTGGCCCTGCTCCATGCTCAGCTCTGACTTACCTGGTCTCGCTTCAGGCTCCGCTCTGACTTACCTTCATCTTCAGCACAGTTTTCACATTTTGATTTATTATGATTACAGTAAAATTTGATTTCTATTTCTTCCAAACACCCCCTTCCCTGTGTTACTAAGTATTTTTATTACCATTACCATTATCATTACCATTACCATTATATTCCAGAGACCCTTATCCAGGTATACAGTCAGCACATTAGTGCAGTGGATGTCAGTCTGATCATGTCTTAGACCAGGCTCATGCCTTATGTCTGCTATGTGCTTTTCCTTTATATTTCTTTCCTTTTAAGAAAAAGTGAAGATCACATAACACACACAGTGCATGAGCCCGGGCATAGAGGGAGATTTATCAAACATGGTGTAAAGGGAAACTGGCTCAGTTGCCCCTAGCAACCAATCAGATTCCACTTATCATTTCACACAGACTCTTTGGAAAATGTAAGGTGGAATCTCATTGGTTGCTAGGGGCAACTGAGCCAGTTTCCCTTTACACCATGTTTGATAAATCTCCCTCTAAGTGTATAGAATATCCCCCTAGTTACATGGTATAATACTGGAGACCCCTACCTATACAAGACCAGTGGTGATAGGAGTAAGATCTGTACAATGGGGATGTATTATCACCTTATATTGCATGTCAGTTGTTTCCTATGCATTTCCTATAGGGCACCGTCCCCAACTGTCACTCCTCCATTATTCCTGCACTTAGGGGGAGATTTATCAAATATGGTGTAAAGGGAAACTGGCTCAGTTGCCCCTAGCAACCAATCCGATTCCACTTTTCATTTCACACAGACTCTTTGGAAAATGTAAGGTGGAATCTCATTGGTTGCTAGGGGCAACTGAGACAGTTTCCCTTTACACCATGTTTGATAAATCTCCCTCTTACTGATACATTTGCACAATCCCATCTCTACATATACAGCCCACTGTGTACTCTCCCACCCCAATACTATATTGCCCCCACCCCAATACTATATTGGATGGTTAATTTGAACTTACATAATCCAGGGAAAAAGTGGTCAGTCCTTCTCCTGCAAGGGCTCGTCCTGATCCACGTCGATCCTCTGTAAATAATAGAAATCCACATGTCCAAATCCAAATGTCGCAAATCTGTCGCCTTAAGACAAAAAAAAAAAAAACATTAGATGGAGAAAATAAATTCAAAACATAAAGAAAATATCAAAAAAATAATCAGGAGCCAATGAGAGATGATACTTACACATGTGGATCCGGTCGACACCGGCTGATACAGAATTCCGTTGTGATGTCACGATAAAACTTTATTGATAAATTTACATTGGACACAAACAAGAAAACTATTATTAGTACTCTATTGGTATTATTATTTTTGGATTATTTTATTCCATAATGACTTACCTCTCCACGCTCCAGGCTCCGCTCTGTCTTTCCTATCCGCGCTCCAGGCTCCGCTCTGACTTACCTCCCCATGCTCCAGGCTCCGCTGTGACTTACCCAGCCCCGCTCCAGGCTCCGCTCTGACATACCTACCCGCGCTCCTGGCTCCGCACTGACTTACCTGGCCCCGCTCCAGGCTCCGCACTGACTTACCTGGCCCTGCTCCATGCTCAGCTCTGACTTACCAACCCGCGCTCCATGCTCCGCTCTGACTTACCTACCCGCGCTCCATGCTCCGCTCTGACTTACCAGGCCCCGTTCCAGACACCGCTCTGACTTACCTACCCACGCTCCAGGCTCCGCACTGACTTACCTGGCCCCGCTCCAGGCTCCGCACTGACTTACCTGGCCCTGCTCCATGCTCAGCTCTGACTTACCTGGCCCCGCTCCAGGCTCCGCACTGACTTACCTGGCTCCGCTCCAGGCTTCGCACTGACTTACCTGGCCCTGCTGCATGCTCAGCTCTGACTTACCAACCCGCGCTCCATGCTCCGCTCTGACTTACCTACCCGCGCTCCAAGATCCACTCAGATTTACCTACCTGCGCTCAAGGCTCCGCTCTGAGTTACATACCTGCGATCCAGGCTCTGCTTTGCCTTACCCGGCCCCGCTCCAGGGTCCGTTCTGACAAACCCGACCCTGCTCCAGGCTCCGCTCTGACTTACCTACCCGAGATCCAGGCTCCGCACTGACTTACCTACCCGCGCTCCAGGCGCCGCACTGACTTACCTGGCCCCGCTCCAGGCTCCGCACTGACTTACCTGGCCCTGCTCCATGCTCAGCTCTGACTTACCAACCCGCGCTCCATGCTCCGCTCTGACTTACCTACCCGCGCTCCATGCTCCGCTCTGACTTACCAGGCCCCTTCCAGACACCGCTCTGACTTACCTACCCACGCTCCAGGCTCCGCACTGACTTACCTGGCCCCGCACTGACTTACCTGGCCCTGCTCCATGCTCAGCTCTGACTTACCTGGCCCCGCTCCAGGCTCCGCACTGACTTACCTGGCTCCGCTCCAGGCTTCGCACTGACTTACCTGGCCCTGCTGCATGCTCAGCTCTGACTTACCAACCCGCGCTCCATGCTCCGCTCTGACTTACCTACCCGCGCTCCAAGATCCACTCAGATTTACCTACCTGCGCTCAAGGCTCCGCTCTGACTTACCTACCCGAGATCCAGGCTCCGCACTGACTTACCTACCCGCGCTCCAGGCGCCGCACTGACTTACCTGGCCCCGCTCCAGGCTCCGCACTGACTTACCTACCCGCGATCTAGGCTCCGCTCTGACTTACCTATCCGCGCTCCAGACTCCGCTCTGACTTACCTACCCGCGCTCCAGACTCCGCTCTGACTTACCTGGCCCCGCTCCAGGCTCTGCACTGACTTACCTGGCCCCGCTCCAGGCTCCGCACTGACTTACCTGGCCCTGCTCCAGGCTTCGCTCTGACTTACCTACCCACGCTCCAGGCTCCGCTCTGACTTACCTAACCACGCTCCAGGCTCCGCACTGACTTACCTGGCCCCACTCCAGGCTCCGCACTGACTTACCTATCCGCGCTTCAGACTCCGCTCTGACTTACCTACCCGCGCTCCAGGCTCCGCACTGACTTACCTATCCGCGCTCCAGACTCCGCTCTGACTTACCTACCCGCGCTCCAGGATCCGCACTGACTTAACTACCCGCGCTCCAGGCTCCGCACTGACTTACCTGGGCCCGCTCCAGGCTCCGAACTGACTTACCAACCCGCGATCCAGGCTCCGCTCTGACTTACCTATCCGTGCTCCAGACTCCGCTCTGATTTACCTGGCCCCGCTCCAGCCTCCGCACTGACTTACCTGGCCCTGCTCCAGGCTCCGCTCTGACTTACCTACTCGCGCTCCAGGCTCTGCTGTGAATTACCTACCTGCGTTCCAGGCTCCGCTCTGACTTACCTACCCGCGCTCCAGGCTCCGCTGTGACTTACCTACCTGCGATCCAGGCTCCGCAGTGACTTACCTGGCCCCGCTCCAGGCTCCGCTCTGACTTACCTATCCGTGCTCCAGGCTCCGCTCTGACTTACCTATCCGCGCTCCAGGCTCCGCTGTGACTTACCTCCCCATGCACCAGGCTCCGCTGTGACTTACCCGGCCCCGCTCCAGACTCCGCTCTGACTTACCTACCTGTGCTCCAGGCTCTGTTCTGACTTACCTACCCGCGCTCCAGGATCTGCTCTGACTTACCTACCCGTGCTCCAGGCTCCGCTCTGTCTTTCCTATCCGCGCTCCAGGCTCCGCTCTGACTTACCTCCCCATGCTCCAGGCTCCGCTGTGACTTACCCGGCCCCGCTCCAGGCTCCGCTCTGACATACCTACCCGCGCTCCTGGCTCCGCACTGACTTACCCGGCCCCGCTCCAGGCTCCGCTCTGACATACCTACCCGCGCTCCTGGCTCCGCACTGACTTACCTGGCCCCGCTCCAGGCTCCGCACTGACTTACCTGGCCCTGCTCCATGCTCAGCTCTGACTTACCTACCCACGCTCCAAGATCTGCTCTGACTTACCTACCCGCGATCCAGGCTCCGCACTGACTTACCTGGCCCCGCTCCAGGCTCCGCACTGACTTACCTACCTGCGATCCAGGCTCCGCTCTGACTTACCTATCCGCGCTCCAGACTCCGCTCTGACTTACCTACCCGCGCTCCCGGCTCCACACTGACTTACCTATCCGCGCTCCAGACTCCGCTCTGACTTACCTACCCGTGCTCCAGGATCCGCACTGACTTACCTGGCCCCGCTCCAGGATCTGCACTGACTTACCTGGCCCCACTCCAGGCTCCGCTCTGACTTACCTATCCGCGCTCCAGACTCCGCTCTGACTTACCTACCCGCGCTCCAGGATCCGGACTGACTTACCTACCCGCGCTCCAGGCTCCGCACTGACTTACCTGGCCCCGCTCTAGGCTCCGCATTGACTTACCTACCCGCGATCCAGGCTCCGCTCTGACTTACCTATCCGTGCTCCAGGCTCCGCTCTGACTTACCTATCCGCGCTCCAGGATCTGCTCTGACTTACCTACCCGCGCTCCAGGCTCCGCTCTGACTTACCTACCCGCGCTCCAGGCTCCCCTGTGACTTACCTACCTGCGCTCCAGGCTCTGTTCTGACTTACCTACCCGCGCTCCAGGATCTGCTCTGACTTACCTATCCGCGCTCCAGGCTCCGCTGTGACTTACCTACCCGCGCTCCAGGCTCCGCTGTGACTTACCTACCTGTGCTCCAGGCTCTGTTCTGACTTACCTACCCGCGCTCCAGGATCTGCTCTGACTTACCTACCTGCGATCCAGGCTCCGCACTGACTTTCCTGGCCCCGCTCCAGGCTCCGCTCTGACTTACCTACTCACGCTCCAAGATCTGCTCTGACTTACCTACCCGTGCTCCAGGCTCCGCTCTGACTTTCCTACCCGCGCTCCAGGCTCCGCTCTGACTTACCTCCCCATGCTCCGCTGTGACTTACCCGGCCCCGCTCCAGGCTCCGCTCTGACATACCTACCCGCGCTCCTGGCTCCGCACTGACTTACCTATCCGCGCTACAGACTCCGCTCTGACTTACCTACCCGCGCTCCAGACTCCGCTCTGACTTACCTACCCGCGCTCCAAGATCCACTCAGATTTACCTACCTGCGCTCAAGGCTCCGCTCTGACTTACATACCTGTGATCCAGGCTCTGCTTTGCCTTACCCGGCCCCCGCTCCAGGGTCCGTTCTGACAAACCCGACCCTGCTCCAGGCTCCGCTCTGACTTACCTACCCGAGATCCAGGCTCCGCACTGACTTACCTACCCGCGCTCCAGGCGCCGCACTGACTTACCTGGCCCCGCTCCAGGCTCCGCACTGACTTACCAACCCGCGCTCCATGCTCCGCTCTGACTTACCTACCCGCGCTCCATGCTCCGCTCTGACTTACCAGGCCCCGTTCCAGACACCGCTCTGACTTACCTACCCACGCTCCAGGCTCCGCACTGACTTACCTGGCCCCGCTCCAGGCTCCGCACTGACTTACCTGGCCCTGCTGCATGCTTAGCTCTGACTTACCAACCCGCGCTCCATGCTCCGCTCTGACTTACCTACCCGCGCTCCAAGATCCACTCAGATTTACCTACCTGCGCTCAAGGCTCCGCTCTGACTTACATACCTGCGATCCAGGCTCTGCTTTGCCTTACCCGGCCCCGCTCCAGGGTCCGTTCTGACAAACCCGACCCTGCTCCAGGCTCCGCTCTGACTTACCTACCCGAGATCCAGGCTCCGCACTGACTTACCTACCCGCGCTCCAGGCGCCGCACTGACTTACCTGGCCCCGCTCCAGGCTCCGCACTGATTTACCTGGCCCTGCTCCATGCTCAGCTCTGACTTACCAACCCGCGCTCCATGCTCCGCTCTGACTTACCTACCCGCGCTCCATGCTCCGCTCTGACTTACCAGGCCCTGTTCCAGACACCGCTCTGACTTACCTACCCACGCTCCAGGCTCCGCACTGACTTACCTGGCCCCGCACTGACTTACCTGGCCCTGCTCCATGCTCAGCTCTGACTTACCTGGCCCCGCTCCAGGCTCCGCACTGACTTACCTACCCGCGCTCCAAGATCCACTCAGATTTACCTACCTGCGCTCAAGGCTCCGCTCTGACTTACCTACCCGAGATCCAGGCTCCGCACTGACTTACCTACCCGCGCTCCAGGCGCCGCACTGACTTACCTGGCCCCGCTCCAGGCTCCGCACTGACTTACCTACCCGCGATCCAGGCTCCGCTCTGACTTACCTATCCGCGCTCCAGACTCCGCTCTGACTTACCTACCCGCGCTCCAGACTCCGCTCTGACTTACCTGGCCCCGCTCCAGGCTCTGCACTGACTTACCTGGCCCCGCTCCAGGCTCCGCACTGACTTACCTGGCCCTGCTTCAGGCTTCGCTCTGACTTACCTACCCACGCTCCAGGCTCCGCTCTGACTTACCTAACCACGCTCCAGGCTCCGCACTGACTTACCTGGCCCCACTCCAGGCTCCGCACTGACTTACCTATCCGCGCTTCAGACTCCGCTCTGACTTACCTACCCGCGCTCCAGGCTCCGCACTGACTTACCTATCCGCGCTCCAGACTCCGCTCTGACTTACCTACCCGCGCTCCAGGATCCGCACTGACTTAACTACCCGCGCTCCAGGCTCCGCACTGACTTACCTGGGCCCGCTCCAGGCTCCGAACTGACTTACCAACCCGCGATCCAGGCTCCGCTCTGACTTACCTATCCGTGCTCCAGCCTCCGCACTGACTTACCTGGCCCTGCTCCAGGCTCCGCTCTGACTTACCTACTCGCGCTCCAGGCTCTGCTGTGAATTACCTACCTGCGTTCCAGGCTCCGCTCTGACTTACCTACCCGCGCTCCAGGCTCCGCTGTGACTTACCTACCTGCGATCCAGGCTCCGCAGTGACTTACCTGGCCCCGCTCCAGGCTCCGCTCTGACTTACCTATCCGTGCTCCAGGCTCCGCTCTGACTTACCTATCCGCGCTCCAGGCTCCGCTGTGACTTACCTCCCCATGCACCAGGCTCCGCTGTGACTTACCCGGCCCCGCTCCAGACTCCGCTCTGACTTACCTACCTGTGCTCCAGGCTCTGTTCTGACTTACCTACCCGCGCTCCAGGATCTGCTCTGACTTACCTACCCGTGCTCCAGGCTCCGCTCTGTCTTTCCTATCCGCGCTCCAGGCTCCGCTCTGACTTACCTCCCCATGCTCCAGGCTCCGCTGTGACTTACCCGGCCCCGCTCCAGGCTCCGCTCTGACATACCTACCCACGCTCCTGGCTCCGCACTGACTTACCTGGCCCCGCTCCAGGCTCCGCACTGACTTACCTGGCCCTGCTCCATGCTCAGCTCTGACTTACCTACCCGCGCTCCAGGATCTGCTCTGACTTACCTACCTGCGATCCAGGCTCCGCACTGACTTTCCTGGCCCCGCTCCAGGCTCCGCTCTGACTTACCTACCCGCGCTCCAAGATCTGCTCTGACTTACCTACCCGCGATCCAGGCTCCGCACTGACTTACCTGGCCCCGCTCCAGGCTCCGCACTGACTTACCTACCTGCGATCCAGGCTCCGCTCTGACTTACCTATCCGCGCTCCAGACTCCGCTCTGACTTACCTACCCGCGCTCCCGGCTCCACACTGACTTACCTATCCGCGCTCCAGACTCCGCTCTGACTTACCTACCCGTGCTCCAGGATCCGCACTGACTTACCTGGCCCCGCTCCAGGATCTGCACTGACTTACCTGGCCCCGCTCCAGGCTCCGCACTGACTTACCTGGCCCTGCTCCAGGCTTCGCTCTGACTTACCTACCCACGCTCCAGGCTCCGCTCTGACTTACCTACCCGCGCTCCAGGCTCCGCACTGACTTACCTGGCCCCACTCCAGGCTCCGCACTGACTTACCTGGCCCCACTCCAGGCTCCGCATTGACTTACCTACCCGCGATCCAGGCTCCGCTCTGACTTACCTATCCGTGCTCCAGGCTCCGCTCTGACTTACCTATCCGCGCTCCAGGATCTGCTCTGACTTACCTACCCGCGCTCCAGGCTCCGCTCTGACTTACCTACCCGCGCTCCAGGCTCCCCTGTGACTTACCTACCTGCGCTCCAGGCTCTGTTCTGACTTACCTACCCGCGCTCCAGGATCTGCTCTGACTTACCTATCCGCGCTCCAGGCTCCGCTGTGACTTACCTACCCGCGCTCCAGGCTCCGCTTTGACTTACCTACCTGTGCTCCAGGCTCTGTTCTGACTTACCTACCCGCGCTCCAGGATCTGCTCTGACTTACCTACCTGCGATCCAGGCTCCGCACTGACTTTCCTGGCCCCGCTCCAGGCTCCGCTCTGACTTACCTACCCACGCTCCAAGATCTGCTCTGACTTACCTACCCGTGCTCCAGGCTCCGCTCTGTCTTTCCTATCCGCGCTCCAGGCTCCGCTCTGACTTACCTCCCCATGCTCCGCTGTGACTTACCCGGCCCCGCTCCAGGCTCCGCTCTGACATACCTACCCGCGCTCCTGGCTCCGCACTGACTTACCTATCCGCGCTTCAGACTCCGCTCTGACTTACCTACCCGCGCTCCAGACTCCGCTCTGACTTACCTACCCGCGCTCCAAGATCCACTCAGATTTACCTACCTGCGCTCAAGGCTCCGCTCTGACTTACATACCTGTGATCCAGGCTCTGCTTTGCCTTACCCGGCCCCCGCTCCAGGGTCCGTTCTGACAAACCCGACCCTGCTCCAGGCTCCGCTCTGACTTACCTACCCGAGATCCAGGCTCCGCACTGACTTACCTACCCGCGCTCCAGGCGCCGCACTGACTTACCTGGCCCCGCTCCAGGCTCCGCTCTGACTTACCTACCCGCGATCCAGGCTCCGCTCTGACTTACCTATCCGCGCTCCAGACTCCGCTCTGACTTACCTACCCGCGCTCCAGACTCCGCTCTGACTTACCTGGCCCCGCTCCATGCTCAGCTCTGACTTACCTGGTCTCGCTTCAGGCTCCGCTCTGACTTACCTTCATCTTCAGCACAGTTTTCACATTTTGATTTATTATGATTACAGTAAAATTTGATTTCTATTTCTTCCAAACACCCCCTTCCCTGTGTTACTAAGTATTTTTATTACCATTACCATTATCATTACCATTACCATTATATTCCAGAGACCCTTATCCAGGTATACAGTCAGCACATTAGTGCAGTGGATGTCAGTCTGATCATGTCTTAGACCAGGCTCATGCCTTATGTCTGCTATGTGCTTTTCCTTTATATTTCTTTCCTTTTAAGAAAAAGTGAAGATCACATAACACACACAGTGCATGAGCCCGGGCATAGAGGGAGATTTATCAAACATGGTGTAAAGGGAAACTGGCTCAGTTGCCCCTAGCAACCAATCAGATTCCACTTATCATTTCACACAGACTCTTTGGAAATGTAAGGTGGAATCTCATTGGTTGCTAGGGGCAACTGAGCCAGTTTCCCTTTACACCATGTTTGATAAATCTCCCTCTAAGTGTATAGAATATCCCCCTAGTTACATGGTATAATACTGGAGACCCCTACCTATACAAGACCAGTGGTGATAGGAGTAAGATCTGTACAATGGGGATGTATTATCACCTTATATTGCATGTCAGTTGTTTCCTATGCATTTCCTATAGGGCACCGTCCCCAACTGTCACTCCTCCATTATTCCTGCACTTAGGGGGAGATTTATCAAATATGGTGTAAAGGGAAACTGGCTCAGTTGCCCCTAGCAACCAATCCGATTCCACTTTTCATTTCACACAGACTCTTTGGAAAATGTAAGGTGGAATCTCATTGGTTGCTAGGGGCAACTGAGACAGTTTCCCTTTACACCATGTTTGATAAATCTCCCTCTTACTGATACATTTGCACAATCCCATCTCTACATATACAGCCCACTGTGTACTCTCCCACCCCAATACTATATTGCCCCCACCCCAATACTATATTGGATGGTTAATTTGGACTTACATAATCCAGGGAAAAAGTGGTCAGTCCTTCTCCTGCAGGGGCTCGTCCTGATCCACGTCGATCCTCTGTAAATAATAGAAATCCACATGTCCAAATCCAAATGTCGCAAATCTGTCGCCTTAAGACAAAAAAAAAGAAACATTAGATGGAGAAAATAAATTCAAAACATAAAGAAAATATCAAAAAAATAATCAGGAGCCAATGAGAGATGATACTTACACATGTGGATCCGGTCGACACCGGCTGATACAGAATTCCGTTGTGATGTCACGATAAAACTTTATTGATAAATTTACATTGGACACAAACAAGAAAACTATTATTAGTACTCTATTGGTATTATTATTTTTTGATTATTTTATTCCATAATGACTTACCTCTCCACGCTCCAGGCTCCGCTCTGTCTTTCCTATCCGCGCTCCAGGCTCCGCTCTGACTTACCTCCCCATGCTCCAGGCTCCGCTGTGACTTACCCAGCCCCGCTCCAGGCTCCGCTCTGACATACCTACCCGCGCTCCTGGCTCCGCACTGACTTACCTGGCCCCGCTCCAGGCTCCGCACTGACTTACCTGGCCCTGCTCCATGCTCAGCTCTGACTTACCAACCCGCGCTCCATGCTCCGCTCTGACTTACCTACCCGCGCTCCATGCTCCGCTCTGACTTACCAGGCCCCGTTCCAGACACCGCTCTGACTTACCTACCCACGCTCCAGGCTCCGCACTGACTTACCTGGCCCCGCTCCAGGCTCCGCACTGACTTACCTGGCCCTGCTCCATGCTCAGCTCTGACTTACCTGGCCCCGCTCCAGGCTCCGCACTGACTTACCTGGCTCCGCTCCAGGCTTCGCACTGACTTACCTGGCCCTGCTGCATGCTCAGCTCTGACTTACCAACCCGCGCTCCATGCTCCGCTCTGACTTACCTACCCGCGCTCCAAGATCCACTCAGATTTA
Organism: Dendropsophus ebraccatus; assembly: GCF_027789765.1. NCBI lineage: Eukaryota > Metazoa > Chordata > Amphibia > Anura > Hylidae > Dendropsophus > Dendropsophus ebraccatus. The sequence continues at coordinate 105,160,442 of NC_091459.1, read as the reverse complement.
CCTACCTGCGCTCAAGGCTCCGCTCTGACTTACATACCTGCGATCCAGGCTCTGCTTTGCCTTACCCGGCCCCGCTCCAGGGTCCGTTCTGACAAACCCGACCCTGCTCCAGGCTCCGCTCTGACTTACCTACCCGAGATCCAGGCTCCGCACTGACTTACCTACCCGCGCTCCAGGCGCCGCACTGACTTACCTGGCCCCGCTCCAGGCTCCGCACTGACTTACCTGCCCCTGCTCCATGCTCAGCTCTGACTTACCAACCCGCGCTCCATGCTCCGCTCTGACTTACCTACCCGCGCTCCATGCTCCGCTCTGACTTACCAGGCCCCGTTCCAGACACCGCTCTGACTTACCTACCCACGCTCCAGGCTCCGCACTGACTTACCTGGCCCCGCACTGACTTACCTGGCCCTGCTCCATGCTCAGCTCTGACTTACCTGGCCCCGCTCCAGGCTCCGCACTGACTTACCTGGCTCCGCTCCAGGCTTCGCACTGACTTACCTGGCCCTGCTGCATGCTCAGCTCTGACTTACCAACCCGCGCTCCATGCTCCGCTCTGACTTACCTACCCGCGCTCCAAGATCCACTCAGATTTACCTACCTGCGCTCAAGGCTCCGCTCTGACTTACATACCTGCGATCCAGTCTCTGCTTTGCCTTACCCGGCCCCCGCTCCAGGGTCCGTTCTGACAAACCCGACCCTGCTCCAGGCTCCGCTCTGACTTACCTACCCGAGATCCAGGCTCCGCACTGACTTACCTACCCGCGCTCCAGGCGCCGCACTGACTTACCTGGCCCCGCTCCAGGCTCCGCACTGACTTACCTACCCGCGATCCAGGCTCCGCTCTGACTTACCTATCCGCGCTCCAGACTCCGCTCTGACTTACCTACCCGCGCTCCAGACTCCGCTCTGACTTACCTGGCCCCGCTCCAGGCTCTGCACTGACTTACCTGGCCCCGCTCCAGGATCTGCTCTGACTTACCTACCTGCGATCCAGGCTCCGCAGTGACTTACCTGGCCACGCTCCAGGCTCCGCTCTGACTTACCTATCCGTGCTACAGGCTCCGCTCTGACTTACCTATCCGCGCTCCAGGCTCCGCTGTGACTTACCTACCCGCGATCCAGGCTCCGCTGTGACTTACCTACCTGTGCTCCAGGCTCTGTTCTGACTTACCTACCTGCGCTCCAGGATCTGCTCTGACTTACCTACCTGCGATCCAGGCTCCGCACTGACTTTCCTGGCCCCGCTCCAGGCTCCGCTCTGACTTACCTACCCACGCTCCAAGATCTGCTCTGACTTACCTACCCGTGCTCCAGGCTCCGCTCTGTCTTTCCTATCCGCGCTCCAGGCTCCGCTCTGACTTACCTCCCCATGCTCCAGGCTCCGCTGTGACTTACCCGGCCCCGCTCCAGGCTCCGCTCTGACATACCTACCCGCGCTCCTGGCTCCGCACTGACTTACCTGGCCCCGCTCCAGGCTCCGCACTGACTTAACTGGCCCTGCTCCATGCTCAGCTCTGACTTACCTACCCGCGCTCCAGGATCTGCTCTGACTTACCTACCTGCGATCCAGGCTCCGCACTGACTTTCCTGGCCCCGCTCCAGGCTCCGCTCTGACTTACCTACCCACGCTCCAAGATCTGCTCTGACTTACCTACCCGTGCTCCAGGCTCCGCACTAACTTACCTGGCCCCGCTCCAGGCTCCGCACTGACTTACCTACCCGCGATCCAGGCTCCGCTCTGACTTACCTATCCGCGCTCCAGACTCCGCTCTGACTTACCTACCCGCGCTCCCGGCTCCACACTGACTTACCTATCCGCGCTCCAGACTCCGCTCTGACTTACCTACCCGCGCTCCAGGATCCGGACTGACTTACCTACCCGCGCTCCAGGCTCCGCACTGACTTACCTGGCCCCGCTCCCGGCTCCACACTGACTTACCTATCCGCGCTCCAGACTCCGCTCTGACTTACCTACCCGCGCTCCAGGATCCGGACTGACTTACCTACCCGCGATCCAGGCTCCGCTCTGACTTATCTATCCGTGCTCCAGGCTCCGCTCTGACTTACCTATCCGCGCTCCAGGATCTGCTCTGACTTACCTACCCGCGCTCCAGGCTCCGCTCTGACTTACCTACCCGCGCTCCAGGCTCCCCTGTGACTTACCTACCTGCGCTCCAGGCTCTGTTCTGACTTACCTACCCGCGCTCCAGGATCTGCTCTGACTTACCTATCCGCGCTCCAGGCTCCGCTGTGACTTACCTACCCGCGCTCCAGGCTCCGCTGTGACTTACCTACCAGTGCTCCAGGCTCTGTTCTGACTTACCTACCCGCGCTCCAGGATCTGCTCTGACTTACCTACCTGCGATCCAGGCTCCGCACTGACTTTCCTGGCCCCGCTCCAGGCTCCGCTCTGACTTACCTACCCACGCTCCAAGATCTGCTCTGACTTACCTACCCGTGCTCCAGGCTCCGCTCTGTCTTTCCTATCCGCGCTCCAGGCTCCGCTCTGACTTACCTCCCCATGCTCCAGGCTCCGCTGTGACTTACCCGGCCCCGCTCCAGGCTCCGCTCTGACATACCTACCCGCGCTCCTGGCTCCGCACTGACTTACCTGGCCCCGCTCCAGGCTCCGCACTGACTTACCTGGCCCTGCTCCATGCTCAGCTCTGACTTACCAACCCGCGCTCCATGCTCCGCTCTGACTTATCTACCCGCGCTCCATGCTCCGCTCTGACTTACCAGGCCCCGTTCCAGACTCCGCTCTGACTTACCTACCTGTGCTCCAGGCTCTGTTCTGACTTACCTACCCGCGCTCCAGGATCTGCTCTGACTTACCTACCTGCGATCCAGGCTCCGCACTGACTTTCCTACCCGCGCTCCAGACTCCGCACTGACTTACCTGGCCCTGCTCCAGGCTCCACACTGACTTACCTACCTGCGATCCAGGCTCCGCTCTGACTTACCTATCCGCGCTCCAGGCTCCACACTGACTTACCTATCCGCGCTCCAGACTCCGCTCTGACTCACCTACCCGTGCTCCAGGACCCGCACTGACTTACCTGGCCCCGCTCCAGGCTCTGCACTGACTTACCTGGCCTCGCTCCAGGCTCCGCACTGACTTACCTGGCCCTGCTCCATGCTCAGCTCTGACTTACCAACCCATGCTCCATGCTCCGCTCTGATTTACCTACCCACGCTCCAGGCTCCGCACTGACTTACCTAGCCCCGCTCCAGGCTCCGCACTGACTTACCTGGCCCTGCTCCATGCTCAGCTCTGACTTACCTGGTCTCGCTTCAGGCTCCGCTCTGACTTACGTTCATCTTCAGCACAGTTTTCACATTTTGATTTATTATGATTACAGTAAAGTTTGATTTCTATTTCTTCCAAACACCCCCTTCCCTGTGTTACTAAGTATTTTTATTACCATTACCATTATCATTACCATTACCATTATATTCCAGAGACCCTTATCCAGGTATACAGTCAGCACATTAGTGCAGTGGATGTCAGTCTGATCATGTCTTAGACCAGGCTCATGCCTTATGTCTGCTATGTGCTTTCAGGGCCGCTTTAACCAGAGGGCACATGGTGCACGTGCACCGGGCCCACTGGTTAAAGGGGCCCCCCCCGAGCAGGCCGGCCGTTGCTATGTGCGACCAATGCGGTCGCACAGGGCTCCGGCCACCAGCCTGTCAGGGGGGAGCGCCATGGATGGGTAATCTACTTACCCCTCCATGGCGCCCCCTGCAGGGCCCCCCCGTCCGCCGCTGCCCCTGCCCGCTGCTGCTGCGGCGCTTCAGCGCTGCAGCGGCAGCGACACTGACAGAGAGAGAGCCATTGGCTCCCTCCCTGTCAGTCCCTCTTGTGGCCGCACTTCCTGCGGTCACAAGAGGCCGCACTCTCCCTCTAGAGCCCGACGTCACTGGAGCGTCGGCGCGAGGGTAAGGGGAGTGCAGCCTCTTGTGACCGGAGGAAGTGCGGCCACAAGAGGGAAGAGAAGAGGAACGCGTGAACCCAGGTGAGTAAAAGTGTTTGTTTTTTTCAATGTTGTATGGGAGGGGGAGCTATATACTATGGGGGAGCACAGGGAGCTATATACTATGGGGGAGCACAGGGGGCTATATACTATTGGGGAGCACAGGGGGCTATATACTATGGGGGGCACAGGGGAGCTATATACTATTGGGGAGCACAAGGGGCTATATACTATTGGGGAGCACAGGGGGCTATATACTATGGGGGGCACAGGGGAGCTATATACTATTGGGGAGCACAGGGGGCTATATACTATGGGGGGGCACAGGGGGCTATATACTATGGGGGAGGACAGGGGGCTATATACTATGGGGGAGCACAGGGGGCTATATACTATTGGGGAGCACAGGGGGCTATATACTATGGGGGAGCACAGGGGAGCTATATACTATGGGGGAGCACAGGGGGCTATATACTATGGGGGAGCACAGGGGAGCTATATACTACTGGGGAGCACAGGGGAGCTATATACTATGGGGGAGCACAGGGGGCTATATACTACTGGGGAGCACAGGGGAGCTATATACTATGGGGGAGCACAGGGGGCTATATACTACTGGGGAGCACAGGGGAGCTATATACTATGGGGGAGCACAGGGGAGCTATATATTATGGGGGAGCACAGGGGACTATATACTACTGGGGAGCACAGGGGTCTATATACTATGGGGAGCACAGGGAAGCTATATACTATGGGGGAGCACAGGGGAGCTATATACTACTGGGGAGCACAGGGGGCTATATACTACTGGGCAGCACAGGGGGCTATATACTATGGGGGAGCACAGGGGGCTATATACTATGGGGGAGCACAGGGGAGCTATATACTATTGGGGAGCACAGGGGGCTATATACTATTGGGGAGCACAGGGGAGCTATATACTATTGGGGAGCACAGAGAGTTATATACTATTGGGGAGCACAGGGGTCTATATACTATGGGGGAGAGCACAGGGGGGGGCTATATATTATGGAGAGCACAGGGGGGCTATATACTATTGGGGAGAGCACAGGGGGCTATATACTATTGGGGGGGAGCACAGGGGGGCTATATACTATTGGGGGAGAGCACAGGGGGGCTATATACTATTGTGGGAGAGCACAGGGGGGGCTATATACTACTGGGGAGAGTGCACAGGGGGGCTATATACTAATGGGGGAGTGCACAGCAGGACTGTATATAACTAGAGGAGCACATGAGGGTCTATATACTACAGGGACACCTTAAAACTATGGAGGCACAGAGGGGTGTAACTATGTAGGGGTACAGAGGGGTGTTACTACTGTATAGGGGTATAAGGGACCTAACTACTGGATGTGTTGGAGCCTAAAATATTTGTCTGGCAGATTCTGGAGAGAAGATTCACAGCCAGGAGAAGACTTCAAGGTGGCCCAGGCTGGATGGAGAGAAAAAGAAAAGGTGACAGACTCTGATCGGAGAAGACGCCCCCGGTGAGTCACTGGATGTAACTGCACTCTGTTATAGGGTTGTAGTGTTAGGGGTCATGATGTGGCGGTATTATGTAATGGTATCGTTGGTGATATCTTTCTGTTTTGTTTAGTGCAGTTTTTATGTAATATGTAATCACTGTATGGTGGAAATAGTGTTATAAGGTAACTACTGTATGTATTGGGGCTCTTGATACAGTGTGGGGGCAAATTCAGTACATTATACAATGTGCCGAAAGGGAAGGGGGGGCCCACTCTTGAGGGCTGTGCACTGGGCCCACCAATGTATTAAAACGGCCCTGTGTGCTTTTCCTTTATATTTCTTTCCTTTTAAGAAAAAGTGAAGATCACATAACACACACAGTGCATGAGCCCGGGCATATAGGGAGATTTATCAGACATGGTGTAAAGGGAAACTGGCTCAGTTGCCCCTAGCAACCAATCAGATTCCACTTATCATTTCACACAGACTCTTTGGAAAATGTAAGGTGGAATCTCATTGGTTGCTAGGGGCAACTGAGCTAGTTTCCCTTTACACCATGTTTGATAAATCTCCCTCTAAGTGTATAGAATATCCCCCTAGTTACATGGTATAATACTGGAGACCCCTACCTATACAAGACCAGTGGTGATAGGAGTAAGATCTGTACAATGGGGATGTATTATCACCTTATATTGCATGTCAGTTGTTTCCTATGCATTTCCTATAGGGCACCGTCCCCAACTGTCACTCCTCCATTATTCCTGCACTTAGGGGGAGATTTATCAAATATGGTGTAAAGAGAAACTGGCTCAGTTGCCCCTAGCAACCAATCCGATTCCACTTTTCATTTCACACAGACTCTTTGGAAAATGTAAGGTGGAATCTCATTGGTTGCTAGGGGCAACTGAGCCAGTTTCCCTTTACACCACCTGTCGCCTTAAGACAAAAAAAAAGAAACATTAGATGGAGAAAATAAATTCAAAACATAAAGAAAATATCAAAAAAATAATTAGGAGCCAATGAGAGATGATACTTACACATGTGGATCCGGTCGACACCGGCTGATACAGAATTCCATTGTGATGTCACGATAAAACTTTATTGATAAATTTACATTGGACACAAACAAGAAAACTATTATTAGTACTCTATTGGTATTATTATTTTTTGATTATTTTATTCCATAATGACTTACCTCTCCACGCTTCAGGCTCCACTCTGACTTACCTACCCACGCTCCAAGATCTGCTCTGACTTACCTACCCGTGCTCCAAGCTCCGTTTTGACTTACCTGGCCCCACTCCAGGCTCCGCTCTCACTTACCCGACCCCGCTCCATTCTCCGCTCTGACTTACCTACCCTCGCTCCAAGATCCGCTCAGATTTACCTACCTACGCTCCACGCTCCGCTCTGACTTACCCATCATCGCTCCAGACTCCGCTCTGACTTACCTACCCGCGCTCCAGGGACTGCTCTGACTTACTTGGCCCCGCTCCAGGCTCCGCTCAGACTTACCTGGCCCCGCTCCAGGCTCCGCTCAGACTTACCTACCCGCGCTCCAGGCTCCGCTCTGACTTACCTACCCACGCTCCAGGCACTGCTGTGACTTATCTACCTGAGCTCCAGGCTCCGCTCTGACTTACCACTTACCTACCTGCGCTCCAGGCTCCGCTGTGACTTACCCGGCCCCCGCCTGACTTACCTACCTACACTCCAGGATTCGCTCTGACTTACCTACCAGCGCTCCATGCTCCGCTCTGACTTACCTGGCCACGCTCCAGGCTCCACTGTCACCTACCCGGCCCCGCTCTGACTTACCTACCCACGCTCAAGGATTCGCTATGACTCTCCTATCCGCGCTCCAGGTTCTGTTCTGACTTACCTACCCGTGCTCCAGGCTCCTCTCTGACTTACCTGGCCCCACTCCATGCTCCGCTCTGACTTACCTACCCGCGCTCCATGCTCCACTCTGCCTTACCCAGCCCCGCTCCAGGCTCCGCTCTGACTTGCCTGGCCTCGCTCCAGGCTCCGCTCTGTCTTACCTACCCGCGCTCCAGACGCCGCTCTGACTTACCTACCTGCGCTCCAGGCTATGCTGTGACTTACCTACCTGCGCTCCAGGCTATGCTGTGACTTACCTACCTGCGCTCCAGGCTCCGCTGTCACTTACCCGGCCCCGCTCCAGGCTCCGCTTTCACTTACCCGGCCCCGCTCCAGGCTCCGATTTGACTTACCTCCCCACGCTCCAGGCTCCGCTGCCACTTACCAGGCCCCGCTCCAGGCTCCGCTCTAACTTACCTGGCCCCGCACTGACTTACCTGGCCCTGCTCCATGCTCAGCTCTGACTTACCTACCCGCGCTCCATGCTCCGCTCTGACTTACCTACCCGTGCTCCATGCTCCGCTCTGACTTACCAGGCCCTGCTTCAGCCTCCGCTCTAACTTACTTGGCCCTGCTCTAGGCTCCGCACTGACTTACCTGGCCCCGCTTTGACTTACCTGGCCCTGCTCCAGGCTTTACTCTAATTTACCTACCGCGTTCCAGTCTCCGCTCTGACTTACCTACCCGTGCTCCAGGATCCGCTCTGACTTACCTACCTGCGATCCAGGCTCCGCACTGACTTACCTGGCCCCGCTCCAGGCTCCGCTCTGACTTACCTACCAGTGCTGCAGGCTCGGCTAGTAGTGGATTATAATAGGGGCGTTTCGGGCGGCAGCCCGGGGCCCTGAGCTCCTGGGGGGCCCATGACCACCCAAAAAGACTTATACTTTCAATGGTGTACTGTTTCCTGGCTACACTTCCGCCATGATTTGCAAAAAATCACTGTTTTTTTTAATGGCAATTTTGCACAAATCAGGGCATCATGACATTATCTATCCTGTACAAGAACGCCCGGCTAGTGCTGCCATAGTTACAGTGGGGTGGGGGGGGGCCAGGCTTGGTGAACAGCCTGGGGCCTATGGTAAAGTTAATCCGTCCTTGCGAGGCTCCGCTCTGACTTACCTGGACCCGCTGCAGGCTCAGCTCTAACTTACCTGGCCCCGCTCCAGGCTTCGCTCTGATTTACCTATCCACGCTCCATGCTCCGCTCTGACTTACCTACCAGTGCTCCAGGCTCCGCTCTGACTTACCTACCCGCGCTCCAGGCTCTGCTCTGACTTACCTATCCACAATCCAGAATCCGCTCTGACTTACCTACCCGCGCTCCAGGATCCGCTCTGACTTACCTACCTGTGATCCAGGCTCTGCACTGACTTACCTGGCCCGCTCCAGGCTCCGCTCTGACTTATCTACCTGCGATCCAGGCTCTGCTTTGACTTACCCAGCCCCGCTCCAGGGTCCGTTCTGACTTACCGACCCTGCTCCAGGCTCCGCTCTGACTTACCTACCCGCGATCCAGGCTCCCCTCTGACTTACCTATCCGCGCTCCAGACTCCGCTCTGACTTACCTACCCACGCTCCAGGATCCGCACTGACTTACCTGGCCCAGCTCCAGGCTCCACACTGACTTACCTGGCCCTCTTCCAGGCTCCGCTCTGACTTACCTACCCACGCTCCAGGCTCCGCTCTCACTTACCCGGACCGCTCCATGCTCCATTCTGACTTACCTACCCGCGCTACAAGATCCGCTCAGACTTCTCTACCTGCGCTCCAGGCTCCGCTCTGACTTATCCATCATTGCTCCAGACTCCGCTCTGACTTACCTACCCGCGCTTCAGGATCTGCTCTTACTTACCTACCTGCAATTCAGGCTCTGCACTTACTTACCTGGCCCCGCTCCAGGCTCCGCTCTGACTTACCTACCTGCTCTCCAGGCTCTGCTCTGACCTACCTATCCACGCTCCAGGCTCCACTCTGACTTACCTGGCCCCTCTCCAGGCTCCGCTCTGACTTACCTGGCCCCGCTCCAGGCTCCGCTCTGACTTACCTGGCCCCGCTCCAGGCTCCGCTCTGACTTACCTGGTCTCGCTTTAGGCTCCGCTCTGATTTACCTTCATCTTCAGCACAGTTTTCACATTTTAATTTATTATGATTACAGTAAAGTTTTATTTCTGTTTCTTCCAAACACCCCCTTCCCCCTTTTTATTACCATTACCATTATCATTACCATTACCATTATATTCCAGAGACCCTTATCCAGGTATACAGTCAGCACATTAGTGCAGTGGATGTCGTTCTGATCATGTCTTAGACCAGGCTCATGCCTTATGTCTGCTATGTGCTTTTCCTTTATATTTCTTTCCTTTTAAGAAAAAGTGAAGATCACATAACACACACAGTGCATGAGCCCGGGCATAGAGGGAGATTTATCAGACATGGTGTAAAGGGAAACTGGCTCAGTTGCCCCTAGCAACCAATCAGATTCCACCTTACATTTTCCAAAGAGTCTGTGTGAAATGAAAAGTGGAATCGGATTGGTTGCTAGGGGCAACTGAGCCAGTTTCCCTTTACACCATATTTGATAAATCTCCCCCTAAGTGCAGGAATAATGAAGGAGTGACAGTTGGGGACGGTGCCCTATAGGAAATGCATAGGAAACAACTGACATGCAATATAAGGTGATAATACATCCCCATTGTACAGATCTTACTCCTATCACCACTGGTCTTGTATAGGTAGAGGTCTCCAGTATTATACCATGTAACTGGGGGGTACATCTGCACAATCCCATCTCTACATATACAGCCCACTGTGTACTCTCCCACCCCAATACTATATTGCCCCCACCCCAATACTATATTGGATGGTTAATTTGGACTTACATAATCCAGGGAAAAAGTGGTCAGTCCTTCTCCTGCAGGGGCTCGTCCTGATCCACGTCGATCCTCTGTAAATAATAGAAATCCACATGTCCAAATCCAAATGTCGCAAATCTGTCGCCTTAAGACAAAAAAAAAGAAACATTAGATGGAGAAAATAAATTCAAAACATAAAGAAAATATCAAAAAAATAATCAGGAGCCAATGAGAGATGATACTTACACATGTGGATCCGGTCGACACCGGCTGATACAGAATTCCGTTGTGATGTCATGATCAAACTTTATTGACATTTTTACATTGGACACAACCAAGAAAACTATTATTAGTACTCTATTGGTATTATTATTTTTTGTTTATTTTATTCCATAATAAAAAAAAATTATTCTGTTGGCATAAAATGTGTATTGTTATAAGCCCCAATGTAGAGATCTACCCTTTTTAGTAGCCATTTTATAATATGGTTTATACTTAAATATGATAGATAATATCTCATACTTCATGTCCTCGCTTCTCAGCTGCTCTGCCTTTGTAAAGTCTCACTTCACTTATAAGGTTCAGTGTTTCTGATCAACGTGAGTGTTGCAGACTGTTGGCCATAGGCGGCCATTGTAACAGATGTACGACAAAGGTATTTGTCTTTTTTTGTATACAATTGTATTGTACAGTCTACTGCAGTTTTCACACTGTAGGATCCTTCCAATAAGCTTACTTTCTATGGGCACTCTGCTGTATCTGTCAGGTTTTCTTGGTATATGAGAATACATCAATGGTTTGCCGTATATACAAGATAATATAAACTACACATAAAGATGGATTTATTTGATATGATTTTATTAAAGGAATTAGAAAACTTGTGGAAACTTTATAATTTTCCCCCTTACAGCATAATTATAACCTATGAAATAAGTCAGGGTTATGGAGCATAGAAAATATAGCAGCTAAAGGAACATGGAGAGATGAATAGATTTATTTTATTTTTTTTTTAATAGTTTAAAGATTTTATGGGAGCACAGGGATGACACAAAGGGATAATGGATGCTTTATAAAGTGAGATCAGGCCTTTGTCCATTTTGGGGTCTAGTGACACGTGGTTATTTAGCTGCCATAAGTCAGGGATGCATCCCATTTTTTATGGGTGGGACATACATTTTTTCTGAGCTGAAGCCATGACACATCCCCAGAGCCAGCAGAAATATCATCCATAGGTGGTGGGTCCCAGGCCAGCCTCCACCTTCTACATCAGTCATGTCAAACTCTGGCCCTGGTGCCATTATTTTTGGCCCGCCAGACAATTCAGAGTTCGATTTACATCTGGCCCACATGATAATGACATTTATCATGTCATTTTTCATTGTGCACAGTGCTCGGAGACGCACACCACCGACAGTGCCAGGACCACCGCAGTCGCGCTTCAATAATTATTAAGGTTGGCCCGCGACTTTGTCCAATTTTTTTTATTTTTGGCCCACTGTGTATTTGAGATTGACACCCCTGATCTACATGATATAATATAAAGAATAATTTTAGCTTCACATGAAAAGTGTATTTCTAATAAAAGAAGAAAAAAGTAACTAAAATTGTGTCTCTGTGTCACCTTATAATAAATGTGTGAGAGAATGGATGAATGTGGGTGATAATGTCTAACAAAGGTTCACACAAAAGGATGCCTGAGAATGTATTATGTATGAGCAAAATAGTGGAATTTCAAGTGGTCAAGCGCCGCAAACGCCGCCTGAATTTCTGTCTGTCCCATTGATTCAATGGGATTTCTCGCATGTCAGTTCTTTGAGTGGAGATGAAATGATGGGACAGGCGGAATTTGCCTGCTTGAAGTTCTGCCACTTTTGCTCCGTCTGAATGGGCCCATAGGGATGTGAAGTGGGTGATGACTTATCAGCGGTCAACTGTACCAGTCTAAAGGTTGCTTGACCTCTATTGGGTTAATGGGGGGTATATTTGGTATATACATCTGACACTCACCATCAGTGGTTGTCTAACCCCCTATATGCCACAGTCAACATTAATTGGTCTGTACATTTGTCTGAATACATTTAGTTACCTAGGATCCCTGGCTTGTTTTGGGATAGGCCATCATAGTAAATGTACACTAAAACTTTAGCACAGTGCTGTATATATGGCTTATGTGTTCAGACAGGGGAGGAAATACTGATGCAAAGTAAAACTGCTATGATCAGGGCTGCATCTGCCATGAGGCGAAGTGAAGTCTTCGCCTCAGGAGGCAGATCACAAGACCCTGCAGGGGGTGGCCGCGGCTGCATATATTTTAGACATGATCGCTCACTGACTATAGACTGATGTCTCTGCTCCTGTGTGCATATTCCGGGGCGTGCTACGCTTATAGCATACCCCCCACGGAATATACGCACAGAAGCAGGGACTCCAGTCTGACACCTGCTCCTGCACTGTAGGGGTGCCCCTGCTGTCAGCTGTGTGTGTGTCCTTATAAGGGCGTACACACCGCTGACAGGAGGCTCAGAGCAAGGAGCCATCAGTTCTCTGATCTGTGCCTTTCACTCAGAGGTGTAGCTAGGGTCTCCTGCACCCGGGGCAAAGATACAGTGACTGTCATGGTCACTGTATATACAGATACAGGTGCTTTATAGATTGGTGTAGGGAACTTTGGCTCTCCAGCTGTTGCAAAACTACAACTCCCATCATACATGGACAAATCTAAAACTTTGTCCAGACATGATGGGAGTTGTAGTTCTGCAACAGCTGGAGAGCCAAGGTTCCCTACTTCTGCAGATAGTAGGTAAGGTTTATATAAATGTGATATATATTTGGAAAGGGCAGTTATTAAGGGGTTAAGTATAGAATAATGTATAACCAGACCAGACCCCTAAATAAACACTGGACACTCTTGTGTGTCTCCCCCATCCCAGACTGGTGTCACCCTGTACCCCCCTGCCCCCCCCCCCCCTCCTCCTCACTTCACACTGGGCAACAGGGCCGCCATCAGCCCGGGCTAAAACTAGCATCCAGGGGGGCCCGGCAGTCCAGCCTACCTGTGTGTAAGCTCCTGTTAGCTGTACCGCACAGGCAGGAAGACACAGGGCCTCCTCCTCACTCTCCCAGGGCCCCCTCCTCTTCCTCACTCCCCCGGGCCCCTCCCCCGCCCCACACAACCTTCTCTGGCAGCTTTCTCCTGTGCTGCGATGTCGGAGGAGAAGGGGGAGGGGCCCAGAGCCATGCTGTGTGAGGACCAGGAGGAAAACAGGAAGCACATGGGTCCTGGAGCTTCCCTGCAAGTAAGTGTAGATGTGTGTGTAATCATGTGTGCTGGGGGGGGATGATGTGTGGATGTGTGCTGGGGGGGGAGATAATGTGTGCATGTGTGCTGGAGGGGGGATGATGTGTGCATGTGTGCTGGGGGGGGGGGATGATGTGTGCATGTGTGCTGGGGGGGGATGATGTGTGCTGGGGGGGGATGATTATGTGTGCATGTGTGCTGGGGGGATGATGTGTGCTGAGGGGGATAATGTGTGCTGGGGGGGATAATGTGTGCTGGGGGGGATGATGTGTGCTGGGGGGATGACGTGTGCTGGGGGGATGACGTGTGCTGGGGGGATGACGTGTGCTGGGGGGGATAATGTGTGCTGGGGGGGGATGATGTGTGCTGGGGGGGATGATGTGTGCTGGGGGGGATGATGTGTGCTGGGAGGGATGATGTGTGCTGGGGGGATGATGTGTGCTGGGGGGGATGTGTGCTGGGGGGATGATGTGTGCATGTGTGCTGGGGGGATGATGTGTGCTGGGGGGATGATGTGTGCTGGGGGGATGATGTGTGCTGGGGGGGTGATGTGTGCTGGGGGGATGATGTGTGCTGGGAGGGACGATGTGTGCTGGGGGGTGATGTGTGCTGGGGGTGATGTGTGCTGGGAGGGACGATGTGTGCTGGGAGGGACGATGTGTACTGGGAGGGACGATGTGTACTGGGAGGGACGATGTGTGCTGGGGGGGGTGATGTGTGCTGGGAGGGACGATGTGTGCTGGGGGGTGATGTGTGCTGGGGGGGTGATGTGTGCTGGGGGGTGATGTGTGCTGGGGGGGTGATGTGTGCTGGGAGGGACGATGTGTGCTGGGGGGGTGATGTGTGCTGGGGGGGGGGGTGCAATCCCTGCACCCTGTCTGCCCCCACATCCCTGATCCCTGCACCCTGTCTGCCCCCACATCCCTGCACCCTGTCTGCCCCCACATCCCAGCAGTATTATTTGGTACCAATGTGTAGACATATTTTGTGGCCATGTGTAGGGGGCTTGTGCTCCTGATCTTTTAAGACCCCAGCAACACTCCTCTCAGACCACCTTCTTTATTTAACTATGACTGTGTAGTGGTTTAATGTCTAAGCACTTGGGGCCCCACTTTTAAATTGTGCCCAGGGCCACATTTGACCTAAAACCGACCCTGGCCCTTGGGTTCCATAGTTTTTATTTAAATTAATAGTGCACGGAAGTTGGCTGGTGTGGGATGTATCCAAAGAGACCCAGCTTTCCAGAATTATCCCAAAGCCACCCAGTTACTTCAAAGACATCAGTCAAAAATATGTCCCATGTTTTTTTGTTAATGGGGGGCCCAGACACTCCGGCTGTATGGGACCCCGAAATTTCTGATGGCGCCCCTGCTGGGCAACCATCTGCCCCCTCCCCACACTGTGCACCCCTGATTGTCCTCCCCTCTCCACACAGCTGTATCTTCTTTCTTCTTCCTCCTCCATAGTGCAGTGTACATACAGGACCTGCCGTGACATCATAGTCACATGTCAAGGTCCTTCACCATCTCTTTCCTGTACTGTCTCCTGGCTGCTGTTTAGCCCTGATTTGCGCAAAATCGCGGTAAAAACGCAGCAATTTTGCGCAAATTATAGCTAATCAGCAGCCAGGAGACAGAACAGTACATGAAATACCTCTTTTGTTGAAGTAAAAATCGCCCCGTCTCCTCTCACTGACAGAGAGCAGGAGCTTCCAGGTTGCCTCATCCACTGCCATCCTTCTCTCTCTGCTCCCTGTGATGGCGTCCCCCCTGGTCTCGGCGCCCGGGGCAGCTGCCCCCTTGCCCCCCCAGCTATGGCCCTGCTTTCACTTCTAGATAGCAGGCTGTGTTAGGGCTACGATCTGGAAGTGATCTGGAGCAGCCAGTGATGTCTTCCCGCTCAGGCTGCTCCATGAGATCAGTTTTCAGCCTGAACCAGGGAGCATCCAGGAGGCCACAGCAGCTGAAGATGGGGGGACACGGGGGGCGGGGCACAGGGAGGAATATGAGGAGATGGGGACACAGGGAGGAATATGAGGAGATGGGAAGAAACAGGGAATATGAAAAGATGGACACAGGGGGGAATATGAGGAGATGGAGACACGGGGGGGGGGGGGAGAATATGAGGAGATGGGAGACAAGGGTAATATGAGGAGATGGGGACACGGGATAATATGAGGAGATGGATACACGGGGGGGGAGAATATGAGGAGACGGGGAATATGAGGAGATGGGGGACACAGGGGGGAATATGGGGAGACACAGGAATATGAGGAGATGGAGACACGGGGGAATATGAGGAGATGGAGACACGGGGGGATTATGAGGAGATTGGGGGACATGGCAGGGGGAATTATGACTATGTACTATCGGTGTAGCTGGTGGGATAGTACCCTACCCCGCCAGTGTGCGGTGGCAGATGGCCGGTCACAGGTTAGGTGGAACAGTATGACTGATGTGGTGGTTGGCCAAGGTACAGCCATGCCTGTTGATGGTTTGTCGTGACGCCAGTGCCGGTTGGGCACATAGGTATGCTGGCACACCTGCTTTTAGTTTAGGTGGGCTAGCTACGCCTTTTCCCCTGTGGACAGTGACCTGCCGGGCTGTGGGGGGGTCCCTTGGGCAATTATCAGTGTGGTCCGGAGTGGAATAGTGACCCACTTGGACTATTGGCACTGCCACCCACAGAGAGGGGAGATAACCCAAGGAAGATGTGATTGCTGTGTCGGTGCTTGGTGAAGAACCACAGAGTTCCGTTAAAATAAATATAATCTTGTTTACTGTGAAGATACTTGATACAGGAAACATATAATACACTTTTGCTTTGATACATTACTTGATAGACCAGATCTGTACTGAGAGTGAAAGAAGAGGTATAGCCATGCTGGCTGGGTTGCGTGCTGAGAGGTAGAGAGGGTGACACAAGCCCCAGTCCTTGTTATCTGGGATGAGCGGTATGCTGAGGGTTCTCTGCTTACACCCGTGCTGCGAGATAGAGTGGCTAGGCTTCTACCAACTTTGCTCTATCTGGATCAGTTCCTTCACTTCTTATAGATACTGTCCTGCACTGTGTTCCTGGTTCCCGGCTTAAGTTCAGATGATCCCTGACTTAACACTGCATAGTGTTTAATAGCGTTGCTTGAGGGAAAACTGTGTTTAGGTCTAGCATGTGCATGTGCTCTGCTCAACGTCTGGACCACACATTACACTGGGCTTCCTCTTCCCATGTGACTTCCTTCCTACAGCGCAGGTAAACTGTGCTGTGAGTGGGTGAGGAGTGTGTGTGAAAGATGCAAAGAGAAAGGTGATAGCTGAGAAGAAGAAAGAACTTCCATTGGTGTACAGATCCATGTGGTACATTAGAAAAACAATAACCCTTTAGCTTCTACAGCTGTGCAATATCTAGATACGCATACCTGTAATAACAACATTTAGTGGTAAAACTTTGGTACTGCTACATTACCACTTACACATATGAGTACAGACTTTTGCAAAGGATGTAACCAATAGCAACACCCGTGGTTGGACACCACAACTACATAGGGGCAAAGGAATGGGGGATTATGACTATATGGGGACATAGGAGGGGGATTATGACTACATGAGGAGAATGGGGATTATAATAGTGTGGAGGTGCAGAAGGTATCTCATTAAATTTCTAGGCAAAAGGGAGATATTTATAGCATGAAGGAAGAGAAGGGGCTAGTTACTGTGTGGGTGTCAAATAAGGGGAACTATTCATGTTGGGGCACTATGGATAGGGTATTGTATAGGGGTTAGGAGAGTGCTGGTAAGTTGTGGAGCCTAAAATGTCTGTCCAATAGATGCTGCAGGGACGAGGCATGAATAACAGAAGTCTTCACGATGGAGCCAGATCCAAATGGAGAACAAAAGAGAAAGTGAACAAGTCTGATTAGAGAAGACGTCACCTGTGAGTCACTGCATGTAACTGCACCCTGATCACTATACTTTCACTCTGTGGGGGTAATGCTGGACTCTATACAGTGGTTTTTATTCATTAGCAGTACTGGTGGTATTGATCAGTCATAAAAGGGAATCTGTCAGCTCCTGGGTCCTACCTAAGGTGCTGATAGTGTACTGTAGTTGGCAGCCCCCAGTGAGCATGGTGCCTTTTTGGTAATTTTCTGTGCAGCGGATTATGTACAATCTTATGTCTCCTGCTGTACTATAGAATTACAGAGCAGTTGATCGTGCCACACTCTGGCATGCATCCTCCTCCCTCTTCATGAATAATCAATGTTGCCTGGCCTCCTGCTCACTCAGCTGTCAGATTGCAGATCAGAAACACTCAGGTATAATTGAATCTCTTCTCCCTAATGTGTTGGAGCTGTGGTTTAGGGGTAACTCACCTGTCTAGAGACCAGCCAGCAGTTCATTCTCTGGTTCAAATCCCCTGATGGAAATTAAATAGAGGTCTGTCTTTTTTTTCTTATTCATTTTTGTATAATTTTTAAGGCTGTGTTCTCACACAGTATTTTTTTGCAACCAAAACCACAAGTGGATTGAAATAAACAGAAAGGCTATGTTCACACACTGTTGTAATTGAGTGGATGGCTGCAAAATACTGAGCAAAAATACTGTGTGTGAACATAGCCTTAAAAATGATACAATAATGAGAAAAAAAAGACATCTATTTAATTTCCATTAGGAGATAAAAAGAAAGAGAACGGGGGCGCCTCCTGGTGCAATAAATGACAGCAAAGGATGGTTAAAACAAAAGATGATGAGTGGCACTCACCTATTAGAGTTGTGCTAGGTTATAGGCACAACTCTATGTAGAGCATAGGTAAAAGGAACACCGCAGCTCCTGCCGGGGTACGTCAAGGGAGTCGTACGATAAGCAATGCAGTGGGCCGGCCGCAGCAGGCTGAAGGACCGTAGGGATCCCGGCTTGTGTAGGGCGCTGGTGTTCAGTAAACCACAGGATGGCGTGGTTGTTCCATAAAGGAATTTTATTAAAAAGTCACAATGCGTTTCGGCCACCGGGTAAAAGGGGGCCTTTCTTAAGTTCACTTTTACCTGGTGGCCGAAACGCGTTGTGCCTTTTTAATAAAATTCCTTTATGGAACAACCACGCTATCCTGTGGTTTACTGAACACCAGCGCCCTACACAAGCCGGGATCCCTACGGTCCTTCAGCCTGCTGCGGCCGGCCCACTGCATTAATTTCCATTAGGGTATTCAAACCAGAGAATGAACTGCTGGCAGGTCTCTACACAGGTGATTTAGCCCTAGACCACAGCTCCAACACATTAGGGAGAAGAGATTCAATTATACCTGTGTGTTTCTTTCAGACATAAACTGCCTAAAGAGGACTGATCTGCAATCTGACAGCTGAGTGAGCAGGAGGCCGGGCAGCATTGATTATTCATGAAGAGGGAAGAGGATGCATGCCAGAGTGTGGCACGAACAACTGCTCTGTAATTCTTTAGTACAGCAGGAGACATAAGATTGTACATAATCCGCTGCACGGAAAATTACCAAAAAGCCACCATGCTCACTGGGGGCTGCCAGCTACAGCACACTGTCAGCACCTTAGGTAGGGCCCAGGAGCTGACAGATTCCCTTCAAGCAGGGGTAGTGTGTTCAGGATGTGGCGGTATTTTCCCCTTGTGTAGTGGTAATATTGGTGATAATATTTGGTCACTATCGGGTGGTGATATGCAGTCATTATTTAGTGATAACACCCATATTCTCTGGCGTATAAGACGACTGGGCGTATAAGACGCCCCCCAAGTTTTCCAGTTAAAATATAGAGTTTGGGATATACTCGCTGTGTAAGACTACCCCTCTTTGAACGCACACCAAATAAAAATAAAAAAAAACATCAGACAGCAGCGAGATCGGACAGGCAGAGAAGGAGGTACAGTAATACTGGTAGGATACAAGGGCGGCCAGACGGGTGAAAGAAGTGTGTTTTGCCAGGCACAGGGCCACTCTACCGCATCTCTTTTTCCATACCTGAACGCCTGCAGCTTACTCTGCCCTTTATACAGTCACCGCAT
Source organism: Dendropsophus ebraccatus (assembly GCF_027789765.1). NCBI lineage: Eukaryota > Metazoa > Chordata > Amphibia > Anura > Hylidae > Dendropsophus > Dendropsophus ebraccatus. Next base: position 105,140,913 of record NC_091459.1, on the reverse strand, counting down.
ATGGCGGGGATGCAGCCGTTTTTTTTAGATCCCCTCACTGTATGTGGCCACTGCAGATTCTCCAGTCTAGTTGAGGTTTTTCAGCACCTGCCCAACACCCAGCGTATAAGACGACCCCTGACTTCTGAGAAGATTTTTCCTGGGTTAAAAAGTAGTCTTATGTGCAGGAAAATACTGTATTTTGTGTTTATATGATGTTGAGCTCAGTATAGTTTTGGGGGGGGGGGGCGCTATTATAGTTCTTGCCTCAGGCAGCAGAAAAGCTAGTATTGGCCCTGGCTGTGATCATAGAGTTTTCTGACTCCAAATTTATTCTTCAGAAGAACAATGACCCCAAACATCCAGCTAATGTTACATGAAACTATCTGCAGTGTAATGTAATGATATGGCCGCCACAGAGCCCTGATCTCAAATCATCAAGTCTTTCTAGGATTACATGAAGAGACAGAAGGATATGGAGCAGCGCCATCCACAGAAGATCTGGGCTCAGTTCTCCAGAATGATGGAACAACCTCCCTGGCAGGTTTCTTCATACATTGTGTACATGTACGGAGAAGAGCTGATGCTGAAGGTAAAAGACGCTAACACCAAATATTCATCTGATTTACATTTCCTTTTATTCACTTTTGTTAATTGATAAAATAAACTATTAAATCTTTTAGGTTTGTTAACTTATTACTGTGCAGAATTTTTTCCACACCTGCCTAAGACATTTGCACAATCCTGTCTATTCATATAGACGCTTTCATTAAAACCTATCCTAATTAAGGATGGTCCGAACCTGCCGAGGTTCGGGTTCGTATGAACCCGAACACTCGGCATCAGATTCCCGTTGTCTGGCCACTCCGTGCAACGGGAGGACCGTCTGGAAAACTGGGATACAGCCTATGGCCATGGCTGTATCCCAGTTTTCCAGGCGGTCCTCCTGCTGTATCCACCCTCTCCACGGAGCGGGCAGACAGCGGGAATCATTGCCGAGAGTTTGGGTTCGTACGAACTTGAACCTCGGCAGGTTCGGACCATTCCTAATCCTAATACATGTAATACATACAATTCCATCCGGCTAGTAATTACCTGCAAGAGAAATAAGGAGCTGTCCATGTCCATTCTCTGATACCAGACCATGTTATTGATGGGGTGTATCTGTATCCTAATGTTATTTGGGATCTCACACATGTATTTATTCTCATGTGTCAGTCCTAGTTCTGGCTGCTCTGGTTCCTTTTACTCTTCTCCAATATAGTGATTTTTGGCCACGTCTTTTTCATTCTCCATCTCAGTCATTTGAAAATCATTTTAGATGGAAATAAAGTAAAACCTGATTCTGACAGTCTTTTCTGTTATAGTTTTGCCAATGCGGCACAGATGACATTTCCTGTAGCCTGGTTTGGCAGGGAGTGTGATTGAGCGGCACCACGAAGGAGAGAGCGTGTAGTGCAGATAAGTCAAACTCTGGCCCACGGGCCAAATCTGGACTGCGCTGCCATAATTTTTGGCCCACCGCACTATTCTCTTGTTGTTTTAAATCTGGCCCACCGACATTGCAGATTATAATATGGGTGTTCTGGACGGCCGCTCAGACCTCCCTTATTATAATCTTGTAGGCCGTAGGCAGTTTTTAGCCTGTGGCCTAGCAGTATGTGAATAGTGTCCAGATGCCGGCAACGCGGCGACGTCAGCGTGCGCGTCCTCCGCCGGGCGCTTTAGGAGCCACATGAAGGGTAAGTCCAATGTCCAGTGAGAGACTATGGGGGAAGGCTGGCTACTATATAAGCGATTATGGGGGAGGGCTGGCTACTTAATAAGAGACTATAAGAGAGGACTGGCTACTATATAACAGACTATTGGGGAGGACTGGCTGCTATATAGGAGACTATGGGGGAGGGCTGGCTACTATATAAGAGACTATGGTAGAGGGCTGGCTACTATATAAGAGACTATGGGGAGGGTTGGCTACTATATAAGAGACTATGGGAGAGGACTGTCTACTATATAAGAGATTTAGGGAGGCTGGCTTCTATATAACATACTATAAGGGAGGGTTGGCTACTATATAAGAGACTATGGGAGAGGACTGTCTACTATATAAGAGATTTAGGGAGGCTAGCTTCTATATAACATACTATAAGGGAGGGTTGGCTACTATATGAGACTTGGGGAGGGCTGGCTAATATATAACAGGCTATTGGGGAGGGTTGGCTACTATTTAAGAGACTATGGGTGAGGGCTGGCTACTATATAGGAGACTATGGCCGAGGGCTGGCTACTATATAAGAGACTGGGGAGGGCTGGCTACTATATAGGAGACTAGGAGGGATGGCTGGCTACTTTATAAGAGACTTGGGGAGGAATGGCTTCTATATAAGACTATTAGGAAGGGCTTGCCTCTATGTAAGCCACTATTGGGGAGGGCTGGCTTCCATATAAGAGACTATTCGGGGCTGGCTACTATATGGGACATTTGAGGGGCTGACTATTATATGGGTCACCATTGGGAAAGTTGGCCACTATGTGGGGCACCAATAGTAGGGCTAGCTACTATGTGGGGCAATATTGGGAGGGCTGGTTACTATGTGTGACACTATTGGAGGGGTTGGCTACTACACAGGGCACAATTATGGGATTACCTACTGATTGGGGCAAATAATGGGTAACTACCATTGGGTTTTAATCATGTCATAGCAAATTATCATGTCGTTTATTCTAATGCATAGCACTGGGAGATGCACACCACTGACAGTGCCAGGAATGCTGTACGCTAATCTGACAGTGCCAGGAGCGTAACATGCGCTCTCAATAAATATCAAGGTTTACCCGCAACTTTGTCTAATTTTTTAATTTTGGCCCACTGTGTATTTGAGTTTGACACCTCTGGTGTAGTGTATCCTGAAACTGATGAAGAACGCGGTACCAAGATGGCAGCTCTAGAGATATGCTGCAGCTGGGAGAAGGACTGAGGTAATGGTGAAATTAATGCAATGATTTTATTACATTACAGGTATAAGGTTTATTGGTAAAAAAAAAAAAAATCACTGCTTTGTAACATGGTCAGCTAGAGACTGTTGGGACCATCACCTGCATACATACATGCAGACTCTGCTTCCCACAAAGTAAATGAATATATGCGGAATATTGCCCAAACCTATGCTGTTTGCATATGGTGCCAGAGAAACAACTGTACAAGTGACTGACAGTGCGCTAGCCTCGCTGGTCATATAGATAGCTCTATGCAAAGTTACTGTATTAAAATGAAAAGTTTGGCGCTGGTTAAATCTATCTAGGGTGGGCCCCTAGAGTCAGTTTCCCTGGTGGGCCCAAGTCAGTCCTCCAGGTGGGAGATAACCTTCAGGGGGATTGGCTACAAACTACCTAATATACATGGGGCAGAGAAGAAGGGGTATTGCCACAAATTATAGCTATCCCCTATCCACAGGCTAACTAGCTGATTGGTGAGGGTCCAACTGCTGGGACCCCTGCAGGATAGGGGATAACCTGGTGATTTGTAAAGAAAGGTGTTATACTTCCCTTCCTGCTCAATCCACTTCTGGCTTTTACCACATTCTCTGCTGCAAAAAAATCATTGTGTGGAGCTACCCTGGAGTGTGACTATAGGGGATTGACTATGGAGGGTCGCTATGGGAAACAGCTATGGGGACCACGGCTTCCATGTCCCTCTTTGCTCTTAGCAAAAGTTGGGAGGTATGTATAATGTCATCCTGATCCACAGCACCCCATAATCCCAATGCCCCTCACTTCTGGCTATATGACATCACCCCACTGTCCATTACCTCTGGCCTAACCCACAGCTCTTAACATTGCACATATTAGATATGATATGATCTTCTAGGATATGTAGTCCTTCTCCCCTCCTTTAACCACAATCTGAGGTACAGTACACCACAAAGTCTTCTATGGATCTACCATACTGCACCATATAACTCAGTTTCACAAAGCAACAGCTGGGCAGATACTATCACTCATGACAGGCTTCTATGTAATGGCTAAGCAGATTGTATCACAGTCATAGATACACCTGACGTGCAGTTCTTATAAGTCATCGTTAACTTGGATACATGGTATTACACTACAGTCTTAGAGTATAGCTGTAGTATATGTACGGGAACAGGGCTAGCATATTATATATAAACTCTAAAGATGTCTCCACAATTCTAGAAACAAAGGTCGCTACACTAGCTGCCAACAAGACAACAGTCGCCACTAACAAACATGGCGGCCCGAGCACGCCAACCGATGACGTAAAACTCCTGCGTCCGGGCTCTTTAATTGACCTCACGCCCCTGCTAGTCTGTACCCACGTGGTACCATCAGGGGCCTGACCATGATCGAATAGATAGGCAATCATTTCCAGGGCTGCACACCGAGCGCCACAGACACTGCTGTAAACACAAAGCTGCGGCCGAAATCCCGGCAGGCCTGCGGGAGCTGTGGTCACGTGATCCGCCCCCTCACGTTCCCGTTATATGCCCGGTGAGCAGCAGGTTAACCCTTACAGGGCCGTTCAGAGAAGCCACATACACAGCAGTGCAGGTTACCCAATGGTGGTGAAGTGGTGATCCATGGCTGAGCACTGACCCTCATCATATATCTGAGCCTGTATAGTGTTATTTGTGAGGACACAGTCAGGTTTTTTTTTCTTTGTTGTTGCCCCTAGTTTTGCACCTGTGTATTATAGTTATATGTGTACGTTCTGTCATTGTGCTCATGTTTTATTATATCCGCAGTAAATTAACTGGCGCCAATATGTCTGGGGTAAAGAGAACTATAGAGGACAAGGATCCTGACTATGAAGACATATCGGTGGTGCGGCAGAATAAGCGGCACAAGGCCATAGAGACCTCCGGTATGTGCCATGTTTTCTTATGTTAGTGTGTGACTTCACCAGTCTATATTTCTCTTGCTTTGGTTCATTGGTGAAGTGTGTCATCCCGGACCACCACTATCTGCAGAAGGAAGAGACCTATACTTACCTCTCAACATTTTAGACGGCCAAAGAGGCCCACTTGTGGTTCACTCTAGGAAAATTTTGCAGACATTTCTGTACTTTTTAATTCAAGGGTGCAACCACACATACAGGATGTGCTGCAGACTGATGCATTTAGTTACATTGATATTCGCAAATCTGCAGCAGATCCTATGTATGTATGTATAAATGTATTCTTAGGTCTCAGTCACACAAACCTTACGGACCTGCAACTGCGCACAGGATTATGAATATGTTTCAGTAACTATACGCCTTCACGCCCCGACTGTTAAATAGGTGACACGGAGGCACAATGGCTTAATCATTTTTTGTGTCATGGAACATGGCCCCAAAACAAATCCGTTTGTGTATGGGGCCATATGAACTTGGTGTGTGAAAAGGGCCGTAATGTCACATGATTCATCAGGATATAACTATTTTTAGGATTCATGTACCACATGATAGAATAATGTGCAAATTTGGGTCTATTATACAGTAAGAAACCAGACACTTTCTAGAGCAACATTGATTTATTAAAGAGACTCTGTACCCACAATCTGATCCTCCCCCCCCTCCCCCCAAGATCTGTCCTGCGGTCCGTTTGGCAGGTGATGCACTTATTGTCCTAAAAACTACTTTTAAACTTGCAGCCCCGTGCCCAATGAGCGTGGCTAATGCTGCGTTTACACTGAGCGATTATCGTTTTAATTTGCACGATAACGATCGCATTTGAGCGTTCATCTTTCCATGTAAACATAGCGAGCCATCAAGCGACGAGCAAGATATCGTTCATTTTGATCTTTGAACATGTTCTCAAATCGTTGTTGGTCGTTCGCAAAAAAAATCGCAGATCGGAAGGACAGAGAGGGTGTGCTTTAGGACAATAACTGCACCACCTGCCAAACGGACCACAGGACAGATCTTGGATTAAAAGCAGCTATCCAAAGGTACAAGTGGTTTGGCGGGGTTAGATTGTGGGTACAGAGTCGCTTTAATGCAAATCTAATTCCTAGGTCGAAAAGAGGGACGTGTAAGGGGCAAAGGGGGACGTGGGTCAAAAGTAGGGACTGTCCCTGCGAAAGAGGGACACTTGGGAGGTATGGCCCTATAGACAACCACTTGGCTCTTCTCACATCTTCACTATGCAATTTCCACATTGTGATTGATAAAAAAAAACAAACAGACCCAATAATGCATATTTACAGGAAAAGCTATGAATGATAGGTAGAGATTCATATAGAATCAGTTTTGCTCTAAATTGCCTGAAAAAAATTGGATTTATATGATTTGTTTGTGATTTACTTCAGGCAAATTGACTACAGGAGCTGAGATTCCTTTAAAAGGCAATGGCCCTGAATTCCTGTGGCCAGTCTAGCACTTTATTTCATATAGAAAATGGGGGGGGGGAAATAAATGAAGTAAATTGCAAAGATTTAGTATATCACCTCCCATACTGATGTAACATTATTTATTGTTTGCATTGTAATCTGGCATAATTTTGTAAGCAATTAATCATTCAGGTCAATAACTGTATAATTAGAAAACTTAGTTAGAGTTCCAGAAATAAAAACATAAGCCGTTCCAAAGAGCCTTCCTTTTTTGAAATCACAGATTTCATGAATGCTTTCCAGTCACTTCTCATATCAGTGTCTCTGCACTAAGGGTCCTATTCCACAGGAATGATAATCGGCCGTATCGGCCCGATGCGGCCGATTATCGCTCGGTGGAATAGAGAGAACGATCAGCCGTACATTTATGGCCAGACCTAAAATCATCATTCCCCCACCGTGCATCGCTACGGTGGAATAGCGGTGCGCGGCGGGCGACCGATGATTTGAGAAGCACAATACATTACCTGCAGGGCTTCTGTGATTGGCCGTGGCCTGTGATTGGTTGAGTGGCCTGTCAGCTGACAGGCCATTCTGAAGCTAGAGCGCGCGGGACTCGGGGAGGAAGACAGAGCGGAGGAGAAGAACTAACAGGTAATGTATGCTGCAAGGGCTGCAAGGACATCGGTAACGATGTCCCTGCAGCCCTCGCTCAACAATCATTGGGCCGTGGAATAGGCCCAGTAAACGAGCAGCGATCTAGCAGATCGGCGCTCGTTTACATCGTTGATCGGGCCCTGCTCAGCCCGTGGAATAGGACCCTAAGACCCTCACTAATCTCCAGTTATAGCCAGATCAGGCACTGGGCTGTGCACTTCACTTTTTAGCTGGCCTCTCAATCTGACTTTTTGCTGGAGACAGGCCCCTATTATATGTCTGTGGAGCCCTCTCCTGCAGTGATTCGCAGCCAGCCAGGGAGTGGAGCTCACAGCCACACTCTCTCCTGTCTGTATCTAGAGATTGGGGTGGGGGGAATGGGGTTGCAGCACCAAGGCCCTGACATTTCTTGAATCTTAAAGTGGCATTCCAGGAAAAATCAACTTTTCTCCTATCCACTTGATAGGGGAAAAGTAGGAGATTGTAGGGTGTCTGACCTCTGTATATCCCACAGATATCCGTATTTGGCCCTTACTTCTGTGTAATGATAGCCACGGGTATGGCACGTGACCGACTGCTCTATTAATTTCTGTGGAGCTGACAGAGCTACAGCGCACTTCTGGCATACTCGGCTATTTCCGTTGCTCCATAGGAATTAATACAGCCGTGTTTCATGTGCTGTGGCTGTATTCATTACACCCGATCTGTTAATTTTCCTGGAATACCCCTTTATCTTTGAGCACAGAATACACATAAAAGAAAACAATGTCCCTTCTCTTTACAGCTGAAAAATGATGTGTATAAGTATAACATTCAGATATGTTGATAACCACCTATTTGTATTGCTCCACATTACTAATGAGAATTGTTATGAGTGGAAAAAACTATAAACACTATTGTTTTTAGTGTCATAACTAGATTCATGTATTTCTATACCCAGCTCGTGATGCCGCCATCTCAAAGATAGAGTCTATTGTTAAAGACCAGTTTGCTCTTGAATTGAAGAACAAGGAGCACGAGATTGAAATCATAGATCAGGTATGTTGTATACAGCTTTAACTAAAAATGAAGTGGTCTTACAGTTTCCATATTCCTAATTAAAATAGAAAAGAAAATTACCGCCTGATAGGGGGTGTAAAAAGAAAAAAAAAAAAAATACTCACTTGTAGAGTCCAGCACTGGCATGTCGGTCTAGCCTGGTCCTTCTGTTCACTTATACTGACCATGCCGATGAAATCAATCTTAGTGATTGGCTGCAGTCTGATAGGAACATCATTAACAGAGTCGGGTTGAGGCAGATAAAAGTATCAGGCAAGACTGGAGTGCCAGCACTGGAATCAGCAAGGTGAGTATAGTATATTTTTTAATTTACACCCCTAGCAGGCTGTCAATTGTGGAACCCCTTTTAAAGGAGAAGTCTGGGCAAACACTTTTTTTCAAAATCCAGCTTCCAATCAAAAGTATATAACAGTGCCTAATATACACTTATTACAAGAACCATAAGCCGATTCGAGACTCTCCACGGCAATCTCTGATGGGCGTATGGTTCTTGTGAATGCTCCAATTTACCCAGGTAAAGCTGACACTGGGAAGGACAGGCTGGGGATTCTAATGCTGCGGGCAGACTGACACTGGGGCGGACAGGCTGGAGCTTGGGCAGTGGGTGGCTGACGCTGGGGAGGATGGGCTGGGGATTCTAATGCTGTGGGCGGACTGACACTGGGGAGGGCGGGCTGGAGCTTGTGTGGCAGGTAGCTGACACTCAAGAGGACAGGCTGGAGCTTGTAGTGTGGCAGGTGGCTTACACTGGGGAGGATGGGCTGGAGCTTGTAGTGTGTCAGGCAGTGCTGACACTGGGGAGGAGGTGCTGGTACAGAAGATGCTAGTGGCTGGGATACAGGCTGAGAAATAAGGCACACAAAGGGGGTGGTAAAATTCAAGGAGTGGATGGGACAAAGAGGAAGGATTGACAGAGGAGGACAAGAAGGAGAAGGGAGTGTACAGTGGGCGTGACAGAGAGTAAATGGAACAAGAAAGAGGACGCTGGGAAATGTAGTAGAAAAGCTGCAGGCCAGTGCAGCTCAGACAGGAAGTGAGGGGAGAACAGCTAATGATCAGAACGGGCGATGTGGGGGGCAGAGAGCGGCGATTCTGGGCTCAAACAGTTACTACACAAAAGGTAGATATGATCCCTTGTTTGTTTTGTAGTTATTTTTTTTAACCAGAACCTGGACTTACCATATTTTGTACAACCCAAACTTATGCAGTTTCACCCAAGGAATAGGGAAATGACCCTGACAATTAACTTTTATCTCCAAGGAAAGTCACACCTGGCTTGATATCTGTTACCAACCATGTGATGTATAGATGTGTATTTAGAGAGGAATCTTTGATAGCCATATGCCTTAATTCATTGGCTTCTTTATCCACATTATTTTCTCAAACAGCGTCTGACTGAAGCGAGACGTATGATGGATAAGCTTCGTGCATACATTGTGGCCAATTACTATGCCTCTGCAGGAGTCAACAAAGTACAAGAGGTAAAATGCCTTCCTATACCCCATAAGTTATAGTAGTTTGCATGTTTATTGTATTCTTTGCTTGTTTATCTACTCTAATCAGATACATTTGCATGACTTAAATGTGCAGAAACCAACATGTGCAAACACAACCTTTAGTTTCCATTCTACATTACAGTATGAAACGTCCCAATAGGAAATATCCACAATTTATATCTGCAAACAAAACAAAAAAACAACTTGTAATGTCAGCACACTTAATACCTGTATGAAGCTCCACAGTCTCTGTTGCACTATTCCCTTGTAAACAGATCCATGGTGCTGGTCCACTTTATCCTATTGACAATGACATCTTGAGAAGGAGAAAATTGTGTAGGGGCGGACTCACTCGATAAAATGATTCCTTTATTGCAATCCAAAACACCACAAGCAAATAGGTGGCCTTTACACATGGTTCTGTTGACTTGCTCTGTAAAGTGCTGTAAAGTACATCTGCGTTGTGGCTGGAGGAAGAGATCCAAGGACAGTTGACTGACTTAGTATTTTTTTTTCTTTCAATACATTCCTCGTGTTTTTTTTTTTGTTTGTTTGATTTTTTTTCACGAAAATTAAATTCTGCCGTGTTGAAAGCATATCGAAAATATCAGTCCACCTCTTGTTTTCCTAGGCTACGTCGTCTTGTGATCCCACTGTTTTGAACCATCCATCTATTAAGAAGTTTTTGGAGTCCCCATCTCGGGCATCTTCTCCTGCAAATCACCGCTCCGATACACCCTCTGCCAATAATTCAGAAACGGACTCTGTCTGCACCCATAGTGAGTTGGATAAAGACATCCACGTTCTTACCAAAGGAGTGCATAAAGGGACTCCATCAGATGGCAAGCATGGAAAGGTATATTCTATGACCTATTACTTTACCTGCAAGGACAAGCAGCTTCTGTATTATATATTCTTTCCATTTGAAATTATGAAAGTATTTAAAAGCTGATTTTGTGGAAACCTATCAATATTCTAGGTGCAGTGCCTCTATACTATGAAGCACTTCACTGTCAGAGCATATACAAGTGCGTGCTATACATTTCTACACACAATAAAATGCTCTGCCTGCAGACCTGGCAAAAAATACTAGTTCTGTGCAAGTGTTCAAGGTGCAATGGTGGCGGGGCACACTGTAATAGACTTTAGTATTGCGATCTGTTCACATCTGCATTGAATTTTTCATCAAATGTGACAGGAGGAATAGTTTAGGTTGTCAAAATGGTGGTCACCACACTCGAACCTAATTGAGGACATAGGAGTATGCAGCAAACTAAGGAACTAAGCCCTCTCCTAACACAGGGGGAGACACCTGCTGTAAAGAGCCATACGGGAACAATGGCCAACCTGGTGGGGATAAAACTCTAGGAAAGTGAGCACATAGAACAAGAAAGGGCTGTATAGCATGTACAAAGCTACCCTTAGCCCTCTGGTGTTGAATCCCAAAATCCCCTTGAGGGTAGCTTCACACGTACCATATTGCTGCGTTTTTATCGCTGCGTTTTTGGTGCGATTTTTACATGCGCGTTTTGATTTTTACATGAAAAGTCGCACTAAAGACGCAGCGATACGGTACGTGTGAAGGCACCCTGAAGGGTACGACAAAGCTAGAAGTAAGTGTAAAACCCTTACTTATGATAATCTGAACACATATATGTAAACACATCCTTAGGGACATCCTTAAGAATTAGACAGGCTGAGGTTTATCAGGATTCTGGTCCTAAGTTACGAGGCAGTAGTAAAACTTCTTTTTTTCCCCCTTAGGATTCTACTACAATAGAAAATATGAACAACAAATTAATTGGATTTGCAGGATCTGAAGACACCTCTCGACGTTTTGTGAAGAAAACTATTGTTGTAGGAAACGTCTCAAAGTAGGTTTTCTATATGAAAAACAGCAGTGTAAAAATCCTCCTCAGAATTTTTAGGAGTACTTTTAGCCGGGGTGGGGTATAACATTAGCAGTAATGCAGATAATACAAAGACATTAATAATATTAAGAGGTCGCTATTAATGCATGTCCCCCGGTAAGTAGATTCCCCAGTAATAAGAGTCCCCACCATACTTACCTAACCACCTGGTTCCTGTGCAGTGTCTTCTCTTCCTTGCTTTGGCAGATGGAGTGATGTCACCATGGAGCAGGACCAGAATAGATATGTCCAGCTCATTAGGCACTGTGACAGAGAATAAAAGAGAGATATATCTATTACTTTTATTGCCTAGGCAGATGAGTTCAGTTGGTTTGATGTTGGCTGAGTACCCTGATACTGTATGTGATAGAAAGATGCATTTTAAATAGCCTTGTACGTGATAAGTGACCCATTATATGACTGTTGGGGGACATTGGACTCTTAATCTGCTTTTCAAAATGAAAACTGTACATGAAAGTAAAGTGTGTCATGTACTGCTAATGCACTTGCATCAAGTACATCTTCTTTGTTTTATCAGAATTTATTCTTCATTTTAAGGTACATTCCTCCAGACAAGCGGGAAGAGAATGATCAATCTACCCACAAGTGGATGATTTATGTGAGGGGGTCCAGAAAGGAACCAAGCATTGATCATTTTGTGAAAAAGGTCTGGTTCTTTCTGCACCCAAGCTACAAGCCCAATGACCTTGTGGAGGTCAGGTGAGTTTTAGGACAAATGACTGTTGAAATCTCCACTGTTATAAATGAAAGGATTGTGGAGTACGGCTCTGTTCTGCCCACCTGATGTCTGCTGTGCTGCACATTCTTGCTGCATGCATGTCTTCTATTCTAGCTGTGAGGCGGTGTTCCTACATGCTAATTCAGTACCCATTTTGGTGTGTATCACTTGCCAAAATGAGCACCTGCAAAAAAAAAAAAAAAAAAAACTGCAATAGGAAGGAATACATGGCACAGTTTTAGGCTGGGTTCACACTACGTATATTTCAGTCAGTATTGTGGTCCTCATATTGCAACCAAAACCAGGAGTGGATTAAAAACACAGAGAGGCTCTGTTCACACAATGGTGAAATTGAGTGGATGGCCGCCATATAACAGCAAATAACTGCCGTTATTTTAATATAACAGCCGTTGTTTTAAAATAACAGCAAATATTTGCCATTAAATGGCGGCCATCCACTCAATTTCAACATTGTGTGAACAGATCCTTTCTGTGTTTTCAATCCACTCCTGGTTTTGGTTGCAATATGAGGACCACAATACTGACTGAAATATACGTAGTGTGAACCCAGCCTTACACTAAATTGCAGAGCACAGTTTTACTATGTGACAGAAATCCAAGATTACCCTTAGAATTTGTTACGTATATTTCACCTCTGGAGAAAAAGATACCATGTGAACATAACCTAAAGACATGTACATGATAGCTACTGAGCTTGGGGCTGTCAGTTCAGGAGGAATTAAGGAAGGGTGAGCTGCAGAACCCATATAACTAAAAAAAAATGAGGACAGGTGATATGATATGCCTGTGGACAACTTTACTGGTGAGTTCCAGTCTGCCGCCTCTGAAAGTAAGACCAACACAAAAACTATTGATTGAAAACTGTGTGGATGGGAATTTCCTTCATTGTCTTTCCAACAAGTTGTATAGTCTTCAGTCCCTGAAGACATGTACCAGGGTCTAACACAGGGTCTAGTAGAGGCTATAACACTTGCGGATGCACCAGCTTATTGGACACATTGTTAGATTTGTAGCAAGATTTTTAAAAAGCCCTTGTGGATGTTCTGTTGTCAGTTTATTGTTACAACCTAGTTCATATTGAAGAACTTTGGTATAAGCAGAGCAGCCATTGTTACCCAGTTTTTGCCGTTATTATATAATGTGTGTTTGATTACTTGTAAATTCTTTCTTGTCTTTAGCGAGCCTCCTTTCCATCTAACACGTAGAGGTTGGGGTGAATTTCCTGTAAGAGTCCAGATACATTTTAAAGACAGTCAAAACAAGCGGATTGATATCATCCACAACCTGAAGGTATTGGGCTTTGAACATTCTGTGTGATTTTAGCATTCCTACCCAGTTTCAGAAGTCTGCTATTGACTTAAACACACACACACATATACAGCATGAAATAAATTGTCTAAGGGTGGGTAAGAATCTTTTCTGTCAGAAAATCCTGCGATTTTGTCAGCTGATATAGCATACGCATTAAATCCCAGCAGGCTCCCTCGAAGAAATTAGTTTTACCTTAAACTGTGGCATTGGGGGGGGGGGTATGCTTGGCCTTTCAAGGCTGGTTAGGGAGTAGCCAGGGAAACCGCTGCCCAGACATTTTCATGACATCGCAGTTCTGCTAAAAATGCTGCCGTGCTACGAATCAAAGCTTTATCAGTCAGTGAGTCTGCTGACAGACTCACTTTAGAGTAATAGATTATATTAAATAGTAACATTTTTATTTATTTATTTTTTTCAGTTGGACAGAACGTACACTGGCTTACAGACACTGGGTGCTGAAACGGTATGGTTTATTTCTTTCAGTACATTTTCTAGCTGTCAGAACCCCTGGCTTGTTATTATCAATGTGTGAGTTCTGCTGTGTAACTTGTCTCTTATCCACAGGCTAGGGGAAAAGTAGGAGGTTGCAGGGTCCGACCTCCATATTTCCCCATTCTCTATGGAGGCGCCGGAGAGAGCTCAGTACAGCACTCTGCTCTTTCCAGTGGCTCCATAGGAGTGAATAAAGCCGCAGGTCACATGCCATACCCGTGGTTGTATTTATAAGAAAGGAGCCGCATGCTCATATTGAGATCACCGGGGAGTACGAAGGACAGACCCCACAATCTCTTACTTGTCCCCTATCCTGTGGATAGGGTACAAGTTATTTTATCTTGCAATACCGATTTAATCTTATTTATCTCAGTAATAGACCAGGTAACCACTTTCTAACTGCTCTCACTGTCTGCAGGTTGTTGAAGTTGAACTACTTAGACATTCACTTGGAGAAGTTTACCTTTATTCACAATCTTATAATGAATCTAGTCAGCTTGAAGGATCTGGATCTGCCGCCATAAAAGCATCATCACCACATAAAGGGAGTCAGGAATTAACAGAGAAAGGTAACTTTTAAATGTTCACTGTGATAAAAATAAATAACTTTTAACATATTAAAGAAACATGCCAAACGTTTTGATCAGTCGGGGCTCACTGCTGAGACCCCAGGCAATTGGGAGGATGAGCCAGGAGAATGCCTGCTCCTTCTCCTTAGCGGAGAGGCCCCCTTTCAATCAAAACCGGGCACGCTTTTAAGTACATGTCCACCTTAGAATGTGATTTTACAGTTTACATACAGCCAAGATTATTTTTTATACTTCACTGCCTTCACAGCCTCCATTGTAAATTCCACATGGAGCCATTGTGTGAATAAACTCTGATTTCATGTGGCTGGGCTGCATAAGCGATTGCTGAATTGATTTGTGTGCCCCTTGCTGTCATCTGTCATTGGCTGCACATCCCCCTATACTGGGAGATGTGTGGTTGACAAGCAATTGTACTTTTTATGGGTCAAAATTTTTAAATCTGCTGACAAATAAGCCTTTGCCTGTTTGTCACTGTTTTCTGTCCCTGTTACACTGGACAATACCAGCCTGTACAGTCAATCGCTTTATCATTGTATCTCTGGAGAATATCTACAATGAGCGCTGCTCCTGGCTCCTTGCTTTCTTAGGCCATGGTTACACTACATAAGAGACTGGCCTTTCCGTGACCCAGCTGGGTCACGAAGCGGCCGTTCTCTGCAAAGATCATCCCGGTGATCTTTCCGGTCGCACCGCGCACCTGCATCAGAACTCCCCATAGAACACAATGAAGCAAGCGGCCGCAGCCACTCGCTTCATAGTGTAAAATGACAGAGCTTTCTGCGGCGGCAATTCACTGAATTGGGGCCGCACAAAACTTGACATGTCAGTTGTTTCCGGCACCGTATGGGATCCCGGCCGGAGCGTATACTATGAGTATACGCTCTGGCTGGGATCCTATAGAAGATCATGCGGCGTTCCTAGGCTTACAAAGTACAACCATTGTTGCCGATTACAACAACAGCCGTACTTTTACGCTGCGTGAACATAGTCTTAATTTGCTCTAGGAATCGGAGCACCCAAACCTGAACTGGCCAAAAATGACAGCAACACTGCAAATTTGCTGCAAAATCCCCTGCGGATCCCTTGCCTGTCGTTTTCAATGAGAATACATACTTGCTGCAGGATTTACATCCCCCTTAACCCCCCACCAGCTGGTACATACATTACCTGCTCCAGCTTGCTTCGGGGGTTCCCGGCTGGACATCCCGCTCAGCCAATCAGTGCGCTGCCCCGCCACAGCCACTGATTGGCTGAGAGGGACGTCCAGCCGGGAACCCCGAAGCAAGCCGAAGTGCGGAGCAGGTAATTTATGCATTGGCTGGGGGATGTCAATCCTGCTGCAAGTATGTATTCTCATTGAAAATGACAGGCAAGGGATCCGCAGTGGATCCGGTGTGTGTGTATGTGTTTATAGAGTTATAGAAAGTAGATGTAACGGTTTTGATGAATAGATTATTTTTTCTAAATACGTAAGGTTATGGTGCATCAGATTCCACATGTTACAGTCAACCCTCATCACTAGAGCGTACACCAACAAAAGTGACCCAAAGATTCACTATTGGAGCACATGGCAGCACCGCCTTCCAGCCCATCACTGCCAGCTGCAAGATTGTACCTCAGGGTCAAGCAACAAGCTTGGCTGAATCGCCTGGGAAATCCTTCCAACCCATTACAATGAGCTGCAAAATCGTGTCTGGTAAGGCTCCTGGTGCTGCTAAAATGGAGTCTTTTAATATTCTATGTCTGATACATGCTAAAAAAAAGAAAATTGTGTCTTTTTAAAATGTTCAGGTAGTCCTACTAGCAAGCAGTCCAGTGTGTCGCAAGCCGGAACCCGCTCTCCGTTGCCTAAAATTCATGGCAGCAGTTTCATAACACAAAATATAAAGGTAAAGATCAGTCTATTTATATTTATAGAGAGATCCTATTTTACTGAGGTCCTTTCTATGTGCCAGAATGGAGAGCTGCTTATATAATAGCAGCATCCGTTGTGAAAAACTATAACGTGGACAGCCATCTATCTGGATGGATCCTGTGAACTACATAGGCCACTTTTGGGAAAATATAAAGAAGCCATGCCTTTCCCTGGCATACTCTGCTACAGCTCTAACATCAACCACATAGGAAGACAACCTCATTAGCCTTTTCCATTCACAAAATACTACGTCTAAATTACATAAAGCTTTGTGCTGACCATAAGGCGGTACATCAAAAAAGGATCATGATTTATTGCCTATTGGTCCATAGACTTTAATTGACACAATTGTAAATACAATCTATCCATTTTCTTGAATGGCTGGATGCTGTGCATGTGGGACTAAAATTGTGGTAAACCACGGTTTTTGAGTCCTTCCTGTACTTCGAAATAAAGCTAGATTCACAGATATCTATGATTGTCAACAATGCCTAACGTGAATGTAGCCTTACACTGGCTTTTTTTTTTCTTTGCTTTATTCTGCTTGATAAATAAATACGCTTTATAAATTGACATTAGTTCCTGGTTTCTTTAAGTGTCTGTAGCCTATAATACTTATGGGTAACCTCCCAGTTTATAATTATTTTTATTCTTTCTAGCAGGAAGAGTCTCTATTTGCAGCGATGCCTCCACTTTGTCCTATTGGAAGTCATTCTAAAGCTCAGAGTCCAAAACCAGTGGCAGGAGGGCTTGGTGCTTTTACAAAGGTAACGTTTCTTTATGGGAAAACAACTTCACTTCATGTTTTCTATAGGATTAAATTGTCTTTAAAGGGATTCTCTCATTATAGGACGATATTCCCCAACAATAGGATAGAACTTAACTAGCAGATTAATAGGGGTCAGAGTTGCAGGATCCCCATCGAACCACTAGTTGTTATCCATTTTGTGGTTAGGGGATATTTTTCTATAATTATAACTAACCTTTAACTTTGTGACTCATTATATGATGGTGATGATGTAGTATACCTGGCCAGTTACATAATGTAAGTCTTGAGAGCCATCCAGGTCAGATGGGAGAGGAACGCAGGGCAGTGCGGACTTCTCCCTGATCTGTTGTGATCTAAACACTCAGACCCCGACCAATCAAAACTTTTTGACATGTCTTGTCATGGTCATGTCAATTTTTTTTTTTTTTCTAATGACAGGTACACTTTAACAGCAACTTTTATTTCAAATTATTGCAAAATTGTCAATGGACAAAGAATATTTGTATAGCTTACTGTTACATATATGAATGACAAGAAATATTATCCTAAATTTGCTCTGATGCTTTTGTAGGTCATCATTAAACAAGAGCCCGTTGAAACTTCCCAACAACAGCAAGAAACTCCTTCAACGTCTCAGCCATCTCTCCAGCAGATTGTTACTGTGAAGGGTAACCAAATGATTGCTGTATCACCCCAGAAGACCCTGAATACCTCAGAGGGCTCAAAGGTAGGGTCTTCTTCATGGTATGGGTTTATGCTTATAGTATTGGCAGTGTGTTTGTTTTGTATTTAATGAACCTGTCTCACCAAAGACCTTTCTGTAAGGTAGGCTAGAAGTGTCTGGTAGATTGAGGTTCACTGAAATCCGCACTAGTTCAGTCAAGGAATGGAGATCTCAGGCTGTTTCTGTTAATCCCAGGAAAGAGCTGTGGATATGTGCGATCAATTTATGCTTTAATCTGGCAGTTGCCTTCTCTAGTGGATCTGAGTTCAATACATTTGTTGGGGTCACAGAGGAGGGACTCTGACTCATTAAACATTTGTATTGTTTGTAGATAAAAATATTTTTTGTAAAAAAAAAAAAAAAAAAGTTACTCACTGTTAACCCCCCCCCAACCTATGATCACTGGACCACGCTGATCTCCACTTCCTGGTTGTATCCCAAAAGAAAGTAAATGTCCACTCAGCCAATCCCGAGCCACAGCGATGACCTGCCTAAACTGGCACAATGGAGACCTGTTGAGTGTTGGAATGGCAGGGCCAGGAGATCAGTGACCCTTACCCATGTATTGGATTTTTGATCCATTTTTTTGGCCATTTTATACCTGGTTATTTCAGGTACATCACATGATGTTTTACCTTCCCTTTCTTTTTCTAGGTTGTTGGAATTCCGGTTGGATCGGCAGTCCAGGCCTCCATTAAACCTTCTGTAACTATTAGCGGTGGCCAAATACTTGTTGCCAAATCTAGCTCTTCAGCTGCCAAAGCTGTGGGGGCAAAGCAGATTGTTGCTCAAGGGGTGGCAAAAGCTGTTGTAAGCAGTGGAGGTGCCACTGTGTTATCCCAGGCCACACAAAATGCATCTAAAACACAGGTCTCGTCTGCTATAACCACAAAAACTGGATCCCAAGGCTCAGGTACAGACATTATATTGGTCTTTGTTGCATTGCTCCCTACCAATAAACTGTAATAAGTGTACTTAATAGGAACTTGTATATTCACTTCTAGAGAAAATTTTATCTTGTATTTTACAGAACGGTACATTTCCTTACAGGTAGCACAATAGCTTTGGCAGTTCTGTGACAGTGTTTTGCCTTTTTTTTTGGAATGAGTTAAACTTTCTTGTGTGATTTTTCTGTATATTAAATATCTTTTCTTTTATTCTTTTTTCTTTTAATTAAGTTATGGCAACCTTACAGTTACCATCAACAAATTTAGGAAATTTGGCAAATCTCCCACCAGGAACCAAACTGTACCTGACCACTAACAGCAAGAATACATCTGGTAAAGGAAAGCTTCTTCTTATACCCCAAGGGGCAATTCTGAGAGCTGCCAGCACTGCCAGTAAGTGACAACTTTCCTGATGCCGATTTCTATTTCTTTTTTTTTTTTTTTTTTTACAATACGTTGTGCTATACGGGTGGCGTTTGGCCGGAATGAATGTTGACCACCAGGTAATGCATCTTTGTGCATATAGTCACCACCGTATGCCACATATTGTGCTTATTAGCTAGTTATGGTTCATTTAGTTTCTATTGAAACTATAACATAATATAATAAAGTAATTTAATGCATACTGTGTGATAAGGCAGATAACATATCAATGGCATACATGTACCAACAATAAAAAAAAAAGTAAGAATATATGCATATAAAAGAGCAGGGTCACCATAGAAAAGTATTTAAAACCAACAAATGCACTGTAGCATTGGTATACCCATTAATACAAAGATACAAAACCATGTAAATATAACGATGCCATAGACATACAAAAGGGATGGAGAATGATTAGGGGGAAGGGAAGAACTAAAAAGTGGTGGTGGTGGTGGTGGTGGGGGGGGGGGGGTATTCAGATCTCTCAAATTTTCTTTGAGGAGGGAGAGTAGACAACCTAGACCAACAGGCCGTTGATTCTTTAAATATTACCAAGGATTACAAATTTTCTCATATTTCAGATGCCTAAGTATGTAAGTATATTTGTGGGGTCCATGATGTTGCATCCCTGCTGACCTGTCTGTAAAGGTCATTCGAGGTAGTCTAAAAATTAGGGTGCGTCCTTCTCCACATTTCCAGCTAGTAGCAGAGGTGAGAGGGGACCTGCATTGCAGTTTATCGGGAGTGTAATACCATCTCTATTGCAGCTTATTCTTCTCCTGTCAGCGGTAAGACACCTAGGACTTGTGAGTGAAGAGGCAAGTCTGCATCCACTCAGAAGGCTCAAGAGGGTACCCCAATTCTCTTTCCCATTTCCAAATAAGACAGCTGTGTAATAAGCTCTCGCCCCTTCAATAACTGTGCATATAGATGAGAGATGGTTGGGACATAGGCTCAGTACAACCACAGGCTTCCTCAAATGGTGTGAGGTCTCGTGTCAAGAAGGCAGGGGAACCCAGCCCTGATATGTAAGAGGTAAGTCTAGCATAAAGCAACAAGGCTCCAGGGGACCCTCCACGAGGGAAGGAAGTCATAGGTTTAAGATTAGAGCCTGACATGAGTTCACAAAGTTTTATGGCTGGTGAGGTTGAAACGCCCAGCTGTGTTAGGGAGTCTGGTACCCTGAAGACACTGGGCTTACATCTCTCCCCTCTGACCCCAGCCTTAGAGCCTGTCTGTCCCAAAAACTTAAAGGGGTTTTTCAGTGAATTTTTTTTTTAATTTATTTATTTCAAAATCATCTGGTGTCAGAAAGTTATATAGATTTGTAATTTGCCTCTATTAAAAATCTCAGGTGTTCCCATACTTATCAGCTGCTATATGTCCTACAGGAAATGTTTTATTTTCAGTCTGACACAGTGCTCTCTGCTGACATCTCTGGCCGAGACAGGAACTGTCCAGAGCAGGAGACGTTTTCTATGAGGAATCCCCTAGAAAGCCTTTCCTACTTTGGAGAAGACTACGTTTATGCCTTCTGTTCTTAAGATACATTTATTTACAGATCTCCAGTCAGGGGCATCTACAAGTGGTGGTTCGGGCACCGGGAATACTGCTTCTGGATTACCTCAGCACCTCACTTACACATCCTATATCCTGAAACAGACTCCTCAGGTAGGTAAATGACCAAACACTTGTTAGGCACTTCTGCTCCTTCACAGGACCCCCATTCAAAATGTAGCTGTGTAGGTTATAAAAGCTCTAATACACACATAAATTTATCTGACAGATCATTGAAGCCAAAGTCAGACACAGATTATAGACAGGCCATAATGGAAAGACTTAAATTTCTCCTTTTCAAATCCATTCCTGGCTTTGGCTTCAAGCATCTGTCAGATAAATCTGTGTGTGAAATAGGGTTTTAACCCCTAGGCGACCTAGGGCATACCAGTACACTATGGGTGACTGTCCCCAGATGACCCTGGGCGTACCGTTATGTCCTTTGCTCCGCAAATCCCAGCCCTTACCATTAATAACTGGCTGCCGCGATCGCGCTGCAGCGTGTCACTAACCCCTTAAACGCGGCGTTTAAGTGTAACTGACTGCGGGGGTCCCGATCACTGTATCGGACCGCCAGAGGCCTCTTACCTTCCTCCGTGCGGTCCGATCGGCTTTCTGCTCATTGAGTCTGCCACACACAGGCTCAATGATCAGAGCGCCTATTACACTAATCAATTGTACAGTGTCTGCAATCTAATGATTAAAATGTGTAAAATGAATAAAATGTGTGTAAAAAAAAAAAAGTACCCCAAAGTCCCTCCCCCAATAAGTTGTATGTATGTAAAAAAAAGTATTAAAAAGTGATCAAAACATCCGAGCTACACAAATATGGTATTAATAAAAACTAGAGTTCATGGCGCAAAAAATGACACCCCATACAGCCCCGTAGGTAAAAAACCAAAAGGGCCACTTTATTAATTATTAATTGCAAAAAAAAAAGGATTTAATAAATAAATACATAACATTAGAGAATCTGTGTAACCTGCATATGGTTGTGTTTGGACTGACCTATAGAATAATGGTATCATGTCGTTTTTACCATATAGTGCATTACGTAGACACAGAAACCCCCAAGAGTTACCATATTGCATTCTTTTTTATGATTTCACCAATTTATATCTTCATAAATAATAATTTGGGGATTCCATCATACATGTTATGGTAGAATGAAAGACGCCATTACAAAGTACAACTATTCCTGTAAAAAACAATCACTTACATGGCTTGTAGATAGAAAACAGAAAGTGCTAGAGCTCTTAGAAGGGGAGGAGGGAAAAACGAATACACAAAAATGAAAATTTGCGTGGTCCACTAGGTCATTTTGGGCCTGGTCCTCAAAGGGTTAAAGAGGTAATCCAGTGAAAATCTTTTTTTCTTTCAATTCAACTGGTTTAGAAAGCTTTATAAATTTGTAGTTTACGTCTATTTAAAAATCTCTAGTCTCCCCATACTTATCAGCCGCTGTATATCCTGCAGGAAATGTTGTTTATAGTCGGACACAGTGCCCTCTGCTGACATCTCTGCTTGAGACAGCAACTGTCTCGGACAGAGATGTCAGCAGAGAGCACTGTGTCAGACTGAATAGAAATAGAGGGGAGAATTTAAAATATTTAAGTCCATCAGTGTGGCAGGTTGTATGGTGGATTATCTTGCTTAATGTAATGTTTGTTTGGCAGGGAACCTTTTTAGTTGGTCAGCCATCTTCACAGACGTCTGGAAAGCAAGCCACCTCGACTGTGGCAGCTCCTGGAAGTGCGGGAACCTCTGCACAGGGACAGCAAACTTTGAAAGTTACCTCAGGACAAAAAGGCACCATTGTTGCTCAGGTAAGGAGTGACTTCTCTTTGCTTCTAGGCTGGTTTATTCATCCTGTTTGTCTAATAGAAAGCTACTAATGTATTCCTTAAAGTAAACTTTGTTTAACTCTCAATTGGTAAATTTTGTTTTGCTTCCTGTCAGATATATTTACTTACAGATCAGAGCTCAGTTCCTTTAATACATAGCTCCTGCGTAGGGATAGATACATTTATGGGGGAGGGGGTTGTTGAGTGAGAGGGGAGAAATGTCCCCAGTCACTGGCTACAGAGGTGACCTGACTCAGGTATCCAGCATGTTATCTGACAGCACAGACCCAGTATACATATATCTGTGCTGCCAGTTTACAGTTTCCCATTGAGTGGGACATTCCTCTTCGCTGTGATCCGGTGTCAATCATTCTGGAGTAGATTTGGGCTGCCTGAGGACAGAGCGGTGACCGGATACAGGGTAGGTACAGACAGGGTTGCAGACCTGTCTGTGATACTGTCAGCCTTTATTCTAAACACACCAGTTCACACAGTTGGGTACCTATAGTAACCCTGCTTACTAGGTAACTGGAAACTGGCACCATGGATATATGTATATCACTGCTGTCAATTTTCCTTTAAAATCCATGCAGGGGATTTGGAAAGAAAGAAAATGCCTCATGATTTTTTTTACCCAAGATTTCACGCCTTTTTACCAAGTTGTACTTTTTATACTGATCACGCCTTGACTCTTTGGCCTTATCCACAGAATAGGGAATACATATCTGAATAAGGGGTCTGACCGCTGGGCCCCCTAAGTTCCCCAAAACAGGGACCCAGAATAGAGTACAGAATAGAGGTGCACATGCGTGACCCGTCACTCCATTTTAACAAGAGACTGGGAACCCTCTTCAGGAGGCCGGCCTTACTGCTCCAGCCCTCACTCGTGCCGGCCCCCCTCCAGCGCATCATCAGCTGCTCAGCCGCGATTGGCTGAGCATAACAGAAGCCCCAGACGTCTTCTGTTATGCTCAGCCAATGATGGCTGAGCAGCTGATGACGCGCTGGAGGGGTGGGCCAGCATGAGGGAGGGCTGGAGCAGTCAGGCCGGCCTCCTGAAGAGCGGCATGATTGTCCCAAGATGGTGGCCGGGACAGTAGGGGGTCTACAGTGATTCTGTGAGTATTCAGTATCACACTTCCGGGTCAAGCATTGGAAACATGGGGAAGTTGGCCATTCATTTAAATAACACACATTACAATGTTGTATAACTTTGTAATGTGTTATTTAGTGAAATGTTTTACACCGCACTACCCCTTTTAAGTAAATTGTGAAAGTGTAATACAAAATAAAAAACATTGTCAATGGGGAAGATTTATTGCACATGTCTTAGATTGCCATTGTTGCTGACAGCAGCCAGTCACATGTCAGCTTTTGTTTTACTAGAGCAATATGAGAAATAAAAGCTGAGCTATGATTGGCTGCTATGGGAAACAAAGAATCGTACTATAAGACAGTGCCATAGCCCCCCTCCCCAAATTGTGTTTGAGCTAACGCTATTAAATGTGTTTTGTAGCAAAGATTGCAATAGGAAATGCGGAGAGCCGTAATCATTTTATGCATTACCATTATTTCCTTGTGGTCATACTGTTTTAATCACGTTTCAGGCAAACACTAGTACACCTGGATTGGTAAAAATATCTGAAAATGTACTAAAGTCATTGCCAGTGACATCTCAGACACAGAAGCCTGGTACTACACTACTAAGGGTTGCAGGTGGTGTTATAACTGCAAGTACCACATCATTACCATCCGTGTCTGCGAATGGACCTGCGCAACAGGTACAACTAGAGTCACAAGAGAGTTCTGTAATAGCCACTCTGTTCTGTGTGTATGTATAGAGTTAGAAGATCACACTGAAAACAACTCTCTAGAGAACGATTCTGCATTCAGTATAGTTATTATACACAAAATAGCTGAATCCATAACTATCCTCCCCACCAAAACCATCACTGGAAGAGCCACTTGGCTTTATAAGTCACATAACTGGTCAATCCGTGATCACTTTTGTTAAGACAAGGTGTTGTGACGTAGGTACAGCCATATATACCATGCAAGGAAGGTGTCACTAAGGAATGGCAGTACAGGCTGAGTCATGCCTTCTCCCTTACAACTGCCTGAGCTCAGCATTCCCATTAATTTTTTATGGGAGAATTTTGTGGGCATGCTCTGAAACCTGTGGAGAAGTCATTGTGCAGGGAGTGGCTCTGCAGATATTGACGCAAAGGGCAGGAATGACTTCAGCCATTTTCTGTTTAATCATTATAAAGTCTGCAGATCACTTTTTAGAGGATTGCTTTCACTTTGGTATTAAAGGAGGTTATCCAGAATTAGAGAAACATAACTGCCTTCTTTCAAAAACCGCACCACCACTTCTCAGGGTATGTGTGGGACTGCAGCTCTATTAATTTCAGGGGAACTGAGCTGTAATGCCAAACACAAACTGAGGACAGGAGTGGCACTGTTTCTGGAAGAAAGTATGTGTTTTTTTAAATCCTGAATAACCATGAGACTTTGTTTGTTGATTGAAAATAAAATTAAAATTCTTGGCGTTCTTTAACTTTTTCTATTTTTATTTTAATTTTCTGCTTGGTTGTGTTCATTTTCTTACCAGCAGCATTAGTTCAGTAAGCTTACACCAGTCTGTAATTAGCTGGTCTCTGACATTCTGAGAGTGCTGGTCTCACAATTGGGCAAAGACTGAAACTGAGTATGTAAAATGGAAATAAATCCCCTGGCAAGTGGAGAAATAACTTCACTATGACTTACCTCACCTTCACTACCAACAGGTTGTTTCAATAGTCCGCGATTAAAAGGAAAACCTTATGGTTTATGAGATCTTGCTTCCTGCGAAGCATGTTATGGGAGAAGAAAACGGGAGTTGATATCCATATTTAGGAATCTTGCTGCTGCTTTTATTTTATATTTCTGTTTAAAAAAAATAAATAAAATAACAATAGGTCTGAGTAGTGAATTTAATAGTTACTGGAACGTATAGAGGAGTTATAGAGGGGCTGTTGGCTGTCCTGAATCTTTTTATTAGTAACTGTTCTTAGACCTTAGACAAAGGCATCACTATCTAGCATATTTGTAATTTACTTTTAAAAAATGTATTTTTCTTTGTTAAATCCAAAGTTATAACATTGGTGTCACTATTTTTAGCGCCACTGCCTTTTGTAAATTAATGAGTCAATATTTATAGCAATAAAGACTGACTAGAAAGTGAAAAAACAGAAAAAACGCAAGGCAGAGCGCCTCATAGCATGACACTGAGTGGGTAGATGGCAATCATGCAACGTATAAAGGTATAGGCTCACCTGGTGGGGTTGTGAGAAGTCACAACCACTATAAAGCGTATTCAAATTAGCAGAGTAAGTGATGGTCGCTGCTGAGGACTCTCCACCGCAGACTCAAGGTGTGCGTAATCAATGGCAAAATCCAAAAACAAAAAAGGAGAAACTGTCCTCGCGCAGACCAAGTGTAAATTTCTAGTTTATTAATACATACGAATCCATAGGTAACGCGTTTCGAGAGTCTTATGCTCTCTTTATCAAACCTCCAGGATGAATAAAAGCAACACATTAATCCAGTCCATATATACTCTCATATAAGCATTAGACATGCCCACAGGCGGGACATAACAGAAGTCCAGTCATATTCTGTAGTGTGCCGGGCTGCACCACAGTCATGCGGCCTCACTATCCATCATATATTGTGATACTAGGATGTACCATAGTTCGAATAACATAAATACATGAATAAAATTAAAATCAATCTCACAAACTCACCACACGCTCCCACGTAAGTTCTGTGTCCGTCGAGGACCTTTGCGCGTGCGCACTCTGATTCCGTGCGCCTAGCTAAAGGACGCGTCCGTCAAGGACCTTGGCGCATGCGCACTCAGGTCCTGCGCGCCTAGGTAACCATGAACGCCGAAGATCCTATGTCTAATGACCGCAGAGGGAAGAGGGAGATTGGATTAACCCTTAAGGATCTAGAGGAAACTTTCTATATTACTGTACTCTGCTAGTATATTAAAAAGTCCATATTATCTTTTGCTTAAAAAGAAGGCTATAGAATAGGCTAAATAATAGCACATCCCCCCCAGTTAACTCATATAGAGATCTGTGTGAAAAATATATACAATAAAATAAATAGATACATGATTAGGTAAATAAATAAATATTGGGATAAATAAATAAATACATGAATGGGTAGATAAATAACTGGGTCTATTTATACCTAGTATGGGCATACCCTATCCTAAGTATCCTAATGGACCAAAAAATTACATATCGGGTGCATATATAGAAATATGTGGATAAATAGATACATAAATAGGCTCATACATAATGTGAGCTAATAAAACTCATATATATACACACACACCAATCGATCAATATTAAAATACACGTATACACGAGTTCGTAGAAGACACCACTAAAACTTCATCATAATGTTATGAGGAAACAAAATGCATATAACAATGGATAAAAATATATATATATATACAGACACTATGTAACCAGAAAAGGTGGGGGGATCATATACCTCTTACCAATCTACATCATCCATCCTATATATTGCTCTCGATGGCCTCATTCAATCCCCAGGGAATCAGTGAGGAGATTTTATATATCCAATACATTTCTCTACGTCTCAACGTAGTGAACCGATTATTGTGCTCCTGGGGGACATGTTCAATTGGCAGAATACGGAAGCCATCGAAAGACCCATTTTGACAACTGCTAGCATGACGTGACACACTATGTTTCTCAAACTTATTAATAACATTAAATCTATGTTTGTTTAGCCTGGTACGTAGACTCATCTGTGTCCTCCCTACGTACTGTAGCCCACACGGGCATTCTAATAAATATATAACGAATGTTGTGGAACAGTTCATAAAATGATTGATCTCAAAGGAATCACCAGTAGTGTTGCTCTGGAACCTATATTGGTTGTGTTTTATAGTGGAGCAGCACTTACACCGTACATTATAACATCTATAGCTACCACATGGTTTAGAGCCTAGTTCGGACCTCGTGAATGGATTGATCGTTCTTAATTTGCTCGGGGCGATGTGATTCCTAAGAGTCCGAGCACGTCTATACGTGATACCAGGATTTTTTGGAAGAATATCTTTCAAATATGGGTCATTGTGTAGGATGTGCCAATGTTTGGATAAAATTTTTTTAATGTTACTAGCCGAATGGTTAAAAGTGGTAATAAAATTATTTTTATAATTGTAATCAGCAGCAATCGTTTCCTTCTGAATATTGTCTTTGTTTGCTGTTAAACAAGTATCCTGGGATAATTCTCGGGCTGCTAAATATGCATTATTAATCACCTGTCTAGGGTAATGTTTCTCCTTAAACCGCTTAGTCATGACTCTACTCTGGGTTTTGTAGTCTATCACATCAGTACAATTCCGTCTGAGTCGTTTAAATTGTCCGAAAGGGACTGTAGTTTTCCACTTTTTATAGTGAGAACTCCTAAAATCAAGCAAACTGTTGCAATCTACCTTTTTAAAAAACGTTTTAGTATAGATAGTGTTGTTATTAGCGTATAAAATTAAAATTAAATCTAAATATTCAATGCTGGACTCAGAATGAGAATGTGTAAACGTCAAACCCCGGTCATTGGTATTAAGATATTGCACGAACTCCATAAGACTATCACTAGTACCATTCCAAATAAATATCAGGTCGTCTATATACCGTTTATATGTGACTATGTTTTCAGACCACCTGTTGGGCAATTGTATATATGTTTTCTCGAACTCGCCCATATAGATGTTGGCAAAGCTGGGTGCGAAACGCGTGCCCATTGCAGTCCCCCGGCACTGAATGAAAAAACGTCCATCGAAATTAAAAACGTTGTGTTTTAAAATGAATTTGATACCATCTAAAATGAATTGTCTTTGTTTTCTTGACATAGACTGATCTTCCATAATATGTTGTTCTATTGTTAGTACTCCTCTGTCATGCGGGATGTTGCTATACAGAGCTGCCACGTCTAATGTCACCCACAAATATGTAGGTTGCCATGTGATGTTTTTAAGGTGTTTGATTAGGCTGGCTGAGTCACGCAAATAAGAATCCAGGCTATGGACATATTTTTGTAATAATGTGTCTATATATTGGGAAAGATTACTTGTGACAGAGGAGTACTAACAATAGAACAACATATTATGGAAGATCAGTCTATGTCAAGAAAACAAAGACAATTCATTTTAGATGGTATCAAATTCATTTTAAAACACAACGTTTTTAATTTCGATGGACGTTTTTTCATTCAGTGCCGGGGGACTGCAATGGGCACGCGTTTCGCACCCAGCTTTGCCAACATCTATATGGGCGAGTTCGAGAAAACATATATACAATTGCCCAACAGGTGGTCTGAAAACATAGTCACATATAAACGGTATATAGACGACCTGATATTTATTTGGAATGGTACTAGTGATAGTCTTATGGAGTTCGTGCAATATCTTAATACCAATGACCGGGGTTTGACGTTTACACATTCTCATTCTGAGTCCAGCATTGAATATTTAGATTTAATTTTATACGCTAATAACAACACTATCTATACTAAAACGTTTTTTAAAAAGGTAGATTGCAACAGTTTGCTTGATTTTAGGAGTTCTCACTATAAAAAGTGGAAAACTACAGTCCCTTTCGGACAATTTAAACGACTCAGACGGAATTGTACTGATGTGATAGACTACAAAACCCAGAGTAGAGTCATGACTAAGCGGTTTAAGGAGAAACATTACCCTAGACAGGTGATTAATAATGCATATTTAGCAGCCCGAGAATTATCCCAGGATACTTGTTTAACAGCAAACAAAGACAATATTCAGAAGGAAACGATTGCTGCTGATTACAATTATAAAAATAATTTTATTACCACTTTTAACCATTCGGCTAGTAACATTAAAAAAATTTTATCCAAACATTGGCACATCCTACACAATGACCCATATTTGAAAGATATTCTTCCAAAAAATCCTGGTATCACGTATAGACGTGCTCGGACTCTTAGGAATCACATCGCCCCGAGCAAATTAAGAACGATCAATCCATTCACGAGGTCCGAACTAGGCTCTAAACCATGTGGTAGCTATAGATGTTATAATGTACGGTGTAAGTGCTGCTCCACTATAAAACACAACCAGTATAGGTTCCAGAGCAACACTACTGGTGATTCCTTTGAGATCAATCATTTTATGAACTGTTCCACAACATTCGTTATATATTTATTAGAATGCCCGTGTGGGCTACAGTACGTAGGGAGGACACAGATGAGTCTACGTACCAGGCTAAACAAACATAGATTTAATGTTATTAATAAGTTTGAGAAACATAGTGTGTCACGTCATGCTAGCAGTTGTCAAAATGGGTCTTTCGATGGCTTCCGTATTCTGCCAATTGAACATGTCCCCCAGGAGCACAATAATCGGTTCACTACGTTGAGACGTAGAGAAATGTATTGGATATATAAAATCTCCTCACTGATTCCCTGGGGATTGAATGAGGCCATCGAGAGCAATATATAGGATGGATGATGTAGATTGGTAAGAGGTATATGATCCCCCCACCTTTTCTGGTTACATAGTGTCTGTATATATATATATATATTTTTATCCATTGTTATATGCATTTTGTTTCCTCATAACATTATGATGAAGTTTTAGTGGTGTCTTCTACGAACTCGTGTATACGTGTATTTTAATATTGATCGATTGGTGTGTGTGTATATATATGAGTTTTATTAGCTCACATTATGTATGAGCCTATTTATGTATCTATTTATCCACATATTTCTATATATGCACCCGATATGTAATTTTTTGGTCCATTAGGATACTTAGGATAGGGTATGCCCATACTAGGTATAAATAGACCCAGTTATTTATCTACCCATTCATGTATTTATTTATTTATCCCAATATTTATTTATTTACCTAATCATGTATCTATTTATTTTATTGTATATATTTTTCACACAGATCTCTATATGAGTTAACTGGGGGGGATGTGCTATTATTTAGCCTATTCTATAGCCTTCTTTTTAAGCAAAAGATAATATGGACTTTTTAATATACTAGCAGAGTACAGTAATATAGAAAGTTTCCTCTAGATCCTTAAGGGTTAATCCAATCTCCCTCTTCCCTCTGCGGTCATTAGACATAGGATCTTCGGCGTTCATGGTTACCTAGGCGCGCAGGACCTGAGTGCGCATGCGCCAAGGTCCTTGACGGACGTGTCCTTTAGCTAGGCGCACGGAATCAGAGTGCGCACGCGCAAAGGTCCTCGACGGACACAGAACTTACGTGGGAGCGTGTGGTGAGTTTGTGAGATTGATTTTAATTTTATTCATGTATTTATGTTATTCGAACTATGGTACATCCTAGTATCACAATATATGATGGATAGTGAGGCCGCATGACTGTGGTGCAGCCCGGCACACTACAGAATATGACTGGACTTCTGTTATGTCCCGCCTGTGGGCATGTCTAATGCTTATATGAGAGTATATATGGACTGGATTAATGTGTTGCTTTTATTCATCCTGGAGGTTTGATAAAGAGAGCATAAGACTCTCGAAACGCGTTACCTATGGATTCGTATGTATTAATAAACTAGAAATTTACACTTGGTCTGCGCGAGGACAGTTTCTCCTTTTTTGTTTTTGGATTTTGACTAGAAAGTGAGGGAAATTCAAAGCTGTGCTCTCATGCTGTCAATCACCGTGCAGGGAGAGAGCAACAGACATCACAGACAGAGAGGGGCAGATTAGGTAATTTGCAGTAAAAGAAATTGCACCACTGGCTGTAAAATTTCAGAAGTTTTACAGAACTTGCTGCAAAGTTGCAGTAAAAAAAATGTACAAAAAAGCCATTTCTCAATATAAGCATACATTGATACTGTAAAAATAAAATGAAATTGTGTATGATTGTGAAATCCATAAAGTATATAGGATTAGTTTAGATTACCTATTGTGCCTCTCTGTCTCTCTGATGTCTGTTGCTTTCTCTCTGCACTGTGATTGACAGCATGGGCAGAGTTTTGAATCTCCCTCCCTAGTCACCATCTATATTGTTATAAATATTGATATTCATTTGTTGAGAGCAGGCAATGGAGTTCAAAATAGTGACACATAGTGGCCAATGTTATAACTTTGAATCTCACACAGAAAAATACATCTTTCTTTTAAAGTGAATTACAAATATGTTAAATATTGATGCCTCTGTCAGAATATGCACTGTTGTTCATAATGACAGTGCCCATTTAAGCCATTCCTCTTTTGTTCTTCCTTGAAACAAATTGGCAACTGGGTGGTATGATTTTTGTCAAAGGGATGTGGGTGGTAGTTAGTTACCAATGCTGACAGGGTAGGAACTCACACACACGCTCTGACAAGTATGAGGATGTCTACCTGCCTGACGTGTCAATTCTTTCAGTGGATAGCGGAATCAGCCGGCCCATAGAATGGTGTCTATGGAGCCGGTGGAAAGGTGCGCGGCCGTGCATGCGCACAGACGACAGAGTTCCGCGGAACTTATTCTTGAGAATTCCTCAGTGTGAACCCCCACCCTATGGCTGAATATTTTTCCAGGATTCCCTAGGGCAGCATCCAACTTCTCCAGACCGCTTTAATCAAATGTTGAGCTCAGTATTGTAGATTTCTCAGTTGTATTGTAGCCTTGAAAGATGTAGATTTTCAGATGTCTGCATTAATTCTAGATCTAGATGTCTAAAAGTAGCAAAAATCAAGGGAGTAACACAAAGTTTTGCTCAGGAATATGGTGTCCATTGTTTCTCTCTGTACCATGCATTATTTTCCCATCATGTTTTCTTCAGGTTACTGAAGGGTCCTGCACCTCTGCGCCACCTGCCACATCATCTGGTAAAACCCATGTACAGCAACCTGCTGCAGCACAGAACACAAGCCAAGTGAAGTTAGTGGGAAGCAGTAAATCTGGTACATTGCCAGTGCCACTCCTCTCATCGAGAGCCGCACTAAGCCCAATCCACAGCAATTCTATACTAACAGGTATTCTGATCTATTGGTGGCTTTGTTTTGTACCTGTAACTTCTGAATATGCATGCTATATAGTACGTGTGTATATTAAAAAAAAACACTATTCACAAACAAGCTACAAAATCCTCAGTACAAAAGCTAGTTTTTGTCCCCTTGGTTTATGGTTGCATGTTTTTATTAATTTCCAATTTAATTCTGTTTTCCATATTATTCATTTAAATAGCTTTTGCAGAAATCCATGTGTTTGTTGCAAAACAAACCCTACTCGCATAATGTCATGGTGGTGCTAAAGGAAATGTATTGTCTAGAATTTTTTAAAGGGAACCCGTCACCTTGTGGCCCCAGGCAGAAACGGACATACCCTGCAATAAAGCTCAATATACTTACCACATCGGTCCCGGATCCTGCTGTTAACGCAGAGAAATCGCTGAATCTTCTTGCGCCCGTTATGGTAATGAGTCGAGATGAGTCCAACGTCCATAGGAATTGACGGATGAGTCCAGCTTGTTCATGGGGTCCTCTTCTCGTTGCCGCCCATCCACGCCTCCTGGAACTTGATTGAGGTCTTCAGTCTTCTTACGAATTCCCGCGCAGGCGCCGTTGCGAAGGTCTCGTCACCACTTCTGCGCATGTGCGGTAAACGGTGAAGCTGTGGAGCGGCTTCAATTGTGAACTGCGCATGCACCGAGAACGTCCGTCATGGCGCCTGTGCGGGATCCAGCGAGAAGACAGACGATGAGGAGTAAGAAGACCAGCGTCAATCAACTGTCGGAGGAGTGGAGAAGCCTGGCTTTATTGCAGGGTATGTCCGTTCCTGCCTGGGGCCACAGGGTGACAGGTTCCCTTTAAATTTATTTTTTGAACATTATGGGGCAGCCATCATGCTTTTTTTTTTAACAGCATATTTAGATCTGCTTTACACTAAGTCCCATGGCTATAGGCAACAATACACAGGAGCTGCCCCATTCACAAAAGTGAGAAAAGTGTTGAAGAGTTTTTTTTTTTTTTTATCTGCAGAGGTCATTCTAAAGGGAGCAGGAGGCTGAGCTGTGAACTTCATTTAGTGTCTTTTCTGCTCTGTTCTGTCAATCTAAGGACCTTTATTTATAAAAACCAGAAAAACACTTTCTCACATACATTTAGTTAGAAAGAGTGAAGTATTTTTGAAGTGGTGGGATCATAATAAAGAAGTCCTATTTATCAATCCCTGTGCCTCCCCAATGTAGCGTCAGGGCTAATGATCCCCATATAGGCTCCCCATCCTGTGATGTCACGGCCCCACTCAGCCAATCGGTGAGTGAGGTAGGACACAGCTGCAGTTACTGACTGGCTGAGCAGGTAGTTCCCTTGGGGCTGCCTTGATTCAGGAGCACTGATGCTGTCCGAGCTGATAAATCTGGGCCTCTGTGTGACCCTTCTATATCACTATGGCTGACCTCTATATTACAGGTATCTGGCATTGTTAGCAGTGTTTCTGTGTGTATGGTGAATATTCAGTTAGAAACATAGAAGACTGTCAGCAGGAAAAGACCACCTGCTCCATCTAGTCTAGTTTTGAGTTCTTCAGGACATGAAGGCTGGAGACTGGCCGCATCCACTGCACACACAGGAGAATCTGCTTTATATCTTTACCTTATTCCCTCAGAAGTCGCCCAAGGATCATGTAGGACATTAGGAAGAAGCTGCTGAGCCAGATCTACTTTACACTAGTGTGATAAATAATTCCCCTGGGGTCTGACTGGCCATTTATGAAGGAGCTGGAGTTGGATTCAGGAGTTGTCCCTGATAACATTCAGGAGTGGGAGCTGCGGCTTATAAACACTACAGCCCTGCTTTAAATTGTGGATAGTAAAATGAGAAAGTAGAAAAGATAGCCTCACCAAAACTACTTGATTTAAACAATAGATAATTTTTTAATGGCAAATTCCCTTTAAGGATGTATGGTGTGGGAGCAATATCCGTTGCTGGCTATTAACTGTCAAAGGAGAAGTCTGGCAAAGTGGAGGGAACATAATAAAGAACCTATACTTACTGGTCCCTGTGCCCCCTTAGCGCCACATCATTGGATGCCATCGGATGTCATTCTCTTTCTCGGTATGTCCTGACTCCAGTCAGTTACTGCAGCTGTGTCTTACCCCAGTCACTAACTGGATGAGTGGGGCATCTATCAGCCGAGTCATGACGTAGTGAGGGAAAGAGATGGAGAATTCCCAGTGGTTCTGGGAGCAGGACGCGACGATGCGAGAGCACAGGGCCTGGTAAGTATAGGTGCTTTATTATGTGTCCCCTCCACCCCCTGCCTGTACTGAATATTTTTTTTAGTTTCCGGACTTCTCCTTTAAGGATGCATCTGTCACCATACATCTGTAGACCGTAAAACTATAATTATACTATTTTTATGCAGTGTATACCATTCTTAAATGGCATCTACTTGTTTTCCAGTTAAATCCGATCCAGACTCCAGTAACACATTTTTTCACACTGGTTTTACAGCGGTGAAATTGGAAGAAAATGCAGAATCGGAATCCAGCTCTGTAAAGTAAGTACCATAATCCATCCTCCTTCCTTCTATCATTTTAGCCCTGTATTCCTCATTTCCTGTTAAAACTACATTGATTGTGTTGGTGTTTCATATTACATGAATGACATGGTCTGTGAATTTCCATATTGTTATACATAGAAACGTGTCATGTGCTCATTAGCATTGAAAGTTTGGAAGGTTTTCTTGGTTAAAAAAAAGAAAAAAAGAAACAGAGCATTGGCAAACAACAACCTAAAGTACAAAAATAATTAACTTTTCATTTACTTGCCTTTTATACACTCACCGGCCACTTTATTAGGTACACCTGTCCAACTGCACGTTACCACTTAATTTCTAATCAGTCAATCACATGGCGGCAACTCAGTGCATTTAGGCATGTAGACATGGTCAAGACAACCTCCTGCAGTTCAAACAGAGCATCAGTATGGGGAAGAAAGGTGATTTGAGTGCCTTTGAACGTGGCATGGTTGTTGGTGCCAGAAGGGCTGGTCTGAGTATTTCAGAAACTGCTGATCTACTGGGATTTTCACGCACAACCATCTCTAGGGTTTACAGAGAATGGTCCGAAAAAGAAAAAACATCCAGTGAGCTGCAGTTCTGTGGGTGGAAATGCCTTGTTGATGCCAGAGGTCAGAGGAGAATGGGCAGACTGGTTTGAGTTGATAGAAAGGCAACAGTGACTCAAATAGCCAACCGTTACAACCAAGGTAGGCAGAAGAGCATCTCTGAACGCACAGTACGTCCAACTTTGGGGCAGATGGGCTACAGCAGCAGAAGACCACACTGGGTGCCACTCCTTTCAGCTAAGAACAGGAAACTGAGGCTACAATTTGCACAAGCTCATCGAAATTGGACAGTAGAAGATTGGAAAAACGTTGCCTGGTCTGACGAGTCTCGATTTCTGCTGCGACATTTGGATGGTAGGGTCAGAATTTGGTGTCAACAACATGAAAGCATGGATCCATCCTGCCTTGTATCAACGGCTCAGGCTGGTGGTGGTGGTGTCATGGTGTGGGGAATATTTTCTTGGCACTCTTTGGGCCCCTTGGTACCAATCGAGCATCGTTGCAACGCCACAGCCTACCTGAGTATTGTTGCTGACCATGTCCATCCCTTTATGACCACAATGTACCCAACATCTGATGGCTACTTTCCGCAGGATAATGCATCATGTCATAAAGCTAGAATCATCTCAGACTGGTTTCTTGAACATGACAATGAGTTCACTGTACTCAAATGGCCTCCACAGTCACCAGATCTCAATCCAATAGAGCATCTTTGGGATGTGGAGGAACGGGAGATTCGCATCATGGATGTGCAGCCGACAAATCTGCGGCAACTATGTGATGCCATCATGTCAATATGGACCAAAATCTCTGAGGAATGCTTCCAGCACCTTGTTGTATCTATGCCACGAAGAATTGAGGCAGTTCTGAAGGCAAAAGGGGGTCCAACCCGTTACTAGCATGGTGTACCTAATAAAGTGGCCGGTGAGTGTAAGTATACTCCAATACCTCACAGACTGGGTCCTCCACAGCTCATGCTGTGTAACCATGTCCCTGCTGTTTTCCATATTAATACTAGTGTATCTGCTACAGTCCTATGGCTTGTTCTTATTGACACATGATATACAAATATGTACTGAATAGAATGACCTTGTGAAACGTGGCTCTATTGAGGATGTCAAATACGTTGAATATTTGTTGGTTTGTAACTATTTGTTTTTAGGTTACATTTAGCTTTTC
The DNA here is from genome assembly GCF_027789765.1 of Dendropsophus ebraccatus. Taxonomy (NCBI): domain Eukaryota; kingdom Metazoa; phylum Chordata; class Amphibia; order Anura; family Hylidae; genus Dendropsophus; species Dendropsophus ebraccatus. The sequence continues at coordinate 105,103,810 of NC_091459.1, read as the reverse complement.
AGACCTGTGTTTAATACTTTCTGGTAAAATATTGCAGGACGGAACATCTTCAGAATTTCAAGCAGCTGCTAACTGCGACTGTAAAGAAGGTGCCACTAATAGGGGAAAGAGGTAGGAATGGTCGGTTTTTTGTTTTTTTTTTTGCTCCAGAATTCGATTCTGCTATTCCCTGTTGTCATATAAACATTTTCATAAACGGCCACCTTTCTTTCAACAAACTTCGACTAAATCAAAGGCATGAGCAAATATAAGCAAGTTTGTAACATATACACTATTCACAAAAGGCATGGCATCCCACTCTTCTTAGAGAGAGCTGCCCTCAGGTCTTTGAGGTTCTGGCGTACAGTTTTGTTCCTTTACACAGCTACTTTGCAAACCCCTTTAGGTTTTCTATGGGATTTAGATCTGGAGAAAGTGCAGACCACTCCATGCGAGGTCCCCCAGGCTCCAGCAGCCATACTCTAATGATGCAACCTCGATGAGGTGCATTGTCCATGAAGATGAAATTAGGTCTGTGTTGTTCATGCAGAAGCACAATTACTGGATTAATGATCACATCTTATGGGCTTGTCACTGGACCATTCACAAAGTGTAAGGCAATTCTGTATTGACTAGTCACACCTGTCCACACTTGTAACACCACCACCATCACCAAAGGCTGACGCATAGCTCTCTCCTTCTATGCTATCAGTGGGCCCCAGAAGTGTTCAATGATTGATGAAAGTAGATTTACTCTGAACAGAAATCATGTCCACCAACAACGTTTGGAGAGGCCAAGGAGAGTGCTGTCCATCAGTCTCTGTTGTCAGCAAACTAGCCTTAGGTAGTGGTGTTGGCAGGTGTGTCTAGGGGGAAAATTCTAGAACACATGAAGCTGCTTGTGCAATTTATTCATCTCACAGAAGATTGAGGGGTAAAAGTTGGAGAAATATTAAAACGAGTACAAAAAAGTGGAATATCTGTCTATAACAACCAATCAGGTCACTGCTTAGATGTTCCATTGTTCCCCAAAAAGAGAGCTGGAACGGTTGGTTGTTATGGGCAATGTCCCCTCTTTATCTTTTGATAAGCATAATTCCTATTGTATGCTAGCTGCCAAACACAAGTTACAAGTATATAAAGGCTTGTGCTTTTATTTCCACAGATGAAGATGGGAACAACCCATTTTGTGCAATCTCTCTGGATCAGTATTATAGTTGGCACATTGGAAAAAGGAGAGCGTGTGAGGTAATTTCTCAGTTTTTGTTTAACTTGTTAAAGGGTTTTTCTGAAACAAACATTAATGGCCCATCCACAGAATCAGCAGGGTGTTATGTACCCGTGATGAAGCTACAATGAGCGCAAATCCATCTTCTTCCATCTCCGTTCTCACTGGAGTGCTGGTGCTGAACAGCTGATCGGTAGAGGTCCTGGGTGTTGACACCCTGTTGATTAACTATTTCCTCTGGATAGGCCATGAATAGTTAGAAAGTTTCAGAAAACTGTTGTTGTTTGGGTGCATAGACCCCCACTGATCATTAGAACCAGAAGGATTAAATGTGCAACTGAGAGCTGTTTCTTGCTCACTGAAAATGGCCTCAATTGTTCATTCTACTCCTAGTGACATTGATCATGTATGGCTATTTTCAACTGTAATGGCCAGTGTGAGCTAAAATGTGCCAGACAATCATTCATCAGACTGCTGTTGAATTTAACAGTTGTTCAGCCATCAACCTACTGTACTTCTATCTAATTCTAGTTGGCTTAATGTTAAACGAAAAATTTACAACAAAAAGTGCTGCATTGAAGCCATGCCTTATTGATCAGGCCATGTCTAAACTTCAGTAAGCTATGCCCCCTTGTCAAGCATGGCAAAAAAAAAGTATCTTAAGTTTTGTTGTTTTTTTTTTTTTTATAATATAAATAAATCTCCCTAAAAAAATCATAGAGATGTATTCCTATCTCATGTATGGTATACCATTTATTTTATGATCAATGTGAGTTCAAACTCTGGGATCCCCTGTGATTTGAAGAAAGAAGGGACCATAGCACTGATTTGGTTCTGTGAACACTTCAGTCCTTCTCTGTGTAGCAGCAGTCTTGGTTTTCTGGCTGCTACTACAGGTGACCACATTTACATAATAAGCCTGTGCTTCAGTTTGCTTCTCGGATTACCACACCTTGTGCCACCATATGATACATCTGTACCGCACAGTATTCCCTCCCAGAAGCCATGCTTAAAAGGGGTAGTGCGGTATAAAACCTTTTTTCACTAAATAACACACATTACAAAGTTCTACAACATTGTAATGTGTGTTGTTTATGTGAATGGCCCCCTTCCCCCATGTTTTCACCCCCCAACCATTGACCCGGAAGTATGATACTTTATACTCACGGAATCGCTGTCGACCCCAGCCGCCATCTTGGGAAAATCACTTCGGGAGGCCGGCCTGACTGCTCCAGCCCGCCCTCATGCCGGCCCCCCTTCAGCGCGTCATCAGCTGCTCAGCCACGATTCACTGAGCATAAAAAAGAAGTCCCAGACGTCTTCTGTTATGCTCAGCCAATGGCGGCTGAGCAGCTGATGATGCACAGGAGGGGGGCCGCATGAGGGAGGGCTGGGGCAGTCAGGCGGCCTCCAGAAGAGTGACGTGATCGTTTCAAGATGGCGGCCGGGGTCGACAGTGATTCTATGAGTATACAGTATCACTCTTCTGGGTCAACGGTCGGGGGTGGAAACATGGGGAAGGGGGCCATTCACATATAAGACATTGTAATGTGTGTTATTTAACTTTGTAATGTGTGTTATTTCATGAAAAAAGGTTTTATACCGCACTACCCTTTTAATATGACATCCACTGGAACATAGGAAAAAGAGAATTGGTGAATTTAATGTTGTGTGCCTTGTGTAATATATTTTATATTTCTGAATCTATTTAGTGGCAGCGGGCAATTTCCATGAAGAAGTTGCTTCAAGAGATCATAGAAAAGCGATCAAAATTTAGTAATTTTGCTCCACTTAAGACAAAGGAAATTGTACATTGGTGTCGAATTCATGGTTACACTCCCCCGGATCCCGAGAATGCCAGTGATGAGCGGGAATCCTTTGAAGATGTGCTTACTCGTATTGACAATGAGGCAGGCAAGTGAGGCTATTGTTTCCAAGTGCTTAGGCGTATGATGACGTCCTCGTGATACTAGAGGACTGAGTGGCTTCTTGTCCACATATTAACAAATACAGCACACAGTTCTTTATCATAACAGGCAGGCATGGACCTATGCAATAATTCCTCCTTTATAACTAAAGGTTTCCATAGCCTTACAAGCACTGGGCATCACTATGCAATCTTATAAGTCATCTTAAAGGCGCACTACGGCGAAAATGTTTTTTTGTTGTTTTTTTTTGTTTGTTTTTTGTTTTTCAACTAGTGTCAGAAAATCTTAAGTCTTCCAGTACTTATCAGCTGCTGTATGCCCTGCGGGAAGAAGTGTATTTCTTCCAGTCTGACACGCTGCTCTCTGTGTCAGAAACTGTCCAAAGCAGTAGCGAATTCCCATAGAAAAGCTTTCCTTGTTTGAACAGTTCTTTTGATGGACAGAGGTGGCAGCAGAGAGCACCTTGCCAGACTGAAAAGAATACACCACTTCCTGCAGGACATACAGCAGCTCAAAAGTACTGGAAGACTTGAGATTTTTAAAGAAAAGTAAATTAGAAATCTATATAACTTTCTGACACCAGTTGATTTGACTTTTGTTTTGTTTTTTTTACTGGAGTACCCTTTTCATTTTTAAGCAAGCTGCTCAAGAGTCATAACTTTATGCCCAGCTAGTGCTGTTTTTTTCTCTCTGCATTTTCCAGCTATATTTCTGACTTCCATCTACAGTTTTTTTGCCCGATATATCGTCTTATTGGGGGACACAGATACCATGGGGTATAGGCTGCTGCCACTAGGAGGCGCTGACACTAAGAGAAACAAAGGAAGTGACTCCTCCTGAGGGTCTGTCCACACGTACAGACTCGCAGCTTTAATCTCGCTGCAAGTCTGGCAGGTCCTGGCAGGTCCCTTTCACTACATATCCCTTCGGCTCCCGCCCCGCTGTGTCTGTATATACATTACCTGTCCTCGCTGCACGGGGTCCTGCTGTCCTGCTCTCCCGCCCGGCCAATCAGTGTGTTGCCCAGTCGCAGCCACTGATTGGCTGGGCGGGAGAACAGGACAGCGGGACCCCATACAGCGAGGACAGGTAATGTATATTCAGACACAGCGGGGCGGGAGCTTAAGGGGTTTAGGGGCCGGCAGAATTACATACACTAGTATGTAGTGAAAGGGACCTGCCAGGACCTGACACTTGCAGCGAGTTTTACGCTGCGAGTCTGTACGTGTGGATAGACCCTGAGCAGGATATACCCGCCCACAGGCACTGAGCTAAACCAGTTTAGCTTAGTGTCAACAGGAATCTGACACAGGTCTAGGTTCTCCAGACCAGTTTCTTCCTTTATGTTAGTTAGATCTTCTTTTTTCCCTTAGGTCCTATGGATTCTTGGGCACGGTGGGTAATCTAAAACTCACCCTGATCCCCTCACTATGCGACCATGGAACAGACCATAAATGTAAATGGGCTGTGACCCCTCGGTCGCCACCAGCTGGCAACATGACACCATGGCCCCAGATCAGTCTTTCTGCGGACTCTGTATCCGCACAGCCCCTTCCCGCCTAGCCCCCCAAAGCTAGGCACGGCCGGCCGTGCCCTCCCTCCCAGGCCGCCATTTTACTCCACATAGGAAACTCTCCCTCTCTCCAGTCACTTGCAGCCCTCCCCAGGCAGATGCTCCTCTCCCGCCATTTTCGGGTTCCCCCCTCAGTCAGTAGCAGGCCAGCCCTCTCCACCATTTTATTTTTATTTGTGTCTCTCTCTGGGTGCCATGGGGCGCACTGTGAGGGATGTTCCTCCCCTGACTGGGTGCTGCTCAGGCCGCAGCTTCCCGCACTTTAACTTTCATGTGGCTCTAGAGATCATACTAAAGGATGCTCCGCCCCTTTCCCTAAGCCCCGCCCCTTACCGGATGCCGCGACATCACGCCCTTACACATGGGGCTGCCTCCGCCCCCTCCGGGATGCCCCGCCCCCTTTCGGGCGCTGCGCGGCCCGCTTCATTACTTTTTATTATGTTTGGCTCTCACTGGAGCCTGCTCTGGGGATGCCCCGCCTCCTCCGGTAGGCCCTGCCCCTTCCGGGTGCCGAGAATTGCGCCTTTTTCCTTTAAAGGGAACCATTCACCCCGTGGCCCCCGGCAGAAACTGACATACAGTGACATAAAGGTCAATATACTTACCACATCGCTCCCGGTCCCGTCCCGGATCCCATTGTTGACACGGAGAAATCGCCGATTCTTCTTCTCCCGCCCATTATGGTAATGAGCTGAGATGAGTCCAACGTCCATAGGAAACGACGGACGAGTCCAACTTATTCATGAGGTCCTCTTCTCGTCGCCGCCCATCCACGCCTCCTGGAACTTGATTGACGTCTTCAGTCTTCTGCCGAATTCCCGCGCAGGCGCCGCTGGGATGGTCTCGTCACCTCTTCTGCGCCTGCGCGGTAAACGGGATACGGTGTTCGAGCAAATCGGCGCACGCGCAGTAAGCAGTGAAGCTGCGGAGCGGCTTCAATTGTGAACTGCGCATGCGCCGAAAACGACTGTCACGGCGCCTGCGCGGGATCCGGCGAGAAGAAAGAAGACGAGGAGGAAGAGGACCTGGCGTCAATCAAGTGTCGGAGGCGGGGAGAAGGCTGGACTTCGGACCCGGCGGCGCTCATTACCATAATGGGCGCGAGAAGAAGAATTGTCGATTTCTCCGTGTCAATAACGGTCTTCGGGACGGGACCGGGAGCGATGTGGTAAGTATATTGAACTTTATGTCACTGTATGTCAGTTTCTGCCGGGGGCCACGGGGTGAATTGTTCCCTTTAACTGTGGAGCCTCCACTGGAATGCCCCGCCCCCTCCGGTAGCCCCGCCCCCTTCGAGAGACGGGCGGGCCACTCTGAGGAGCCTTCACTGTAAGATGCCCCTCCCCCTCCCGGTAGGCCCCGCCCCTTTTCGGGTGCAGCGCGGGCCGTGGCATCCCCCCCTTTTGGCTCTCTCCAGAGCCTACACTAAGGGATGCTGCTTCCCCCCTCCCCCTGCCACTCTCCTGATGGAGCTACCACACACTGTTCTCCTATTCCCAGCAGCTTGGGACACATGATGCATGTCTCCTGTCACCTACTGGTGGAAGTGTGTTATTACACCATTACATATATGAGAATGGCTTGCATCAGGTTTTATTATGGCCAATGTTCCATATAATGTTCCAGCAACCCTTTTTGGTGCTGGTTGACCCTTCTGTGTCAGATTTTATTTATATATATATATATATATATATATATATATATATATATATATATATATAATATTATAAAGATTACATTAATACTTATATACACACTCTGTGCGTATGTGGTTGGAGGGGAACCAGACACATTCCCTATCACCATACGGTGTTTCTGTGCACTCGCTACTAGACAGAGTTTACTGTGCTCTGAGCAGAACCCTCTGCTACATGGTGTCACGAGAAGTTCATGGAACCAGACACGTTACCCACTATCCAGGCGGTGTATCTGTGCTCTGAGCAGAACCCTCTGCTACATGGTGTCACAAGGAGTACATGAAACCAGACACGTTACCCGTTATCAGGGCGGTGTATGTGCTCTAAGCAGAACCCTCTGGTTCCGTGTCCTGCTCGTGACACCATGTAGCAAACATGTTACCTGTTTCCAGGCAGTGTATCTGTGCTCTGAGCAGAACCCTCTGCTACACAGTGTCACGGTAAGTACATGGAACCAGACATGTTACTCATTGACAAACGGTCTCTGAGCTCTGAGCAGAACCCTCTGCTACATGGTTTCACAAGCAGGACATGAAACCAGACACATTACCTATTACTATACTGTGTTCCTGTGCTCTCACAACAGAACCCTCTGGTCCCATAACCTTTCTGACAAACCATGTAGCAGACTTAGGGCCCTATTCCACCGGACGATTATCGTTGGCATAATCGTTAACGATTAATGATTTCAAACGACCACTATTGTGAAAGACCTGAAAATGTTCACTCATTTCCATGGAACGATGATCGTTACTTATGATCGTATTTGCGACCTTAAAGGTTTCCTCTCATTGCAAACAGGGTTGTTCACTGGCCCATGTCTGGCCCTACCTCTATCGTCTTCAAACCTATCGCATTCCGGCCAGACCTACATTTGTTCGTCGAGTTGCCAATTCTCGATCATCTTTTCTCCTTTTTTGCTGTTTTGCTCTTACCAAGTAACGTCTCTGCTCACCCTTTGAGACGTTTGTTTCTAGATCTAGTCTACATATGGACTCTAGTCTATGTATTACCTGTTGTGCCCATTGTCCTGTGACAACTCCCCTGCCCATCAGCCTTACCTTGACCTCCCTTGACAGTTTTCTTCTGGGACTCCAGGCTCTCAAGTACCTCTAGGCTTCCTTGGAGCGAAGTGGTTTTATATGATCGACCTCCCTTCTAAGGCTCTAACAGCCAATGGAGATGTTTTTCCCCGGCTTACCGGCTTTCCTCTGCTCCTCTTTTCTGTCGGGCACTGCGGGGTACCAGGTACTACTGTACTCCTTCAAGGACAACTTACACAAGATTCTGATCTTGGTTTTACTTTCTCCCGCTACTTCCTTTCCCTGGACTGCATTATGCTTGGACAGCTTTATTTTTCTTATTAACATGTATGTGTTTCTCAAATGGGGTAACTCATGTCATAGGCCATGGCTTCTCCCAGATCCCCATACTTCTCTTGTGCTCGAGCTTATTCTTCTCAGTGAAGACTGTACTCCTAGGCCTATGGATCTTCCAGCCTGGCCATTCTTCCCAGCTCCATAGTCAGGGACGCAGCTTCTCCTGCATCTCATGTGGCACCTTCTATGAGAGACGCTCTGTCCTCTCTCTCCTTTATTTGACGCTTAGGCCTCTATGCGCCATGAAACATTTTCCAGTCTCTCCCGTCATGGTTGTATTTGCCTTTATTCTGTTCTACCTCAGAGTAAGTCCCTGCCGCCTGTGGTCGCCTACTTGGCTGGGCATCTGCTTTTTTCCCCACATCTAGCATACTAGTTCTGTTGGACTCAATGTTATCATGTTGCTGGCTTACAGGATGAACACAACCCACTCTGTCTGCCGTGCAGCACATTGCTCCAGGGACTAGACACTCTTTTCCTTTGCTGCGGACCTGTAGGAGTTTTCTCTGATGCATTAAGCATCAACCCTTGCTCTCTTCATTGTTGAAGGTTGTGTTGGTGCTATTTTGCGCCTTCTCACCAAGCTCCTTGTATAGCAGTTATCTTTCCCACCCCATGGACGTCCCATGGTATCTGTGTCCCCCAATAAGACGCACGAGAAAAGAGGATTTTTTACTCACCGTAAAATCTTTCTCGTAGTCTTCATTGGAGGACACAGCACCCACCCATTTTCTTTTGGATTTTTTCTCGGTATGGTAGTTTTCTCCATTTTGGTGTTATTCCTACTTTCCTACTTTACCTGTTCTTGACTTCTCCTACTGCTTTGGTACAAACTGGTTTAGCTCAGTGCCTGTGGGCAGATATATCCTGCTCAGGAGGAGTCACTTCCTTTGTTTCTCTTAGTGTCAGCGCCTCCTATTGGCAGAAGCCTATACCCATGGTATCTGTGTCCCCCAATGAAGACTGAGAAAGAGATTTTACGGTGAGTAAAAAATCCTCTTTTTCCAGGCTTCAGAGCAGGCTTTCTCCTAATTGTGATACAGTAATGTCACAGCATAACACTGTTACATCATTGGTGCACAGTCAAGGAACATGTGAAATTGAAGTCCAGGTATTAATGTACTGCCTTTCTTTTTCAGCTTTGCCCTCCTCTTATTCCTCCTCTGAAGCCCTTTGCAGAAAAGTGGAGGAGCTAGAAAAAGTTCTTAAAAAAGAGAAAGAAGTGGAAGAAGACGTTGATATCCTCAACATTGGGGTAGAACAGAAACCTCAGATTAAAAAGGAAAAAGAAGAGGGAGATGATGTCAAATTTTACTTGACTCCAAGCCTGTCGTGTGAGTTTGTCAGAGATGCAGCACAAGAGGTGAGGATTTAAGAAGTTAGGAAATTGTATGGAGATCTGTTTAACGTTGAACTGAATTTTAACTAGAATGAAGAGCTCTATTGTGTGGTTGCCCCCCTCTAAGACACCCTGTTTCCATATGTTTTATTAGCAGGGCCGATTCTGGGGTTTCTGCCGCCTGAGGCAAACCTCAGGCGGCCGCCCCGAGTGATGGCCGACATGCACCCCACCCCCCTCTTCCTCCCCCCCCCCCCCCCCCCCCGCAGCCAGCCACGCACCTGTCCCACGCCGCAGCCGGCCCGCGCTCTCCGCTGTCTCCACATCCCGTCAGGTCCCGCGACGTCACCCTGCAGCTGTCACGGACCTCCAGGCTGTGGTGAGTGAGTGGGGTGATCGGGTCGACCCGATCACCCCAGCGCGTCCCCCACCGACCCCGGGCACTCACCACAGCCTGGAGGTCCGTGACAGCTGTAGGGTGACATCGCGGGACCTGACGGGATGTGGAGAGCGCGGGCGACGGGACAGGTAAGCGTCCGCTGTCATTTTTGTTAAATGATACTAAAAAAAAATTACAGCAGGGGGGACATAATGCCGCCCCCTGCCGGACCGCAAAATCTTCCGCCTGAGGCGGAAGGCTCATTCCGCCTCATGGCAGAAGCGGGCCTGTTTATTAGGACTTATTGTTGTTACATCTGCTCCCTCTATGAGACAGTTTGGGGGTTGTTAATGGCTCTGGATTCTGGGTAATTAATGGTGAAGAGGAGTCCCGAGGGCTAAAGTCAACAGGGTGTGCATGAAAATGGATAGGATGGTATGGGGGAGGAGATGTAGCTAAAACAGTGCAAAAAATACTTTATCTTGTCAGTCTAACAAAGTGCACAGTATAAATGTGTTTTTTATAGTGTTAACAATAAAAGTCATATGTATATATTAGAATACTGTGTAGTTCACGATAATTGTGGACTGCACCTGGACTCCTGCTGTTTAGGAATCAGGTTCAGGAGCATGATCTGAAATGCAACAATCACTAGCAATTGCCAGCAAACTGCTAGTGGTGACTGGCTGATCGACCGTATGATTGATAATCTGATGATCTACGCTTGATTGATAATCTGATGATCTACGCTAGCAAATATTAGTGAATGGCTTGAAAATAGCTCCATGTGGTAGCTGAAATGTTGCTGTCCCTGTGACACTAAAACAAGCTTTGTTTCTTTATACACCCACATTTTGGAGATTGTTCTATGGAGGTATAGGTATAGTCACATTGAAGCTCTGCACCCATTAAATTTACTACAGGGATTTTGTATATTTGTCTGCTGTTCAGGTTCATCTTTGCTGCCAAATGTGAATGCTAAATACAGTATATGGCTACATTCACATATTTCCGGCAGTCTTTCAGTCAGTATTTTTTCAACTAAAATTTCTGTTATAATTTTGGTTAAAAAAAATATTGTGTGTGAACATAGACAATCAGTGTTGTAAATTCATTACAAAACAGTTTTACATATTTTTATTTATTTATTTTTTTAACTCCTTTACTTTGTAGATTGGAGTTTCACTACAACCAGTGGAAGTACACAAAAATGTGTATGCCTCACCTGTAGAAGAAATTATTTTAAAGGTAAATTATTAATAATAATATTATTATTATTATTATTATTATTATTATTATTATTATTATTTCCTACCTATATTAAACTTTGTTAAAAAAAACACCTTTTTTATTCTTTGTGTGTTGTCAAATAAAACCTTCATAGAGACATGAAAATAAAAAAGTACAACAATGCATACTGCATAATACAGAGATATGTAATATTTTAAACTCTAGTACTGCTATAGAAAAAATTAGCTTCTTAGCATACCAGGGTGCACCATCCCACCATAATAAGGTGATCATGGATGGACCCTACACTAGAGCTAGGCCTCCTCTTCTAAGCCTACATATTCTAGACCTGTAGAATTCCAATTTTCCCTGTTTTAATCACCCATGGGGAATTTGAGTGTAAGATCGAAGATTGAGGCCGTCACTCCCTCCACATGTAACGCTGAAACACTGATTGTTATAACAAATGGGGTGGAGCACTGTGCTACTGTGTATGGCTCCATAGACCTACTATAAAGACCAACTACAGCAGCATGAAGACAAAGGGGAGAAGCTCTTCACCCCTTTCACTCTAGTGATTGATGGGGACCTTTTACATACTTATTTCACTTCCATTTTTGTTCCTTCATCTCCTTAGGCTACAGAACAGTTTGTCAGTGACTTACTCCGAGATGCTTTAGCCGTGGCCTATCAGATGACCTCTCGTAAACGGTATGTTACATTTCTATGTATTGTGTCTGTTCATGAGTAAAACACCGTCACATTTCTAAGGTAGGCAGGGACCCTATGGACCAAGTTTGTCGATCACTGGAAGCCACATTTTAGTTGTTAGTTTGTACTGTATTATATTTCTTTAGGTTACAAACCCACTTGGCGGGTCTGCAGCGAGTCTCCATGCTGCGTTTTTGCAGCGAGACTCGCTGCAGATCCCGGCCCTATGCTTTTAATGGCAGACAAACACGCAGCAGGGATGTACATCCCTGCTGCGAGTTTGTCTGCAGCCCTCCCCATTAACCCCCCGGCCGCCGTAGCTGATACTTCACCTGATCCCGGCTCCGGCGGTTCCCGATGTCTTCAGCAAGCCGGAGCGGGGACCAGGTGAAGTATATGCTCTAGCCAGCCGCCCGCAGCCCCGGCCGCCCGATCGCCCCCCCCGCGGGTCCCGCCGGGACCCCGCTCTGAACGGCGCTGATCCCGGCTGACATGTGCAGCCGGGCAGTGCCTCTGTTAGCCGGCGCGGGTCCCGTTGCCGCGCCGACTAATTAAGCACTTCAATGCAGCTGTCAAACCTGACAGCTGCATTGAAGTGCTTTATGCACACTATCCCTGGTGTCTAGTGGGACGGATCTCCCCCCCGCGATGCGATCGCGGGGGGGAGATCCGTTCTTCTGCCCGTGCCGGGCCTCAGCGTCGGAATGACGCTGATCCCGGCTCGGCAATAGATTGCTATGGCCTGCAGCAGGCCATAGTAATCTATGACCGATCTCATGGATCTTTGCTGTGTATATACACAGCATTACTCTCTATGAGAGATCAGTGCTGTCTATATACAAGCCCCCCAGGGGGACTTCTAGTCCATGTAAAAAAAAAAGTAAAAAAGTGTTTTTATTAATAAAAAATCCCTCCCCTAATAAAAGTCCAAATCACCCCCCTTTTCCCATTTTATAAATATAAATTAATAAATAAACAAATAAATAAACATATTTAGTATCGCCGCACACGTAATCGCCCGAACTATTAATTAATCACATTCCTGATCTCGCACGGTAAACGGCGTCAGCGCAAAAAAATTCCAAAGTGCAAAATTGCGCATTTTTGGTCCCATCAAATCCAGAAAAAATTTAATAAAAAGTGATCAAAAAGTCATATATGCGCAATCAAGGTACCGATAGAAAGAACGCATCATGGCGCAAAACACCTGACACAGCCCCATAGACCAAAGGATAAAAGCGCTATAAGCCTGGGAATGGAGCAATTTTAAGGAACGTATATTTGTTAACAACGGTTTGAATTTTTTACAGGCCATCCGATACAATATAAGTTATACATGTTATATATCATAGTAATCGTAACGACTTGAGGAACATGCATAACAAGTCAGTTTTACCATGGGACGAACGGCGTAAATGCAAAACTCCCCGAAATCAAAACAAATTAGTTTTTTTTTTCAATTTGACAGCGCAAATGATTTTTTTCCGGTTTGTACTTTGTAATAAGCGCTCGTATACGTCTCTAGGTGAAAAAATGCAAGCGCTGTTGACTTTTAAACTTAAAATGGAATAAGCAAAAGCGCAAAAACGAAAATTGGCTTTGACCTTAAGGGGTTAATTAACTGAATACAGCACCAAATCTGCACCATCAAATCTGCTGCAGATCTGCTGCAGATCCTGTAGGTGTGAACGCACCCTTATAGTCCCTGTGGTTTGTCAGACACCATATATATAGGGCACACATTGCCAAAATGTTCTTTGTTCTTGTTTGGTTTGTGTATGTCTCTCTCCCAGGGATGGACTTTGTGTCTGTTCTCCATCCCTGTTGTTGTTTTCTGATAAAAGCTCTTTAAAAATTTTTAATAAAATGTGCCCTATATGTTTTCTTTAAATCAATAACACCATCATTTTCCGCTTCTGTGATAGAACAGAGCAACAAAATGGGCTGAATGCAGATATGAATGTGGTCTCCGCGGTCCCAAAGCACCAACCGCTGATTTCTTGTTGATTTCTCCTATAGCGTGTGTATATTGGTCTAATTTTTTTTTTCTTCTTCCTCGAGAACAGAGCACCAAGAGAAATCAGTGTTGCCAACATCCATCAAGCAATTTGCAATATTCCTTTATTTGACTTCCTCACAAGCAGGCACCTGGGGGCTTTACATGTGGATGACCCATTGCCATTAAAATAGAATATTACACAGCAACAAGTAATATTTTTGTAAGGTAGAGGTATATGTTCTTATTTTTCCGTTTTTGTGCTCATGTATGTATGTATATTTGAGGGGCGTTTATTAAAGAGGTAAAATAAACTAACTTCTCTGGTACCTTTCCTGGCTACTGTCATTATTAAGTGGGGCACATATATATAATATATATATTTATTTATTTAATGGTGCTTACTACAGAGGACCCAGAATCCAAGGCTTGATGCAGACTTTATCCCATGAATTCAGGCTATTCCAGAGGCCACAAACCTGGGGAAGTCTACTACTCGATAAGAATGTTTAGAGGCAAGGCATAGTAGAGGTCATGAAAACATGATAGTGCAAGGATAATGTGTAAAGTTGAAAAACAAGCCAAGGGTTTAAGCTATATAACTGGAAAAATTGTGTTTGCTTCATTCTCTAGCTTGACAAAGTCCATTATACACTTCATCTTTTTCAAGATGAACAAATACGGATTATGGAGTTTAATATGTCCATACCATGTAAAGCCCCATCTAATATAAGAATTGTGACAGCTGACCAGTCTGGCTTTGGATAACTTATGAGGAATGTCCAAGGGCCTTATTACACAGAGCAATAATCGGCAGAATCAGGCCGATTATCGCTCTGTGTAATAGAAACAATGATCAGCCGATGAAACAATCATAGTTTAGGGCTGAACAGACATTGCTAACTTTGTCCGTGCAGCCCTTGCTAAATGATAATAGCAGATTGGCGCTCATTTACTTTATTGGTCACGCTGCCATCGGCCCGTCTAATAGGACCCTAAATGTTCCCCTGGTTTTCACTCTTTAGCAACATATGCAGGGATCTGAATTTGGCTGCTATGAACCACCAGGTTGCTATACCTAGGAGTGGTCTTGCTGTGAGTGTATGGGCCAAGATGCACTTGGCAAAACACCAAGGACAAAAGAGGCTCTGGGTACAGAAAGTTTAGGGTTGGCAGAGTTCATTGTCAGTGGGTAGACAATAAGTTAAGACGAATAGCATAGGTTCAGTAGTCCGTAAGTCTGCTGTTTGCATACAGTATGTCTGAATTCAGAGTACAGAACTACAAATGTGGGGACAGTGTTAGGGCCCTATTCCACCGGACGATTATCGTTTAGATTATCGTTAAATCGTTCGAATCTAAACGATAATCGTTCGGTTGAAATGCAGTTAACGATTAAAGACCGAACAAGAAATCGTTGATCGCTTTATAAGACCTGGACCTATTTTTATCGTTGCTTGTTCGCAAAACGTTCTCAAATCGTTCGCATTGAATAAGACATCGTTCGGTCGTTCACAATAGATACGAACGCAATAGCGAAGAAAAAAACAATCGCAATTACGATCATAAGTAACGATTATCGGTTCATGGAAATGAGTGAACGTTTTCAGGTCTTTCGCTATAGTGGTGGTTTGAGATCGTTAACGATTATGCAAACGATAATCGTCCGGTGGAATAGGGCCCTTAGACTAGGGCACCTAGGGACCATCCTACAGTTACTGTACATATTACCTAAGCACTAAACCCAGCCAGGACAGCTGTGGACAGGTTCATATATAGGAAATGCTGCAGATGGTGGTATACAGGAGGGGACACAGCACACATCACCTCTGCAGACCGCTGTGTTGTGTTTCCTTTCCCTCCTCCATGACCTGACATTTGCAGATAGCCGTCAGAAAACCCAGGACCTCAGGCACCACACTGCTAGGCATCTAGGCTCCACTGTCCCTGTACAGCAGGTCAAAGGGATATCAATTCTCCTTAAGGAGAGTCTATCATAGAGACATGGAAACCTAAAGGCCATTCCTGCTCCACTGGGAATTCTGGGAAGAAAGGATATGCAAAATGGCACTCACAGGAAAATGTATCTTCCTGTGTGGCCTCTCATCCCCCTCTAGCAACTTCCTGCAAAGGGGACAGGGCATAGAGAGAGAGAGAGAGACACCTCACTACTGCTTGAGATACTGATACAGAGTGTTATGGTGCGGTTACACAGACAGATTTATCTGACAGGTTTTTTTTAAGCCAAAGCCATGAATGGATTTAAAAAGTGGAGAAATCTGTCTTTCCGTTTATGACCTGTTCTCTGTTTATAGTGTGCTCCTGGCTTTGGCTTCAAAAAATCTGTCAGAAAATCTGTTGGTGTAAACACACCATAATAAACGATCACAAACTAGATAATTTATCATTAACCTGAATTACACAGAATGATAGTTGTTAGTTATGATAATTTACTTCATCTGAACTCTGCAAATGAAGGAACAATGTGGAATTACACTGAACGATTAGTGCACAAATGCAAAAGTAAAGCAAACAATTACCGATGATTTTGGTGTCAGCACCAAACGAACAATTTCTTGTTGGTCGTTTGATTGCTGCTCGCATTTACACAAAGCAATTATTTAAATTTGAACGATGTAACAATAATTTGCACGATAATCATCCTGTGTAATAGGGCCCTTACCTACAGCTCACTGTGTGTCTAAGGGTCCATTTACACAAAGATTATCTGACAAAGATTTGAAGCCAAAGCCAGGAATGGGTTTGAAAAGAGGAGAAATCTCAGGCTTTCCTTTATGACCTGATCTCTGTTTATAGTTTGTTTCTAGCTTTGGCAGATAATCTTTTTGTGTAAATGTACTCTTACTCTAAACTATAAACAGAATATGAATAGGCCGGCAGCAGGGATTTCGACAGCTGGGGCAGAAGTGGGCCCACCCCAGCTCAGGTCCCTGGTGGTCCAGTCTGGGCCTGTGTAGGGATCACTGAAACACAGAATGTGAATGCCTGGAAAATTATTTAGCTTTGCTAGAGAAGTGGTCTAAATGTAAAATAATGCACTTTGTGAGGAGGAATCCTCTATCCAAGTATCCAGTGTCGGACTGGGGTACCTTGGCCCACCAGGGAAATTGATTCTTGGGGCCCACCCAATATATAAAGACATAATCAGCGCCAAACCTTTCACGTTAGTACAGCGACTTTGCATGGAGCTGTGTATGTGACCAGCAATGCTAGTGCACTGCCAGTCACTTATACAGTTGTTACTGATTTATGCAGTTGTGGTAAAACTGCACCACTTATGTAGAAACTTTAATGAAATTCCAACAATATTGCTGTAAAAACACATAAAAAATGTCATGTGTGAACACAGCCTCAGAAGATGAAGGAAAAAATGACCATCTAGTCTGCTCCTCTATTACAATCTCCAGCAGAGGAGACCCATGACGGTTTATTCTAGCCTCACCATAAGGTGTTGGGCTGGAATAAGACTTTAAAGGACCATCATGAAAGGCATATCAGTGGTCAGCGTGTAAACCTGGCTTTAAGATGTAATCTGCCATTTTATACATCTACTAGTAGAAGAGAGAACACCATGCGGCGCACATAGCGTATTACTGCAGAACAAATGTGTGTAAGTGGCTAAACCTGCTGCTCACCTTGGGCGATCATGCTACAAGCCCAACACCGCCAGTCACTTTAGCGGTGGTTTGTACACCTTGATGCCGCTTGCAGCCCTTTCAACGGAACCAGGAGACTTGGTACAATAATTCAGCAGCGAAGACAGCAGCAAAGTAGTCAAAAATCTTGTGACTTTATTCACTCCCTCTTGTGCAATGTTTTGCCTTACTCAGAGCTAAAACGAAACATCGCGCTAGAGGGTGTGAATAAAATCACAAGAATTTTTACTACTTTAGTGCTGATACTGCTGCTGCTCCAGAGGGGGTGTAGTCTGGTGAGGGGGGTATTATCCTACCTATCACTGATACTGCTGCTCCGGAGGGGGTGCAGTCTGGTGAGGGGGGGTATTATCCTACCTATCACTGATATTACTGCTCCGGAGGGGGTGCAGTCTGGTGAGGGGGGGGGGGGCATAATCCTACCTATCACTGATACTGCTGCTGCTCCGGAGGGGGTGCAGTCTGGTGAGGGGGGGTATTATCCTACCTATCACTGATATTACTGCTCCGGAGGGGGTGCAGTCTGGTGAGGGGGGGGGCATAATCCTACCTATCACTGATACTGCTGCTGCTCCGGAGGGGGTGCAGTCTGGTGAGGGGGGGCATAATCCTACCTATCACTGATACTGCTGCTGCTCCGGAGGGGGTGCAGTCTGGTGAGGGGGCATAATCCTACCTATCACTGATACTGCTGCTGCTCCGGAGGGGGTGCAGTCTGGTGAGGGGGCATAATCCTACCTATCACTGATACTACTGCTCCGGAGGGGGTGCAGTCTGGTGAGGGGGGGCATAATCCTACCTATCACTGATACTGCTGCTCCGGAGGGGGTGCAGTCTGGTGAGGGGGGGCATAATCCTACCTATCACTGATACTGCTGCTCCGGAGGGGGTGCAGTCTGGTGAGGGGGGGTATTATCCTACCTATCACTGATATTACTGCTCCGGAGGGGGTGCAGTCTGGTGAGGGGGGGGGGGGGCATAATCCTACCTATCACTGATACTGCTGCTGCTCCGGAGGGGGTGCAGTCTGGTGAGGGGGGGGTATTATCCTACCTATCACTGATATTACTGCTCCGGAGGGGGTGCAGTCTGGTGAGGGGGGGGGCATAATCCTACCTATCACTGATACTGCTGCTGCTCCGGAGGGGGTGCAGTCTGGTGAGGGGGGGCATAATCCTACCTATCACTGATACTGCTGCTGCTCCGGAGGGGGTGCAGTCTGGTGAGGGGGCATAATACTACCTATCACTGATACTGCTGCTGCTCCGGAGGGGGTGCAGTCTGGTGAGGGGGCATAATCCTACCTATCACTGATACTACTGCTCCGGAGGGGGTGCAGTCTGGTGAGGGGGGGCATAATCCTACCTATCACTGATACTGCTGCTCCGGAGGGGGTGCAGTCTGGTGAGGGGGGGCATAATCCTACCTATCACTGATACTGCTGCTCCGGAGGGGATGCAGTCTGGTGAGGGGGGCATAACCCTACCTATTACTGATATTGCTGCCCCAGGGGGGGTGCAGTCTGGTGAGGGGGGGGCATTATCCTACCTATTACTAATACTGCTGCTGCTCCAGAGGGGGTGCAGTCAGATGAGGGGTGCATTATCCTACCTATCACTGATACTACTGCTGCTGCTCCGGAGGTGGTGCAGTCAGATGAGGGGGGCATTATCCTACCTATCACTGATACTACTGCTGCTGCTCCGGAGGGGGTGCAGTCTGGTGAGGGGGGCATAATCCTACCTATCACTGATACTGCTGCTGCTCCGGAGGGGGGCATTATCCCACTTGTGTCTGTGTCTGCTGCTTATATCTTTATTCTTGAGTCGGTACAATAGTTGAGAAGAAGTTCACACTCTGGAGGTCCCAGTTGTGCAGGAGATCCGTGAGGCTTGGGCGCTGATCAGCTGAGTCAGGATTCTCACATCACAGATGATAGGTGTTGTAGTAGACGTAGGAGTAAGACAAATCAATGGATAATGTGTTTCTAAGGGAATCCTCAATAGATCTGATGATCTCATTTGATGAAACACGTCATCTATTGATTAAAGTCTTACTGTTATATCAACTACAACACCTATCATCTGTGATGTGAGAATCCTCAGCTGATCAGAGCCCAAGCCTCACGGATCTCCGGCACAACTGGTCCTCCAAAGTGTGAACTTCTCATCACATACATACAGTATACATATATACACAAATAGACATACTGCAGCCATACACACTGTATACATATATACACAAATAGACATACTGCAGCCATACACACTGTATACATATATACACAAATAGACATACTGCAGCCATACACACTGTATACATATATACACAAATAGACATACTGCAGCCATACACACTGTATACATATATACACAAATAGACATACTGCAGCCATACACACTGTATACATATATACACAAATAGACATACTGCAGACATACACACTGTATACATATATACACAAATAAACATACTGCAGACATACACACTGTATACATATATACACAGACATACTGCAGCCATACATACTGTATACATATATACACAAATAGACATACTGCAGCCATACATACTGTATACATATATACACAAATAGACATACTGCAGCCATACATACTGTATACATATATACACAAATAGACATACTGCAGCCATACATACTGTATACATATATACACAAATAGACATACTGCAGACATACATACAGTATACATATATACACAAATAGACATACTGCAGACATACATACAGTATACATATATACACAAATAGACATACTGCAGACACACAAACTGTATACATATATACACAAATAGACATACATACAGTATACATATATACACAAATAGACATACTGCAGACATACATACTGTATACATATATACACAAATAGACATACTGCAGACACACACACTGTATACATATATACACAAATAGACATACTGCAGACATACATACTGTATACATATATACACAAATAGACATACTGACAGATAGACAAGTATATACACACACACTTACATGTTCAGCAGGGCAGGAGGCTTCAGTCTTCTTGTCTCCATCTTCTCTTCTCCCAGCCGGGCAGCCTGCAGCCTCTCCCCATCTCCTGTGCACCGACTGCACACATAGCAACAGGAGACAGTCACATGATTGCAGAGGGGAGGGGGATGGAGGAGGCCCTGCTGCTGCTGCTCCGGCATCTTGTGACAGGCAGGAAGAGGTCAGCGCTGAGGATGGGAGCAGATGTAAGGGAGTCAGGTGAGCAGGGGGGAGGGGAGGGCCAATGATTATAGAAAGAACGGGCCCTGATGCGGTGCTGAACTCACCCCAGCAGTGTGGGAGCCAGCAGGGGGCCCATTGAGCTCCCGACACTAGGCAGCTTCCAAACGGGAGGCCCCTCTCTGGCTTAGGGGAAGGGCCCTGCAAGAGGGAGGAGGGGGTGGGGCCCACCGGGGGATCCCCCGGCTCCCCGGTGGCCCAGTCCGACCCTGCAAGTATCGTATCAGTAGTTCTGTGTTGGCAAAGACTTCAGAAAAGAAGGCTTTAGGGGCAGTGATTTCTGGTGACCAGTGCACATATCGGGAAAGACGTAAGGATTTGAATCTGTATAGTCAGTAGAGATGAGCGAACCGGGTTTGCGTTCGAGTCCATCCGAACCCGAACGATCGGCATTTGATTAGTGGGGGCTGCTGAACTTGGATAAAGATCTAAGGTTGTTTGGAAAACATGGATACAGCCAATGACTATATCCATGTTTTCCACATAGCCTTAGGGCTTTATCCAACTTCAGCAGC
The DNA here is from genome assembly GCF_027789765.1 of Dendropsophus ebraccatus. Classification (NCBI taxonomy): domain Eukaryota; kingdom Metazoa; phylum Chordata; class Amphibia; order Anura; family Hylidae; genus Dendropsophus; species Dendropsophus ebraccatus. The sequence goes on along the minus strand of NC_091459.1, from coordinate 105,082,900 downwards.
CACCGCTAATCAAATGCCGAAAGTTCAGGTTCGGATGGACTCGAGCATGCTCCAGGTTAGCTCATCTCTAATAGTCTGCAGGAAAGAAGAGAAAGGGGGGACATGATTGAAACCTTTAAATATGTTAAAAGGACTAAATAAGGTTCAGGAGGCAAGTGTTTTTAGAAAAAAAAAAAATTATCTCGAACAAGAGGATACAGTGAGAGGTTAGTTGGGGAAAGATCAGAAGCAATGTGAAAAAAAAAATTACTTTAATGAAAGAGTAGTAGATGCTTGGAACAAACTTCAAGCGGATGTGTAAGGTAAATCTACAATAACAGAATTTACACATGCCTGGGATAAAAATATATCTAACCTAAGATAATAGGAAAGGAAATACTAATAGGGCAGACTAGATGGACCCAGTGGTCTTTTTCTGCTGACAATCTTCTATGTTTCTGTCCTGGACTGTTTCTTGGAACAGCTCTGTCATTACAATGCTGTGGCGATTCAAACTTTCCCCGCTCCCGATATGATGTTGATACATCATGCTGTGTGGAGAAACAGTCCAGGACAGGCATTCACCATCCGTGTTGTCCGTGTTTCACGAACAGAACATGGGAATGTGTGAATGCAGCCTAACAGATCAGCAAAAATAGAACTGAGGAAGGAGGATTTGGCTGCATAGTTGACTTTTAAGATAGACAATGTGGTAGTGAGGGGGAGTGTGGAGTCAAAGTAAAGCTTTGCTCATTAAAATGAGTAGTATGCTGAGGGGGATCAGACCACTAGTGTAACAAAATCATTTAAAAAACGGCAAATGTGTAAGGGGAGCAATAGCTCCACAGTTTTGTTGTCCTCTTTCAGGTGCTGCATATTTTTTTTTACCTACCTATTATAGTTTATTATGAAACACAGACATCCAGTTTTCAAATTAAGGTAGTGATAAGAATAGTGTTTCAATAGCTAAAATGTTGTACTCTTTATTATTTTTGCTCATTATATACAGTATCAAGTGACCTTTTGCATTTTAGACATTCTACAATCAGTCAAGTATTTAAAAGTCTTCGAAATAATTTATAAAGGGAACCAATCATCATGCTTGTGCTGATATGATTCCCAGCAGCACAGTATAGATATACTGTTCAGCTCGCGTAGCATACCAGCCGCGCCTGCAGCAGCTTTATGAAGGGGAAATAAAACATCTTTTTGCCCCATGTAAAGCTACTGCTGCGGTTGGTGTGCTCCGCAAGCTGCACAGTATATCTATACTGTGCTGCTGGGAATCATATTGGCACAATAGTTCTGATTGGTCCCCTTTAAGGGCAAAACTCTTCTCTTATATCTACAATAGGAAAAGCACTCTAAAATCTTTGGTGCAGTCTGAGGGATGCAGACAATGTGTATCAGTTGGAGCTTCTTCTCAATCTACAGATTTGGGTAATGCAGACAAGTCTCATTAGGTGCCATCATATTATTGGAGATGAATCAGAAAAGTTGCACTACGTTAGAATGTGATTGCTGTGTAACTAGCAGTATTGCGCTCCCTCTCACCAGGTGTTTCCAGGTAATGAGACGATAATATACAATATAACCATGATACTGCTAAAGGTCTGCAGGAAGCCAGTGTGAAACTTTTCCATGATATTTGGCTTTTTCTGTAGAGGCCAGCAATGATTCTATTAGAGCGCATCATGGCACCTTCCAAATCCTGTTCCACCACTACCAGCTAAACAAATGCTTTTTAGGATCTAACCATATTAACAGATCATTAAATAATGTCAATCACTGAATGTCTAAACATCCAATTTGGAAGTGCAACTTTTCCTAATCCACTGTCCATAGTTTCTAATATCACAACACCTATTGTAGGTTTCTTGCAGTGTATGATGCAGTGAACATTCATGATAGATTTTATTTTTCATCATCTTCTTCTTCTTCCTTCTCTTCAGGTTGCAATTCGTCTTTAAGTTGGTCACGTGCAAAATCTTCAAATACCATATCCTCATCTGGTTCACTGTATAACAGAAATAAAGGACAATTAAATGACTAGTCATACATTATTCTTCATACATGTGGAGTTTATTATTCACTATTGACTCAATTATTGTGCCAATGTCATTTGTCAGAAGAGAGCAGTGAAGCTGAGACTGTTGCCAGTTGTGAACATGGAAGGGCCTGCAGTGGTCTACGGTAAGTTGTTTGTTGGCTTTTAACTCTATGATTACCATATGGCCAATCTATGTCAACAGTGATAATTTACACAGAAAGATTATCTGCCAAAGATTTGAAGCCAAAGCCAGGAATGGATTTGATCTCTGTTTCTGGCTTTGGCTTCAAATCTTTGGCAGATAATCTTTCTGTGTAAATGGACCCTAAGGGTCCTAGTCCATCGGACGAGCAGGACCCAAACAACGACGTAAATGAGCGCCGATCTGCAGCAGCTTTGGAGCGGGGCTGTCTGAACTGACAGACCGCTCAGCCAATCACTGGCCGCAACCTTCCCGGACAGTGATTGGCTTAGCGGTCTGTCAGTTCAGACAGCCCCGCTCCGAAGCCGATGCTGCCGCGCGGGACTGGGAGAAGAAGACCTGCGGCCTGGACAGGTAATGTATGGTTCTGCTGAAATTGTCGGTCGCTGCCGCGCACCGCTATTCAACCATAGCGATGCGCTGGTGGTGAACAACGATTTTAGATCTGAACCTAAATAAACGATCAGCCGATGACACGACATCGATCGTTCTCTCTATTCCATGGAGCGAAAATCGGCCGAATGGGCCAGATTCGGCCGATTATCGCTCCTGTGGAATAGGCTCCTAAGAGTGCTCATACACATTGTAGCCACGACTAGCACATGTGATAGCTATACCTGTGGCAAGTCCAGGAGCAAGCCGCAGTTAACAGCAGTCAGTAGGAGCCAACCCTCTGGCGTACTGTCTGCCTTCTAGGGCAAACAGTTATACATGTGGCCTTTATCTAAGTGCCCCGATAAATGTGATAAGAGAAGGCTTTTACATTTTGCATTTGCATTATTAAATATGTGCTGGGATAAAAATTACAGGGCAATTTCAAATTTTCCTCCATTTGATCTGCAGATACATATACAATTTACTTGAACTAAATATCACTCTTCTGAGACTCCATCGATAGATTATGTCAGTGGAAATAGGGGTCGGGCATGATGGAATTTCACTGCGCGACCCCTTTGTTCTTGGAGAGATAAGCCTTCGCCGGAGCTGTCTGGCTGCAGCTTACCCTCCCTATATAGAACAAAAGAACGTTCATGTGTATGGGGAGGAAGAGAAAGTTGTTGACTAAACAAAGGTGTATGGCCACCTTTAGACTGGACAAACGATATATCAACTCCTGGTGCAAATGCTCACCCTCTCCAACAGAATCTAAAGATTTTTGGTTCACTTTATAGGTTATAAACTTTTTTCTTACGTTTCTTTAGCTGCCATGGATAGGAATGCAAAAAAAAGAAAAGAAATGTATTTAATGACAAATCACTGGCAAACACAGTAATATATCCTATGGATCTAGAATAGGAGTTGTCAGTGATCACAGTGACACGTATACACACATACTTAAAGAACACAAGAACACAAAACACAACACAAAACATGCTGCTAAAAACCATTTGTTCAAACTTCAAAGCAAGGATTCACAATCGTCACTCACCCCCACTGTCTGGCTTAGGATGCATAAGAATGAAAGGAAGTTCCGTAGAGACTTCACTGCAAGAGAAAAAGGAGACAGACTGAAAAATGTATCGTAGTACAACATAGAAAACCTCAGAAGCTTGAATGACACTAGACAAGTGTTATAATACTATACTGTGTACTATAATACAACATGTAGCTATAGGTTGTATCTAGAATTGTGGCCCAGTCTCATTTGTTTGAATCAGGATAAGCTGCATTACGAAGAACCAACTATGAGACCAGGACAATCCCATAGGCTTACATTATAAGATCTTCCTGGTCACACGACACTTAGCACATTCTCTCCTGACTATTTTATTCTAGAATATGTCTAGAGTCTAGAATTTGCCAGATCATTTACACTCACTACCCCTCTTACATCTTTTACATCTGTCTACCACCCTTTGATTGACAGCAACTAAGCTTAAAGTGACTCTTTACCCACAAGCTGACCCCCCCCCCAAAACCGCTTGTACCTTCAGATAGCTGCTTTTAATCCAAGATCTGTCTTGCGGTCCGTTTGGCAGGTGATGCAGTTATTGTCATAAAAAAACAACTTTTAAACTTACAGCCCTGTGCCCTACGCCGTGGCTTAGAATATCTGTGCCCTAACTTTGCACCACCCCTCCGTCCCTCCTCCCCACCCTCTTCATCATTAGGAATGCCACTGGAACATTTTCTCCATGCTGAACATTGCACAGGTGTCTTAACGATCCAGCCCATGTGCCGGGCTGACACAGCTGACGAATAGGAAGCAATCTGCCTGGAGCATTCCTAATGATGAGGAGGGTGGGGAGGAGGGACAGAGAGGTTGTGCCAGCCTAATGCATACACAATCTAGGCCACTCCTGTAGGGCACGGGGCTGCTAGTTAAAAAGTTCTTTTTTAGGACAATAACTGCATCACCTTCCAAACGGACTGCAGGACAGATCTTGGATTAAAAGCAGCTATCCGAAGGTACGAGCGGTTTGGGGGGGTCAAATTGTGGGTACAGAGTCACTTTAAGACAGATATATCTGACAGATTCTTCAAGCCAAAGCCAGGAATAGCTATTAAAAGAGGAGAAATCTCAGTCTTTATGACCTGTTCTCTTTATTTATAGTCTGTTCCTGGCTTTGGCTTCAATGATCTGTTAGCTAAATCTGTCTGTGTAATAAGGCCTTCACTTACTGCATTAAGGTGGTAATTATGAACAAAGGGCTGGCTAACGCTGGGTCCTCACCATGCTGGGGAACACCCCATGACTCTTAAGCCTCCTTTATATATTAATAAGAATGCTTATATCTTGGTGCCGGAAAGGACTTTGGAGATAGAAAAAAAACATATATATATATATATATATATATATATACTCAGAATCGTAAAAACAAGTTCTATCTAGATCTAGCCATGGGCTTACCTACACCTCAGTTGTTGTTTTTTTTCTTTCACTGACAGGTCCACTTTAAACAGTGATGGCATATCCTAAGAAGGGGTCAGCCACCAATCAAAAGAGAGGGGTCTTCTGTAATAGTTTCAAAACTGCATGCAGGTGTCTGTGTATTCCAAACCAGCCTTATTCATCTGCAATTGTGTTGCACTAAAGGGGTATTCCTGGAAAAATGTACTCAGGAATAGAGCCCCGGGTCGGCACATGCATGTGAAGCTGGGAAGCTTGGCATATAGTTAAACAGGAAATTATTAATTTATTATTTAATTATCTAAACCTCAGCTCATTCTGGGCATAGGAGTCCAGTGGGCGGTGCTAATTAGTGATTGACAGCCTTCTCTCTAGTAGGAGGATGTATAAAAAGCCAATTAGCTATATATCAATCTTCTTAGTGCTTCCTGCTCTTTGAAAATGCAGTTCTATCTGCTAACAGCATGTCAATGTAACAGGTTCCCTTTAATTTGTTGGTCCGCTTATTTGATGTATTAAGAAAAAATAAAAACAAATGAAGTACCTTGAAGTCATGTCTCCCAATAATCTGCCAATGAAAAAGAGAAGAACTATGAATTTCAGGTCATACAAAGAGTAAAATTTGTGTCAATATCTGTAAGAAATCCATAATGGAGAGTACATGATGCAGATTCAGGTCTCTGTAACATAACTTGTGAAAATTGTATAATTGTCCAATTTCTGCTGTCATTCATTATTCCCCTAAAATTATGTATGTATTGAATGTACAATCTGCATAGGCAAACAGTGACAGTAATATGGATTTGTGAACTGCCAAAAATCTAGTGCAATATGTGCCAAAACACCAGGTTACATGACATTTCAATGCGTTTAACATACTTTTTATAAATTACTTCCATTTAAAAATCTTAAATCTTCCAGTAGTTATCTGTACTGTACTGGATATTATAGTAAAAGAAATTAAATATGTTACTGGTTTTCTATGGTGATTTGCTACTGCTCTGGACAGTGGTGGCAGCAGAGAGCACTGTATCAGACTGGAAAAATCCACCACCTGCTGCAGGACATACAGCAGCTGATAAGTACTGGAAGGTTTAAGATTTTAAATGGAAGTAATTTACAAATGTGTATAACTTTCTGACACCAATTGATTTGAAAATATTTTTTTTATCTGCAGTACCCCTTTAAGAGTTAGGCAGCGGGGGGAACAATCCAAACCTGGTTTGTCTAAAGCCATTTTATGTTTATCTGTTCTGTTTTGCTGTGCCCCATGTTGCACAAGTGCTTTTGAAAATGTGGTATATTTTGGATGACTTTTTACACCATCTCCATATTGATATAATTTACACTACCATTATGGGCAACCTTTTTACCAAAAAGTGGCACAAATGCTTTGAAAATGAGGCACAAAAAATAAGCCTAGCCCACATTTATGAGTTTGGAGAAATAAGCATCAAATCTGCTTTTTTTTTGTGCAAAATGTCTGAAAATCTGGTGTAAAGTACATGCACCACTTGTTGAAAGGCAAACAGGCAAAATCTATGGTGCAAACTGTTTTTATGCCTCCCAGTAGGTTTTTATTGCATAGAAAATACTACAATATGCAAACCTTACATCAAATACTTACCCAGAGACAGTAAGTGTCACCTTAATCTTGTAATCCACCAGGATTCCCATGACAGTGCGGTCAATACCTTCCTTCAGCCTGTGGAGCACATACATTACAAGATGTGTTAATTATCCATGTTCAGACAAATTATAATCCACAGAATGTACCCTAATTCAAGAATACAAACTCCCCTTTACCAAAGCTTTATGCACATCACCCTCCTCATTGTATCGCTAACTTTATAGGGTTCTCCAGAATCAATGTGAAGTAAAGAGTCAATTCATCAAGTCAAGAATGTGTTCACATGCTATAAAATTTCAATTTAAAATAACTCATTGTTTTCATTCTTCAATAATTTCCATTGAAGTCTATGGAAGTAACAGCTGTTGGTTCACACAATGTATAAAATAACAGACGCTGTTTGTAGTGTATTCCACAGTGTTTTTGTTGACATTTTAAAGGGTACACCGTGCAAACTTTAAAAAAACTGTGAGTGCAAGGGCTGGTGGGAACATGAGGGATACTGACCTGTCCTGGTGCCCCCACAGTGCAGTGCCACCAATCACGGTTACTCGCTGGTCTCCTTTATCTCCTCCCTGTGATGCCATGGTCCCGGTCAGAAATGCCAGCTCAGTCAATCAGTGAGTGAGGCAGGACAACTCCGCAGTCACTGACTGGCTAAGCAAGTAGTTCGGGGGGGGGGGTGATGACACAAGAACAGGTAGATACAAGAGACCAGTGGTTGGCACTGCGAGGGCACCAGGACGGGTAAGTATTACTCGATGTTTATGTTACCACGGACCTTTGTTCTCCCTGCCTGGAGTTCTCCTTTAACAGCTTTTGTAGAGTAAAATTGCTGCAGTCAGGAGAAGAGATCATTATAATGACTACGTACATGGACGCTTTGGTGATGTTTTTGTGGTTTGTGCTGTTGTTGTTTTTTTTTTATTTGTTTTTTGATGATTGTTTTTTACTTGAAAAATACCAGAAAAAAACAAGTTACAAATGTATTGATATTTATGGTAATTTTTTACTTACAAGTGTTAAAAAAAAAAAGTGAGTGAGAGAAAGAAGAGGCCTTAAACTTGCAGCATACTGTGTTTACTGGATAGGTAACCTGTAAAGAAATTGGTTTGGAACAGATAATAATTTTGAGCTTCACTTACAGAGTGCTAGATGCCAGATTGGTGTCCTCGTGCTTCAGTTTTCCATCTAGAGCGATTTCACGTTTTTCTCGGTTGTATGCCAGGAGAGGCAGCAGAGTGAAGGTGTGACTATAGCTGGCCTTAGGTGGAACCCTATACCTGGAAAAAAAAATAATGTTTCCATGTAAATAAGAATGTTTATTTGTTTTTTATGTTCCCATATCGCAAGGAACGCTGAGGATGAAGGTCCTTTTCTCACCTTCCTCCTAAGTGCTGTTTTCGCTAATTCTTGACTTTAATCAATATGTAAATTAGGCAGTTTGGTGCACTGGGGGTGGGACTACTGATCCATCCTACCGGCCCACCCCTCCTCATGAGTACTGGGGTGGGACTCTGCAGTGATGTCACTCTGGGGCTATATCCGAGTCGAGGCTGTAGTTCAGCCCCCAGTACACCAAACCACCTAATTTATATACTGATTAACGTCAAGATTGATTAGCAAAAACAGCGCTGAGTATAAAGTTTCCCTTTAAAGTGTACCTGTCTTGACAGTCTGCTGCTGGATCAGTGGCAAGTTCCTCTGTACATCAAAAATGCAATGAGACCATAATGCGCTTGACCCCCATGTAATGGAGGTCGTGCTTGTTACAGTCTCATTGTATTTTTGTATCCATGGAGAATCAAACTTCCAGATGAACAGAGGGACTTGCCATCGATCCAGCAGCAGACTGTCAAGACAGGTAAACTTTAACAACTACAGCAACATTCTGTACAATGCATTAGGACGACCACAAAGTACTACGATAGGGTTAATAAAGTAATCAGAAGGCACTATGGGGATCCACTCTATGCTATGCCAACTATCTACTAAACGAATACAATCCTGTTAGGATACATATACTTACTCAGACTCATCCAAAGCTACAGTTTTGGTGTAATAGTCACTGGAGTACAACACCACATTAGCTACTTGTTCCACTATAGGAAGGAGAAAAACTCTGAATTGGTTACAATTCCTTGAGGATGTATGTATGAGTGCTGGCTCTGTCTTTAGGTTTTCCCAAAATTTTTTGTCAAGTAATGCAGGTTTTTCAAAACCACAAACATTTTAGGGAAAAGGCAACAAAATGGCCATACAGTAGGTGAATATGTAACTTTAATGTAAACTTCAAGCTTTGTATATGTATATTAACATGTGTGCAAAAATGGATATTAATGAAAGTTTCTGTTCCTTTATATTCTTGAAATTAATAATCTTTTACAGTGGTACCTCGGTTCTCGAACTTAATTGGTTCCAAAAGGCAGTTTGAGAACCGAGCAGTGTCTTCCCATAGGAAATAATGCAAATGTGTTTAATTTTTTCCAGCACCCACCAATAATTATCTACAATACTCATTTATTACATTGAAAAGTGCCGAGTGTGGCGGTGTTGTTCAGGTTTGGTATGGCTGTGAGTCCTGAAGCTATTACCTACCAATCTACCAATCCTGTGGTGAGAATTCCCTCAGACAATGTGCAGACGGCTCTAATCATTGATTCAATGTGGAAATTTATGTTTTAAGCTGTTAAAAACCATGAAAAATGCCAGACAATGTTTCTACATGTAGAGACATGTGTGTGGCTGAAACCACGCTCCCCAAGAAGGGGCGTCTGCAGATTTAGTGCCTAGGGCAGCAGCAGCTGTTAATATGGCCCTGTGCACTGTATATGCACTCCAGCAGTCTTTTACAGTACAGGATGGGAGATGATGGTGCACTGACTGTACTACTACTGTACTGTATATGCACTCCAGCAGTCTTTTACAGTACAGGATGGGAGATGATGGTGCACTGACTGTACTACTACTATACTGTATATGCACTCCAGCAGTCTTATACAGTACAGGATGGGAGATGGTGGTGCACTGCCTGTACTACTACTGTACTGTATATGTACTCCAGCAGTCTTATACAGTACAGAATGGGAGATGATGGTGCACTGCCTGTACTACTACTGTACTGTATATGCACTCCAGCAGTCTTATACAGTACTGTACAGGATGGGAGATGGTGGTGCACTGCCTGTACTACTACTGTACTGTATATGTACTCCAGCTGTCTTATACAGTACAGAATGGGAGATGATGGTGCACTGCCTGTACTACTACTGTACTGTATATGCACTCCAGCAGTCTTTTACAGTACAGGATGGGAGATGATGGTGCACTGACTGTACTACTACTGTACTGTATATGCACTCCAGCAGTCTTATACAGTACAGGATGGGAGATGGTGGTGCACTGCCTGTACTACTACTGTACTGTATATGTACTCCAGCAGTCTTATACAGTACAGAATGGGAGATGATGGTGCACTGCCTGTACTACTACTGTACTGTATATGCATTCCAGCAGTCTTATACAGTACAGGATGGGAGATGGTGGTGCACTGACTGTACTGTATATGCACTCCAGCAGTCATACAGTACAGGATGGGAGATGGTGGTGCACTGACTGTACTACTACTATACTGTATATGCACTCCAGCAGTCTTATACAGTACAGGATGGGAGATGGTGGTGCACTGCCTGTACTACTACTGTACTGTATATGCACTCCAGCACCTGGTGGCTGCATTTAAACAGCTACCCTCAACTATCAGGCATTTCTAGCATACTATGCATTCTCAACGAGAGAACCCCTTTAAAGTGTGGGTCTTTATGCTTTGTGCCATTAATATATCTTACCTGATGTAGCTATTTTCTTTACCGCCTTCTCTGAATTATTGGTCACTGTGACAGCAACAGTGATTGGTTCTCCATGATAAAACACCTGCAGGCAATGGTTACATTGATCAGAATCACTGTAATGTTGATTAACTTTATTGCCGTTACTGATCTTTATTAGCTTTATTACTATTGCTGTTCTTTATTAGCTTTATTTACTATTGTTGTTTAGTGGAATTTGTGAAATTCAGCTGCTCATAAAAAGAAATAACACCATAGGATGAGGCATACCTAGGGAGGGACATTACCTAGGACTAGGCATTTAGATACAGGGCTAAAACATCACACTGAACCTCTGAACTTATCTATAACCAGTGCAAGACCAGACATAACAAGCAAAGTGACCATATGACTGATGCAGTCATCATACAGTGGTTAGGGTACTACCTCTTTGGTAAGGGAGGCCGTCAGATGCAAGGGCTTGTCTGACATAAAGAACTGCCAGGAGGTTTCAGCTCGGGGTGTGGGTCCAGGTTGGTCAGGAGCATATTGGATTTTGCGGATCAACAAGCGCACAGAGTTTCTGCCAAAAAAAAGAAAGTGTTTTTTTTTTTATAAATATTATAAACAACCCCTTGGTCAGCCTGTTCGGTTGATAATCAGCCTGTGTAAAAGGACCTTGAGATGTGACTATGGTAATAGACTACACAAAGGGTTTATCCGGTGTTTGTTATTTTAAAAATTATTATGTTTATATGGATGGATTTTTCAGAAACTATGGGGAGATTTATCAAGTTGGGGGGATTCCACTTTTAATTTTTCAAAGACTCTTTGAGGAATGAAAAGTGGAATCTGATTGGTTGCTAGGGGCAACTAAGACAATTCTACTTTACACCAGTTTGATAAATCTCCCCCTATGTGCTTGTTTATTTTTTTTTATTTCAGATGCCCAAAACTTGGTTGCAGTAATGTATATAGCCTTCTCATTGTTCTTTCTAATACAATGTCACAGCCTGCTAAATTGCCAAAACATTTGTAGATACAAGGTGTAGTGACAATGTAAACATGAAGAAATACATGGCAACTTACTTCTTGTGAATCCTGTCTTCCAAATTGCTTGTTGAAAAAGCTTTAATCTCAAAATCCACACCACAAGCCTAAAAAAAAGGATACTGTCCTTAATATCCTTAAGAAGAAAACCTGTGACATTATCATAATAATTGTAAGTGACCTAATGTATCAGTAGATCAGGGTCCAAGCAACCACAGGGGCAGCTTTCAATAGTTTCACGGCTATAAATAACACAAAAGAACAAAATACACTGGTCACTGTTACAGGTTTTTTTTATTGCCTAGGGTACTAGGTGGTAAATACAGGGTACACAACAAAATAGGGCCCCAAATAACTAGCAAAATTCGGTGAACAATTTGTAATATATAATTTTGGTGCTAGAAACTTTGCTAGGTGCTCAGGAGTGTACAGATTGTGTTGCTGCTATGAGGTCTGGGGAGAAGGGGGACTAGGCTGGCTGGTTACATCCTTGATTGGTTGCTATTGAGCGGTGAGAACCTGCAGGAATACGCTTTCTAGTGCAATTGTGTTTTTTTTTTATTTTAGCAAAGGGGGGTATAGAACTGTCCTATACAGGGGCGTAACTACTACTGTGGTCAGTCGGGGCGGGGGGCGTCTTTGGCATTTAAAAATCTGCAATGGGGTCCAGCCATTTCTAGTTATGCCCCTGGTCCCGTGGATCATTTAAATAGTGTGAAGGAAGAAGCAAGCATCAATCCTTTTATTTTTGGTGGCAAATCCATCATCATATTAGGGGCACCTACTTTTCTTTGTAAGCCACTGCTGAGTATTTTGCAGCTGCCATTCTTCTCCACCTTTATATTTAAAGGGGTTGTTCACTAAAAATGTTTTTTTTTTCTTTCAGATCAACTGGTCCTAGCAAGTGCCAGAGATTTGTAATTTACTTCTATTAAAAAAAAATCTCACGTTTTCCAGTGCTTATCAGCTGCTGTATGTCCTGCAGAAAATAGTATGTTCTCTGCAGTCTGACACTGCTCTCTGCTGCCACCTCTGTCCATGCCAGGAACTTTCTAGGGCAGTAGCAAATCCCCATAGAAAACCTCTCCTGCTCTCCAGACTGGAAATAATACACCACTCCCTACAGGACATACAGCAGCTGATAAGTACTGGAAGACTTGAGATTGTTTTTATAGAAGTAAATTACAAATATCTGGCACTTTCTGTCACTATTTTATTTAAAAGAAAACATTACCCCTTTAAACCTCTAATTTATAATAACTCCTGTAATTTATACCGTCTGCCATGACTTTTTCCTATAGGCCTCTATAGATGACGTTTTTTGTTTTTTTTTCCCTTTTGCATTACCTAACTGTTGACTGTTCCAGAATTAGACTTCTGAATTCATTATGTTACATTAATGAAAGCCAAATGAATCCACTTACTTTGCCGGCATCTGATGGAGCTGGCTGAAGACACACTGAGCATGGCAAGTAATCAGGAAACTGCAAGTGAGAAAATAATGGAACAGATAAGATTAGATTCCTCGAAATTCATTGCTGAAGGATACAACCAATGGGTGAAAACACTGAGCAGGACAATAGGTTCTTACCGCCATCAGGAAGGGATAGGCATTGTTCCCCAACTTTTTCATCAGCCTTTCTTGGACCTTGGTAAGACATTTCACATCTTCCACAGGAGGATAAACCTGGGTCCGTGCAAAGTACAAATCTTTGCGAAAGGTCAGGCCGATCACATCAATGTCCTCCTGACCATAGCGGAACGCACAGGTCAGAGTGACGTACACTGTGAAAAACATTACCAGAAGTGTATAGTACATGGGACTGAGTAGAACTATACCTAGTAAACACCTGGTCAGCGGATTATCTTTATCATAATGACCCCCCCTTCCCCCCCCATTGTCATATGGTGTCAATAATTGGCTATAAAAAACACTCACCTTTCTTGCCCTTCAGGAGGTCGGGATCAACTAAAACCACTCCATCTGAGTAAAAGAGAGGAGGAAATGATCTATATCAGTAAAGACATAGCACCATGAATAATCTACTAATGTCCCTATGTGCGGTCAGTGCTTCAAGCCTATGCTATGGTACCTATAGTGAGTGTTCTCATACTCATTCACACCTATTCACCAACTCACCGACTGGATCCACAGATTCCACATGATCAACATAATCTCTCTTGCCCAGGTACACACTCACCTATGGGAGACAAGAAACATAGTGAGTTCCCTGTTTGATAACTACATATACTTTATTAGAACATTTTATATTTTTGCCAACATAGCCATGTAAGGACTTGTTTCTTTGCGGGATGAGTTGTACTTTTATGGCATCATTTGGGATACATATATCTTACTAATTAAATACGCGTTGCCATTAAAAAAAATTTTTACATGTAAGGGTCCATTTACACAGAAAGATTATCTGACAGATTATCTGCCAAAGATTTAAAGCCAAAGCCAGAAACAGACTATAAACAGAGATCAGGTCATAAAGGGAAGCCTGAGATTTCTTCTCTTTTCAAATCCATTCCTGGCTTTGGCTTCAAATCTTTGGCAGATAATCTATCAGATAATCTTTCTGTGTAAATGGACCCTTAGAGAGACATATCAAATTTTTGATTGGTCAGGGTCTGAGGCAACCGATCAGGAGAACAAGCTGGAAAAAAAAGTCTGTGCTGCCACATTTTCCTCTTCATGCCATTTGTCAGTCTGACATGGACAGCCCCATATTTTTACATTATGAAGCCGTCCAGGTCACAGAACACAGAGTCGGGAGAGAATGTGCCGTGTGCAGACTTCTCCCGCCTTATTCTCATTATCGGTTGTGGTCTGAACACTCAGATCACAAAACTTTTGACATGTCTCTGTGACATGTCAAAAGTTTTTTTCTAATGACAGGTACCCTTTAATTATTAATTTATAATAATTTTTTGGGGAGGGGGCTAGTAAAATTTTTTTTATTTTTTCGCATGTCAATTTTATTTATCGTTTTTGCTGTAAAAATAAGTTTATAATTGTTTTTTTCATGTCAGTACAATTACAGCAATACTGAATGTATATAGTTGTTTTACATGTTTTTATATTTTACCAGTTCGGCACAATAGAAATACTTTTTATTAACAAATAAAATTTTGTTGCCACATTTCAAAACATGTAACTTGTAGTATTAGATTATAGTAGTAGATTATACATCTACCTCAAGAGTTTGAAAATGGTCTATAATTTCTTTAGCAATAGGCATCATTTGTATGGGGCAGTATATTGGTATAATTTTATGCAAGGTATGAGACAACACAGACCCAGATTGATCAGGGTAAGAACTTTCTGATTTGACTATAACAACCAATCACAGCTCAGCTTTCATATCTTAATGGGCTCTGGTAAAGTGAACGCTTAGCAGATTGATAAATCTGGGCAAAAATATCAGCTGCACCAATTTATGCTACATAGGTCTTTTTGATCCATTAGGTGCCTCTTTTGTGGATCATATTTTACAATCTGTATGTACTATTATATGATGACATTGTTTTGTAGATACACTTTAAGGAAATATAAACTACAAGAAGAATGAACGTGAGTGTTGCATAGAGGGGAATACTAACCGCTTTGTCCCGGGAGGTTTTCTTGTAGATGACATGTCTGGACTTCTTGTCGCTCATTTTGCCCGGTGTTTGTTACAGGGATTTGCAGCCTATTGATATAGACAGATAATCATTATACATTAGATCATTTGATCTTTGTATTCTCTTTGTTTTGCATTTAAAATGGGACCATATGTAAATCTGTAAATGATGATTTTAAAGAATAAGATCAACTTCAGCAATAACATATTGTAGGTGACACAATATAACCAGAAGTTTTATTACTTTGATTTCCATTGCTTATACAGAACCAATATATTCCGCAGTGCAGTACACAGATTAGCATCACTCATATCAGTCCCTGTTCCTAATGGGAATCAGAATCTTTTTCCCCCCTATGTAGAAACTGAGAGCAATGGAATCAGCTGCTCTTTCTGCTCTGGAGGTCATACAATTTAAAGTGTGACTGTCGTTATAATTTTCAAAATCTAAATCAACAGCAGATGTGATATAAAGCAAGTTTTCAGTACACATTTTTTTTTTTGTTATAATGGAAAACACAGCACTTCCTGTTTTCTGACTGTTTTTTTACTTAAAAAAAACCCAACAGGAAACAGTAAAAAATCAGGAAGTTCTGTGTATCTCAGGCCATCTGAGTGCTCACAGAGAGAAGGCAGTCATGTAACTGACAGTACAGAGAATCACGGCTCAAAGTGTCCATTTTTTTTTTTTTTACAACCAGCCAGAAAATCAGTCAGAAAAGTCAGAAAATCTGCCTTCAGGAGCCTGGACCTGGATTTCTGGTAAGTTCAGCTTTGTTTTACAGCATGATTAAAAAAAAAAATTTATGTATATTATGTATGCAAACTTGCTTTATTTCACATATACTGTTGATTTAGATTTTAAAAGTTATAACTACAGTGACACTTTAATTTTCAAAATTAGTAAAGCCAAACATTCATATAGTGATCAAAACACAATACATTTATACAGAATATTGTTGATCCCTACTACTATACATGCTTGCAGTCATGGATAGAAAACTATCTATATACAGTGCCAACAGCTATACCCCCCCCCCCCCACACACACACACACACATTCCCTCTCGGCTCGGATCAGACATGGTGAAATCCAACATGCTCACTCTTCATGTGCCAAAACATCTGCCCCATTGTAGAATCATGCTTATATTTATTGTGGCGTCCCCCATACTCTGGATCTCATCTCTTCAACACATAAGACTCTCCTTCGACTTTGAAAACTTCAAAACAAACCAGAAAACTCATCTCTCAAACAAGACCACAGCTTACAGTAATCCTTCTACCAGTGCACTGATATATCAGAAACTTCCACTCTCATCTACTCTTTCCTTCCCACTTCCCTTGTAGATTGTAAGCCCTTGGGGTCAGGGTCATCTCTCCCTTTGTACTAGTCTGTCTCTCATTACGTTCATGTTGTTCTTTCTTCTATTATATAAAAATTTACTTTTACATATGTACAGCACCATGAAATGTATGGTGCTTTAAGGTAAATAATAATAATAATAATAATAATAATAAATGTGCAACTTTAATTAATGACTTTCCCTACTTTTCTTCTAGCTTATGAGCATATCACGTTCTGACATTATACATTGGTAGATGGGTAGTTATTTAGTAAACCTTTTGCACTGCTGCTTTTACATACATGTAGAAATGTATTGTTTGAACCAGGTACTCTTATACACTTATTTTTGTATATTTTTAATAGAACTCCTTTGTAAAAAAAAAAACTTAAAAATAAATCTTTCACAATGGATTCCAGTATATAATATGTATGTCACTAAATCCATATGTTCAAATAAATATAATTCTTTTACCTTTCAGAAATCAACTTTAAAGAAAGAAGCATTTAAATAGAAGGCATTAAGCAAAAAATATTGTGGTTTAGCATGAATGGATAAAGAAGCTAGATTATATAAGGAGTTGAATATGTATATATTTGTATAAAATAAAAGAACCAGTCCCCGATCCTTAGGCCGATTTCACACAAGTGTAATACAGACTCATCCGTGTTACTGATACTAGTCCCAGCCTAACGGCAGGACTGATCACCCAGACTGACAGCTGTCACTTCAGGTCATCAGAACCAGTCAGGCTGAGACTTGTGTGTGTAATACGGTATGTAAAAGTGAGGCAGTATTATGCCTTCAGCCTCATTCACTGCAGTATTACTGACCTTTGTAGTAAAGCACTCATACCTTGCTTTTGGAACATAATTTATGTATAGAATTAAAGATATTCTCTCCTAGAAGCAATGCTTGTAATGTAGAACACTGTGCCTCATAAAGACAGTATACAACTGCATGCAAAAACAATATCACACTACCCTCAATAACAGCTCATTAATATAACCCCTGGAGCATATATGTACCTCTTGTATATATTATATATGCTAAACTAATGCAACAGCTATAGGGAAAGGCAATAGTGGCCAATGATGCCAACAAAAGTAATGGTAAAACTACAGCTATAATTGCAAATGCAAAGTTTGAATTCATTATCTGTAACTCAGTACTAAGTGCGGACACAGCCATCTCAACAGTGTGACATAGACTGCACCAATAGTAATGCTATCTAGTAGTGTACCTGTGCCAAGCAACTAAACAAGCCAGATAAGTGATGCAAATCAATTGCTATGACAAAAGGTAATGAAAGTCACTAAGCAATACTAAAAACAGTAGTACCGGTATAGATAAACTATCTATATTACAGACATTTAAGGCCTACAAGAATAATCCAAACTATATCCAAAGATATGTTGTCTCTTACTATAAAGGCAGGTAGGAGGTCAGCTCTGAGGTCCAGGAGAACGCAGAAAATTTACTCTGAGCCACAAGTATCTGCAGCTGAATTTGTAGCATCAGCAGGAGGATAGGGAGGAGAAATCCCATTAATCCCTAGTGGAGTGTGTAAAGGAAGCAGGATTAGGAGATGAGCCAGAAGTATCTGTGTCAGCACCAAGGAGCATTAACATGAGGCTGTAGGACACAGGATGGGGGATAGCGTGGCATGGACATTAGTGGCCATTAGATGGATCTTCCTTACCCATCACAGGTGTCCAAAGAGGTCAAAGCAAAGCTTGGGGTTAAAAGTGTGTTAATATTAGTGAATGTTTGAGAGGGCAGGACTGCACCTGGGAGTGAGCAAAACATTGGTGCTCAGGTGTCTAGTGAAGAAGAACAAATATGGTTTACAGAATTTGATTTACAGAATAAGGCTGGGTTCACACTACGTATATTTCAGTCAGTATTGTGGTCCTCATATTGCAACCAAAACCAGGAGTGGATTGAAAACACAGAAAGGCTCTGTTCACACAATGTTGAAATTGAGTGGATGGCCGCCATTTAATGGCAAATATTTGCTGTTATTTTAAAACAACGGCTGTTATAACAGTAAATAACTGCCATTATTTCAATATATGGCGGCCATCCACTCAATTTCTCCATTGTGTGAACAGAGCCTTTCTGTGTTTTTAATCCACTCCTGGTTTTGGTTGCAATATGAGGACCACAATACTGACTGAAATATACGTAGTGTGAACCCAGCCTAAAGCTGGATTAATTAGATAGAAGGCTCCAGTAGGTAGATAACACTCCCAGTTTGATAAATGTACCCAGTAGGTAGAACCCCCCCCCATTAGGTAGATGTCCCCACCAGGTAGAACCCCCCCCCCCATTAGTATATGCACCCAGTAGGTAAATGATCCCAGTCAGCAGTTAATACCCCCATTAGGTTACTACCCCCCAGTAAGTAGATAATTTCCCCCTCCTATAAGGTAAATGAGTATATGAGAATTCCTCTATTAGGGCGGGTTCAGACTACGGAATTCTCGCGGATAAATTCCGCGGAATTCCGTCGCCTGTACGCGCTCACGGCCGCGCACCTTTCCGCCAACTCCATAGACACCATTCTATGGGCCGGCTGATTCCACATTCCGCCGAAAGAAGTGACGTGACAAAATTTTTGGGGCGGAATGCGGAATCAGCCGGCCCATAGAATGGTGTCTATGGAGTCGGCGGAAAGGTGCGGCCGTGAGCACGTACAGACGACGGAATTCCACGAAATTTATCCGTGAGAATTCCGTAGTCTGAACCCGCCCTAAGATAGAAGCCCGCTGTAGGTATATAATTCCACTCCCCATTAGATAGATGCCCTCAGTAGGTAAGTAATCCCCCATTTCAGTAAATGCCCCATTAGACAGGAAATCCACCATTAGGTAGAAGCCCCTTGTAGCTAGGTAATCCTCCATTAGTACAAGCCCCCTATAGATAATTACCCCATTAGACAGCTCCCAACCAAAATAGAAAATACTATAAATCCCACTCGCCTTCCCTCTGCCCCAGTGCTTTGGCCAGGCCTTCTTTGCCCTGTGTCCAGTCACCTAGAGTGGCGTAGGGTTACTCCTGCAGGCGGCTGCAATAGAAGCCCTGTCCCACTGTACTGTAGAGGAGAAGGCAGCATGGACAGTACTGGAATTACTGGCCCACTGCAAACATTCCACAGACTACTGGCAAGGTCTCCTGTCTCCTGATGGATTCCTTGTTTCTGCACAATACTGTGTGGTAATGCATACATTGTACATCGACACTCATTGTACATACTTAGGGGTGCAAAATTATACAGACTAAGGGTGACAATTCCACCGATGGCTCTTCAGGTCAGTTTAGTGTAGCCATGAAGGATGATAACTGGACTTTTTTTGGCTTCCAATAGAGAAACATACAGTAGCCTGCACATTAATATGTTAGTCTCTGACTGTTGGCAAACTTACTGTCTAGACCAGGGATGGGAAGCCTTTGGCCCTCCAGCTGTTGCAAAACTACAATTCCTATCATGCCTGGACAGATAACGCTTAGACTTTGGCTGTTCGGGTATTATAGTAACTGTGATTTTGCAACAAGCTGAAGGCGAAGATTCTACATCCCTGGTCTAGACCAGTGCTTCTCAATTCCAGTCCTCAGGCCTCACCAACAGGTCATGTTTTGAGGATATCCTCAGTATTTAACAGGTGATATAATTATACTCAGTGTATCAGGTATTATCACAGGTGATCTCTGTATGGGATATCCAAGACTACACTCACCGGCCACTTTATTAGGTACACCTGTCCAACTGCACGTTACCACTTAATTTCTAATCAGCCAATCACATGGCGGCAACTCAGTGCATTTAGGCATGTAGACATGGTCAAGACAATCTCCTGCAGTTCAAACCAAGCATCAGTATGGGGAAGAAAGGTGATTTGAGTGCCTTTAAACGTGGCATGGTTGTTGGTGCCAGAAGGGCTGGTCTGAGTATTTCAGAAACTGCTGATCTACTGGGATTTTCACGCACAACCATCTCTAGGGTTTACAGAGAATGGTCCGAAAAAGAAAAAACATCCAGTGAGCGGCAGTTCTGTGGGCGGATCTGTCACCAGATCTCAATCCAATAGAGCATCTTTGGGATGTGGTGGAATGGGAGATTCGCATCATGGATGTGCAGCCGACAAATCTGCGGCAACTGTGTGATGCCATCATGTCAATATGGACCAAAATCTCTGAGGAATGCTTCCAGCACCTTGTTGTATCTATGCCACGAAGAATTGAGGCAGTTCTGAAGGCAAAAGGGGGTCCAACCCGTTACTAGCATGGTGTACCTAATAAAGTGGCCGGTGAGTGTATATCCATGTGGAGAGAGAATCTGAATGATGAAATTTCAAGATTCTCTGAGAGGATCCTTAGGCTGCATTCACATGTTCAGTGTTTTTCCCAGTCCGTGATTGTGGTCCGGCTGCTACCTCCGTGATCCGTGCAAAACAGTCCGTTTTTCATCAGTTTTGCATCCGCTTCCATTTTTTTCACGGATCTGTGTTAAAGCATTTTAAATTACATTGATTACATCACATCCGTGTTTTTCACAGATTTACACGGATGTCCGTGTAAATCTGTGAAAAACATGGATCTCATTGAGTTCTATGGGGAATCCTTTCCGTGCATCCGTTCCGAGTAATGACATGTCCTATTTTTTAACAGAACGGATCACGGATCCGTGAAATCACGGAACATCTGAATAGCCCAATAGAAAGCAATGGACTGTAAAATTGTCCATGAGCACGGACAACTTCCCGGAACGTGTGTATGCAGCCTTAGTGCAGCAGATGGGGACATAATATATTTCCACGATTCCAGCTTTGGATAACATAACAAAAGCACTTGTAATTTTACAACCACTGTACAGTACATCTTCTAAAGTCGAGTTGAACTTTCCCTGACATACCTACAATTACCGTTAATGCCACCCTTTTGTTCTCAGTTTGCACACAGCAAAGTATGCTGCAAAGGAGAAAGTTTGTTTATGCAATGTAACAACCTTGTGTCTTGTTTTTACGTTCAGTCGTGCCATGGTGTATGACCTGTTACATGTGACTATCTTTTGTAAGCTCACTTCTGTAGCAGAGTTTGGCTGTTCCTAACCAAGTTTTAAGCCTCCTATACAGTAATTTCTGTTTCAGTTAGACTGTAAATTTTTCCTATCTAAATCTGTTTATTAAAGGGGTACTCTGGATGAAACCTAAAGTGTCACTGTTATAACTTTCAAAATCAAAATTTAAAGGCGGAGTGAAATAAAGCATGTTTACAATTTACATTATTATTATTTTTCTAGTTATGCTTTAAAACCAAGCTATACTTACTTGTATCCAGGTCCAGTCTACTGAAGGAAGCTTTTTGGTCTTTTGCTTTTTATTTTTCTTGTTGCCCAAGAAAGGGTAAGGAGGGGTCTATTATTGTAAAGGAGGAAAAGAGGGCCCTAACACACAGGACGATTATCGTTCGAAAAATCGTTAGATCGTTCGGATTTGAAAGAAAATTGTTTAGTGTAATAGTAGACGATAAAACGACCAATGAGAAATGGTCGTTTGATAGAAGTTGGACCTATTTTTATCATTGATTGTTTGCAAATCATTCGCATGGAATAAGATGTCTGTCGCTACTACAAACGACCGAACGACACAAGAACGATCATAAGTAACAATCATCGTTCTATGTAATTGGGTGGGCGATTTCAGGTTGTTCGCTATATCGGTCGTTTGAGATAATTTATCGTAAAAAAATAGCTTTAAGTAATAGTACCCTAAGTGTGGGACAAAAGTGTAGGTTATTATATGCAAGGACAAAAGAAAAGCCTGTTACTTTATGAACAAGGGAACAAGAGGAGGCTATTACTGTGTGTGGACCGAACCTGGGGGCCTAGTTGCGGAGTGTAACATAAGGTAGGTCTACTGCTGTGTGGAGCCTTAGTAGGTCACTTTTACCCTTTGGGACTGTATGTATGGGGAGTTTGCAGGGCAGAGAGGGTAGTGGAACATAGAGTGTAACAGGTTAATCAGCAATTCCGAAGAGATGAGTTGTAGCTAGAGGAAGTCTTCAGGGCTGTCTCAGATGGATGTAGAAGGCGGCTCTGCTCAGAGAAGATGTCCCTGGATGCAACTGCAGACCCTCTGTGCAACTGATATCTACCACCATATTATCATATATGTTGGGAATATTGGTCTATATACAGATTTTTCAGTAACACTATGGTGGCATTATTCAGCCATTATGTGGGTGATGATATGTGGTTATAGTGTGGTGTATATATAGCCAGTACTGGGTTACATTACCGGCCCACTCAGGTCTCAGAGGTATTTTGCTTTCCTTCTGTGCTGAACCCCTAGCTACGTCTCTGTGCTTTATGTTAACTTTTATCAATCATCTTACAAGTGAATAGTAAATCTCCATTGAGCCTAGCACATCTGACCTTATAGCCAGCTTTAGTGTTGCACCTACATATAATCTTCCCATAATCCTTGTGATTAGGTAAGTAAGGATAAATTCAGGCACACATGTAAGACATTCACTTGAGCCTTGGGTAACCTGTCAGGAGAAGGATCCTACACACAGCTCTTTATTTACCTACTATTGTACTACTACAAAAAGTATGACAGGGCCAAAAAGAATAGCACTAAGCTCTAATACAAAAGAAATGGAGTCCAGAGGTACAGCTATAATAGGTTAGAGTGCTAAGGTATCCTAGTATTTAATTTATGGGAACATAGAAAAAAAAAAAAAGTACCAAGACGATTACACTGAGCATTTACACAAGAAGTAATTTTGTTTCTGCAGAACCAAGACTTATTCTTCTGATTGCAAGAGGGTGAAGTGTATTTACTCCAGTGCACATGGGGAGTTTAGAACACAATTCCATTAAATGCATGCATTGCTCTTATGATCTCAGGCTTCCCTGTGGTCACGCATGGTATCTAGAGATGAGCGAACCTGGAGCATGCTCGAGTCGATCCGAACCCGAACTTTCGGCATTTGATTAGCGGTGGCTGCTGAAGTTGGATAAAGCCCTAAGGCTATGTGGAAAACATGGATATAGTCATTGGCTGTATCCATGTTTTCCAGACAACCTTAGAGCTTTATCCAAGTTCAGCAGCCACCGCTAATCAAATGCCGAACGTTTGGGTTCAGATCGACTCGAACCCGGTTTGCTCATCTCTATTCATAACCTAATTTTCCTATGTCAGAAATACAAACAGGCTTCCTATGAGGGGTACGCAAGTATAGTAGAAATATAACAAAGTGGTTTGAAAAGATTTCCTCCACTAAACCTCATACTTCTGCATGATCCTTTCCATTGCTAATGTTTGTGGAGGTAGATGGATTGTGCTAGCTAATATCAGGAGCAGCAGCTTCAGAGCTTAACAGCTTTATAGCTACTATATCTCTTCTAATCTCTCTATTTGTAAACACTAAAAAGAGCCAAAACATTAAAACCAGTGTTGTACAGGTCTACCTTTGTCCCGCACCAAAACAGCTCGGACCCATCCACACATTGTGTATTGCTTTTGTATATGCTTTGCATTTGATGTAACTTATACTACTGCCATTTTTAACTTGTGTTTAAACAGAAAAAAAAAAAAAAAAAAAAACTTTACAAAAATATTTGATAAGAGAAATAACATCTCAATTAATACTAGACCGTTAGGTTCCCCAGCAAGGCATTGCCCACAGCATCTGAGCTGGCTGGCCTTCCTCCATTGTTTTATAATACAGTTCTGACACTCATGTCCCCAATGTAAACCCCTAATGTAATCAGGCTAAACAGACTGGCCTTCACTCTCACGTCAATGAGCCTTGTGCACCAACAGCAGTCTCCAGTTCAGCACGTTTTTGTTAGACTGCCGGATATGCAGTGGTTAGTTCCGTTATTTTGGAGATACTCTTACCCAACCATCACAATTTGTCCTACAACTAAGTTTTCTGGCTTCAGAGGGAAGAGATAGGCATAGAAGTAATTGAAAATATAATTCATTTTGATCCCTCCTCCAGCTCACTACCAGTCCAGCACTTTCTGGTTACAACCCCATACTAGTCATGTAGTCACCTGCTGCTGGTCTCTAGCGGGTGCTGTTCCACCACTCAGAGCTTTCTGTTCTCTGTCTCATCATACTGACTATGGTAGGCCACCACTGCAGTCCCATTTCCTATGTGCTGTACGTGGGAAAGTGGAGGCAGGTATAACCTTGCTGCCTTAGGGTCCTATTACACGACCTGATCATAAAGTGTAAACAAGCGCCGAACTGCTAGATTTACTGAGCAATTACATGGGCCAACTATTGGGCAGCAAGGGCTGCATGGACATTGTTAGCGATGTCTGTGCAACCCTTGTCTTTAGTGTAAAATAATAAAGTATTTACTTACCTTACCACATTCCCCAGTGTCTTCGGGCCTTCCATGGTCTCTGCAGCTGCAGGTTCCAGTCTCTGCACTGACAGACCGCTCAGCCAATCACTGGCCACAGTCCTGTCTCAGCCAATAATTGTCTGAGGGGCCTGTAAGTGCAGAGACTGGAACAGAAGGCAGAAATGTAGAGAAGGCCAGAGGGCACCAGGGAATGTGATAAAGGTAAAAAAATTTATTAAAAGGCCTGTCCTGGCTGATGGACTGGCTGCTCAGCCATTCAGTGATTGGAGTGGTGTCTAGTCCTGCTGCTCACCGCAGGCATGGCAGAGGCAATTTCGTACTTGTTATCAAATCGCCCCCTGCCGAATTTTATAAATCGCCCGATTTCTCCTTTAATGCTTGTTCTACATTAAGCGCAATGATTAAATGTTATGCAATAGACAGTATAGTAAAGGGCCCACACACTTGTACTTGTGTTGTACTTACACAAGCCCAAAATTTCTATGAGCCTAGACTTTAAAAGAAGTAATAGAGCTCAGTTATGTGACAGAACGTCAAGTTTATTTACAAGGTTGGTTGTGCAAATCAGGAGACCAGAATAAATAAAAACAAGCGGTATGGCACAGAGGACCAGAAAACCATCAATTCTTTCTCTTAGAAGGTGTTCAAGTGATGCTGTCCTGGGGCATATCCGCAGCCAGCACCCACAATACATACTCCTAATGTTATGTGAAGGAATGAACAATGTAATAGTCCAATATTACACAATTACCTTGTAAACAGATACACCCTGCCTGTGTGCAGCCATACTGTATAGAGGAACTGCAGCTTTCTTAGGTCATTTTAAAACAATTTAATAATGCAGTTATTAAAATTAAAACATTTACAGCAAAAAAATTATAAGAAAGTCATCCATTTAAAATAGGACATGATCTGTCTTGAACTCAATGAGGCCCGTTTCACACAAGCATGTTAACACAGGAGATGTATACTGTTCATTCAAAAATGGATCTGATCCTGTCCTGGTATATGAGGAGGCTCTTTTCTGATGTCACAGGACATGAGTCTATCCTGTAGGCTCTTGCATGATGCTGGAAAATGCTAGGATGAAACCCACCTTACAAATTAGCAGAGAAACTTTAGACATCAGATAAAGGCTATATTACAAGGGCCGATGATGTCAAATCAGGCAGCTATCACCCCATGAAATAGGGCCAGTGATCGACAAACAGGAAATACACCTGCCTATCAGCTGATCGCTCAGTTTTGACAAATCAAAAATCTTCTCATGCAGCCTGGGCCTCATGATCATTGAGCTGTGTAATAGGTTCCGTAGGCAAGCACTAGTACTAACAGCCGGGTAATTGGGCCTTTAGAATCCACTTTTAAAGGGATGACTGGGCTTTTCTATCTTGCCCAATAGTCATGAAAATAGCAGCTTGAATGTGAATAGTGCAAGGTCCTAATATTCTGCCACTGCTTAACCAGCTCTGTAATAACAGTATATGTAAATATCCACACCAATGTCTAATACCACAAAGTGCACTGAAAAAAGATCCCTGAATAAGACAGCAGGTGTAATATATAATACAGATATCTATATACACATTTACCAATTGTATATGGAGGCCATACCACCTTATTATAGATTTATACTATGCGGGAGTCCAAAAATCACTAATATAGTTCAGTCGGGATCGCAACACAATTCACAGAGCTTCTCTATGCGTTTTGGAGCTAACCTAAGATATTACATGGTATTAACAGTAACATTTTAAAAAACCTAACATATTGGAGGTGCTTAAACACAGCAAACATAAATGGGAAGACCATAAGCAACCACTTCTTTGGTGTGCGGACCTGACTAGTCTGTGGCCTATATAACCTAGAGAAAAAAAAAAAACTTTAGGCGTTACATTGATCTGTGAGTGTTCAGACCACAACCAATTAGGAGAAGGAGACGTCTGCATGCACGGCGTTCTCTCCCAGCGGCTGCATAATGCAGGTCTATGCAGTTGACCAGGTCGGAAAATGACACAACAGGAAGAGAATGCGCTGTGTGTGTGGACTTATCCTGTCTTCTTCGCCTGATTGGTCTCGGTCTAAAAACTCAGACCCAGACTGATCAATTTTTTTTTCCTCCATGGCCATTTAACCTCAAGTTTCCTGAATTTTCTATATATTATAGCAGAAGAGAATTCTTTATATATTACCAACAAGCATATATTTATATGGGCTAACCACCTACAACATTAACTTAGTCTTATAGCCTGTTTATTTCTCCCCTATATAAGCATATTTTTATATTTTATTCTATGTTTCTTCTATATTACAATCATAAGCTTTGTACTGCTAGGTCTCAAAAGTGCACTTGACATGGGCTGAGTACATCTAGATAGGATTTATAACCGCCTTATTGCTGAAGCAGATTTCTGGTGTCTATGGGGCCCACCAATGTCACACAGAGGTATGTTTATGGTATGCTTTGCTTTTGAGTGAAAATATCTTCAGAGTACAGCTCAATGCTGAAGCACCTTATGACAGCGCTTAAAGTAGGTATAGCTCTGTAGTATGGAGGTACAGGGTGCGGGGGCGATGTGGTGCAGCTTTTATTTAAAACCACTTAGAAATTCCATAAAGTGATCAATTATGACAATTCTGAAGCCAAGTGCCTCCATTCATTCTTATGGGAAAAGTGAAAGACAAGTTAAAAGGAAACTTGCATGCTCATAATAGAGAAGTCTCATGCACTCAGTAGTGTATTGTCTGCAGAACAGTACAGTGCTGTGTGAATGAGCTCTGACAACTGAAAGGAAGCAGACTAGCCAAGGTTTGACATCTTAGGGTCCTATAAGACAAAGCGATTTTTAATAAAATCATTTACCATATTACACAGAACTATAGTTGGTAGTTTCGATCGTTACAACGATCATTTACTTCATCTGATCTCAGCAGAAGAGCAAATGATAAGGGATTACAACGAACGATTCCCAATGATTTTAGTGTCAGCACAAAATCAACGATTTCTTGTAGGTCGTTTGATCGTTGCCTGCATTTACACTAAACAATTATTGTGTATATATATGAATGATATAATAATAATTCGCACAATAATTATCCTGTGTAATAGGGCCCTTAGTGAAGAGCAGACCTCCCTTGAGTATAATGCCAGGTGATAAGGTGTTAGAAAAAAGCCTATAACCATCTTAACATGAAATTTAAAGTAAATGCAAAAATTGCAACTGGCAGCTCTCCAGCAGCTGCAAAGCTTCAATTGCCATCATGCTTAAACAGTCAAAGCTTTAGCTTTCCAGGCATGATGGGAATTGTAATTTTGACACCTGTGGCCTATGAGGAGAGGGCTTCAGAACTTTCATGTCCCAAAGGGGGAAAAAATTATAATAAATGTGATATGTGATAGTCAAGGACCTGTTGGGTGCCAAGGATGTTAGGTTAAAACATATTCTAAATGCAAATTAAATAAATCCTATGTGCAAATTAAAAGCCCCGCCACCTTGGCAGTATAGCACAGCAATGAAGACATTCACAATATAAAAGCAATCTCCTGTTCATTCTAAAGCAGTGTATGCCATAGACTTATATATATAGTAGTCGGCTGAACAACCTCATTATGTCTGATCCTTCTTCGTTCTCCTTTATTTGATGTATATGGCCAACTATTTAGACTTAAAAAAAAAAACAAAAAAAAAAAAAACAGGAATCTTTACTAAAACTGAAGAAGCGAAATACGTTCCTACACCAACCAACCCATCTACATGTTTGATAAGCTGGAATCTGACTGGTTTCTATAGGCAGCACTTTTTTATGCACCTTTTTTTAAACATAGCCCCCAGGGTGATTTTAATGAAGGATGAGAAGAACAGTTAAAATACCAGATATATTATATATTATTATACATATTATACTTGTTTTCATCAAACAGTCTTTATAAATCTTCACACAGAAGGCGTTCTCAATTTTTCCACTTTAAAGCGCTCGTTATTTCCTTCATTTCACAGCGGTGAGAGCCCCCTGCAGGGCTTAGTGCACAATCTGCACATTATATATATTTAACAGTACTTCAGTGTAGAGTCCAAATCTCTTCTAAGTACAATTGTCCCCCAACACAGAATAGCTGAGAGACATTAGTCACCAGGGAAGGCTTTGCCTTTGGGGAGAGCGCACTCAGAAGTCCGACCATAATACTCCTTTGCTACCTTTGTCCACGCTTACTACATAGGCACCAGAGGGAGACCAGGCGACGGCATTTATAGAGGAACTGTAAGGAAGAAGAGGATAATCAGAAGAGGATAATCAACAATCTATGTCATATAAGTAAGATGCTCGGATGTGGGAACCAATCTGCTAACAGGAAAGGGAGAAATGGATGCACACATACACCTCTCCCAGCCTTACCTGTGTTGCTTGCCAAGTATCTTTTCAACTTTCCCGGTCATCACATTCCAGAAATACAGCGACCCCTCTGCTGACCCAGCTGCCACATACCTACCATCAGGACTGAAAAAAATAATATGATGATGTTACATGAGCATATAGGCTTAGTCGTCATCTATTAAAAATAACCCTCTATTGCCTCTTTGTAGAGCGAGTCCCTATGTTTAGTTGGTGCTGTATGTCGGTGTTTGTACACAGCCCATATATGAGGAGTTCCCCTGAGGAGTCCATGGAGGTTACTATACTGTAACCAGCAATTTTTACATATAAAGGAAGGTGTAAAGAAAAATGATACTTTTCCTGTTTCTCCACAGTTGGAATTTTCTGAAATACTCACCTAAAAATCACTCTAGTCCAATCAGATCCACACTTGAAACCCTGAGCACTAAAAGCAAAAATATGAGAAAAAAAAGCATTAACAAAAAAAAATTGTAACTTATATATGACCTATATAACCCTAAGGCACAACACTTTCATGTCTTCCGTTTTCCCTGAATGTGTGAACAGAGTCTAATGGTTAGCAATAACTGTAATAGGAGTTTGTATCCCCAGTGAAGAGCCTGTACGGCACAATCCATATAATTTCATGACAAAGTTCTGGTCCTTCTATAAGTGACACAAATAGAAGGAGCAAGCATTAGAGATGAGTGAACCTGGAGCATGCTCGAGTCCATCCGAACCCGAACTTTCGGCATTTGATTAGCAGTGGCTGCTGAAGTTGGATAAAGCCCTAAGGCTATGTGGAAAACATGGATATAGTCATTGGCTGTATCAATGTTTTCCAGACAACCTTAGAGCTTTATCCAAGTTTAGCAGCCCCAGCTAATCAAATACCGATCGTTCGGGTTCGGATCGACTCGAACCCGATTCGCTCATCTCTAGCAGGCATACAAGATAATTTAAGAAGGCCTCCAATATGAAAGATTATCGTGCCCAGGCGCGAATGTGTATCCAGTCGTTTTGTGTTGACCTGTGACATGCCAGATGTATCTTTACCGTATGTTTCTAAAAGTGTCTTATATGTGGTTTTTCATTTTCTGTTGTTCCTCTCTTTTTCTTCTCTTGAGAGAAGACGTGTATGCCAAAAAATGAATAAAAAATTTATTTAAAAAAAAAGAAGGCCTCCAATTCTCCTGTGTATCTTGTTTTTTACTTCCTACCAATATACTGAACCCACTTCCTTGCAGTTCTACTCACTGTCTGCATTTCATCATTTTAGATCTCATCCTCCAAAAATATGTGTGTGTACACATATCTCATCCTGCTTTCTTCTCTATGTTATGCCATCAACCCCAACGGTACCTCAGTAGACATTTGCCCACCAGTATCATGGGTAGGTGCCCTGAGATTGATTCTACGGCCCTACGGTCCTATTTATTCTACGGCCCAGCTCACACTGAGCGAAAAAGATAGATAGATAGATATCTCTATCGGCTACAATCTGTGCCAATTTGAATGCAGAATCCATGTCTATTTCTGCATCCGAATCAGCACTGGTTTGCGTGAAAAATCTTCTCCCACTCCACTGGAAAATTCCACACCAAGCTTTAAAAAAAAAAAAAAAAACAAACAAAAAAAAAAACACAGCACAGATTTCAATAAGCGCGCATTCCAGATTTTTCATTAGCGTGAAAAAGAGACATCACTTTCCTGTCCGGATTCTCCACTTGGGGGCTGCTTTAAAATTGGTGAATGTAGCCTAAGGCACAAAACTATTCAGTTTTCCCTGAAGGTGTGAACAGAGTCTAATGGTTGGCAATAACTGTGATAGGAGTCTGTATCCACAGTAAAGAACCTGTGTGGCACAGTCCATGTAATTTCATGACAAAGTTCTGGTGCTTGTACAAGTGAAACAAATGTCTCAGACACAATAAACCCAGATAGACACTGATGCTCTTCAACCAATTAATGCACAGAATTCCTTATGAATCTTTCCCTTTGGGTGGGGTTTCCCCTTAAACATATGCTTGCATATAATTTGGCCTACTTATTACATAGAAGCATTACAATGAGTAAAGCAGCCAGCTTTGTCTCCAGCTTACCTAAAAGTCTGCCGCACTGCATTGGCACGTAAATCTATAATCTTGATCAGGTCGTCTCGGGAGCAACTGAGCAGCTCAGTCCTCTCGGGGTTCAAATCTAAAGCTGTGATTCTACCTTGCAGCTCCAGCTCTCGTACTATACATTCTGTCCTAAAATGTCAAAACAAGAGTTTATCAAAGCTCTTTATAAAACCAATAAAAGGGGTTTTCCAGGAAAAATGGACTGATCAGCAGGATGTTCCGATCCAGAATGATCACTAGAACTAGCCAGGAAAAATGTGCGCATTTTCTCCCAGATCTGTGCAGGTAACCAAGCACAGGTCCATAGGACTCTCTCAGTTGTGTAGAGAGACAGAGCTAACCTGCACACTTCTGTCCCTGCTTGTTCTAGTAGATTGTGAGGATTGGTCATCCTTAAAGTGTACCATAGAGAGAACCTTAGAGAGGTTACTTTACAAATAGGTACATAAAGTTATTCTTTTGAAAATGTTCCAAATAAGAGCACCATGGCCCTTTCAGCCTAGCAACCCACGTACCTTATATCCCAAAAACGTATCTTTTTGTCAAAGTGCCCACTCATCACACACTGTTCAGTACAGACAATGTCATTGCAGCTGGAACCAGCAAATACGGTCTTGATACCTGGAGTAAGTGAAAAAAAAAATATTTTTATTTATTAAATTTAAATAAAATGTATTTATTACATATGTAATTGCACATAAGATTAGGGACCAATTAAAGAACATGGATATATCTAAGCTCTTTTACAATACACAGTAACAACAGTGATAAAGCATTTTGGAGGTCTTCACTGTATTTTAATTTTTTTTTTTTTTTTTTTAAGAAATCACTTACACACTTTGTTCCGTAGATCCCAGAGTTTCAGTGTACGGTCATGACTTCCTGAGACAATTCGAGCATTGTCCAATAAGAATTTAGCAGACAAAACTTTCCCACTATGGCCAGTCAGTGTATGCTGAGATGAAGGAAGATAAAACAAAATGTAAAGCTGCACTGACCCACATGAGCAGACAGAAAACAAAAAATGGAGTCCCCTCCACCCACCATATATTCTACTTCTGTTGACACCCAGCTTTGGAATGGTTACCTGCAGAGTGTGAATGTACACAAAGCAAGCTAATGCTGGTGGTCATAACACATGTTAAGTATGGGGATGGTACTTGTTTGATATCAGCATAACAAGTTTTGTGATCACCAAAAAATAATAAATAAAATAAAGTAATAATAAATAAAAAATAAATAAAAAATAAAAAAATTATTATTTTATTTATTATTATTTTAATAATAATAAAAATACTAATAATAAATAAAATACTAATAAATAAATTATTATCTTATAATAATAATAATAATAATAATATCCTGGTCTTACCCTAAGGCGATAGTCATCAACTGTCCAGATCCTGCTGGCAAAGTCATTAGATGCAGCCAAAAGATAGGAACCCTAGAAGACAAGAAAAACAGGAATATCATGCATTACTGCCCCAAACATGTCATTTCTCCCTGTCCCTGTAACACAATACAGATGATTATTATTTTTACGCCTTCTAAGAGCCATAACACTTTTACTTTTCCATTGACAGAGCCATAGGAGGACTTATTTTTAATGACACCTTTTACCATAAAACTTACTTTGAAATCAAGAAAAAAAATAACGTGTGGGATGAAACTGAAAAATGAAAGCTCAGAAGGGACCAACATGTAGCTTCTAACCACCTGAATGCCCCTGCTGGCACTGACAGCAGCACTTAGATGGTTAAATGACTAATCACAGCAGGCAACCACTGGATATGTAGTGGGCTCAACTTCTGAGACCAATCCATATGTCCTTTGTGTACATTGATTGTACATGTACGTCTGATAAAACAAAAACATACAGATAGAATATGTAATTTTTCACAAAATCCAATGTGCTTAACCTCCATGTTCTGCAGCCTAAACCAGACATAAAAACATAAATATGTCACTAAAAACTGGGGGCAAGAGTCGCCTCTCAGGGGTGCAGGAGTTAAGGGCCTGGATTAACTGTGTCATCTGTATCCAGGGCAGGTCTGCATTCATTCTAGGGTCTGGTCTGCATAAACTCTGAGCTCTGTGTATGGTGTTTGTATTCATTTTGAGGGTTACTTGTAAACACACTGAGACAGTAATATATGGGGGACATGGTAAAAATTGGGGCATATGTTAAAAATGTCTGTATTGTACTTAAACAGGTATTCTATAAAGGGGTTGGTCACTTTATAGTAAAATTGTTTGTGTGTAGTATAAGTATATTCGCATTACTTACTGCCAGCAGCTCCCTGTGTACCTTATAGAGCTAAAATCAGACTCTCCTCCTCCAGGCTGTGCTGCCCTGTCCCGCCCCCCAGTGTTCTCTATTGGTAAATACAAGCTCAGTGGTGGACACGTAGAAGCGGGGCATGGTCACATGCTCCTCCATGTCAGCCATCTTATGGGCGGATTCACCACAGAGCAGGGCAGCACAGCCTGGAGGAGGGGAGTCTGATTTTAGCTCTATGGGGTACACAGGGAGCTGCTGTCAGAAAGTAATGTTAACTTACAAGTACTGTACAATGATTTTACTATAAAGTGGGCAACCCCTTTAATTTACTCTATGGTGCTTCTGGAGATAGAAGTCTTGCAAAATGTAATTACTTAAAAGAAGGCATCTATAGTATGCCAGTCAGTGTGTACATCTTACTGGAGTTTGAAGCCTGTCCATCCTAGTGATATTGACTGCACGTGCCCCTGACTTTATGAGGTTTGTCATCAACCACCCTGTCATATCTCTGCCTTCTCAGATCCTGCCAACGTCTCATGGCATGTGTAAGGGTCCCTTATGCCAGAAACGCGTTTGTGACATTTTCCTTCCCTTTCTTCACTACACACTTCTACTTATATAAACAAATTAAAGACAAGAAGATCTTATGCCGCAGTTGCTGGACCACAAATTTTTATTTTGTTTTGTGGACTGACTGTGCAATGCCATTACTATATGGATCATATAGTAATAGCTCAGTGTATACTGGAAGTCATTACTATGATTTTGGCCTGAATTAAAGATTTTGTATTGCATACTGTGAGGTCTATAAAATCTGCAGCAACATTGCATAGTTTCCATGTCAGGTACCATACGCTGAATTTTCTTTCACAGCAGACAAATTTATGTTTCGGACATGGGAATTTCCCTAATGAAAGTCTGCAATGAGTAAACACGGAGGGAAACGTGGAGATACTGGTCTATTGGACACAATTCACCTGCGGCAGATGTTGTACCTTCCAGCTGCTGTTTCCCTGTCTGACTAGCATTACCAGCCAAAAAAAAAAACAAATAATAAAAAAAACAACTCTTGATTCCAAAATTTTTTTCCTACTATTTTTTCATTCCTGTTATCCATTTAATATTCATGACTGACTACCAACATTACTTCCAACTCTGACCATTGATCAGGCGTCTTTATTCAAAGTGAATCTGTCAGCAGCGCTCAGTCCTATAAGACTGATGACCACCCGATCTGCAGATTAAATGACCAAAATATGAGTGTAAAAAAAAGTTGTTTAAGGATACATGTACACATACAGGATCTGCAGACATCTGTGTCTGCAGTAGATCATGTACAGTATATATAAATGTCCTAAGGGCCACTACAGCAAGTGCGCAGGAGGTGGGTGCTTCTGGTTAAGAGCCCAAAAGCTATGCACATAGAGCCTCCCAAGCCCCTTCTTTCAGTCATGACTGACAGCTCTACCAACCTATAAGGAGAGTGCCCCAGCTCTCAAATCACAGATGAGATGAGGGGCTGGGTAACCTCTATAAAAGGGGGTTATCAAGCATTAGAAACATGGCCACTTTCTTCCGGAAACAGCATGACTTTTGTCTCCAGTTTGGGTGGGGTTTTGCAAATGAGTTCCATTAAAGTGAATGATGCTTGCTTGCAAACCACACCTGAACTGGAGACAAGAGTGGTGCTGTCTCTGGAAGAAAGTGGCCATGCTTTTCCAACACTGCATAACCCCTTTAAGGGCACATTTATCAAGAGCCAACTTGTTTGCGCTACACTTATTTTTAATTTTCCTAGGTTTGCGCCAGTGGATTTCTAAAGAGGCACACGCTCCCTCAGAGCTGGCATAACATACATCCTATTCTTACCACACCAACCCCCCTGGGGTCCACCTGGATGTCTCTAGGAACCCACTCAAAGCTTGGTGAACTGAGAATAGCACATTTGGTATGTTCTCCGCAAGAGCAGCAACATACAAAACATTTTACATGGTCAGAGGATAACTATAAAACTCTATATATTATATTTAGTCTTTTCTCCATTATCTCTTCTCTCTATGCGCTAATTATTATGTTTCCTCCATCTTGTGTGTGTTTCTTGTACTGTGTGTGATTGGGGAAAAATACTCCTTAATAAAACAAAATTTTTTGATTAAACAAGATAAGTCAAAAGTAGTAAGAAAGTAAAAGACAAAATGAGAATGGCTTGAATGCAAATTAACTTGTCTTTATTTAAGGATACAATGTAATACTATACAAGACAAAAAAGGAAACTCAGAAGTTCTGACTGTAATAAACATGTACATAATAAGGTTACGTGCAAAAAGAAAACAAAACACATTCAGGCATAGAAGGGATGGGGAGTCTGCGGCCCTCAAGCTGTGGCAGAACTACAATTCCCATCATGCATGGGCAGCCAAAGCTTGATACAGATTGTAGTTTTGCAACAGCTGTAGAGCTGCAGGCTTCCCTTCCCAGAGGTATAACAAATCAGGCCTACTTACAGCACTATCAAACTCGATACTCGTAATGCCAGCGTTACTTCCCGTCAATGATCCCTTTGATTCACACTTATCTGTAATGACAAGAAGCAGGTAATTATATTCAATACGATTTACATATTAATACAATGTTGGACTCTAATGTATATGGTTCATGTTGTCTCAGCTTGAAAACTAAAGATCATACACTGTGTACATGATTGGTTTCCATACACCACACTCCAGACATATAGTATATGTAGGATGACATTACCTATCATGAGTCCCATGTCTTCTGGACTCAAGATATAGGTTATCCAAGAGTGTCAGCAACTCCTGGGAACACACATAGCACAACTTGAGCCTGGTGTATATAAGGAGAGGCTGCTGGGAGTGTATTGGCAGCAGGGGAACCGCAGTGTTATCAGACCTTTTACTGATCATCACAGACAACGAAACAGGAATAATGGAAAGGACCTTAACTAAATAAAAAAGGAGCTAATAGACACACATGTAAATGTAATAAATGTAGCTCTTACCTCCAATCACCTCCCACAGCTTCACCCGTCTATCCATGCCACCTGTAGCCAAGAGACGGGAGCCAGGGCTGAACCGCACTGCATTGACCTCTCCATCATGAGCATCCTTAAAAAGAAATATATGGGAGATGATAACCATGATCAACCATTATTAAGAACAATTATCCTATTAATATATTCATGCAACACACAGGAGGTAAAGGTGTTAAGAAAGCAGTATGGTAAGGATTGAGCAAAGCAGCACATGAGGTCTCAGCTTGAAAACTTTTGATCATGCAGCATATAGGATTCTGCCTCCACCACCGTCTCCTTACCCCTTACTATGTAGGATTGCTTCAGAAGACACTTATCCTTTCACTTTGTACAGATAAGCGTCACAGAGACAAACCAATAATGTCAGCAGCCTTCAAGACCAAACAACACGAATCTTAAGTGTGGCTGGATACAAGTGCGGTTGCTGGGAGCTTAGTGGGTTGTAGAAGAATTCAATGCTTTCAGACCTTTTACTAGTCATCACTGACCTCTAGGATACTTTAGCCTGTACTGGGCATTTCAGTAATTCAATATGGAAATATAAAAGAGAAAACATAGAAGCCACAAGTTGCTACTTACAAATGAGTGAAGAGCCGTAACTGGAACACGAACTTCTCTGTTGCCTCCTGCTTGAGTGTCTGTGCTGTCCTGTGAGGCTGGAAAGGAAGATAAAGACCTCCTCCTGGAAGGAAGTACACAGGAATCAACATATATTCACGCCCCAGTACAAGGACGACAAAGAGATGTAATAATATGCAAAGCAATACAATAGATGGTCATGCCTACTATTGAGAGCAAATGCAATGAGCGGCAGACAGGTAAACAACCCACAACTTCAAAATACACAAAAGCAGCCATTAGGCTTCTGTACAAGGTAACACTTTATCCATGATTTTATATATATATATATATATATATATATATATATATATATATATATATATATATATATATATATATATATATATATTCATTCCTGACTGATGAGGTACTGAAAATATTAAGTATGAACTCCACATTGTTACCTAGAAAGATAGATTGTTGTAAGTTAAAGATCACCGATCCATCTCATCTGTCCTTATTGTCTTTTCATTATCTTAGGTTAGATATATGTTTATTATATGCTGGCTTACATTCACTTTCTGTAGATTTACCAACCACATCTGCTGGAAGTTGGTATCAAGTATCTACAACTCTTTCTATAAATTATTGTTCTGCCATGTTACTCCTGATCTTTTCCCTTGTCTTTGTGTTTAGTTTGATACCACCATATAGTAGTAATACATAAAACATTGTAAATGCAAATGGAAAAGATGGTAACGGTTTCTTAATACAGACGCAAAAGTTCTGCCTCAACATGCTTAGATGGTGTCTGTATGTAGCATGTTAACATTGTTTGGCAAGTGAGCATTCAGTAAGGTAATTCACTGCGCCTCTAGCATTGTTACTAAAGCCCCATTTTACACAGGCAAGAAACTTTGCTAAAAACGCTTCTTCC
Organism: Dendropsophus ebraccatus; assembly: GCF_027789765.1. NCBI lineage: Eukaryota > Metazoa > Chordata > Amphibia > Anura > Hylidae > Dendropsophus > Dendropsophus ebraccatus. The sequence goes on along the minus strand of NC_091459.1, from coordinate 105,044,623 downwards.
AACACTAATCTGCCGTGTAAAAGTGTCAGTCGAGCTGGAAATGGCCTGACCTTTTGCTAATCACGTTTTGCCACGCTAAAATATATAACTATTTGCCACACATCTCCTTGTGTAAACAGGGGATGTGCAGCCAACAACAGTATAATTAAATGGCCACACGATTGATACTGCGATCATTTGTGCGGCTCAACTGCATCCCTGCATGGCCCCATATTGGACGGCGTAAAAGGAACCTAACCCAATATTGCACAGTAAATAACACATTGCACCTTTGTGAGCCAAGAGACTGGTTACAATACAGATAGTGTGGAAAAGACTACAAATCACATATATCACACATATAGATGTAAATTGTGTATTGTGAGGACCTGAATCACGTACAAGAAAACTATGTGTCCTCTATACCAGGGGTAGGGAACCTTGGCTCTCCAGCCGTTGCAAAACTATAGCTCCCATCATGCCTGGACAGCCAAAGCTTTAGCTTGTATGATGGGAGTTGTAGTTTTGCAACTGCTGGAAAGCCAAGGTTCCCTACCCCTGCTCTATACCAATATAAAAGTGGTTTCCTAGTCTTATGTACATTAAGTTACAGCAGTCAGACTTCCACCCACGTTACGGCTATGTTTTTCCCCCCCAATACCTTTCATAGTATAATGACGTTTGGTAACCAATCAAATTTGCATTCCAATTGTCTGTCACTTTAAAGATCTGTTTGCCATCAATGAACACAATAATCCTTGCTTATATCCAGGGACTGAAACATACAATAAAATCCAGCTCCTTTAACGCTATCTCTACAGAACTTAGTTTCTTCTACTTCCATTCACATTACTGATAATGAATCCCAGAATATGTATAGACTGCAGACAATAGCAGCAAATTCAGCTATTTACAACTTTACTCACGGTCTAAAATGCCTGCAAGGCTACTAGTTATATAATGAATGGCATACAGTACTTGCATCACCCACTGACTACCATTGTTCAAAAATGATACTTATGGCCCCTGTCCAGTTATGGGGGTCTATATTCCTTATACACCAGCATCTTTCCTGGGACACATGCTAAACCTATACTACTAATACAGAGTGTGTATGTGTTGCAGGAAGTCCTAGAAGTATTCGGTCTGTAGTATTTCCACCGCTGGATGTAAAGCAATATCTCCTTACTGATTGAAAGTAAGTGTGAAGAATTAGGTATATTAGAAGAAAGCATTATAATTGTGGCCGAACAAAAGGATGAAACATACTATCCAGCAGAATATACATGGGTCATTATGCATAGGGTGAGAGGAGAGGGAAGCTTCACCTGGAAGTATCAGAATGATGGCCCAAGAGGGGAGACTCAGACAAGCTGTAGGGACAGTTCATAGGTCGCCGAGGCACAGGAATAGCAGGGAGAAGGAGGTAAGAGACAGAACATAGAATACAGATATTAGAACAATACACAGAGCTTCTCATCAAACTGCCACCCATACGCAGCAAGGGAGAAGGGCAGTGACCCCTCACAGACAAAGTCTGACACCATCAGTAATGTAAAGCGAACTATGCATAACCCATTTAACTTAACTAACCTACCCCCCTCCGAATTGTTTGTTGGGACACTTTAATGAAAGGCAGCAATCAGGTCTCACTACCAGAAACTTCTATCGCTTTAAAATTGTATTATTCTATAGTCTACCATGTTCCTGTATATTTGTTTTGGATTCTTTTCCATAACTACAAAGCTAATGTTTTTGAGGATGTGATAACCCTGGGTCTCAGCAGGACATCTGATGTCCAACAGTGGCTTCCTATACTTAATAACTTAACTCTGCTCTTTATTGTGTAACAGGTTACCCTGAGTCCTGCGACTATGGCACTAGGAGATGAGATATATGGCAGGACTGATTATTGCCATAAGCTAATACAATGGCCACTAGGACTCCAACTAGCTGTCACACAGAGAATACATATAATTTTATTTGGAAAGGGAGGCCACCAGAAGTGACACCAGAGCCCAATCCAATGACTTATGAAGTCCTGCCTTGAGGCACACTGCTGATCCCAGTCTCCAGAAGACTCTGACAGTACCCTATTCTGCTTGTTGTCAGTTTGTTGCTTACTTACTATTTCTGATTCTCATACCATGCTATTTAATGTATTAGCACCCCATAAGTAGGTGTTACCCAAATTCCAGCTAGAAAATCAGCTAGATTTTTTCCCCTACAACAACAATTTGCTACAACTACTTACGCTTTCCTAAAAGGTAAAAAAAGGGATTAGTAATACAATTCTGTAAAAAATATCGCTATATCTTGAAAATAAAAATGTGAATGTTTGTGAAATGTGAAGCTAGTGCAAGAATAAAGCCAATAAGAAGCAATGGCGTCTGTAGGCAGCACATATGGCTAAATACAATAGAATCATGAAGGACAACGCCTCAGTATATAGCCATAGACGCAATAGTCTACCAGCTGACAAAAAAGTCCAACTAGGAATAGCGAATGAGGTTGTAGTTGATTTGCACGTTGCCTTAGGGGGTTTGTCTTATATTAGCTGTTAACTTGGAGGCCATGTTCAGACACGGCAGGGTTATAGTGTGACCCTGCAGGAACAGTACTGGCCAAACCAACTAGATTATAGGGCATGCCGCTGTAACGTCCTATATTTCTAGAAATGTCTGCCATGTCTGAACACACCCTAGTCACTGTATTTGTACATACACTCATGATACTTGCAAAATTGAATAATTCAATATCAACAACATGCATATATATTTTTTCCCTCTGACATTAAATACACAGCACGGATCACCACATGTCATGTACAGAGGCAGAATACCACACTGTCACACAGATCCATGATATTACTAACATCAGCTGCTCTGTACCATTTACAGCATTCATACAGGTCACTGCAGGGTCCAGCCATTTGGCAGGTGGGGATTTTGTTCTGGCACCAGGATGAGACATTTATCAGTGCAACATCCTGCAGCGTTTAGTAAGCTGCAAATAATTCTACACAATGGCAACATATACTGTAACTAACAAAAAGGACTCAACCAAATCAAAAAGGAAAAGTGCTGTTAGCTAGGGACACATAACAACGATACAAAGACAACTAAACACACAACTAAGGACACTTAAGACAACTAGTTCCCAGCACACTACACTCCCCAAATCATCACTTAGAAAGCAGCATAGCTGTCCATGTCATTCAAAAACCCTACGATAAAAATGTACGGACTGTGGAAGGTGCAAACCTACCCGAACATATTAGTGATAGAATCCAGAAGGCCTCCTACGGCGGGCTGAGAGAGTCTCTTACTAGAGGGAGAGGGAGCACAGCAATAAACCAAGAGATCATAATGGTCCAAACCTGAAAAATTCTTAGTTGTCAAATCAATGACCATAAAATGGACAAGGACTGTAGGGACAACACTGAGTTATCGGGCAAGACAACGTAGAGGTGAAGTCATGACATGGAGCCTTATGGTGGGTAAGTAGATGTAATAGTCAGAGGGAAAAACAAGAACAAGCAGTGAACAAACAGACTGAAGATTTAGAGGTCTACTTCAAGACGAGAAGGACGATGCAAGTACCGAATACAATGGAGAAGATGAAAAAGGCGAGGACCCTAAGCTGACCATACTCAGCAGGTGGCTGACTATTTTGCCAATTTCCTCATAGGGTTTGGGAAGATCAGGCATCCTTTTTATTTATAAAGTGAGAAAGATTGGCTTCTACCCCATGTTTTTTTTTTTGCTGCCCTTCTCTGGATCAACACTATAGGGTAACAGGCTTAACAGGAAAGAGGGACATCTTTTTCAGCCTTACAGACTATGTAATATGCCGATTGACTTTCTAACCCAGTAGCAAATGTTGGATAATGTTACCAGTCAGGCCATGATAGAAGAAATTGGGGGCTAGGCAAGCAGTGATATTCTCACAAACAAACAGGCAGGCAATATTGCAGGGTTAGATATCACATGCTGATAAAATGCTGTGAATGTTAATTGAATCCATCCCCAACCTATTTAGACATGCAATAGTGTTTTCCCAGCCAATAACATTTACTTTCCAGAGAATAAAAGGTTTGCTGTGACACAGGATATCCAACACTGTGGTTAATAAAGTGCAATACAGGTTAAACACAAAAACAGCAAAGAAAAGGTTCCTTTAATCCAGCCTCCATTAGAGATAAGATTTTGGAGATCTTGGGCAGCCATGAAACTCGCTCGTAAAAGCTTTAGGAAGAACAAAACATGTAACACAGATAAACCCCAAAAGGATTTTCCTAATGGTTTTATCTGTCCACTTTTGTTTCTGAATAATTTCTCTTCAGACTGCAGTTTTGTGCTGGAAACAAGTGCCGGATTAAAGGAATTTGTTGTGTCTATAAACACAGACGTATGAATTAACATACTAGTAGAATTCACCTACCTTGTCATTCGTGCAGAGGGTGGGGGCGCAGTGGCATCCCCTGAGGGATCTGCATTATCATTCAATACTTCAATGTCGTCATCTCTGCAGGGGAGAGAACACACACTGTTAAGCAGCCAAGGAAATGCTAAGCACTGAGAGCTTTAACAGAGCCTTCATGTGTTAACATATGAAATTAACCCAGATTTAATGTGTGAAATTATTGGGTATTATATTTATTAAAAGGTGTTCTTGCACAATAACACATTACTACTTATCCACAAGACAGATAATATGTAGACTGGTGACAACTGAGCATGAACAATGTCGCTCCATTCACTCCCGGTACAAGGGAACCCCGTCTGTGTGATTAGCAAGCTTACTGCTTATTCTGTAGATACAAGATAAGTTGTAAACTGGGGATAACCCCTTAATGGACGGCTTTACTTTTCATATTCTTTCCCAGAAGCCATGATTTAGGGTACTGCAGAACTGCATACAATGGAGCATGGCATGGTTTCAGTTCTGATGAATTTGTACTCAAAACAGAATAAACCAAAACCACTGCCTGCCTCACCACTACCCAGAGAATAGGACATAAATAGCTGATTGCTGAGGGATCAAATTCAACTGGTCAAACCGAGGTAACTTGTCACCCAAATGAATGAAGCAGCAACTAAGCTAGAGTTCAGTGCTCAGCTATCTTCTGATGTTCCATAGACAGTGAATGGAGCTATGGCCTAGAATGCACATTCCATTCCATTCACTTTGAAAACTGGCCACTATTCTCATGACCGGTTGGGGTCCTAGCCCCCCATCGCTGGAAAAAACCAAGTAAGCCGGAAGAGTGCTTACTCGTCTCTCTACGGCACCTCTGTAGGAATGAATAGAGCTGCAGGTTTCATGTTGTGCCCGCAGCTCTATTTAGGTTGAATCTCTTACTTGTCCCCTATCCTGTGGATAGGGGACAAAGTAATTATTCTTGGAAAACCTCTTCAATGTAAAACAAAGCTATAGCACATACAATAAAGGAAACAGATAACTGATCATATAAGTCAATGTAATGACAAGGGAAAACCCAAGGCCAGGGAGAGATATCTGGCTAGTGCTGTGTTTTGAGACTCTTAAATAAGGCTCCATGGGCTCTTTTTTACATATACAAACAATAAAGCGCATGGGTATCTGAAAATTACACATCTTCACAAGTCCACCATTTCAGTGAAGCCTCCTTCCACATTCTCTACCTGTCCACAATCTAGGATCTGTTAGAAGAAGGGTCTCTGTGGTCATTCTCTCTTTTTGTCAGCGCTGCAAGTTACTAGAGCAACACCTGTGGGCGTGCCCTAGACCACATGTCCTACTGAGCTGAAGCCTTATTATATCTAAACACTGAGGCTCTATTACCATACTAGCTCATGAAAATGTAGGCCAAAGTATGACATTTTCTTTCCCTTTAGAAGGTATAATGTGAACATATCAGCTAAGCTAGTGTAGACAAAAGAGTAGCAAAAAGACAGAATTTAACAGTACCTTTTTACGAAAAATAACTTTCGACCTGTCAACAGTTATTGAATCCACTAGGTCCCATTGCTGAGACCCTCTGGAATCAGGAGACATAGCCAGGGAGAGGATTTGGCAGCACCATGATCCACTCCCTGGCTGCCCGCTCTGTCCGTCTAGGTAGTCACATAGACTTATATTACAGGCTGTAACGCCTGAGCAATGTGATCAATAACTTGATATGTCTGATCACATGCCAAAAGATACTTTTCTTGACGGGTACTCTTTAAGCATTAACCCAACCAAGCATACTTACTGCTCCACCGTCACAGGTTCCTTGGCAGCTTCAGCCAGTTCCTTCTGTAGTCGGGCCTGCCTCCTCCTGAAAACAGTGAAACAGTACCGGTTTATATGACTGTTATCCAACAAGTGAAGAATGTTATGAAGAAAAACCAACACCACCACCACAACCACCACCATTTATCCCTTCATTTTACACAGGGAAAATATACATTTATGATTCACTGGTAAAAATAAAACAGTTTCCCCCTTCAGTAATGTTATAGCTTGTACAAACATTAATACCAAATCCAGCTTTACACTGGAATAAATTCCCCTTACGGCAAACACATATAAATAAAAAATAACCTAATAGGGATAAACTGGGGAAAACACCAATAAAACATTAAATTTTAATAATACGATTAAAATAGAAAACCCCACAAACAATTAATACCACACATGCGGTGAGCACAAAGCACAGCCAACATTCTACACAGCCACGCACCAATCACGTGGCACTCCTGGACCTTAATCCACACCAATATTAATAAATGCGGTAGTGAAAAATAAAGATACGATCTCACCCACTCCGCTGTCCAATTCGTTCCTGGTGTGTCACTTCATAGTCCAGTATAGTGCAGGAGTATACAGATACACTTAGCAGGCCTCCTGTTCTCTCCCTGTATGCCCCTAAGTATATGTATATGTTGCTACCCCTGCTCGCACTAGTTCAGTTTACAGGTAGCCACTGCACCAGATTGCGCCTCGGCAGGCCCCTTAGCTAATATAGTGCATATACCCATTGGTAAGGTTTATAGCACACAGCACTTTAGCAGTTGGGGATCTGTTTACCTGCACGAGACACTTTCTTGGAGTCACCACTGTGACCCCAATTAGGTACTCTGTTATTTACGCACTTTAACACCTAGATATAGTTACTCTTTTTGTTTGCCATTCCCATGATGATTATTGGCAATTCCAATAAAAATGGGCCACGTCGGGAGGCAGATATAGGGTTGTTATAGGGAGTGTATCCCAAGGGGTAGATTGGGGCAGGGGTCGCACTCGTTAGGGCTAGTGCCCCGACGGACCCTGTGCGAGCAGGGGTAGAAACATATACATATATACATTAGGGGCATACAGGGAGAGAACAGGAGGACTGCTAAGAGTATCTGTATACTCCTGCACTATACTGGACTATGAAGTGACACACCATGAACGAATTGGACAGCGGAGTGGGTGAGATCGTATCTTTATCTTTCACTACCGCATTTATTAATATTGGTGTGGATTAAGGTCCAGGAGTGCCACGTGATTGGTGCGTGCGTGGCTTTGTAGAATCTTGGCTGTACTTTGTGCTCACCACATGTGTGGTATTAATTGTTTAATGTTTTATTGGTGTTTTCCCCAGTTTATCCCTATTAGGTTACTTTTGATTTATAATTGTCCAAACATTAGACAATTTTAGATTCAGAGTACAAAGTCTTATAGAGGGGAAAGATCCAGCAACTACGCTGAGCAATCCAAAAGTGTTACGTTTTCTTCACTAACCTCCTATTAAAATCAGGAGCTCTTCATAACCACGAAAAATAAAACTGTACAATGATGTTTCTAGTCCTGATTGGGCTCTTAACCATAGCCTTTTTTTATTATATTTTTTTGGATGTGGATGTGGGGGGTTAGGGGGACTAAACAGTGTCCTTCTCCTAAACTCAGATGACCTCTTTAGTTGCAAGCAGGACACAAAGTAGGAGCAATAGGTAGCCAATGCCTTATAATAATCCTTAGGGTGCGTTCACACGTACAGGATCTGCAGCAGATTTGATGGCGCAGGTTTGAAGCTGCAGATTCAAAGCAAATCAATTCTGGGCAATCAAATCTGCTGCAGATCCTGTACGTGTAAACGCACCCTTAAAGACGAGCAACATTTCCCAAAGGTAATTAAGCAATTGGAGTGCAGAGAACATTAAATTAACCCTACTTTGTGTCTTTCTCATTTTCAGCATTGAGCCGATTGGCTTCCTGGGCTTTCTCTGCCATCCAGCGAGTCACCAGCTCCTGGTTATCCTCTGTCGTTTTCCGCAGCTTCTCCTCAAGTGCGTTAAAGGTGATCTGCAGAGCGTCGTACTCGTCCTTCAGGGTCTGGTTGATACGCTCCAGTTCCTGTAATTTATTCCTTAAATCCTGGCACTCTGTCTGGAGTTCATTGATGGTACGCTGATATTCTTCTATCCTGTAAAGTCATGTTATTAGGATAGGCCAAGCTCTGGTTAAAAAAAAAATTAAACAGTGCCCTTTCTGGAAAGCCTACATTAAAGAAAAAGTCCGGCGGGGAAAAAGAAAATTCAGTTTGGGCAGGGGCTGGAGGGGAACATAATAAAGAACGTATAGTTACAGGACTCTTGCTAGCATTCTCCACCTCTCCTTTCAAGGTCACGACCCGGCTGATGGTTGCCCGACTCAGCGAGTCTGTGACTGGGGCGGACACCACTGCAGTCACTGACTGGCTGACCGGTCTATTTCACACCCTTTACCATCACGTTGTGCCCCGAAGCTGTGAGAAAATCACATCTGGCAGGGTCTGGGAGCCCTCTGACATGCCACTGCACAGGCACGGGGACTGGTAAGTATACTTTATTATGTTTCCCTCACCGCCTGCCTGCACTCTAGTTTTGGATTTCACCAGACTTCGCCTTTAAAGACACCTGTCATGAGTCAAGTATGATATAGTGTATATTTTGGACAAAATGTGCCTTTTCCTCTGTCAGTGCCAGTCTATTGTAACGGTGACAGCCTTAGTGTCTTCATTGAGAACCAGATTAGAAAACAGTGCTATAAAGGGATACCAGGCAATATGAGTGTATATAACTTACAAAAGCGAAAATACATAAAAAGTCTAGCGCAGAGGTGAAAAGGATCCGTGGGAAAAATTGGGAATGAGGATCTGTTGCTTATGTGCCCCCTCCTCTAATACTAGAATAAAATGATCTTACATTGTAGGGCCAGAGGAGAGAAGACAGGTTCCTGAAACTCAGTAAAAGATGCAGCCACCCTGGCCTAGGTCCCTCTCCCCAGAGCCCTATAGTAGCCACAATGGCTGCTCCTATGGTTCTGACACCCTTGGTCTAATGTTTTGGCTGAGAGTTGTGTATATATTGAAACTATATGTCAGTGATTCCCAACTCATGGTTCCCCAGTTCTAGGAAGACTACAATTCCTAATATGCACTGAAAGAAGAGCTGTAGTTTTGAAAAAGCTGGAGAGCCACATGTCGGAGTGCACTACTGAAAAACTGGCACAAGGAAAATAATATGTCTTTCGATATGCTAGGGGGAATTTAAATATTTAAAAAGCCATAATACATAATCTAAAAAGGCAAAAAGGAAAGTACAAAAGTTTTTTTAAAAATCAATTAAAAAAACAAAACAAAAAATATATGGCAAGACCAGGGCAGCCTGTACTCACGTTTCCTTGTTGGCCTGGATTTCTTTGTCTTTCTGCTGCATCTGGTTGTTAAGTTCTATCACTGTCTGAGCGAGCTAAGAGGGAGGGACATAGAGATTTACTGACAGCACACGCAAAGTGGATCGAAAGTGATAGCCTGAAAAGTCATTCTCCCTGCAGCTACACAGAACTATTACAGCTAAACAAGTCCAATCTGAGTTTATTGGTTTGACGGGCTGAAAGGATAAAGACTGTTTTAGAGGCATCGTCTCTCTCAAAGTGACATGTGACTAGGAACAGAAATAGAAATATATTCGATTTGCTGCACAGACCATGGTAAAAACTAGGCTGACAACAACTAAACACATGTAATACACACACACAGACAGACTGCCTTCTTCTTATATAATCTTTTACAAAGGGGTTATGCAATGCTAAATACTTTTAAATGGTTATTCCTACTTTGCAAAGTTATTCTCTGTCTGTATAAGGGATAACAAGCAGATCATAGGGGATCTGACCGCTAGGACAACACTGGCCATGAGAACAGAGCCAAGCTTGGTTACATTCGGAAGCCCCAGAGAATTAATGGAGTGGAGGCCGCACATGCATGATGAACTCCTTTAATATGGAGGACAGTTTTCCTCTGTTCTTGTGATTGGGGTCTCAGTGGTCGGACCTGATCACTGATCAGATTGTTATTTGCTAACCTGTAAATAGTGGATAACTTTGTGAATCTGAAATATCCAGTAAACTGTGAGACCAGAAAATTGTGAGCTTTATGCAATGCCTTTTATTTTCTCAAAGAAATTTCAATTTTCTTTAAAGGGAATCTGTCAGCTCCTGGGCCCTACCCAAGGTGCTGACAGTGTGCTGTAGCTGGCAGTCCCCCAGTAAGCATGGTGCCTTTTTGGTAATTTTCTGTACAATCTTATGTCACAGAGCAGTATTTTGTAACCAAAACCAGGAGTGAATTGGGAACACAGAAAGGCTATGTTCTCACACTGTTGAAATTGAGCGGATGGCCGCCATTTAATGGCAAATATTAGACATTGTTTAAAAATAACAGTAATTATTTGCTATTAAATGGCATCCATCCACTCTATTTCAACAGAGTGTGAACATAGCCTTTCTGTGTTTTCAATCCACTTCTGGTTTTGGTTGCAAAATACTGACCAAAGTACTGAGCAAAAATACTGTGTGTGAACATAACCTTAAAAATGATACAATAATGAGAAAAAACAGAGAATGAACTACTGGCAGGTCTCTAGACAGGTGAGTTACTCCTAGACCACAGCTCCAACACATTAGGGAGAAGAGATTCAATTATACCTGAGTGTTTCCTATCTGCAATCTGACAGCTGAGCGAGAAAGAGGCCGGACAGTATTGATTATTCATGAAGAGGGAGGAGGATGCATGTCAAGTGTGGCACGAAAAACTACTCTGTGACATAAGATTGTAAATAATCCGCTGCACGGAAAATTACCAAAAAGGCACCATGCTCACCAGGGACTGCCAGCTACAGCACACTGTTAGCACTTAGGTAGGGCCCAGGAGCTGACAGATTCCCTTTAATGTTTCTATCCTCTGGCACAGCAGATACCTCTCCACGCTTCTTGTGAAGATCAGTCAGCTCCTCCTGATGCTTGATCCTCATCTGGTTCATGTCCTGTAGTAGAGCCTCATTTCGCATCCCATCTGAGCCTGGGCTAAAGAAAACACAACAGAGGTAATATGAGGGGTCTTTTTCCACCAAAACATAATTATTCACCCATAAGAACAATGTAACAGGGAAATTACTAGCTAGTGTGTTCTACTGGAGATGAGCGAATTTACAGAACGTTTGGGTTTGTGCAAACCTGATCGCTTGACGCTTGAACCTTAAAGCCTAGGGCTGCATCCTCTCCATCATCACCATACATCTTCTCAAGGCTGCGAGAGTGATCAGGTTTGTGCAAACCTAAACTTTCTGTAAGTCTTAAAACGGAAAAAAGGAAGCACTTATAAAAATAGTTTTGCTTCTATAGGTTTAATCAGTATTACTATGTGTTACAGCAGATGAGGGGAGTAGGTCTCTAGATTTCAGTGTGACGTAATAACGTGATCATCATCTGTATATACACAAATACTTATTACAGTAGTTTGTGCACCATCACCACAGGACACTTGTTCTTTGTTACCTGATGTCATGCCGGCTCGGATCATACTTCTCCGACTGCAGCCGTTCAGCCAACACAGACTGAAGGTCAGACTTTTCAAGCAACCTGTTATCTGTGGAGAGAGAACAAAAGCAATTATCACAAGAGGAATCCTCCCGCCCGAGGGATCGTGGAGGCAGAAACGGCAGCACTGTGCCCTTGATCTGTGCTGCACTGCCAGACGTCAATATTATCCACAAAACAACAGATCCGAGGCTGACAGACCTGTTCCTTCACTCACTAAAGATTTGGGTATTTTGACTGATGTGTGTGTGTATGTGTATGTATATATATATATATATATATATATATATATATATATATATATATATAATGTGTGTACACACACACACATATCCATACATAGTTGAACCGTAGAGATCATTAACCTCCATACTAGTATCAGGTGATGGACATAGTCACTACATGCAGTAAGGTCTAACCACAGTGTACTATACAGTGGCTTAATTCTTTAAGGATCTTAAAGGGGTTAGGCAGCATTTAGATATGGCCAAAAGGTAGAGACCCTGCACTACTGAAGCCAGCTATGCAGCCCTCAATCACAATGCACATGTAAGACACTGCTTTATATGCTCAGGTGGTGCAACATGTCCGAGGTAAAAGATGAATCCAGAAACATAAACAAGAAAAAAGAGGGAGAGGGAACGTGGTCTCGGCATCCTCAGCTGAAGAAAGACTCACGCAAGTCGGAGAGTGCCCGTCTCTTTGTTCTTGTTTACCTTAGCCAGCATTTAACCATTTTTTTTTTGTTATGCTAATATCTCTATGCTCCCTCTGTGTCCTGAGGCGCAATCGCCAGTTTTCCCCACTAACTGCAGCCTGGCTACTTCAGAGACTAACTTGTCTTGGAAGTGGCAGCCCACTCAGCCAATCATTGTTTGTCTCAAAAGCAGCCAGGCTGCAGTCAGCGGGGGACACTGGAGAGGACATATCAGGGCACCAGGGGAACGTGGAGAAGGATATTATGTTTGTTATGTTTATCAACAGAACAGCAATAGATAAGAAAATATTACATGCTGCATAACCCTTTTAAGGACCAGGACACTTTCATTTTTGTGGTTTCCTTCTCACCTAAGAGCCATAGTGCTTTTAGTTCTCCACCTATGGGGCTGTTTGGGGTGTCAGTTTTTGTTCCGCAATCTCTAGTTGTTGGTATTTTGATAGCTTTATTATTATTTTTTTTTAATAATTATAATTTTTTTACTGTTTGCGTTTTAGTCCCTGTTTTGGCATAGAGCAGTGTGCCTACAATTCCCAGCATCCCGTTTGTCAGCAGTCCCTTTCCCCCCTTACCACGTCCACATTCAGTTAAAAGCGCTAGTAGCGCAGGCCACAGGAGGGAGGTGCCGTCCCAGCTGTAGAAAGTATGGTAAGGCCATGGAATCGTGAATTACTTTATATTAATAAGTTATATAACTTTGGCTTTAAGGGAGAACTATCGACAATAAAAAAATTGGCCGGACTTCTACTTTAAAGGAGAAGTCCGGCCAAAATAATTTTTTTTATATGTTATTACTTATGGAAAGTTATACAATTTTCTAATGTACATTAATTATGGGAAATGCTCATATACTGCTATATCCCTTAATTTAGTGTATCAGGAAGTGTTAGAATTCTCTCAGATCCAGTGACGTCACGACGAATGGTGTAATTCCTATGGAGTGTCCAGCAGGGGGCGCTCTCTATATAGAAGTCAATGAGTACCATTGACTTCTATATATAGTGCGCCCCTGCTGGACACTCCATAGGAATTACAGTGTATGTGAATGCAATGTTATGTACTGTACTTTTGTGACTTCATGAATACATTTACGGAATACTTTGGGGAGCAAGTGTCATTGCTCCCCAAAGTATCCCATAAATGTATTCAATGAATACATTTGCAGGGCACCGAGCAGGGATGGAGAGAAGTGCCATCTACCTCCCCCCTCCCTCCCTGCTCAGTGCTGGGCACATATACAAAGTACTACTCCCCCATTATCTGCAGATAATGGGGGAGTAGTACCTGTGCTATGACTATCACATCGCCGCCGCCGCTCACATAGGGGCTGCTTTTCATGCCCCCCGCCGCTCCCCCTCCTTCTCCCGGCTTCAAACTAACTATCGCGCCGCTGACTCCCCGCCGCTGCTCACTATCCGGCCGGCCGCTGACTCCCTCCCGCCCGCCCCGTTTCTCACACTATCTGGCCGGCCGCCGCTCTCTGCACTTGCATGCCGGCTGCATCAACCCGCCCCCACCCCAGCTGGAGCACATCGCTTCCTGGTGTCCCCGGCTGGGGTGGGGGCGGGCTGACGCGGCCGGCATGCAAGTGCAGAGAGCGGGGGCCGGCCAGATAGTGTTAGGAACGGGGCGTGCGGGCGGGCAGGAAGGAAGGAGTCAGCGGCCCGCCGGATAGTGAGGAGCGGCGCGGGCGGCGGGGAGTCAGCGGCGCGATAGTTAGTTTAAAGCCGGGAGGAGGGGGGGGGGGGAGCGGCGGGGGGCATGATAATGGGGGAGTAGTACCTTGTATATGTGCCCAGCACCGAGCAGGGAGGGAGGGAGGGGAAAGGTAGATGGCACTTCTCTCCCTCCCTGCTCGGTGCCCTGCAAATGTATTCATTGAATACATTTATGGGATACTTTGGGGAACAAGGACACTTGCTCCCCAAAGTATTCCATAAATGTATTCATGAAGTCACAAAAGTACAGTACATAACATTACATTCACATACACTGTAATTCCTATGGAGTGTCCAGCAGGGGCGCACTATATATAGAAGTCAGGGGTACTCATTGACTTCTATATAAAGAGTGCCCCCTGCTGGACACTCCATAGGAATTACACCATTCGTCGTGACGTCACTGGATCTGACCCCCCAAAAAGACAAAAGCATATGCACAAAAAGGTAGCACATTACAAAAATACTTTATTATTATAACATTATCGAAAATACAAATAATGCAAAAAATGCCATCAAATAAATTATGCAGGAGTAAAGCAATAAGGGAGACAAACCCCAAACACTACCCTACATTAAAAACACTTAAAATGTCAACATGAGACCTGCCGGTGTTCCAGCAAGGTCTAATCAACCACACTGACCCCGGACTGTATGAACAATGTTAAAGTCTAGCAAAACTGCCTAAGCAGGATCCCTATGACATATGACATCACCATAATGGTATACACATGAAATGAGAAAATGAAAACGATCACCATGTACAGTCCTAAAAGATATGGAAAGTAGGTCAGATAGGCAAGAGTCACCCCATGCGTTCCACCGCCCAGCGGCTTCCTCAGGGATCTGAGAGAATTCTAACACTTCCTGATACACTAAATTAAGGAAAATAGCAGTATATGAGCATTTCCCAAAATTAATCTACATTAGAAAATTTTATAACTTTCCATAAGTAATAACATATAAAAAAATAATTTTGGCCGGACTTCTCCTTTAAGTGACAGACTCCCATGACGTAAATGTACGCCACGAATCCTTAAAAGGGTATTCCCATCTCAGCTGACATAGTTATTCTTGTAGGGGGTCATCAAGTTAAATATTTTTGCACATACATTCATTTAGAAAACTTGCCCCCTTCTCCTGATATGCTGCTCTTTATCTCCCTTTGTTCACACCTCGTTGTCTAGGTTACAGACCACCACTCTGCTCTAAAAGCAGTGGTCTGCCTGGTATATACATAGCTATAGTATAAATATTTATACATATTATACACTATATTTAACACTTTCTCTCTATACATATTCTATATATATATATATATATATATATATACACACACACACACACACAGACCGGTACCTTGGTTTAAGAGTAACTTTGTTTAAGAGCTCACAGTTTTTCAAAATTATGACTTGGTTTAACCCTTTAAAGATGGGGCCAATTTTCGTTTTTTGCGTTTTCGTTTTTTCCTCCTTGTGTTTAAAAGGCCATAGCACTTGCATTTTTCCACCTAGAAACCCACATGACCCCTTATTTTTTGCGTCACTAATTGTACTTTGCAATGACAGGCTGAATTTTTGCATAAAGTATACTGCGAAACCAGAAAAAAATTCAAAGTGTGGTGAAATTGAAAAAAAAAAAAAAAAGGCATTTCTTTTAATTGGGGGGGAATGTGTTTTTACGCCATTCGCCCTGGGGTAAAACTGACTTGTTATGCATGTTCCTCAAGTCGTTACGATTAAAATGATACATAACATGTATAACTTTTATTGTATCTGATGGCCGGTAAAAAATTCAAACCATTGTTAACAAATATACGTTCCTTAAAATCGCTCCATTTCCAGGCTTATAGCGCTTTTATCCTTTGGTCTATGGGTCTGTGTGAGGTGTCATTTTTTGTGCCATGATGTTTACTTTCTATCAGTACCTTGATTGCGTATATACGACTTTTTGATCACTTTTTATTACATTTTTTTCTGGATTTGATGTGACCAAAAATGCGCAATTTTGCACTTTGGGATTTTTTGGCGCTTACGCCATTTACCGTGCGAGACCAGGAATGTGATTAATAGTTCGGGCGATTACGCACACGGCGATAGCAAACATGTTTATTTATTTACTTACTTTTATTTAAAACCTGGGAAAAGGGGGGGATTCAGACTTTTATTAGGGGAGGGGGCTTTTTACTTATAACAGTACTTTTTTTTTTTTTTTACACACATATACTAGAAGCCCCCCTGGGGGACTTCTAGTATATACACTTTGATCTCTCATTGGTGTATAGTTATACCGCAAAGATCAATGAGATCGGCACTCGTTTGCTTTCGGCTGCCTGAGCCGAAAACAAACGAGTGCTGAGACGGGGACTGCGCCATCTCGGAGCGGTCCCCGGCCGGCAGCAGTAACGGAGATCGCTCCTCCGGGACAACGTCCTGGAGGAGCGATCTCCCCCATTAGACACCAGGGAAATGCTGTATCCGGTAATCGGATGCAGCTGTCATGTTTGACAGCTGCATCTGATTACTGTATTAGCGGGCACGGCGATCGGACCGTGCCTGCTAATACCCGCGGTCCCGAGCTACAAAGGGCAGCCGGAACCGCGGCGGTTCAGAGCGGGGTCGCCGCACGGCCCCGCTCTGAACACCTCCTACGGGCGCATGACATACGGGTACGTCATGCGTCCTTAAGAGGTTAAGAGCATTGCTTTGGTTTAAGAGCTCCCTGTACTGGGTGGGAAGGTAAGTGGTAGAGGGGCATGGTCTGCATAGCGGGGTCTACAGCACTGTACTCTGACCCAGGAAGTCTCCCTCACCTTCCAAATCATAGCAGGTCCATTTCAGGCTGGGGCTTGCATCAGGGGACAGGACTGTGAAGGTAATCTCTCCATAGCTGTAACCCCTCTCTCCCTGGACAGAGAGTGCTGCTATACTGTGCCCACATCTGCCCTGCTCATTCCCTCATGTTGCCTGCAGTCTGTCAGCCCTTGTGTTTCTCATACTCTCCATTACTGTACAGTAACTAATAATAATATCACATATTTTGCTGTTTCTAAATGTTTGTTTCATTTGTTTTACATGTTATTCAGAATAATAAATTATTATTTTTGGAGTGTGGAACCAATTGTCTGCATTTCTATGATTTCTTATGAATTATGCTCATAATCCAAGGAACCACTGTATATTATATATATATACACATATACACACACACCATCCTGTCCATAGTTGTCACAGTGGTGGTCTGAAAAATAGACAAGGAGCTGGTTAGCGGTCAGATTTGCATAACCTGCTGAAGTGGAAAATCTCTTTAATGGTGCGTTCACACCTACAGGATCTGCAGTAGATCCGCAGCAGATTTGTTGGTGCAGATTTAATGTTGTGTTCAGGTATTTAAATGAAATCTGCTGCAAATCTGCAGCAGAAAATCAGTTGCAGATCCTGTAGGTGTGAATGCACCCTAAAGGGAAACTAATTTGTCCCCTATCCACCGTTTAGGGCTCAAGAGATTGCCAGTAAAGGGGGGGGGGGTCCAACCTCCACATCCCCGGCAATCTCCAGACCGGTCACCACCTCCTTTGTTTCAAATACAGCCACGGGTATGGCACGTTACCCGCTACTCTGTTCCTTAGTTCCCTGCTGCTCGTCTCTCTCTAGCAGCTCCATAGAGAACTAATGGAGCCGTGGGTCACATGCCCTACCCTCGGCTGTATTCACAACTAAGGAGTCGGGGGCCGATATGGAGATTGCTGGGGGGTACGGAGGCTCACTGCAGTCTCTTACTTGTCCCCCCATCCTGTGCATAGGGGTTAAGTTACTTTAAAGGTGAAAAACCTCTTTAACCTATATAGCCAACTTTGTCGCCAACCTTCGCCTCTATTCACACAAAAGGGGATATTTACTAGGAATGACATCTCACTGCCTGTGCATCCTCACTGAAACCTATGTCAGCTCCAAGCTAGTGAAATTCCTTAATATAAAAGTAATAATAACAGTAAATTACCAGCAGACAAGTTAGTAACATACAAAGGCTTTGTAGAAAGAACAGTTTCTATACAGGAAATAAGGCGTCGACCATATATACCAGAAAGGAAACCATCAGGACCCCATCCCCTGAGAACACAGCGCGGCTCCAGACATATCCGCTCACCTACACCTAACAAGCTCATCCGTATTACTCTCTATAAACAGGCTAAAAAACAGAGTAGGATTGCCTCAATCTAAGAGAGCGGCTACGGGCAACCATCAAAATACTTTGTTAGGGTACTATTACACCAAGCAATTTTCCGACGACTAACGATCTTAAACGACCGCTAAGGCAAACGACCCGAAATTGTTCGCCCAAGTACACGAAACGATGATCGTTATTTATGATCGTTCTTGCGGTCGTTTAGTCGTCGCTATTGCGTACGTTTCAGCTGTGAATTCTTATTCCACCGAACAATGTGCGAACGATCAAACGATAAAAATAGGTCCGGATCCTATTAAACGATCAAAGATTTCTCGTTGGTCGTTTAATCGTTGTCTGCTATTACACGAAATGATTATCGTTCAAATCCGAACGATTTAACGATTTTTCAAACGATATTCGTTCCGTGTAATACCACCCTTACTCTGGCACATAGCACCTTCCTAAACATTATATAGAAGTAGTACACACCCCTCATGGCAGCCGGATTCTCTAATACCAGTGCCCTTTACCAGAATAATATCCTGCCCACACTGCAAAAATTGTTCAGGGATGGTTTGGCCTCTAAGTGCCCTATTACACAGGATGATTATCGTGTGAAAAATCGTTATATCATTCAAATTTAAACAACAATCTTTCTGTGAGTATGCAGGCAGCGAAAATCATTGTTAATTGTTCGCTAACCTTCACATCGTTCCTTGTTTTGCTGGGTTTAGAAGGAGTAAACAGTCACACGGCTGAACACTTCAGTAAACAAGCTCTTTTACTGAGCCTATTGCACGGCAGAATGGGTTGCACGGACATTGTTAGCAATGGCCGTGCAGCTCTTGCTGTATATCATAATTAAGCTGTATACGTTACCTCTCCACGCTCCCTGGTGTCCTCCTGGCCTCTCCACCTCCCTCCAGCTGACAGTACAACTTCAGAGCCACTCTCTGAAGTGAAAGGCTGTTCAGCCAACCACTGGGTCTCTATGACAATTTCTTTTTAGGCCAGTAGCACTACAAATAATCTGCTAAATTCTTGGTAGTACATACCACCCTCCCTACTGTCCTGATGGCACTACACAATATTAAGCAGCTGAAGAAGATTTAGGTAAACTCCTGGATTGCAAAATTACTAAAGGATTCAGGATTAGAAAGACATTGCCACTTTCTTCCAGAAACAGCATGACTCTTGTCTCCAGTTTGCGTGGGATTTTGCAGTTTTGCAGAGCCAATTTTCGTTTTTGCATTTTCGTTTTTTCCTCCTTGTGCTTAAAAGGCCATAGCACTTGCATTTTTCCACCTAGAAACCCACATGAGCCCTTATTTTTTGCGTCACTAATTGTACTTTGCAATGACAGGCTGAATTGTTGCATAAAGGACACTGCGAAACCAGAATAAAATTCAATGTGTGGTAAAATTGAACAAAAAAACGCATTTCTTTTATTTGGGGGGTTATTGTTTTTACGCCATTCGCCCTGGGGTAAAACTGACTTGTTATATATGTTCGTCAAGTCGTTACAATTAAAACGATATATAACATGTATAACTTTTCTTTTATCTGATGGCCTGTAAAAAATTCAAACAATTGTTAACAAATATATGTTCCTTAAAGGGATAGTGCGGCGGTACAATTATTCACAGAATAACACACATTACAAAGCGATTGGCTGAGCACAGTTTGGCTCAGTCAATCGCGGCTGAGCAGCTGATGACGCTGAAGAGGGCGGCCGGCACTCAGGACACTCGGAGGGGTTCGGCCGGGCCGTCCGAAGACGACATCGCAGACTTAAGATCGGAGACGAGTCGGCACGTGACAGGTATGTATAGCGCAACACACTTCCGGGTACACGGGTGGGGGTGGTGGGACACGGGGAAGGGGGACATTCACAGGCATAACATACATTACAAAGTTGTATACCTTTGTAATGTGTGTTATTCTGTGAATAATTCTTTACCGCCGCACTACCCCTTTAAAATCGCTTTATTCCCAGGCTTATAATGCTTTTATCCTTTGGTCTATGGGGCTGTATGAGGTGTCATTTTTTGTGCCATGATGTTTACTTTCTATCGGTACCTTGATTGCGCATATGCGACTTTTGATCGCTTTTTATTACAATTTTTCTGGATTTGATGCGATCAAAAATGCACAATTTCGCACTTTGAGATTTTTTGGCGCTTACGCCGTTTACAGCGTGAGATCAGGAATGTGATTAATAGTTCGGGCGATTACGCACGCGGCAATAGCAAACATGTTTATTTATTTACTTTTAATTAAGACCTGGGAAAAGGGGGGTGATCCAGACTTTTATTAGGGGAGGGGGCTTTTTATTGATAACAACACTTCTAGTATATACTCACTGATCTCTCATTGAGATTTTTGCTGTATACTTATACAGCAAAGATCAATGAGATCGGCACTCGGATGCTTTCGGCTGCTGTTTACAAGAAGTGATCTGTGAATGTTTAGCGAACGACCGACGACACTTTGAAAAATCAAAATGAACGATTTCTCGCTCGTCGCTTGATCGTTTACTGTGTTTACACGAGCCAATTATCACTTAAATAATAATCGTTCCGTGTAAACACAGCATAAGTCAATTTAAAAATCTCAAGTACTAATCTGCTGCTGTATGTCCTGCAGGAAGTGGTGTATTCTTTCCAGTCTGACACAGTGCTCTCTGTTGCTGCCTCAGCCGGTGACAGAGAGCACTGTGTCAGACTGGAAAGAATACACCACTTCCTGCAGGACATACAGCTGCTGATAAGTACTGGAAGACTAAAGAATTTTAAGTAGAATTAAATTACAAAACTTTCTGAAATCAGTTGATCTGAAAGAGAAAGAAAAAAAAAAAAGTCACCAGAGTTCCCCTTTCAGCTTCATTTACTTCAATGAAACTGAGCTGTAAAACCCCACCCAAACTGGAGACAAGAGTGATGCTGTCTCTGAGGGAAAGTGGCCATGTTTTTCTAACACTGGTTAACCCCTTTAAGTGCACCTCCAGATCATCCTCAGCGAGGGCAGGTATCAAATGTGACATCATCAATAGGCGGCTGCAGATTACTGGACTGGTCAGACCGTCACATGAACCTGAACGCTGCACTCGTCTTATTGTATTTCCAGGATTATCCAGCGCTCTGTATACATTATATAATCCAGGACAGGCCTCCTCCTTCCCAATCACTGGATACCACAGTGTTCTCCACCTGCTACTAAGGGCATGCTGGGAATTGTAGTTCTGCAACAACATTTTGGGAGGAGTGGTAACAGCCACAGGTTATAGAACCCCAGTATACAGGATTATATATATATATATATATATATATATATATATATATATATATATATATATATATATATATATATATATATATGGGTGAGGCACTTACACTGTAGGATGAGCTCCTCGAAGGCCTGCCTCTGCTCCCGGTCTCTCCTCCTCAGCTCCCGGGAGATGTGGAGCCTCCATCCCGGATAGGCCCCTGCCCTGCAGCCGCCAGCCATGCTGTGTGCCCGCTCCCCGGGGTGCTGTCACATGGTGCTCTATGGAAGTGTACACTGATGTATATGCAGCTGCCTGATGCCTAGGTCACGTGTACACGCCCAGCACCCCGTCAGCAGGAAAGCCGCAATGTGTAACCAGCGCCCCACCACCACTGTGACCTCCGACTATACTAAGCCTAGCCCCCGGGGTCCCTCTACCCTGTGCTCAGGCTCTTCCCGCAGCTTGCTTCTCTATCCGCCATAGCCTCGTTCCCCAGGAACCATACACTCCTCGGCGCACACGGATGACGTCACGTAGGGCGATGTGTGTTGCAAACTACACTCAGCGTTTTCTTGACTCAAATAACGACAGCGATATTTAGGCGATGAGGCTATATCCGCTGCTGGGCGGTGTGTCAGGAGGAAATACATATATTCATGTGTCAGGCGGGCAGCGGCGAGGGTCATCAGGTGATCATGCCAGCCGCCGGCCACGTTGTGATTGGCATTGATTGGCAAAAGACGTCGGTTTCACAAGAGGCGTCAGGTGATCAGAACGCGTGCATACCACGTGACGTGCCCTGACGTTGTGATGAGCAGGCGGTTTGACACATTGGGTTACCCGCGATTAGGAAACATGCGAGATACAGCGCGTCCTGTGGCCACAGAGTGTGTGTGCTGCCCCGGCTGGGATCCATTGTCGTTTTATCTTCTTCACCTTCTAAGAGACAATTTATTTTTTTCCATCTACAGAGCTGTATGAAGGCTTGTCATGTTACTAAACCAGTTACACTTAAAGTGTCACTGTCGTTTAATTTCTTAATTTTTATTTTTTGCAGAAATCAATAGTCCAGGTGATTTTTAGAAACGTTGTTATTGGGTTTATTAGCTGAAAAATGCATTTTTATCATGAAAAAGCAGTTTGAAGCTCTCCCCCCTGTCTTCATGGTTCTCGTATGGTGAGGGGAGGGGTGGAGGTAGATGAGGCACCAAAACAAGACAACAAAGAGTATCTCCTCTGAAGTCAGCACTGACCTCTCAATACTAGCTTTCACACAGGTCCTGCTGTGTAATCCTTTGTTCTCTGCTGGCAACTAATCTCCCTCTCCATAGGTTACACAGGGCTCGACTGATGTAAAAGAGTTGTGATTTCCTGATAATGAGCAGTGAAGGGGGGGAGGGGGAAGCTTTTTGAATGTAGATAATGGAATATTTGCATAATAAACCCAATTACAAAGTTTCTTAAAATCGCCTGGACTATTGATTTCTGCAAAACGAAAAAACAAACAAACAAAAAAAAAATTATATATATATATATATATATATATATATATATATATATAAACACACAACAGTGACACTTTAAAGGTGTAGTGCGGGTGCGGCGGTAAGCAATTATTCACTAAATAGCACACACACACAATTTGTAATGTATGTTATGTATGTGAATGGCCCCCTTCCCCGTGTTTCCCCCCACCCACGCTAGACCCGGAAGTGTAGTGCTCTATACTCACCTTATTTGTGTCGTCCTGGGGAGGTAAGTACATGTTGCTATGTTCACCCACCTCCTACCTGGCTGTTTTGGAAAAAAAAGTCAGAGACTGGACTTCTCTTTTAAATAACCTAGCCATTCGAGAACGGTATTTGAAATGTCCATCACGGCACATTGCACTGGGTAGCCTAATGCTACGTTTACACGGAGCGATAATTCGCCCAATCGATCGTTTAACGATTTTGAAGCAACGATTTGGTTTTTAGAACGATCAGCGTTTAGACAAATAAATCGTTAGAAAAATCGTTAGAAAATTCGTAAGAAAAATCGTTATTGCGATTGTTTTTAAGATTGCTTAAAGGGGTAGTGCGGCGGTAAACAATCATTCACAGAATAACACACATTACAAAGTTATACAACTTTGTAATGTATGTTATGTCTGTGAATGGCCCCCTTCTCCGTGTCCCACCACCCCCACCCGTGTACCTGGAAGTGTAGTGCATTATACATACCTGTCACGTGCCGACTCGTCTCCGATCTTCAGTCTGCGATGTCGTCTTCGGATGGCCCGGCCAAATCCCTCCGACCGTCCTGAGTGCCGGCCGCCCTCTGCCGCGTCATCGGCTGCTCAGCCGCGATTGGCTGAGCATAACTGTGCTCAGCCAATCGCGGCTGAGCATCTGATGACGCTGAAGAGGGCGGCCGGCACTCAGGGCGCTCGGAGGGATTCGGCCGGGCCGTCTGAAGACGACATCGCAGACTGAAGATCGGAGACGAGTCGGCACGTGACAGGTATGTATAGCTCCCAACACTTCAGGGTACACGGGTGGGGGTGGTGGGACACGGGGAAGGGGGACATTCAGTTGTATAACTTTGTAATGTGTGTTATTCTGTGAATAATTGTTTACCGCCGCACTACCCCTTTAAGCCCATCTTTTACATTGGGTAAATTGGGGAAAGACTGTTTACACAAAGCGATCTGCGAATTTTTAGCAAACGACGAACAATGATTTAAGAACATGTTGAAAGATCAAAATGAAAGATTTCTCACTTGTCGTTTGATCGTTTCCAGTGTTTATACGGTACGATTATCGCTCAAATGCGATTGTTTATGCAAAAATTCGAACGATAATCATTCAGTGTAAACGCAGCATTAGCCTTAGGCATGAATCTTGATCCAAATCTACATCTGCTGGAATCCCTGCCACGGACTCCGATTAGAATTCCACCTGTTGTACTCAGTGTGAACATACCCTTAAGTGACTAGGACAGAACTCCAGTGCATTGGAGGCTGATGTTTGTGGTGGCTGAGTTACAAATGGAAGCCTTGATGCAGATGTGAACAGAGCCCTCAGTGTCTTACTCAGTCCGTATACATAACTAAGTTTCTTATAACATATGTCAGAGATAGTAGCTCTGTCCTTTTGATGATTCTTTTAATGTAACTGGTAACAGGCACAAACTCTGCTCTGTGGGAGGTCGAGACGTTGGGAAACCCTGAAGCAAGCCAAAGCGCGGACCGGTAATATATGTAGCGGCTGTGGGGGGCTAAGGGGGCTGCCTTTTACATACTCGCAGCGGGATGACAATTCTGCTGCAAGTATGTTATGCAATTAAAGTGACAGTGAAGAGATCCGCAGCGGCTCTATTCCTACACAGTATTTTTGCTTAAATGCCTGTTGTTTTGAAATAACGGACATTATTTGCCATTAAATGGTAGCCATCCTCTAACTTTTAACAGTGTGTGAACATAGCCTTTCTGTGTTTTCAGTCCACTCCTGATTTTGGTTGCAAAAATACTGAGCAAAAATACTGTGTGTGAACATAGCCTATACCTAGTTCAGTGTCCTGTTTTGCACCTTTATTACCTAGCCGACATGGTCACCCCTCTTTCCCCCTTTTACAGTTAGTAGCAGAAACTATCAGAAAAAGTTTATTAAAAAAAAAAAAAAAGGGTATAAATGAAATGATCGATTTGTTTCATTGAATGCAATACTTTTATTCTGCTCACATTTAAATATTATATTCTTCCAGAGAAATGTACAAAACAGTAAAACCTTAGATATTTACAGTAATGCTGAATAGTGCTCTCTAATGCACATGCAGACCATAAAATACATAGAATTTGTACCTACACAATAATGTCTTAGTTTCCAGTTCATAGTTATTCATAATGTTACCCTTTATTTCGAAGTAACAATATCGATGCAACTACTGGTGTGATCAGTGTAAGTGTAACGGGTGCATAGATGGGCCTGTTTCTTTCAAAACCTCGGACCTCAAAAAAGCCATGTACACTTAGAATTTCACCATTTCTCACTGTACCAACCATATTTAAAGTGCACTCATAAGTGGGGGAGGGAGGATGTTACAATAAAAATCTAGCACTACATAATAAAATAAAACCTGATAATGTCATCTATGCAGTTTCCTGCTATGTGACATGTATAGAGAATAAAAATTAGATAAAACGTTACACTTTGGCACTGTTCATGTGAATTTAAAGTTCTTCAAATAATGTTTAGTATAGAACAATGTGGCAAGTATAGAATGTGGCAAAAAAAAACCAATCATTTACAAACAGTAAAAAGTTTATATACCTATTGTATGAGTATAATGTGATAGTATATTCCTTTTTTTCTTTAGTACCATGGTTAACTACTGCATTCTGTGCCTTGTTCACTTGCCATGGGAGATTTTGGTATATGACCAATGGTGGGTAAAAATACAGTAACCCCAGCCGACACCGAATCCAAACCATTGGCTGTGGATTAGGTTAGTCTTGCCAAATTAGTTCTGTCCTCAAAGTGCTCCCGCTGCCTGGAAAAGATGGATTTAGGCCTAAAAAATCTCAGACTACTATTGTGGACTTTTGAAGACAACCACTTTGAAAGCGGGACAAACTTGCTTAGACTAAACTAATCAATGCCCAAAGGTTGGTACTTTCACTCACCTTTAGTAATGACCATTCTGACAAGATTCTGAAATGTTTTTTTTTTTTTTTTTTTTAAATGTGCCTTTTTTTGTGGAGCTTCTCTAGTTTAGGCTATGTTCACACTGCGTAAAAAACACGGCCGTATTTCATACTAATGGCTGTAGTTGCGCAAACAACGGCAGTTCGTTTGGAAATAATGGCCGTTTGCGCAACTACAGCCGTTAGTATAAAATACGGCCATGTTTTTTACGTAGTGTAAACCCGGCCTTATACTGTATACAGTAGGAATGAGCTATACTAAAGAGGTTATCCATGATTAGCAAAACATAGCTAAAATTGTCTGGAAAACACGCCACTCTTGCCCTCAGTTTGCATCTGGTATTTTCTACTTAGTTTCATTAGGGCCTGTTCACACTACGCAATACCTTGTAATACCACATACAACCTAAGGCATGAGTTGGGCCTTCCATTTAATGGTCACATTAAAATTGAAATATCCCTTTAAAAACAATATTTGTAGATTTTGAGTATAAGTCTGGGTTCGCTGTGAGTTTTGTAGCAGGATCCGCTACAAGTCAAGGTCCTGGCAGGCCCCTGTCAATACATACTTTCAGACCGCTGCGAGTATGTAATGCAGCCGCCCCCTTAACCCCTTAGGCTGCCGCTCGGCTCCCCCGCTGTCTGTGTATACATTTCCTCTCTCCTTGCCTTACGGGGTCCCGGCGTCCTGCTCTCCCGTCCAGCCAATCAGTGGCTGCCGCTGGGCAACACACTGATTGGCTGGGCGGTAGAGCAGGACGGTGGAACCCTGTGCGGCAAGGAGAAAGGTAATGTATACACAGACAGCGGGGGAGCCGAGTGGCAGCCGAAGGGGTTACTTGCGAGTATGTATTGACGGTGGCCTGCCAGGACCTTGACTCGTAGCGGATCTCGCTGCAAAACTCGCAGCGAGATTTCCGCTGCAAGTCAGTTCGTGTGAACGTACCCTTAAAGGGATATTCCCATCTCTAAAAGTTATCCCCATCCACAGAAAATTGTGCTCCGGACTAAATGGGGTGCACCCTATGTTACCGGTCAGTACCGGTGTCGGCCTTCAAAGCTTCTGTCTAACATTTCAATGTGGTAATGTAAAGAACGTTCGTTGTATCAATATGGAATGCATGAGTAATTTCTAATCACTCTACAAGATTAATAGACTGTAACAGTCAAGTAGACATGCTGGTTTTATGTATAGCACTAAATGTCGACTGAAGCTCCACCTTTGATTGACAATTACTCTATAGGCAGCAAATGCAATATTATTACCTTTTTTTTAATTTTGAAACCATCTAGTTTCAGTTGACAGATCCAAAACTTTCTCATTTGTAACCTAGGGTTTTTGGGCCTGATTGACGTAGCACCTTAGTATCTAGGTCACAGGTATCAAACTTGCAGCCCTCCAGCGGTCAAAAACTACAATTCCCATCATGCCTGAACAGCTAAAGCTGGGGGGCCACAAGTTTAACACTTGTGATTTGTGTTCTTGTTTTTTTTTTTTTTTCAAAAACACATGCTTAAACTAATGTGTAATAAAGACATTGCCGATCAAAAGGGGAGCTTTACTTTATTTGTTCCCAAATAAAGTACTGTTTATGCATTTCACGGATGGAAGTAGAAATGGAAAGGACCAAAATATATTTAAAAAAAATCCTAGTTGGAATGTGTCAAAAAAAGACAAAATACATAAATGAGATACCACTGTGCTTCAAGGTGTGGCCCTGCTAAGTGTGCTGACCATCACGTCCACCCTGGAGCTTAGCAGGAACAGGGGGACGAGGCTTGGATGTACACAAAGATATTTCAGGGCGGTTGAAGTTAACAGACACCAAGTTCTTTGCTGCAGTTTTATCCGGGGCAACAGGTTTCTTATCAGAAGATGAACAAGTCATAGATCGCTGGCGAATGGCAGGAGTGACACGGGTAGCGGGTTCAGGAGGCTTCAGTGGTCGGCCCTGTGTTGCGAGTTGATGGGAACTGTTCACTGGACCATATAGGGGATTATCAACCATTTCTAGTATGTCGGATTGAGGTGTGGAACGACTGCAGATAAAAAGACATACAAGACATGCTGTAAAGCCAAGAGCAACATAAAAGTGCAAATACATAGATTTTGTTTTCTGTAAATGAACAGCATTAAATCCAAATAAATATAGCTCAATGAACAATAACCTCATTACGTTACGTTCTACATCAGTAATTTATTATTCAGTTAGTCTGAATGCTTTGAATACAGTATATATATTACATGGAGTTACTACCCCACAGTGTGCATATTTATAAGCTACAGCACAGGTCACTTGTCAGGTCTATTAATATTAACGAGGCAGAGATTTGCTGGGGTTACAGCGAAAGGTAGATGTTCTTTTTGGCTATGTTCACGCAATGTATCTTTTAGAGGAAAATACATATATATTACAATTACAATTATTTACACCCTTAGGCTATGTTCACATAACGTATCTTATCGTAAAATTACGGCCATTGGCAACAACGGCTATAATTTTTATGAAAAGGTATGTTGCCTAGACATCTATGGAATCCTAGCCGGAGCATAAATATATATTATATGCTCTGTCCGGGATCTCTTGCGGCGCCGTAGAAAACTGACATCGGCCACAGAAAACCCTGTCAGTGCACATTGTGGAGCGAGTGGCCTCGGGCGCTTACTCCATAGTGTGCTGTGGAGAGTTCTGATGCGGGCACACACGGATGCGCCCGCATCAGAACTCTGCGGCTGCAAAGATTATCCGGCCGGTTCTTCACGGAACGGCCTCTCTCTTACGCAGTATGAACATAGCCTAAGGGCTCATGCACAGTGAGCAAAAGAGGCAGATTTTAGAGAGGATTCTGCGCGAAATTCCGCTTGAATATCTGCCCATTTAAATTGTGCAAAGCACTTTTCCATTGTTTTCAATGGGCTTTGCGCTGTGCTTTTCACACAGTGGAATTTCCGTCTGTAAAATTCCGTTGTGGATCCGCTTTCCGCTCAAAGAAGGGAGAGGCTTAGCTATTTGAGCTTTACCAGTTACTGTCTCCTCTATCTACTGGTGTCACCTTTGGCTGTAATGCTATACTGTTCACTTTACAGCAGCCTTCTTATTGTCACATTTAAAACAGAAAGCTTCAGTTTTAGACCTAGTAGTGAAAATAGAAACTGAAAAATTTCAGAATTATTTTTAAATATAGATAGCAAAATTCTTTTAAAAAGTTAAACTTAAAACTCTTTTTAAACTACAGGTCATTTTCTGATGACATGTTCACTCTAAAGGGGTTGTCCCATCTAGACAGCCGCTTCTGTAGTTGAGGGCTCTCTGGAGATCTGTTAATTGCCAAAAGTGCATTACTGTGTAAAAGTATAACCTTTAGAAATAATAAGGGGTTTTATGAAGACCGACAAACTTGTACATCTTAACTTAGGCCCCACCCCCTTTCTTCTGGCCGAATTCACAAAGGTACACGTCTCAGTGAATCCGGCCGGGTGCCCGGACCTGTGCCGGGCGCACTAAATCACCAGCAGGTGTAGATTTGGATCATGATTTACGCCTGCCACGCCTTCTCCCCACCTTGCTGTGCCCCCCTGCTCGCCCATTGGGTGAGCTGGGGATACAGCAGGCGTACTCCAGGGAGAAGGGGCAGATCTGCCCCTTCTTCCTGGCATACACCCTTGCTTTGACGTTCATAAATGTCCCCCAATGAGTTTCATGTTCCAAAGGTCATGCGAATCTAGCCTGAAAGAAGCACTCCCCTTTTTTTTTTTATTTTATTTTTTCGGGTGAGTGGCACTAGGATGCCACACTCACTCACTCACCTGCTTTGTCCCTGTTGCAGCGTTCTTTGCCCCGCAGGAGGCTATGCTATTGCCGCTCTCTGACATGCTGCATCTTACTGCTGCTCTGGAGAGACCAGAAGTCACTGCTCTGTATGTTTCTCTATGGGATACTGATTCCAGCATCCCATAGAGAAAACCACATTTGTTAAAGGTACTTACATGGAATCCTGCTGACGAACAATCGAGGCTTTGTTGGTTACAAATTTCTGACTAGGTGCAGAAGAGCGAGCAGGGGGCGTGATCGGTGTGTCCCCACGACCCATCACTGGGGAACCTGGTTTACTTCGTTGCTCACTTCCTTTAAATCCCTGTGGGGTATTTGGAGGACTCTGTTTTACCTGGTTACCTAATGCCAGGGCTACTACATTATGGTCTGCACTGGAAACAAATAAAAATAAACATTGTAAGTAACAAGAAAAATATCTACCTATCAGAATAAAGCAATAACAGATAACCCTGTATATTAACATTCTAGTACACCGCAGTTTCTGTGGATATATTAGCCATAGCCATATTAGCCACATTAGCCATATTAGATATATTAGTTTTTATTTTATTGCTTTAAGCCCCCCCATTCCTGGCATATGGTAATTTTACTATTCGGTTGACTACCTGCATCATCAGAGATGTAAATGCTGGGCACTGTGAATATGTGAATAAGGGGTCATGAATCAGGTTCTAGAGCAGTCATGTCAAACTCTGGCCCGGGGGCCAAATCTGGCCCGTGATGCCATTATTTTTGGCCCGCCAGGCAATTCAGAGTTTTAATTACATCTGTCCCACCATGGCTACTATATAAGACACTATGGGGGTGGGCTGGCTACTATATAACACTATTGGGGAGGGCTGGATACTACATGACACTATTGGGGAGGGTTGGCTATTATATGAGATTGTTGGGGAGAACTGGTTACTATATGAGACTACAGCAGAGGGCTGGCTACTATATGATACTGTTGGGGAGGGCTGGCTACTATATGAGACTACTGCGGAGGGCTGGCAACTATATAAGAGACTATGAGGGAGGGCTGGCTACTATATGAGACTCTTGGGGAGTGCTGGCTACTATATGATATTATTGGGGAGGGCTGGCTACTATATGAT
This sequence comes from Dendropsophus ebraccatus, assembly GCF_027789765.1. Taxonomy (NCBI): domain Eukaryota; kingdom Metazoa; phylum Chordata; class Amphibia; order Anura; family Hylidae; genus Dendropsophus; species Dendropsophus ebraccatus. The sequence goes on along the minus strand of NC_091459.1, from coordinate 105,013,285 downwards.
ACTATTGGGGAGGGCTGGCTACTATATAATACTATAGGGGAGGGCTAGCTACTATATGAGACTACTGCGGAGGGCTGGCTACTATATGAGATTACTGCGGAGGGCTGGCTGTGGATAATTATCAAGGTTCGCCCGCGACTTTGTCCAATTTTTGTCCAATATTTTGGCCCACTGTGTATTTGAGTTTGACACCCCTGTTCTAGAGAGTGTGAAAATGAGGCGGCATGAATCAGGTTTGGAATATAAGTATACCTCATTGATGCCTCTGGGGTGCACAGTGGAACTCCACGCACACGTGCCATTTTATCAGCAAGACCTTTACTACTCCTGCAAAACAGAACAGCGTAGATATTGTACTGTAGTACAGATGTAGTTATACAAAGAAACACTAATGCTGAGTTTTTATAGCAAAATCATCTTTATTAAACATACATCACATAAAACCCATTAAAAAGGCAAAACCATACTTTAAAAGATAGTGGCTGTCCTGGAGGATTTGACTAATGCCAACAAAATCACATTTACTACAGTCCCACAAACAAAAGTCATTGGACAGGCTATGCACATACAGACTGATTAGAATATAGGGTCTTAGTTATACAATCTAGCATCAAGTGCAAGTGCAAAGTGCCGCTATATTATCCAAAAAATTGCCACTAGACCCAAAACTGCCCTATACAAACATTATACCCCTCACATATGAATGAATATGAATATAACCTATTATCAGTATCTATAAACCTCCTCCAGGACGCCACCACTGGCATGACTAGCATCTTACTTAACTAGTCTGTGTTTAATATATGATACTGTAAGTAATTTAGGATTACCTGGATGATGACTCCCATTGCTGGCTGCACTGAGCTTTTATTTGTTGTTTTTGTGCTACAGTTTCGTCTTTCTCAATCTTCACGAAATCTAAGCACAGATAGTTACATAGTAAAAGTTTGTGGAGGTGCAAAACAGAACTGGATTACCTACATATCTGCCATGTTACCAATTTGGAATCACCTTGAACATTAGCAGCATATACATAAAACGTAGATAGGTCGTGTGTATTTTCATGGTAATATATTTGTATTATGCTCCCTTGGTTTTAAATATTGAGCTATAATTTTTCAATCATCCAGTATATAATAGGCAGCTGGTATTGCTCCATGCAGATGTTATACATGACTTACCATACAACTTCTCTCTCTGTTTCCCACTGGCTGCATGCAGAGAGATTTCCCCCTGGAAGTGACCTGTCTCCTCTCCGTGGTGCGTCAGAGGGGTGCAGAACGGGAATTGTTGCTGTTGCGGATCTTCCATGCGCAGAGCGATGCAGCCCTCACCTGAAGCAAGCAAGGAAAGAGTCAATAATATGGTAATTCTAATTTAAATTTAAAGGACTACCTTCTTTTTAAACACTGCTATGCCCGTTCACAGGTCGAGTGTGGTATTGCAGCTTTGCCCTAGTCACGTTAATAAAGCAAAGCTGCAATTTTGCAAACATCCATGGAAATGCGTGGGACTGTTTCAAAGAGAAAGCAGACATGTTTTATCAGTCTTGCAGAACACCTTTAAAGGGGTATTTCCATCTCAACAGGTTAACTAAATAGCACGGTCTGCTGTGTTATTTAGTCCAGTTAAAACAGCATATATGGTCCAAACTGCGTCACTAGGCAATTCCATTTAGCCCATTAAAATGAATGGAACCTGATGCTCTCTGCCACAGTATATGCCTCCATCCTCTTTTCAGCTGAGTGCCGGCAGGTACATGTGATGGTGGGACAAAACACACTGCGAGCCTAGCCTCAGCGAGTCTATGGAAACAGGACTGAGCAACATTTTCCTCCACCGAAATGAGTAACTAGATTTGTATGTGACCCTGGGGTGCAGTATAAAACTAAGGGTCCTATTACACAGAGCGATTTTTAACGATTAATGATAAACGATCGCAAACGAGATTCTTTATCGTTAACCTGAAATCGTTCACCATAATACACAGAAAGATGGTCGTTAGATATGATCGTTATTGCGATCGTTATTGCGGTCGTTTATTCCTTCTGATCTAAGGAAAACAATGGGCAATGTGCTATTACACTAAACGATTAGTGAAAAAATGCGGAATGACAGCGAACGATTAGCAAACGATTAACAATAATTTTAGGTTCAGATCAAAATCAACGATCAACGACATACGAACGATTTTTCGATCATTACCTGTAATTACACAGAACGATTATCGTTTAAATTCGAATGATATAACGATTTTTCGCACGATAATCGTCCCGTGTAATAGGGCCCTAAGTGAGCAAGTTTTCATAAGTTTCAGTGTTATGGCTTATCTGAGCAGTTCATCCCTTTATGGCAGCCAGGGATGTAACTACCACTGTAGCAGCCGTAGCGGCTGCTATGGGGCCTGCCACATCAGGGGGGCCTGTAGCATGCTCCTGCAATACACTGGTCCTATAGCAGAAGAACACTATCAGCAGGACAATTTACCATGACACAAGGGCTGTAAGTCATGGTTTGGTTCCAGGAACATGACAATAAGTTTTACTTGCTTCCCTGGTCTTCACAGTCAGCAGATCTTAATCCTATTTATAGGAAGAGGTTGGACAGGCTGGTCACAGCATGTTAGTACCCCCATCTAATGTGCAGCAACTGCAAGAAGCGATCCTGTTCACAATTTTAACACCTAAAGGAATCTATGCTACAATTGTTCCAGTTCTGAAAGCCAAAAGAGGTCCAACATGCTACTACATTGGTGTCTCTAAGTGGCCATTCAGTGTACTGTATATTAGCTGAACAAAATACATATGGGGACATTTATCATGGGCTTTGCACCAAGTCTTAGGTGAATAATTGGATTTTGGCCTTAGTTCTATTTATGAACCAGTATTCGATAGGCAAATATTTTTAGAGAATATTTAGTCTATTTAATTTGCTTGCTTTGAGTATTAACCCAAAAATTTGCTTTATCCAGGATTAGCAGCAAATTTACAATTTGCAACTTTTCAAAAAGCCGCACACACTGGTGTAGGCCTATGCCTGGTCAGTACCAGGTGAATATGTTTGCGCAATTTTTAGTGAATATTTTAGGAATATTCTATACACAAATTTATGAATAATTTGTTAAATTAGTCCTATTTTTCTGGGTAAAAAACAGGCAAATACTCTGCAGAAAAATTTCACCTTTTAGACTCAATTGTAGATGTCCGCCATTGTTTTCTTACAGTCTAGACCCATGCATGAAGACAGTGATGCTTAATAGTTCTCTGGTTACTATTAGTGTCTTACATTTCCTGTTAGGAAGCTGCAGATCTAATTAGGGTTCGTCAAGTCTGTTTAATCGCACATAGATCGGGCTTAGACAGTTCATGGCATCCAGATTCATTTTAATGGGAAGTGAGCGGATATTCCTCAACACACATGCTGTAATAGCCCATTCAATTGTGCACAACATTACACACGTCACAACAGACAACTGAGCGGCATCACCACATGTCCTCTGTCTGTATTTCAGTATCCAATATGTCATTCTCTCTTTTAACTTCGTCATCTTGAGTTTTCTTACAATTACTGTCTGAGGCCACTTTTATCCGTAAGAGTTGGTATCAACAATATCGCATGGCTATTGGGGAAGAAAGGTGTATGCCAGGGAGAAGAGGCAAATCTGCCAAGCCTTCCCGGCGTACACCTTGGATGCAGCATTCACAAATCTCCCCATTTTCTGGGTAAATTTTCCGCAGTTGTCTGTCTGTGTTCTGCAAAAAGTAATCTGCAATGCATCTGTATAGTAACGCGTGGAGTGCCTGATCACACTTGTCTATCTCACAATCTGATGGGCAATTCTGGGTTTGGTAAATACCAGGAGGGCATTGCCTGCCTGACTGCATTGTGCCAGTTGTGAAGCTTGGTAGAGGACGGATAATGCTTTGGGGATTGCCTAGATGAAGCTTCACCCCATTCCCCCTGCTTGTGTTTAAACTATGTTTTCTCTGAATCACTTCCAGAATGGCCGTTAAATGTAATACACGGACTGAATGAATTGGATTTACTATGAAAGAGGTACAGACCAGGTCCTGAAGAGCAGCTCTCTTTTCTAGCTTACTGATGCAGTGTCTATGCTCTTACTGGTCATATGGATAGGGGTTGTCTTCATGTGAAAAATCCTTTAAGTGTTTACTTGTGTAATAATAATGTCCCAGATAACGTGTATTGAAGTCATGAGAGCTGCACAAGGATAATGAGATCCATGTAGAAATGTGTGGGTGAGTCACAGATGAATTTGACAGGAAAAGAGGGAGATGCACTATAAATATACTAAGATGCCAAACAACTTGGGCTATTTTTAGGCAAATTAGGCAGAAAACATGGCAAGCATTAAAATATGACTGCTCTGCTAAGGAACATAATTTATCCACATATGCTCCTTATTCTTAATAGCAGATGGAAAATCGGATACTGGCAACTGCATGTGCTTTAGTGTCATTGAATATGCCATTGGAATTGTTTAGCAATGCTGTTATTACGCAGAGCTCTGTAATAAGACAATTAAACAGTCCAATAAAACCAGGTGTTTGACTTTTTTTCTCTTATCCTATTTAAGTTTCAAATAATTTTGGCATCTAAAGGGAACCTGTCACTGTGATGGAACTACTAAGATAAAGTCATTAATATGACATCCCAAAATAATTATACTAGTGGGTACAATTAAACCAACTTAACAGCACCCAAAGAGCCAAGTGGCAATCTATCACAATCTCCCCATACACATGCTCAGCCAAGTTTTCATGTGCTCAGAATAGGGGTGGGGGTTGTAAGCCAAGCCCCTATCAGACTCCTCTGATGGCTGCCTATCTACTTGAAAACAAAAGTATAGGACACTTTGAAGGAGGTTTCCACAGTGAACAGAGAAAACTCCATTCACTGTGTAGTGTGGTTGCCGAACAGCTGATCAACGCAAGTGACAAGTGTCTATTTGGCCCACATAATCTCTTTAAATTTAACATGCCTTATCCTTTATCAGTCAATGGAGCTTCCCTACTCAGAAAAATGGTTGCCCAGTTCCACAAAAATCAACAGGTTCAGTCAAAACATCTCTTATGTGTATGGGGGCTTTAGTTGGTGATGTTTAACCTGTTGAGCTGTTGCAAAGCTACAATTACCAGTATGCCATGCTGGGAATTATAGTTTGGCAACAGTTGGAGAGCCACAAATTGGAGATTGCTCTTCCAAAGGCCTGTTACATGGAGTGATTATCCGCCAAATCAGGCAGATATCGCCCCGTGTAATAGAGCCAGCAATCAACTGACGAATGAGCAAATACTCACTTCCTGTAAATCCATATCTCAGAAGTAAGCCACCTAAGACGTGGAGGGGACATGCATATATCCCAATCGTGGTGTTCAATAGCTGCACAATATTGAATTATTGGTGACGTCTTGCAGCTGTTGGGCAATGCGGATATACACCCGCCCATTCACATCTTAGTTTATTTCCATAAGTGAACACCAAGAAGCAGAAGGCTTCAGCCATCTTCTTCTCCCCCAAACAACTCCTTAAAGGTTAGGATCATCTGAGGAATAAAGCTAAGACTATATTACAGTCACTTACTGTCATAACTAAGTGTCCATGTTATAATGGAGCTTAAACTAGTGGAGCAATGTGTTTGTTAGTCTGATTGTGGGGGCAGCATTACATACCATGAATGCATTGTCCTGGCTCACAATTTTTGTCTATATATATATATAGATAAGGTGCTTTGTGGCACTTTACCTACAAGACATTGTTAACTATAATAACTATGACAGTGCTTTTGGCTATGGTATCTTCAAATAACATAATTGAAAATTATTTATTTTTACATTTACAAATATTTAAGTGGATAGTTTGCCTCTAATCCCCCAAACTCTTCTGAGTTTTAGGTTTATTCTTAGCACAATCACTAATACATGGGTGTTAATGCAGAAAAGGCATCACTATGGCAGGTCTACAATATACATTTACTAACCGTATGACTCATCGGTGTCTGAAGACTTGATACAGATCAGCAGGTGCTGGTCCAGGAGGTACTCCAGTTCTGAGATGATCGGTGTTAGCTGTAAGGTAATGTATAGAGACGAAAAAGTAGGAAAAAACACAGGAAGATATGCTGGAAAATTGATAGGTGGTGTGATGGGCATGAAAGACAAGAAATGGACAAAGGAGGACAATATGTTATTATGAAGTCAAGGTTGTCCAAATAAGAAACCCAAAGCTAAGGAGGCATAGGAGATCTGACACATGCTAATGTAAGGCAGAAAGACAAAAAATAAAAAATAAAATGTATTATATGTCTTATATATGTAAAGGCATAGTTACCTTTTACATGTTCTTAGAATTATTTTAAAAGGGTATTCCTGTCCTAAGTATTCATGGCCTATTCCTAGGATATGTTATAAATGTCTGATAGACACCCACACCTATTTATAAGAACAAGGCCCCCAGCCCTATCCACCTGCTTGTGGTGGCTGGGACACTGTTTTACATGGTTTCAGTAAAAGCAACATAAACAGCACAGCACAACAAACTGTATTGTATTGCTATACTGTATATGCAACTCCCATTAACATCAATTAACAGCCTGCTCAGCTCTTTTCCATACCCCTGCAGGTTCCGTGTCCTTGAGATAGGTGTAGTTCACAGACGTGGGACCTACATCTAGAGGACATTAATGGTTAGGGTGGGTTCTCACTACGGAATCCACACAGATAAGTTCCGGCGGATTCCGTCGCTTGTACCCGCTTGCGGCGGTGTGCATCTCCGCCCGTGCCATAGACTTCATTCTATGGCCGGCCCGATTCCGCTGTTCGTCTATGCATAGAATGGTTTCAATGGCACAGGTGGAGATGCACGGGGACAAGCGACGGAATCCGCTGGAACTTATTTGCGTGGATTCCGTAGTGTGAGTCCACCCTAATTGTGAATAGGAAATAAAGGTTTGAGATGGGAATACCCCTTTAGGCTGTCACTGTACTGCACTGGTAACTTTTTTTTTTTAATCTAGTTAATTACCTGGAGTATACAACACAATAAACATAGTGCAAACTGTACAGAATAGTAGAGAAATACTGGGCAATTAAATTATGGATTGCAACATTTACAGTCTGTTTAAATATATGGTGAATTCCCATTGGTTGTCATGAATACTTGACAAGAACTGCACTAACACATACATGATGGTGGGAGAAGTGTGAACCATACAAATAAATCACCTTTGGTAGAACTCCAAACCTAACAACTAATGTGCCGCTGTCTCCTTCCTGATCTTCAGCCTCTGAGCTCTTCACCATATCTGTAAGTCAGGAATTAGAGACCTTTGGTTATTCAGGTGCACAGAGAAGAATGGAACCATAATGAACCCCCTATACACCATAGGGGGCATGTATGAAAAGGTGTAAATGCCTTTTTTAGGCACAGATGGGGTATATCGGCGTAAAAATATTTGCAAATGTTATTTTTGCGAATAATTTTTCACATCTGCCCCATCTGCGCCGCCTTAGCCAGTGGGGAGGAGAGGGGGCATTACGGGGGGGGGGGGGGGGGGGCTGGGGGGCATCTGCACGCAGAGGGGGCGCAGCCTCTGTATAGTAGGCACAGGACAGGACGGATTCACTTAGAGGCGCAATCCAGCGGGGTAATTGGGGGCGAGGCCTAATCTAAGACCGGCGTACTCATACTTCATATACGCCCCCCATAATGTCTATATATTGCAAACAAGAACAAATTAACTACTATTAACTACTAGCTTAGAAACAAATGCTAAAAGGATTTTTTAAATAGATAAACTTACTTTCTAAACAGGATGAGTGGAATTCTATGTAGAACTTGGTGTGACTCTTAGTGTGTAACGTCGCCTTGCAGTTGAGCAACTCGATATATCCTTGCACATCGGAATCCCCTGGGTCTGAGAAGGAAGTGAAAATGAAAAAAATACTGCCATTGTAAGTGCTACACTGTTATTAATACAGTATACACTAGAATTTTTTTAATGGTTAAAGGGATTATCCAGCACTAGAAAAACTTCTCCAGTTTAGGGGGGGGGTTTGCAATTTATTTCCTTTGAAGTGAATGGAGCTTAATTGCAAACTACACCGGAACTACAGACAAGAGCTGTCATGCTGTCTCTGGAAGAAAGTGACCATTTTCTAATGCTTGATTTAACCCCCTTTAAGCCAGTCATTCAGGTACCAGTACAGTTATGCAATGTGATAGTCCTACTTTCAGGTCTATTTGTGCCTGTGTCATAACTCTACATTGACACCTAGATTTACTGTATCTATTGGTCATGACATGCGTAGCCTCCATCTGCACTGCACTCATATGAAATGAATTTATGTACAATAAAAATTTAGCACACTGACTTTCAAAAGCTATAAAAGTTATCTTACTGTTTTTTGAGACGAACTGGGATGTTACACCAACTTGGAACGTAGCAAATACGGGCGAGTGATCGCTGGTGGTTATATCCTCTGTGCATCCTTCAGACAAAAACATAGGAACAAAAGTTATTAAAACACAAATTTACCAAACAGCTCGGCTCCTTACATCAAGTCTAACTTCTGGCTTTATACATTTTGTGCAAACAAACAAATTAATGGTGCAGTCTTATGAGATAATTAAAGATATATTCTAGTCCCCATTGTTAGAGTACAGACATGAAAAAAAATTTTTTGGGAAAACAAAATGGTGGACGAACGCTAGAATTACTAGCAACAAGGTATTTATTGTGGTGATTTAAACTATTTACAGTGAAGATTCCCAGACAGGTAACCGGGATATACAAAAGGAAGGGAAAAACAGGTATGGTGCAAACAGGTCTGCCTATTTCGCCCTGCCTCAAAAACTAAGGAGCCGCTAGGATAGGGCGTCCCCCTTACCCAGCGGAGCCAAGTCCCTGCACTAAGGTGGAGCTATTCCCACCTGTTCAGGTCGTGTGAATGGTGAGGTTTCAGCAAATAATCTAAGTATTAGATCTATTATTGCTCTACTGGGTCGGTGATGGAACCGTTAGTGTGCACTGTGCGGTCATTGGTAATTGTCAATGAGTCAATTTAAGCTTCATATCCAACATGTCATCCGACGCGTTTCCCCCAACAGAGATAGCGGTCTTCTGGGTTCATCAGGGATGATCTTGTATAAAAGGAGCCCGGTCAAGGGTCACACAGTCATGGATGGAGCGTAATCTCATATGCAGAGTATAGGAAGTTCCTTTAGATACTGTAGATACTGTAATTAGTATGGTCGTGTAGATGTATTCGGGCTCCTAGATAGAGCCTAGTCACTTAATGATAATCATGCAGTGGAGCGATTACACAATGGTAAATACTTGTGGGTCATGCAATGGAGCAGTCACGGGATGGTAACTATTTATATATCTGGGTGTTATAGCCCAGTGTAGCATGGATCATGTTAGTGGGGTTATGGAGCCACACCTGTTCTTTCAGTCGTGTAGGAGACAACACTGGGTGCTGGCATCCGGTGATAGCCCGGGATAAGATGGTGTCCCTAAGGACACCATCTTATCCCGGGCTATCACCGGATGCCAGCACCCAGTGTTGTCTCCTACACGACTGAAAGAACAGGTGTGGCTCCATAACCCCACTAACATGATCCATGCTACACTGGGCTATAACACCCAGATATATAAATAGTTACCATCCCGTGACTGCTCCATTGCATGACCCACAAGTATTTACCATTGTGTAATCGCTCCACTGCATGATTATCATTAAGTGACTAGGCTCTATCTAGGAGCCCGAATACATCTACACGACCATACTAATTACAGTATCTACAGTATCTAAAGGAACTTCCTATACTCTGCATATGAGATTACGCTCCATCCATGACTGTGTGACCCTTGACCGGGCTCCTTTTATACAAGATCATCCCTGATGAACCCAGAAGACCGCTATCTCTGTTGGGGGAAACGCGTCGGATGACATGTTGGATATGAAGCTTAAATTGACTCATTGACAATTACCAATGACCGCACAGTGCACACTAACGGTTCCATCACCGACCCAGTAGAGCAATAATAGATCTAATACTTAGATTATTTGCTGAAACCTCACCATTCACACGACCTGAACAGGTGGGAATAGCTCCACCTTAGTGCAGGGACTTGGCTCCGCTGGGTAAGGGGGACGCCCTATCCTAGCGGCTCCTAAGTTTTTGAGGCAGGGCGAAATAGGCAGACCTGTTTGCACCATACCTGTTTTTCCCTTCCTTTTGTATATCCCGGTTACCTGTCTGGGAATCTTCACTGTAAATAGTTTAAATCACCACAATAAATACCTTGTTGCTAGTAATTCTAGCGTTCGTCCACCATTTTGTTTTCCAAAAATTTTTTTTTTTTCATGTTTATACATTTTGTGACCATACTTCTATTTGACTGTAATGTTTTATTACATTTTGGAACCTATAGAGTCCTTTTAATATACACATTTAGACCATGTTTACATGGCGTAAGACTCCGGCCTGTGACCCGACCGGAGTCACAATGTAGGTTCAGTAGTAATCAAGGCCCTTGTTGAAAATCGGCTACAACGGCCGTGATTACTACTGAACTTATAGTGTGTGAACATAGCTTTAGCCTATGTGTGCACAACATTTTTGGGGGCAAAAATATGGCCGTATTTTGATAATTACGTCCGCAAAGTTACGGCCTACATTATCAAAATACGGATGTATGTTCGCCAAGAAAATTGTTGTGTGAACATAGCTTAAGGGTTCATTCATACATCTGTGTGAAATTTTTTTGGCAGAAATCAATAGTCCAGGTGATTTTAAGAAACTTTGTAATTGGGTTTATTAGCCTAAAAATTATTTTTTATCATGAAAAAGCAGTTTGACGCTCTCACCCTGTCATTGTTCTCCTATGGAGAGAGGGAAATAAAACACCAAACAGGACAACAAAGAGTTAATCTACAAATACATCACCGGATATCTCTTTTGACAGTCAGCACTGACCTCTCTGACCTCTGAATATGCTGTCACCCACCTCTGTGTTGTGTAATCCTGTGTTCTCAGCTGTCTGCTGCCAACTAACTCCCTCCTCCCTCCTCCCCCCTCCCCTCTCCATAGAAAAGACAGGCTTGTGTCTAATGCAACAAGTCACAATTTCCTGATTTTTTGCAGTGGATGACAGAAAGGAGAGGAGGGGGGGGGAACCTGGGAAAAGTCTTTTTAAATGCAGATAATGGCATATTTGCCTAATAAACCCAATTACAAAGTTTTTGAAATTCGCCTGGACTATTGATTTCTGCAAAAAAATTTCACGACAGTGACTCTAACCTCTTAAGGATGGAGCCAATTTTCGTTTTTGCGTTTTCGTTTTTTCCTCCTTGTGTTTAAAAGGCCATAGCACTTGCATTTTTCCACCTAGAAACCCACATGAGCCCTTATTTTTTGCGTCACTAATTGTACTTTGCAATGACAGGCTGAATTTTTGCATAAAGTACACTGCGAAACCAGGAAAAATTCAATGTGTGGTAAAATTGAACAAAAAAACACATTTCTTTTATTTGGGGGGTATTTGTTTTTACGCTATTCGCCCTGGGGTAAAACTGACTTGTTATGCATGTTCCTCAAGTCGTTACGATTACAACAATATATAACATGTATAACTTTTCTTTTATCTGATGGCTTGTAAAAAATTCAAACCATTGTTAACAAATATATGTTTCTTAAAATTGCTCCATTCCCATACTTATAGCGCTTTTATCCTTTGCTCTATGGGGCTGTATGAGGTGTCATTTTTTGCGCCATGTTGTGTTCTTTCTATCGGTACCTTGATTGCGCATATATGACTTTTTGATCACTTTTTATTACATTTTTCTGGATTTGATGCGACCAAAAATGCGCAATGTTGCACTTTGGGATTTTTTTGCGCTTACGCCGTTTACCGTGCGAGATCAGGAATGTGATTAATTAATAGTTTGGGCGATTATGCACGTGGAGATACCAAACATGTTTATTTATTTATTTACTTTTATTTAAAACCTGGGAAAAGGGGGGTGATTCAAACTTTTATTAGGGGAGGGGGCTTTTTATTGATAACAACACTTTTTTTTTTTACATTTATACTAGAAGCCCCCCTGGGGGACTTCTATTATAAGTATACTGATCTCTCATTGAGATCTTTGCTGTATACTTATACAGCAAAGATCAATGAGATCGGCACTCGTTTGCTTTCGGCTGCTGCAGCCGAAAGCTTTCGAGTGCCGAGCCGGAATCAGCGCCAGACCCCCAGTGGAGACCACGGCCGGAGCAGGATGTGTGGATTGCTCCTCTGGGACAACGTCTCAGAGGAGCGATCCACCCCACTAGACACCAGGGAACTTTGATAGCTGCATCCTATTACTGAATTAGCGGGCACGGCGATCAGACCGTGCCCGCTAATAGCCGCAGTACCGGGCTACACGTGGCACCCGGGATCACGGCGGGGTCACCGCGCGGCCCCGCTCTGAACACCTCTTGCGGACGCATGACGTATCGGTACGTCATGCGTCCTTAAGAGGTTAAAGGAGGAGGAGTTAAGAATACATTTAAAGGGGTTATCCAGTGCTACAAAAACATGGCCACTTTCTTTCAGAGACAACACGACTCTTGTCTCCAGTTCAGGTGCGGTTTGCAATTAGGCTCCATTCACTTCAATGGAACTGAGCAGTAAAACCCCACCCAAGTTGGAGGCAAGAGTGGGGCTCTCTCTGAAAGGAAGTGGCCATGTTTTTGTAGCGGTAGATAACCCCTTTAAATAGTTTGTATTTCAGTTTTTCACACAGATGGTGTTTTCTTTTTAATACAAAAAGAATATAATATAATACTAGTACTATAAGTACTCTTTGTAGCCCAACAAAGTGAATGAGGGGAATTTATCTCGACTGGAGTACCTATATATCAGTTACCCATACACCCATGCCCCACACATGCACATGCAGCAGTCTCTCGCCATGATTTACGCCTGGCTGCAGGTATAAATCAGGCACAGGAGTGGGCCATGCCTCTTTGTGTCTTGCCGCACCCACCTGCCAGCTTATCAGTTGAGCAGGGTCTACGTAGCCAAAAATTGCACATCTCTGTAACTCGTTGTTGACGTATCCCAGGTGTTGGTGATAGTAGGCTTTTACGTTTTTTCAATAAATATCTTTTTTTGTTTGTTTGTTTTCTTTAAATAACATTGACATTTTTGTAGATAAAAGGTGCAGTCAGATCTACATGTATAATTCATTCCAATGCAGGCAGGTGGCGCCATTCAACAATGAACGTGTACTTCTTATATAAAAATATAAGTACTTACCATATGATTGACATAAAACATGCATCTGAGGATATGATTTCCATAGCACCCTGTCACACCAAGACGGTAAATTGTACTTTATCTGAAAAAATAAAATACACATGAGAATGATACCATGTATATCGAAAATACAGCAGTTACAGCTCAGTCTTCTTCCTCTTCCTCTCTGTCGGGGGCTCTCCACACTGTAAGGTTGAGGACCTTTAGGTCATGCGATCAGGTCCTTATCCCTTTTCTCTCTCTGTGCAGGTCCTGCTCCGTCTCCTTCTGTGTCTTCTGATGTTCAGTTCTTACCCTGCACTATGGAAAACCGGGCCCCTCTCTCTCTTTGGGCCCCTAGAGATGCTGTGGGCCCCGGCACTTGCCAAGGTTAGCCTTGTGCTGATGCCGGCCCTGCCCAAACACCACTCCTCAGTGGCTTTGACATCCATCTTATAGGCATGACTTGAAGTGTACATCCGGAACCCCTGTGATAGTCTAAAAAATTATGAGACCCCTGAGATACTGTTGGTACTATAGAATATGACAAAATGTTCCCAACTAGTCTTCCTAACAGTCTAGTATATCCCATAGACTCTGCGGTCTGTGCAGGAATTCAATAAACCGTATACTGCATGCGGTTTCACAATTCACATAGGAAATAGTAGGGAAAATGGCTTAGGTCTCCCAGGACTCTATGGGAGAAATTTATCAAGGGCTTTGCGCCTATTTTTTTTGGTGAATAATTTGATTTTTCACCCATTTTTGGTCTAAATTCAATTTATGAACCAGTATTCGATGGGTGAATATTGTTTACATGTGATTTATTTTTAATCTGCCTGTTTTGAGTATTCACCCAAAAGTTCCCATAATCCGGGATTAGCGCCCAATTTATAATTTGCAAATTTTTAAAAAATCGCACAAACCGGTGCTGGCCTACGTCTAGTCTGTACCAGGTGAATCGGTTTGCGCAATTTTTGGCATTTTGCAACTTTGTGCAAATTTTTACTTAGATACATTCACTATGGCAGTGCCACATTTTAATGAACAAAATTTTAATGGAACAAAATACACACCAATCCCCATAAGAATAGTTGCACACATCAGACTCCTTAGTAAATGTCCCCCTATGTGTTTTCTTAATATATTGACACAACATGTACTGTGTCTCAGCCCCATTAAAGTAAAGAGGCTTATAAGGGGTACTTTGGTGAAAATCTTTTTCTTTCATATCAACTGGTTTCAGAAAGTTATATAGATTTGTAATTTACTTCCATTTGAAAATATCAAGTCTTTCCATACTTTTTAGCTGCTGTATGTCCTGCAGGAAGTGGTGTATTCTTTTCAGTCTGACACAGTGCTCTCTGTTGCCATCTGTGTCAGAGACAGGAACTGTCCAGAGCAGAAGCAAATCCCTATAGAAAACCTCTTCTGCTCTGGACAGTTCGGGGGAGATTTATCAAAGGGTGTAAAATTTAGACTGGTGCAAACTGGGCTCGGCAACCAATCACAGCTCCCCTATCATGTTACCAGAGCTGAAAGCTGAGTTGTAATTGGTTGTGTGGGCAATTTGCACCAGTCTAAATTTTACAACCTTTGATAAATCTCAGCCTTCGTGTCTCAGACAGAGGTGGTAGCAGAGAGAATTTTGGCAGACTGAAAAGAATACACCACTTCCTGCAGGACATACAGCAGCTGATAAGTACTGGAAGACATCAGATTTTTACATAGAAGTACATTACAAAGAAGTAAAAGTACATTACATAGAAGTAAAAACTGACACGGACGTGTGAAGGGGGCCTCAAAGTGTCAGTCTAATTATACACACCCACATGCTCTCCATAGTTTAGCATGAACAGATGCAGCCCAGACCAAACTGTAGGGTTGCCAAAGTAAGTTCTGTGCATGAGCCCTATGAATAAGAATAGGGTTTATGCACAGAACTTGCCTCAGCAACCCAACCGCCCCGAGTGAGTCGTGTCTCTCCATGCTGAACTGTGGTGTGCACATGGGCCTGCATGATTGGGCTGACCCTTTAATATCATCTCATACACCACCATATAATTGCAAATAAAGTTTATTTATTGAATGATGACTAGTTCAGCAGTTTGTGTATCAGATGTCATGAGAGCCTTTTTTTCTATTGGTCCTGTAAATGTTCATGTACTCACCTTTCCAGTCGCCTACCGCTTCCATGCCATTGTTATTCTGGTCCCAACAATAACATGTCAACACAGGTGACCACTGCAGTCTGTGACTGTCTGCGGTGGTTGTGTGTTAATACACCACATTATCACTGGAGCTGGATAAACAGAGGCTTTTTATATAAGATAATGTAATCTAAAGAATTGGAGGTAATCTGCAGCCCCAGTGAGACATTTTACTGCGGAGCTTTTGCAGATATATTTATTTACGCGTTGAAATCAGTTGGAAAAACTGACAATCTGAGACATTGAAAATCAGTGACAAATCTAAGACATTAAGCAACAAATACAGTTCTAAGAATCTGCAGCACATGTCAACTTCTGTATGAAGAAAATCAGCAGCGTGTGAATGAGATATCTACAATCACATACACTAGCTACTGTCTTCCACTGTGGATTTTACCTGTGCAAGTCTACAGATAAAATCCGCCATGTGGATTTAGTTTAGTGACCATCAAAACAGAGAGCTATAGTAACAATCGTCTTCTTTATAAATATAACTATTACTATGTGACTATTACTACTTACTCCTGTTGCTTTCTGCTTGGTGTAACAGTAACGTTCTCGTGTTCCTCGCTCATAGCGGTATGTTGGAGGAAATGTGATCTCTTCTTCATCTGCAGGAAGAGATATTTATCATGTATGTACAGATTGTGACTATGTATATAACATAATTTAGGATTAGAGATGAGCGAACCTCGAGCATGCTCGAGTCCATCCGAACCCGAACTTTTGGCATTTGATTAGCGGTGGCTGCTGAAGTTGGATAAAGCCCTAAGGCTATGTGGAAATCATGGATATAGTCATTGGCTGTATCCATGTTTTCCAGACAACCTTAGAGCTTTATCCAACTTCAGCAGCCCCAGCTAATCAAATGCCGATCGTTCGGGTTCGGATGGACTTGAACCCGAACCCGGTTCGCTCATCTCTACTTAGGATGCTATTACATGTGTGCTAGTGGCTGCCGGCAGCCATCGTGATTTACCATCTTTATTACTATTCCAACTTTCATCCACCTATCCCTTCACTGTCTATGGGGCTCGCCGCATCTATATGAGCTTCTTAGTAGTTATGATCATACAAGCCACTACCACTCCATTACAAGGCTCATACAGGGACTACTATTCTCTTGCTCAGTGGGGGTCACAGAAATTTATCTCTCATAGATTACACATTTATTATCTATCCTGTGAATGGGTGATAAATAATATAAATAGATCAACATAGCAACATTTCTTCATGTTTACCTCTGCCAGAGTGGATAAATCCCTGATAAACAAGTCCAGTGTGTACATTTTATATCAGTTCTGCAGCCTCTCTTACCTATATGATTCTTAATATAGCCCCCTATATGATCACTATAATATACTGTATGTATAATAATATCTATATAATATAGGACCCTATAATATAGGATCTTTGGTGTAAGAAAGCAATCTCTTTATTGAATTTTAATACTGTCACAAACAATAAGTAAATGTAGATGTCCAAAAAATATAGAAAATATATGCATATGTCCTACAATATATTAGTACACTGCTGTATATTACTGTATGTTATTGTAGTAATATAACAGAGGCATTAGCCTGGAGTCAGCACTTAGAGTGAATTTTCATATTTATCAGCCTTCTTGCACTTGCATGTCAAATGCATCTAAAGAAGTACATAAGGTAAGACGCCAACCACATGGAGATTTCTCCACCACATAACACAGCTGAAGTGATCCTACTGAATTCCAATGTCACACCAGTCATCCTCCCTTAGCAGGCAGCAGGCGTGACATGTCACTTGGTATAACAACACAAACCCCCTCTGCCTTGTGATCAGTAGGGTTTCAGCTCACACATCCTTTAGCTGTGCTGTCTGTAATATGGCCATATGAAAGGTGAATGTATGCTTTAAAGGGACACCTCCATCTGTAAACAATAGAAGTGCTGACACGGCATCTGTATTGGGAGATCTGGTGCAAGTCAAGTCAAATCAGATTTGAGCAGATTAGTTCATACTTTGATTTCTCTGGTTGTTTTGGTTGTGATCGTTCTGTACCATGCTAATTTGTAAATAAAAATTTTAAAAAATAAAAAAATCACATTTGAGCACAGATGAGCGTTCAGGGGACGGGGAGTGGAAATTTACACTTAATGGCACTTTCAAGACACTTCCAATGTAATCTTAAAAATAAAGAAAAAACATTTTAGGTGCCGTAGAGTTTTGATTGGTTGGGTCTGAAATGTCCAAAGTTTTTTAAAGTGACAAGTACACTTGAAGCTGCATAAGAAAAACTTGTAAAAGTGTTTATTAGAATCAATGATAATTTTTTTTCTCAAAATACATGCAATGTAGACAAAGGTGTCCATAATTTTTAAGGGGACTCTGTCACTAGGTTTATGCCAGATCGGTGTATTACTTACATTAATTTGTTCAGCAGTTCTCCTAATATGCAGGAGAATAGGATTCTTGCCGTACCACTTCCTCGTCATCTAGCTGCTGATTGACAGTTGACTGCCTATACACAGCATGGATAGATAACTGCCAATCAGCAGCTGGTGGGCGGAGTTTTCTGCTTCTCATAAGTAATGAGGACTGCTGGGCTCATGCACCTAATGGAGAGGGCTACTTATTGTCCATGTTATTCAGAAAGATATCTCTTGATGAGCCACACAGAATAATGTAAGTGGTGCATCTTTCTGTTCAGCTTCTCTGTCACTAGTGTATGCTACTCTTAAATAGGACAACACAAACCCACTGACAGAGTCTCTTTAAGGGTAGCTTCACACACATCGTATCACAGCGGATTTTATGCTGCGGATCCGCCGCGGCAGATTTGATCTAAATTACTGAACACAGTTTCAAATTTGCACCATCAAATCTGCTGCAGATCTGCTGCGGATCCTGTGCGTGTGAACAGACCCTAAGGATATGTTCACATAATGTATGAGACCGTCCGTTCCGTGACTCGGCTGGGTCACGGAACAGCCGGTCTCTGAAAAGATCATCCCGGCCGATACTGCAGTACCGGCTGGGTGATCTTTAGCCCCGCAGAGTTCTGATGTGGGCGCATCTGTGTGCGCCCGCATCAGAACCCTCCACAGCACACTATGGAGCGTATGGGCGGAGGGCGGATGGTTTTCTGTGGCCACTATTTAATTAATAGTGGCCGCAGAAAACTGACATGTCAGTTGTTTGTGGCGCCGTGAGAGATCCCGTCCGGAGCGTATACTATGTGTATACACTCCGGTCGGGATTCCTAGGCAGCAATGACACGTATATTCCGTAAAAATCACGGGTTTTACGAAAATATACGGTGTGTGAACATAGCCTAAAGCTGTAACTGAGTACTTACTGAAGTGGAGGAAGACTTGACTTTCCTTGCGTTCCATATTTAACTGGTCGTAGGCCAGAAGTTCATAGTATTGCTGAAGCTTGATCTTGTGAACAATGTTTTCTGCTTCCTATTGTAGGAACAATTTAGTTATAAATTAGGTATTAAATATTAGGTATATAAAAATTCTTTTAAGTATACAGTATAAAATACAACATTATAATACAGCCTGCAGACTAATAGAATGATTCCAGAATGCAGAGCTGGATATGTGGGGCAGACTTGGCTGCCATTAACTACTGCTTACACTGTTTGGCAGCTGAACGCGATAGTTAAGATCGCCAAGCCAAAAAAGATGAGTAAATCGATGTGAGATGTTGAAAGGGCTCAGCTTCTTGTCACCCAAGACCAGGAAACGCAGTATGTTAAAGTAATTCTGCTTCCTCCTAATTGAGAGAAAACAACAGATGGACGGATTATCATAGCTGTCTCTCCACTGATAACATGGAAGACTCCGTAAAATGTGAAATACACACAGTAGTAGGTCAAAAGCTATAAAATACAGAGTGCAAATAGGATTTATTACTAAAGCCCCTATTACATGGGGCAATTCAGAGGAGCAAACAAGCCCAACCTGTCAGGTCAGTGCTTGCTCGCTCCTTGTTCCCCGTTTGATGCCGCTGCTATTGGGCTGCTAGATCGCTAGATTGTCCGGGCAGCCCATAGAAGATAGCAGCGGTCTGCTGCTGCTGCTCCTCTTGCACGGAAGCGTCGGCAGCATATCGCTGCTATTGGGATTGTTGAGCTTTCAACATGTTAAAGGTGACGATCAGCTGACATCGTGTACATCTGCTGATTATTGTCTTCTATTACACAAGACAATTATCGTCCGCAACGACCGATATCGGCCGAATATGGCTGATGATCGCTTTGTGTAATAGGGGCTTTAGACAGGCAACGCTACATTACAGCACCTAACACCCCATCATAACACTGAGTTAGTAGATGCAATTGCACCCATGGTGTGCTATGAGTACTCAGCAAAGCACTCTAAAAGTCTAGGGGATAGGTCCCTCTTTCTCTTGCCCCCTTCTTGGCATGTCAACTATCCAGTATCTGGGTTCAGTTGTGACAATAAATTGTTCCCAGATCTAAAGAATGACTTTTCTAGCGGCAGGATCACTTTAATGACCATTATTCAGTGTATACAGTTTAGCAGTACCCTATGTCTCAACAGAGACTACTATAATGTTGCCCATTGATCTTGTTAGGCTCAACTTCTGTAGGTGCGGCTTTTATAGCCTCCTATTTATATAACTGCATTTGACGTAACTAGCTCAGATTGCTTTACAATACTAAAGAGGACTTCTTGCTCTATTAGCAGAAAACGGAGGATAAATATGTTAACATAAGTCACAGTTACCTAGTATGGATATTAAAGAAGCAATATAGTACCTGAGTTTCTTTTCACTCCCTGAAGTAAGGTGACTGTTAATGAAACCAAATGATGTCCCATTGAACATAAATGAGGCACCGACCGCTCCTTTGTTACCTATGTACAAGAATACGTGGTCAATGTAATGTTAATAATGGACACACAGCTGTACCTATGGATAACCTGAAGGTCCTAGGCCACTATGCTATATATGTAATAGGCTGTACAGTAACCATGTACAGTACTTGTTATAATAATGGACTTGTTATGTGGCAGATAGTCACTAACTGCTACTGCACCCCCAATGTAACACCACAGGGGTCTTACCTCATCCTTGTGTGGACAGGTTGCTGCTCTCTTTGCCCCTGCACTTTCAATGTTTGGCTTAGAGGGGCCTAATGCACATCCCTTAAGCACATTCTAAGACTCCTAACACTGACTTGTAGGGGACACCATCTTTTCAAGGTGGTACGAGAGCTATTGTTCATATCCTTCCTAGAATTCCCAGTGGAAGAGGAAGTCTCCACACATCTTTATGGTACTCTCCTCAAGGAGAATAAAGTTGTTCTGTGATCCTGTTTTCCTGTGTTAATTTTCTGGTCCCCATTCTCTGCTTGATCCCTTTTGTACTGCACCATCTCTTCTGTTGCAAACCCAGATTGCTGACCAAGAACCCATGCCTCCTGCCTCAACCCTGTTGCCTGCTGCCTCATCCTAGTGTATCCTGCTGACCTTAATGTGCTTGACCCAAAATACTGACTACGCCTTCTTACCTGACTCCCTGTTGTCACACAATAGGTACCTTCTATTTCGCTGGGTCAGCTGCTACCAACACCATTTTTAGATCACACAATTTTTTACCAGACTGCAAGTAAACGCATTAATCCACTTATGCCGGAAGATGATTTTAGGTCTGGGCCTAAAGAAACGATCAGCCAGTGATCGTTGCATTGGCTAATCATCGTCTCTTTTACACAGAGCGATAAACGGCCGATTATCACTTAATGTAATAGGGCCCTTACTTGTCAAGTTAGTTAGAAAACCCCTTTAAGCTATTGTGCATAAGCAGAGAAAATAAACCGCTTTCAGAATTTTCTGGAAACGGCTTATCTCCAACGAGAACAAAATGTTGAAATCCAACTGCACCACTTCTATTCCTCCCACATCTACTGTCAGGGGAGAATCAGAACACCTTCATACACATTAAATAGTTTTTTAGTCCCACTAAATCAGCCTTTCATGCTGGCCTTTAGCACACTGGATATGGCAGCCTACATACACTACACAAACATATTGTGCCCTTTTCTTACCCAGTGTATTGGCAATTCCTGTCTTCACGCTGTTTGTGCAAATGTGGCTGATTCGGTGAGCATGTTCTTGCTTTGCCAGGATAACAAT
Source organism: Dendropsophus ebraccatus (assembly GCF_027789765.1). Classification (NCBI taxonomy): domain Eukaryota; kingdom Metazoa; phylum Chordata; class Amphibia; order Anura; family Hylidae; genus Dendropsophus; species Dendropsophus ebraccatus. The sequence goes on along the minus strand of NC_091459.1, from coordinate 104,991,614 downwards.
TCGTATGTTCCAGAGTGTTTGGATTGTAATCTGAGTTAAAATGATAAGATATTATATCATATTATTTGTAATATATCCTATGCAGTCAGGACATTAGTAAAAAGTTAAATTGGTGAAATAGTTACCAATTTGTATTCAGCATTGGTGATCTCACTTAGAGAGCGAAGCAATATTTCCACCCACTCTTTTTCATTCAGAGGATCTTCCTGTGTCCCAATGACATAAATATCATGTTCTATGTAATCAGCCGTCTCGTCGCGTGTCTTCCCTTGCCCTTTGCAAAGGAACCAGGAGGTAATTTTCTTTGGTGGGGGAGCGTCTCCTGTTACAACAAGTGCCACAACAGGTAAGTATTGGCCCTATGTACAGCTGATCCAGAACCTAGATAAACATAAGAACTGACCCATATTCCACGACCCTGTGAAGATACTCAGCATGTCCGGCTCTAGCTGATCTGAATGTTTGTTCTTCATCTGCTGGAGAAGCTGACAGAATCCTTCCCGTTTCTATGACAGTAGAAAGGTAAATTGAGTTACCATACGATATACTGTACAAAGTACAGGCAGTGTCATACCCAGAATGATGCCAATTTATCCACTTATGTAATCCATTCTTGCAAGCCAAGAAAACTCCAACATGGTTTTATGTAAAATAAAAGCCTCATTTGCCATTGAGTTAACCCCTTTGCCCTGTATGCATTTTGGACCTTCATGACCACTTACATTTTTTCAGGCACAAATATAAGGAATATTGACATTTAAAGGTGTTGGCCACGTTATAGTAAAATTGTTCAGTATACAGTATTAGGCCATGTTCACATGGTGTATGAGACTGGCCGTTCCGTGACCCGGCCAGGTCACAGAACAGCCGGTTTCTGCAAAGATCATCCCAGCCGGTACTGCAGTACCGACCGGATGATCCTTCCGGCCGTAGTGTTCTGATGCATCAGAACTCATAGCACACAATGAAGCAAGCGGGCGGACCCGCTTGCTTCATTTTGTGAACTGACAGGGTTTCCTACAGCCGCAATTCACTGAATTGCAGCCGCAGAAAACTGACATGTCAGTTCTATGCAGCGCCGCTTAGGATCCCAGCCAGAGCGTGTACTATGTGTATACGCTATGGCCAGGATACCATAAAGGAACATGCAGGGTGTTTTGGCGTGCAAATTATGGCCGGTGTACTCACTGTATATACTGGCAGCAGCTCCCTGTGTACCTTGCAGTGCTCATGTCAGGCACCAGGCAGTCTGGGGTATGTGTCCTGGTCTGTATGTATCCTGTCTATAAGACAGCCAATTATGGAGGAGCATGTGACAATGCACATCCCCTGGTGTCCTCAACTGAGCCTGTATATGTCTATGGAGGACACGGAGGGATGGGCATAGTCACATGCTCCTCCATGATTTACCATCTTATGGAGGAGAGGAGTCTGATTATAGCTCTATGAGGTACACATAAGGCTGCCAGTTACTAATACTCTACACTGAACTATTTAACTATAAAGTGACCAACCCCTTTGTATACAAAACTGTAAAAAAAAACTGTTGAAACTTTGCTTTTTTGACTAATCAGTGTTAAAACCCTAAAATTATTTTTTATATACAGTATGGGGTATTCTCCCATGTGGCCGCAATTCTAGACCACCGTAAAAACACAGTAAAGTCCTTTAATGGCTGCTGTTAAAAGGTGCATTAGCAGTCATTACTGTGTTTAATTGACACCGCTGCACATTTATCATATAAGAACATACACCAAGTATCTATAAAATAAAAAGAACTGACAGCCGAAGTGAATAACATTGTCAAGTCTGTCAATTGGTGCAATATATTACGCAGCAAGTGAACAGTCAGTTTCCGAAGTTCACATGTTAGAAGCAGGAAAAATGGGTTATAGCAAAGATCTGAGAGACTGGGTCACAGCAGCCTTAAAATGGCCAGCCAGGTAGTTCCTGCTAGGATAGCTCATCCCAGGAAGAAACGGCCCTCCAGCTGTTGCAAAACTACAATTCCTATCATGCTTGGACAGCCAAAGCTTTAGCTATCCAGGCATGATGGGAATTGTAGTTTTGCAAGAGCTGGAGGGCCACAGTTTAACGCCTGTGCTTTAGAGGTTTAGTGGAGTCCATGCTTTAAAAGGTTTGCTCTCTTTTGAAAGTGTGACGGGGGATTTGTATAAAATTAGGCAGGTAGTATTAATCTTATCGCTTAGGCTGGGTCCACACTAAGTTTTTCCTATCCGTTTGACGTATACGTTTTATGGAAAAAACGGATGCAATTGTGTGCCATCCGTTTGGATCCGTTTTTCCGTTGATTTCCATCATATTAAAAACAAAAAGGATGCGTTTTTTTTTAAACGTACACAAAAATAGTGTTGCCTACGTTTTTCTGTCTGTTAAAAGTAACCAAATAAAAACGGATACGTTGAACGGATAGGAAAAATGTAGTGTGAACCCAGCTTAACTGGTATATAAAAAGGTGTCTGGGTTGTAGTTCTAGTTGATAACATGCTTGATCGAATATATCTGAGGAAATCAGAGATGGAAAAAGGATTAAGAAGAGTAAACAGTAACTGGAGTAGCAGCAGAGTGTAATAGGAGATGCGGTGCACAATGCAGACTGGAATTCCTATTAGGAAATAGATGAAGAATAAACAGATAACTATGTAAGAGGACTAGATGTAACTTGATACCTATGCGCCCCAGTGCCAAACTTGTGATACTATCCTGCATCATATATAAAACTGATCTGCCTGTATAAGGGACTTTTTTTGACACCCTCAGATACCAAGGTCAAGGGTTAGAGATACCCAAACCTCTGCATCACCCAGTAGTAATGTTCTTGTGCATTACCGCCTTAAAGAGGTGAACATTTCTATTCATACTAATATAAAGTAGATCTTTGAAGTGATGCTTTGTACTCAAGATATTTTCCTACCTTGGAATCAGCAAAAACATATTCTTTACGTTGTATCTTCTCCTTTTCCGTTTCCAGAACAATTATTAATTTATTTGGTAACTTCTGGGACTTGATCAGTTGTAGAACTAGGGATAAGCAAAAACGAGAGCAGAAATAAACCCCAATGTGTAAATGAACAATTTTCATTATAATGGCAGATAATGAATGCTTTCCTCATCATCTACATAATAAGAGATGAGTGTTTGGCATGTATCACTTTGGCATATGTTTGGCTGCTATACAGTATCTCAATAATTCTACGAGTCCCAAATGTAACATGAGCACAGCCCAAGTGACAAGTAATAGGGAATGATCAGCCAGATAGATGACAGATCAGTTTGTTCACTTAATGCTGTAGCCTACTAAATTAGTTTTTTTTTTACGTTTTATGTTTTTTTTTCTTCATTCATTTTGCTTAAACAGTGTTTTTTTATTACAGCCCACAGAGGCAAGGAGGCCTACTTTTCTTGCTGGTGTAATATTTTTCATCTGGCCCATCTTTCGCTTTCTTGATGATAAGTTTTCCAGTTTCAACATCAACTTTCAGGTGAGTCTTTTGAGATATGCCTAAAGAATCCACTTTAACCTACAAATAGATATAATAGGTAAAAACTGTTATAAAAGTAGATCTGTAAACAAAGGATAAAACTAAAAAGGAAAATGTTGATTACACAAATCAGAAAAAATAATGTGAAATATAGGAGAAGATAACATGTAACACTGTTATAGGGGGTGCTGTTGCAGGCTGGCTCTGTTATTGAAGTATGTTATTGAAGCTAACTTATTGACAGAACCATTATTGAGTCACTTTGCACCTGACGGACTTGACAAGACCTTGAAAAACATAATTTTTTTCATCTACAAAATGCCTAAAATTCGTGATGATGTTCTTCCAGCTTAAAGTGCACAGGCCATGTATCAAGCTGGGCAAAAGCTATTGAGCAGTGTCTGTACACACCTGGAAGTGTAGTAATAGGGAGCAAAAGCTAAAAAGTAATAGTTTTCTAGCTTCCAAGACAATCCCTTTAAGGGGTGGTCTCATGCTGGAATAAGGGCTGCCTGGTTTAGAAATACTGGCCAAGAAGAAAATATTACCTCAAATATTATGGGGGGAATGAGCGATCTTCTGTGTTTCACTGCCGCTCCTTCCATTAACACTGTTTTTACCTGAAATAAGAAACAATTGCAGTTATGACAAAAGTGTATAGGCCCAGATTTATCACAGCATGTAAAATAGAAACGGGTGTAAGCTGCTCACAGCAGCCAATCACAGCTCTGCTTTAGTAACATGCAGGCTATACTTTGGTTACTGTAGGCAGTTTACAACTATTTTACAAATGTTGATAAATCTGGGCCTATGTCTATCAGAAGAATATCTTTTCAATCTTAGGCTATGTTTACATTATGTAAGTTTTGTAATAATCACGGCCGTTGTAACAACAGCCGCGATTACTACAGAACTTATGTATTGCTGCCTTCTAAGGAATCCCGGCTGGAGTGTATACACATAGGGGGAAAGTTATCACGCAAAAAAGTTGTATTTGTTGGCGTAAAACGGCCAGATGCGACTTAATTTATTCACAAATGGCCGTTTTGCGTATAAAATATTTGCATCTGGCCATTTTACGCCACCTTGGCCAATGGGCCGTGGAGGGGGTGTGGAGGGGGCGGGGAGCACAGACTCTGGGTCCACTGCATTTATCATTTTTTGCCACGAAAAATTATACTGAAATTACGCCAGCTCTGAGCATGGAGAGGCTCTGTGAAATCGGGATTTATGTAGAGGCAATGCACCTCTACATAAATCCCCTGAGCTCTGGGGACATTTTTACGCCCAACATGCCACTTTTCTGCGGCCGCTATTCATTGAATAGCGGCCACAGAAAACCTGTCAGTTCACACAATGGGCGTCCATTATGTGCAGTGGGGAATTCGGATGCGGGCACACACGGGTGCGCCCACATCCGTATTCAGCGACAAATGAAGATCATTCGGCCGGTACTGCAGTACTGGCCGGGATGATCTTCTATGACTCCGGTGGTTTCGTGACCTGGACGGGTCATGGAACGGCCGGTGTCTTACTACGGAGGAACATGGCCTTAGAATTGAACTAAAGGTGAACTATCAGCAGGGTAGCCGAATCTAACCTGCTGATATGTTCCTATTGCACAGTAGACACAGAGGAGGAAGGCATGTCTCTTACCTTCCTCCTCAAAGCTGTCCCAGTGCAGTTAGTCATTTGCTCCAAGGTCCGGTGAGACTGTTAGGAGTACTGGGGCACCCATTAGGAGCACTGCCCGCCCCCATAGCGCCAATTCACTCCAGCCGGCCCGCCCCCTTTTCTAATGATAATAAATGGAGTGGGCCGGCTGGGGGTTGGCCAAAACGTCGCTATGGGGGCAGGCAGTGCTGCTAACGGTGCCCCACTGCTTCTAATGGTCTCACCGGACTGTGGAACAAAAGAATAACTGCACTGGAATGGCACAGAAGAGGAAGGAAAGACACATACCTTCCTCTTCAGTTTTTCATGTGCAATAGGATAATGTCAGCAGGTTAGGTTTGTCTATCTATCCTGATGATAGTTCCCCTTTAAGAAGAATATATAGGTATTTATAGCAAGTAAAAAAAAATTGTAGTTACATAATACGGTTAAAAAAAGACACATCTATCAAGTTTAACCAAGGAGGGGATGGATGATGGGGAGATTCTATACACAGGCAAAATAAGTAAAATAAAGCCAAGATAATAGCTAACTAGTAAATAACTGATTAACTTTTTGGGGGGTAGGAGAAAAACAGTTTTTTGCCTTTCTTCGTGTCAGTCAATGTGCAATTATAATACCACAATTAGTCTATTCTATGGGGCTGGGCTGTTACAATTGTAGGAATACCATGTATGAGTGTGTTTTTTTTTACTTTTTCTAACCTTTGTAAGATAAAAAACACTTAACTGTATTATACATTATTTATTTAGGCCTACTAGGACTAAACAGTACAATCTTCTGAAAGCTGATTTACTGCTTGGCTATAATCAGTACAGCTATAGTAATATTACATCCTTAACATACAGCTATAGCAGGCCTAGGGGGCTGTATTAGGCTACTATGGTAGCTGCCGTGATCTCCCATGATCTTGTTTGCAGGGCAGCGATGGAGACACAGATAGAGCTACTGGCCGCAGAATCTAAGGAGTTAAATGGTATGAGAGTTTTGTCAGATGTGATTGGATGTCTGCAATGCAAAAGCTGTAAGGCAATACTGTAATGAATATATAATATGACAAAAATAATGAAAGTGAAATAATCTTTATCTCCTTTCAGTTCCTTTTCCATGAAGCGTCTCTGTAAATGTTCGGAAACCTACTGAGTCACCAAATAACCCATCAAGTGTAAAAGAGTAAAGCGGAATGAAGAATTCCTCCATCATTCTATGCTGTGAGTCAACAGTCTGCTCAAATTCAAGTGGCTGTCAGTACATAGTACAGCTCTTACATCACACTGAGAACAGCCCCCTTACTCTGCAAGCGCTGAGAGAAAGGACGTATTTTGGTCCATTCTTTTGAGGCTAAAATAGGGCTGTATTTTAACTTCAAAATACGTCCGTCCAAAAATATGGCAGAAAAAAGATATTTTGTGAACACAAAGAAAAATGTGCATTTAGAAAATGGAAGAGGGAAGAAAAAAAACACACATAATACTAAGGCTGGGTTCACACAATGTATGACTGCAGTACCGGCTGGATTAAAATCACTTTATCTTAATGAGAATGTGGTCGCATTTGGGTGAGCCAGCGCTCCAATTAAGTATAGCACACAATGGGAAGTGCATTCATTGAATAGCGGCCACACAAAATAGACATGTCAGTTTTCTGTGCGGCCGTACACAACCTCGGCCGCACTGTATACAGAGGGGGGGATTTCTGAAGACCGGCGAACAAATACGCCAGTCTTATATTAGGCTCCGTCCCCTTTTCAACTGCTTCCAGCAGGTGTAGATTTGGATTATGATTAACGCCTGGCGTAAATCATGATAAGTAAGCCTCAGGAGGAGGCCACGCCTCCTCTACGTCTTGACCACACAGGGTCTTGATGAGGTTGAAACGTTGCATGTATGTTCTTAGTGATCAAAAAGAGTTTGAGGTTTTATACTTATGGATGCTGTAGGATCTCCACATCTGACGTCTACTGAGTGTCAACTTTTGGGATTGTTGGCCCTCTGGCGTGCATGCTAATGTCCTTTTTGATGGTGAGCCTAACCAAGTGTTGTTGGAAAATTTGTCAAAAGTGCTGAAATGTTTTCTCATCATTAGATATAGCCAGATGCAACACACTTCTTTCTCCATCTCCAGTGATCCATCTGACTGTTTGCAGGAGACAGAGTCTGTGTCCAGAAGTCAGCTGGACTTAGCACCTAGCTGGAGAGTGAAGTGCACTGCCCCACTCTTCCCCCACCTATATCTCACAATCAGTGGGGGTCCCAGCACTGAGACCTTGACTGATCTAAACATTTTACATATCTGTTCAACATGTCAAAAATAAATTTTAATACTAATGCTTTATGGCTTTAAGGAATTAAACATATAAAAGGAGTAATACTGTGTGTGACCAACAACACTTTCCCCCTATGTTATCCCCCATGATCTCAAAAACAGTCCAGAGTCTCCTGTAGGAATGTAGAGGTCAGGTATGTGCACTGCCGCTCCATTCATTGTCTGTGGGAGCTGCTGGGGATACAACAGCTCCCATAGACAACGAATGGACCAGCAATGTGCACATGTGGCCCCTGGCAGACCCTGTACCCTGCTCCCAAGATCATGGGATGTCCTGCTGCTGAGGATATGGATAAATGTAAATGGACGGACAATACCTTTAATGTTACTGAAAATATCAACACTGCTTCTACATTCATGACGGATGAAAGCCGACTAAGTTTGGTTAATGCATATTCTATGTAATATATTCTATTTATAGCAGCAGGGACACAATGTCAGCTATGGTTTGCACATTACATATGAGAGGTATCATAATGTTACATTCCGCAATGATTCTCTTACAGAATGACCATTTTAAGCAGGCTCTTATGTTGCTTAGCAATCTGTCAGCGATTAAGCCTGGCAGAATGTACTACAGACCAATAAAAATTAATACTTCCTAATATGTCTCCGTGCTAAAAATGTCATCTCTGGTTACAGCTTGTTTTACGGATCATTTCTGCTTCTCATCATGTGCACCGACATACCTTCTCCTCAAGGCTGGATACCATAGAGGTCAGCTGGTTGAGTTTACTCATCATGCTACTTGTGCCGGGGTCACCAGGTAACTGGGAAAGATTACACAGAATAGTTACTAATAGACCCAATGCTGTTACATGCTGCCATATGCAGCATATAGAGGTTTATGTAACAATAGGAAAAATGCAATAAATACACAATAAATATATAACATTGATCAGCTGCGCAGGTCACTGTCAGGGTATGCTCCCACTGCGGAATATGCGCAGAAACTGCATGGCTTGAAGTTCCGCCTGTCCCACTGACTCAATAAAGTTCCGCCTGTCCCATTGATTCAATGATATTCTCTAGCTCAACCCTCCATCCACCCAAAGAATTGACATGTCAATGGGACAGGCGGAAGTTCAAGCCATGTGGCCTCTGCTTGAAATTTCTGTGAAGATACTGTAGTGTGAACATACCGTCATAGTGAAAATGATGGCTATTTCTTCAATCACATCAATACTGCCCCTGTAAATGCTCCAATATTCTATACATGTCACAAGAACAATATACATGTCACAAGAACAATGCTTCAGAATACACACATATACTGGTACTATGTAGAGGGCAGACTACTTTATACCATTGACGTGGGTTGCATAACTCCGTATGAGCAGGACAATGCACCATTAGGTTACTCCTAACATAGCATTACAGAGAGGCGGATACTTCTGCACCCTATACTACTTGCTGATAGGTCACTTATTTGTATTCATGCCCAACTGTTCCATCCACTAATTATTCCTCACCATTACCATTTCTGTTTGCTGTCAGTGGATGAAAACAGTATTTTTTTTTAATCCTTAGGCTAATCTACTACTATGAAACTACTACTGCTTACATCTTGGGGGTAGATTTAGTTGTATTCAGCCAAGGCAACCCTCTTTGAGCTCACCTGCCTCACTGCAAGGATGGGCTTTGTTTACACCACAATCAGATTTGGTATTCTTCTATTCAATGTAATGGCCACCACAGTAGAACCTATATAGACATTCAGTCCATCATACATTATTATATTTTCTTTGAAAAGACCACCCTAGAGAAGAATCCTTTAATGCAGCGGTCTTCTCAAAGAAGTTTCCCTGTATAAGGAGAGAAGACGGCTTTGTGCCTTTTTGCCTAGACAGAATACAACTTTGGGGGTATGTATAGGACCTCTGCCTTTTGATTCAAACAAGAATGTTCTCATTCAACAACAGCAAGCAGAGATCTAGGAAGAGTCAAGACATAGAATCACTAAGTATATTAGAATATCTATAAAGGTTCTGTCTCTGTGCTTTTTTTACTGAGAAAAAGTTACAGGGTGTAGTATCTTGCATCTATGTGCGAGGGCGCTGCAAGCAACAGTGATTGAACTTTTTGTGTTCCTATTAGTGAACTGGTTGTGAACATGAGTGTTCAATGATAGAGTATAATTCTGTCAGGAAAAACTTACAGGGGAGCGCTGCCTGAATCCAGGGGACAACTGGGGTTCAAATGTACTCTGTATGGATTCCAGTGCCGGAAGTGTACGGGTGATTTCACTAGGAGAACAATACAAGTGTCAGATCATAGAACAATATACTTGAGACTAAGATTCGGGTACACAGCAATTGCAAAAAAAAAAGGTGACATCCCTAGCTCCTTGACTTTTTATATCCAGATGAACATATGTGACCGGGCCTTATGTAAGAACAATAAACCTACCATGACTGGCTATTTACCGGTGGTGATTCATAGCCCCAGTGGTAGGGAAATTGTTTTCTTGGATTGGCAGAGAACAGACGTCTTATGGAAGAAGGAAATCACTCAGGGCTATTCACTGGGCGTGAGACATGAAGATATAGGTAGATGAGAGGAGAACACTGTGTATGAGATGCATCACACAACAACATCAAACAGAGGAGGGTAAAGGGGCAAAAAGGAATTGAAGAAGGAGAAGAGATGTTTCACTTCCCCTTACCTCAGACAGCTGCCACCAAACTCGTCTGCCCGCTGCCCCCTCCTTTCCATACCTTTTCTTTGTGCTGTGATGCTTGGCTGTCTTCCCTCTGCACGCAGTACAGTAAGAGGGAGGGGACAGCAGGGAGGCAGACACTGAAGTAAAAGGAAGATTTCATATGCAAGAAAGATATTCTTACACGTAAAAGAGATATCCTTATCCCATGGCCCTAGATTATGTTGCAGTGGATGAGTAATGGCTCTGGGTATACAGTGCACTCTTTTAGAGCATCCCTACAATTGCACGAGTAGCCACCAAAGGGCGAGTCTGTCCCAGATGTGCACAGACAGCAAGGGGAGGAGGCTGTAACACTCATATGTGCTAGAACTACTAACATGTCTTAAGTGAGCCGACATCTCCAGCCTCATGTTCCCTGTACACAATCTGCACTATTTTAATGGAAACTAAATGCACAATGATTTTAGCATTGAAGAGAACATATGTCACTTGCCCTTCTGTGCACTAGAAAGTTGCCATTGGCTACTTACCTTTATGATTCGTTCTATTCTATTTAAAAAAAAAAATTGAAGTATATCTTTTAGGCACAGTCATAAGGCCCAATACAGAGCATTATGTCAGGAATGACTTTCCAACAACTGCGCACAGCAACGACCGGAAAAATCCAACACGTCAGATCATCTTTTTCCACGGATATTGTGTTGGCATTTGCCTCTTCTGTGTCATAAAAAAGGTGCAGCAGAAGGCAGCTAATGGTCTGAAATCACTTGAGTATGACCGGAATTATTCATTTTATTGTCAGAAACCAGGTTAACATGGCTGAGCTGTAGAATAATGTATCCTTTGTACGTTGATGATTCTTAAAAGACCTGACAGTTTTAACACTTGAGACGTAGTAAACAGAGTTATAATCCACATACAATTTTCCAAATACATTGCATAGTGGGTTTACCAGGTAAAATCTATTAACCCCTTAAGGACAGAGCCAACTTGCATTTTTGCACTTTGGTTTTTTTCCTCCTTGTGCTTAAAAGGCCATAGCACTGATAGCCCCCCATAGCGTCCCAGGCGCTATGGGGGGGATATCAGCAAGTCTAACCTGCTGATAGTTCCCCTTTAAAGGGATCTGTTAGCTGCATTTTACTTACCAAACTGCTGACACTGTTAGATAGCTGTTAGGACAAGGGGACACATAATTCCTTTTATATATCTGTCTGTGCTTCCAGAATATAGAAAAAAGCTTTTATTTTAAGTTGCAAAGTGTCAAAGAGTTATTCCCAAGCTACTAAATTGCTGAACGCCTCCTCACTTTTCCTCCTATTCCTACTTGAAGCTCATCCACCAGCTGATTGTTAGTCAAGCAGGGATAGGGATGGGAGGGGAAGCTAACAGACATTGCGACTTAGGCACTTGGAAAAGCCTCTTAAATACTTTTCACAGGAGAATTTTTATACAGTATGTTATGGAAGCACATATATAAAAGATACCATGAAACGGGTATATTGGATAATATAAAAGGTGCATCCATATGTTTTATGTTGCTTTGTTTTTGGTACTATTCTTTGAATAGGTCATCAATATGAAGATAACCCCACCTATCAGCTATTTACTGCCATCAAGGTGCTGGCTTACACAGTGAAATAAAAATGGAAGCACACAGGTCTGTATACTGTGTAGTGGCCATACTGGGATACTGCATTTTAGCTCATAACTACCTTTAAAAGGAGCTGAGCTCCAGTAATACAACATGGCCATTACATAGTGTACAGAGCCGTCTGCTTCTTCCTCTGTCTCATTGTTCATGGTGCATTGGCTCTGGCAGACAGCTGATTGGTGGGGTCTTAGATGAGGATAGGTCATCAATGAATTTTGCCTGAACAAACCCTTGAAGTTATTTTCACACTGCATCTCACAGTATCGGTCCCCGGTGTATATAGGATAGCTTTTCTCTTGAGCTAAATATCATGGTAGCTCCACTGCTGGACCAGTAGGACCCCTGCAGTAATTACCAGCCGCAGAGAAACCACACCCAAACTGAGGACAAGAGTAGCACTGTAAGTCAGCTGTGTTTTTCTAACCCTGAACAACCTTTTACCCTTTTAACACTTAGTCAGTGTTATACCATTCCTTTTACCTGTACAGTCCTGTGCAAAGGGTCATCAGGAGCTTTTTAAACTGAGGGAGGTTCTGACATCCATTGCGCACCATCTCACAATCGCTGGTGACATGAAGACGGAAATACTCTTGGATTGCCTGTAAGTGTTCCTCGGATACACTGCAACAGAAATATAGATTTTTTTAGAAAATCCATTTTTTATGTAAAGCACTGATCTGTACAGAACATAAAGTGTAAGCTTATTAATGGTCTTGGAGCACCAATCAGCAAGATAGGCACTCATTTCCCGAGCCTTTACAAAGCTTAATCAATCATGCAGCCTATTAACGTCATCATAGACAGCCACACATTCCCGATTACACGAGTAGACCTGCAGCCAACTAACAATGATTTCCCCTTTGTTGTCTGACCACTAGCTGTTTTCATGGGTCGATTATCAGCAGTGAGTGTTTCTTTCTGCTAATAGGCTTATGTAAAAGGGCCTTAAAGGGAATGTGTCAACTACATTTTCAGATACTAAAAGTAGTCCTTATAGTCTGTTTCTATTTTCTGACTTAAATAGTTTTATTTCACTTTTTGTACATTGTTATGGGGGCTGCCATACTGCCCGGGCTGTTCTTAACAGAGTTTAGTGACATGCTTTACAGCAAGCCTCATGGACATAGACTACAATACACAGACTCTGTCCCCTCCCCTTGAGATGAATGTGAAACATTACTAAGCATACTCTGTGATCATTGAAAAAGTAATTCCACAGGGAACTGCTATTGTCTCTTCTATCTACTGGTGTCACATGTCGCTGCAATGCTTTATAGATCGCTTTACAGTAGCCTTCTCTTATCACTACAGACAGAACAGGACGTCTCAGCTTAGTTTTAGACCCAGTGGTGGGAATGAAAACTGCAAGAATTCCAAATGATTTTATAATATAGATAGAAAAATGAAAAATTAGAAATAATGTCACCAAAAATTCCAAAAAAATCTATTTTACATAAAAACATTCTTTAAACAATATGTCATTTTCTGATGACACATTCCCTTTAAGTACAAGACAGTAGAATATTTATTAAAGACTATTTGCAAAGTTTCTTCATACAAATGCACTGGAGTAGTAATAAACATTGCTTACTAAAATGTCTATAAGCTCCTAAAATAATTTCATGCTTCAAAAGAAATTTACACCCAAACTGATTTATGCCACACCTGCAGGCCCTCCAGTCAAAACACCATGGCTGCCTAGATATTACATGGCCATGTCCACTTGCCATCTTTATTACAAAAATAACAGCAATTTGAACTTTCAATTGAAAAATGGTATCCTAATAATTGATGATTGATTCAGATTATCATGAAGCCGTCTACCTGCGCGTGTCAATGTCATGCATTCTTTGTAAAAATGTGTCAGACAAAATCAACGAGTTATTTCCAATATCGGCTTTCTCTGTAGTCGCTGGTGGATACTCTTTTGTTTCTGTTGATGCCGATGTAGGGAAAATGGTCCTAGGGGGTACATTTGGTGGAACTGATTCTGCAATAAAAGATATGCAAGGTATTGGTGATAACAATGGTTAGAGTCAAGGAATCTGTATAATCAAACATTAAGAACCATACACGCCATTCAGCTGTGATGAGTGTGAACTAGGGATGGTCCGAACCTGGTTCGGACGAGGTTCGTACGAACCCGAACCCTCGGTAATGATTCCCACTGTCTGCCTGCTCCGTGCAGCGGGCGGATCCAGGGGGAGGAACGCCTGGAAAACTGGGATACAGCCATGGCCATAGGCTGAATCCCAGTTTTCCAGGCGATCCTCCCGCTGTATCCGCCCGCTGCACGGAGCGGGCAGACAGCGGGAATCCGATGCCGAGCATTCGGGTTCAGCCGAACCCGAACCTCGGCAGATTCGGACCATCCCTAGTGTGAACCATTGAACAATAAACATTTTCATTTAAAGTGAATCCGTCATCAGGTCCATCAATCAAAACGTCACAAAAAATATTCTACTGTTTGGTTTAAAAATGGCAGGTTTTTGTCACATTTTGACTTTGTTTCCCCCTATATGCTCCAAACACCTTGGAAACCATGCTTCTATTTTTTCCCAAATAGCAGCGCCATGTAGTCAAGATTATCTGCAACATTGTGCGGAAACCAAGCCTCAAACTCATGTTAAATAGTAGTCAGTACACAGCTGCCATTGTGATTAACAAGAGAGAAAAGATTGTTCAGACCAGCTCACCTCGTTCCCGTGGACAAATGAGCTCCAATCCTTTGGGTGGGGTTTGGGTGCACAGATCCAGCCGCAGCCGGGCGTGGGTTCACAACAGAAGTAACAACAGAGGTATTTGATCTAGCACTCCCAAACGTGTAGAGAAACTAATAAAACATAACTTTTAATGTGTCCAGTTAAAAATCTTTTCTAAAACCAACGCGTTTCGCGCAGCTACGCTTAATCTAATGCTTAATTCTAACTAATTGCTAATCCTAATCTACACGTCATAATAAAGAAAGGTCACATGACCAAGCACATTACCTGTAATGAACACAGGTTGCCAATATACAAATGCTTAGGTATAATAATATAACAAATCATTTCTGTAATTAATCCCGTATGGCATTCTTGTGTTCAAGCGGAAAATGTATTCAGCCTACTTATACATTAGTTTTTTTTTTTCAGTCTCCCCCTCGGGGAGGGCTGGGGATTTTTTTAATGCCATAGCACCTAAGATCTGAGGCGTGTGCGTGTGGTACATCCCACATATTTCAAGTCACATTTGGTGCACTCAATGATGTAAATTATGTGATAGCTGTTACAGTTAATAAAATCCTGTATTTTGAAAGTTTGATTTTTAGCACTATTTGCATGTTTGGCACCTATTTAAGCCGCATTTGTAATTTCCTGTTATTTTGTCTTTATACACATTGGTATTCCCCAAGAAGATGCTGGGTGATAAGATGTCCTTGAGTGATCGGCCCCATCTCCTCATATTCTGTACTGTAGCGGGTGGAGAACGTTATCGGTGCGGCAATAGGTGAAGATGTTGAAGTTCTGCTCAGTGTCTTCGCCTGCGGTAAGGTGTCTCTGTTTTTTTTGCTAGTAGAGTATTGTTGTACGAAGGGAGCTAGACTCTCGAAAGCTTACAATCAAATATACTCAGCCTCCAAAAGGAATCGCCTGATTTCTTCTCTATTCTTCAGTTTTTTTTTTGTTAATTATGTTTTTAGCTCTTTTTAGAGTCCCCTGTTTGTAACCTCTCTGTCTCAAACGTAAAGTTGCCTGTTCACATTGTGTTTCAAACTCTGCTTCATCTGAACAGGAGCGTTTGATTCTAGTAAATTCCCCCACAGGGATAGATCTAAGAGTAGGGTTGGGGTGGTTACTAGTGGCATATAAGATTGTATTGCCAGCCGTACTTTTTCGGTATAGGGATGTTTGTACAGTCTCCTTTCCTGTGGGAGATTTTAGTAATATGTCCAGAAAAGGAATTTCTGTTTTTTGTGAATTTGCCGTAAATCATAGGTTATTACAGTTGTTATTTATATACTTCAAGAAGGACTCTACCTGGTGCTCGTCCCCTGTCCACACGATGAGAATATCGTCGATAAAGCGACCGTACCATTTGATACGGTCGCTGAAAGGATTCTGTAGAGAAAAAATGTACTGTTTTTCCACCAAGCTACATATCAGCCAGCTAGGGTGGGTGAGAAGCGTGCGCCCATTGGGGCTCCCTGTATTTGTAGAAAGAACTGCCCATTAAAGACAAAGAAGTTATGCTTCAGGAGAAAAGCAGTTACTTCTATTATGTACTCCCGTAATTCATGAGTGTAATCGCTGTATTTGTAGAGATGATGTCCAATGAAGTCATGTGGAATGGATGGATACAACACACACAGCTTACAGCTCAGCCACATGTAGTTCTTCTTCCATTTAAAATCTTTGAAAGCCCTGAGGACCGTGCCACTGTCTTGTAAATAGCCTGGTACTCTTATTACTAGTTTCTGTAGAAGGCACATATTTTTTCGTTTAGAGAGCCAACTCCCGATATAATCGGGCGTAAGGGAGGGGGATTGATTCTCCCCCTTGTGTATTTGAGGCAACCCATAAAATAGGGATGAGATCCGTTTCATGTCTCTCTTCTAAAATGCCTAGCATTATGCCGTCCTGTACTATTTTCTCCAACTTTTTTTTTAAATGTTATTGTTGGATCCGTGGATAACTTCCTGTATGTCGTACTGTCATTTAGAATTTTATATGCCATTTGACAGTACATTTCTTTATTTAAAACCACGATTTTGCCCCCCTTATCCGCCATTTTTATGATGTTTTCGTTTTCTCGAAGGGATTTTATGGCTTCCTGCTCCTTATGATTAGTGTTGTATCGTGTTATTTTTGAGTGTGATGTTTCTTTAAGTTTTTTCAAATCCCTTGAAAATGATCTATAGCTTCCACCCGTAACTTGAGTGGATAAAATGTGGGGTTTAGAGTGTTTCACCGGTACGCTATGGACAGAAGGTGGGTGCAATGATTGTGTTTCATATTCCAAATCAATTAAATGTTGCAAGTGAACGCTATGGACAGAAGGTGGGTGCAATGATTGTGTTTCATATTCCAAATCAATTAAATGTTGCAAGTGAATTTGTTCTCCAAAAGTTAAGCTCAGAAAACCATTCCGTATGTTCTCATTGGTTTGTTCTGGACATATTACTGAAATCTCCCACATTAAAGGAGACTGTACAAACATCCCTATACCGAAAAAGTACAGCTGGCAATACAATCTTATATGCCACGAGTAACCACCCCAACCATACACTTAGATCTATCCCAGTGGGGGAATTTACTAGAATCAAACGCTCCTGTTCAGATGAAGCAGAGTTTGAAACACAATGTGAACAGGCAACTTTACGTTTGAGACAGAGAGGTTACAAACAGGGGACTCTAAAAAGAGCTAAAAACATAATTAACAAAAGAAACAGAGACACCTTACCGCAGGAGAAGACACTGAGCAGAACTTCAACATCTTCACCTATTGCCGCACCGATAACGTTCTCCACCCGCTACAGTACAGAATGAGGAGATAATAAAAATTCTGAATAAAAACCTACCGATCTTGAGACAAGATAATATTGTAGCAGAGATCCTGGAACAGGGACATCGTTGTGTGGCCAAACGGGGCCGATCACTCAAGGACATCTTATCACCCAGCATGTTCTTGGGGAATACCAATGTGGATAAAGACAAAATAACAGGAAATTACAAATGCGGCTTAAATAGGTGCCAAACATGCAAATATTTAGAGACCAAGAAAAGTTTCACAAATAGTGCTAAAAATCAAACTTTCAAAATACAGGATTTTATTAACTGTAATAGCCATCACATAATTGACATCATTGAGTGCACCAAATGTGACTTGAAATATGTGGGATGTACCACACGCACTCTAAAAAAACGCATAGGAGAACATTTACAGAGCATGAGAAGTGGACTGAGGACGAACGCTTCAGGAGCTTCGAAACATTTCCTGGAATGTCATGATGGCGAAACCTCAGATCTTAGGTGCTATGGCATCAAAATCCCCAGCCCTCCGCGAGGGGGAGACTGGAAGAAAAAAAATAATGTATAAGGAAGCTGAATACATTTTCCGCTTGAACACAAGAATGCCATACGGGATGAATTACAGAAATGATTTGTTATATTATTATACCTAAGCATTTGTATTTTGGCAACCTGTGTTCATTACAGGTAGTGTGCTTGGTCATGTGACCTTTCTTTATTATCACGTGTAGATTCGGATTAGCAATTAGTTAGCACGTGTAGATTTTGGCTTGTGCCGCTGATTGGCCGAGAGACCTTTTTAAATGTTCCATTTTCTTACTTTCATATTGTAACCATGATTAAGCGCAGCTGTGGGAAAAGCGTTGGTTTTAGAAAAGATTTTTAACTGGACACATTAAAAGTTATGTTTTATTAGTTTCTCTACACGTTTGGGAGTGCTGGATCAAATACCTCTGTTGTTGCTTCTGTTGTGATTAACCCCATATAAGGGTTCTCAGTTCTAGTAAAGCATTTTCTTACTTGCATTTTACAGCAGAAGCCATGGTTGTTACACAGCTCATTTAAAGGGATCTCAGAGTTGAAATGTATGAGTCAGGAGAAGGGTACAAAAAAAGGCATTAAATATACCATAAAACACAGTGAAAGCAGTCACTAAGAAGTGGAGAAAATTTGGCACAACAGTGACAATACCAAGAATTAAATGCCCCTCGATAACTGATGAAAAGAAAATTAATCTGGAGGCATTAAAGGAGCTGCAGGAACTTCTAGCAAGTACTGGTTGTGTACTGCACATGACAACAATCTTCCGTATTCTTCATATGTTTAGGCTGTGGAGTGGGGTAACGTTTTTCTTTTAGTAAATACATTAAGGCTAGGTTCACACTACGTAAGTTTCCGGCCGTAGCGCGCTCTGTGAATAAGCGGCCGGAGATTTACGTAGTTTGCTTACAATGCAAAGTATACGATCTACGGCTTCA
Source organism: Dendropsophus ebraccatus (assembly GCF_027789765.1). Classification (NCBI taxonomy): domain Eukaryota; kingdom Metazoa; phylum Chordata; class Amphibia; order Anura; family Hylidae; genus Dendropsophus; species Dendropsophus ebraccatus. The sequence goes on along the minus strand of NC_091459.1, from coordinate 104,972,808 downwards.
CAGTTCACACTACGTACGAACTGACGCCCAGATCGTTCACTCAGGAGACACTTGACCTTCATTCTTATGATTGATTGGGGTTCAAATGGTTGGACCCGTCTGATCAGCTAGTTATCCTCTATACTGTGGGATAACTGAGATAACCCCTTTAAGAACTAGAAGCCAATGTTTTGTTTTCTTTCTTTCTTTTTTTTTTTTTCTTCTTTTTTTGGTATGAAATCCAGTTTTTTATACAAACAAAAGGGAGAATGATCAAAATAATAGCAGGGTTGGATTATTGCCCCTATTTTACACTTTGCTGACCGCAGTTTCCTTAAAGGATTCAGCATATCTATTATACAATGTTTCTAAAGTAAACGTGTGTTAGGTTTACGGAATGGCAGGAAATGGTTGGCTCAGTGCACTGCGCTATGAAAAAGTGTGAAGAAAAGTTCACTGGAAATAGTGCAATCGATATAACAAAGAGTAAAAGTCTGACTTTCTAATAGAGGAAAATTCAAGATGTGTTGCAGCTTCTAGTCATTGTGGATATTACTGTATTGGTACATCGCTACGATTCCAGAAATCTTTAGTCTATTTCACTTTGTTCACATTTTGTTTTGATGGGTTTTCATTAAGTATTTCTCTATACTTTGGTTTATTCAGCTTTCCCCCAACCCTTACCAGTCTTCCTGTCCTGCTGAAAAACGCCCCGCAGCATGTTGCTGCCACCACCATGCTTCAATGTAGGGATGTAGGTGGGAGCGGTGCCTGGTTTCCTCCAGACATCACAAATAAAATTGAGGACAAAAAGTTCAATCTTGGTTAAATCAAACCAAAGAATATTGTTTCTTACAGTCTGAGAGTTCTTTAAATATGTATTTTGCAAACTCCATGATGGCTTTCATATACTGTTCCTTTAACTGAGGAGAGGCTTCTTGCTGGCCACTCTGCTATAAAGCCCAGATTGGTGGAATGCTGCAGTAATGGCTGACCATCTAGAAGCTTCCCCCACCTGCACACAGGATCCTTGCAAATCAGCCAAGGTAACTGTTGGGTTCTTGGTCACCTCTCTTACCAAGGCCTTTCTCCCCTGATTACTTAGTTTGGTCTGACGGGAAGCTCTGACTAGGGTCCTAGTTGTTCCAAACTTCTTCCATTTATGTATTATGGAGGCCAATGTGTTCCTGGAATTTTTCAGCACAGCAGAATTTACCTGTACCCTTCTCCAGATCTGCACGTCCACACCTCCAGTGTTTCCCCCTTATGGCTTGGTGTTTTCTCTAACATGCATTGTCAGCTGTGACATCTTATATAGACTGAGCTGTGTCCACATCCTGTCAAGTCTCCTGAATTTACCACAAGTGACTCCAGCCAAGGTACATCTCAAAAATGTAAAGTGGAATAGGAGACCCCAGAACTTTATTTCCGGTGTCATAGCAAAGGGTCTGAATACTTATGTCCATGTGAAGTTTTCCTTTTAAAGTGACTGTACCACCAGGCCCAGGCTGAGGCACTGGAGGTGTGCCGACCCACCCTTAGTGGAAGGAAACCCTAGCCCCTCTATAATAGGGTTCTATTGATTGTAATGGAATCACATCATGGAAGGGCTGAGGTTTCTTCCCCCCCAAGTGTGGGTCGGCCCGCCTCCAGTGCTTCTGCCTGGGCCTGGTGGTACAGTCACTTTAAATAAATGTGCTAAACCTTTTAAATGTCTGTTTTCGCATGCTCATTACAAGATATTGAGTGCAGATTGATAGGGGAACTTAACAAGGCCAAAACATAACAAAAAGTCAAAGGGTCTGAATACTTTTTCGAATGCATTGTATGTACTATGCAATGGGAACTACTATGTGGCAGTTCCATGGACATGGCCCTATTACGTAAGCTAAAAATTCTTATATGTTTGTAAGTTTTCCTGCCCTGCAGTCATAGTGTAGCTGTAGCATTGCTGAAGCTCTACTGTTACTATTTGGAAAAGAAGACTAAGGGTCACCCCAAAAGTTAAAAAAGTGAAAGGCCTGTATAGCCTAATTCATAATTGTATATGACAATATTGAATTTATATAGTCCTTATTATGAATCCATATAGACTATGTTACTTATTTGCTAACCAGTATTACAATCAGTACTGTACCTGTGTTGGTTTAGTGTGTCTTTTGCACACTAATGGCTTTTGCAGCTACTGATGAGAGGTTTATTTTTTTCATTTTTTTTCTGTTCCCCTGCTATAATAACTCTGTCTATATCCTTTATTGAGCGGGTCAGGAGATTTAGAACAATTGAGAAACCATAACCAACCATAACTGCCATCTTTGTTATGGTTGCAGATGAGGGTTTGCTTAGCCTGCTAACCTAATGAAATCATACCGGGAAGTGGTTGTTCCACTATTGACTGTTCATAATATGTGCCTTCAGGATACTCACTTGGTGTATTTTTCTTGGAGTTATACTGTATAGCTGTGTTTTGGATTTGAGTCAGTGATTCCATTTAATTTTCTGCATATATATAGTGAAGGCTGAGGAGGAGAAGTGTCGCCTACAATATGAGGCACCTGTATGTAGACTATTCTATGTCCTACATATATGCCATCCCCGGTCTAGAAGATTGAGTCACTTTCTCTGGTAAATGGACCCAGTCATAAAATACACGTCACAGGGACATTTCAAAGTTGGAAACTTATGCTGATAATCTCTTACCCTGGTCTTCATCTGGATCTTCAGGTCCCTCTTCCTCTTGCAGTACAGGACACTGTAGATGTGTAACCAATCCTACATTTTGCTTCCTGTAAAATTCTATCAGCTCCTGTAAGTTTGTGAAAAAGCGCATGGGAACTCCCTCAGATGCCTGCAAAAAAAATATTCACATTAGATCTATTTTTTAAAGATGATAAAGCAAATGTTTGACCCAGATATTCAGGGCGTGCAGGGCCAACTCTATCAGTTTTCTGCCACTAGAAAAATTTTCTGTAGGGCAGCTATATGGAACCCCCCCCCCCTAGACACACACACACGGTTCCAAATCTACAACTCCCATCTGGCCTGAACAACTGAAGCTAAAGCTTCAACAAAGCGGGCATGATGGGGATTGTAGTTTCCACATCCCTTATCTAGGGGAGCATATGCCACCTCCTGGAGAGGCTATAGCAGACTCTATGTGCCAGTGTACAGGGTATGTGTACGTGGCAATGCTATGTGCATGCACCCTTACAGAACAGCTGTTCTGATCTCTAGAAATACCTGCATATTTAAAGGGGAAAATGCATTTAAAAGGATCTTGTGATCTATAGAGGGCTCCTATTTTTGCATTCAATGTTACGTCATCGTTTCAGAAACTACGGAAGACACAATTGTGATATCTTTACATGTATCTAGGACATTTCCTGTTATATCGGTTATATAAGTTTTGTACAGTCAAGATATTATTAAAGTATGTTCACCCAGGAACCAACCACATTGTGATTACAAAATGGCTGCACACACCAGTGGTATTGGGGGATCCGGGCTCCGTGGGCTTTATGTGCCGTAAAATGTACAGACAGGGGGAGAACCATGAACTAGTCATCTAGGCTGTGAATAGTCACAGCTCTCAATCCTGTCAGCGAGCTGTGCAGGGTGATTGACAGGCAAAGAGGCCTATTAGTGGCTGCCAACAGGCCTCCTGGGAGCCCAATCAGCACAAATGTGCTGATTGGTTCTCTTCTACTTCAAAGGAGTTATTAATGATCAGAAAAAGCACAGCTACTTTCTTGCAAAAACAGCGCCACACCTGTTCCTAGGTTGTGTATGTTATCACAATTCTGCTCCATTTACTTCAATGCAACTGAGCTGCAAAACCACAATCAAACTGAGGACAAAAATGGCGCTGTTTCTGGAAGAAAGCAGCCATGTTTTTCTAATCCTGGATGACCTGTAAATAGGCAAGTCCAATCTGCAACAAATCCCCAGCATTTCAGTACAAATGTACCCTCAAATGGTATTATAACAGCACCGTAAAGCCAATTGAGAACAATGTCAAAGTAAATGATGTCACTTACATCTTTATATATTACTATCTATAGAGAAAACAGTATGAAACATTTCTCCTTTAATAGATATTTTTTTTCCATCTACCTCTTGCAATATTCACAGTTTATTCCTTTGAGCAAAGATACATTGAGAGACTTTGTGGAAAGGTTATTCAGTTTATTCTTGATAATACATTATATGAAATGTCTTCTATATGGCTTTCTGTCATTCGTGTCACATCCCCTGTTAACATAGTCTAACCACAATAAGTTCTGCGCAAGTTTTCATTTAACGCCCACTCCTTCATATACCATTACCAGAGGCTCTTTGTACAGCCTACATGGGAGTCCTGTGGTTGGCAGAATGCCATTGTTTTTGTCATAATAGCATAGATCTGAGCTATATAACATTAGCTATGGCAGTTAAGCCTAATAGATGTCAGCGAAATAAGGTTGCGGTTTCAGGGTAAAGAAAGTTCAGGAGTGTTTGAAGGTAGACAAGCAATACTTGTAATGAGTAGGTTTACCAGGCCACTGCATACATGGCTTTCCCATAAAGTTATTGAAATGGAGAAGTTAATTTATACAATAATATGTAACACAACTCCAAAATGAGAAGCTGTGAAAAGCCCTCCATTGCTTTATTCCTCCATTACTTTCCATAATCTATTGAAAAAACAACCAAAAGCTCTTATTTTTACCCAGATGCATTATGTCTTTAACCCCTTAAAGACAGAGCCAATTTAGATTTTTGCACTTCTGTTTTTTTGCTCTTTGTGCTTAAAAGACCATAGCAGTTGCATTTTTTCACCTAGAAACCCACATGAGCCCTTATTTTTTGCGCCACTAATTGTACTTTGCAATGACATGCTGAATTTTTTCATAAAGTACACTGCGAAACCAGAAAAAAAAATGTGGTGAAATTGGAAAAAAACAAAACGCATTCTGTTTATTTGGGGGGTATTTGTTTTTACGCCGTTCGCCCTGGGGTAAAACTGACTTGTTATATATGTTCCTCAAGTCATTACGATTACGACGATATGTAACATGTCTAACTTTTATTTTATGTGACGGCTTGTAAAAAATTCAAACCATTGTTAACAAAAATATGTTCCTTAAAATCGTTCCATTCCCAGGCTTATAACGCTTTTATCCTTTGGTCTATGGGTCTATGGCATATGCGACTTTTTGATCGCTTTTTATTACAATTTTTCTGGATTTGATACAACCAAAAATGCGCAATTTTGCACTTTGGGATTTTTTTACGCTTACGCCATTTACCGTGCGAGATCAGGAATGTGATTAATTAATAGTTCGGGTAATTACGCACGCTGCGATACCAAACATGTTTATTTATTTATTTGTTTTTATTTATAACATAGGAAAAGGGGGGGGGTGATTCAAACTTTTATTAGGGGAGGGGGCTTTTTATTAATAACACTTTATTTTTTTTTTACACTTATACTAGAGGCCCCCAATGGGGGACTTCTGGTATAAGTTCACTGATCTCTTATTGAGATCTATGCTGTATAGTTATACGGCATAGATCAATGCAGCACCCGGGACCGCGGCGGTTCAGAGCAGGGTCGCTGCGCGGCGGGAGTCCGATGCTCCGTCATTCTCTATGGGCATCGGTTTTTCTCCTGTCAGCGCGCGTGCCGGGCTTCGGGATATCTCCGTGACCCGACCACATCAGGAAGCGGGACCCGGCGCGATTAGGTAAGTATAGGGGGCTGTAACAGGGGGTCGGGAGCCTGTCACCCCGGCACGGGGGGTGACAGGTATCCTTTAAGGGGTACTCCAGAAAAAATCTTTTTAGTTTAGATCAACAGGTTTCAGAAAGTTATATAGATCTGAAATTTACTTAAAAATCTTAAGTCTTCCCATATATATTAGCTGCTGTATGTCCTGCAGGAAGTGGTGTGTTCTTTTTTAGTCTGACACAGTGCTCTCTGCTGCCACCTCTGTCCGAGACAGGAACTGTCCAGAGCAGGAGAGGTTTTCTATGGGGATTTGCTACTGTTTTGGACAGCTCCTGTCTCGGAAAGAGATGTCAGTAGAGATGAGCGAATCTCGAGCATGCTCGAGTCGATCCGAACCCGAACTTTCGGCATTTGATTAGCGGTGGCTGCTAAACTTGGATAAAGCCCTAAGGCTATGTGGAAAACATGGATATAGTCATTGGCTGTATCCATGTTTTCCAGACAACCTTAGAGCTTTATCCAAATTCAACAGCCCCAGCTAATCAAATGCCGATCGTTCGGGTTCAGATCGACTCGAACCTGAACCCGGTTCGCTCATCTCTAGATGTCAGCAGAGAGCACTGTGTCAGACTGGAGAGAAAACAGCACTTCCTGCAGGACATACAGCAGCTGATAAGTACTGAAAAACTCGAGAAGTGCAGATCATGTTAAGGCCAGGTTCAGACTATGTAAGTGTGCGGCTGTATTTGCGGCTGTAATTGTGCGGCGGTATTTTTGGTGGTTCATGCGTACGCTGGAAAGTATACGGTATACGGCTGCACAGTGCACACTATGTATGAATCTACGGCCCTATCGTAAACGGACCCGTAAAAAATGAACAAGACCATTGTTTGCGGCTGGAAACGCGGCCGTGGATTGACAGGCGGTCCGTACGGAGTACTTCAAAAATAGCCGGCAATGATGCCGAATGCCGATGCCTCTAATAGTTAATATATTAAATTAATAAAAACACATTTTCTTTGTAATAAAGTCCCTTTCGTTGTTCAATAATTTAATTCTAACGAATCCATCATTTTGCAATTAAATATACTGTTAAAATAAATATATATATAAATAAATGTATATTTATATATATATTTATTTTTTGACAGTATATTTAATTGCACAATGATGGATTCGTTAGAATTAAATTATTGAATAACGAAACTGAATTTATTTCAACGAAAATGTGTTTTATTATTTTAATATATTAACCATGAGAGACATCGGCATTACTGCAGAGGATCGCAAACCCCGGTAATAGCGATTCATGTAAACTGTGTTCCCTGCTTTCCCAGATGCATCCAGAGGTGTTTGCATCACTTTCTTAAGATTTTATTTGTTATTTTTAGTTGAACCAGATTTCCAAGTAAATGACCCTATGTTTTGAGCCGCATGTCTATTTTTTCCCACGGCCGGAGTTTCATCCGCACATTTACAGCCGCATAAAAAATACAGCCGCACAGTTACATAGTGTGAACATAGCCTAAGAATGGATGGCACCTGTTATAGGAGAGCTAGAAGACTGCTCTGGGGGTCTGGATGAAATTTGTAACAATCCAATCCACACATTCTGCTTGCACAAATCTGAAGTTAAAATCTGCAGCATTTTCTGTCCCATGTGAATTTGCCCTCACCTATTTTCTAAATAATATACAGAACATTTTTTCAGTAGCTCTTACAGAAATGGCTAAATAGGGCTCAAGTGTGGAATGGTTTGGGGGGACACGATCTAGTGGCCTATTGTGGAATACAGAGGTGACATTACACCATTATCTGCAAAATATTTTAACTGTTGCTATGAAGTGAACTTCCTTCTAGTTTCATGTTGCATCATGTAAAATTCAAACCTACCTCACCTTTTTATAATTCAGGATGTGAGGAATAGTGGTAACCTTAAGTGCTTTTTATTAGAATAGTCCACCAAGAGAGTTCTACAACAGACTTTATGCCTCTTTAGCCAGACAAATATGGAGCAACAGTCGATACCATAAAATACTAGACACGTCCGAAATCACAGATCACAGCAGAAGAGATGGATTTGTAATAAAAATATTGTAACATTTACGTCTAGCTTCCTAAAATAATCAATACGGGCAGAGGGTGGGGGCACAATAAAAAACATTGCCCGGCATTGCCACTTCACAGAGTTTCCGGCCCCCGCCGGCTGTCATCTTCTCCCCGGTTGCGGGTCTGTCACGTCACCAAACGGTAGGATTTAGCCCATTCAGCGGTGTCAGTGGTGTCCCGCCCCAGTCACTGACTGGCTGAGGGGGGCAGACACCAGGACGGATGACTATAACTTGTTTATTATCCCCCCCCTCCCTGCCTTTAACCCCTTGAGGACCGGGCTAATTTTCGTTTTTGTGTTTTTGTTTTTTCCTCCTTATGCTTAAAAAGCCATAGCACTTGCATTTTTACACCTACAGACCCACATGAGCCCTTATTTTTTGCATCACTAATTGTACTTTGCAATGACAGGCTGAATTTGTCCAGAAAATATACAGCGAAACCAGAAAAAAATTATATGCGTGGTGAATTTAAAAAAAACAAAAAAACTTAATTCTTTTTCTTTGGGGGTAGGGGTGGGGGTGGGGTGGGGGGTGTGTTCATTTTTACGCCGTGTGTCCTATGGAAAAACTGACGTGTTATACATATTCATCAAGTCATAACGATTACAATGATATGTAACATGTATAACTTTTATATTATGTGATGGCTTGTAAAAAATTCAAACCATTGTTACCGAATATATGTTCCTTAAAATCGCTCTATTCCCATGCTTATAGCGCTTTTATCCTTTGGTCTATGGGTCTGTTTGAAGTGTCATTTTTTGCGCCATGATGTGTTCTTTCTATTGTTACCTTGATTGCGCATATACGACTTTTTGATCTCTTTTTATTACAATTTTTCTGGATTTGATGCGACCCAAAATGCGCAATTTTGCACTTTGGGATTTTTTTGCACTTACGCCGTTTACCGTGCGGGATCAGGAATGTGATTAATTAATAGTAAGGGCGATTACGCACGCGGCGATACCAAAGATGTTTGTTTGTTTATTTATTTATTTTTATTTATAAAATGAGAAAAGGGGGATGATTCAAACTTTTATTAGGGGAAGGGATTTTTTATTAATAAAAACACTTTATTTTATTTTTACTAACAGTAATTAGAAGCCCCGCCTGGGAGTCTAATATATACACAGCACTGATCTCCCGTTGAGATCAATGCTGTGTATATAATAGAGCAATGGTCCATCAGATCATTGCTCTATTATAATGTTCTGCTGCAGACCATCTACATAGATTGCCGATGCGGGATCAGTGTCGATCGGCTGCAGCGACTAAGACCTGCACTCCCTGGCTGCACATAGCAACCGCGGACCGCGCGCTGCAGAGTGGGCTAGCGTCGGGAGCCCTCTCTGTTTACCCTTAACAGCCGCATGATCGTTAAGGGGTTAATGATTTTTTATTTACTCGCCGGACTTCTCCTTTAAGGTCTCTGCATCTTTTACTGATTATCGTGCAATAAATCGTCAAGTCATTCCAATTTAAGCGATAATCTCCTGGTGTAAGCGCGGCAATGATCAAACTACAAACAAAAATTTGTTTGTATGTTGTTTCAGTTGAACTCAAAGTCATTGTTAATCGTTCTCATGTCTTTCAGTGTAAACATCGATCACAGTATATAGATACGGACACAATTAGGATACATACGAATGCAATTATGATCGCATAAACGACTTTTTAATAGTGATTTGTCTTCTTGTCTTAATCATTTAATACAAAAGTTCATTACTTGTCATTCGCTAAACGAGCGATTAAAGTGATTTATCTGTGCATGTAAAAAGACACTTAGGTCTCATTCATCCGTAATTCTGGATCCGCAAATACAGACAAATTCAGGACCCATTGATTTTTATTGGGCTAGCCATAGTTTTACGATCCACAATCCCTTCCGGTTTGACACCCCTGATCTAGACTACCATCTAGATTACAAACCACGTAAACCCCAAGGGTTTGTTTAAAAGGTTGGCCATCAGTCCATAGAGATGGACAAGAATACACATAGCATAGCTGTTGAGACAAAATAGTGTCTGACACCTGACAGCGACTTATTTCAAGGTAAATATATAAAAAAAGGATCTGGCATGATAAAATCTATGTCCAAACAGCTAAAAAATACCTCTTTGACCGCTTCTATATGCATACATACTGGGTTGAGCTGTGTAAGCTTGCAGGGAAGGAAACATCTCTACGTGTTAAGAAGGTCAGCGCCATATTGTAATAGCTTCACTAAATATACAAAATCTGACATCCTTAACAATGGGTATAGGGGAGAAAACTGCAACCATTTTTCCCAGGCAGCAGCTTATCTCCCAAAGAACATATTGTTGAAGTAAGGTGTCACCCAAACACATTAGATGGATGAGGGGTCCTTCCAAAATCAGCAGTATGGCCAGCCTTTCCTACAAATGGGTCCATATAAGACTTTGATGGCATTCCCTTGGGACAAGCCATTAATATCTTACCTGAAATAAATTATTTAAAACTTTGCATACAGCAAGTCTTATTCTAACAAAAGTACATAACATGCAAATACTGTAGAAGAAGCAGGGTAAAGCAGGAAGAGGCATGTACTTCCTATGTACATCTTCTGTCAGTTTGTGCTGAATTTACAGATGTCGGTGACAAGTTGACAACCTGTATTTATGTGGGTTGCAGAGGTAGCTGCATAATGGAGTAGGTGGATACACTATGAGTCAAGGAAGCTCCCAACTCAATCCTCCCAACATGACATTAAATCAGTTCTCAAAATTAGTTATAGATACTGGAAACTCATTGACAAAAAAATAATTAAAGTGAATGGAACTTTATATGTATGACTGTAATACTGTTATTGGAAGCCTGAATACAAGATGAGATACAAGTAGGACATAACTGTAGTTTTCCAGCAATCTGACATTTCTAACTGGAAGGCTACATGAGGGTGCCTGGTGACGTCATGCGACGGCATAGGAGAGTGTAAGGGAATGAACCACTATTGGAGAAGGGTGGCCAGGGGTGCTCTTCCAGACAGACAGAAATTTCTATTTCTATGTTAGGTGTGCTGTCTGTCTGCCTGAGTTTCCCCCCCCCAGCTGGCCGCAAGTGATTCGACCTGTGCACACCCCAAAGGCTGGCCTGCATAGTATATAATGAGTAGTGTATATATGTGTGTGTGTGTGTGTGTGTGTAAAGTTTGTATTTGCACAATTATGACACTGTGTTTGTTCTTTAACATAGACCCCTTGACCAGTAGCTAGAAATGGCTGGGTATTCAGGAGTGCTTGAAGTTAAAGGGACTTTTTCAGCACCTGGGAGGCTCACTTGGTCAAGGGGTGCTGTGAACAATTATAGCTCAGGGGGCCCAGTGTATTGCTGGAGCAGGCGCCGGGCCCCCTGATGCAGTGGGCCCTGTAGCAGCTGCTATGGCTGCTACATTTGTAGTTTTGCCCCTGCCCTTGACAAAGGTGTGTAACACACATCGGGCTACTGTTTAATGATTTGTGATACAATTAGTTCTATGAAATAAATATGCACTGAATGCACTTTCCTATCTCACAAGACTCTTGAACGTTCTTTTGATCAATGGGGCTCACTTGGCTTTGTAATGTGATGGCTGATTGGTGTGTATGCATAATTTAGCTTCATTGTAATAAATGTTCAATCCTCAACATACATAACAAGCCTGTAATAAATTGTATGCAAATATGAGAGTTGAGTAATCTGGAACAAATAGTACATGTGAAACAAAAAAAAAAGGGAAGTATGTAATCAGTGTACCACTGCAGGCATCCCGTCTGCAAACTACCAAGCGTGCAAGAGAGCAGTGATCTCCAAACCTTCTTACAAAGTCAAGTGTATAGACAAGGGCTGGAAAAGCATCAGAATAACTGTGACTTTTTAGGCTTAATGCTATAGTTTCTAGGTCCTTTTTATATTCTTTGGAGCTCATTGTTCTTAACTAAAATTAACATTGAGGCTTGTTGCGGTTTCAAAAATGAGGAAGAAGTAAAGTCAGTGACAGTTACTGAGTGTCGGTATTAATGTGCAAAGGACTCCGAGCCTGTGTCAGTGGGAAGATGCTGGGTATGGTACCTTCTGTTGTTGTGCCCCCCCCCATCCTGTAGATTATAAGCTCTTGTGGTCATTTGCTTTGTCATTTGTATTTGACTTTACTTTATGATTTGCATGTTAACCCCTTATAATGTGTACAGCGCTCTAGAATCAAGGAAGCTTTAAAAAGAAAGATTCCAAGTAAAATTGTGGATACTCTAATATATTAAAGGAGGCATTCAAACGGTCCGTAAATAATGGAGGTCCAAAGCGGTTTAAGGCTGCGTTCACACTACGTATATTTCAATCAAAACCAGGAGTGGATTAAAAACACAGAAAGGATCTGTTCACACAATGATGAAATTGAGTGGATGGCCGCCATATAACAGTAAAAAACTGCCATTATTTCAATATAACAGCCGTTGTTCTAAAATAACAGCAAATATTTGCCATTATATGGCGGCCATCCACTCAATTTCAACATTGTGTGAACAGAGCCTTTCTGTGTTTTTAATCCACTCCTGGTTTTGGTTGCAATACTGACTGAAATATACTGACTGAAATATACATATACTGACTGAAATGTACGTAGTGTGAACGCAGCCTAAAGCTAATGTACTGACACAGTGTGTCCCCCAAACTCTGGGGAGCTTATAGCATTGTAATACCTTATTTCACCTGAGCAGGAGCTGCAGGAATATTCAACATTTGTTGGTTCTCCCACAAATTGCATGAAAAGTTTTTCTTTAAAATAAGGGGTTTTAACAAAATAAATTGTCCAAAGTGGACAACCCCTTTTCATCCACATGTAAATTTAAGCAAAATTTTAAAAGTGACATTACTTATGTGCCCTATCTTGCACTGCTCTTTGTATTGTAATCCAGAGCAGTATTTACAATTATAGTGGCCTCAGAGCTGAAATCTTTCTGCATTCTTATGGTTTATCTGACAGATTTTTGAAGCCAAAGCCAAGAATGGATTTGAAAAGAGGAGGAAACTCACTCTTTTATAACTTGTTCCCTTTTTTTTTTTTCCCTACAGTAATTTTTATTAAGATTTTGTCATTTTGGAACATAGAGTAGTTCCACAAGGACAACCGTCAAGGTCAAAGTACGATCCATAACAGTGATAAAGACCATCACAAAAAATTAAAACATATCCAAGCATTCCACGGGGCAACATGAGGAGCAAACGAGCGCTGTCATCCGTCATTCTCCGCTCGCTGCCACCACTATTGCGAACAGTGGCAGCGAGCGGGTGAGTCCGGGGGGAGGGCGCGGGGAGCTGCCACATGTTGAAAGACAAATGACTGCAATGATCAGCCAACATCGTTTATGTCGGCTGAACATTGACTTCTTCTAGAGTATGGTCACACTGAGTAAAATAGGCGTAATTTTGCCGCAGAACTCTCCTCCGCGGAATTACGCCTGGCTCAGTGTGTAATAGCATTTCAATAGGAGAGCACGCGCTCCCCCGCAGCCGCCGCTCTCCGCTCAGAGAAGTGACATGTCACTTCTTTGAGTGAAGAGCGGCAGCTGCGGAGGAGCGCGCGCTCTCCCATAGACAGGCTATGGGACACTGAGACAGGCTGGATTCCATTCCGCCTGTTTTACTCAGTGTGAACATACCCTTACACGGTACAATTATCAGCCGAATACTGAGAGCAAATATTACTTACAATAGTAATTGTTGAACATTGGCTTCCTGTCCATAAAACACAAAGCAGAAGTATGGAGCATGAAGAGCAGAGTTTACAGACTGCACATGGTTATTACACAGAAGGATCAGTTTTGGCTTCAGAATTTTCTACCCTTTTCTTGTGGTCATAATAGGGATGAAATCTTTATGACAGCCACAATATGAAGACCCAAAGCAGTTCTACTGAGCCAAGCATCTATAATAATACACCCTGGCCTCAATCTGGCTATTCATTATATGGAATATTTTATTAACACAACATTACAATAGTGTCATTACAGACAACGCCTGTAGAATATGTGTATTACACTGCAGATCTAAGTCCAGTCCGTAAGCTGACTGTATATCACAGACTGTACTGATGCAGTGAGCTCTGGACCAGTTAAAACAACTCTGTACCTACAATCTAACCCTCCCGCCAAAAAACCACTTGTACCTTCGGATAGCTGCTTTTAATCCAAGATCTGTCCTGAGGTCCGTTTGGCAGGTGATGCAGTTATTGTCATAAACAACTTTTAAACTTGCAGCCCCGTGTCAAATTGGTGTGGCCTAGAGTGTGTGTGCCCTAGGATTGCCTCACCCCTCTGTCCCTCCTCCCCACCCTCCTCATCATTAGGATGCCCCTAGAACAAGTTCTCCTATTCATCACCTGTCTGCACATGTGCTGAATGGTTAAGGCACCTGTGCACAGTTTTTTTTATATGTCTTTATTAGCGCTGAGACAAAACAGGTGCATCTGTCATGGTGCACAGCGCCCATTTTTACACATTTTATCGTCGTAATAACATGAAAAGGGTAAGAATACTGCAAGAAACATCAAGAAAACATCCAATTGGTAATCTGACAAGGGCATAACCTCTGTCCGGGAGCTTCCACTCCCCAATTATAAATGTTGAAAGTAAATCAGTAAAGAGAACACAGAATAAAGCACTCGAATGATAAAGTAAGGCGTCAGATGTATTCGCCTTACAATCACACTATCACACCACGTGGACAATACCCGGACTACACAAAACAAACACGCAACCACAACAACCTCAAACAAAAAAAACAAAAAAAAGGAGGGGAAGGGGGGAAGCGGGATGACTAGAGAGAGGAGAACGTTAGGAAGAGAAAGGAAAGAGAAATAGGGAAAATAAGGGAAAGGAGAGTTAAAGGGGTTGTCCGGCGATAAAAAATTATTCACAGAATAACACACATTACAAAGTTATACAACTTTGTAATGTATGTTATGTCTGTGAATGGCCCCCTTCCCCGTGTCCCACCACCCCCACCCGTGTACCCGGAAGTGTGGTGCGCTATACATTACCTGTCACGTGCCGACCACGGTCTCCGATCCTCAGCAGTGACGTCTTCTTCGGGAGGTCAGCGGATCTTCCCGAGTGCCGGCCGCCCTCTGCAGCGTCATCCGAAGCTCAGCCGCGATTGGCTGAGCATAACTGTGCTCAGCCAATCGCGGCTGAGCAGCTGATGACGTGGCCGCGTCATCAGCCGCTCAGCCGCGATTGGCTGAGCACAGTTATGCTCAGCCAATCGCGGCTGAGCTTCGGATGACGCTGCAGAGGGTTGCCGGCACTCGGGAAAATCCGCCGGCCTCCCGAAGAAGACGTCACTGCTGACGATCGGAGACCGTGGACGACACGATATGCGGTGAGTATAATGCACCACACTTCCGGGTCTAGAGTGGGTGGGGGGAAACACGGGGAAGGGGGCCATTCACAGACATAACATACATTACAAAGTTGTATAACTTTGTAATGTGTGTTATTCTGTGAATAATTTTTTATCGCCGGACAACCCCTTTAAGAAGAATGTTCAGTGAGGAAGTGCCCTGAAGTGGAGCCTCGCAAACCCCAGAGCTCCCCCTACACCACTATGGCCAAAGAGAAGCTTATTAAGATGGGAGGCAAAGGGACCCCAGAGTACCACTAATATCCCCTTTCAAATACAAGTCAGAGTGGCGGTATGGGCGGACAAAGAAGTAAACCTGCTGTGGGGCATAATGTATCAGGAGAAACGTCTTCCACTTGTGGAAGAAGGTCTTTGCATGTTTTTCCGTGTTCCGTTTCGGCTCCAGTCTGTCGGCAGCCAAGAAAGATTTCAAGTCATCCACTACTGCACTAATAGTAGGCATGGTGGGGTTCAGCCACTTGCGTAATATCACACGTTTGGCAATGAAGAGCACCGCATGAACCAGAGGCGGAACCGATTTCAGGCCAGAGGCCTCAACATAGGATCCCTCGATAGCTTGAAATATTAGGGGTAGTGGTTCTACAGGAAGGGTTAGTTTCCAGTGAGTACACAGGTCATTTGCAACATCCTGCCAGAAGGACTGGGACAGAGAACAGGACCCACCTGTGCAGTGTTCAGACAGGTGATGAATAGCAAAAATCCTGCCAAGGGGCATTCCTAATGATAAAGAGGGTGGAGAGGAAGGACGGAGGGGCATCGCTATCCTAGGGCATGGCTACTCTAGGCCAGGCCAATTTGACAAGGGACTGCAAGTTTAAAAGTTGTTTTTTTTATCACAAAAACTGCATCACCTGCCGAACGGACCCCAGGACAGATCTTGGATTAAAAGCAGCTTTCTAAAGGTACAAGCGGTTTGGCGGGATCAGATTGTGGGTACAGAGTCACTTTAAAGCACTACGGTACTGAACTGACACTATCTGCTAGTCCTGAGTCTTAGAGCCCTATTACACCAGGCGATTATGAACCGTACTTGGCCGATCACGGCCAATCTGGCAGATATTTGTTTGATGTAATAGCACCTGTTAAAAAAACACAATCAGCCAACATGCACAATGTCAGCTGATCGTGGTCTTTCAACAGGTTGAAAATTTTTGCTCACGATAGTGATGGCCAGTTGCACATCATTCCATGTAATAGGAACAGCGGCAGTAGATCGCCGCTCTCTTCTATAGGCCTCCCAGACAATCTAAGGATCGTCTGTGCAGCCCCACCCACAGCTCCCCGCAATGAAGGATGGCTGGAAGGGGATTAAATTATTAATTGCTGCAAGGAAATGATCAATTGCTGCAATTAAATGATGCATTCACATTGCAGTTTCATTACGTTACGTCATGTGTGAACACAGCCTCACAGGATAGGCCATCAGGCGTTGAGGGTGGAGACACCTGACACCCCCACTGTGCATCATTCATTGTATAGTAGTAGCAACTAGTAGTAACTGCAACTCAGCTCCCTTCTGACCCTGTTCATTGTATAGTGTGGAGTGCAGTTGGTGATCGGGTTTCGGATGTTATTGTTATTGTTATTTCGAAAGTGATTGATGGCCTATGCTGTGCAAGAGCCATCAGTCATATAGTTCTGAAAAAAACCCATGCAGCATTTTCACTTAAAATTCAATTTGTGCTTTTTCTCTGTAATATCATCTGGAAAAGGATGAATGAATTAACTTTGATACTGTCAGACACATATATTTGACATGGGGAATCACCTGGCTGTGATTTATTCAACACATATTTGACATGGGGAATCACCTGCTTGTGTTTTATTCAACATATATTTGATAAAGGGAATCACTTGGTTGTGTTTTATTCAAACAGCTCCACAAGGAATAACAGTGGAGTGGCAAAATGCCAAGTTCTAAGAAAAGATGTCCTGGAATTGTTATTTTATAGGGAATACAAGCCAGGAGAGATCTGATGGGTCCTCTTTAGGCTATGTTCACACAATGAGCTATGTTCACACAACGTTTTTTCAGTTCTGTTAAAAATTACGTTGGTCATTTTGAGTCTAAAATAGCAGACGTCATTTATCTGTCTTGCCTCCTCTTAGTGCAATGACGGCTGTTGGTACATTATTGTAGTTTGGGGTTACTAAATGGCCTTTGGATGCGGCTTAATTGAAAAGTCCATTGAATTTAATAGTAAAAAGGGAGAAAGGAAGGTGACAAAAGAAAAACTGTGTGTGAACAACTAATAATAAAACATCCGCTGTTTGCAAAAGACGTCCAAAAATAATTGTCATTATCATTATTTTGACCTCCGCGGCGATAACATCCATTATTTAATACATTGTGTGCATTGGACGTCCGTCTTTCCAGTGACTTCAATGCATTGCATTGCAGTCAGTTAAATCGCGGCAAAAACGAATGTTGTTTTAAATAGCAAAAGCGTCCGTCTTTTCTCTATTTTTGACCTTGTGTGAACCTAGCCATGTACTGTTTTTGAAAAGAACGGCTGTTGTTTTCCATTAAAACAATGGCTGTTTTTTTTCATACTGCAATGATATGCATTGAAGTCAATGTATTGAACAACGGCCGTTATTTTGAGTGCCAAACAACGGCCATTGTTCAATGCATTGTGTGAAAACAACGGCTGTTGTTCCATTGATTCCAATGCATATCATTGCAGCATGAAAGACCGCCCATTGTTTTAATAGAAAACAACGGCCATTCTTTTAAAAAATAGTACGTTGTTATAAAATAGCCTAAGGGTAGAAACACACATACTGTATCTGCAGCAGATTTCATGCTGCGAGTTCTGCGAGACCTTCACTGTGAGTTTCAATCTGATTCCATACGCATGTAAGTTCCGGCCCCCTTAAACCGCCGCCTGGAACATACTTTACCTGGTTGCATCTGAGGCTCCCGACTTCCGTAGGTCCTACCAGGCCCATCAGTGACTGCGCTGGGGCCTTGCACTGATTGGCTGCGCGGGACCTACGGGAGCCGGGAGCCTCAGATGCAGCCGGAGCGCAGAACAGGTGAAGTTAAGGGGGCCAGCACTTACATACTCACAGTGGGATGACAATCCTGATGCGAGTATGGAATCACATTGAAACTTACAGTGAAGGTATCCGCAGCGGATTTCGCAAGACAGCTTTTTTTTTCTAAAAGAAAATAGTTGTAGTGTGAAGAGTTTATCTCACAGTCACAAGGTCATAAAAATACATTCTAGAATATGTGAAATGATGTTATAACAGATAGGCCTCTCAATATGTTTCCTGACCATCACAAGGAGTGATTCATAGATTATAAACTTTACTTCAACTTTATTCTCACTAAGATAAGTCAAGATCCTGTTGGTGGCCTTATTTACAAAATAACCCGACTTCACGTAATGACACATCACATGATGAAACAACCGGGCAGCGAGAGACCTCAGAGAGTATAGTGCAATGACACCTAACTGGAACTGGAGCAGTGAAATATATATATCCCCCCAAAATGAAATCCCTTCTGAAAGACCCTGGACTTTTCACAAAGTTGCTGCTCATGTCTGCAGTTTGATGTCACATATTGTGGAACTGTTTCAAGCCAATTGTGAAATATAGATACTGTATATTGTAAATTGTATCCACAGTTAAAGGAGAAGTCCGACTATTTATAAAATCCGGCAGGGGGAGGGGGGAAATTGATTACAAGTACAATCTTACCTCTCTGCCTCGGGTCCCCCGACAGGCTCCAGGAACCCTGGTGCTGACACCTAAGAACCCGGCAAATGGACTGGCCGCTCAGCCAGTCAATGACTGGGGCGGGAAGCCACTCCAGTCACTGATTGGCTGAGCGGCCAGTCCATTAGCCAGGACAGACCTACCCCACGAGTCGTGATGTCATCACAACTCGGGGGGAAAATGCTTTCTGGCAGGGGTCCCGAGGCCGGTCACCGCAGGTACAGGGAGAGGGAAGTTCATACTTGTAATCAATTTCCACCCTGCCAGCTGCTGTATTTTATAAATCGCCGGACTTCCCCTTTAAGGTAAAGGAACACATTGTACTGTAATGTAATGATATATCATATATAATATTTGTGGACAAATTGACAAGGCAGAGATTTTTGGTCTTTCCTTTCATTTGGACTAAGATACTGAGAAACATGCAGATACAGTTTACTGCCATAGCTCCTTATTACTGAGCCTGGCCAAGGCACAGTGGCTTTTGACACACTCCCCTTACACCTAGGGCACATATCCCACCACCTATACCCTGATCCAATGACCTAAACTGTAAACCTCAGAGATGGGAAGTGTTGGGTCAATGGGAGATCAGCTCAACTGTATGTGTATGTAATGTTCTAATAGAGAAAAACTGGATAGATGTGGATGCCAATACTGATTTATATAACCATCTTTGCATCTAAAACCTTACCACAGTCCAAGAGCGATCCTGGTCACCTCCTTTTTACCGCACCTATGGTGTGACCCTGTTGCTGTTCTGCCTGACATTAGATGTTCTAAAGGTGGACTGCAATTGACATCTGTAGTTGTTACCATAGGCTGCAAGAAGTATGTGTATAACCCATTAATTCAGCAGCCAGAGAGAGTTTCCTGTTCCTGTCCTGCCTGCAGTTTGCTGAGTAAAGAATCGTACAGCAGAATGCGTGGTCATCTGCAGAGTCAGGGAAGTGGCCTTTGCCAAGAAAAGAAGGGGTCAGTCTGTGACCTGAGCCATTGTTGGAAAAAGTACTGGAAGACAGGTCAGGACCACCTGATGCAGAGAGATATTTGGCTAAATAAGCCCCTGTACCAGGGGTGTAACTACCACTGTAGCAGCCATGGTGGCCGCTATGGGGCCCACCACATCAAGAGGCCCACCACATCAAGAGGCCCCATAGTCTGCTCTTGCAATAGGCTGAGCCCCCTGAGCTGTCATCATTTGGAGCACTAGGTGGCCAAGCAGGCCTCCAGGGTTCTGCACATGTCCTTTTAATGGTAAGTACTCCTTACTAGACTTGACAGCTTAGTGGTCATTCGGGAAGAGAGGGGGGCCCAATCCAAAGTTGGCTATGGGGCCCTGCCATTTCTAGTTACACCCCTGGCCTGTACTGTAAAGTGGCAAGTATAAGACTGTGTTAAGCCTCAAGCACCCAGTCTGCTATGGACTATAATCCTATTTCTAGGACTTTTGAGGCTTGTTGCCAGCAGTGTAAGTTAAAACCTGAAGTCAACCAGCACTATTAGTGGTACAAGAAGCTACTGTTAACCTTTGCATTAGCTGAATATTCCAGCCCTGTTTTATGTTGTATTATCAGAGTTAAGTGAGTGGTTTGGTCATCAATTCCCCTTGTGTCCGTTACACAGCAACGGTTATCAGCACGGATGCTACAAAGAAAGGATTATTGGTATAAACTGAACCTTTTCATCAAGTTAGTGTTGGAAAGTCCTAGTAAACATGGACTTTGATACAATGCGTTTACTCTACAGTTTCATTGTATGAGTGCGGGGTCCACACTTCAGATTAAAAGTGACCTGCACTCCTTTACATGAATAAAAGTCACATAGGGACTTCACTGGATATAAAAGTTGACACACCTAGTATCTCCTAGTATCCGCACATGAGTAATATACATAAGATGTACATGAGCTGTCACTATCAATAATTCATTCTTTTTATACAATTATCAAACATGGCTAAAATTCATGGGCAGCTTAAAGATATTATATCCTCAGGTGTCCTGATTTCAAAGCTATTCTTATTTTCTTCTTAGGTATTTTACTATTTACATAACTATTTGCATAGTCAGATGGGCAGGAACCTAATTTCAGTAGGGGTGTGAATGCTAGGCACAGGGGCAAGACCCTGATTTACAACCCCTCAGCCTCATATTCAGTAACACCCCTTCAACCTAATTTATACCCCTTAGCCTCATATTCACCCCCCAGACTAATGGACTAATAGTCACTCCCCAGCTTGATTAATACCCCCTTTGTTTGATTTATACCCCTAAACCTCATGTAGCCTGATTTACCTTATTCTCATATCCTTACCCCCTAACCTGATTTACCTCCATCAGCTTCATATTTATACTTCCTGAGATTGAATAAGACCCCCCTATAATTAGTACAAATGTCTTCCGCAGTACTGTACATAGTTAGTCATCTAATGGGTCCCTGTTCCTATTAGGACATCTAAATTCACCACAACAATTTTTACACTTGATATATAATAAGACCAAAATTACAAAATAAAAAAATGAAACTAAGGCTAACTGCAAAAACAAATGCAGTTGTGTGCCATCTAATAGGATCCATTGACTTTGTTATTAAAAAAAATTGCTTCTAAAGTGATCTGGTTTTTGTTTTGACGTGGTTGACCACATTTTCCTGCATGTTAAAAGGAGGAAAAGTCCAGCGTTTTCTAAAACCCTGCATCCTGCAGGGTGCGGGGGGAAATTGATCACAATTGGTGGTATGTGTCAGCCGCGGGACCCCCAGTGGAAGTCCTTTTCCCTCGAGTTGTGATGACCTCACGTCCCGGGGGAAAAGGCCTGCCTCGGCTGCAGAACTGTTCGCTCAGCCAATCAGTGACTGGAGCAGCATCCCGCCCCAGTCACTGACTGGCTGAGGGGCTAGTCCATCAGCCGGGTTGTGATGTGGACACCCCGGAGATCCCAGGTCCCGCAGCCAATCCCACCACTCACGGAGGGTACAATTAGAGGTAAGTTAGTGATTGTGATCAATTTCCCCCCTCGCCCTGCAGGATTTCAGGTTTTAGAAAACGCCAGACTTCTTGTTTAAACAGACTTTAAAAATGCAGTGTGAACCTAGCCTAACTCCACCATACTAAGTTTCTGAAAGTAAACACCTTCCACATTAATCCAATGTCCTTCTGCTCTTTATACACACAGGCAACTTCATACAATTTTGTGTGCCAAAGTGGATTATTTCATAATAAACATATAAAAAAAAAACTGTATGTATAAAAAAAAATTGTGGCTAGAAGTGTCCCCCAGACAGAAAGATACAGTATAGGAGCCACACCGCATAAAAATTTAATATAAAATTTTAAATAAAAGTTTAATATGCACAGTTCATGCATACCCCTTAGACAGTGGCGTAGCTACCATGAAGGCAGGCCACGACACTGCTACAGGGGCGGTGCACTAAGGAAGCCCACAGGCCCAGACTGGCATCTATGAACGCTCACAGATAAATGCTGTGGTTCTCTTACACACAGAGCAAGAAGCCATTGGCTTCCCGCCCTGACAGCCCCTCATGTGGCCGGAGGCAGCACTGCATCTCTGTCCCAGAGTGATATCACTCGTGCACTTTGGAGCTCAAAGAAAGAAGGAATGTCAATCACTGCTGCTGGGCGTACTGACAGGCAGAGAGAACTGCAAGGCAAGCTCTTCTCCTCAACCACATGCTTTATTAAACATTGTTTTGCAAGGAACTAAAGCTACAAAGCAAGCAACCCTCAACATGGTAGGAGACCTGCTAACAACATCTCTCCCGCCTCTGGAAGCTTAATTGGCACAATTGTGCTGATCGGTTCCCTTTAAGCCATGATTGTTGGAGAATAGAATAGCATTGGCATTTTTAGCACAAAGAAAAAGTGATAAAAGCGTTGGCTTCCTTGGCGCAATCCGTCTGGACCAGGAGTCTGATGTCTGGATCACTGGGTCTCCTCAATGTTACTGGTGTCCGGTAACATTGAGGAGACCCAGTGATCCAGACATCAGACTCCTGGTCCAGACGGATTGCGCCAAGGAAGCCAACGCTTTTATCACTTTTTCTTTGTGCTAATCTTGCTGACTGAACTCCTGGCTGAGTTACCGGAAGGTGGCGGGATGCAATCCCACTGCAATTTCAAGCTCTGAATAGTGTCGTGCCTAATTCAGTACGACCACACCAGGTGAGCGTGCATACTATGGACTTGTGTTTGTGGCTCTCTCTGAGTTAATTTTCCTGCACATGCAGCGCTTATTGCTTTTTTCTTTCATATATTAGCATTGGCATTTTGACATTTATCAAGTCACTTAGTAAATAAATGTATGTAAACAGCACCTACCTGCACTGAGAGCTGGTTCTCATTGTTCTGTAAAATCCTGTATGTGTAGACACACTTCTGGTATCTAAAAACACAAGTTGTATCATTATACAATATCCACAGTATATACCGACCCTATCAACTTTCCTCTTGTTAACACTAGCTCCAAGGGGTAAAAACACACAATGTAGTTACTTTGCGGTTGGCCATATGCAGGCAGTGCACTGTCAGGGTAGGTTCACACTTAGGAATTAGGTGAGGAATTGAAGAGGAATCCGCTTTTATTTCAGCTTGAAATTCCTCCCGTAAAATATGTACAGAGCAATGCCCCATTGTGTTCAATTGGATTTTTGCTCTGTTGTTTACACTGCAGAATTTCTGAGCAGAATTTTCTGCCGCTGATCTGCTTTCTACCCAAAGAATTGACGCGCCAATTCTTTGGCCCCGTTCACACAGAGCAAGAGCACCGAATGAGAGGGCACACGCTCCTCCACACGTGCACCCTCTCATTCACTCACAGCAAAGCACTGAGATTGGCTACGGAATTTCGCCACTGCTCAGTGTGAAAAGGGCCTTTGGGCGGATTCTGCTAGAGGAATCCTATAGAAGTCAATGGGGGCTTAAATTCTGCTTTAATTCCGCATGCATTCTACTCAAATTCTGCCAGAGCTAAATAGATGAGTAATTTCAAGCAGAAAACTTTCCCCTACAATTCTAGAATTCCTCAGTGTGAATTTACCCTTAGAGACCGGCCTGCTTATGCATATCTGAATTTGCATATCTGAGTTGTTTTAAAACTGGTAAAACTGGCAAAAAGTACTGACTGCTTATGGCCAATCACAACGCCACTGTATCATCAATGAAAGTCATGTCATTGGGGCCAGTGTTGAGCGGAGAGGCCGAACTGTTCAGGTTCGTCAACTTTCTCCGAACCCAAAGTCTCAGCATTTGACTCCTTGTGGCTACAGAAGTTGGATGTCCTGGAAAACATGGATACAGCCTATGGTCAAATGCCGAACCAGCCTCTCCACTAAACACTAATTATGACCCACCTGATCCAGGAAGATATTTTTCTGTACAGTAGAGATAATATGTATTTGATACACTGACAATTTTTCCACCTACAAAGAATGGAGAGGTCTGTAATTTTTATCGTAGGTGCATTTCAACTGTGAGAGAGAGAATCTATTAAAATTCCTGATTTTGAAATAATTATTTGCATTTACTTGCATGAAATACATGTTTGATCACCCACCAAGCAGCAAGAATTCTGGCTCTCACAGACCTGTTAGCTCCTCCTAGTCGTCTGCCCTCATTACCTGTATTAATTGCACCTGTTTGAACTTGTAACCTGTACAAAAATCACCTGTCCACACACTCAATCATACTTGAACCTTTGCAGATCCGCAAAAGGAAGAGGAGCTACACCTGGGACATCAGTGTTACGGAACGTGTGAATGTAGCCACTTATGTAAAATGTTTCTGGGTATTTTCACATTGAGGAATAGGCGAGTATTCAGCAAGGAATTGAAGAGGAAAGTTTTCTGCTTGAAATTCCTCTTCTAGGGCCAGCTGACTAAGTAAAGACGGCATAATCCCGCCGTGCTCAGTGTGCTGCTTTGAGCGAATGGGAGAGCATGTTAGTTCCTTGAGCGGAGAGCGGCGGCAGCGGACAAGCGGGCACCCTCTCATTCACTCAAAGCAGCATACTGAGCACGGCGGGATTCCGCGGCGGACCTTTCAATTACACTGTCTTTACTCTTACTCAGACTACGGAATTCTCGCGGATAAATTCCGGGGAATTCCGACGCCTGTACGCGCTCACGGCCATGCACCTTTCCGCCGGCTCCATAGACACCATTCTATGGGCCAGCTGATTCCGCATTCCACTGAAAGAATTGACGTGACAATTCTTTTGCCGGAATGCGGAATCAGACGGCCCATAGAATGGCGTCTATGGAGCCGGCGGAAAGGCACGCGGCCGTAAGCGCGTACTGGCGATGGAATTCCGCGGAATTTATCCGCGAGAATTCTGTAGTCTGAACCCACCCCTATTCTGTTCTGGCAGAATAGGAGCTGAAATTGAGCAGAATGCATGCAATGTCAATTCTTTGGCTGGGTTCAGGGTACAGAATCCGCTTGGATAAGTTCCGGCGGATTCCGTCACTTGTTCCTGTTTGCGGCAGCGTGCATATCCCCCGGCTCCATAGACACCATTCCGCCGAGAGAAGTGAGATGTCAGTTCTTTCGGAGGGAAGCTGAATTCGCCCGGCCCGGCTCATTATAGGAGCAGTGTGTATAGCTGAGTGTAGGCTTATTATTATTAAACCAAGTTACAATTTTGAAAAACTGTGAGATCTTCTTGCAAAACACTCTTAATCCAAGTTACTCTAAAACCAAGGTACCACTTTATATCTTTGTGAGAAAGGATTTCACAATAATTTAATCATTTATTGATTAAAATTTCTGATCTGTCCATGTTAAGGAGTCCAGTTAGTGGCAAGGTATCTGAGTTACCGCACATGATACTGACCATATCAGAAAGTGTTTGTGGATCGGTACCATGTTATGCCAGTTTGGTACACACAAGAAGAATTGTCTTGTCTGTCTTTTAACTCCGAGTCCATATCTCCTTCTCCTACTGTATGCATGTTGTTAGGCCTATCTACCAGTCAACAATGTTGCCTTAGCAACTAGAAGCTTATTGTACTGTACTATTGTAATACAGCCCGAACGTAGCATTGGGTTCCTGGTTAAGGGGGTAAGGAGACTTTGGGGGACATTTACTATTAAGTACTACAGAATATTAGTTAGTTTTTTACCTGGCTGAATAGGACTAATTTAACAAATATTTATAAATTTGTGAATAAAAATAATTGCAGAATAAACTTGAAAAAAACAAAACCCTGGGTAATGGCAGCATTTTAGAAATACTGCTTATTGCCTACTTCAACCCAACTGCATTGTGATTTTATCACCCGTAGGCTGTAGATGTAGCTTGAGGCCGAGTTCACACATCTTATGACACTGAACAGAACAGCCGGTGTCAGTGAAGATTATCCCAGCCGATACTGCAGTACCGGTCGGATGATATTAATTTTTATTGAATTGGGATGTGGGCTCATCCCAATTCACCATTGCACACAATGGAGAGTGGGGCCATTGTGTAAACTGACATGTCTGTGCGGCCACTATTCAAAGAATAGCGGCCACACAAAACTGACATGTCAGTTTTTCTTGCGGCCAGTTGGAATCCCGGCCATAGCGTATACTATGTGTATACACTCCGGCCAGGATTCCATTCATTTAAATAAAACGTATCTTTTGCATTAATATCGGTCGTGATTTATGCAAAAGATACCTTGTATGAACATAGCCTAGGGGTGCATTGACACATACAGAAACCACAGCAGATTTGATGGCACAGATTTAAAGCTGCAGATTTGCTTTGAATCTGCAACTTCAAATCTGCACCATCAAATTTGCTGCAGATCCTGTATGTGTGAACACACCCTAATAGTTGTATTGTAGCCCTGGCCAGATCTACAGAATATACCACCCCTCATTGTTGCACACATTAGGAGAAAACCTGGTCAGCTGTCATCAATCGCAGATTGGCATCGCTGGTAATGATCACTGGTTGCAGAAGTGACAGAGGACGGCCTCGGCAGACAAGTGATTATAGGGTGGGTGATCTATGACCAAAGCAACAGGATAAAGCCACAAGGCTGGCGGACACATTGCACACTCTCTGCACCTACAATGTATGAGATTGTTATCCTAGTAGTACATGTTCTCTCATATCCACAGGACAGCGTGTAACTAGCTATGGGTGTCTGACCACTGGGACCCCCATCATTTATGAGAATGGAAGTCTATTGTTTTCCAAGTAAATTGAGTGGTTGCTGACTTATCCATTCATTCTCTATAAACTTTGAACATTGCAGAGCATTGATCTTGGTCATGTTCAGAAGTCCCATAGAGAGTGAGTGGACGGTGGTCAAACATGCACACTGCAATTGACCTCTATTATTATGATTAAAGGGGGTTCCCAGTGGACAGACCCCCACAGATCAGCTTGTTTTCCCCTATTCTGTGAATATGGGATAACTTTAATCTTGGATTAACCACTTTGAGGACTATGTAGAATTTTCAGTGAAGTTATTCGGTTATCGAAAAACAAGCTGGCGAACATCATACCCAAACCAGTGGTTACCCTACAGCATGGGCCTCCAAACTGCAGCCCTCCAGCTGTTGCAAAACCACAATTCCCATCATGCTCGGACAGCTAAAGATTTGGATTTGGCTGTCCAGGCATGATGGGAAATGTAGTATTGCAACAGCTAGAGGGCCGCAGTTTGGAGACCCATGTCCTACAGGTTGTAATATCACTGTATGTATGTGATTCTCTGTGTTTCTTCTTAGGCCATCTTAAAGGGGTTTTCTATCATATTGCTGGGATGCCTATGTATGTGAAGCAGCTTACACAAAATCACAGAACAATATCTTACATCTAGATACACAGGAAGCAAGTGATATACACCAGTGCAATGTCAGTCTGTGAAATTATCTTCTGCTTCCGAATAAATATCTACTTTTCATACATTCTGAGGTTTTCTATAATGTACTTCTATGTTTTCTATAGATGCAGATCCTTGAGACTTCAGTCAAGTTGTTAAACTCTCTATCCAGCAATTCTTAATTTCCATTACTTAGAGACAGATGACCAATATATTGCAGTGGCATCTTCTTTTGGGGTTGTCACCCAGCTTTCCCAGAGTCTGTAAAGGGCAGTGCTACTTCCTCTTTTATCCTATTTTTGCATTACTAGGCACATTGATATTATATGAGACTAGGAAAGCTGGGTGATACATAATAAGTGACATGTACAATATGTATTGGAAAGCTGGATGACGTATAATAAATTACGTGTAGAACATATATATTGGGTGATGTAATAGTGACTTTAATGACTACTCCCTAACTTTAATATTATAATTCTTTATTATAATTATAGCAAATCATAAAGTTAAAGCTTTTGACTGTCCCGGCATGATGGGAGTTGTAGTTTTGCAACAGCTGGAGAGCCAAGGTTCTGTACCTCTGATCTACAGTAAAGTACAGAGAGTATAATCACCCAGCTTTCGCATATTGTTACCTAGAAATGACGACATTGAACCTCATCTAAGAAATCTCAAAGTCAATTCTACCTAATATGTTAGGATTAGAGATGAGCGAACCTTGAGCATGCTCGAGTCCATCCGAACGCTCATCTCTAATTAGGATATATTCACATGTACAAGCTGTGTTGCAGACATTTTTGCACCTGTCCTGTTTATGGGTGTTGCAGAAATCCATGCACATCCTACAGAAACAACCCAATTCAGAGATTATTTGTAGTCTGCAACAAATCTGCCATGTGTGAATATACTCTTAGGGTGCGTTCACAAGTACAGGATCTGCAGCAGATTTGATGGTGCAGATTTAATGCTGTGTTCAGTTATTTAGATCAGATCTGCTGCAAATCTGCTGTGGATCCGCAGAATGAAATCCGCTGGGATACGGTGTGCGAGTATAGCTGCCCTTAGGGTGTGTTCACACGTACAGGATCCGCAGCAGATCTGCAGCAGGTTTGATGGTGCAGATTTGATGCTGTGTTCAGTTATTTAGATCAAATCTCCTGTGGATCTGCTGCGGATCCACTGCGGATCTGCACCATAAAATCCGCTGCAATATGGTACTTGTGAAGTATCCCTAAAAGTGTTTAAGACTGCAACTCTTTACATTGCATTAAAGGTCAGTAAATATGCCCTGCAGATGGGACAGCTATTCCTCTATTGTGTTAACATGTGCAAACATGTGCAATAATAAAATAATAATAATAATAATCATAAGTAACATGTCACTTACAGTACGCAAAGAGCATATGCCCGGCACACAGATTCACTGTCTCGTACAAGGAAAGTGCCATCCTTGCCAACCTGTGACAGCAGGTCTTCAGCTTTGGAGCGAGTGATGTTCCCATGGTACCAAGAGAAAGACATCTCAGTGTCAATGCAGTATTTCCAGAGGCCTCCCCCCCTGACAGTCCTCCCTGCAGTCAGGACCCTGCAGACAGTACAGCTCACCAAACCCTGCACTTGTTCAGGAGCCTAAATGTTCTCCCTAAGTTCTCTTGTTCTCTGTGTTACATTGTTTCCTGTTTTAAATGCAGAGATGCAAAGGAAACAGTAACATGGGGACTTCCTTATTGTAACCACAGCTGAGAAGGGAGGGGGAGGTAGAAACGCATGACAAATTTGTACTATAGTACCAGGCAGCTGTATTTTACTAGTAGCAATTATATCAAATTGCAGTTATATATAACTCTGCTGGGAGCATTCAATAACTGAGACTTGGGAGGGTTTATACTGAACCTGCCACCAAAAAACAGCAGGAACAGCTTTTTGCAGACAAAAACTATTATCGCTGTCAGTTTCCAATTTTTCAAAACAGCCGGGGATTTATTAATAGGAGGTATTGTATAAGGTCTTGTTCACACACTGCAGATTTTATTAGTATTTGGAAGCCAGAACTGGGCAACTATAATAGAAAGTTTTATACTTCTCTACTTTGCATCTACTTATAGTTCCCTTCACCGCCATATCTACATCTAAAACCCTGCGTGAACCTTCAAGATGTCGAGAAATCAACATTCACATCATCTCTTCAATGCAAGTAACCACTCACCACTGCGAAAAAGGGTTTTCTGATATCCTCTATCTCTGCAGATCTGTCACACGTAAGGGTTTCAAGTAACCTGAGTGAATGCAAATTGCAATTCTTTCACTTCTGTTTTTTTTAGATATTTCGAGAAAAAACTAAATTTTATGAAATTCTCACAAGTAAAAAGAAACAATGTGCAATAGTCATAGATGAAATCCAAAATGGGGACAAATCCGAACAAGTCTACAGCATTGCCTGGAAGTAGAAAACTGGCATAAGGATGGTCATAGACCATGAGGGTATGTTCACACAAAGCAGATTTTATGCTGTGTATGTGCACAGGGTATACTGTACATGTGAACATAACCTAAATCTATAGTGTTGCAAATTAGAAAAAAATATATATTTTTTTTATTTCATTTTGATTTCCTGTGTTAAATCTGCATTGTAACAAATCCACAATTTGGTGCAGATTGACTTATGGAAAATCTACAGCAGTTCCTTTGTGAAGGATCAAACTGTACCCCAAAGTACAGTAAAATATGTAGTGTCCCAGTACAGATGGTCCACTATGTTTTATGTCAGCTAGGTAAACGGTAAGGGTCCTTTTACACTCACAGATATCCGACCACTTTATCTGACAGATTTTTAAAGCCAAAGCCAGAAACAGACTATAAACAGAGACTATAAAGCAAAGACTGACATTTCTCCTCTTTTGAAATCTATCCCTGGCTTTGGCTTAAAAAAATGTGTCAGATAAATTGGTCAGATATCTGTGTGTGTAAAAGGACCCAAACTCTGTCCGGTGTCACACAAAGGGGATGAAGCTGCATTTGCATTTTCACCACTTAGTGTCTCACTTTCCCCTCTGTTTGTAAGAGCACAGCTGGAGTATAAAGGGTTAACTTCACTGTTTCCACCAATCACAGGTGCAGGTACCACACACAACTCTCAGCCACTCACACTCTTTCTTGTTACACAGCCCTACCAATGGGAGGTTAAACCTGGTAACCACTATAAAAGCCTAGTTAGTTCCTAGTGGGAGGACTTAGTCTTTTGTCTGGTGTATGGGAGACAGAAAAAGCAAGCTAGAGAGTTCCTGCTGCAGCAATACCCGGACCTGGCCCAGGGGGCCAAAGCCCTTGTCAGGGACCAAGAGAGAGAGAAAGGTTTTTCTTCAGAGAGAGATTTGAGCTATTATGCATTGCTAAACCCACAGGAGGGGTAACCACCCTCTAGGGAAACCTTGTCCACACCAGATCCTTCTTCATTATTTTCAGGATAGTCTAAAGAAGTCAAGGGACTGATCTGCAGTAAGACAAAGAGCACAAGCTGAAGTATCTTACTGATCATGCGCGGCTATCTGGAGAGATCCTGGGAGGTCTCAAGAAGTCTGCTATGCCCAGTTGTATAGGCCTGGGGCTCGTACTAGCCAACCTGGTACTCTCTGAACTGTACCTTCCTTAAGTCAAGCTTCACTTCTATTTTCTCTCACTAACTACTCAGTCATTACCTCACGCACTGCTGTCACCTGCACCTGTCAGGTTCTAAATTCTATTACCAGTATTGCACTGAAGTTCACTGAAGTGCTGGACTCACATTGTGCTACCCTTACAAGTGCCGGTGCCTGTGTGTCCGAGGGTGGGTATCACCACTTCTGGCCCCTGTGACAAGTGTTCCAGCTACAAAACACCAAACACCAACCTGCTGCATAACACCCTCAGCACCCCGGGCCACGGCAAATACAGTAAAGCAAAGTTCATTAATAGAGATGAGCAAACCTCGAGCATGCTCCAGTCGATCCGAACCCGAACTTTCGGCATTTGATTAGCGGTGGCTGCTGAAGTTGGATAAAGCTCTAAGGCTATGTGGAAATCATGAATATAGTCATTGGCTGTATCCATGTTTTCCAGACAACCTTAGAGCTTTATCCAACTTCAGCAGCCCCAGCTAATCAAATGCCGAAAGTTCGGGTTCTGATCGACCCAGACCCGGTTCGCTCATCTCTATTCATTAATGTCAGCCACATGTTTTAGAAAAAAAATCCCTATTGAAAAACATTCTGTTAAATTTGAAATCCACGCAAATCTAATTCTGCTTTCACTGCAGATTTCACCCATTCAATGTATTGGGGTTAAATACACAGTACGCTGTGCAATTGGTAGCAAAATCGACATGTAACACAAGGTTTTTGCTGCAGAATCACTGTGGATTCATTGGTAGATTTTGGTGGAAATGCGAAAGGTGCGTAACAGCTTTACAATCTCTACATACACATGTAATACGCCTATGAACCACATTCTATACATTTCAATGGAAGACACATTTCTGCCCATATACCTTGCATGTGAGGTAAATGATAGGTTATGCCAAATTGTTTATGTTATGCCAAATTGTTTATTTTACTTTTAATTTCAAACATAAAAAAACACTGTTGTGGGTCACCACTGAGGCCAGTGATTGGCTAAGCGGGTATTTCATATGTGTCAGAACTGAGAAAAGGAAGTGCTAACAATGGGGATTCTGTTGCCCACTGTGTCTGAGGAATTATTGAAAATAGAAGCATGTTCTACTTTTTATTTTATATTATCTTGGATTTTTATTTTGATGGGGTTTTTTTATATATATACTGTATGTGGTTTTTTTTTTCCTTACCCCATGAGCAGTTAGAAACACGAAAGTGTTTACTCTTGTTATAGTGTTTACTCTTGTTATATTTAAAAGGTCACTGTTGTTTGACCCCCCCCCCCCCCACCACCAATTGATAACCCATGCAATTTTTAACATATCTGTAAATTATTACATATACCAAACATGACTCCCTACCATAGGTAAAAGCCCTAAAGTCTTGGCCACTAGGTGTCTCACTTCCCAGCAATCTGCTGTCCACTGACTCTTGTTAAGGGAATTCTGTCTAGCAGAAAATGCATCCTACGTCTAGCAGAAAGACATGCATAGTCTGCCTCCTCCAGAGGGTCCAGAAGGTAAAAACCAAGGTTTCCATTTCCCAAGAGCAGCTGTTCCTGGCATAGCTAGTTATCATTAGGAGCAATACAGTGCTTAGACCAGAGCTGCATTTGTGATGTATTCCTAGCCTTGCTGTTTATGTGATTTTTTTCAACTCACCTTGCAAAGCCTGTGCACCAGTAACCCCTTCCACCCCACATACAACCCATAGTACTGTACTCTAAACCATCCCCTAGCAAAGTAAAGCCTGTTCGGTATAAGCAGTGCACATATGTCAGAACTAGGGCATAGTGAGCAGGTATGCATAGTATAGTAAATGGTGAGCGATTGGCCAGACAAGTAAGGGAAAGGAAGTCCTTGCTTGAGTGTGGCTGACAAACAGCACATCTCTGGTAGGAGATGATGACAAATAACTGTGCACCATGTAGGGGGCTCTCAGGGGCCCAGTGACCGCACTAAACTGCATGACCTTTTTTATCACTCTTGTTAACATGACCAAAGCACGCAGGTTCTTTTGAAGGCCCCGGTCTCATTCAAGTTTATTTTACAATTAGATATTTATTTTTAGCCCGTTTTGAAACTTTTTATGTCCTGGCCTTAATATAACTTACATACAAATTATAGCTCACTCACTCTCATTGCATTTACATTTTTTTGAAATATAGCCCACTATTAAAGGGAAACTATCAGCATGTTAGTGCTGATATCTCCCTGCAGCCATCTATATCATCTTCCCAGTGCCGGCCTTGTTTTCTTTGTAGGTTCCGCTGTTTTGGAAAACTTTAATCCAACTGAAATTTGGATCTTGTATAAAGCACTGGGGGCATTCTTCAGCCCCCTAGTGCACCCTTTGATCAACCTGCTTGTGCATAATTAAATATGCATAGGTAGGCGTGAGCAAAGGAGGCAGTGGGTGGGCTGAACGGTGCACTGGTTGGCTGCGGAACACCCCCAGTGCTCTAAACAAGATAATTTACAAATTTCATTTGGAATAAACTTCTCTAAAACTGCTGGACCTACCAGGAACATAAGACCGGTGCCGGAAACAGATAAGTGAGGTAGGCGGATGGAGGGAGATATAAGCAGATTCATCTGCACAAACCTGCTGATAATTTCCCTTTAAGCGCTTTTCTCATTTCCTTATTTCAAGCAATAAGCAGATGCTTTGGCAAATTGTGTCTTTAATAGGGTGAGGTTCTTGACATCCTGAGCTCCCCCTGGTGGAAACATTTGTGTCTGTATAGTAGAGCCTAACCTTTAGTAGGTGATACATCACTTTAAAATATGAAATACATTGACGGTTGAAGCATTTATTCTCCTCTTTATAATAAGGGTTGAAAACTGACTGATCAGCAAAATTATCCAGAATGTTTTCCTATTAGGATTCATATATGACTGCTGTTTGTATTTGGCTGGTGCACTGTACAACTCTGTCTGCTGGAGGCAAGTTAACAGCAGAATGCTTTAGCCTAGGATTATCCCTGTTATTTCCTACAAGCAGGTTTCTTTTCTAAAGAAAATAAGTTATTGCTTTCAGCATCATTAATCTTTGGCACAATGTCTCAAGATAGTTATAATGCCTATGTGATGTCACGGCACAGGTAAAATACCCACAGTAATGTCGCTGAAAAGGGATAATGCCACAGCTCAGGGATAATACACATGGTAATGTCACAGAACAGGAAGAATGGACCCAGTGATGTTACAATACAGGGATAATGCACACCTTGATGTAACAGCTCAGGGATAATGAACACCAGGGCATAGAAATAAATTAAATGTGATGCCACATTAGAGGGATGATATAAGACATGAAATTACAGGACACGAATATAATTTATTTTTTTTATTATTCCCAGTAATCTGCATTCAATTTTCTTTAGTGCTTCCACCAATAGTCCCTACTAGCATCACCTCACAAGTTTACTGTATGCTATGCTGGTAGCAGGCTTTCAGTGTGGGATGCATCACTGCTTCATGCACCGGAAGCTCGTTTGAGAGGAAAGGAGCTGTGTCGGATGAGTCTTTTGGTTTTGGTTTTATCTTCATTGGGCAACATATGGGGGCAGCAGGGGCCTGACGCATATAAGGGGTTACAGGGAGATTAATATCTATAGAGGGATTCACCTAACTACTATATAGGAGGCACAACTCCTGGAAGACATAAAGGAGGATTCTTACAAATTTATGGGGACTAACTGCTATATGGCTAAACAGAGGGGGCCTAGTTACTATATGGGGGGAAAAGAGGGGGCCTAACTACTATATGGAAGCACAGAACAGGCGTAACTACTTTATTGGGGCTCAGAGGGGGCCTGACTCATATTGGCACAGGTGGGGACTTTTTTATTATATGACCCCATAAAGGGGGCCTGTATGTTATCCTAGGCCACAGAGGGACCTAACTATTATTTGATGGCCTAACTTAGTGTTTCCCAACGGGGGTGCCGCGGCAAACTGGGGTGCCGAGAGAACCCGCCAGGGGTGCCGCGGGATCCCGGTGGGAAATGTGCACTGTCTCTTTAAGCATCCCGAGAAGCTGCGGCTGCGCAGCTTCTCGGGATGCACAGATCGCTTTGATGTTCCGCCTGCACAGTGAGCAGGCGGAACGTTAAGGCAAGCAGAATGCAGGAGCAGGACCTGTCAGCGTCCTGCTCCTGCATTCCCTCCCATAGGATGACGGCACTTCATACCAGCAGCCTATGGGACTCAGGCAGGCGGGATGATGTGACGTCATCACGCCTGCTGGAGGTCCCGTCCCTGCGGCTCGCAAGATGGAGCCCGGATTAGGTGAGTAGGATGTTTGTTTTTTTAGGGGCACCTCTGGGGGCATTATTAGTTCATAGGGGACACCACTGGGGGCATTATTAGTTCATAGGGGGCACCTCTTGGGGCATTATTAGTTCATAGGGGGCACCTCTGGGGGCATTATTAGTTCATAGGGGGCACCTCTGGGGGCATTATTAGTTCATAGGGGGCACCTCTGGGGGCATTATTAGTTCACAGGGGGCACCTCTGGGGGCATTATTAGTTCATGGGGGCACAGCAAGGGGCATTATTAGTTCATGGGGGCACCTCTGGGGGCATTATTAGCTCATGGGGACACCTCTGGGGGCATTATTAGCTCATGGGGGCACCTCTGGGGGCATTATTAGTTCATGGGGGCACATCTGGGGGCATTATTAGCTCATGGGGGGCACCTCTGGGGGCATTATTAGTTCATGGGGGCACAGCAAGGGGCATTATTAGTTCATGGGGGCACCTCTGGGGGCATTATTAGCTCATGGGGACACCTCTGGGGGCATTATTAGCTCATGGGGGCACCTCTGGGGGCATTATTAGTTCATGGGGGCACATCTGGGGGCATTATTAGCTCATGGGGGGCACCTCTGGGGGCATTATTAGCTCATGGGGGCACCTCTGGGGGCATTATTAGTTCATGGGGGCACATCTGGGGGCATTATTAGTTCATGGGGGCCACCTCTGGGGGCATTATTAGTTCATGGGGGCACCTCTGGGGGCATTATTAGTTCATGGGGGCACCTCTGGGGGCATTATTAGTTCATGGGGGCCACCTCTGGGGGCATTATTAGCTCATGGGGGCACAGCAGGGGATCCTACATACAAGGGGCATCCCACATTCCTACTCACTTTACTGCACATAACACCAAACAGCGCAGTTACTTTGGGAGCCTACAGGAGGGTGAAAGGAAAGGAAGTTGCTAGAAATGTGCGGAGCCTAAATTGTTTGTCTTGCAGGTTCTGAAAAGATGAAACATATCTGGAAGGAATCATCATGGAGGTCTGGGCCGGATGGAGAGGAAAAGGGAAAGTGACGCCTCAGATCAAAGAAGACGTCACCTGTGAGTCACTGTATGACAGTTTTCTTATTTTGTAAAACATTATTTAGTAGGGGTGCCCCGAGGTAATTTTTTTTTCCGAGGTGGAAAAGGTTGGGAAGCACTGGCCTAACTACTACATGGGAGCGCAGTGGGTACTGTTACAGTGTGGAGCAGTACAGATGGGGACTTTGTATAGAGTTGAGGATAATGTTTGCCTGGCAGATTCGAGTTGTGGATTGAAGAAGTCTTCATAATGGCCAGAGCCAGATGGAGAAGAAAGGAAAAGTGAACAACTCAGAGAGAAGATCAGAGAAGATGCCTCCCTGTGGTCACTGGATGTAACTGCCTTTATAATCACTTATATGGAGTGCAGAGCCTGTGTGCCATTGGTATTTATCTATATATGGGTCAGTGCATGAGAGGAATTCTGCACTTTATATTGTTAGAAACCGGGCAGCAGGACAAGACAAGTCAGTGAGCCCTAAGCTCAGCCCCGCCCACTGTCCTCTACCTACTTGCCACAATCCGCCCTAAGATGGCGGCGAGCAACTGGGCGGCAGTCCCTGCACTGGCTAGGTGGGACACAAAGACAAGACAGACAGACAAAACACAATAAAGAATAGTCGACAGTCCGGGTCACAACAATCAGGCAGCACAGTACAAAATCACAATCCTATAATCAGAGTCAACAAACAAGCGATATGGTCAGGGGCAGGCAGCTAGCAAGGATAGTCAGAACACAAAGCAGTAGTCAGGAGATGCAAAGAAACAGAATCCACAAGCAGGCAGAGACTAAGTCAATAACCAGCAATGATATCCAAGACTGAGGTAGTTATATAGGAGGCCAGGGTTCTGATCCAGAACATAATTGGACCATCCCCCTGATCTCCAAGCACAGACAGCTGAGAACAAAACAGATCCACTGGCAGGAAGACCTGTCAGTCACAGCAGAACCAAAACACAGATTAACCATGACATGGCCAGACAGAACTCAGCAGGTGAAGTCGGGTGTGTCTCCCAACCCAGGTGAGCAATAAACCAGAGTTCACACACAGCAAAACAAAACACAGAAACAGGATACAAGAAAACCAGTGCCTTCTCGGCCGAACAGCACGAGCAGAGGGGCGCATAATGCTCTGCAGAGATACCATCCTGACATATATAGTGGATTTTATTTAGCAATGGTATTGCAGTCACTAAGTGGTGAAAATGGTCGTGGTCAAGGTGTGGAAATGATATTTGTTTCTTATACTGATACTGGTATTGGCCTTGCTATACTGAATTTTTATTTAAAGGGCTACTCCTGCAATTTAACCATTTTTACATAGTGCTGCCCTTGGATAGAACATGAATGCTCCCGACGCTAATTCCAAGATAAACTTGTTGCATTGACAGCCCGTTCAGACAATCGCTGGTCTTGAAACATTAAAACTCATCATCTTCCAGTCTACCAACCGAAGTCACACAGTAATGATTGTTTATGGCCTATAAATGTGCATGTTACCATTCTCTTCTGTTTTTTTTATTGTGCCAACTCAACAGAGTACAGCTTTGTTCACTTCTGTTTATAGGAGGAGAAATAACTTTTACTTTGAGGAACAGAATGCAAATCTCTCATGAAGTATTGCTGGCCATACATTTCAGATAGCTGCATAGATTCTGGTAGGACACTAAGCATTGGGACTCCTTCATATTGTACTTTTATACTTTTAGGACATCCTAT
Source organism: Dendropsophus ebraccatus (assembly GCF_027789765.1). Taxonomy (NCBI): domain Eukaryota; kingdom Metazoa; phylum Chordata; class Amphibia; order Anura; family Hylidae; genus Dendropsophus; species Dendropsophus ebraccatus. The sequence continues at coordinate 104,934,311 of NC_091459.1, read as the reverse complement.
TCTAAATCCATAGGCAATAAATTGTCTGTCAGTTTAATGAAACTTGTATTAATGATGTTATGTGACTTATATCCTGTCCTATCAGATAGTTGTGTCTCGTTCTGGCTAACAAGGTAGCTCCACCACATAGATCCTTTCATTCTTCCGATAGCACCAGTGGCTCTCCTGTCCATAACATGCAACCGATACATGTTTCTTGAGCAATATTTGTTCCTATGAAGGAATATGAGTGACATCATGGTCACATCCTCCTCCAAAACGTGCCATGTAAGGGGGATTAACAGGGTGGAGCATAGGACAAGATGTAAGTGACCAAACATTATCATTAGGATGACAAAGACCTGGACAATCCCTTAAATATGGAGTGGATCCCCCTTTGCAGGTATAACAGCCTCCATTTTTCTGGCGAAACTCTCCACAAGTCTTTGTAGTGTGTGCTTTGTGGCAGGCTCACAAAACTATGGCTGCTCTCTTTCAGAAACAGCTCCCCTCCTGTCCTCAGTTTGGTTGTGGTTTTGCAGGTCAGTCCCATTGAAGTGCATAAGGTTATGTTCACATTACGTGAACATCTGGCCGTTCCGTGACCCTGGCCGGGTCACGGAACGGCCGGTCTCAGCCCGAATCATCCCGGCCGGTACTTAAGTGGACAGAGGAAGACTGGAAAAAAGTGTTGTGGACGGATGAATCCAAGTTTGAGGTGTTTGGATCACAAAGAAGAACGTTTGTGAGACGCAGAACAAATGAAAAGATGCTGGAAGAATCCCTGACGCCATCTGTTAAGCATGGTGGAGGTAATGTGATGGTCTGGGGTTGCTTTGGTGCTGGTAAGGTGGGAGATTTGTACAGGGTAAAAGGGATTCTGAATAAGGAAGGCTATCAATTTTGCAACGCCATGCCATACCCAGTGGACAGCGCTTGATTGGAGCCAATTTCATCCTACAACAGGACAATGACCCTAAACACACCTCCAAATTGTGCAAGAACTATTTACAGCAGAAGCAGGCAGCTGGTATTCTATCGGTAATGGAGTGGCCAGCGCAGTCACCAGATCTGAACCCTATTGAGCTGTTGTGGGAGCAGCTTGACCGTATGGTACGGCAGAAGTGCCCATCCAACCAAGCCAACTTGTGGGAGCTGCTTCTAGAAGCGTGGGGGGCAATTTCTCCAGCTTACCTCAACAGAGTAATAGCTAGAATGCCAAAGGTGTGCAATGCTGGAATTGCTGCAAAAGGTGGATTCTTTGACGAAAGCAAAGTTTGATGTAAAAACAATGTTATTTCAAATACAAATCATTATTTCTAACCTTGTCAGTGTCTTGTCTCTATTTTCTATTCTTTTCACAACGTATGGTGGTGAATAAGTGTGACTTTTCATGGAAAACACAAAATTGTTTGGGTGTATATATATATATATTATATAGTATGCAAACATATACTATATATACTATATATACTTTTTTGTTGCTGTTTTTCTTGTTTTTTTTATGTGGAATTAATAAAGTTTGATGTTTTTATCCATGGGAGTTCCGGATTCATCCCCTCTATGGACTTTCATACTCTTATATGTTTCACCATTAATGACTGATTGATCCATGACCGTGCACCTAATGTCCACATGACTTTGGAATGAATTTGCTATCTCCTCCTATGCAATTCTGCATATACATTGAGAAATATTTGTAGAGAGCTAATAATTTCATGTTATCCGTGTAGACCTGCAGTAGAAGTTCTTGTAATCACCAGAGGGGGGAGCTCTTGTCCAACAGACATAACTGTTACATAATTGCAGTTTCCTAGTGCTCAAGGTAAGTGGCAGAATAGATACAGGATCAAAACCAATAAAAATAGTATACAAATATGTAGGAGCAATATTCACAGGCTGACCTATATTTTTAGTGAGGCATACTTCTCAGTACCACATACATTTATCATCCATAACATTAAATCCACCTGCCTAATATTGAGTAGGTCCCCTATCAAGCTGCCACAATCATACTGGCCTGAACTCCATAGCCCCCTGAGGTTGTCCTGTGGTATCTGGTACCATGTTAGCACCAAATCCTTTAAGGCCTGAAAGCCAAAAAATGGGGCCTTCCGGATCAGACTAGTTTTTGCACGCAAGTTTGCAAATAATGCTGGCAACGTCACTTGGCTATTGCTGAAAGCATTGGGGAGTAATTTTGGCTGCATGCATTCACCAGCATCTGGGAATATGGCCTTATGTTATGGATGATTGTATAGTATCTGAATTTTAAACATGTCATATTATCAATGAGACACCCAAATGTGATGTCATCTAAATCAAACATTAGTAATTGTAATAAATTGTAATACATAACAATAGAGAGTTAAAAATCATAGATTTTATGAGCATTGTACATAGGATTTGGCTCTATACTGGGTGCTACATCCCGTCTGTAAAAACATAATAGGTGGTCTGAAATTATTATTTTACATCTGGCATCTTCCCATCTCCATACAAACATGCAACCATCACACCCATCCTCAAAAAGCCATCCCTTGAACCTACCTCCTTACCCAGCTACCGCCCCATCTCGCTTCTCCCCTTTGCCTCAAAACTCCTGGAACAACATGTCTACCATGAACTTTCCTCACATTTTTCATCCAACTCGCTTTTTGACTCCCTGCAATCCGGTTTCCGCTCCCACCACTCCACAGAAACTGCCCTCACCAAAGTGGCTAATGATCTACTGACTGCCAAAACCTCACGCCACTACTCTGTGCTCCTTCTCCTTGACCTATCTTCTGCCTTCGACACAGTTGACCATTTTCTCCTCTTACAAATCCTCTCATCCCTTGGTGTCACTAGCCTAGCTCTCTCCTGGATCTCCTCTTACCTCTCCAACCGCACTTTTAGTGTCTCCCACTCCCACACCACCTCCTCTCCTCGTCCCCTTACTGTTGGTGTTCCCCAAGGCTCTGTACTCGGGCCTCTTCTCTTCTCCATCTACACCTCTGGCCTGGAACATATCATAGAATCCCATGGCTTCAGGTACCATCTTTATGCCGATGACACTCAGATCTACCTCTCTGGTCCGGATGTCACCTCTTGGCTATCCAGGATTCCAGAGTGTCTATCGGCCATATCCTCCTTCTTCTCCTCCCGCTTTCTAAAAATTAACATGGACAAAACAGAACTTATCATCTTTCCCCCATCTTGCTCCACCCCGCCTTCTAATCTGTCAATCACTATCAATGGCTGTACTCTGTCCCCTGTCCCCCAAGTCCGCTGCCTTGGGGTCACCTTTGACTCTGCCCTGTCCTTTAAACCACATATTCAGGCCCTGACCACCTCCTGCCGCCTTCACCTCAAAAACATTTCCAGAATCCGCTCTTTCCTCACCCCTGACTCCACCAAACTGCCGGTCCATGCTCTCATTATCTCCCGCTTGGACTACTGTAACATCCTCCTCTCTGGCCTTCCAGCTAACTCCCTTGATCCCCTCCAGTCTATCCTTAACTCTGCTGCCCGACTAATCCACCTTTCCCCTCGCTTTGCCTCAGCCTCTCCCCTCTGCCAATCCCTCCACTGGCTCCCCATTGCCCAACGTATTCACTTTAAATTGTTGACCATGACATACAAGGCAATCCACAACCTGTTCCCTCCGTACATCTCTGACCTGATATCCCGCCACCGTCCCTCACGCAACCTTCGATCCTCCAGTGACCTCCGTCTCCGCTCCCCCCTTGTTCGTACCTCGCACAACTGCCTCCAAGACTATTCCCGAGCCTCCCCCATACTCTGGAACTCGCTACCCCGACACATCCGTCTCTCATGCACCATCAAGTCCTTCAAAAGTAACCTGAAAACCCATCTCTTCAAACTAGGCTACAACCTATAATAACTCTGCATCACACTTGAATGGCTGCACTTTACCTCCTGTTTCTCTCCCTATAGATTGTGAGCCCTCGCGGGCAGGGTCCTCTTCCCCCATGTACCAGTCTGTCTTTTGCCATCATGTAATGTTTCCTGATCTTGTATTGTTCCTGCCTGTTGCCTATCTATTGTATAGCGCTCTGGAACTAAGGGCGCTTTATAAATAAATAATAATAATAATAATAATAATCATTTATTGTCACTATTTTTTTTCAAAATTAGAAGTAGTTCACAATAAGCTGTAGGCTGGGCTCTCAAGTAGCGGTAATATGCAATGACCCTTGCCCATTTTACCTTGACTAGGGATATATAGGGCTATATAGGGTTAGTCATCCTAATCTTCAAGAACAACAGAACAAGGCTGAATAACAGGGATATTCACCCCCTTGGTTATATAACTAGGGCTGAACAGGTACTAAAAAGCAGTCCAGGCAACATACTGTAAGATATTGCATATAGAAGAAAAAAGTAGTGCGACATGTGGACTGTGGCATATTTTGCTTTTGGTGGCCACATACTTTTACACCTCCCTAAATATATAAGAACTACACTGTTAATAGAACAAAGAAAAGAGGAACACGCAGGAACCTGATCACATGGACAAAGACAAGTGTACGCTACGACTATACAAGTGCAAATATAACCAATAACCACCAACACCTACAGAAGTCACGCAAACTCCTCTTGTCTATCTATAGTATACAGTCAGCATATATACATCCATATATAACAATAGAGATGCGTGTGATAAAACCATAATGCAAGAATTATAGAAAAAAAACACACCTTCCCTTCGTCCTACAATACACATGGTCATAGACATGTACAACAAGCGACATGTCATATATGTGGCACAGCAGAAAAATAGATATAATAGTTAGCAACCTGCGCTACATTTTAATTCTATCATGCATTAGAATAGACATTAGGGGAGGTGCAGTATAGTGCAATATGTGCAAGGACCAGAGCTTGTGCAGCCCTGCAGTTCCCAACACAGCCTTTGGAGGCAGCAGAAAATGTCATATTGTAGAATAAAATGAATGCTCCCATTGTGTGCTGGATCATTGCTTTACTCTCTTCGGTGATGTTCAGGTCTAGACTGAACAGCATAGACTATAACTCTGTTTATTAGCATGTCTATTTTGATATTAGCTAAATGCAGGAAATTTGCATTGTTTTCCACTATGACGTAGACAGTAAATAAGAACAGATTTTTGGGGTTATGTTCAATGCTAAGACAAGCTCTATCAATTTTTCTGTGTGCGGCATATGACTCAGCCTTGGATTATCATGCAGGAATAGCGTGGAATGTAAGAGGCACACAGTGTGAACCAGCTGTTTGACAACATAAATGGGAGTTAGAATATAATATAATAGTTCCCTGGAAAATTGTACTTTACTTAAAGGTAAAAAAAATAGATTATGTAATAATGTAAAATGCCTGCTCTATGGGAAATAATAACTCAGAATTAAAGGAACGTTAAGCGAAAAGTGGGCAAAGCAGAAGGATCACACTAATCTTATGTGAGTAAAGATCTTCGAAGTACATCACACAGAGTACAAACACCCCATACACCCCCAATATCACAAGGCTAGGCTGCATCCTGCAAAACTTATAAACATGAGGCCCTCATTGTCTTCTGAATGCGTACACTGAGGGGGAGATTTATCAAAGGGTGTAAAATTTAGACTGGTGCAAACTGCCCACAGCAGCCAATCACAGCTCAGCTTTCCTTTAGCACTGCCTAACGCTGAGCTGTGATTGGTTGCTGTGGGTAGTTTGCACCAGTCTAACTTTTACACCCTTTGATAAATCTCTCCCTAAGGGTCCTATTACACAGCCCGATTATAAACTGTAAACTCGTTTAATGAGCAATTAGACAAGCCAACTATCGGGTAGCAAGGGCTGCACGGACAACGTTAGCGATGTCCATGCAGCCCTTGCCTTTAGTATAAAATAATAAAGTAACTCACCGTATCACGTTTCCTAGTGTCCTCGGAGGCCTTCCCGGGTGTCTGCAGCTCTCCCTTATCTGCACTGACAGTCCGCCGGCTGCTCAATCACAGGCTGCGATCTTCCTTGGCCAGTGGTTGGACGAGTACCGGCGGCACGTCTCAGCCAATGATTAGCTGAGCAGCTGGCGGCCTGTCAGTGTGGAGAAGGTAGAGCGGCAGACACCGGGCAAGGCCTTACTTAATTATTTTATACTAGCCTCATCAGCCGCCAGACGCGCATCGCTATCACATGTAGCAATGCGTGCTCGACTCCCAATTATTTTAGGTGAGGACCTAATGCAACAGTCAGAGAAGGCCTCATATCCACCCTAAAAAATAGGACATGTATTACCTTTTCACATAGTCTCAAAATATATTCATACGAGTTCATGGCATTAAATCTAGTCTCACTGTCAGAGTTCATAAGACAAATGGATGACCCAGTTGTGCACTTGATCATTGCACTATTTATTCTCATTTAGGCCTATTTTGTTGTTGTTCACTATAACATACACTTGCAGTACTAAATTGGTGGACCATGGTTCAATTCAGACTGGGGACATCAGTTAGCTGGACCTTCCTGAAATCTGGCATTGTAGACACATTAGAAGAGGGCAAGTTTGGCATCAGGAGTGAAACTACTGCCAGGGCTTGGCACACAAAGTTCTAGTACTGGCGGTGCCTGGAAGTGGAGAGGCAGTAACAACAGAGGGGGGGGGGGGGGGAAAGATATATATATATATATATATATATATATATATATTATTTAAAGTGCCCCCTCCCCCATAATTCAACACTTAATATCTTTTAATGACAATGTGAAAACAGAATGTTCAATTGTCTTTGTATTTTTTAAGAAAATTAAAAACTTAGCACAGCCTTAAGTATTCAGGCCTTTTGCCACTTGAAATTTAGCTCTGGCTTCTCCAACTCCGCTTGATCATCTCTGAGATGTTTCTACACCTTGATTGGAGTAACCTGTGGTATATTCAGCTGATTGGACAGGCTTTGGAAATACACAGCCCTGTCTATATAAGCTCTCATAGCTGACAATATATTTTAGAGCTGCCAAGACATGACAAGGAAGGACTGCCTGTAGAGCTCAGACACAGGATTGTATGGAGGGAGAGATCTGGAGAAGGGTGTAAATTCTGCTGTTCTGAAAGACCCCAAGAGCACAGTGGCCTCCACAATTCTTAAATGACTGTGACTGTGACTGTGGCGGAGCCGTGCACTGATTGGTTGTGTGGGACTTCCGGGAGCCAGAAGCCTCCGATGCCGCCGGATCGTGGTGCTGGTAATGTATCATCCCGGGCGGTGGGGGTTAATGCGGCCGGCACTTACATACTGGCAGCGTGCGAGTATGTAATTGCATTGGAATTCACAGGGGATTGATCCGCTGCCGATTTAGCTGCGAATTCGCAGCGTTAAATCCGCTGCGGATCCGCCCGTGTGAATTTACCCTTAAACAAATCACTAGGTCACAGGTCTTCTCAGCGTGCCTCCTAGTCCCACTCTTGCCAATGACCTTGCAAGTTTTTATAACAGATGTCCATAGTCTGGAAAAGTCCCAAATGCAGAATCATCAAGGCACTTTTCCAGACTATGCCCCATCATGGTACAGATTTGGGCTGTCCATGTGACAGTCTGATCCAGCTGATGGTACTGTGCACAAAAGTACGTCAGGTGAAAAGGGGTTAACCGAAATATGTGTCAAAATTAGTGTCGGCCCTTGAATTCAGCCCGCCGTAGCATATTTTTATCACCAGGCCTGTAATAGAAAACATCTACTCGCAGCCACAGTGACCCAGAAATAATATATTTTGCCATCTGGACAAGACATGTTGTGTATTGCGTCCTAACCGGCCTCTCTTCTAAAAACCAATATTACAGCACCTATTCAGTCAAGCTTGTAGAACATATCTGGGATTACACTGGAGCCTCACACATTGTAATCACATCTGGATAAACGAAGAGATCACTGAACGTTATACCCTTGTGGTGTTTTCACAGCTCCTCGGACTATAATCCTGGCTAAGAATAACATTTTGTGGCCTGGGAAATAAAATCACGTATTTTAGATAATCCTACAATCACAGAAGGTGCGGATCTTGAATACCATGTTCTCGTAATTAGAGAGTATTGATCCTGAAGAGAAGACGATTACTCAGGCTTTATGTTAATACTGCGGAGGGCGTTGAAGCCATTGCTGCCAGTGTTAGCTCCCTGTGTAATTTTATGAGGATTTGTAAGGAAGCACGGCGTTATTTTTGACTACTCAAAACCCCATAGATGTCTCAGGTAGACTAGGCTGTCCTTACTGGTGGTAACCGAGGAGAACATTCCACCCTTCCTCCGACATAATACAGAACTAAAAATATAGTCATTTGTCTTGTGATTTATTTTGTATAGATATTGTGTATCGATATGTATATATATATATATATATATATATATATATATATATATATTGTAGACATGTCACTGGAGAAGTATTTGAGGGGAGGTACATCTCACCCAGGCTAAGGCATATGGTGAGATGGTGAATCCAGGTGAGATCTGTCACTCAGCAGTGTTATGCTGCTGAGGGTTTTTTCCATGTTCCGGGCCTGGATTTACTGGAATGGTGGGTAGGTTGGTAGTGGGACCTGCCATTCCCCTCCCCCGGTCCAGTTCGGGTGTTGCAGGCAGGTGTGCCTTGTTAAGCCTGCAGCAGGGTAAAAGCTCCACAGAGCTAGAGGAGATTGCTCTCAGCCAGGGTGAACAGCTTGCATGCTGTGTTTCCTGGGAGCAAGGAGTTATATCACTGCTGGGGCCTATTCACACTCCACGATACCGCCTATGGAAGTGACAGATAGGTGACCTGTGTTAGTAAGTGCCCAGACGGGCAAGACCTTTTTGTTTTGTTTTATTATCAATGCACGGTGTTGCTGTATTTATGTTGCGGGACCGTTTATGCTACAAATAAACACCAAAGCTGTTTTTAAGTCCAAGTTTGCTGCCTGAACTGTGTCCTAACACACCATCCCCCGGGGAGATCCCTACAATTGGTGCTGCGGAGCGGGCAAAACGTTTGCTAGGGGCAACGGTGTGCATCAACTTGGCTACAGCTACTTATGTCCTGGGTGAAGGCTGCTGCTTCACTCCAAAAACAGCCAAGCAACATGGAGGAGATGATGAAGCAGTTAATGCAAGTGAGTTTGCAGCAACAACAGGCTCTGACAGACGCTAACCTGCGCCATGAACAGACAATGGCTGCACAACAGAGACTTATTGAGCACCTAATAGCAAAGCAGGAGGCGTCTGCAGGTGCTAATCCCCAGCTGGTGGCAGCAGCCGCGCCAGAGACTTTGTCTGTGAAAAGAGCCGTGCAGCGTGCGCTGCAAAAGATGACTGCGGATGATGATATTGAGGCCTACTTAACTGTCTTTGAGCGGGTGGCTGAGAGAGAGAAGTTACCCTCCACTGAGTGGGCAGAAGTGATTGCGCCTTATTTAACAGGCGAACCTCAAAAGGCCTATTATGACCTCAGTGAGCAAGAGGTCAAAGACTATCCTCGGCTAAAAGCAGAGATACTCGCCCGACTAGGAGTTACTGCTGCTGTCTGTGCCCGAAGGGTCCGCAACTGGAGCTACAGTCTGGACAAGTCAGCGAGGTCCCAGATGTACGACCTGATCCATTTGGCAAGAAAGTGGTTGGAGCCAGACACCTCTACTCCTGCCCAGATCCTAGAGAGGGTCGTGATGGATCGCTACCTCCGTGCCCTTCCTGCTGATCTACAACGCTGGGTGGGACAAGGCGACCCTAGGAGTGCTGACGAACTCGTCAGCCTTGTGGAGAGGTTCCAGGCGACCGAGGACTACCTCCGTGATGTTCCTGCAGCACCGTCACCTCCCCGGAGTGCCAGATCTGTGCCATCATCTGGTAAGAGACTTCCATCTATTGGGGGAGTGTGGAGGGGTGCTGATAGAGGGAAGAGCGCTCAGGAGGTAACTCAGGGGCAAAAGACTGGTGAGGGTCCCCGGTGGCTAAGTGGCCCTAAAAAGGACTCCCTGCCAAGGAGACCAGGCCCTATCCAGTGCTGGAGATGCCATGAGACGGGACATGTGTCTGCCCATTGCCCTCTTACCACTGAGCCCATGGAGTGTGACGCTAGCCGGCGTCAGTCGCTATTTGCGGAACCGTCTCTTGTTGCGGTCACTGGACTAGAGACTGAACCGCAAGTCTGCCACATTACTGTCAATAACTTCCCTGTTAAGGCGTTGCTGGACTCAGGAAGCCTTGTCACCCTGGTGCATGCCAGCCTGGTGGCTGGGGACTTTGTGCCAAAAAGACATATGAGTGTGGTGTGCATACATGGCGATACAAAGGTTTACCCTATAGTACTGGCTAATGTCGGGACTGAACTATGCGCTGTACAGTATGAAGTGGGTGTGGTTAAAAACCTTATGCATAATGTGATATTGGGGCGTGATTTTCCATTGTTCTGGGCTCTATGGGGAAAACAACAATCCCCTGAAAGGAGTAAGGATACCCCTAAGTCTATTGCATTACCCATGGTAAAAGATAAAAATGTACAGGATGAAAATGCTTTTCCTTTGCAGGTCCTGGCTGGTGAGGAAGAGGCTCCTCCCACTGACCAGAATGTTCCCGACTTAGAGGTGTCTAGGGATAATTTTGGTACTGCACAATTACAGGACCCCACTCTCAAAAATGCGAGAGAGCAGGTCACTGTTATGAATGGGGTACCTCAGGAACCAGAAGCTGAGAAAAAGTTTCCACATTTTTCTGTGACTAATGATCTCTACTATAGAGTCACTAAGATTAATGATGAGGTTGTGGAACAGCTTCTGGTGCCTAAGTCGTACCGGCGTCAGGTACTCGACATGGCTCATAATCATGTCCTTGGGGGCCACTTGGGGACAGATAAAACGCAGGAGAGAGTCCTCCAGAGGTTTTATTGGCCTGCGATTTATGCTGACATAAAAAAATACTGTGAGTCGTGCCCCACTTGGCAGCTTAGCGCTCCAGTGTCGCATTTTCGCAGCCCGTTGGTTTCGCTCCCCATCATAGAGGTACCTTTTGACCGCATTGCAATGGACTTGGTGGGTCCCATTGTAAAGTCGGCAAGGGGACACCAGTACATTTTGGTGGTCTTAGACTACGCAACCCGTTATCCTGAGGCTGTACCCCTAAGAAACACTGCGTCTAAAACAATTGCCCGTGAGTTGTTTTATATGTTTTCCAGAGTGGGGATCCCCAAAGAAATCTTGACCGACCAAGGTACTCCGTTTATGTCAAAGGTAATGAAGGACCTGTGCAAACTGTTTAAAATCTCACACCTTCGTACCTCTGTATATCACCCACAGACGGACGGGTTAGTGGAGAGGTTTAATAAAACCCTGAAACATATGTTAAAGAAAGTAGTGGAAAAAGATGGTCGGGATTGGGATCACTTACTACCTTACCTAATGTTTGCTATTAGGGAAGTGCCCCAATCATCCACAGGGTTCTCTCCCTTCGAATTAGTCTATGGTCGTCACCCTAGGGGTTTGTTGGATATAGCGAAAGAGACATGGGAAAGTGAGTCCACCCCATGCAAGAGTGTTATAGAGCATGTAGCACAAATGCAGGACCGTATAGCCACTGTAATGCCCCTAGTACGGGAACACCTCCAGAGGGCGCAAGAGGGCCAAAGTAGAATTTACAATCGTTCTGCGAGAATCAGGACATTTAGCCCTGGTGACCGGGTACTCATACTTGTTCCCACAGTAGAAAGCAAATTCTTAGCAAAGTGGCAGGGTCCCTATGAAATTGTAGAGAAGATCAGTGAGGTCAACTACAAGGTACACCAACCAGGTAGAAGGAAGCCTTTCCAAGTTTATCACATAAACTTGATCAAGCCCTGGAAAGACAGGGAATCCTTGGTGGCGACAAAGCCTGTTGGTCATCTGTCCCCACCAATCCCTCCGGTCAGGATTGGTGACACCCTGTCAGTATCCCAGCAGCAGGAAGCTAAGGAATTCCTGCAGAAAAATAAAGACAAGTTTTCTGACCTCCCAGGGCGTACGCATCTCATTAGTCATCATATTGAAACTGAGCCTAGAAGCAGAGTAAACCTTAAGCCCTATAGGATACCAGAAGCACGGAGGGAGGCGGTATCATCTGAGGTAAAACGTATGCTTGACCTAGGAGTCATTGAGGTGTCCCAGAGCGAGTGGTCCAGCCCGATTGTGTTAATCCCAAAGCCCAATGGAACTTGGAGGTTCTGTAATGATTTTAGAAAGTTAAATGAGATCTCCAAGTTCGATGCCTACCCCATGCCCAGGGTAGATGAGTTGATCGAAAGGATGGGTAATGCTAGGTACATAACTACCCTCGATCTCACTAAGGGCTACTGGCAGATCCCACTCACTCCTAAGGCTAGAGAGAAGACCGCATTCTCCACCCCTGATGGGCTCTTCCAATATGTAGTAATGCCATTCGGGTTACATGGAGCCCCTGCCACTTTTCAGAGGTTGATGGACTTAATCCTGCGACCACATCGGGACTACTCTGCTGCCTACCTCGATGATGTGGTCATTTTTAGCCCTGATTGGGAAAGTCACCTCTGTAAGGTCCAGGCGGTGTTAGATGCCATAAGTGATGCGGGGTTAACCATCAATGCAGAGAAGTGTGCACTAGCCTTAGAGGAGGCCAAATACCTGGGATACATTATTGGGAGGGGGTTAGTGAAACCACAACTGAATAAAATTGAGGCAATACAGAATTGGCCCAAACCCCTCACAAAGAAACAGGTCAGAGCTTTCCTGGGTATTACGGGCTATTACCGTAGGTTTGTGCCAAACTTTGCCACAGTTGCAGCCCCGCTAACTGACCTGACAAAGGGTGCGAAGTCCGCAATGGTGACATGGACTCCAGAGGCCGAGAAGGCTTTTCAAAGCCTTAAATCTGCCTTGTGTCAACAACCTGTACTAGTTACCCCTGACTTTAGGCAAGAATTTCTGGTCCAGACAGATGCCTCCAACACAGGGTTAGGTGCCGTCCTCTCACAGGTCGTGAATGGCGAGGAGCACCCAGTGATGTACTTAAGCAGGAAGCTATCCCCGGCCGAGAAAAACTACGCCATTGTTGAGCGAGAGTGTCTGGCAGTGAAATGGGCCCTAGAGTCCCTGAGGTACTACTTGCTAGGCAGAAAATTTAAGCTAGTGACCGACCATGCCCCCCTAACATGGATGAAGGTTAACAAGGAGAAAAATGCGAGGGTAACTAGATGGTTTCTGTCCCTCCAAAACTTTAATTTCACGGTGGAACACAGGCCAGGAAAGTTACAGGCAAATGCTGATGCCCTATCAAGGGTACACTGTCTGTGGGGACAGAATGCTCAGCCCTCCGGTCTGAAAAAGAGGGGGGGATATGTAGACATGTCACTGGAGAAGTATTTGAGGGGAGGTACATCTCACCCAGGCTAAGGCATATGGTGAGATGGTGAATCCAGGTGAGATCTGTCACTCAGCAGTGTTATGCTGCTGAGGGTTTTTTCCATGTTCCGGGCCTGGATTTACTGGAATGGTGGGTAGGTTGGTAGTGGGACCTGCCATTCCCCTCCCCCGGTCCAGTTCGGGTGTTGCAGGCAGGTGTGCCTTGTTAAGCCTGCAGCAGGGTAAAAGCTCCACAGAGCTAGAGGAGATTGCTCTCAGCCAGGGTGAACAGCTTGCATGCTGTGTTTCCTGGGAGCAAGGAGTTATATCACTGCTGGGGCCTATTCACACTCCACGATACCGCCTATGGAAGTGACAGATAGGTGACCTGTGTTAGTAAGTGCCCAGACGGGCAAGACCTTTTTGTTTTGTTTTATTATCAATGCACGGTGTTGCTGTATTTATGTTGCGGGACCGTTTATGCTACAAATAAACACCAAAGCTGTTTTTAAGTCCAAGTTTGCTGCCTGAACTGTGTCCTAACACACCATCCCCCGGGGAGATCCCTACAATATATATGACTAAATATAATAATAGCTATAATAAAAGTGCTCATGGAGGTTGTCAAGCTTCTTTATAAGTGAATACGTTGCTTCCACCTACCTGATTCCACCCTCTTACTGCTCTGCTTGTGTGTCAATCTCTATTATAGTCCTGGAATTTTGCTCATGATGAACAATGCCAGAGCTGGGGAAAGTGTTGGTGAGGAAAACATGTTCAGTCCATGAAATTTGGCCATCATATGGACCATGTTTCACAGACTAAGTAAATTTTTCTTTGGCTTGAAAAAAACCCTCAAAAACCTCAGATCCTACAATTGTACCCAAAGTGAGGAAAAAAATGGCAGTGTAAGGCCGCTGAGTCCCATTTCTCACCACCTGTCTGTCTGTTCCTCTGCTGTGTTCTGCGCTGGTCCTGGAACTGCTTGTTCTTGTGCCTTCACTGCTGCATTGGTGCCTCTGGCCACTAGGGTGTGCAAGGGGCCAACTGCTCTGAATTTATAGAGGCCAATCCAGAGCCACCTGAACCTATTTATACAAGCTTCACCTCCTTTCCTAAGTGTTGTTGCATTCTAGGGAAGGTGTTTGCTTGCTCTTCCTGTTGAATTCCTGTGTATCATGACCTGTGCCTGTTCTTTGGATTGTTTCCTGCCTTACCCTTGTCTGTACTGCCTGCCTTTTCTGTTGTCGTGAAGATGCCTTTCCTGACCCTTCGCCTCTCTGACTACAATTCCTGTCTTGTCCTTGGTATGGCGCTGACTCTTGGCCTGCTGACGATGTGTACTTAGCCTGTTCCCCAGTTCCTTGCACTGACTCTGTCTGGTCCTTGGCCTAGCTACCCCTCATGCTGAAATCATACTTGTGGAGTCATAGTACTTGGTATCCTCTAGATGCAGAAGTCATGCTTCTGCATTCTGGAGCGGAATAGAAGTAGAAGACCTAGAGGACACTTAGACTCCGCTCCCTGGTGTGGCCTAAAGTCAAACGGTTGAGCAGTACAGCGGGTCCACACTGGCTGTCCTTTACAGACACTATTAATGCAACACTTTTTGAAACTACTCAAAAAGAAAAAAAACTTTTTGCACTTGCTTTTTATAAGGGTCAGTTCACTCTCTTGACATGGCTGGTTTGGTAAATGCTTAGAATTCCATATAATACCAAAGTATTCTAGAGCATCATAAAACTCTGCAATGTGTTTTAAACCATAAAGAAACATAAAAATAAAAGTGGCCCGTACATCATTAATAACTAGAGATGAGTGCAGCTTGAGCGTGCTCTGGTTCATCCAAACCCGAGAGTGCAGCGTTTGATAAGTGATAGCTGAAGAACTTGGATGCAGCCCTAAGGCTGCCTAGAAAACCTGGATACAGTCTTAGGCCATAGGTTGTATCCATGTTTTGCAGAACTCGCTCATCTCGCTCAAGTTACGCTCATCTCGGTCATTAACCAAATGTTTATTTAGCCAACAATTATCTCTCCCGACCTCCCCATACAGGTTTGTCACATGTTCTCTATGGGAGGGTTAAGCCACAGCCAGACAGCTATAGCACTGGCTTATCCATCCCAGAATTTAAAGGGTTGGGCAATGAAAATCCAACACACTCGAACGTCTCTCCACCAACATTAACTGTGGAGAGTTGGGATTGCCATACACCATTAGATGAATCTGTCCAAGGCAGCGGGTATGGTCGACTTTTGTCTAAGGTGTGTAGGCACCTTAAATTGGACTTGCAGTTCACAGAATGTGAGGCCTGAGTGTTTGTTAGGAATGAAACGTCAAGTCTGCAGCCACTCCATTCATTGACTATGAGTATAGCTCTTGACTAGCTTCAGCAACTCCATTAGAGAATGAATGGAGCAGAATTGGGTAAACGTTGTTGTAACCCGGAATATCCTTTTAATTAATCATAAGGGGATTTCTAATGTCTAGTTGTCAATCTCTTATGTAATTTCCATTAGGCATACAGAGGAATGATGCAATGCAGACTTGTAAGGATAGGTGCTCCAGCATTGCTTTTTCACAGGGAATACAAGTTTTTTTTTTTTTTTGACCAGACCAGACAGTAAAAAGCTGTATGGGTTGTCTCTTCTGTATGTCCCAACCCCCTCCTCCCTCCCTGCTCTGCAGATATAACACAATCTACATATCATCAGGCTCTTGCTTTCATTATGTAAGAGGTCTGCTGTTATTCCCAAAGTATCAACAAGTATCAAATCACGTTTTTTCTTATTGAACTCTGAACCTTTTCCGTTGTCTAGTCAAATCAGGGAAGTTGCATCGTGAAGTGGGTGAAATGGTGTGTGCGGGCGCTGATGGAGTGCCATAGCTATCAATCAGTAACTCATACACCAGTGTTTCCCAACCTGTAACTCTCCAGGTGTTGTAGTTGTGCAACAGCTATTGAGCTACAATGTGGGTCTGGTTGCACCACACAAGCTAGGGTATCCACCACACAGACTCCAAAAATCACCCCACCACCTTCTGCAAACTCTCAATGTTTTGCAATATATTTGTGTAACCTAAATTATAGGATGTAACCTTCCAGGGCTTAGCGGAGAAGGTGTGTAGTGTTTACCCAGCAAGCTAGCTCATCATTACTGGGTTCTACATGGAGCCTAATTCATTCCAGTATCGAGGCTGAATATAAAAATCTCCCCACTGGTGCAATAACCATAATAATCAGTGTCTGAAATACTGTAATAAATGAGAATAATGCTATAAACAGAAAAGATATTTCTGATTCAGAGTGTAATTGCTATATGAACTGTCCTGGGGCCTGTGCTGTGTAGTATCCTCAGTCTCCTCACTGTCAGAGTGGACTGCAGGAGAAGGACAGACTGTTACACAGAACAGACTAAAATGTTTAAATTATTAACCCCTGTCTGACCTTAAAGGAGAAATTGCATAGGTTTTTGTATGTAGGCTATTTGATGGATCTGCATGGTCCTGCAAGGTTTTTAACTACTGTATGAGACTGATATTCCGACTACATAATCTTTAGCATGAAAGTGTTTCCTTTAAGCCTCCTGAATGGAGCATTTATCTAAAACTAAACTGGGGTCTTATTTTCTATTACCACTGTATATCAGTATAATAAATGTAATGTTCACATATGTAGTATCAACTATCCTGGGGAGAATCATGGTATCATTTTTGAGTTAAAGCAAACTTCTGACAGAGACATGTCTAAAGTTTTGATTAGTTGGGGTCTGAGTGTTCAGACTGCAATAGATCAGGAAAACGAAGTCTGCACCGCTGTACGTTCCTCTCTCTGCTCGGTGTCTGTCTGACCGTCCAGGTCACATAACACAGAGCCGGGAGAGAAAGCACTGCTCACAGACTTCTCTCGGATTGTTCTCCTGATCTGTCGCAGTCTGAACACTCAGACCCCAACTAATAAAAACTTATGGACATCTCTGCGACATAATAAAATATTTTTTTCTTATGGCAAGTACTCTATAAACATTTATTTATATTCAGAATATAAAAACTAAGATTGATATTTCATGTTTCCTTATGTACACATCACGATTGGCTATCCTATTAAAACATGTTTTTGCATCCTGTTGAAACATCCTTTTTTTGGTTGGCCAAATTTATGATTAAAACAGGACACAAAAACAATGCAGGTTCCTTCTTCCTATTCTGTTGTAGATCCTGTTTTTTTTGTTTTGTTTTTTAAATAGAAGTGAATGGCAATAGGCAATAGGAGGCAACAGAATTGGCTGTTTTCACACCATATTTTAGGTGAATGCAAAAACATGATATGACCCTAGACTAAGGCATCACTGGAATATAAAAACATGGGGGGGAAACGGTGTTACTCTAAATAATCATAAAATGTAAATGTAAAAATTTGCTGTGGTCATCAAGGCCCAAAATACCCCAGTGATGAAAGGGTTATAACTTCCTAACCACAGGATTAAAATCAGTAGCGTTCAGTCTTTGAGTAAATACCAGCCTATCGCTTTGGGTGGAGTTTATAAAGTCAACATGGTTTTATTAACTGTCTCTCCTTTCCTGGAATATTTGGGCATCTGTGAAGGTTTTTACGTTGTGGATCTCTTTTGGGTGTGTTCTCATCAATATTGAAGTGCTTGAGTCTTATGAAAAATGCATATGAAGACTGGGTTTAGTAGGGAATGCTAATGAAACATTTATTCTTTGAGGTGACAATGAACTTAGCACAGGCTTGCACCCTGTGAAACTCTATCTCCGACTTTGCAATACAACACACAGCCCTCTGTGATGCCTTCTAGAAACTAAGGTGCAAAGTACGCCTGCCTTCCTTATACAGTACACAGTAGTACTCAGGCACCCAATATTTTGGATGCATAGTGTAGAATACCAAAAGCATGTATCCTCATTTAGGTCTCATTTACACACCTTTTTCCAATGCTTTTAAAAGCTTGTGAAAAATACTATGAATTTTTAGTTATTTTTCATAATATTTTAATTGTGACATATTTTATTTTGCGTTGTTTTTAACATAAATTGAATATGGATGTGTAGGTAGAGCCTAAATGCTACAGTATGTAATGTAGATGTCTTTACTTGTCCAGTACAAACATAAAGTAAGAAGAGAAAATTGGCAATTGTGGTAGACTAGTTGCGTAGATGCAAAAATCAAGTTTATTCAGTGAAAAAGTGTAAGTGCAAGAGTACATCCATCATAATAATGCTTTTACTTGTATAGCACCAGCTGATTCCACAGTACTTTACATAGGTTGTCAGCTTCAGTCCCTGCCCCCTTTAGGGCTCACAATTTATATTTACCTACTGTATCTGTACGTTTTTTGGGAGGAAACCCACTCACACTCTTTGCAGATGTTGCCCTTGGTTGGATTTGAACCCAGGACCCCTGCGCTGCAAGGCTACAGTGCTAACCACTGAGCCACCACCATCATCCTGTATCTGTTAGTAGGTCAGGGTAAGGTGTCCCCTATGCCAGGCTGATCTTGCCCTACATTATGTAGTGGTATGTCCTGGAGGGAGCTACATAGTCAATGTATGTCCAATGGAGCATGTGTCATAACACAGTTCTGCCAGGTGCGGCTATGGTAATTAGTGATGAGCGGACCGTCAGACTTTTGGTCTGATGGTATCGGCGCTCTATTATCATGCCTGTGATCCCGGCCGCATAGTTGCGATCCCGCGAATATGCGGCCAGGATATTCCAGGGAATTCATCAGCGATTCAAAGACATGATGAGAGAGCAAACTGCTTTCGGACCAAAAGTCCGAGCAGTTCGCTCATCTCTATTGGTAATGTGGTACACATAAGCTATGTTAGAGTTCACTTCTTTCTAGTTCGCAAGACTTCTGTTATAAGTCAAGTTGGTCCACTCTCCGATGTGTTTCCCAACTTGTTGATAGCAATGGGGTTCATCAGGGAGTATTGTGGAACACTAACGTCACAATGTTGTGCAGACAGTCTCTGTGGAGTATCGTCACCCTTGTATGTGGGATACCAACAATACCAATGGTAAGCTGCTTCAGTGATCCGGATGCGCTATAGTCTCGGTAGCTTGGGGCGAATGGTGGTGGTGTCCCATTAGACAGCGATGGACGATGTGCGCCATCTGCATTTGCATCAACAAAACTACTCTACCATAATTGTCAGTTTTCTCTTTTTACTTTATGTTTTTAACATGCATTCTTTAGGATCTATAGAGAAGTGTATGCACCCAAAAAAAATCACAAAAAAAGTCATACCCAGAGCACACTGTATTTTATAAAAAAAAAAAAAAAGAAAAAAAAAACACAAACAAAAACACAACACACAACAAAAACACAAACAAAAATCAATGCATGTAACTTTTTAACAATTTTCTGTGAGTCCCACATGGCCATAGGAATGAGAGGGTAGTAGCTGGAGAGAGAGAAAAGCAAACAGAGCAAGCAGGAGCTTACGGTGACCATGAGGCCTCACCCCATGTGCACGCTGATTCCATCAAAACCACTGCCTAGTTCACGAGATCCATTTTTGTAAATATGCTAATTAGTTAGTCTAGGGCACTGGAAGCACGCCTAGCGCCCCAGTTCACCAATGACAGGCCAGGAACTATAAGCTTCGGCTTGATGAATAATATTGAGGCCTGGTGCTGGGCCCGCCTCCGATGCATCAGACTAGCTAATTAGCATATTTAAAATGGAAGTATTTCAGGAACCGGGCAGCAGTTTTGATAACGAAAGGCACCACTGGAATCAGGTAGTGATAAAAACTTGGTTTAAAGGGGAACTATCAGCAGGTTACGAATCTAACCTGATGATGTTCCTATTGCACAGGAGACGCTGAGGAGGAAGGTATGTCTCTCACTTTCCTCCTCAGCATAGTTAGTTGTGTGCTCCATGGTCTGGTGAGACTGTTATGAGCCCTGGGGCACCCGTTAGGAGTACTTCCCGCCCCCATAGCACCTATCCGGCCTGCTCCTTTCATTATAATGGCCAGGGGCGGATCAGCGTTATGGGGACGGGCAGTGCTCCTAACAGGTCCCACCGGACTGTGGCCAGAATGGAGCAGAGGAGGAAGCTAAGAGACATACCCTCCTACTCAGCATCTCCTGTGCAATGGGGACATATCAGCAGGTAAGAGCCCAGGTAAGTCCAGCATGTTTCCTCCTTATCTATTGGCTGTCAGTCAAATGGGATAGGCAGATGCAAGTGAGCTGTTGGGTGGTGATAAAGGGGATATGGGTTGGACTTACCTGGGCTCTTGGTGTGTTTGTGAACACCCCCTGGGCACTTGAGCCTCATTTACATATTACCAAAAAGGTTTATATCTTGGCGCTGGAAAGAGCTATAGAGATAAACACGGTATATCCAGAATCCTGATGACCATCCCTACCTAATCATGGGCTTAGTTACACCCTGGTTTTCCCACAGGTCAGTTTCAAGGAATATTCCACATCGTATATCAGATTTGTTAATGTATTGTATAATTGTATTCTTCTGGGGATCAATACACAAATCATCTGTTCCTAGCACTTCTGCACTGCAGACAGGTGCCAGATTATCAGAATTCTTGTACTGTGCTGGATTTATGGAATTTTATTCTACTACTACATTATGTTCACTATGGTCCCAGTCCCAAGGAACAGTCACCTCTGTTGCATTGTATCCCAGTTCATTAACATGTTACTTTCAGAACTGAAAAATGAGTAATATTTGTTTTTATTACATTGTTAACAAACACCTACACCCACTTTTATTGCAGTTAAGGGTGGAGCATAGACTACTGTAACATCCTGCACTTTATATTTATATTCTTTATATGCTGTACTGTGTATGACCAGCTTCAAACAATTGTGTAACATGAGAGCTTTTAGGTCATCTTTATTACAGTTAGGGTACATTCACATTTCTGAGACTTGTACTGTGTTACTACCCTCTGGTTTGGACCATAGTCTGGTGTTGCTCAAAGCATTATGTGAGGTGCACATTGGCCAGTTGCAG
Organism: Dendropsophus ebraccatus; assembly: GCF_027789765.1. Lineage (NCBI taxonomy): Eukaryota > Metazoa > Chordata > Amphibia > Anura > Hylidae > Dendropsophus > Dendropsophus ebraccatus. The sequence goes on along the minus strand of NC_091459.1, from coordinate 104,912,983 downwards.
AAGGCCCAGAACAGTTCCTATTAGAGATGAGCGAACCTCGAGTTTCTTTAAACCCGAGCGTGCGACATTTGATTACCGGGGGGGCTAGGAAGTTACATGCATCCCTAGGGAGTCCTGGAAAACATGGATTCAGCCATAGGCTGTAGGCTGTATCCGTATTTTCCAGGACTCCATAGGGCTGCAACCAACTTCTTCAGCCACCGGTAATCAAATGTTGGCACGCTTGAGTTTGGACAAACCCAAGTGTGCTCAAGGTTTACTCATCTCTCGTTCCTATATACAACAACTGGTGCAGTTGTGCGAGTATGCCTTAAAATTGGGCAGGCTGCTGCATAGAGTGACATCTGAGAGATCCAAAGCAGCACAACGTGCGCAATTTGACTGGGCGAGACCTTCAATTGTCCTGTCCAAGGAAACCAGCAGAATCCTGTCCCATTAAGGTCTACTTCACTTACAGCCCTATGGAAAAGTGGATTGTTGGGAGCTACATCATATTGGACATGATGGGGGATTGCTTTATGTTTAAATGGAAACCTTTGAGTCCTATGAACATGTCATAAAACAGTTTTGTTGGGATAAGTGGCTACAAGATGTGGCTCGTGCGCCCATACAGGCTGAAATTAGGGAAGAATCTATCCAAAGTGGTGCAAAAGGGAAAATGGACCAGAGACAGGGATTATGTACATGGTACAGTCAAATAGTGTTTTTTTTCCAATAATGTGACTTTTAATAGTGTGTATATAGCCTAGTGCTCACATTATTCATAGACCCCTTTCTCATGAAAGCTGTAACCTGATTTGTCACCTTAGATAATTTTCCTGTGTAATGGTTTCCATAAAACACCCTCAATGTGTCATGTGTAAATAGCAGATTGTGTAAAATATAATGTCCTGTAAATAATAGGAATATAACTCCCTATGCCTGTTGCATTAAGGTGTCTGCACTGCTTGTGGAGGTGAGCGTTTGTTTTGGTGACTGTTTATATCTGCATATAAGAAGTGTTGGTGCATTGTGACATTCCTTACGACAAGCTCTGGGAGTGGCTGTGTAAATAGCTCGAAAGAATGTGACATTAGCCTTTAGTATATGGCAGGGAGCGGTTCGTTTCTATTGTCACCTTTAGCCCGTCGCACTGTATCTTTAATTTGGCATTTCCCAGTACACAGCGAGGGCTCACAGATACCTGGAGACCTTTGGTACTGCAAGAGAGCACACTATCATTGTACAACACCAGGAGCACAGGAGAGACGAACCTTCACAGCTGCTGTTCTCTATACACCGGACAAGGTATTGTTGGGTACACTGTGCACTGTATTGACTCTGTACACATAGTCCTGCAGAGCCTGGACCACAAAAGGCTGACAGGTCCCCAGGGCCACTTGTCACTAGTCATGACTGTGACAGCTGACTTTACTATGTTCACCGGCACCTTGATGATACTGTTACACATAGAAACCACTGTATATGCTAACATACAATGCAGACATTGTGATGGGATGTATATTGTCAGTAAATAAAAGAGGAGACTACATTGTTTTACTTTACTTGTTCTGTGAATGCGATTGGTACTGCTGTGGGGTATAACATTTAGCTACATGATATTACTAGGTATAACATGGCTTTCCATGTCAGATGGTGTAGCAAAGATATAGCTAAGGAAGGAATTATTGTGCATAAGGGGACTCCCTTGTGCCTGGGGTAGGAAAGGGGTAACAAACTACTCTGCCTTGGCCAAACTATTCAGATACAGGACTAGAGCAATGATATGAATCTTTGTCCCTACATACAACTCTATAATGCATTACAGTTTATATTGACTCTAAGTACTAAGATGGGGTTTGTCACTGATGAGGGTTCTGTGATGGGTCATGATGTATCATCATGTAACTGCAGTAGAGCTTTATAATTTTTCTGGATACTACAATGACACATCATAATGTAACTAGTTCTTGTATGGGATTTTAGAGTTCCACGTTGTAAGTTGGTGCTAAAACAGTCCTCATCATGAATTTGGGTACCGCAATGGGGTCTTACAATATGCACCAAGTGCCATGTCTTCATCTAATAATTGCATCTGGCTTGTATTACGTTTTTTGTAACTTAAATACTGGGTATTGATGTAGGGCATAATAGTATATTATGGTCAGATTGAATAAAAACTGGGTAATGTGGTGTTTTTGCAAAGGTGCTGCTGTCTAATGTTAGGATATAACTGGGTAATGTGGTAATGTAACTGGATACAACTGCAGAATGCAGAGTACTGATGACAGAATGCATATTGGTAGTGACATTCTCTAAAAGGAAGATTCCTTTAGATGACTGCAGGCTTACCTGGAAAAAAAGCTATGGCCTTCATAGTTTCCTTTCTGTACAGCTGGACAGAGAAGTGATGAGTGCTGTCATCTATGATGCCATAGCCAATATGATGTTCACTCACACATTATAAAAGAACGCTTTGAATAAGTACCATACGTAAAATGTATGTCTACATTTTTTTTATATAATTTCACAGAAACTTGGATCTCAATGTAAATGCATCTGATATCAATGTGATCATATGACTTTCCCTTATGTTACTATAATGGTGATTTACGAATTTTATTGCCTGGTGACTGGTACATCACAAAGTGTATTAATAGACTTTATTGTGAATGAGGAACTTGGAAAGGAAAGAGAAAGGAAAAAAGGGGTAGAATTGGGGGGGGGGATATATATATATATATATATATAATGCTAAATATTCTAATTGACACAATACACTTGACTACCTGTCTGTGTCTCATCACATAGTATTTAGGTTAGTGTCCCTCCCTGCCCAGTGTTACCTGTGTGTATTTATAGTACAGAGCAGTATAGGGGAATGACTCATGTTTTGTGAGCGTACACTCCTGAAGTCACATGGCCTTGACCAGTTCGCACCGCTACGTCTGTGTTATGAATGGACCTAGACATATTTGATTTGGGTGGGTACAATGTAACATCCAGATGATGACTGCTTGGGATGTTGCAATGTTTTCCGCTGTGCTGTTCCTGATCATCTTCATTTACTAAACAGTGTAATGTGGAAATGTTCTCGCTATTATATTTAGAATGTTGTAGCATAAACAGCATGGACTGTCTTATAGTATACATGTATTTCCTATAACATTGGCCAGTGGTTTAATATCTCCTAGTGAAGTTCAGCACACTCAGGCAGTTGTAGCCAGTGCAGGCTGTGGTGTCAGAGCGTTCATTGCTGCAGAGCTGTGAACATTGTACCTGCCATAAAGATCAGGATAAGGGCAATCTCTACGCTCTTGGTGCAAGGCACCAGAACCATTACATGTAATATCTAAAAGGAAACTAACCTAAGACTATGTACAAACACCAGTTTTTAAAGTGATACATGCCGGTTTTTTTTAATAATTACAACCATAAAAAATTATCATTATGGCTGTTCTTATCGAAAATGGCCACATGATATGTAAGGTGAATATAGCCTTAGGCTGGCTTCACAGGTACTGTTTTAGGCTATGTTCCCACACAGTATTTTTGCTCAGTATTTTGGTCGGTGCTTTTCGACCAAAACCAGGATTGCATTGAAAACACAGAAAAGCTCTGTTAACACACTGTTGAAATTTAGTGGATGGTCGTCATTTAATGGCAAATAATGGCCATTATTTCAAAACAACTCCCGTTGTTTTAAAATAACGGCAAATATTTGACATTAAATGGCGGCTATCCACTAAATTTCAACAGTGTGTGAACATAGCCTGTGTTTTCAATCCACTCCTGGTTTTGGTTGCAAAATACCTTGTGTGAACAGAACCTTTGTCAGTATTTGGTCCAAAAGTGGAACTGTATTCTTTACATAGAAACAGGCTGAGTGCCCATTCTCGTAATATGGAGATCTGGGGGATTTTTCGGCTTGTTCTGAGTGGTTGGAAGACACCACAAGCACTGTCATGGAGAGCAGATCATGACTCAGCTATGCAGGTGCCTATGATGTCATGAACTAGATGGAGCAACTTTCTCACACTAATAAGTAATAGAGATGAGCGAATACGATTCAATCGAGTAGGTATGTGATCGAATATTGCGGTATTTGAAAGACTCAAATTCAATAGAGTAGTAAGGCGAATACGCAGGAAACAATCAAAAGCCCTCCCATCACAGTTGGCGTTTTTTTTAATCCAATGACCATGCATGGAGGCCGTGAGGGACCCTGGGAGTACGCACGCAGCGCGAAAACAGCGTCTACCCTCATTGGATAGCTGAACCACATGACCTTAAATCTTAAATACTTGGCTCCCGCCTCTCGACCGCAGATGAGCTTTCAACCTAGCCAGGGAAAGATCTTGCAGCAGGGAGAGATAGGTTTTAGTAGCGTTTTGGTTAGGCAGGCGTACTACAGAACCCAAAAGTCCTTTTCAGGGCTAAGATCAAGCGAAAAAGTCATCTCTGAATCCAAAGCACTTCTCAGTGCTAAGAAATAGATGATATAGCAGCATCAGCAGCAGCAGGTGTATTCATTCCAGTACCCTGTGTGTACAAGTGACTTATAGTGTCCCTGTTTAACATCACTAAGGGCACATTATACATATTGTTCCAGTAGCCCACTAAGGGCACCTGATATATACTGTTTCAGTGGCCCAGTAAAAGGCATGTGATACATATTGTTCCAGTAGCCCAGAAAAAGGCACGTCATACATACTGTTCCAGTAACGTTCGTACCGCATTACGGGTGCTAAGCGCGAATAACATGACCCTCTGAGGACGCACATTGGAATCATGTATGTAACACTGCGCAAGAAATATGAAAGAAATGTGTGAACATTGCCATAAATGTTCGTAAAGCGTTCACAAATATTTTTCCTTCGCAACTGCAGAGAATGGCATTATACTGTGATTTTGGGGTGTTGGGTCTACCCAGGCATGCCCCCCCTAATGTCCCAGTGTCATTCCGGAGGTGTTCGCATTGTTTAAGGCGGTTTCATGGGGGGCTTGGTGACCTCCAAGTGGTCGAATTTTGATTTCCAAGTGCCGCAATTTTTTTTCCCATAGACTATAATGGGATCGAATACTCGTCCGAATATCGGTGCCTATTCGATTCGAATTCTCGAAAGTTGAATATTTCACTACTCGCTCATCTCTCATAAGTAAGGTAAAGGATTTATTCACCTGGACAGGTAGTGTACCACACACTCAAAAACGGTGCACCAAAACTGCATTAACCACTGCCACTTTTCACTTTAGTTTTGGTCTTATAGGGGGACATTTATGAAGACAGGCGTACTTATTTCTGCCATGATTTACGCCTGCAATCCTCCTCCGCCTCTTGCTGCCTGCCATTTAGAAGAGCAGGGGATACGGCAGGCGTACGTCAGGGAGAAGGGGCGAATCTGCGCCTTCTCCAGGCATACGTGTGTGGCGCAGCATTCATAAATGTCCCTCAAGTGTGTTCAGGTGAAACTTGAAGCAAAGCTTTTAGCAAGGATTAGAAAATCATGGCCACTGTCTTCCAGAAACAGCACCACTCTTGATCTCTTGATTTTGTGTGGGTGTGATTTTGTAGCTCAGTTCTATTGAAGTAAATGAAGCAGAGTTGGAATACCGCAAATAACCTAAAGATAGGTGTGACCCTGTTTCTAGAAAAAAAAAGTGGTTAAGGTTTCAAGGTGTTTCACCTGTACAATCCACACTGCAAGACTAGTGTCCTAGTGTCTAGTGTCACTGTTTTTTTTAAGTTTTATTTCTAGCAGTGTTTGGCTGGAATTTAAACTGCCACTGGTGTATTTGGATCAAAACCAGAAGTGGATCCAACAGGAAAGAAATGTACGATTCCTCCCTTTATATTTTCCATCCCATCTGAATCTACTGACACAAAAACAGCAGTGGCAGTTTTCCAAAAGACTGTCATGTGTGATTACAGCCTAAGACTCGGTTCACAGTATGTTGTTGCAAACAGTTTTTTTTTCCATCGTTTTTTTGCAAAAAAAAAACGATAAAAAATCGATAAAAAACATAGAAGGTGCCCTAAAAAGTTCACGTTGGCTTCCGAAATTACCAATTCACCTTGATATGAAGTTTTAAAGTGGTAACAACATCAAATGACATATATTTGGAAACCTAGGTTATTGAAATATTATACTTAGCTATATGACATAACGACTCAATTTTTCTGCTATGTTTACCCCCCCCCCTTTTAAATTGTTCTATATATATTGTTTTGTGATGACGCAATTGCGTCTACAGTTGCTGTATTTTAGGCTAAATATTACTGTATAACAATGTTTATATGTAATTATGCCTACAGTATATTTTTGTACTTAACACTTATAATTATCCTTAATAAAAACGAGTTTAAAAAAAACAAAAACGGATGCAACTGCATGCATCCGTTTTTCCATTGACTTTCATTATTAAAAAAATGAACGGATCAAACGCATCCATTTTTTTGGTGGTTGACCTCATTTTTGTGTCCGTCAAAAAAAACTGATCCATTTTGACCCGTTTTTTTTTTTTTTAAAGTCAATGGAACAACGGATCAAAACGGATGCACACATTTTCGTCTGTTTTTTAAACGGATAAAAAAAACGGATTGCAAAAAAATGTAGTGTGACCCCAGCCTTACTGGCATTTTCTCATTTTAGTTTATATTAGTATAGGCATTTTCATCGCTATCATTTGATCCCCTCCAGGTTTTTTTTTTCATTTCAAGTCATGTGATTCCAAGATCTATATTGAAGAACTAGGTAAAAAATGCCAATATACTCACCTATAGAAGTCTAATGGGCTAAAAATTGCAAATGTTTGTGTGCTGCTGCAATATTACAAGACTGCAAACGTACCAAAACTGTCCTGAAAAAACACTATACCAATAAACATCCTGTGGATATTGATTCATTTTTTGCCACTGACTCTCAGCTAACATCAGGCCACAGCCTTTTTGACCCAAAACCGACTGTAAATGGTGACCTATATTGGGATTTTGCTTTTATTTAAAGTGTCACTGTCGTGAATTTTTTTTTTGCAGAAATCAATAGTCCAGGCGATTTTAAGAAACTTTGTAATTGGGTTTATTATCCGAAAAATGCATTTTTATCATGAAAAAGCAGTTTGAAGCTCTCCCCCTGTCTTCATTGTTCTCCTATGGAGAGAGCTAAAGAAAAGACCAAAACAGGACAACAAAGAGTTAGGCCTTATTCACACGTTCCGTAATTTACGGATCCGTATTTCCGGATCCGAGTTAGTGCACATTGAAGTCTATTGGGCTATTCACACGATCAGTAGCAGAAATGGATGAAAATCAATCCGTAAAAAAAAAAGGACATGTCCTAGTGCGGACCGGGTGCGGACCCATTTTTTTTTGCGGATCCTCTCATTGAAATCAATTGGTTACGGATTGTTTACGGATTGTAACATGTTGGCATCCGTATTTCCGCAAAAAAAATCCGGATGAAGTGCATTGAAAAGCAATGAGTAGTAAAAAAATGGAATTACGGAAATACGGATGGAATACGGATGGAATACGGATGTCCAATCCGCAATTTCTCACGGGTTGTTTCAGGACCAGAAAAAAATACTGAACGTGTGCATAAGGCCTTAATCTACAAATCCCTCACGGGATATCTCCTGTGACAGTCACCAGTGACCTGTCTGAGCTCGGATTACAGCTGTCACCCAGCTCCGTGCCTGTAATCCTCTGTTATCTGCTTTCTGCTGCCGGCTAACTCCCTCCTTCCTCCTCCCCCCTCCCCTCTCCCTAGAACAGACAGGGTACGTCTCCTGCAACAAGTCACAATTTTCAGATTTTTCAGAGTGGATGAAAAAGAGGAAGGAGGGGGGGACCTGGGAAAAGGCTTTTTACATGCAGATAATGGCAGATTTGGCTAATAAACCCAATTACAAAGTTTCTTAAAATCGCCTGGACTATTGATTTCTGCAAAAAAAAAAAATACGACAGTGACTCTTTAATGTTGATCCTATTAAACTGACCATTCCTGAACCCTCTAACCCAGGGGTAGGGAACCTTTGCTCTCCAGCTATTGCAAAACTACAACTCCCATCATGCCTGGACAGCCATGATGTGAGTTATCGTTTTGCAGCAGCTGGAGAGCCAAGGTTCCCTGTCCTAACCACAAAGGTGTAGTGTGGAATTGCTACTTATGCAGTTGTCCAATGTTTTTTCAATACCTCACAAGTGGAGCTTTAGATAAAAATTCTAATATTAGTATTTTTTGAGCAAAAAAGGTGCAAAGAGTACATGCAGTATTTCTCCTTAGATGTGAGGAGCAGAGAAACAACTGGAGCTTGTAAAATCCCTTTGGTCACAGTGTTTGCCGTCTCTTAGTTAACAGCATCAGGCATGTTGGAAGCAGCAGGCCTACTTTTTGATCTAGGTATTTGTCACTGATCCTGGCATCTCCTATATATTCATTGAAGTGTGTACGGTGTGGATGTTACAGAACAGGAAATATTCTACTGTAACTTATCAGAACTCATGAATAAATGGCGGCTATAGTTTAGTTTCCTAAGTTTTATCAAAAAATATTTATTAGGAGAATATAGTAATTGTTGGATTTAAGTTTGTATTTTGGAACTACCCATAGTTCTGAGTCTCACCATCAAATGGGCCCTGTTAGGGCATATTCCCCTGTCCCGTATTTTACATCATGGCAGGCAGGGAAAAACTCTGCTATAAGGCTTCCCCTTCAGTAGCATCCGTAGAATACAGGATGTTTTTTTTTTTTAATTAACATATTTCAGCCCCCACCAATCGTTAGAGCTGGGGGAAGAGCTTAGCTGAGTCCTTCACTCCCTGGATCATTGTGTGGCTCCATTGTAAGTCTATGGCGACTGTCTACTACAGTGAAATGGAAATCATAGGAAGCGGGTCAAACAATCTGTGAGGTTGCTTCTACGCGGCCTCATCTGAAGAAGCAAAGTTCAGATCAGAAAGATTAATGGTCTTTTACAGAACCTTTAAGGCCCTATTCCACGGGTCGTTTAGAGGAGCAATATCGTTCGTATTCGGCCGATATCGGCCACTACGAACGATATTCGTCCCGTGGAATAGAGTGCAACGATCAGCCGACATCATTCATGTCGGCTGATCGTTGCAGTCGCTTGTTTTTCAACATGTTGAAAAACAAGCGACTGATATAGCAGCGATCTGCTGCCGTCGCTCCGTTGAATAGGAGCATCGGCAGCAGGCGCTGCTGTATCCTATGGGCTGCCCGGACGATCAGCGATCCCCCGGGCAGCCCCCCCAGCAGCTCCCCGCCGCCCCTCCCGCCCTCACCCGCTCGCTGACGCCGCGTTGAATAGCGGCGGCAGCGAGCGGGTAACGAGGAGCAAACGAGCGCTAATAGCGCTCGTTTGCTCCTCCAAACGACTCGTGTAATAGGGGCATTAGAAGGTTCAATTAATTGTCCAATTAGTTTGAAAAACAAAATATTCAATCAGCCAATGAACAAGCTTGTTTGTCGACTGATTGCTGGCCCTTTCACACAGCGAGTAAATTACCAATAATCGGCCTGTGTAAAAGGGCCCTTAGCCATGCTGCTACGGCTTGGCACTGCCTCTCTGACCCTGTAGCCATACAAGAAAAGAACACTCTCACAGATCTGGCTGTTTCTCAGATTACAGTAAGGTAAATTAATTTATAATACTGGTCCCATCAGGTGCCAGGACCTTGGGATGACTGCTACCAAACCATACAAGAAATTGCATATAATGAACATGAAACTAAGTGTAACTGAGCTTTAGAAATAGAAAGAAAAGACCAAATAAAATACAAAGTATTTCTATGTATAACGGTTTATAAAATCTCTGCCTTGTATGATCACTCATTCCTCGGTACTAGGAGACCTATGTGCATTAATATTGTTCTGAATTTCTTGTTTGGCCCTAGGCACCAAGCAGAGATCTGAGTACATTATACCACTGTCTTGTATTGTTAAAGAGAGAACATACTAATAAAAGTATTGTCAAAATGCCAGATATACAAGTGTGTCCAGGTACTGGCAGTTCCTAAATGCAGCTGAGGACACGCACAATGGAAAGTACCAGTCCAACTGGTGTTTGCTACAGCAACAAGAAGGAATGGCGTAAGATAATTTAGGTGGAAATCTTTGTTTACCCGGAAACACTGGAGATAAGAGAACAGTAAGGGAAAGTATTTCTAGATCTTGTAACACATACTATACCTTGTTACTCATGTGGCTATATGATCAAATGATTTGTATGAATTGGGAGCATTGCTCGTCCCCACATGGAAATTAGTGATGAGCGAATAGTGAGATATTCGAATATTCGATATTCGTATGAATATCCCGCGAATATTCGAATATTTGATCGAATATTCGATCCCATTAAAGTCTATGGGGACAAGTATTCGATTAGTGAAAAACATCTATTTGACCATTTGGAGGGTGAAACCGGAAGCTGGGGGATTTGAACACTTATCGAATATTTATCGAATATTCGTGGGATATTCGTACGAATATCGAATATTCGAATATCTCACTATTCGATCGAATATCTATTCGCTCATCACTAATGGAAATTATTAGATTAGAACTATATCAAACTTAATAAGCTTTTCTGGATAGAGCCATGTCATTGAGCAACTTTTGTCATTTCTATCACCAATTTACAGTCAGATTGAGATCCAACACCCCCTATAAGTGTGGTCATTGTGTATTGCAGGCATTGTATTGTATATAGTTGGACATTGTATTTGGCAGGCAGTGTAGCTTGCCATCTCCTTCGGGCTAGAGTTTAAAATCTAACAGACTGGGAAGTAATGTCTGTAGTCCTAAGAATACTGTGAAGACCGTATTATGGAATAAGACCCACTAGATTTTTAATACGACCATATGCTACCTGACGCAGCAAGGATTGACATGGATTTGTTCCTGTGATGTGTAATTCATACAGTGCACATTCCCATTGAAATGGGACACAGTTTCCGTGCGAATTTCCTGTTGATTCCGACAGAGAAGCATTTGATGGCGGCAACATAAAAGACTTGAGTTTTATTGGTTATTACATGCTTTAATATTTTATAGGGTGTATACTGGACTGTCCTTGGTTTAGGCACATCATAAAACTGCACTCGTATTACTATACTGACACATTTTACTGTTCCATGTACACTGTAATCTGGCTCTAAAATAGTTTCCAAATTTTAACCAAGTTCATGATTTCCAAATTAAAGGGGTTGTCCAGCAAAAATCTTTCTCTTTCAAATCAACTGGTTTCAAAAAGTTATATAGATTTGTAATTTACTGCAATTTAAACATCTCAAGTATTTCAGTACTTATCAGCTGCTGTATGTTCTGCAGGAAGTGGTGTATTCTTTCCAGACTGACAGTGCATTCTGCTGCTATCTCTGTCTATGACAAGAACTGTCCAGAGCAGGAGAGGTTTTCTATGGGGATTTGCTGCTGCTCTGGACAGTTCCTGTCTCGGACAGAGGTGGCAGCAGAGAGCACTGTGTCAGACTGGAAAGAAAACATCACTTCCTGCAGGACATACAGCAGCTGATAACTACTAGAAGATTCAAGATTTTTAAATAGAATCTATAGATATAACTTTCTGAAACCAGTTGATTTGAAAGAAAAATATTTTCACTGGATTACCCCTTTAATCTGTTTGTAAATGTTACCTATTCACATATGAACTCAATAGAAAGACCACAAGTAGTCAAAGCTATATATGACTGTACTACCCATTGATAAATCTGGGCCCATATGATGTGTACAAGCCTGGGAGAGGGTCTCCCAATTGATAAAATGGCATAGTGCCATTCAATAATACAATAGTTCCTCTCCACGTAAAATGACAAAAATAGTATATAGTAGGTGTTGGAGCTGGGGGGGGGGGGCAGAGGTTAGGGACTGTTGTATCAGTCTAGAGTAGCTCAGAAACAGCCAAATAGAGCATTAAAATACACAAACACTCATTCAGCGATGGATATTTCCCTTTTCACCCTCACCTGGGAATGGCCTGTTAATAGGCGTTATAAGTTTTATAATATGGGTTTTATTTCAACATGAATTTTATTGGAAATCACAACATGAAGAAAGTTGCTGTTTAAGTAACTAATACTTCAACTTACTTCAAATCGTGGTGAAAATTTGCTACATGCAAGGCTCCATTTATATATCTGTGAGTGCAACACAGAAAACAAGCTAATCCTGTTTCTTATGTTTGGCCCATTTCATGCAAACACTGAGCTGTGCCAGCGCTTGGCAGAATCTATAAAGGTGAACGCCATGCACTGCAGCATTATCACATGGTTTCCTCCCAGCTTTTCATCAGGTTTAAAGGAACATTTATAATCTCCTTTTATGTAGTAGGAAAAGGTGTATCATAACTTGGGATACATGACTACAAAGTTTCTATTTTCTGAAAACCGTACTGCTACTAGTATTATGGGATCAGAACACTATTACTTCATTCATTTTTACTGTATCACTTATTGGCTATGTAGTTTTGCTATCCATTCAGTGAGAGTAGCGTATCTGTTGTGTAGGATTTATATGATTATTATCTTAGCCTCGGTTCACACTGCATTCTTGCAATCCGTTTTTGCAAAAACAGATGAAAAAATGTGTGGAAAAACATATGCATTCATGAGTATCCGTTTGGATCAGTTTTTCCATTTCCATTTTTAAAAAAAGGATTAAAACGCTTTTTTTTTTTTAGTACATGAAAACGTAGCTGACTTTATTTTTGTGTACGTTGCACGATGCATTTCGAACCGTTTTTCTTTTTTATAATGGAAGTCAATAGAAAAACGGATCAAAATGGATGCACACAAATGCATACGTTTTTCTATTTCATTTTCAAAAACAAATGAAAAAAGCGGATTGCAAAAACATAGTGTGAACCCAGCCTAAGGAGTTATATGAAAAAGAAAGACTAAAAGCAACATCATTAATCCCTTCCCTGACACATCAGTATGCCATAATGCCAGAAGGCTGAGCCCAGTCCATATCCAGTAGGTGTCAGCTTCTATCTGCAGCTCCCACCTACATCAGTGGCAGGCATTGGAGAGAACTCTCATCCTGCTCATTTTCCCTCTTAGATTTGAAGTCGATAACAGTTGCAGCATCAGGGCAGCTGGATGACCAATAGTGGAATACTGATTGCTTGATATGGCAGCTGCGGGTTTTCTGAAGGCCTCTTTGGCTACCAAGTTCAGGTTCATGCAAACCTGATCACTCGCCATTTGTATCCATCTTTTCCAGGCCAAATGCTCAAGTTAGCTCATGTCTACACCTATGCCTTGTTTTAGGAGAGAGTAAGACTGGAAGTACACTGCAATACATATATATTGCAGTGTATCAAAGTATAGAAAAGATGATGATGCGGCACTTCATGCAAATCCTTTATTTATGGCGGAATAACAAACTAAGTAACTCCATGTGCTGTACAGGTTACATGGCAAGTGTACTCCACTAAAGCAAATGTATCTTACTAAAGCAGTGTATCTTACAATTTAACACTCACTAGTACAAGTCACCAATGGGAACTAAAACTTGCATAAAAATGTAAAAAATATATATATATATATATATATATATATATATATATATATATATATATTTATTTATTAATTATCCAACATGAAGACAGCTCTCATATGGCTTTGTGGATGGAACAACAAAAATGTATTAAATGTTAGAAGGCACATAGGGAAAAAATAGAAGGAAGAAAGCAAATACACTGTGGTGAGTAGATGTTTATGAATCTTAAAGGGGTAGTGCGGCGGTAAAAAATTATTCACAGAATAACACACATCATCAGCCGCTGAGCCGCGATTGGCCGAGCACAGTTATGCTCAGCCAATCGCGGCTGAGCAGCTGATGACGCGGCAGAAGGCAGTCGGCATTCGGGAAGATCGGAGGTGTTTGGGCCAGCCGGCCGAAGATGACGTTTGGCACAAGATGGCGGACGGGAGCGACACGGACCAGGTATGTATAATGCACTACACTTCCGGGTACATGGGTGGGGGTGGTGGGACACGGGGAAGGGGGCCATTCACAGACATAACATACATTACAAAGTTGTATAACTTTGTAATGTGTGTTATTCTGTGAATAATTTTTTACCGCCGCACTACCCCTTTAAATCATGTAAAGATCATTGAATAATCTAAATAAGCAAATGCAATAAGAGATTTTCTTAAGAAATAGTTACCAGAAATCAGTTTTTACTAAACATCATAATACTTTAGGGAAGAGGGTGTCATAGTAACTCTAGCAGCCCACCCATCATCATTCGAGCACTTCCAGACGCAATACGTTTAATCAAAAATGATTGTGTTGCCACAAGGGGAGCTAGCAGCATACTGATGTGTTACTGAGTTCTAGTGGATCTGTATAAATCCCTGTGCAATGAGCTTGTAGTATTGGCAGCTGAAGACAGCATTGAAATGATGGCTGTGTGAAGGGAAGCAGGGATCTACTAATATTAGTATATGGTAGTGCTAACCACTATGGTACTATGGTATTCAATTTTACAGGGAATGTATCATCAGAAAATGATGTATTATGTTTAAAGAGTTTATCCAGCAAAAATCTTTATTTTTTTCAAATCAACTGGTTTCGGAAAGTTATATAGATTTTAAAATATCACGTCTTACCATACCTATCAGCTGCTGTATGTCCTGCTGAAAATGTTGTTTTCTTTTCAGTCTGACACAGTGCTCTCTGCTGACATCTCTGGTAGAGACAGGAACTGTCCAGAACAGGGGAGGTTTTCTATGGGGATTTGGTGCTGCTCTGTACAGTTCCTGTCACAGACAGAGGTGGCAGCAGAGAGCACTGTGTCAGACTGGAAAGAATACACCACTTCCTGCAGGACATACAGCAGCTGAGTACTGGAAGGCTTTTTTAAGAGAAGTAATTTCCAAATCTGTATAACATCTGACACCAGTTGATTAAAATATATATTTATATATTCTCCAGAGTATCCATTTAACTCTTTAAAGCTCTCATTATGATGATCATCCATCTTGTTACTGGTCATCCCCCACCAAACTTCACATTGTACACAACTTTAGGCAGTTAATGTGATTATTAAGATATAAAAAAAAAAAAATATAGAAAAATTTGAAATTAGTATTTGCATTTAATATTTGCCTTTGTGTATTTTTGGTTCAGGCCTACAGCAATGGTATATAAAATGAAGACGGATATCCTGTTTATCACATGTTAAAGAGAGGTGGAGAGATGAGGCGTTTAACTAGGGAAGGAAACAGCGCAATGGGACATGGCACACGAACACCATCACAGGCCTTTAGTATGAAGCAGCATCAGGTCTCAGAGGAAGGGGAAGAAGGTGATGAAGAAAACATGGAGGGGTGCGAGCAGCCCCGTTACATCCCCATCCGCAGACATTCTCGGTTTTATACTTCAGTGAGGGCACGGAAGCATCGAAGAGACAGGGGAAGCAGCAGGGAGTCCATGGAAATAGAGACTCAGAATTCTGGTAAGTGAAAACTTGTATAAATATTACTCAGTTGTAGCTTGAATACTGTTCAGTAACAGCGGGCACAGAGGTTACAATTGTATCTAGGTCAGGGGTGGACAGGAGAGCACCCCCCAGTGCACAACTATTTTTCATCCTCTTTATGTCAGGGGTCAGTACACACAAGCGCTTACTCCCTTAGTGGACAAGCCAATAAAAGCACAACACAATCCTTACTGCTATGCCATGATATAGTGCTGGTGAAAGTGCACTGAGCATGCTTATTCTGTGCTGGGGGATGATGTACACAGTAAGTTCTTTACATGGCACATGAAGGAGAAAATGGTTACTGACTGCACTGGGTTTGCAAGACACTGTGTAAGCAAAACTGCCATAAACAGCAGCAGAGAATAGAAGGGGAAGAGAAGAGACACAAGAGACAGCTGCTCTGATCGTTATATTGGTGGTGGGAAATTAGTAGGAAGCCTTGATTTACCTTTCAGGAACAACTAACCTCTGAAACAGCAGCTTTGTAGATATACTTCAGTATGTACCCTAGTTACACAAGAGACAGCTGCCCTGATCTTTATGTGAGCACTCTCACCAGCACTATGCCATGACACAGCAGTAAGGATTATGTTGTGCTGTTATTCTGCTGTTTCAGAGGTTAGTTGGTGGAAAGTTTAGAAGCAACATGAAAATATATTTTAATGAAAGAGTAGTAGATGCTTGGAACAAACTTCCATTAGATGTGGTAGTCAAATCTACTAATTTAAACCTGCCTGAGATAATCATATATCTATCCTAAGATAATATGAAAGGGAATACTAAAAGGGCAGACTAGATGGACCCAGTGGTATTTATCTGCCCACACTCTTCTATGTTTCTATATGTGGAAATCCTTCAGCAAGCAAATTGGATCAGCTTGCATTGCAGGCTTTCCCAGTGCTCTCCCTCTCCTTCACATTGAAGATGCTAAGCCCCACCCCCCACTTCCTGTGTTTTGTCCTGGGTGTCTTTGTTATGCGAGACAGAAATACCATGACAACAAGCAGTGACAGAAGATTGCAAAGAATTGAAACACTTAAGCCTAATTTATACATCCATTGTTCTGTTTGCGATTGCGGGCACGCAATTGTGGACAGAACATAAAACCAATGTGATTCAATGGCCCCGTTCATGTATACTGAACCGCGATCCGTGTCGCAAAAAAACGGACTGTTTTTTGCATCGCGGATCGCTAGGGTAATGGAGTGTGAACGTAGTGCTCCGTGAAGCATGGAGCACTATGGATGCACATTCATAGTACGGGCCTCGGACTGCACTACGGGTGTGTGAATACAGCCTTAGTGGTGAGGACTTTGGGGCTGTTTTTAAGGGATGAGGAGTAATTTTTGGTAAATGAAGTGATTTACAAATAAGTTAGGAATCACATGGGCTATTATATGTAGGCAAAATGTTTGAAACCTTAGTGCTCATTTAAAGGCTGATTTACAAGTAACATATAAAGCATAGAACCTCTGAATAATTCTCTCTGGTAACCCCAATGAACTCCAGTCCAACTCTTACCTAACTTCTGTGCCTGGGTTGCTGAAGGATTCTCCAGCCACATAAAAGATTAATGGTGCTTTATGTTTAATGGTTGTATCGTCAGGTTATACAGAGCCATCTCCCTATAGAAGTAAATACTTCATAGTCTGCCTACCAAATGACACAATGATATATGATGTCACCTTATGGTGGGCACCATGGTGGGCGTCCTCTCACAATGGCCATCACTACTAGCCCCTTCATATCTTATTATCCAGCAGTAGTATTCCCCGGCCTTGTAAATAATGTTGGAGACTGATGGGACTTTACAGACTTGTCCACATACCTTGTCTGTGCAGTCTGCATGTTCTGTTTAATCTGTGCAAATAGAACTTGCATTTAACAGATGACTAAGGGCCCTATTCCACCGGACGATTATTGTTTGCATAATCGTTAACGATAAACAATATCAAACTACCACTATTGCGAAAGACCTGAAATCAGTCACTCATTTCCATAGAATGATAATCGTTACTTATGATCATATTTGCGATCGTTTTTTCTTTGCTATTGCGGTCATATCTACTGCAAACGACCGAACGATGCCTTATTCAATGCGAACGATTTGCGAACGAGCAACGATAAAAATAGGTCCAGGTCTTATTAAGCGATCAACGATTTCTGGTTCGGTCGTTAGTCGTTAACTGCTATTCAAACGAACGATTATCGTTTAGATTCAAACGATTTAACGATAATCTGAACAATAATCGTTCGGTGGAATAGGGCCCTAATCCAAATAATTTACATTTCTAGATGTGGACCATATAGTGTTCTGTGTGATACAGATTGCAACAGCATTATTAACCCTTTAATGACAAGACTACAGCCTGCTGAAACAGTGTTTGTGAGGCATGGGGATTCTTCAGGGCAGATGGCGGAGCGAGTCATTCTATTGAATGAATGGGACAGGCGGAACTTCAAGCGGACCCTGCGCCATGGACTCTGCTTGAAATTCTGCTCAAATTCTGTGGTGTCAATGGTCCCTAATGCTGCAATAGCAAGTGGAAACATACGGATTGTTCGGTGCTGTATGGATTTTGCCACTTGAAGCCATTGGGAAAGATTTTTATGCAGAAATGGGCTGATTTGGACACAGAAATTAGTAAGGGTTCCATGTACAAATCAGCACAGATATACATTGTGTAGTCCTGTTTCCTAGCTGGACACAATTGAAGTGTGGCTATAAAGGGCCCCTCTATCAGTTTAGCATCCATGACACTCTCTTCTTTCTGCACCTCTCACTGAAGTCTATGAGCCTTATGGATCATAAGGGAGAGATATATAGGAATCTGACAGTTCTACTGAGAATGACCACATATGTGAGGCCACCCGATACAGTACCTCTCTGTTAAAGGCCAAACTCCCCTCTTTATGGAATATGAAACTAATGACATAAACATAGTTACCTGCATTTTGAATGTTATTAGGACATTTATGCACATTCATAAAACGTACACGTTTGGGGAGTTTACATTAAAGGGAATGTTTCGTCAGAAAATTATTTACTGTTAAAATAATGTTTTTATGTTAAACATATTTTTAAAGAATTTTTGTCAAGGTTTTTTTTCAAATTTTTCTATCTATATTAAAAAGGATCCTGTCATCTTCCAGTTTTCATGCTCACCACTGCGACTAAAACTAAGCTCAGACTTCCTATTTGTGGTGTAAAGTGAACCATACAGCATTGTAGCGACATGTGGCACCAGTAAGGTAGATAGCATCAATACAAGGCAATAGCAGCTCTCTGTGAAATGACCTCTTAAAAGGTCACAAAGCACACTCAGTAATGTTATACATTCATCTCAAGGGGACAGAGTCTGTCTATTGTCATCTATGTCCGTGAGTTAGGGTGCGTACACACTGGGGAATGGCGACAGATAACTCGTCAAGCATTCCGCAGCTCGCCAGCTCAGCCGCCGGTGGACTGATGCGGACGTCTCCGCCCGTGTCATAGACTCCATTCTATGCATGGGCGGATTACGAATCGGGACCCCTGCAGACACACTGCTCCTGTCACTCACACTTAAATAAGGGGTAATGGCAGGCTGCCGCATGATCGTGGCATCCCGCCATTGAGGGTGAGGGCCTAGCTGCTGATAGCGACTGGTCCTTACCTGCTATGAAGCAAGCTCAGCTCCTGAGCTCGCTCTATAGTACGGCCCCCCTGGCAGGGCGTACATGTACGCTCGTTTGCATTAAGGTCCAGCCTGCGGGGGTGTACATGTATGCCCGTAGTCATTAAGGGGTTAAAGGAAAAGTCCGATACTGTAAAAATTCTTTGAAGGGGCAGAGGGGAACATAATGAAATATCACTACTCACCTCTCCCCCTGTCTCTTCAGTCTACATCATGACTGGTTGATAGACAGGACAATGAGCCAGTAAGTGACTGGGTCGGGAAACCGCAGTCACTGATTGGCTTAGCGGGCAGTCGATTAGCTGGGTCAGCATTTTCCCCCTTGTTGTGACATTATCACAACTCGGGGGGAAAACCCTTCCAGCGGGGGTCCTGGGGCCTGTGGAGCAGCATTTCACGTGCACGTGGAAAGGTAAGTAGACTTCTCCTCTAACACTGCCCGTTTGCAGCCCATTATCTAGGATTTACGACTGTTGGCAAGTATGTGTAAATGTAAATGAGAGAAAAACCCTCTAGAAAGGAGACGACAATGCTAAACCTCTAAGCAGGGAATTAATTGTGTAAGCTTTCATAGAGGTTGAATGGCTGGTTGACTCATCTCCATGCCTATAAATGGCCTGCTCTGTTATTTTGTGTCTACATATATAACTCCAAAATAACATTTTCCCTTCTGCATGTATAGACAAAAGAGACTATTATAATCGCTTCTCCCTTTGGTTTTAGCAACGCATAGCCTATGGCTGTATTCATGTTTTCCAGGCAGCCTTAGGGCTGTATCCAACGTCTATAGTTACTAGTAATCAAATGCAGAGTGTTCAGGTTAGGAGAAACCCAAGTGTACTCAAGCTTTTCTAATCTCTACTCCTCGTGGCAATATTTCACTAACAAATGCACTTGTTCACAGAATGGCTTAATTGCCCGAACTATTAATTTATTTAATTCCTGTGCAAAATTGCACATTTTTGGTCGCATTAAATCCAGAAAAATTGTAATTAAAAGTCGCATATATGCAAGTAAGGTACCGATAGAAAGTACAGCTCATGGTGCAAAAAATGACACTTCACACAGCCCCATAGACCAAAGGATAAAAGCGTTATAAGCATGGGAATGGAGCGATTTTAAGGAACATTTAATTTTTAAAAAAGGTTTTAATTTTTTAAAAGCCATCAAATAATATAAAAGTTACACAAGTTACATATCATTGTAATCGTACTCACTTGAGGAATATGTATAACATGTCAGTTTTACCCTGGGGCAAACAGCATAAACAGGAAACCTCCTCACATAAAAAAAAAATTTGCATTTTATTTTAAATTTCACCACACATTTAATTTTTTTCTGGTTTCGCAGCATACTTTATGCAAAAATTAAGCCTGTCATAGCAAAGTACAACTAGTGGTGCAAAAAATACACAAAATACACAAGAACCTCTACATTATTCTTTAATGATAGCCTATGCTGCACTAAGTAGGCACAAAAGACAAAAGAAAAAAAAGAAAGAAATTCCAGGAGTGCTTTTTTTCCCTTTAGAAAAAAAAAAAAAAAAAAAAAAAAAAAGGGAATTCCTGTCTGATGAGAACATAAGTGTCAGATAAAAAGTGTCCAGGGCAAACACGTGAGACATTACAGTGTTATCATTTTATC
Organism: Dendropsophus ebraccatus; assembly: GCF_027789765.1. NCBI lineage: Eukaryota > Metazoa > Chordata > Amphibia > Anura > Hylidae > Dendropsophus > Dendropsophus ebraccatus. The sequence goes on along the minus strand of NC_091459.1, from coordinate 104,892,149 downwards.
TGTTTCTAACAATAATTAACCTTCCTTATCCTCTCATCAGCTAAAAACATGTTTTCTAATAACGGCTCAGATAGGAAGACACTGAGCTCATCGTGGTCTCCCCTGCTGGACCCAGCCCTAGTATGAAGAAAAAAAATATAAATAGCAAAAACCTACAACCACAAGGCCTTCAATACCTATAGGGCTCTGAGATTTTTTTTTTTTCTTATACTGTTGTGTGTATATTTATTTCTATATACACAAAAAAAGCCATAACACAATGAATGCCAATCTCCAAAGGGTCGACTCTGGAATCCCTGTAATTATTGTTAGAAACAGATAGAATGATAACACTGTAATGTCTCGTGTTTTCCATGGACACATTTTATCTGACACTTATGTTCTCATGGGACTGGAATTCCCTTTTTTTTTTAAAGAAGCACTCCAGGATTTTTTTTTTGCTTATATAGTGTAGCATAGGCTATTACTAGAGAATAATGTGTATGCCCTTGGCTTACCATTATGCCTAAGGCCGATTTGGCAGATTGTCACTCTGTGCCATGATCGTGTCTTTTGGTCCTGACCCAAAATCATTGGCCTCCGATTTTGCATTGTTACGTGTGATAATGTTGCGCGTCTGACAACTGTATAAAAAAAAAGGTATATATGTTAACCTGCTCCCTGTAGCCGTGGATGGAACTTCAGAGCCGGTCTGAAGTGACAAGTGCCCCAGACAGCCATGGCCAGTGATTGGTTAAGGGGCCTCTCACTTCAGAGACTGGCTCTAAAGTTTCACCGGTGGCAGTGGGGAGCAGTGGATGTCCGTGCAGCCCTTGTTGCATGATAGTCAAGTCGTGTAATATGCTTAGTAAACAAGCGCCAATCTAGCAGATTAGGGCTTGTTTACATTGTTGATGGGGCTGTGTAATTCAATGAGATTTCCTGTTCTGTACTGATTATTTTCCAGCAGTGATCAACACAGAGAGGAGCACAGTAGTAGGTGACCCGAGTATATAGATAACAGAGGTACACAAAAATAGCTCTTGCTTATAACTCAGCCCCCTCCCTATAAAGGTAACCATACATGCCCAGGAGTTCTCTCTAAACCATGGGGTTTGCTGTAAAGCATTTCTCAAAACACTGATAAAACAGCTCAGGCAAGATGGTAGTCTCCATAATAATGTACAAAAAAAATTAATTACAATCAGAAGTAGAAAAACTTAGATAAAAAAAACAAGTTTCAGTAAAAAATCTTTAAAGGGATACACCAGTAAAAATAAATAAAAATAAATAACTGGTGCTAGAAAGTTATACAGATTTGTAAATTACTTCTATTTAAAAATCTCAAGTCTTCCAGTACTTATCAGCTGCTGTATGTCCTACAGGAAGTGATGTATTATTTCCAGTCTGACACAGTGCTCTCTGCTGCCACCTCTGTCTGTGACAGGAACTGTCCAGAGCAGCAGAGATTTTTATGACAGCTCCATGCAGCTCCATAGAGAATAAATAGAGCTGAGGGTCACGTGCCCAACCGTGGATCTATTCAAAACAGAGGGCGGGAGGCCGGTCTGCAGAGCGCCGGGGGTAAAGAGGTAAGGCTCTCCGCAATCTCTTACTTGTCCATATACTGTGGATAGAGGACAACTATGTTTTAAACAGTGAACCACTTTAAGTATTTTGTATGATTTTACAATCCACTCCTTATTGTGTTCTTGGTTTGTAGCTACAGCTCTTCTAGATTTTCATCACTTTCATAAAATCCCCAGAGCTGACACATCATAGTATTGTTCTCTGTCCTTGGCTATAGACGGAGAATAGACAATTCCATTTTTTGGAGTATTAGCTATGATGTGTGTATCCAGTTCACTTGCTCTGCAGCCGGCTGCACCTTGGTTTAGTATAAGCTTTGGATAAATGGTTCGCTGCTAAAATCGGATCTGTTGTGTAATGTGAAAACAATTATTCGGTAAGGCGTGAAAACACTCCTGAGTTACTACCATAAACACTTAGAAGGTGCTAGTGTCACAACTGGTATCAGACACGTTTTGTGAGACATCTGCTCGGTTCTAAACTCACTGCCTAATTTATGGTATTCAGAGAACACAGCTCGGTTATCGGTATTGCGTAAACTATTTAATCTTCATTCCCATTTTTCGTTCCCATTTTCATTTTTAGTTAGTTTTTTTTGTCAGTATGACACATAATATATTTTTGCTTCACAGAAAATGCAAATCAGCAGGATAGCTGCTATTATTATAGCCAGATATACGGTGTTCATATGTAAAGATACGCTAATCCGTTCTATAGTCCATTAAAAACTTTACCTATTAACTAAAAGGAGGAAAAAAAAAAAGTAGTGAAAAATTGCTAGGCACAAGATTAGGCCTTTAATGACTATATCGGACAGGACAATTGTCTTTTCAGTAGAGCTTTGCTTACCATGTCACCATCTAAAAACAGGCTACATTTGTGTATTACGTCGACAAGCAGTATGCAGCAGTATACATCAGTATCAGCATTAGTTGGACTGACTATACGGTTTTAATGGACTGACCATAATCTAGAACAGTTTTTTGTGGGACTCAAAGTATGGCTGCCTGTGCTTTGGAGTCCCACAAAAAATTAAAAATTGACTGAACATAGTCACTAATAAAGCTACTTTCAGTCCTTTCAGTCCTTTTCCAGGCAAAAATGTCTTTTTCTCTTATATATGCCTCCCTGTGCAGTAAAACCAATGAAGACCGCATACTCACCTCCCCATGCCCCTGCCACATTGACAATTCCCAGTCTCCGCGTCTGCCCTCTTGTTCCTCAGAAGCAGAAAGAAGAGGAAAGCTGTGGGGAGAGTCATGAGTGGCAGTGGCACAGGTTCTGAGAGGTGTGTATACAATCTTTGTTGGTTTTAGTACACAGGGAATCATATCATTTTTTTGTTTTCTCAGAAAACCCCTTTAGGGTACGTTCACACTTACCGGATCCGCAGCAGATCCGCAGCAGATTTCATTTAAATAACTAAACACAGCATCAAATCTGCACCATCAAATCTGCTGCGGATCTGCTGCGGATCCTGTAGGTGTGATCTCACCCTTAATGGGTCTGGTGTATACGTCATATTACCTTACTACCAGCTTACTAAGGAATACCACATATGTAGACTTTAGTCATATGTGAACAGTTGCTAATACTCCATTTTCTGACTATCTTGATTTCCCCAAGCCCCATAAGGTGTGTCTGACATGTTACATGGTAGTGAGTCAGGACTACCAGTTCTGTGTGTGTGGCAGGGAGTGTGTCATCACTTCTCTGTGACTGCCTTTATGTAGAATAGCTGTCTATCAGAATGCCATCAACATCAGTCACACAAACAGGTTAAACATATCTTTAGTAAGTACAAAATAGATCGCTGGAAGCCTTTGAGTTGTGGAAATGACTGCCTGTCACTGCACTTATTTCAAAGAATCAACTTTATTTAGAAAAGAGATTTTTGTGCACATTCCAGCGCTATAGAATTGCTGATCAGAAATGGGAGAAAAGAATAGTCTTAAAGGGGTAATGCAGATTTAGAAACACATAACTACCTTCTACCAGTAATAGCGCCACTCTTGTTTTCAGTTAGGGTGTGGTATTGCAGCTCATTTCTATTAAAGTGAATGAATATGAGTTGTAATACCACACACAGCTCGAGTGGTACTGTTTTGGAAGCAAGGAGCCATGTTTGTTTTTCTAATCTTGGATAACCCCATTAACACTCAAATATGGTGGACAGTATACCAAACCAGTTCTACATACATTATGGTAAATTTTACAATTTCACATGACATATAGTTAAGTTAACATAAACAATAATAATAATAATAATTATTATTATTATTATTATTTGTATAGCGCCAAGAGATTCCGCCGCACTTTTTTTTTCCAGGTAAACTTCTTAAGCAGTTTGAAGTGTCACACATCTACTTTCCTATTGACGTAAATAGCAGCATTCACGATGTCCACCATGTTATTGACACGGCCTAGCAGACTGCCCCCTTTCCCTACAGCTTTTGTCTAAAATTGCATCATAGTCAACCAAACTGTTTTCATTGTACTGTATATGTTTTTCCTCATACTTTTGTGTAGCAGACATATAAGGTACTATGGCCAGTATCAAACATACGGTATCGTTGTTTGTTTTATCACACATTGGAGGACATTTACTAAGGAGTCTAATGAGTTTGACTCTTCTAATGGGGATTGGTGAATATTTTGTTCCATTATCTTAGGATTAATTCATTAAAATATAGCACTGCCATAGTGAATGAATCTAAGTAAAATGTCGCAGAAAAAGTCGCAAAAATTCATATTCACATGGCACTGACCAGACGTAGGCTAGCACCTCTTTGTGCGATGTTTTTAAAAGTTGCAAATTATAAATTGGGCGCTAATGCAGGATTTTTTAGGTGGGGGGGGGGACTTTTGGGTGAATACTCAAAACAGGCAGATTAAAAAAAAAGTTGCATATAAAAAATATTCCCTCAGTGAATACTGGTTCAAAAATAGAAAAATGGGTAAAAAATTTAATTATTATCCAAAAAGGGGCCAGTAGAACTGGTCCAATGATGACTCTTGATTTCTCAAGTGCCCCAAAAGAAAAAAAAATATAGAAATGCGTTCCAATTATTCACCTAAAAATAGCGCATGCGTGTGAAACGGCTGTCATGGCTTTTGTGAATAGTGGTTGGCGTCCAAGCCCGCCACAGATGTGTTTGCTGTATTTTAACCTGCACTTGAAATAAAGACAACGCATCACAACGGTGAGTGCCCCCGTATCTTTTTCTATATATATTAGATCTGTACAGTAAATCATTACCTCTAATAAATATAAGTATGTTAATGGTGATGTTCTAGCAATGTAAAGAGATATTATTGTTAGGTTAGATTTGCTTTTGGTGCTCTTTTCTTATATGATATATGTATTGGTCTAAATGCGTCCGTGTTAAAGATCATCATTATGAATGACTGACCATCATAATATTCTAAGGTCATGGGAAAGATAGAAGGAAATTCATCCTCCGGCCCATCATTATGTTGTTAGACATCATTGCACATCCTTAGGCTATGTTCACACAATGTCAAAAATATTGAAAAGATGGCCGATTTTCATATTTAAAAAAATGTCCGTCTTTGCTGCGATTTAACTTACTGCAATGACAATGCATTGAAGTCAATGAGAAGACAGATGTCCAATGCACACAGTGTATTAAATAACAGACGTTCTTGCAGTGGACGTGAAAATAATGAACGTTAATTATTTTCAGACATCTTTTGCAAACAACGGACGTTTTTTATTAGTAGTTCACACACAGTTTTTCTTTTCTCACCGTTCTTTCTCCGTTTTTACTATTAAATTCAATGGACTTTTCAATTAAGCCGCATCCAAAGGGCAATTAGTAAACCCAAACTAAAAAATTGTGCAAACACCAGTCATTGCACTAAGGGGAGGACAGGCAGCTAAATCACGTCTGTTATTTTAGACTCAAAATAATGGACTTCATTTTAAACGGAGCTCAAAAGACGTTTTGTGTGAACATAGCCATAGAATGCATGAGCATTGACTACATTTCGGTCTTGGTGACTGCGGCAAGATATTTTCTACCTGACCAAAAATATGGTGTTCTGGCAATGGTGACTAATGAGGCCTTCGGACTGGCAATATGTCTATTGTGCCATCAATGGCTTTCTGTGTAATGCAGGAATATGCTCCTCCATTCTCTAGTGCAGCTAATGCTGATTTCTTATGTTTTTTTGGAAAACTGCCACAGGAGTTATTGTCCCAAAGCCAGAAGTAAATTAAAATAGGATGGAAAATATAAAAGGAGTAGACATAACTGAACTTTTCAAAAGTTCAGTTCGGCAGGTTCACCAAACTTTAATGTAAACTGAACCTTAACGAACCATATTAAAACAGCTAAACGACTGCAGGTTTTTAGCTATTTTAATGAGTTTTCTAAAGCCACCCCTTATTCTTACATGTTCACACTCCCTTGGGGTCCTTTTTCTCTGGTCCCATCCCGGCGTCTTCTACGGGGAAGGCCCACTCAGCCAATCTCAGGCTCACTGGGATGGGACAGCACCATGGCATGTGATTGGCTTAATGGACTTTCACTCCCGAGACAAGAGAGAGAGCCCGCTCAGCCTATGATAGGCTGCAGTGCTGTCCCATCCTAGTCAGCCTATGATTGGCTGTGCAGGCCTTCACCATAGAATACACTGGGACGTGACCAGAAAGACACCAGGAGAGACCAGGGGGCCATGGACCAGTGAAAATATGTTTTATTTTTTTACATGAGCTCATCCATCTTGCCGAACCCCTCTGTACTTTGCAGAAGTTAGATTCGGTAACAAATAAAAATTTTTTGCAAAGTTTGAAACAAATCTGGGTTCGCAGGTTCGCTTTGCTTATCTCTAAAAGGGAGGACTTGTACTTCTCTTTCCTGTTGGTTCCTGTTGGCGCAAAAACTACAGTGGCAGATTTTAAAAAACAGCTGTGTGAAACCAGCCTCATACTCAAGAATGTTTAATGGGCACCTCCTCTAATGAAGTGTTTGACTATAGGTTTTATAAAGGGTTTTAAGGGCTATGTTAAACCATTAATGCATTGAGTCATTGAGTGTTCCAAAGACACTGAAAGGCAAATAGCTGTGTAGAGTCCACGGTTCATTCCATAGTTTTAACATTGTGATTTGTGAAATCCATGTCAATGTACAATGTCCACGTCCATGTATACTATATATAGTTTCATATCTTTGTGGGAAATAGTGAACTACATAACTGTAAAGAATGTGCTTGTTGTACACACAGGAGATGTTACTAGGTGCGGCTGAGTGACTGTAAAAACACATATTCATTAACTGTATTAATTCATCTTCTCAGGTCCTAGTTGTGAGAAGTTACCTGGTTCTGGGATTAGGGCTGTATTAACAGCTCCTGCTGCCCTAGGCACTCAAAGTTATATAGATTTGCAAATTACTTCTATTAAAAACTCTCAAGTCTTCCAGTACTTATCATCTGCTGTATGTTCTACAGGAAGTGGTGGATTCTTTACAATCTGACACAGTGCTCTCTACAGCCACCTCTGTCCATGTCAAAGACTGTCCAGAACAGTAGCAAATCCCCATAAAAAACCTTTTCTGCTCTAGACAGTTCCTGTCACGGACAGAGGTGGCAGCAAAGAGCACTGTGTCAGACTGGAAAGAATACAACACTTTTGAAGGACATGCAGCAGCTAATAAGTACTTCTAAATAGAAGTAATTTACAAATCTGTATAACTTTCGGATTCTAGTTGATTCACAAGATATTTTTTTCTGCTGGATTACCTCTTTAACAAGCCCCATTACTGCAATTCCACAAATGTCAGAATTATTTCCTGCAGATCTGTCACATTCTCAGTTATATTTATAACTAGTTCATACAGTCTAAGATAAATGTATTGCCATTCATGCTTTGAAAACAGCAAGACAACTAGTACATGTATTGCTATGCAGTGCTCAAAGAAATACAGTTTGAGGCCATGTTCACACTACGAAAGTAACGTAGTAATCACAGCCATTGTAACAACAGCCGTGATTTCTATGGTACTTATGTAGTGCTGCATTCTAAGGAATCCCGGCCAGAGTGTATACACTTCGTCCGGGATCCCTAGCGGCGCCGGCAGAAATTGACATGTCACTGAATAGTGGCCGCAGAAAACCCTGTCAGTTCACACAATGGAGTGTGCAGCTCAGGCCACGCGCTCCGTTGTGTACAGCGGGGAATTCAGCGGCAGTAAAGATCATCCGGGATGATCTTTTCTGACACCAGTTGTTCCAAGACCCGGCTGGGTCACAGAACAGCCAGTTCCATACCAAGTGGAAACATGGCCTGAGGCTATGTTCACACAACGTACTATTTTTGAAAAGAACAGCCATTGTATTCCATTAAAACTACGGACGTTCTATTCATACTGCATTGGGCTATGTTCACACAACGTTTTTTCCTCTCTGTTTTTGAAAAGAAAATATAACGTCCGCTGTTTGCAATAGACATCCGAAAATAATTGTCATCGGTCATTCCATTGACTTCAATGCATCGCACTGAAGTCAATTAAATTGCGGCAATAAGGGACGTCATTGTAAATAGAAATTGAAGTCAATGAAACAATGGTCATTGTTCAATACACTGTGGGAAAACAACGACCATTGTTTCCCCACAGTGTATTGAACAATGACCATTGGCCATTGTTTAATGCATTGTGTGAAAACAATGACCGCTGTTCCATTGACTTTGATGCATATTATTGCAGTATCAAAAGAACTTTTAAACTTTTAAAAAAATAGTATGTTGTGTAGCCTAAGGATTATTCTAAATGTTTGCGTCGTCCTGCGGTCTGAATAAACCCTTACGTACCCAGACATATTAATCACTGTGTGTTACCTGTGTAAAACAAGTGTAAGGTGATAGCTGGGAAATGTATTTTCTAGACAGAACAAAGCATGGAGCACATGTATAACTGGTCAGACCTGGTGCAGGTATTGTGTCTTTTTTTTATTTCAGATATTTGTCAGTCATGTGAAAATGTAGAAATATGTGTCAGACATAGCTCATTTACTGTAAATATATATTGCCGGCCTATCCAAACAGTGTGGTTATTGAGGGTCTGACCGCCATGGTTACTAGCACAATCCTATTCCAGGTACAGCAGCGTTTACCTACATATTTCTGTCAGTTCTCTTGTATGTAGCCAGTTTTCTAAAATTGTTGGCCATCAATAATAGATCGTTAGAGACCAACTATTGGCACCTCCACCAATCAGCTAAAACTCAACTGCAGTACCAGGCATGACCACTACTAACTGTACAGTGCTGTGTCTGGTAAATACTAAAGCGGATGCGCTACATCCTGGAGCTCTGGCATCTCTTCAAATAGCTGATTGGTGGGGGTGCCAGGAATGGGGGGGGGCAGTGTTATACTGATGTTTTATCATTGCTTTTTATTAAACAGTAATATGGTATTACCTAGTGTACTTACTGCCATTCCTATCTAATGCGGGATTGAACCTATGTGGTAACAGCAGGCTAACAGTATACTGGAATTAGTATGGATTCAGGCTGGATTATACGTGTCATATGTTAAAGCTACTGGTGTTTCCTCTTACATTCAGTTCAGGGGATTTACCGCTGTATCAGCTTTACATGCATGAAGTTAGACGCATCTGGTTTTTGTCACATTCTCTTATTCATGGTTGTTATTTTTCATGCCTTCCAGCAGTGGAAGAATGTAAAAACCAATCAATTAAAAGGACACTAACCTTTTAAGAAATGTTTCAGTATAAGCTGTCATCTTTGTGTATAGGGAGTAGCACTATTTCTGGCCATTATATAACTTTATAAGGATTATAGGTTTATTTTTATCAGCACTGCTCTATAGGCTTCATCTTTCATTTTAGGCTATCCCTAAGCTAGTGATTATAGAATAGCTGCTATGATGTCACACACCCATACACTTTACACATACAGTAAAGGAGATCCTGTTCCTCTTTATCTCTATAGCAAGCCCTCAGAAGCAGCAGCAATATGGAAGACATTTTAAAGCAGTAATGAGCAGTGCCAGCTGTGATTTGAATCTAGCATCGGTCTGAGATATATTACTTCCTTTCGCATAGTCTCTATGTGTCTCTCTCCCTGTCTTACCTTAAAGTACCTGCTCCTCCCTCCTTTTTTCTCCAAAAACTTCCATGGGCAGCATATAACTTGATCCCTCAGTGAGCTGATCTGTCTTGAGATAGATGTTTAGCAATTTTCCAAGTGTACATGTATAAGTATGTATTTTACATTATAATAATATTGATTAAAAATGTGTTAAGAAAGTTTTTTTGTTACATCAGGGGTGCACAGGCATGATGGGGATGATAGTTTTTAAGCAGCTGGGAAACCACAAGGTGTGTACCCCTGTGTTACAGAAAGGGCAAGAAGATATTGGATATCATGTTTTAGTCTATGTCGCCATAATTTCCCCTACATTCCCCTTATATATGTCAATTAATATGCCTCCATTACTGAATTCCATCAAGAACATAATTGCCAGGCAGGGTCATATTTGCCCATTGAGATCCCAAGGCATCAGTGTTGAGAAAGACTGTAAGTGAGTTAAAAAAATACTTATAGTGCCATTATATATGCAGATAAATATATCTTAAATTATCCCCCCCCCCACACACCCAATGAGCTAACTGTATTCTTTACAGAGTGACTCCTGCTTGTTGTATTTACAATCTATGTGTATACTGCACTATACTATTCCTAGCTGCCTTGCTCCCTGCTCTGTTGGTGACTTATGTAATTGAGGTGCACATGTTTATGTACCACATAGTTTGTTCTTATGGGCTTAATTGTTTTTATGTCTTTGTCAATAAAGTTATTTTATTTAGTAATTGTTGGGTGTGCACATTCTTGCATGTCTTCTCTTTTACTCTTTAGATTGTATAGCATCCTGTTTGTTATATCCTCCGCTGATTGGTGGTGCCCACCCTGCTTTATATAATTAGGGCAGCATACTTTACCATCACAGTTACCTTAAAGTGACTCTGTCAGTAGGTTTATGGTGACCTATCTAAGGGCCCTATTACACCAAAAGATGTCTGGCAGATTGACAGATTTTTTCAGCCAAAGTCAGGAACGGACTATAAACCAAGAACAGTTCGTTAAGATAAGACTGAGATTTCTCCTCTTTTCAAATCCATTCCTGGCTTTAGCTGAAAAAAATCTTTAAAATAATCTGTCAGACATCTTTTGGTGTAATAGGGCCTTGAGGGTAGTTGCTGGAGGGTGGAGGTAGGGGTGTACACAAAATCCTTTTCTCCTGCATATTAGGAGAACAGCTGAGCAGAATGATGTAAGTAATACAACGTCCTGTTCAGCATTTCTGTCACTAGTTTATGCTGCCCTCATTTAAGGCAGCATAAACCTAGTGATAGATTCCTTTAACAGAGGTGGAGCAGCATTATACTGAATTAACTCGCACCTTATTTCTGGGGACAACTTGCTACTTTGATATGATGAAAACCATTATAAACTGAGAAACAGAAATCATTTAATATTGATACTGTATTACCCTTGGGTGGTATATAAAAGCCACAATCTCATTGGTAGGTGTAGACAACGTCCCCACTTTTCCTGTGCACTATTGTAATTCTCCCCTGATTGCTTGTTTTCTTTTCCCAGTGCCTTAATCTTGCTATACAAAGTGATTACAGCAAATAAATGGATACTATAGATACTATACAGCATCGCAGCATGAGAAAAACACATAGGCCTAATATTAAGGTTGTACTGTTAGGAGGTTAACCAAGTCACTCTTAGTAGGTGGTACCAACAGAATTTGGTCGGTATTCTTTGGGTGATTAGGTCCTATCGGGAAAACCATTGACAGTGGACGTGGGCATCATAGATGTCCTTCCCAATACCAGTGCATCACAGTTACAGTGACTGCCTAATATTACAAGGATGTTTTCAGAGTGGAGCATTATAGGGAGGGGGTTATAATAGCCCAAAAGCCCCCAAAACTGTAAAATGCCAGCACACTAACAGCTACTTTACCTTTTGTTAACTGCATATGTTCTTTTGTACACTTTCGGCAATTATTTGAGTTTGTTATACTATTAATGTACCAGCCCTGCCCCCATTTAATTCTATAATTCACTGTAATTCTCTCCAGAAGGTTTCAGTGCTTGAGAATGATCCATAGCATTGTCAGAAACACTCGTCAGCTCACTGCATACTGCTGTGTGAATATATTACTTAGTGTGTGTGTGTGTGTGGGGGGGGGGGGGGGGGGGGTCACTGTATCCAGCGCTACAAATGCATGGCCACTTTTCCCATTCTCTTGTCTCCAGATTGGATGGGGTTTCAAACTCATTGCATTGAAGTAAATGGAGCTTAATTGCAAACCACACCTGAACTGGAGACAAGAAAGTGGAAAAAGTGGCCATGTTTTTGTAGCGCTGGATAACCCCTTTAACTCTTCCATACAAGTTTGTGGGACATTCAGAATCAGGTAAGGGGCTGTTCATGTTACATTTAGGCTATACACTGTGGGGGTATACATTAGGATACTGTCGTTAAGGTGTTATGACCTATGCCCCAGAAATCCATGGCCAGTCAAAATAATTCAGTAGACCAAACACATTTGGTCTATTTGACACTGGTATGCTGTTTATTTTCAGGACATAATAGCATAGTCTACCATAGTCTACCATGCTTTTGTATTGTGCAAATCAGTAGTAGCAAGATAACCGCTATTATCCCACACTCACAGTATACAGCCGTATACACTCTCAGTAGATGTCTGAACACACTGCCTATCTCACAACAGCTTCTAAATATATGGTTTTTATACTTTTAACCTTAACAAGGGCTTTTGTGGGTCCCTTCTACCCAACTTCACCTAAAAGCTTTCTCTCCCTGGTGTACAGCCTGTCCCTCTCTAGCTTCAAACAAACAGCAACTGACACAAATCTGAAATCACTTTTCTTATATTCAGGAGGTGGCGTAGTTTAGCCAGCCAATCACAGTTAGAGAGTCCTACCTATTCCTAGTGCCTATCCCTCCCCCTGCATATTTATTGGCGAATCAAATTTTTACTGCATTGGCATTTGAATAATTAAACAAATTCGAATAGCTCGAATAGCGTACTATTCGATCGAATAGCTATTCGATTGCATTATTTCACTAAATAACACACATTACAAAGTTATACAACATTGTAATGTGTGTTATTCAAGTGAATGGCCCCCTTCCCCCCCCCCCCCCCCCCCCCCACGCTAGACCCCAAAGTGTGACGAAGTTTGAGCAGCTGATGACATGCTGGAGGAGGGCCGGCATGAGGGAGGGCTGGAGCGGTCCCAAGATCGTGGCTGGAGCCGACAGCAAATACGTAAGTATACAGCATCACACTTCCGGGTATAGTGTGTGTGTGTGTGTGTGTGTGTGTGTGTGTGTGTGTGTGTGTGTGTGTGGGAAACATGAGGAAGGGGGCCAGATACTTAAATAAGACACATTACAACGTTGTATAACTTTGTAATGTGTGTTATTTAGTGAAATAATACTTTACACTGCACTATCCCTTTAAAGGCGAGGTCCCACGAACACTAAAGTCACCCCTCCTCGAGTCTTGTAGCAATGCTCCCGAATCCCGTTCACAGCAGCCGGGGTTAACTGAAATGCCACAACCCTGGCTGAGTGATTGCTCACTCAGCCAATCAGTGACTAGGGCAGAACACCATCCCAGTCACTGACTGGCTAAGCCGACTATTGCTCAGCTGTGCTGTGATGTTGCTGCTGGAAGAGCTGGGTACGTGACTTACCCGGGTTCCAGCTGAAGATGACAGTCGGCAGTGGTGAACTAGACCCCAGAGTGGCACAACGGAGGCACTTAGACAGGTGAGTTTACTTGTTTGGTATTTTCTCACCCACCCCAAGCTGCCTGACAATTTTAGTGTTCGTGAGGCTTCATCTTTAATTATCCGGCTCATATATTTTTCCATTTGCATAATATTCCCAAAAGATGCCACTTAGTAAACCACAAAACATGGAATACCAAGGAGTATATAGTAATTTTCTAAACACTTAGGTAGAAGCTTCCCTTTTGGAAGCTTCTGTTTTACTATTCACTTGTATTTAACTGTAATACTCTGCATACTGTTCACACTGTCAGGTCTGGTGATCCCAGCTGACATGACCTTTAATGGAATAAGTGAACAGGAAACCTAAGATGCGCAATCCTCTTGTCCCCATTAATTTCCCTTCAATAAGTTGTTGACATTCTCCATTATGTATGTATGTATATTTTCCGGCGCGGCTGTTTATGATCCATTTGTGTTTTAGGGTAAATGGTAAATTGTATTTGCTGGCTTTTTATGCAGCACTTACTGCTCTAAATGTTTCAGATTGTGAGGTTAGAATAGTAAATACCATGGTCATACATCCTCCAAAATGGTAGATGCTCCACACTTTTTTTATTTTGTAGCAAATAATTACAGATGACTTTATAAGTGAAACATTCTGGTTTCATGATACGTCGTTCAACTTGTTCGATGATCGGAATGGTTATAACAATCATTTTTGAACATATTCGCACGTGTAAACGTTTATCTTGCGATGTACGCAACTGCGCAATTTACGCTTTGCACTTCATAATCTGTACGCATGTGCATAGACTGAAATGTATGCTTCTACTGTACTTTCAATACTTGTGCATGAATATTCGGCAAACACAAAACGATCCTGATCCTTTTTATGTTTGTGGATTGGGATCTCATACCGAACATCGGGATGTTCGCTCATCACTTCTAATGATATTTTTCCATGAGTAAATTTAGATGTATATAGTGAGAAAATTTCCCCAGCATCAATGCTGGATCTGGTATGTCTTAGATGTATAACTAAGGGTAAGTATTTTTGGTGAATTGTTCAGTTAGTGTCATGTAATTTGCTGCCATTCTACAGAGAAGCCTATGGGAACAGCAGTAGAAACAGCTATGTACAGTACCTAGAATATATACATCGATCTAATGAATGCCTTAAACCAAAACACAATGGGGGGAATTTATCATGCTTAGGTCACAGATTTTTGCACAAATCAAGTAATTTGTGTAAAATTAGCTTCTTTTTGCTGGTTCACAACCCGTACACCAGATGGATGGATGGGCAGGGAAGGGCAGCATGGCACACAAAGGGGAGAGGGGTGATTGGTGGGACATAGCTTCCTACCTAGTCCAATTTACCATGTAAAGCAGGCCAAAATCATGGTGAAACTCTGCCCCAGCTCAGAACTGACATGGGGTTCTGAGGCTGTAAATCCGACATAGAACATATGGGCGGAGATTTCGTTGAGACTGATGTACACATATCCCTCTCATAGTGTCTTTTTAACCTGCATTTTAGTAGCTTTGTTTGGAATTCTTTATTTTCAAAAGTATTTTTTATGTTTTTTTTTTGTTTGTTTTTTACAAATGTGGTGTTTTTGGTGGTATTTTTTTATTTACTGTACCTTCATTTTGTATCTGTGTTTTACGAAAGTTATACGAAGAGCATACTGCGTATAAAAAATATATAAAATAAAAAGTAAAGCAGCTGCAACTTGAATACAGTCAAGCAAAATTCAGTGTTTGCATTTTGTTTTACCTTTCGAGTATATACATAGTTCACCTTGGTTGGCCGGGAGGGGGAAACCCAAGTGTGCTGGGGTCAAAAAAGAGTCTGTTTCTGCTGTGCTGTGTCCCCCTCCTGCAAAAGACAGGGACATACTGTTATCTGTGATATATACAGGTTTATTGTGTTGCCAGGCTGCTGTTAAATAAATGTTTAATGTAAGTAGTACTTATACAGAGACAGGATCCACAGCATGACATTGGAATCAAACAGCATAGCAACATAGTGGTCCGACAGTGCTTTCTGGTTGTGCAAGTGTCAGGCAGCATGCACATTTATAAGCTAGCAGCCATAAGGACTCACACACTGGACAAACGGTGGTGTGTGTGGTGGGGGGATTGGGGGATTGCAGCTCTGCAGAGTAATGTAATGTGATGTGATGGAAAGGAGGGGGGAAGGGGTGAGTATCTTGCCAGTGACCCACAGTGGCAACATTGGTTCAGACAAGAGCAGACGTAGAGGAGTCATAAGAGTACCATAACACATTTCACACAACTGGCCATAGCACAAAAGTGTGCAACTTTTTTTTTTACATTAAGCTAATAATAAATAGCCCCTAAAGTGTTCTGCACTACAATCAATGCAAATGCAAATTCTGTGTAGCAATAAAAGTAGAGTAACCATCAAGTTTTTTTCCTCTCAGTAAGAAGAAAGACTTCTCTTTTACTACGAGAAATGCCTGTGCCATATCAGCGTATACAGATATGACCTTGTTAAGAAAACAAGTGAGAGTGTACGTAGTCCCCTCAGAACCTGTGTCGCTGTGCTCCATAACTCCCATGGCTCAGTCCTCTGTTTGATAAGGCCATGATAGGAGGTATGATTTCTGTCCAGGACATTGGCTACCTCGGGAGGTGACATTGTTAGGTCTCAAAGGGTTAACTGAATGGTTGAATATATTGCATTCTCTGTGAGCAAAGTGTTTAGAAGAAGAAAGTTTCCATGTCTTCAGGGATTAGGGGAAAATATTACATTCCCTCTCTTAGAATGTTTAAACCAGAGACTGGTAGAGAAAATAGTAATTACAAGTATGAGAGTGTCTGCCTGAAAGAATGGTTAGAGTGGGTTTTGTTTCACTAGCTAGGTAGGTAAAATCGTTGTATCTGTGGCTTGTATAAATATACTTGATACTAATACAGTGGTTTAAGTGGTTTAAGAGTAACTTGGATTGAGAGTGTTTTGCAAGAAGAGCTTACAGTTTTTCAAAATTGTAACTTGGTTTAAGAGCTCCCTGTACTAGGTGGGAGAGAAAGTCAGGGAGGGTCATGGTCTGCACAGCGTGGTGTACAGCCCTGTACTCTGACCCAGGAAGTCTCCCTCACCTTCAAAATCATAGCAGATCCACTTCAGGCTGGGGCTTGCACCAGGGGACAGGATTGTGGAGGTAATCTCTCCATAGCTGTATCCCCTCTCACCCTGGACAGAGAGTGCTGCTATACTTTGCCCACATATATCGTGCTCATTCCATTATGCTCCTTGCAGTCTCTGTCAGCCCTTGTGTTTCCCATCCTCTCCATTTCTACTATAATGTGCTTACAGAGAAAAAAGAGAAATACATGTGCTCATGTGCAAACAACAGGAATATGTTTGCGTATTAGGTAAGGCAAAAACGCACTCACCTAATGGAGTTAGGTGAGTTAGGAATAGAGTACTGAGGGCACAACACCTAGAATCACTTGTGGAAAAACCAAAGGAGGATCTCCGGGAGTTGCTGCCACTGATCCCAACCGGATAAGAAACAACCAGTAATGATCAATATGACAAAGAAGAAAAAAAGGGGAATCTTGTATCAGGCACTACACCAGAGAATAAAATCAAACATTTATTGCACTAAATACGACAAAAAACTATTTTGTTTTGAGAACGAAACGTCCTCTTCATCAGGTATGTGCAAACATGATGAAGAGGACGTTTTGTTCTCAAAACAAAATTGTTTTTTGTCGTATTTAGTGCAATAAATGTTTTATTTTATTCTCTGGTGTAGTGCCTGATACAAGATCCCCCTTTTTTTGTTCTTTGTCCTATAATGTGCTTACACTTACACTCAGCCATTCACACTGCTGCTATAATGTGTCTGCACTTACACTCAGCTATACACACTACTGCTATATTGTGCCTGCACTTACACTCAGCTAAACACACTGCTACTATAATGTGCCTGCACTCACACTCAGCCATTCACACTGCTGTATGAAGAAGTTTCTGTCACTGTCCTTCTGCATAGCTCTGTGATTTTCACTTTCTGATTGGTCCATGGTGAACACACACCCCTTCCCCATTGTGATCATGTGACCACACAGACCTCTGACAGCAGCCCTGCTTCTCTATTCTAGCCTGTTGTACTACGCTACTGCATAATGAGGATCTGCAGTTCCATCCCGTATCTACAAACTGCTGCTGTGTTATCAGGTTTATGCACTTCCTATACATTATATACCACATGCTGATTGCTATACTGTACAGTAACTTATATCACATATTAAGCTGTTTCTAAATGTTTGTTTTATTTGTTTAACATGTTATTCCGTATATAAAATCATTATTTTGGGGTTGGGGAACCAATTCTCTTATTTCAATGATTTCTTAAGGGAAAATTTGCTTTGGTTTAAGAGTGGATTTGGATTACAAGCACCGCCCCGGAACGAATTATGCTCATAATCCAAGGCACCACTGTATTTATTTTAATTAGGAACTTATAGAATGGTTATGGGCTTTGACATTCAGCACCCCTCATGGCACCTTCTAGTCTGCCTGGATCCTAGGGTTTGTGCCATTTATCCCTCTTTGTACAATTATATTACAGGCCAATTATGACTCATCCACCAAGACTAAAGGGCACAATATATATATGACTCAGTTTCCAAATAGCAACAAATATTGACCGCAACTTGCCTCAATACTGTGACGTGTTAACCAGAACCAGGAGACAAACACAGCTAGGCCTATACAGTCATGCGTGTGTGTCCATATGCTGCCAGGTAGCAAGGGCCTGTGGACATTTTTATCCCTTTTATCTCATGCACATGGCAATTTAAAGTAACACACTGTATCCCTTATGCTATATGGATGCACAGACTTCACTTCTAGATTTTGATGTGACAATAATCAGATTCATAGTCACATATTCACATTGCATTATTTTCTACACTGTAACACATCTATTGCCTATAAATAAATCTGGATAACCAGTTTATAAGGTGTCTTCTTTAGAACCAGATTTGTCATTTGATAATAATTCAGCCTTGTCTCTTGACAATGTATACAATGTGTGTACCTCTGGACTACTATCCAGGAAAGGGTTAAATGATCAGTCTACAAATATCCTCAGTAGTTTCTCATGATTGAAGTATTGTCAGCCAAGTGGAGAGAGCTATGAACTAGCCTAAAGCAAAAGCTTCTGAGGTGGGCTGACTCGCATTCAACGTGAGTTCCATATTTTATTTTTCAGTGAAGAAACTTTTTTTAAAAAACAAGAGTAGAAATAGTTTGCAGTTGTGTGTACATGGGATTACCTATAGGTGGCGCAGAGGAAGCAGGTGCACTTGGGACCTGATGACAAGAGGGGGCTCCACTCATATAAATGGAAAATAGTGTAAGATGTTGCTTTGGGACCCAAGAGTTTCCAGTTATGCTTGTGGGCATAGAAAGTTTCATGCTTCTGGTAGGACTGATGAAATGTAAGAAAACTATCTTATCTCTATTACAGGACAACAAGGATACAGGGACCCAAGAAATCGACATCTAGCAGGAAATTCATCAACTAAACACAGGTATGTCACTTATCTGGAAATGAGGCAATCCACAGTTACAAAGGTCATGTGATACTGTCCTATCCAGATAAACATGGCTGCTGCAAAGGACTATGGACTAGAGTGTTTTTCCTGTTCTGGAAACAGTACCCCAATATAATAGTATAAGTCACCGACTAGGCTGGATCACCCATACATTATCCATATGTGATCGGCAGATATTCTATATTTTACAGGCTGTGTTTTGAGGCAGGGTTCCAATCAGAGGCAGATTAACTTTACCATAGGCCCCGGGCTGTTTACCAAGCTTGGGTCCCCACCTCACTGTAACTATGGCAGCACAAGCGTTAGTCTTTTTCCTCCATAGTGCAGACAGTAAAGGACCTGTGGTGGCATCATAGTCACGTGTTAAGGCGCTTCAGTATGTTCTCTAATGTTACTGCATTGTTTCCTGGCTGCAGTGTTACCCTGCTTTGTGCAAAATTGTGGTTAAAAAAAGCAGCAATTTTTTTAATGCAAATCATGGCAGAATACAATACATGACAATACACCACTGAAAGTAGTCTATTTAGGTGGCCATGGGCCCCCCAGGAGCTCAGGGCTCCCGGCTACCACCCAAAACTGACCTATTATAATCCGCTATTGGTTCCTAACACATCAGTCTCTGTTATCAAGAATTTCACTTAGCGTTTCTTATGACCTTGTGTTTTCCTTTAGTGCAGAAAAGAGAGGTTGTAAGTGTGATATTCATTGTTTTCTTTATCTCTGAAGCTCGGACATTAGTAGGTCACACTATTGATCTTACCGCCATAGAGCCAAATCAGAGGCCTTCTTGCCAGCCAGTACCCCACTCTGTACATATGAGGGACAGAAACCCTAAAGCAGCTGTCTATGAATGTATAACTTTTCCTTTTTGGGGGAGATTTTGGTTTGGCAGATACCCCAAAGTCTTGTTTGAAGGGTGTTTAAAGGGTCAAGTATTGACTTGCAGTTTAGCTACCTCTGAGATGTGGCACTAGAGAGCAAACTCTTTTCCTTTAAAAAAAAAAAAAAAAACTACTTTGCATACTTTTTTCCCCCAGATAGCATTACATGGTCTATAAGACTTTCTACACCAGTTTCATAGTCTCTCGAATGAGACACATTACCCCCTTGGAACTAGAAGCACTTTAGATTTTCCTGGTTAAAGGGTTTATCCAGCGCTCCAAAAACATGGCCACTTTTCCCCTACTGTTGTCTCAAGTTCAGGTGCAGTTTGCAATTAAGCTCCATTTACTTCAATGGAACTGAGTTTCAAAACCCCACCCAAACTGGAGACAACAGTAGGGGGAAAGTGGCCATGTTTTTGTAGCACTGGATAACCCCTTTAAACATTTGATTTTTCTCTCATAATAAGGCTAGGTTAACACTGCGTTTTTGCAATCTGTTTTTATCATCCGTTTTTTGCAAAAAAAAAACAGATGAAAAACAGATGCATCCGTTTTGATCCGTTTCTCTATTGACTTCCATTGTAAAAAAAAAAATGGATCAAAACGGATCTGTTTTTTTTTTGACGGACACAAAAGTAGTGTCAGCTACGTTTTTGTGTCCGTTAAAAAAACTGATCCGTTTTGATCCTTTTTTTTTTTCAATGGAAGCCAATGGAAAAACCGATCAAAACAGATGCACACAAATGCATCTGTTTTTTTCATCCGTTTTTTGAAAAAAAAAACGGATAAAAAAAAACAGATTGCAAAAATGCAGTGTGAACCTAGCCTAACCAAGTAACAGATCTTGTTAGTCACCTTTTATCTGTCCCTTATGCACCTTTACACTGGCCTATTATGGGTAAGGAGCACTTGATCGGCCCATGTGAGTGATCAGCCGAGAAGCAGGAAACACCTTTAGTGCGGCTTTAAATTTATCACTATCGTCCGCATATCTCCCAGTGTAAACACATGTGCAGCCATATATTTAAATAGACGCACGCACAATACAGTGATGGTTCATGCGGCTCAGCCATGCGGATAATCGCGCCCTCTGAAGTCACTGCAAACTAGCACAAATCTCACTGATCAGCACTCACTTGCATCCTTGCATGGCTCCATGTCGGATTGTGTAAAAGGACCATAACAATCTGATCCATGCCACTGTCCTTCTGTTTTAGGATCCCATACATCTGTTGATGTAAAAAAAAAAATGCCCATGGATATGTCCTTACTGAGAGACTTCTGTAGTGCTGATCTCTAACTGCAGAAATAACACAGGATAAAATGTTCACATGCAGATGGTGACTGAGTGGCTGCTCGTGTGTCATTTCCTCATTAATTGGGGTATCCCACAAAGAATATTTAATTACCTATTAACTAGATAGATGATAAATGTGTGATTACAATCTCTAGATAGGGGTCTGTGCCCCCTATTACTAAGGGATTTAGATGGAACAGTGGTCATGAGTGTGCATTGCCTCTCCATTCAAGCCTAAAGGAGTATAGTGCTCTGCTATCACTATCAGTCTCATAGACATTGGATATAAAAGCATGCTGTGTGCGTGACCACCACTGCTTTCAAACTCAGGACCCCCATAAATTATAAACCATTATGGGAATAGTAAAACATTGCAGAATTGTTACAGATATTTCAGTGACTATCAGTTCTGTGCGTGTCAGTCGGGTTGTTCATCCAGCACGTGGGTGAACGGAATAGAAGCAGAAATTTCAGAAAAAAATCTGATTTGTTTGAGTATATCTTTTATGATCGTCCAGGAACAAGCAACTTTAAGACATCTACTGTACATGAGAGAAATGACACCACCATTAGGCCCCTCCACACAGAGGGGCAGATTTATTACTCCAGTCTGATAGTAAGTCACTATAACCTATATAATAGCAGGTTAGACACTTTTGTCTATTGGTTGGTTTAGTTAGATTCCTTTTACATGGCCCATATATGGGGCCATTCAAGGATGCAAGCGAGTGCCGATCAGTGAGAACAGCGCTCATTTGCAATGCCTTTAGGGTGCCCTCACACGTCCTTTTTGTGTGATGTTTTTTAGGCCCCCCAAAAAATGCCAGAAGAACTGCCAATGCATTTTTTTTGCATGCATTTGCGTTTTTTTCTGGCGTCATTGACTTTGTGGGAATTCCTTTTTTTTTTTGTAGTTTAGGTGTTTTTGTGTGCTAAGCTTTTTTTTTTTTCCTCTGCCATTACATGACCTAGTTGCTGCACCAAAAAAGGAGACAAAAACGCCATAAGCACACCAATGGTGATTTTGAGACAACCAGAACAATCCCATTGAGGTCTACGATAGAATAAATGCCACAGTTTGCCAAAAAACAAAACACTACCTGCTCAGCATGCTGCATTTTGGAAAAACTGCCAAAGAGCCGAGAGTAGAAAAAAATGCAACACCAAAAAATGTGTCATGTGTGTAAGGTATATTATAAACTTCCATTGACCTCCAGTCAATGGTCACTGGCATTTTTGCAAAAAAAAAAAAAAAAAAAGCCATTGTGGTGACTACTGGGAGTGATGTTATCAGTGGTATGATACAGCTCAGCCAAAGGTTTAAATATTGAGATGCCAGTGCTAGTCCAGCACACAGGGGTGATGTTAATAACTGCTTTGTAGAGGATGGAAGGCTGTATCCCCCTGAAATGGTTGGTGACCTGCTGGGTTGTGATGAGTCCCTTGGGCTGTTGTCACGGTAGTCCTGAGTGGCACCCACAGAAAGGGGAAAAATGTCCCAAGGTGTACGGCATATTTGTATAGATGCTGGTGCAGATGAAAAGATGACTGCTTTACTGCGCAGTCTCTGAATAATACAGAACACTTTGGCAGCAAATAGATAATCTTGGTATAGACTTTAGTGCTTAACTTGGTTTGTGCTGCGGAGATACTTGAAAGTGCTGAATATAGTAGGGGTAGCTATAGCGGTGCTTGGAGAGTTTAGAGTGGAGCACCATAGAGGAGTTTGTCAAGGGAGACCCAACCCAAAGTAGTACTGTGCTCTGCCGGAACTTGAGAGGAATACTTGAAACTTAAGAGTGAGACTTGTACCCGTGTTTAGTCTGTGTCTGGCCACCTTCTGCCCTAAAGTGTTGAGTTTCCTGTCCTAATAGGGTGATACAAACCCCAGCCGTTACCTGGGTGAAGCTAAGTGTCCGAGGCTTCCCGGTGTCACCTGCACTGCAAGATAGGATATGTAGACCTTCTGGTAGCTTTGTCCTATCCAGGCTAGTTCCTCTGTATATCAGGATACTGCCCTGCCCTTTGTAGAGAGGTTCTCGGTGTGGGCTGAGATGATCCCCGACTCTTCTCCCTTTGTGGCGTCTAGCACTGCATAGTGGATATAGGTAGAGAGAGTGTCTCTGGCTGCTTCATACACGTGTGTACTGAAATTACTAACACACTAGACTGTCCCAGACAGGGGTCCTGGCAGAGCTAGGCTCTTGCTTGGCTACAGCAGGGATGTCTGCTCTATCTGTCCTCCTCCCACAAGAAACCAGATTAGATTGACGCTACACTTCCTCCCAGCAAGTGACTACCTCTTTCAGGGGTATGTAAAAGACCCTTTCAGTGGTGGAAAGGAATGTGTGCAAAGAAAAGAAGAGAAAGGATAAGTCAGAAAAGAAGAGTATCTCCGTTGTCCAATAAAAGTACATAGTATATAAAAAGCAGTAACCCTTTGCTTACTTCAGCTGTGCAATAGATAAGAACTCACATAGAAAACACTGACATCTAGTGGTGAAATAACAAACTCCTTTTATCACCACTTAGCTTTGAGTAAAGGGGCTTTTGCGACCAGTGTGGGAAACACGAAACACCTGTGGTGGGACACCACACCATGGCATTTTTATTGACATTTTTTCTGAGATTTTAAGTCAGTATGAAGCCAGCCTAAGAAGGCACAATCATTTGTGTGGCCACACTGTGTTGTTTACACAGGAGATGTACAGCTAATAGTGATACGTTTTGAGGCTATGTTCACACTACATATCTTTCCGACCGTAGTGCGAACCGCGAATATACTCACGTAGTTTTGAGGTTGATGCGTTCGCTTGAAAGTATACGATATACGGCCGCACAATGCACACTACGTATGAGCTTACGGCCGGATCGTATACGGCGCCGTGAAAAATGAACAAGACCATTGTTTGAGGACGGAAATGTTTCAACTCACGGCCGTGGATTCCCATGCGGTCCCGTACGGAGTACTTATTTCAGCCAAATTGAACGTGATTTTTAGATCCAAAAGGTTCTGTGTGTTTTATTGGGCTGGGCGAAGATTTCCAAGTAAATGACCTGTTTCAGATCGTTTCGAAACAAGCTAGGGAAGCATAACTGTACTACGGACGTATGTTCGCGGTTCACCCGCATGTTCGCAATCCAGCCGCATGTCTATTTTTCCCACGGCCGTAGTTTCAGCCGCACATGTACGGCTGCCTATGAACTACGGCCGGACTCATACATAGTGTGAACATAGCCTGAAGCTGCACAAAACATGTGATCAGCCAAGGATCAGCTTGTCAGGGTGAGAAACGGAAACAAGCAAACTTAACACACTGAATTATTCTCATTTGTGCATTTGCTTCATAATGTGTCTAAAGTATGTTGCAACATTTTAAGACAAGATCTAATACACAGAATATGTATAATTGATGACAAAAGCTTTTAACCTTTAAGGGGGGTTCCAGGCCGCAATCTTTTTATACTATGTGCCTTTCCATGCAGTAAACACAAAAGAGCGGCTATGCTAATCACCCTATACCAAAAGAAAACATTTTTGGCCTGTACCTGGTGAATGATAGCTATGGACATTTGTGACACATATACCAGAAGATATTCCCAGCATGTACACTGAATGTACAGCTCTGGCACAATGGCCCACATTTATTAAACAATTTTCCTTTTCACTATTTTCTTCCTGACTAAAAGTGTATTTGACTACATTTACTATTTTGACTCTCTCTTCAAGAAATTTCAGACATATCTTAATGTAGACAAAGCTGAGTATTCTTTCTTACCATTTTGTCTTATTGTGCACAAAAAACTTGAGCCAAAGTTTACATATTAATCCCTTCGGGACCAGGCTAATTTTCATATTTGTGTTTTTGTTTTTTCCTCCTTGTGCTTAAAAGGTCATAGCACTTGCATTTTTACACCTACAGACCCACATAAGCCCTTATTTTTTGCGTCACTAATTGTACTTTGCAATGACAGGCTGAACTTTTGCATAAAATATGCTGCGAAACCAGAAGAAAATTATATGCGCAGTGAAATTGAAAAAAAAACACAATTCTTTTTCTTTGGGGGGATCGTGTTTTTACGCTGCGTGAAAAACTATGAAAAAACGGACATGTTTTATATGTTCCTCAAGTCGTTACGATTAAAACGATATATAACATGTATAACTTTTCTTTTATCTGATGGCCTGTAAAAAATTCAAACCATTGTTAACAAATATATGTCCCTTAAAATCGCTCTATTCCCATGCTTATAACGCTTTTATCCCTTGGTCTATGGGGCTGTGTCAGGTGTCATTTTTTGCGCCATGATGTGTTCTTTCTATTGGTACCTTGATTGTGCATATGCGACTTTTTGATCGCTTTTTATAAAAATTTTTCTGGATTTGATGCGACCAAAAATGCGCAATTTTGCACTTTGGGATATTTTTGCGTTTACGCCATTTACGCCATCAGGAATGTGATTAATTAATAGTTCGGGCGATTACGCACGCGGCGATAGCAAACATGTTTATTTATTTATTTACTTTTATTTATAACCTGGGAAAAGGGGGGTGATTCTGACTTTTATTAGGGGAGGGGGCTTTTTATTGACAACAACACTTTATTTATTTTTTTTACACATATACTAGAAGCCCCCCTGGGGGACTTCTAGTGTATACACTCTGACCTCTCATTGAGATCTTTGCTGTATACTTATACAGCAAAGATCAATGAGATCGGCACTCGTTTGCTTTCGGCTGCTGCAGCCGAAAACAAACGAGTGCCAAGCCGGGGACGGCACCATCCTGGAGCGGTCCCCGGCTGGCTACAGTAACGGAGATCGCTCCTCCGGGACAACGTCCCGGGGGAGCGATCTCCCCCACTAGACACCAGGGAACGGCTGAATCCGGTAATCTCCCCCACTAGACACCAGGGAACGGCTGAATCCGGTAATCGGACAGCTGCCTCCAATTATCTAATTAGCGGGCACGGCGATCGGACTGTGCCCGCTAATATCCGCAGTCCCGGGCTACATGAGGCACCTGGGATCACGGCGGTTCAGAGCGGGGTCGCCGCACGGCCCCGCTCTGAACACCCGCACCCGCACGAGGGCGTACAGTTACGTCCTCGTGCGGGAAAGGGTTAAGGGTGCGTTCACATGTACAGGATCTACAGCAGATATGCAGCAGATTTGATGGCGCAGATTTGAAGTTGCAGATTCTGTATCCACCAATCCACTTCCCCAAACTTCTGGTACTGTCTGTTTGATGGGACAAAGTCCTTCTCGTCATTTCTTTTTAAATGCGCCCAGTGCCTTAGTTAGGGTAAAAAAATGTTTAACCTGCAGCAGCCAATGTGACGTGGCCTAGAGTGTCTGTGCCCTAAGCCTGCGACACCTGTGCTTTCTTCCCCCCGTCCTCCTCAGCATTAGGAATGCCCTTGGCAGAATTTCTCCTTCTTATTGCTTTTCTAAACTTAAAGTGACTCTGTACCCACAATCTGTCTCCCCCAAACCGCTTGTACCTTCGGACAGCTGCTTTTAATCCAAGATCTATCCTGGGGTCTGTTCAGCAGGTGATGCAGTTATTGTCCTAAAAAAACAACTTGTAAACTTGCAGCCCTGTGTCAAATTGGCGTGACCTTGAGTGTCTATGCCCTAGGCTTGCACTGCCCCTCCATCCCTCCTCCTCGCCCTCTTCACCATTAGGAAGGCTCCCAGGCAGCATTTCTCCTAATCATCACCTGTCTGAACACTGTACAGGTGCCTTAACGATCCGGCGGGGCGGATTCGGCATGGGCGGGACGGGTGTCGCGCAGCAACGCCCTTAATGCTCTTATGCAAGTAATTTGCCTAAGAGCATTTAGCGATTTTAGAAACAATGCGGGGGAGGAGAGGGGTGAAAGTAATGGCCATATACTACTAAGGGACACAGGGAAGAACCTGCTGATAGTGCCACTTTAAAAGTTGTTTTTTAGGACAATAACTGCATCACCTGCCAAACGGACCCCAGGACAGATCTTGGATTAAAAGCAGCTATCCGAAGGTACAAGTGGTTTTGGGGGGGGGGGGTGCAGATTGTGGGTACAGAGTCGCTTTAAGGCACATGTGCACTCTTTAGACAACTGGATTCCTCCTTGTCATGTTTTCAGCTTAGGGCCCTTGCGCAAGAGTAAAAGAGGTGGAATTTACAAGTCGCGTAAAGGATTCCGCATGTCATTCTGCCTGTCTTATTGCTTCAATGGGATTTCTCTTGCGCCTCTGCTCTTCGCTCACAGAATAAACATGTTCATTCTTTGAGCAGAGAGCAGAGGCGCACGAGAAATCCCATTGAAGCAATAGTTTATTAAGGTTACTAATCAATATATTTTTTTTAAAAAGTTGACCCAACACTTCATATTAACCGCCCAGTCACAACTATCATATAGTAATGTCTCGCTTATCCCACCATTATCAGGTTTAATTCCTCAGCTTTATCAGTGAGGCTTCTAGCATTAGTATACATACACTTAATATACTTATCCGTATGTCCTTTCCATCACTAGTTACTGTTCCATCCCCTTCCTCCGCTCCATAACTTAGCCCCAACTCTCCATCTACTCTGTCTTCAACACCTTCTATATTGTAGTTGCCCATACAGCCCCCCCCCCCCCCCCTCGGGTCCCTAGTTTAAACACTGCTCCAACCTCCTAACCATCTTCTCCCCCAGAACAGCTGAACCCTCCCCATTCAGATGTAAATGTAGCAAAAACCCGATTCTGATTGAGAACGAGAAAAAGCAAGATAATTTAAACGTTTGACACACAGACTTTGCAAGTCACATGAATTAGCTGTGCGCCAAATCTTGTTCACAAAATGCACCATAGATCCATTTAGTTAATCTGGGCCAATGTGCGCTCTTTGAAAAATGGCCAAAAAGTTGAAAGCGGTGGCAGATTTCCAGGGCACTTACTGGCGGTAAATGTCTGTGTAGCAACTTGTGCAGCTGACTCGACCTCTGCCAGCTTTCTATCTCTGACACATTAAGCACTTCCTAAGTGCCCCCCCTCTGCTTCATCCACCTGTCTCTCTTCCCAATTTTTAGCTAGCCTTGGGTCCCTGCGGTGGCAATAAATAGGTTAGCGGGTCACAGATCTGTCCTTCAGTTGCCTATGAAGTACAGCACCATCCTTGTATATTGCACCCTTGCCTCTTCTCTCGCATTGTTTTATAGTCTATTTCTGTCTGCTCTCTAAACACCTATTCTGTTGTGCTCCCTCCTCCTAGAATCCACTCACTCCCTCTCTTTCCTCCTCCTCTCTCCTGTCCTCTCTTCCCTGGTTTTCGCATTCTCTCTTCATTTCTCCCTTCCTCCCCAGACATCCCCTTTCCGTCTATTTATCTATTACTCCTTTTCTCTATCTTTCTTTCTCCTTCTTCCCTTATTCTGCAGCGGAGAGCCCCCCACCTTCTCCATCCATAGAGTCTTTTTCTTCCCGTTTCCCTGGTAACCACCCGGAGTGCAGTCTCTGGCTGCCAGGCAGTGTCCCTGCACTCTCAGCACACTTCTGACTGTCTGAGAGAGTGCAGCATGGAGCCTCAGGCAGTGTCCGAGGAGGGGGATGTACTTACTTGTGACCCTCCAAGCCCATACGAGGAAGATCCCATCGAAGGGTGAGAGAGACAGGGTTGGGAGGAGAACATGCGATTCTGACAGCTATATATAGAAAGCGTGCAAACTGCTGACAGTCACGACAGTGTGTGTGATAACATGTGCGAGTGTTTGTGTGCGTATACCAATGCATGTCCTTCTGCCATTCCCATCGTTGTCCTTTAAGGCATGTGTTTTTCCCTGACATTCGCACATCTTCCCCAACCTCACTTATTCTCTGCAATGGTATAGCAGGTGTTTTGCAGGTATCAGAAGTATGTGAGCGGACATTGCACAGGTGTCTTCTACTTTAGGCTTCGGCTTGATCCCTTGCAGGAGAGGTTGGTGTTCTCCATGTGGAGGAATGTGGGTAGTTTAGCAGTGGGTGTGAGTGCATAAGTATGTGTGTCATTTTTATATAACCACATTACATTGTTTGGTGGGTGTAAAGGAATCTTTTCACATGTCTGTTCAGATTTGTGACTTACATCCTGCAAGTATACGTACACCTACATGCACTGTGACACATAATAACCCATAGCTATAAATGGTTTGATACGCATAAGAGCCCAGATTGACTAAGCTGTATTTTTTTTTTTTTGGAAGCGAATCAAAGACTTTATGAGAGGAAAAAAAATTGCAATGTTCGGACATACATTAAAATGCAAATGTGTGGGAGGTGACTGCATAAACAGAAATCTATGAGATGTGTATTGGTTTGGCTGAATGACTCGCTTGTTGTATGTCGTATTAATGGTGATTATGCCCGGATTGCTTGTAAGTGCCTACAGAAAACAAACATGCACAAGAGGCCGCGGTTTATTTCTGTGCACAAACACTTGGCTGCTAATACCGTAATCCCTCATTCCAGGCAATTTGTCACTCTCCGTGAAGCATCAGTGAAACCATCAAATGAAACAGCGCGTAAAATACTTGTGTGTTCTATGGTGAAGGTAAATGCATCTAGGTGGGGGCTGTGGGCAGGAGGGGGTCACTCACAGCCATTAAGCCATGCTTATTACAGTTATAGCATGGTGAAAGTTCTTGGTTTCTTAATGGTGAAATGACACTTGTTGCACGCTTTGTTCACCTTGAGCATGACAGGGAGAGGTGTGTTATTTGCTGTTGAATGGATATTGGATAGAGGCCTTTGGCCCTATGTTTGGGTTAGTTCAGATGTTGCAGATTTGCAATGCGGATAACAAATTGCAGTACAATACATGTGGACGGGATTTTGAAAGCATTTACATGTGGCGGACACTTTCTGGTCATAAAAACAAGCATATATTTGCAGCATATGTTTTGGAGATGTTATGGATACTCCATATTTTACACATTTAGGGTATGTTCACACTGAGCAAATCAGGCGGAATTCCACGTCGGAAAGTTTTACCGTGCTCAGTGTGTCATTGCCGTCTATGGAAGAGAGCATGCTCCTCCTCTGCCGCGGCTCTCCGCTCTAAGGAGTGACGTCGGCAGCGGAGGAGCACGGGCCCTCTCATTTACTCACATCGGGACACTGAACAGTGGAATTCTGCCATATTTGCTTAGTGTGAACATACTCTTAGGTATCTTCCGTGATACTCGTTTCTATTAGAATCTATAGCCCTGCACTCTTGCAGTGAATTTTAATTCCGCTGCAAGAATTTAGTGGCACATTTCTTTAACTCTTTCTATGCAGGGCAGGTTAAAATTATAAAGACACTATGCTTACTGCTCCCGTTTCTCTGGCGCGATCTAGTCTGCTTATCTCGGTTCCGGCTCACTGACAGTCCACTCAGCCAATCACAGGCTGCGACGGGACAGCGCAGTTATTGGCTGAGTGGACTGTCAGTGAGCTGAACTCATCACGTGTGAACATACAGTACCCTTAGGGCTTATTCCCACATCCTGTATATTAAGGATGCTACAGATACGGAATTCGTGTAGCAGAGTCTTTCAATGGAGGTATCAATTTTATGCCATGCGGGGAAACTGTTTGATACATCATGCCAGGTGGAGAAACACTCCACTACAGGGATTCCCCATCTGTAGCCTCCATAATATATGGGACATAGGAATAAGCCCTTAGGGCATGTTCACACAACTTTTTTTTCTGACATTTCAAAATGATGGGTATTTTTATTGGATGGCCGTCATTTAACAGCAAATAACAGCCCGTTATTTGAAAACAATGCCGTTAAATGACGGACTTCCAATCAAAACAGCTGTCATTTTGACAGTGTGTGAACAAATTTAGCAATCAAAATCAAGTTCCAAACAGATAATAATCTGTGAGGATGGGAATAGTAAATCTGGGCCTAGATCTTCTTTGCATTGTAGTTACTCTTGTTTTTACAGTTTCCTGAGTTTTAGCAGACATTCACATGTTCAATGATTACTGCCTGTGCATGGAAGATGTGCTACAGACTGGAATCATGGAACTCACAATACACGATGATGCCGGGAGCTCCGAATCAGTACTGATACAGCCCTGCAAAGATTTAAACTGATGAACGAATGATGATGCATTTCATTCTGCTGCACATTGTCTGTATTTACAGATCATGCATGAAATGTGTGAATGGCCCTAGTGGTTATGAGGTTGTTCAGTGGACATGGCTGCTCTCTTCCAGGTTGTGCGGTGATGCTCTTCAGCACTATTTACACCAACAGACATGAGCTGCAGTGCTGGTTATAAAACACATACAGTTGTGAAAGAAGGCAGCCATGTTGTTTTACCCTGTACAACCCCTTTAATGTAATGAGTTCCTGGCACCCAACAGAGGTTGAATATGCTGAGTATGGTCATTGTGTAGAGGCAACAATGATAGCTTTGGGCACATACAGCATAGTTATTTTGAAAAATATATTGTATGATCTGACAGAAATGTTAGATTTGTGCAGATATGACTAGTTTTGTCCGTGGATTTATTGTGCATGCGCAGGATTTTAACTTGGTTTGCCACTGACAGGTGAGCCGTGAGTGTCAGTGTAAGAGGGAGCAGGCATAACACCATAGTGAACTAAAGGCACCAGGTGCTTATATAAAGACAGGGATTATAGCCATATGCTAACATTTAGGTGCCAGCGGTTTTATATGCATAAACCATGTGACAGATGCAGTTTAAGCTACTCTTGTGAATCTGTATGATAAGCTCTAGAGCCTTGTGAACATCAAAAGATCATCCAGCCTGAGACCATCCAGAAAAGAGCAATATGTGTGCGCCAACTGCTACCTGCTGCCAAGCGAGGTACTTACAACTTGTTAAGCTTCTAATAGAAAACACTAAAGCACTAAAACATTTCCATTTCTTTTCAAATGTGGTCCCAATAGCCGGCTGTAAATCAGTACTGTAACAACTGTCAATGGGACACACAAGAGCACTCCAGTGCTTCCTCTTCCTCATTGATTTACACAATCCACAAGTTCCCTGTGCTTTGTGTCAGTGTTAATTACCCTGTAAACCTGACATATCTCAACTGCAGCTAATAGCAGGGCATCATGGGATCTACACTGCCAACAACAGGCTTGTTTTTTACTTTGTTTTTTCTACTTGGGCATTTTCTGGCCCTTTTTTTTATCACATTTCTTTGGCCTTGGTGGTGGTGGTGGGGTTGGAAAAACAGCTATCTTCAAAAGTGGAAATGTTTTTAGACAGTTATTTCCCACAATATTCAATGAGATTCCATACTCGCAGCGGGATTTTCATCCCGTTGCAAGTACTGTATGTAAAGGTAAGCCCCCTTAACCCCCCCCCCGCGCGGCCCGGTACATACATTACCAGGTCCGCACTCAGGCATGGTTCGGCCTATCAGCTGGGAGACACCGGGAGCCTC
Organism: Dendropsophus ebraccatus; assembly: GCF_027789765.1. Lineage (NCBI taxonomy): Eukaryota > Metazoa > Chordata > Amphibia > Anura > Hylidae > Dendropsophus > Dendropsophus ebraccatus. Next base: position 104,859,542 of record NC_091459.1, on the reverse strand, counting down.
CAAAGCAAGCCGGAGTGCGGACCCGGTAATGTATGTACCGGGCCGCGGGGGGTTAAGGGGGCTGACTGTTACATACTTGCAGTGGGATGACAATTCCGCTGCTAGTATGGAATCTTATTGAAAATGACAGCTATGGATCCGATGCAGATTTTGCGGAGAATTCGCAGCGTGAAATCCGCTGTGGATTTGTTATGTGTTAACCCTTAGAGATATATAGCAATGAGGCTCCAGCTGCCCATGTGATGCTGTGCTCATGCACAGTGGGAATGAGAGCAGAACTAAAAAAGGGAGGATGCAGTTCCCAATCTTAAAGAGTACCTGTCATTAAAAATAATGTTTGACATGTCATCAGGCATGAAAGCAGAAGAGCCCTTCACATGATCCGGTACAGAAATGCCATGTTTTGACCCCAAGGGTCTTTATTAGTGTTGACTATCAAACTGTTCAGGTTTAGCATTTGATTCTCTGAGGTTGCAGAAGTCCTAGAGAGTCCTTAAAAAACATGGATACAGCCATAGGTTGGGAATCAAATACTGAGCGATGGGGTTCTGGGTACGCTGCTGAACCTAAACTGTTTGACAGGTCCATTTAACACTTGTCTTTATCAAGCATGTAATGTTAATAAAGACCCTTAGAGACATACCTTCATCCTCTGCGTCTCTTGCACAATAGGGGGCTATCGGCAGGTTAGATTCTTTAATGTGCTGATAGTTCCCCTTTAAAAAAAAAAAAGGGTTTTGGTGGCACTTTTTTACATGCATTTTAACTGGTGGTTTTTCAAATCCTTTAGAGTCCATTCACTGAGAAAGATTATCTGACAGATTATTTGCCAAAGATTTGAAGCCAAGGCCAGGAATGGATTTAAAAAAAGAGAAATCTCAGGCTTTCCTTTATGACCTGATCTCTGTTTATAGTCTGTTTCTGGCTTTGGCTGCAAATCTTTGGCAGATAATCTGTCAGATAATCTTTCTGTGTAAATGGACCCTTAGAGAAACCTATAAGAAAAATGCCAGGAAATAAAATCTATATCTAGAGTATAAAATACCTTTTACAAAAGGTAGCACTAGTGAAATGTTGCATTTACTGTTACAAATTTTTGTTTAATAACTACTTTTTGGTTCAATTCACATTCACATAACATTAAGACCATATCTTCAGGGTATATGTCAGCTTATTGGCGAAAATATGTCAACATTTACCATTAAATACTGATGGCAGGTTCATTAAATTTTAAGGAGTTATCCAGGCTTAGAAAGAACCTGGCTGCTTTCTTCCAGGCACAGCACCCCTCCTGTCCTCAGTTTGGGTGTGGCTTTTACAGCTCAGATCCATTGAAGTCAATGGAGGTGAATTATAATACCACACACAACCTGAGGACAGGGGTGGTGCTGTTTTTGCAAGAAAGTAGCTGTGCTTTTTCTAATCCTGGATAATCCCTTTAATGGACTTGAACATTGTCAACTAGAAGTTAATCTTGGTCTATTTCCTAAACATATGCTATTTTAGTATACAGTAAGGGTGGGTTCATACTGAGGAATTCTCGCGGATAATGTCCGCGGAACTCCGCTGTCTGTCCGCGCGCACGGCCGCACGCCTTTCTGCCGACTCCATAGACATCATTTTATGGGCCGGCGGATAGCGGAATACGCCGGCCCATAGAATGGTGTCTATGGAGCCGGCAGAAAGGCGCGCGGCCGTGCGCATGGACAGACAGCGGGATTCCGCGGACATTATCCTTGAGAATTCCTCAGTATGAACCCACCCTAGGGATATGGAAAAAACTAGTACACTATGTTCAGGGCATTAAACTCACTAGTCCCTCCATAGTATATGCTGACAAAACTCTTTGCTGATGAAGACCCTGCAGGTATGGCCCAACCATGTTGCTTTAGACCTGAAGTTTTAGCATCAGGTCTCAATAGTCTGATGACAAGTTTATTGCTAGAATTGGCATGCATATTCATGGGTACACACATTATTTCTGAGCAGCTCTTCTGTGCCATGGCCTGGATGTTTGTTGTTATATCCTTGTCATTCGGCCGGATCCTGCAGGGTGGTGATGCTTGTTATTATACTATCTGCTGTTTGCTCTCTGACGGCATCTCTTCATCTTGCTCATAAAACATGCCTCTACCACAGATCCTATCTCCGTCTTCTTTCTTTGCCGGCATCGATCTGCTCTGTGGCAGTCACATTTTACTTTGATGCCTGTGTACACTGCTGGGGAGTGGGCTCTTGTTAGATGGTTATTGTGCATGTTCTACCAGAGCCTCATCAGAAATGTCACCCAATAGGGATGAAGCTACATATCAATCCCATACTCGGGTTATATATAGCCGCTTCTCATGGACACAGCATAAAATATAGTAATGTCTTTTGTCTCTTTTTTTATTAGAATTTATGACTTGTTCCCAAGTTGGTTGTGTAAACATATCACTGTTCGGTTCGGTTTAAGCAGCCCACAGTGAATAGGAACGACTCTTTTCTTCGATAGCTTTAATAATATCCATGTAGTACAGTATATGTCATGTAGATGATGCATCTCTACTGCTGTGTTTGCTATAGAAATAGGCTGGCATTAGCGGTGGAATAGTATTGTGGTCCTCTATAAGGGGTGAGCTAACAGGTTACAATCAAAGGCTCACACAAGGTTCACACATTTTTGAACTCTGTTTAAAATGGCGTCCGTCATTTTGAGTCTAAAATAACGGACGTCATTTAGCAGCCTGGCCTCCCCTTACTGCAATGACTGGTGTTTGTACATTATTCTAGTTTGGGGTTACTAATTGGACTTTGGATGCGGCTTAATTGAAAAGTCCATTAAATTTACTATTAAAAACGGAGAGAGAACGGTGGAAAAAGAAAAACTGTGTGTGAACAACTAATAAAAAACATCCGCTGTTTGCAAAACACGTCCGAAAATAATGATCATGTTCCTAATTTTGATGTCCGTGGCAAACACATCCGTTATTCACCTCAAGGGTACAGTCACATAGAACGGAGAGGCTGCAGATTTTTTAGGTGGCTTTGTGGCAGAATAAATCTGTAATGGAATACAGAGGCAAATATCATCCACCTGCTAGGGACATTTTACATGCAGAAGTTGACTTTAAAGTGAAATTATCAGCAGATTAGAAGACTCTCAACGAACGGAGCGCTGAAGATGAAGGTAAGTTTCTTTTGTGTACTGAGGGTGGTAGTCCCACCTCTAGTGTACCAAACCGCCTCATTAGCATATGGATTAAACTACAAACTGCACAAAAATGGCACTGAGGATCACGGTAAGAAAAGTATCCTCAGCCGCCTGTGCGCTATAGAGACATAACAGCAGGTTAGAGGCTTCCAACTTGCTGATACATCAGTGTTTTATTTTGCCCTTGAATGTCAATCATTGGATTCTATCTGGCTATTTTAAATAAGAAACATTTTTAGCATGTCCAATGAATGGCAATGTTTTGACCCTACTTGGGTCCATCAGACCTATATTCCAGGCATTCTCTGGCTTACTGTAGGCAATGCGATTGATTAAAAAAAAAAAAAAAGACTTTTGAGATGTGAAAGTTTTGATCAATCTTTTGAGGTTCAAAAGTTTTGATCAATGTCTCAGTGCTGAGATCTCCTCATTGCTAGATATAGGTGGGAGAAGCACATGGGTCTGCACTTCCCTTCCTAGTTCGTCACTGCAAGAGATGGGCTCTATTATAAGTGTATGGTCAGACTGCGAGTGAAGCACACAGCCTTATAGTCAGTGAAAGCAAATAGTCATGTTTACATCCAGAGTCTGAAACCCCTACAGAGCATTGTGTCTAACATTCAGTGATTGTTACAATTCCATCCATCTATGCAACCTTCTATATGTTAGATGCATCAGCTGTAAATTCTCTGTCTAGTCCAGGGAATTTGTCATCATCTAAGACTCAGATTGGCATTAAAGGGGTAGTGCAGCAGTAAAAAATTATTCACAGAATAACACACATTACAAAGTTATACAACTTTGTAATGTATGTTATGTCTGTGAATGGCCCCCTTCCTCGTGTCCCACCACCCCCACCCGTGTACCCGGAAGTGTAGTGCATTATACATACCTGATCCGTGCCGACACGCCATCTTGTGCCAAACTTCTAAAAGGTGGAGGCCTGACCACTGGGACCTGCACTGATCATAAGAACGGCCCTTTGTCCCCTCAGTGTGAGTACATGCTGCTCCATTAATTATATATGGGACGGAAGGAGATGGCAGAGTACATAGCTTGTCCCTTTCATAGCAAGTGAATGGAGCCGCAGCACGCATACTCCACTGACTCCCCATTCCCACGGGGAAACATAGGACTCAGTTCTCTTTATCAATGAATGAAAAGATGTTCCTGGTTAATAGTTGCAACATTTTGATTAGACTTTTAATACACTCACACCACCCTTATCCACCCATGACATGTGACAAGTCTGGTTTCTTATTTAGATTTTAGGCAATAATGCACTTAAACAATTTTTAGGGCACAGTTTAAGGCTATGTTCACATTGCGTATGAGTCCGGCCGCATTTCGTACGCCGGCGTAAATGTGCGACTGACACTACGGGCGTGGGAAAAATCGACATGCGGCCGGATGCGTACGAACCGCGAACATACGCCCGTAGTACAGTTATGCTTCCTAGCTTGTTTCGAAGCGATCTGAGGCAGGTCATTTACTTGGAAATCTTCGCCCAGCCCCGTAAACCACACAGAACCTTTTGGATCTAAAAATCAAGTTCAATTTGGCTGAAATAAGTACTTTGTACGGGACCGCATGGAAATCCACGGCCGTGAGTTGGAACATTTCCGTCCTCAAACAATGATCTTGTTCATTTTTCACGGCGCCGCATACGATCCGGCCATAAGCTCATACGTAGTGTGCATTGTGCGGGCGTATATCGTATACTTTCAAGCGAACACATCAACCTCAAAACTACGTGCGTATATTTGCGGTTCGCACTACGGCCGTACTCATACGCAGTGTGAACATAGCCTAAAAAACATCATTCTTTTCTGCAGCTTGACTGCAAAATTATTATGTGGCTTGAAATACAAATCTCAAAAATGGTACCTGAACAAATGTGACTTTGGCCCAAACATAGCCTTTCCATCATGTATAACAATTCTGAGAAGGTGTAGGCTGACTGCTATTATCTTTGCAACATGTGTTGCATGTATATATTTCAAATGACTGCACCATTATACGTTCCAAATCTGTTGTTCTTGGGTATGACTTCCAGGGTATCGGACTTAACAATTGCTATGAGGCTCAGCAACCAAGCACTGGATGTCAATTAGTTAAGGCAGGGAGGGGTGGGGGAGGGAGGAGGCATGCATGCTGTAGCTTGGCACCACCTCCTGAGCACTTGAGCCAGGAAGAAAAATTATTTTATAACTTTGCAAGTGTCCATCAGCTAAGAGACAGGTATAATTTATTTTATCTTACTGTAAGCTACCTGTCCATGTCTGCAACATGTCCCGTTTCAAGTTTTACAATGGGACTACATGGTCAATGGAATCCATACAGATTATATTCCTAATCTGCTGCTTTTTCTCTCTCCACCCACCAAAGGGGATGGTGCCAACCATGGTCTCTGTGAGGCATACCCTTGCCCATGGTTATTGTTACATCACTGCATCTATACAATATGCAATATTAGGCAGAATTCAGCCCATGTTAAGTGGATTATTTAAAAGATTCAGAATTTATTTTCACTGCAACATTTGACATTTGAACATTTCTATCTTAGGAGCAGGAGCGACCATTGACCATGCATGGGAATTTATTCATTTTGTGTGTGGTGCAATATACAAATGTTGGGGCCTGGGGTGTCTTGCTGAAGAATGAAATGAAGGTGTTCCCACAGACAGATCACAGCTCCCGGATGTTATTGGCTTGGCCCGTCTCTCTTCTTCGCATGCCGAAGGCTAAATTTTAATTAGAGTTCCAGTTTATTCTGTCTATAATGTGGCAGATCTCTGAGCAGAACTTTATCTTTGTCCCTCCGCCTCTGCTTATCCCTACTCTCTCTGGTCTCTGTAAATCTCCTTTGAGTGCCTCTTGCTTGCTCCTCCAGCAGCTAAGTGGGTTAAGGCGAAATTTTGACCCAAATAGGAAGAAAACAGCACGCGTACCATTTGCCTAATAAAGCTTATGTAGTGTAATTATGCAGCGGTTACAGCAATATGGCAGTCATTTACAATTCCATCTCCTTCTAGCCTGTGGCATATAATAGCAATTATAAGGGAGATCCTTCTATTGCTCTGTTTCTTACAGAACTTTTGTGCATTCTAAGCAGCTGGGGAAGTCAGTCCTAGACTTGTATTACTTTTATATTAACTATGGTTTATATTGTTGCAGTGCCCACTCAGTACACTGTCTGGCACAGCGCCCATCCTGAATGCAGCCAACACCTAAATTTGAGCCCAAGTTTATGATTACACCGATAGATACTGAAAAGCCTTGTCTGCAGGCTGACTATATACTGCCTTTTTCCTGAGCTAGGCTGATGTAGCTCATACATAACCATTCACAAATGTGACACATAGAGATGTCCTTCATCAAGTGTCAAAATATATCCAGGAATTGATCAAAAAAAATGTTATTAGTCATTTAGTCATCCACTGCCCTTGTTTTTCTTTCTTTCTTAGTTTTATGGAGTAGAAAGTATACAAAAAAAAATGTAACATTACTAATTCGAAAGACTAAATTGTACCTGTCATTTCAAAGGATTTTTCAAACCCTGCTTAGTTTTGTTAGAATAACCCTTCGGAGTGCTGACAAGGTGATTTTTGTGCTCTCGCTGCTGTTACTAAGCTTTTGAGATATTTCCCTCCATGGTGCACAGCTATTTCTCATTCTTTTCATTTCAGGGGTGTTTGCCAGTAGTATGCACATGGGACTTATACTTTGGAGGAGATAGTGACAACTGGACTGAAGAGGCTGCCACTGAGCTGGACTGGTTATTTACACAGTACAGTACTAGGTGATGTGTGCTGAGAGACAGGGGTTACTGATGCACTGGGTTTGCAAGGTGCTATGGCAGCAGGATTAAAAGAAACACCAAGGTCACAGCAAAAGAAGTATTACACTAAACACTGAGCTAATACTGTTGATGCCTAAAGAGAATTTACACATGAATCGAACGGCACTGGCTAGGGGAAGCCAGTGCCACGGTCCTTTTTTTTAACCGTGAAGCACTGGAGGCAGGCCGGCCCGCCCCCAGTGGGAGGAAACCCCCACCCTTCCATGACGCGGCTCCATTGATTCTACTGGAGCAGTGTCATTGAGGGGCGGGGGTTTCCTACCACTGGGGGCGAGCTGGCCCGCCTCCAGCGCTTCACCCCCGGCCCGTTAACCATGAATAGAATGGCGCCGTACGCAGGAACTGGGCCACGGTTCAAAAAATGCGGTTTCCCCGTGCCAGCGCCGTTCGATTCATGTGTGATTTTAAAGAAAGTGTACCTGATGGTACATTCTCTTTAAACTAAAGGGAGAAGGAGATTACATTGCAGCACTGTGGACACACACTGTGATTTATTGAAATGACAGCTGCCCTGAACTACTTGAGCGGTGAGATGTAAGAAAGCAGCCTCAGTATATTTTTGAGGAAAACTGTTGATCATCTTCAGCAGGCAGACTGGCTCAGCTTGCAGGTACTCAGCCAAGGTTCTCTCCCTCTCTCATGCACATAGCACATGGTAAGCTTACTTCCTATAATTTGTCCTGCTCTGTCTAGTATCGAGACAGATTTCCCCTGACAACAGTCAATAGACAGCAGTTTTTAGAGATGTGACACACCTAGTGACCAGGACTTTAGAGCTGTTTTCTGGGGTTAAGGAGTCCTTTTTGGCAATTGTAATATACAAATATGTTAGGAATCACATAGGGTATCAAATGACAACAATAAACATTTAAATAGTAACACATACATTAATCTGTGGATTTTTGTAAATTTGTACTAATTCTATTTAATTTTTAAGCCAGCCTGGGGGAAAATTGTTACCAGACCACCCCTTTAATGTTACTTGGATGTCTTTGGAGGTAATAATATGCAATTGATAGGCTAAATGGGCAAAGTCCCTCTTGGTCTGTGGTGCCATAGAGGCCTTGGGCCAGTTATAGCCTTACTGTAAAATGCATACTATGATTTGAGTGCAGTACAGGTTGTGCCTGTGAATTTTATTTTAAATTGTTCTTTTGCTTTTTGAATACAAAATGAAGGAATAAACATTGCAGACTCAAACTTTTTTTTTTTACTCAAGGTAACCACTAAAATGAAAATTTATTTTTTTTCCAAGTTGAAGGAGTCCATAGCCATTAATCCTATTAAAGGTAACAAATCTAAAATTAACACAGAAATTATTTAATCAATTCTCAGCTCTGTTCTGTTCCCACACTTTGCCTTTGTATACCAGACCTCAGATCTTTGGATTTTCGCTATGCCTGTAATTTAAGTGCAATATCTTAAAATATAACTGCAGTTTCATCTCACCCACTTTATAATAATTATTACTGACATTTCAATATGAAATCCATTGTTATCGCAGAACAAGCTTGCTGCTTTCTTTGGCTTTTTCTTCAGACAAACAAATACAATGCAGCTGCTCTGGCCCTGTCTCTCTATGATTTTTTATAAATTGATGTAGGAAGAATCATAAATGTTTTGACCTGGTATCCCTGTTCTGCCCTTGATGTTGCGTCACAACTGCATTACCTGCCAATCCCACATGGCGGTTTATGGCAGGATCAGATGTTTTCTCGGATTGCTTGTTATATTCGGCCTTTATTGTGTTATCTACAGAAACTTTAAAGCTTTGCTCATGCAGTTAAACCTTATAATTTTACCTGTGTTGGGGAACCATCTCCATGCTAGTTAATCCTTGGTGTTGGATGGGGTTGCGGTCTGGGTTCTGTGTGACAGCTCAAGTTCTTCCACAGCACCCCTTTCCTATAACTGTGTCTTTATGGACCTTGCTTTGTGCACTGGGGCACAGTCATGCTGGAACAGTAAAGGCCAGAACCCAAACTGGTCCCACCAAGCTGGAACCAACAGTTGTCTAGTATATCTTGGTAATGATGTATTAAGGTTTTCCTTCAATGGAACTGATTCGTATCACATGCAGTTTTAGTGCTGCTTTTAATGCCATAGGAGATCAAGAATCTGCAACATTGGTTATTATTATGCGCCTCAGGACTTGCGACCCCCCCCCCATCCTTTGCAACTAGATGTGGTTTACAGTTCTTGGTGGAGCAGCTGCATTTGCTAACCTCTTAATGACCGCCGATACGCCTTTCCACGGCGGTCATTAAGGGTACCTTTTCTAGGTCGCCACCTTTTTATGATTGGGGGGCCCTTGTGCGGCAATCGTAGGAGCCGGGCCCCTGCTCTATCTATCAGGAATGGAGAAACCTCCATTCCTGATAGATTAACTCTTTTCATGCTGCAGTCAGATCATGACCACAACATGTAAAGAGCATGGAGCTGGATACTTACCAGTCACGAGGAGCTCCGGTCCCGGATTCCTGTGTACCTGACCGTGCTGCAGACATATTGCCTGTCAGCAGATAGTTAAACATATTCTGTAATATACTGCACTAGATCACTTGTGCAGTGTATTAGTCCCCTTGTGGGACATGATAAAAGTTAAAAGAAATAAAGTGCATATAATAAAATAAATCCCCCCCATAAAATAAACAGTACCTTTTCCCTTTCCTTTCTTCTATGTGAAACATAAAAAAATGCACATATTAGATATTGCTGCGCCCGTATCAACCTGAACAATAAGCTAAGATTTCTGTATTTTGTTAATCCGCCCCCGCCCCCCCCCCCCAAAAAAAAACAAAAAAAAAAACATATATATTCCAAAATGGTATACAACTTGTCCTGCAAAAAAGACCTAATAAATGGGATGAAATGTTTTTTCACGTTGGAATTTTTCAACCCTGATAGCCTGCACCCTTTGTTTGGCTTTACTGTCCCCGACCTTTCTTGTGTTTCTCCATATAGTGTATACTAGGAACAGTCTGCATTGCATATTCTTGTATTTAAGGAGACATGCTACTGTCATTATCAGCAATAGAAATCCCACCATAAAAATATTCTGTGCAAAAGCAATTACAATCTGAATGCCACAACATTTCTTCCAGGGAAAAGCATCATCTTCATCTGTTCTTTCTCACTCGGTTCATATAAACTCTATTTACTGTAGTAGATTAGGGGAATCTGTTTGACGTTTCTTATTTGTCAGTACTTATATAGTGCCAGAATAATAGAATTCCTACCTTTGTTTAATTCACCGCTGTAGACTTTTAAGTTATTGTTCTCATTAAACCAGACTGAAACCTAAAAAGGAAGTTTCATGTCAAATAACTACTTTCCAGAAAGTAAATGAGAGTTCTACAGAAATTGGCAAGAAATAAAACCGTAGGCATAATTTCCGTCCGCTTCAAATTCTTCTCATATGTTCTGTAGGGAAACCTGTAATTATCAGGCCTGTGGATTCATCCAACTGCAACTGATCATGACAATTGGGGGTCAAGGCCAGGTTTCCCCATTATAAGGGACACTAGTCACTTTGTCATCAGAGGTATTATAAGCTGGGTTCAGAAATAAGGGGGAATTTATAGATTGGATTTTGGAATGTCTTACTCTCCTGACGGTAGGCAAAAATATAGAGAACAATAAGCCCACCGTTTTCTAAAAACGTACATTAGCTTTGTTTTACTCCGAAATGAGTATAAAATCAATCAGGGTAATATGAATGGCTTTCTTATACCCGGACAAGTTGGCATTCTCATTCTTTTAATCTTAGACAACTAAATATAAATGTTTCCTAAAGTGCAAGATACATTAGGTGCTTGGTACTTTGATCAGCTTTGTAAGGATAATGCCTTCCAGAGCAGCTGTGATTATCCGATGTGCAGTGTTTTATATACAGTACATGCCCTTTAATTCCCCTTGGAATCTCCAATTAAAACACAGAGATTTCAGCTCCCCTTCCCCCTTTGCTCTTCTTAAACTGTAAAAGATCTGTAAGTTGCCTTCTTTGGCTATGAGGCCTAGGCAGTTATTGGGAACAACCAGCCAGTGGCAGGAGAAGAAGGAGGAATGGAGGCAATGCTTAGTGGAAGAAGCCAAGACCATGGGAAGAAGGAAAAAAAGAGACAGATCAAGCACCCATGTGCTGAGAGCCCATAGTTAATAATATTCTCTCACCCCTAAATAAGGGTGTAACTCGGGAACCCCCACCAGTCAGGAGAATAAAGTTACCTTTAATTGATGCAACTGTGTCTGATATCAATGGCAATTAATTGGATTAGGCGCAGTACTGCTGCGTTTACACGGAGCGATAATTCGCCCAATCGATCGTTAACGATTTTGAAGCAACTATTTGGTTCTTTTAACGATCAGCGTTAGATAAATTGTTAGAAAAATCGCTAGAAAATTCATAAGAAAAATCGTTATTGCGATCGTTTTTAAGATTGCTTAAGCCCATCTTTAACATAGGGTGAATCTTTGAAAGACTGTTTACACAAAGCGATCTGCGATTTTTTACCAAACTGCGATTTGAGAACATGTTGAAAGATCAAAATGAACAATTTCTTGCTCGTCGCTTGATCGTTTGCTGTGTTTACACAGAACGATCATTGCTCGAATGCGATCGTTATTGTGAAAATCCGAACAATAATCGTTCCGTGTAAACACAGCATACCAGTTACTCATATAGGACAAGCCATTCTGCCCATGTGAACAATGAAGGGGGTGCCATGATGCTGCCTCCTTACTGTGCTGAGTGATGGCGCCTGGAGTTTGTATACCTACTGATAATACATTGATTGCCTATCCTAAAGGCCCTATTCCACGGAACGATTATCGGCCGTATTCGGCTGTCACGGCCGATAATCGTCCTGTGGAATATAAGACAACCATCAGACGACATTGTTCATGTCGGCTGATCGATGCAGTCGTTTGTCTTTCAACCATCTCGAAAAACAAACAACTGTGACAGCAGCTAACTGCTGCCACCGCTCCGCGGAATAGGAGCGGCGGCAGCAGACCGCCACTACCCCTTATGGGCTTCCCAAACGATCTAGCGATCACCCAGGGGGGCAGCCCCCCGCAGCTCCCCATGCCCCCCCCAGAACTCATCTGCTCGCTGCCGCCGCGTGTGTCAGCGCTCCTTTGCTCCTCACAGTTGGCCCGTGGGATAGGTGCCCTGGTGCCATTATTCCTGGAAAAAAAACATCTTTTATTCTTAGTAGCTACTAGTAAGAAGAGAGAAGTTTTGTAGGCCTAGGGCTCAGATACTCATGGCTCTGCTGCTTTGACCATGCACCACCTGGACAAAAGATGTTTTTTCCAGGAATAATGGCACCAGGAGGAGGAGGATTGAGTGAAGCTGCGGAACAGTACCAGCGGTTTTGAGGAAGTCAGGGTGAGTAAGTACAAGGTCCTTTTTTAAACCATATACTGTAGCAAAAAATGGACAAAACCCTTAAAAAATCTAATAAATGCAAAATATAAAACTTCCCAAATGGCAGAAAAAAAAGCAGAAATGTTTAGCCATTTTTTTTTTTTAAAGCTGATGAGGTGGACAAGAAAACTGAGTGTGCACATAGTGAAGTTAATTGGTTAGTTAAATACTTGTCTTTAGGAACTCATTGTCATTTGATTAAAGGGAACCTGTAACCAAGACAATGCTATCTAATCTATCACCATCATCTTATAGAGCAGGTTGATATATATCTTTGTGGCAAAAGATTCAGTATAACTTGTGAAATGTTGATTGAAATCCCTGATCACTCTGTGTTAAGGAGTCCAGTGGGCGGTGTCACTCAATAGACTCAATAGACTCAGAGGTCTGTGTGGTCACATGAGAGCAATGGGGAAAGGGGGTGGGTTAAGCATGGACCAATCAGGAAGTGACAATCATAGAGCTGTGCAGGAGAACAGAGACAGAAACTTTATATACAGCAGTTTGAATGGCTGAGCGTAAGTGCAGGCACATTATAGCAGCGGTGTTTATAGCTGAGTGTGAGTGCAGGCACATTAAAGCAGCAGTGTGTAGCTGAGTGTAAGTGCAGGCACAGTATAGCAGCAGTGTGTATTGCTGAGTGTAAGTGCAGGCACATTATAGCAGCGGTGTGTATAGCTGAGTGTGAGTACAGGCACATTATAGCAGGAACAGAGGATGGGAAACATAAGGGCTGACAGAGACTGCAGGGAGTATGAAGGAATGAGCAGGGCAGATGTGGGCACATACACGCAGCACTCTCTGTCTGGGGAGAGAGGGGTTACAGCTATAAAGAGATTACCTCCATAGCCAGAAGTGGATCTGCTATGATTTGGAAGGTGAGGGAGACTTCCTGGGTCAGAGTACAGTGCTGTAGACCCCGCTATGTAGACCATGCCCCTCCCCCACCTCCGCTCCCACCCAGTACAGGGAACTCTTAAACCGAAGCAATGCTCTTAAACCAAGTTACAATTTTGAAAAACTGTGAGCTCTTGCAAATTGCTCTTAAAGGGGTTGTCCGGCGATAAAAAAATTATTCACAGAATAACACACATTACAAAGTTATACAACTTTGTAATGTATGTTATGTCTGTGAATGGCCCCCTTCCCCGTGTTTCCCCCCCACCCACGCTAGACCCGGAAGTGTGGTGCATTATACTCACCGCATGTCGTGTCGTCCACGGTCTCCGATCGTCAGCAGTGACGTCTTCTTCGGGAGCTTGGCGGATCTTCCCGAGTGCCGGCCACCCTCTGCAGCGTCATCCGAAGCGTCATCTGCAGAGGGCGGCCGGCACTCGGGAAGATCCGCCAAGCTCCCGAAGAAGACGTCACTGCTGACGATCGGAGACCGTGGTCGGCACGCGACAGGTAATGTATAGCGCACCACACTTCCGGGTACACGGGTGGGGGTGGTGGGAAACACGGGGAAGGGGGCCATTCACAGACATAACATACGTTACAAAGTTGTATAACTTTGTAATGTGTGTTATTCTGTGAATAATTTTTTATCGCCGGACAACCCCTTTAATCCATGTTACTCTTAAAGGGGTTATCCAGTGCTACAAAAATATGGCCACTTTCCCTCTTCTCTTGTCTCCAGTTCAGGTGTGGTTTGCAATTAAGCTCCATTTACTTCAATGGAACTGAGTTTAAAACCCCACCCAATCTGGAGACAAGAGAGGGGAAAAAGTGGCCATGTTTTGTAGTGCTGGATAACCCCTTTAAGTCAAGGTACCACTGTAAATCAGTTTGCTTAGCTCCTTCTTCTCTATCACATGATGCCAATAGCATTTTTTTTTACATACAAAGCATCATCCTAATAAAGTTATCCCTTTTCAATGAATCCTCTACAGATTTGTTTTAATATTAGGGTTATATGAAAACTAACATTTTTTATTGCCATTAGCAAACATGTAGAGATGAATGTTATATTATACATTGCCATAAAGTGCATTGCGTATGTTGTTAAAAAAGAACCTCCAGCATCTATAGATTACCTATAAAGTGTGTAGAGATGAATTTATTTCATACATCACCTTCATGTCTGTGGAATCCCTTCATTTCACAATCCCGGTAACACATACAATACCAGGCACAATGATTTCCTAGCCATTCTTCTGGAGCCTTGAATCCTGCCACAACAACTCTCCTTTCTCTTCACTGTTCTTCATCTTATGTCCAATGAACCAGGTAATAATAGTTCATTGCTTCCTGAACTATAAATATTTCCTATCAGTGGAGGTTTTGAATGAACCAGCTTGTTGGTAGCTGAATTGTTTTTTTTCCACCGACAATTACTGGATCCTGTCTATGGGCTTCACCTGCTGCAGATGTCAAATAATCTGCTACCTGGCTGTTTTATTTAGAGAAACACAAGTAAGGCCCCGTTCCCACTGAGCAAAACTAGCAGAATTCCGCGGTGGAATTGTCCGCCGCGGAATGCCGTTAGCCTCCCGCTCATAATGGGAGTCTATGGGAGGTGCACGCCTCTGCTCTGTCCGCGCTGAAGAATGAACATGTTTGTTCTTCAGCGCGGACAGGGCAGGAGCGCGCGCCTCCCATAGACTCCCATTATGAGCGGGAGGCTAACGGCATTCTGCGGCGGACAATTCCGCTAGTTTTGCTCAGTGGGAACAGGGCCTTAGTGTAAGTGCAGGAATTGTAGCTGAAAGATTTCTGCATGAAAATCCTCGCCTATTCTGCTTTGGTAGAATAGGAGCTGAATTTGAGCAGAATTTAAGCAGAATTCAAACAGAATGCAAGCGGAATTCGAGCAGAATTTCAAGCAGAATTTAAGCCCCATTGACTTCTATAGGATTCCTCTAGCAGAATCCGCCCAAAGAATAAACCTGTTCATTCTTCGGGCGGAACATGGATTCCACGCGGAATCTGGACGGAATTCCGGACGGAACTTTACACTGTGTGCACAAACAGACGGAATTCCTATTTTGCGCTATGGAAAGAAGCGATGTTGCACTTACACGGGCGGAATTTGCACAGAAATCTGCAAGAATTGCTCAGTGTGCACATACCCTTATATAGAAATAGGGGTCTCCCATCACTGCAGTAGTATTACAAGGAGTGAGACCATTGTCATGGGCATCCATCCATTGGAATCAATGTAAAGTAGTGAGTAGGTTGACTGGTCAGAAAGGGCTGTCTGGTTTCAGCCACTGAAGTTTATTCATTGCACTAAGATAACTGATACTATCACTAAAAGACATGTCAAAAGACCCCCCACAATAATTAGATATAGCCAGGAAAAGCGCATTGCTCTGGGCTTCACTCCCTGGATCACTAATCAATCATATGGACTCCATCATAAGCTTATAAAATAGACATTTTACTTGCAAAATCTTGTGGCTGTGCCACGGGCCTTGATAAACAAGTTCTTTAGTTTGGCTTCATTGGACTGTGAAAAGTTTTAGTAAATAGTTGAATTTACAGAGATTTTCTAAGAAGGCACAAAACGTAAAGAAGTTGTACTCTTTTATTAATCACATTTGGATGCAAGAGTCCCTTAAAATATGCTGATGACGGGGTGTCCCACTACTGTGATGGTCAGAAATAAACTGTAATGTATTTGGAGAACTAGCAGCAAGTGTTCAATGTCTCTGCGGCTCCACCATAGTGCTGGCTCCTCCAGCGTATGAGTTGCTTTTAAATTACTCTACACTGCTAAATGTTGAATGTGTGGAATTGGGAATTTCTTCTATTAATTTATAAGGTCCGTTAAAGAAGTTTTTCACAAAAAATAAAATCTTTGAAATCAACTGGTGCCAGAAAGTGACAGAGAATTGTAATTTACTGTTTTTAAAAATTCTCAAGTATTCCAGTACTTATCAGCTGCTGTATAACCTACAGGAAGTGGTGTATCCTTTCCATTCTGGAGAGCAGGAGAGGTTTCTATTGGGATTTGTTACTGCTCTGGACAGTTCCTAACATGGACAGAGGTGGCAGCAGAAAGCACTGTGTCAGACTGGAGAGAATACACCACTTCTTGCATGACATACATGATATGCATGATAAGTACTGGAAGGCTTGGGATTTTTTAATAGAAGTAAATTACAAATCTCTGGCACTTTCTAACACCAGTTGATTTGAAAGAATACTTTTTTGGGTGAACTAACCCTTTAAGGTGTTTTAGAACAGAAAACCTCATGTCCAGCAATGGCCATTCTTCACATTGCAAATTGCCCTTCTGAGACTTTCAAGTCCTGTTTTTCCACACTTTAGATCGGACTAGATAGTCATCTATAACTAAAATAAAGTATCAACAATAAGATGAAAATAAGAGGTGACTGCAACTCGAGCATGCTCAAGTCCGACTGTTCGGCATTTGAATACCGGTGGCTAAAGAAGTTGGATGCAGCCCTAGGGATGCAGCCCTGGGGACTCCAAATAAAATACATATTTTGAATGGTGGAAAACTAGGTATAGATTGTAACAAAAGAAGGTGTTCCAGACAAGAGCACTGTGCTGGTTTCATCACCTAAAGTTACCGTTCTTGGTTCCTTTACTAGTTATGCTATTCGCAATAAGTCATAAGATCAAGGCTACTCCTATGTTCCTGATGTTTTGTAGGTTCCTCCTGGACTGTATCAGGCACAGACTCTACAAGTCTTCTGACAGTGTATTGTGATATCTGCACCAAGCCCTTAGCAAGAGATACTTTAAGTCTTGCAAGTTTAGGTTTTCAGATTAGTTTTTTCTAATGTATCCGACAAATGCACAACCAGATTGAGATCTGGGGAATATGGAGGTCCTCTTTTTGCTGCTCTTGCTACCCAATATGCTAAGACTATTCACCTGCATTCTAACATTAAATGGACTCATCGTTTAAGTGATCTAGGTTACTATATGCACTTTGTACCTGTACTCAGGTGGCTAGCTCACCCAACACTTAGGGGCCTATTCCACGGAGCAATAATCGGCCGAATCGGCCTGATTTGGCCAATTATCGCTCGGTGGAATAGAGAAAATGATCAGCTGATGATCGTGTCATCGGCTGATCGTTTATTTAGGCCCAAACCTAAAATCATCGGTCACCCACCGCGCATCGCTGCGTGGAATAGCGGTGCGCGGTGGGAGACCGACGATTTAAGAAGCAGCATACATTACCTAGCAGGGCTGCTCCTTCGCTCCGTCTTCCTCCCCGGGTCCCGCGGCGCAGCATCGGGCTTTGGTGCCGCCTGACTGAGCTTTCAGACCGCTCAGCCAATCACAGGCCGGGACCACCATGGCCAGTGATTGGCTGAGCGGTCTGACAGCTCAGTCAAGCCGCTCTGTAGTTGATGCTGCGCTGCGGGACCCGGGGAGGAAGACGGAGCGGAGGAGAAGCCCTGCTAGAGGTAATGTATGCTGCAAGGGCTGCAAGAACATCGGTAACGATTGTCAGGCCGTGGAATAGGCCCAGTCACTTTCCAATTCTGTGTACAATGGCTGGACCACCTTCAAATAAAGCAGTTGTTGCCTCTTGTGTCACTCCCAGTTCTCCTAGTCTGTAGGCTTTTGCAAGCAGGTCTCTCACTCCTTTTGTATTTTTATTTTAATTAATTCTGCATTGTGTAAATGTAAATGTATCATGTAAAAAATGGAATCTGTTGGCGCTATACAAATAATAATAATAATAATAATAATAATTATTATTATTATTATTATTATTATTATTATTATTATACCTATGGACCATATCATATGTTTGTATGGGACTAAACTTGCACAATGTGTGATTGTGACATGTAAACTGAATTGCATCAGCCGGGGCGAGACCTATTGTGCATGAGTATATTCTCCAGACAACAGAGACCCCTTCAGAATATGTTCACACAATATAACCAATAAAATTGTCAATTCGAAACACTGTGACTAATGCTATCAGGTGGCTCTACATGTGCGGAGCTGTAAATCATTACATTAGTCACAGATTTCATTGTGTTCCTAACAGAGAATACCTTCACAATGAAGACTCCAGCAACCCACCCGGAGACACCCCTTCCCCACCAGAGAGCACATCTACCAGCACAGAGGCATTGCCGGCTGTTTATCCTGCACCTGCAGACTCATGGAAAACCTTAATAGGACATGTAGGTAAGAACAGTACATAGTTCACTGAATATAGCAATGCACACAATATAATAAAAAATGTATTTAACATGTGTGAAAATAATTGGGTCAAAAGTAAATCAAAGACTTAGGGCCCTATTTCACGGAATGATAATTGGCC
Source organism: Dendropsophus ebraccatus (assembly GCF_027789765.1). Classification (NCBI taxonomy): domain Eukaryota; kingdom Metazoa; phylum Chordata; class Amphibia; order Anura; family Hylidae; genus Dendropsophus; species Dendropsophus ebraccatus. Next base: position 104,840,791 of record NC_091459.1, on the reverse strand, counting down.
AAATCAGGCCGTTTATCAATCTGTGTAACAGAGACAATGATTATGTCTGATCGTGTCTTTAGGTCCAACTGCGCATCACAATGTGTAATATCGATGTGCGGCCGACGGCTGACAAATGTAAAAAAAAAAAAAAGTTCATACATGACCTGACCATGCTCCCTGGTGCTTCTGCCCGCTCCCCAATACCTTCCTGTCTTCTGTCTGGTACCGCAGACACCGCAAGTATATCAGAGCAGGCTCTAAAGTGACAGGCGCTCAACCTATCACTGGCCGCCTTTACATAGGATCAAGGCCTTCAGGGTTGTAGCTATAGACAGTACATGGATAGCAAATGAACCCAGGTTTTAGTACCCGTGGGGGTTCAAAGGCCTCTGTAACACATAAGATCATACCAGTACTATAAATGACAGCTGGGGGAACTGTTACAAACGTTACTTCCTCTACCACCTTTGCAAGGGAAAATGATTAATATTTTATGTGATCACATTATACCTCAATACCTTTTACTGAAAGGCTCAGTAAATCCTGTCTTCTGCCACACCAGATACTGCAGTATGCAGCTTTTTTAATGTTAAGGATGCAAAGTGGTAACAGAATGGCCACGATCCTAATGACATCAACACCATCTTAGTTTTTTTTTTCTTTACTTACAAAGTAACACAATTAAAAAAAAAAACTTAAATGGGTAGTTCACCAAAAATATTTTTCTTTCAAATCAACTGATGACAGAGATTTGTAATTTATTTCTATAAAAAAAAATCCTGCCTTTCATCACTTATCAGCTGCTATATGCAGGGCCGGATTAAAGGGAGGGCACCAGGGGCACGTGCCCAGGTGCCTCCACCACTTAGGGGCCCCCACGAGCTCGAACCCTAGCAGAACGGTGCTGTTTACCCAGGATATCAGGCCATGTAGTAGGGCCCTAACACAGTGGGCAACAGCGCGCAGAAAGTGCTCTGTTTTCACATTGCGTTATTAACACAAACACAATGTGGGAATACACTCTGATACTTAGTCCACCCCCTCCCCTCTGCTCCTGTCTCTAGGGCCTTGCATCTTCCCCTGTACTGCAGCCCCTAGTAGCCACGTGCATAACAGAAGAGGATGCTGACCCATACGGCCAGGAGCGAGGAGGGGTCTGTGCTAAGTCACCTACAGTAAGCAGCCATCTGTATAGATTGCGGTATAGTTTATCTATTTTTTTTTTTGGGGGGGGGGGGGGGGATTGTCGCCCGGGGCCTCCACCAACCTTAATCCAGCCCTGGCTATATGTCCTGCAGGAAGTGGTGTTTTCTTTCAAGTCTGACACAGTGCTCTCTGCTGCCACCTCTTTCTGTGACAGGAACTGTCCAGAGCAGTAGCTCTGAAAAACATAAAAAAGCATAGAAAACCTCTCTTGCTTTCCAGACTGAAAATAATACCACTTTCTGTAGGACATACAGTAACTGATAAGTACTGGAAGATTTTTAATTAGAAGTATGAGATTTTTTAATAGAAGTAAATTACAAATCTTTGGCATTTTCTGTCACCAGTTGATTTGAATTTTTTTTTTTTTGCTGAACTACCCCTTTAAGTAATATATGGGTGCACATTATTAGAGGGAAATGAATAAAATGCATGAGTAGGGCATCATCCAGGCTATGATCTGCCCTGAGCACGGTCTATAATACTAAACAAATAAATAATAAGTCCACAGCACAGATTCCCTGCAGCATGTGTAGCATTGAAAGAGGTCAAATCCGCAGTTTTAATTAGTAAAGGAATTGACATGCTATGGATATTAAGATCTGCAATGCAGCTAGTTTCCATACTGAAGTTTTTTGCAGGGACTGGGTGAGATATCCTAAATTCTCTATGTTGCTGTATTCTACTGGGGGGGTTTCTGCTCATAAATCCAGATGAGAGATTTGCCGTTATTTTGCTACATTGTACTTGCCCTGAATCATCTTTCTTCCCTTTCCGATAAGAATCCTTTTAGGGCCGTTTACTGCTCCCTTCTAGATGAAAAGTTATTATTATCGAAATTAATCAGAGCCGAAGAGTGGAACAAATGCATTCTCCTCTGACCCGTGAGCTGGTGGCGCCTATAAATATAATCACAGTGTGGGGAATACAGTATTACCCGTGTTTAGAGCATGCTCTATTTTAAGGCAGACAAGTAATGTGTTACTCCACGGTCTCATTCATTTTGTTTATTTAGAGAGTAAAAAAAAAAAATATTTGATGGGCCAATAACATACAGAGCCAAAAATACATATGGGGGATGTGTCAGCTCTGCCATTCATGCCCCATTAAGCCTGAGACTAAGACAAAATGTTCCAGCCTGTGTATTGTTCCTCCATAGCTGTCAGCCACAGTCACTGAACAAGGGCGCAGCATGGATTTCGACTGGTTAAAGCATCAGAGAGTCTGATTGGCTAAGTGCTTCGACTTGTTTTTGCAGATCGATTCAGTTATATGTGCATTAGTATTTACCTTCTCGGAGCCAATGGGAAAGTATAGCTCACAATTTGTTGACATGGGAACCAGTCAAATGCAAAATTGTGCCAATGGTCTACAGACTCTTGCTGTGTTTAATGCCGTGAATTATACGGGATATTTTAACAAGTAACCTTCCAGCAGTTCTGTAGGCATTGTATGCTCAGATGTCCTGCCAATTCCACTGTGTAGACCTTTACTGCTTTGTATACTTACAGTACAGTACTTACTAGGACTAACTAAGATGTCAGGGTAAAAACTGTGTATTAAAGGAGAACTCCGGCAAAAAAAAAACTGTGCTGGCAGGGGGGTGGAGGAACATAATAAAGCTATACATATCAATCCAGGTGCCCCCACATAGCTGCCTTACTGCTCTCAGACCCCTGCCGGCCTCCTGCAGTTCCCGCTTCTGCAACATCAGAAACTGTCTGAGAAAGCAGCCAGGTCCCAACTGCGGATACCGCGATTCAGAGCCAGGGAATCGTGGGGAGAGGATTGGTAGTTCAGGTGTCGGGTCCACGGATTTACCCAGGGACTACATGAACCAGAATGACGGTGCTTGACGGCTTCAGAAATATATGACTGTAATAGCCAACTTTAATAGTCTCATGCACAACGCGTTTCTGGTAAATAATACCCCTTTGTCAAGTAAAAGAGACATGACACAGTACAACAAAAGAAAAAGTTCAGGGGGCAAACAGAAGCTCAAACAGGTGGTCACTATATCATGGAGTAGCAGTCCTATAAGAATCAGAGTCCAGAAATAGTAGCCACAGACTCCATGTTGCAGTATATTTCTATACGGCTTCTGACATGACAGCAACCAAGTCCTCCATATGGTGTATGTGTATGATTTCCGCATACCATGCATCTAAGGTAGGAGAGTCCACAGATTTCCACCGCCGAGGCACCATGGATTTTGCAGCCTGAAGTAAATGTCGTGCAAGGGACTTTTTGAAACTGGATTGTAGGAATAAAAACATTTTTTTTTTACTTGGTTGCACATTGGATACATTTATCAAGACCAGCGTACACATATGCTAGTCTTACATAAAGCCCATCCCCATGCGCCATTTTTATTAAGCAGTGTAGATTTTCACCATGATTTACGTCTGCTAGCGTAAATCAAGTGAGCAAGGTTTACTATGGAGAAAAGGTTTCCAGAGAAGCATGCAAGTTTTATAATTCCCCCCATTGTATTTCTTTACTGGTCAAGTACAACATAAGTATCAGATATAATGTATGTGCTAGCTATATAGATTTCAAATTACAATGGTGTCTGACTTTCACCTGTGATGCCAGAGTCACATATCTTCAGGCTTCAGCCTCAAGTGTCGACACATCACGGGTCAGAATAATTTGTCTGCAGAAAAAAATGTTTTCTATGAATATTGAGTACAAAAATCTACTCCAATCTGACAGAAGTGTCCCTTTAATGTGATGTGGGACTCATTACAGTGAAGATATGGTCAGAGAGTAAATACATTGTATATAGTAGGACATGGATGGTAATGGAGATTTCTGCCTTCCCCCACAGCCACCTTTTTCCTCTGTGATCCAGACTTTTCTGTTCTCCTCGTTCTTGTCCATAATACATGGCAATCCATATCCAAGGGCAATGTCATTTTGCAAACAATGGTCGGCATTGATTTTACAAAAGGGAGATTAGTTTGGCTAGGTTCTAGTAAATCTTACTTTACAATGCAATGTAATGAAGTGAATATTCAATACATACTTGACGGATGTGGTTTATAGAAAAGGTAGAACTCCAGTGTATGGATCAATATCTCACAGTATAAAAGCAGCAATATAAAAATATAAGAATATAAGGTACAATACACATTTCTGGTAGTAATTTAATCTTAGAATAAAAGATACTGATGACTATGGTAGCCTGAAGCATTACTTTTTACGTGGCTCCATAGCAAAGTAGGTAATTGGAGCGCCATTGTAGAATTGTAGTAATGAAAACAGAAAGGAGAACCCATTTGGGAGGATTATTCCTGTGCAGGTCTATAAACTTGTTAAGGCTGTAGTGTCACCTATGACTGTGTAATACAAATAAACCAGAAATAGGAGTTGTCAATATGGTGGGTTGTGCCCAGTAGCCCCATCACTTATTATTACAGTGCAATGGCCTTCGGCTCTATGACTGAGAGATACAACTGGATTGCATGGTGCATGGCCATCATCCAGCAAGGACATGGAGAGAGAAAGGAGCTGCTGCACATCGCACCTATGGCTAACACTAATGCCTCTCGTCTTCATTTAAAAATCAACGCCAGGATGTTGGTATATAATTTGATCAAACCATATTGCCTCATGTACCTACGCTAAATCAACACTGTGTCGGTCTGCGACTGCTAACCCCGCAAAGCGAGTGCAAGCAGGGGAGGGAGGCCACAGAATGGCCATGCAACCCCACTGGAGAAAGCTGCCACCAAGCAACACAAGTGTGAACAATGTCTTACTGCTCAACACTGCACCGGAGGTAGAATGGGAAAAATAGGAGTTACTTACCATGTGTGCACAGGTGCTTCCTGCTGATAAGTTTGGGGTTTGAAGGGGCCCTTGGGGGTTTGGTCCTGTGACGGCGGGGTTGCAGGGCCATTCCGTGGCCTCCCTTCCCTGCTTACACTCGCTTTGCAGGGTTGGCGGTCGCTGACCGGCACTGTGTTAACTTAATGTAGAGACTCCAGGGCCAGGGGACCTGTACGTGGTACATGCAATATGGTTTGATCAATTTGTATACCAACATCCTGGCATTGGTTTTTAAATGTAGCCAAGAGGCATTAGTGTCAGCCATAGGTGTGAGGTGCAGCAGCTCCTTTCTCTCTCCATGTCTGTCTATCAAGACCTGGGCTACACAGAAGGGATCCTTACTAAGTCTTAGTTGCTGCTAATTGGATAATTTTTGACTAGTTGAGCGTAGAATTAGATAATGCTTTTACCTGGTAAAATAGTTGTATTTTGTATAAATTGACTCTAGTTCTGGCAGGTATATCTATGGCCTCTTAAAACGACTCTGTACCCACAATCTGCCCCCCCCCCCCCCCACACACACACACAAAAACTATTGTCCTAAAAGACAACTTTTAAACTTGCAGCCAAAACTGTGCCAAACTGCTGTGGCTTAGAATATCTGTGTCCTAACTTTGCACCAACCCTCCGAACCTCCTCCCCACCCTTCTCATCATAAGGGATTCTCCTCATCATTAGGGGTTCTTGTGACCATCTAGTTATTATTCCCTATTGTGTGGATAGGTGATAACTGTTAATCTTTGGGGAGGCCCTTTATTGTCAACCAGCACCAGAAAAGATTTGAAAATGTGTATATATATATATACATCCATTCCCACTCTGATCTGATTTGTGTGCATCCGTTTTGAATTTTGATCCATTTTTCCATTGACCTCTTGTACAAAAATTATTAAAAAAAGATCAAAATGAATCCTTTTTTTTAACGTACAGAAAAATAAAGTCAGCTATGTTTTTGTGTACGTTAAAAAAAATGGATGCATTTCGATCCCTTTTTTTTCATCAAGGGGAAAACGGATGCACACAGATGTATCTGTTTTTTCCATCTGTTTTTATTTTTTTAAACTATGTAAAAACCTGATTGCAAAAACATATTGTGAACCCAGCCTAATCCTATTCCTGCACAATACAATAGTATCTGTGCTCTTCTTCATAAATGTGTGAAGTGTTAACTATATTTGCATGGAACGCAATGTGCTTTGGGCTCTTTATGCTAACTGATGTTGTCTTTCTTCTGGAGAGTTCCTGTACCAGGAATACAGAGATAAATCTACCCAACATGAGATTGAAGCCCGAAGACTTCAAGATAACTATGTACAAACTCCTAAAACACCAGACAGTCCCAAAACCCCAGAAGAGGGGTCATCGCCACCCACAGAGTTTCAGAGATCTAACTCCACATTCAGCCGCCTCCAAAACACAAGCTCTGGCTTCAACTTATGGCAAGATCTTCCAGAAATCAAGAATAGCGGGGTGCTAAGTGTGTTACAACCCCAAGAAATAAAGCTTCAAGAGGTGAGATGGTCAGACCTGATCGAAAAGGGCGTAGAGAATTTATAAATGCTGAACTACAGAAGGGTCTGAAACCAATCAGCCAAGTATATCTAGTATAGGACCTGGAATCCATTGTATAATACTGTACAGTGACTACATGGTTTTAATACTAAAGTAGCATGTTTTAAAAATCATATTTATTTAAAAATTTTATTTTTTACAGAAGCCAATAGTTGGGTCTAAACTGTTCTTCCTATAAATTGAATAGAAACTCTAAGAGTAAGATTGGCCAGCATGTTAGATGTCGTGTGTGCTTTCCTACCCCACTAAAGCAATGGATTTATCTCTCCTTTTCCCGCTTCCCTCTCCGCTGGCTACATAGACTCCATTATACGCTTCAGCGGATTCTGCTGTCCGCCCAAAGAATTGACGTTTCAGTTCTTTGGGCAGACGACGGAATCCACCCGAGCATATAATGGAGCCGGTGCAGGGGAAAGTGGGAGCGCGCAGGGACAAGGGGTGGATTCTGCATGCATATACCCTAATAGGATAGGATATGTTAAAATCTAATTGGTGTTGAGAGTCAGGACAACCCATTGTACCCTCCAGAGTGGCTGCACTGAATAGAGCTGAATGTTCCTCGGCATCAGAATGTGCATAAATGTCCTGTTTTACCTATGTGTCATGTGGAATATTCATTTCTAACTTATGTATTGTGTATATTTCTTGCTGATATTTAGGCAATGTTTGAATTGGTGACTTCAGAAGCTTCTTACTACAAGAGCCTGAGCCTTCTGATTTCTCACTTTATGGAGAGTGAAAGACTAAAAGCCACCATACATCCCTCTGAAATGCACTTCATATTCTCCAATGTACTTGAGGTCCTGGCAACTAGTGAAAGGTATACAGATATAAATGGCTTCCTGGTTTTAAATGCAACAAGGAGTTGTCTATGGGCCATGTCTGATATTGTAGCTTATCCCTATTTGCCTGATTAGAATAAGCTGCAGTACCAGGCACAGCCCTTGAGGTGCTTGAAAGTTAGCTTACAATTTACATTCATTATTTTTTGTCATGCTGTAAAACAAAGCTATACTTACCTGTAATCCAGGTTCAGTCTCCTGAAGCTTTTTAGTGTTGTGCAGGTTGAAAAAAAAACAAAACACAGGAATTCCGGCCAGTACAGAGAGTCACAGCTCAATGTGTCCGTCAATCACATGACTGCCTTCTCTGTGAGCGCTCAGATGACCTGGGAAACACAGGACTTCCTGTATTTAGACTCTTTGGAGAAAAAAAGGCAGTGCCTGTTTTCCATGATAACTGGAAAAAAAAACAATGAATGTACATTGAAAACTTGCTTTTTATCACATCTACTGAAGAAATTAAAATCACTTTTTACCGGTTGACTAAACATTATAAAGCTTAGAAGCTTAGACTAAACATTATAAAGCTTAGAAGCGTAACCTGCAGCTATGGATTTGGTTCATACTTTAGTAATAGCTCAGTATTAGAAACATAGAAATTTGTCGGCAGAAAAAGACCACTTGGTCCATCTAGTCTGTCCTAGTATTACATTGCTGGTTTTTCTTCATTCAGAAAACATGTTTTTCTACTTGTTTTTCTAGGTTTCTTCTGGACCTGGAGCAGAGATTTGAAGAGAATTTGGTGATTTCTGACGTTTGTGACATTGTATTCAGACATGCGGAGAATCACTTTGGTGTCTATGTCACCTATGTCTGCAACCAAACCTATCAGGAGAGGGCGTACAGGAGGCTGCTGTGAGTTCAGCAATGGCAGAAATGTAAATGTGACCAAGCGACTGCTGCTCTCCTCTCCATGTTTGTCATTTTACATGCTTGTCTGTGTGTTCCTTCCTGGCTATGAGCTTATGTTATGCTGCCCCTGTATTTTCTGTAATACTTTGTCATTTAAATCAAATCAATCACATAACATGCACCACTCCTGCAATAATAATAATAATGATAATAATAATGGTGATCCCGTTCATCAAATTTTAAAAAATTTAGTCCAGACTTTTTATGATCTTTTTTGCAAATAAATAATATGGGTCCAGTATTAGGCTATGTTCACACAATGGCTTTTAAGCTCTGTCTTAAATGACGTCCGTTATTTTGAGCCTAAAATAACGGACATTATTTAACTGTCTGCCCTTCCCTTAGTGCAATGACTAGTTTTTGCACATTATTCTAGTTTGGGTTACTAATTGCCCTTTCGGTGCGACTTACTTTAAAAGTCCATTGAATTTAATAGTAAAAACGGAGAAAGAACGGTGACAATAGAAAAACTGTGTGTGAACTACTAATAAAAAACGTCCGTTGTTGGCTAAAGACGTCCGAAAATAATGATCATGTTCATTATTTTGACATTCGCGGCAAAAACGTCCGTTATTTAATGCACTGTGTGAATTGGACGTCCGTCTTCTCATTGACTTCAATGCATTGCCATTGCTGTCAGTTAAATCGCGGCAAAAACTGATGTTTTTTTAAATATGAAAATCGGCCACCTTTTCAATTTTTTTGACGTTGTGTAAACATAGAGTTAAAAAAATCAAAGAACTTTTGAACCCTATTAATAAATAATTTTTACTGAATATGCGTTGAGAAACAGTATATAAGAAGAGTCCATGAGGATAAGCCAAACATGATAAAGGATCCTAAAGGTTCTCATACACTTTATACTTTTGTTGGACTTACCACCAACAGTATTTGTATAGGACTCTTCCCAACTGTCCACCAACAGTTAATGTTGGTGGAGATAGGGGTCGGGTGTGATGGAAAATCCCTGCCTTAAAGGAGAAGTCGGCCAAAATTAATTTTTGATATGTTGTTACTTATGAAAAGTTATACAAATTTCTAATGTACATTAATTATGGGAAATGCACATATAGGGCTATTTCGCTTAATTTAGTAGATCAGGAAGTGTTAGAATTCTCTCAGATCCAGTGACGTCACGACGAAAGGTGTAATTCCTATGGAGTGTCCAGCAGGGGGCGATCTCTATATAGAAGTCTATGGGACTTTATTGTTTCTATCGATTTCTATGTAATGTAGTGTAGTGTACAGTGCTTTATTGAATGAATATATCTATGGAAAACTTTGGGGAGCAAGTGTCCCTGCTCCCCAAAGTATTGCATAAATGTATTCATTCAATACATTAGGATATCACAGTAAGCCCGCCGATCCGCCGCATTCCCACCGCACGCCGATCCGCCGCATTCCCGCCGATCCGCCGCATATACACTGAACTACAGCTCCCATCATCTGCTTATAGTATGAACAGCTGTAGCTGGGTAATGGATATGACTTGCCTACGATGCCACTGCTTATGCCGCCGGGCGCAGGGGGGAGCCGCTCAGTACACAGGAGCGCTCCCCCCTCCTCCTCCTCCTTCCGGGAACCTTCTCCCTATACCACTGCTGACTCCCCACCTGGCTGCCGCTCTCCGCTCTCATATACCAGCTCCCGATGCATCAGTGCGGACACCAGGAAGCATCGGGAGCCGGTATATGAGAGCGGCGGCCAGGCAGGGAGTCAGCAGTGCTATAGGGGGAAGGTTCCCAGAAGGAGGAGGAGGAGGGGGGGGGAGCGCTCCTGTGTACTGAGCGGCTCCCCCCTGCGTCTGGCGGCATAAGCAGTGGCATCGCAGGCAAGTCATATCCATTACCCAGCTACAGCTCCCATCACCTGTTCATACTATAAGCAGATGATGGGAGCTGTAGTTCAGTGTATATGCGGCGGATCGGCGGGAATGCTGCGGATCGGCGGGTATGCGGCGGATCGGCGGGCTTACTGTGATATCCTAATGTATTGAATGAATACATTTATGCAATACTTTGGGGAGCAAGGACACTTCCTCCCCAAAGTATTCCATAGATGTATTCATTCAATAAAGCACTACACTACATTACATTACATAGAAATCCATAGAAACAATAAAGTCCCATAGACTTCTATATAGAGAGCGCCCCCTGCTGGACACTCCATAGGAATTACACCTTTCGTCGTGACGTCACTGGATCTGAGAGAATTCTAACACTTCCTGATCTACTAAATTAAGGGAAATAGCCCTATATGTGCATTTCCCATAATTAAAGTACGTTAGAAATTTGTATAACTTTTCATAAGTAACAACATATCAAAAATTAATTTTGGCCAGACTTCTCCTTCAAGCCCCCATTCCACGGGCCAACTGAGAGGAGCAAACGAGAGCTATTAGTGCTTGTTTGCTCCTCGTTCCCCGCTCGCTGCCGCCGCTATTCCACGCGGCGGCAGTGAGAGGGTGAGTGCAGGAGGTGATCGCTAGATCATCAGGGTAGCCCATAGCATACAGCAGCGGTCTACTGCCACCTCTCCTATTCCACTCCATCTTGTGCCAGCAAATGAAGGAACAATGTGGAATTACACTGAACGATTAGTGAAGAAATGCAGAATTACATCGATAAACAATGATTTTGGTGTCAGCACCAAATGAACAATGAACAATTTCTCATTGGCTGATTGATCGTTGCCTGCATTTACACTAAATGATTATGATTTAAATTTAATCAATATAACGATAATTTGCACGATAATCATCCTATGTAATAGGGCCCTAAGTCCCAGGACACATTTGTGATTTTTCCATGTTCCCCTGCAGCAAAGACCGCAAGTCAATTTAAATGGAATTTAGTGCTTACCATCCTTACTGAACTGCTCCCTGGAAGGAACCTCTATCCCCAGTAGTACACCACTATATCTTTATTCGTGGCAACAAAGCAGGAGATGTTAGATTCCCTCATGCACTGTATGCCACCAATAAAGTCAATAAAGTCCAACTCTAGCTATACTGAACCCAGGACAGTCCTAACCTTATGGTAAAGAGATTTCAGCTCCTGCTGTATATAGCTTAGAGAACATTGACTATCCCGATGCACTGTATAACACTGTATAACACTGTAGCTGTGTAAGGAACACTGTCATGACTGTTTCAACCTCTAAACATAAATTATAATGTTGATAAGAAAAGATTGCTTTAACAATTTAACCCTATATTGCCTACGTATATAATGATCGTCTTTTTCTATGATTGTGTTTGTCAGTCAAGAAAGGCCAGAATTTCGGGAAGCTGTGGCACATTTGGAAAACAATCCTATTTGCCGAGGACTCCCATTCTCTTCGTTCCTCATCTTACCGTTTCAGAGGATTACACGGCTCAAACTCTTGGTGCAGGTACGCCCTAGCAAAACTCTGCTCTGTCTGAATATGAACATTTGTGGTGTGTAGAGATAAGCGAACCTGGAGCATGCTCTAGTCCATCCAAACCCGAACTTTCGGCATTTGATTAGCGGGGGCTGCTGAAGTTGGATAAAGCCCTAAGGCTATGTGGAAATCATGGATATAGTCATTGGCTGTATCCATGTTTTCCAGACAACCTTAGAGCTTTATCCAACTTCAGAAGCCCCCGCTAATCAAATACTGAACGATCGGGTTCGGATGCACTTAAGCATGCTCGAGGTTCGCTCATCTCTAGTGGTGTGTTCCAATGCATGCAATTTTATGGAGGTGTCTAGTGGAGCATGCCGCCATTTTTATTTTCTTGGATTCATGTAGAGGGCTTAGGCACATGAAGGCCCTAAATCTGCACAGTCCTAGTAGTGATAGTCTGCTGCTGTCCTATGCTTAGATTTCAATAGGAAACGAACAAAGGAACAAAAATGTAAAAGTTTATTATACTATGAGTCAGCTGTCTTGAGATTTTGTGCCCCCAACGTCACAGAATTTCCTATGAAATCTCTGGTCACACCCTGTATCCTAATGCAAAATATTCAAAATCCATTGTGTGCTTCCCTATGCTGTGAAATGTGAGTGTATAACCAGACACTGAGGGTTAATGATATGTTGAGCTAATTAGTTAAAAAAAAAATTTTTTTATTTAAACTTTTTATTAATTTTCAAACTTTACAGAAATTTACATTAATAAGGCATATACCTTATACTCATGATACGAAGCAAACACATAAACAATTATAAGCAATACACTAAGTCCCTCCCCCCCCCCCCCCTCCCCGACATCTGATTCTCTATATTAGCCTATTATTTTATATATCACTAATTCTCAGTATATTTTACCTTAATTTTTATGTCTCTTATCCTAGCTTCTATTAGGGTAAAGCTGCAAATAGTACATGCACCATTTTTGCCAATGTTTATGGGATCTTATAATCCCATCCATTCCTACAGCTATTGCAGTTTCCATCTTATAATTGTGTTGTACCTTAGCTATAACCTCTAGTGTAGATGGGATTTCACTAGATTTCCATCTTCTAGCTATGCTGCTTCGTGCTGACATTAATACATGCAGCAATATTACCCTGTCTTGGGGTGGAATGTTCTCAGTTTTCATTGAAATCAATGCCAGACCTGGACCCCAATTTGGTTGGTAACCAAGTATACTTCGTATGAGGTCCTCTATTTGGGACCAGAACATCTTAATTAAATGGCATTCCCACCATATATGAAGCAGAGTGCCATTACTCTCATGGCACCTCCAACATACCGGGGACATATTTGGAAAATTTTTTGCTAACTTATATGGTGTCCTATACCATCGGTATAATAATTTGTGGGATGCTTCTAGGTGTCCAATACAGTGTGATACTCTAGATGGAATACTATATACCGTGTCCCATTCATCCTGTGTAAATATATGACCTAGGTCCTCTTCCCATTTCTTTGTAAAGGTAAATGATTTTCTTTGAGATGATAAAATTCTGTATGTTAAATTTTTTATTGGAGTGAGGATAGAGTGATGAATTATTAAAAAAAGGAAATTGATTGACGCGTCACTATACAGTCAGTGTGTTGGAAACGTGTTGATTAGACATTATTCAAATGTTTCACTTTTTTAGTGGCTTTTGGACGTATTTTAACCAAAACATATTTTCACCCTTTTCTGTGTCTTGATCCCACTAAAAATACCTAATACTGACCAATATATTAGCAGGTTAAACAATTAGTCCCCTATAGCACCAGGGCTGCTGAGGAGGAGGGTATGTGTCTTACCTTCCTCCTCCCCTGCACCAGTCCCACGCTGTTAGTCAGGGAAAACTCCGCTCTGTAGCACCCTTAGAAGTACTGCCACGTCACCTGGCCCGCCCCTTTTAATGATAATCAATAGAGCGGGTGCACTAGATGACGCAGCAGTGCTCCTAAGGGTGCTCTGGACTGAAGTTTACCCCAAATAACAGTGCGGGACCGGCGCCGAGGAGGAAGGAAAGGCACATACCTTTCTTCTCATCGTTTCAAGCGTTATAGGGGACCATCAGCAGGTTAGATTTGTCTAACCTGCTGATAGTTTCCCTTTAAAGGGTTGGCTGGTGTCTCAATAAAACGTAAGGCTGAAATTGTGGTAAGGACTGCCTTTTTAGTGATAGATGCCCTTTAAGGATTTACTGTATGGTAGCTGGGACTTGCAGTGGTAAACTGTGGCTAACACTGGGAAAGCAAACCTTTATGAGGCTCATAATATGCTGGGTAAACATGGCCGTAAACTGTATAAAGAGGTTGTGCAGCAGCTGAAGAATATACAGTATCTTATGCTGGGGGTGCATATAAACTTATAATATTTGTATAACTTACAGTAGGGGTATATTAGAAATAAAGGGTGAGTATATAACTCTAGCTAAAGTCCCTGTGCAAGCTCTTGTTGGCTAATGGTACTAAGAAGCCCCTATACGTGGCTATATAGTAATGTTTAAGGGCACGTATATTTTGATATAATAATTATGTTATGTTTAATGGAATATACAGTTATATGAATTAGTGATTTCCCTATGGCTTCCATTATACAAGAAGCTGATGGTTCCCATTTCCCATCCATATACCTTTTAATGAATTGGCAGGAAACATTACCTAGGATAACGGCCATACTACTAGTGTCTATTCACGATGAATAATCCTCCTTGTGTAACACATGATGTGGTCACCTTATTGCTGCATAGTCATTTAGAAACCACAGCAGATCCCTCCCAGGTCTGATTTCAGTCCCCAGAAGAGATTCAAAGTACGCCGCGCTCTCAGACACCTCTTTTTAGAATCTCCAAATTGAGCAGATTGGTGCTGAATAAATGGAGCGTTGTTCCTTGTAAACAGACTTGAGAACAACTTCTGTGCAATATGTTGGTCTGTGTGAAGCATAAACACGTAGCACTGAGGAATCTGGTGTCAAGAATCACGGCTGTATACAAAGACACTCAGCCCCCTCATCCACCGAGCCTGAGGGGGTCATACTATTAGGGAAGTTATTCATTGGTGTTGGTTAAGTTTAAAAATGACATATGAGATAGCTGGGGAAATATAAATAAAGCAATTTTATAGTATACATGTGATTTTACACTTTTCTGTCTCCCATCTTATACTAAAAGTATCACCTACATACTAAAACATGTTTTGCCTAATTTGTGTCAGTTTTTTTACATTTAGTACATTTTTATAGGGTCGTCCATCTTGCCTGAGCTGCTGTTAACAGCATTTAGAGAGATGCTTTACAACATAGAAATTGTGGAGGGAATCGTATTGACTTCTATGGAAGAGTTTTAGGCATGCTCTTTGACCTATGCAGTGGTCATTGTGCAGGCAGGGGAGAAGTGGAGCTGTGAAATATTGTGTTGCTAATGGCTTGATCCCATGACAAGAAGAAAACCACTGAAAATCTTTCTCTACAGAGCAGGCAATATGAGCTTATTATTAGGCTTAGTGGCAAGACTAAAAACTGCAGAATTTCAGAATTGTTTTACTATATAGATATAATAATTCTTTATAAATGTGCTTCAAGAGAAACTGTCATCACTATCATGCTGCCTGAGCCGCAAGTCATTCTGGTATTACAACACTTTGTGTGGCTGTGCGCCAGAATAAGGAGAAGTGCAGGAACTTTGAGAGATGAGTATTTGCATGTCTAACCTGGGAATTGGATCTTTGGAATAGTCTGGTCTGGGGTCTTTATTTAGAGGGAATATAGCCTGCAGTTTGTATCAAGGGGATGCCTGGGGTCTATTTTAATATAGGGGCTCGGGAGGGTCTTTATTTATTTAGGTGGTCTTGCACTATTTGGTATATTTAAATATGTATTACCAGCTCTAAGGCTGGGACTTCTGGCTATAATAAGAATATAAAAATACAGTCATAATATGCCTGTGTGAAACCAGCCTAAAAGGGCCATATAGTCAGACTACTGTTATAGGGGGAGCTTAACCCTACATTCAGGGTAGTGTCACACGTACCGGATCCGCAGCGGATTTCACGCTGCATTTTTTAGCGAAATCCACTGTGGATCCGGCTATAGTGAAGTTCTATGGGGTCCTATACCCGGCCCCTTTAACCCCCGGCTGCCCGCAACCCTGGCCTGGAGCATACATTACCTACTCGGAGCCGTGGCTATGTAAAGTTCCCGGCAGTGCACGGCAGCACTGATTGGCTGATGAGGAGCGAGGGGAGCCGGGAACTTCACACAGCTGCAGCACCGAGCAGGTAATGTATGCTGCGGGCCAGGGTTGCGGGCGGCCGGGGGTTAAAGGGGCCGGGTCACATATCTGCAGCGTGAAATCCGCTGCGGATCCAGTATGTGTGAAGCTACCCTTACTGAGCTATTACACTGGGCGATTATCGTGCAGCAAGGGCTACACGGACATCGTTAGCAATTTAGTGTAAAATAAGCGGCTGTGGTCTGTCACTACAGAACGAAGCAGAGCTGCACTTAGCGTGGAGGGTCCCTGAAGCTCCAGTTGGTGTCTTAATTTTTTCTTTACTTCCTGGTTTGGGCTTTTCCATGATGCACTTTGTCTCCTATGATGCCTAACTGACTCTGTAAAACTGTTAGATGGCTTACCTCTTGCTCAGCCAATCAGAGCTGAGCAACTGGAGTCATCTGACAAATGGAGGCTGGCTTAACAGGGTTTAGACCCGCCTCCCTTTTGATGATGTCATTGTCACAAAATGGCTGCCACAGAGCAGCCTGGGATCAACAGTCATTAGGTAAGAATGAGTTTACTTCTCTTCCTGGTGGTGGGTTCAGGGGGGGGGGAGTTAGGGAAGGGGGGCAGATAGGTGATTGAAGCATATTACAAAGTTATATAACTTTGTAATGTGTTTCAATTACTGGGAAAAAGCTTTTCGCTGGAGTACCCCTTTAATATTTATTATTTTACACTATAATCATCAGCCATCGGCCACTCAATGCTATTACACGTAGCAATGTGCTGTCGGCACCCGATGATTTTTGGTCTGAACTAGGGATGGTCCCAACATGCCGAGGTTCGGGTTCGTACAAACCCGGACTCTCGACAATGATTCCTGCTGTCTTAAACCTCCGTGGAGCGGGTGGATACAGCGGGAGGACTGCCTGGAAAACCGGGATACAGCCACAGCCATAGGCTGTATCCCAGTTTTCCAGGCCATCCTCCCGCTTTATCCACCCGCTCCACGGAGGTTTAAGACAGCGGGAATCATTGCCGAGAGTCCGGGTTTGTACGAACCCGAACCTCGGCAGGTTCGGACCATCCCTAGTCTGAAACGATCAGCCAATGATCGATCCATTGGCTGATCGTTCTTTTTATTACACGGAGCGATAATCGGCTGTAACGGCCTGATTCGGACAATTATCGCTCCGTGTGATAGGGCTCTAAGGCTATGTTCACCTGGATAGGGGTCCAGATTCTGTTTTAAATTCCAAATAAATTCCAATCACTAGTTTTTTGTCTGGTAGAGTCCAGTAAAATGACAGATATCATGATAAAAACCTGACAGGCCCCATTAAAGTCAATAGGGTCCATCAGGCACTGTTGGTGTCTGCCATGTAGCAGATCTACCAGTTCAGTTCAAGAGTGGAGCACATAAATAAATTTAAAAAAGGCTGTAAAAAACAAACAGCTGCTGTATGCCCTGCAGGAAGTGGTGGATTCTTTCTAGTCTATCATGGGGCACTTTGCTTCCACCTCTGTCTGTGACAAGAACTTTCCAAATCAGGAAAGGTTTTACCACTGCTCTGGACAGTTCCTGTTATGGACAGAAGTGGCAGCAGAGAGCACTGTGTCAGACTGGAAAGAATACACCACTTTCTGCAGGACATACAGCAGCTGATAAGTAAAGGCTGGAGATTTTAAAATAGAAGTAAATTACAATTCTTTCTGACACCAGTTAATTTGAAAGAAAAAAAAACATTTTCAGTACTGGAGTGAATTACCAGGACCAACACCATTACTTTCCTTGCACCAAATCTAAAATGAGCCTATATGCCTATGAATCTAAAAGACTAATTTCTTTAGAATATCTGTAACCATGGTGACGACTGTTGCCTGCTTATAGTTTCCATGACTACAGATGTTACTAAGGAAGATTGATTATTCACCACAATTCTGGTAGTAACATTGTGGGAGATTTATGAAAATTAGAGCATCTGAGTGGCTGATCCACATCAACCATGTACAGATCTGCTTCCTATAAAGATTTTATATAAATAGCATTGGTGCCATATGTGACTTTATCCCATGTCCAGGTATAGAAATAGAAATACAGCTAATTAATTTTTCTCCAATAAAAAAAACATCTCTCTTGGCCGAGCCCAGTGCACGTGTGTATGGCGGACTTTGACTGAGCAAACTGCTCCAAATACCTGGCGAGCCACAGTCTATAAAAGGAAGTTTCAGAGGATATATAAGGAAAATAAGGCACCTTACAAACTGTTCTCAGATACTATTTGCTACTCTTTATTTTGTTAGTACATTAAAGGGACTCTATCAGCTTTATATCAGGTATCAAAGCAGCTGTGCTGAGCTTCAGCATGCATGCCTCCTATCTCCACCACCCATCCCTGCTCTGCACAAATGATGTACAGGGCTCAGTACTGAAAGCCAACCAGGCAGAGGTGGGGGAGGGGGGAGGTATGCATGCTGCAGCCCCTTTGACACTGATTTCATAATATAGCCGTGAGCTATAAGACAGGTGTAATTTGTTTGTAATTTTTAACAGATTCACTTTCAGCAAAACATGCTAATTCTGAGCTTACGCTATTACAATTCCACACACGTGTCTAGGGCTCTGTTCACATCTATGGGGTGGTGTGGATTCAACATAAATCCTTTAGCAAATTACAGTATAATATATGTAGATAAATGTAGCAGAAATTGTAGAAGAATGAGCATGCATACCCATACAGATTTTTACTATATCTCCCAACACTTCAAGCTGTAGTAATTGTAAAGAACTGAAAATGTCACCATGTTTGGACCCAGCCATAAAAATCGTTATAAGGTGCATTCTTTGTGTGATTAATAACATAATAACATCTGTATGTTAAATAGTATAAAAGGGTATTCTGATTTGTATTGTTTTACTAACAATGTGCTCAACTTTGGGGGAAAGCATAAAAATACTCTATATTTAGTATCCTTCCCCCACAACATCATTCTCCTAGATCCAGACAGACCCTGTGCATTGCCCCTGCCCCCCAAGAGTTTGTTCCCATACAGTGTAGGACTGGGGTACCTTGGGCCCACCTGGGAATATTTGATTCTAGGGGCCCACCCTACATACACCAGATATACCCAGCGCCAAACCTTTCACATTACTATAGCGACGTTGCACGGTGCTGTGTATGTGACGTGCTGTTAGTAACTGGTCAGACACTCTATGCCAGGGATGGGGAACCTTCGGCCTTTCAGCTGTTGCAAAACTACAATTCCCATCATGCCCGGACAGCCGAAGGCTGTCCAGGCATGATGGGAGTTGTAGTTTTGCAACAGCTGGAAGGCCGGAGGTTTCCCATCCCTGTTCTAGTGTATAGGAGCTGTCCAGGCATGATGGGAGTTGTAGTTTAGCAACTGCTGGAGGGTTGAAGGTTCCCCATCCCTGCTCTATGCAAACAGCACAGATGTCCACTTAAGTTTCTTGAAAGGTGAAGTCCCATGAAACTAACTGGGGGATTATATGTCATCCTGAAGCTTCTAAACCTTCTGCTCAGGGGCCCACCAATGGGTAGGGCCCCACCGGGGGATTCCCCTGATCCCCTGTGGGCCAGTCCAAGCCTGTTCCCATAGCATTAAAAATAAGCTAAAAAATATATTTGCTGCTTTTTGAGGTTTTTGGACTTGCATTTGAAGTACATTTTGTTAAGTGTTGTTTTGTTTTATTTGTTTTTGTTTTTTAGAAAAAATCTTAATACAATACACCCAGAATACACATCAATAACGTACTTTTTTTTCTTTTTTTTACACATTTATTTCAAATCGGCAATGTAAAAAAAAAACACACACAGTGTGCACCACTGTGATTTGTGGGCATTTTACACCTGTATTGGTATGCAGAATACATATGTATTCTGCCGCATAATGCACATAAAAAGAAATGTTAAAATGTGCTCTTTATTCCTAGCAGACCGTGCTTGAGATAAGATAAGCGCCAGGCCATAGACACGAGGAGGAGCTGACTGGTAAGGCCCTATTCCACCAACAGATCTGACGACCCAGGAATGGATTTGAAAAGAGGAGAAATCCAGTCTTTCCTTTATTACCTGTTTTCTGTTTATAGTCTGTTCCTGGGTTTGGCTACAAATCTTTGGCAGATAATCTGTCGTCAGATCTGTTGGTGGAATAGGGCCATTAGACTTGTGATGAGTGTCCAGGGACTGAGGAGCTATGAAGCATCCAGCATAACATTATTATGACTTGTAATGCTCGGAAGCATCATTATCCGACGCTGTTTAATCACTGTCTGCTTACTAATAGATTCACAGCTTATTTGTTTCCCACGGAAAGCGATCTGACAGATTAAACAACTCAATTCTCTTGGAAAAAATGAAGGAAGAATCTGCCTCCATAGTAATCAC
Source organism: Dendropsophus ebraccatus (assembly GCF_027789765.1). NCBI lineage: Eukaryota > Metazoa > Chordata > Amphibia > Anura > Hylidae > Dendropsophus > Dendropsophus ebraccatus. The sequence goes on along the minus strand of NC_091459.1, from coordinate 104,820,403 downwards.
CCTGAACAAACGCAATGAGCTCTGCTGCAACATACACAATGGCCGGACGTGATCGAGTGCCTGCTTCGATTTGCTGACATTATTAGATGAATGACAATTTCAGTAATGATCTTCAGCAACCCTGGGCAACTCATCTCAGGAGGAATATCAATTAGAGATGAGTGAACCGGGTCCGGGTTCGAGTCCATCCGAACCCGAACGTTCGGCATTTGATTAGCGGGGGCTGCTGAACTTGGATAAAGCTCTAAGGTTGTCTGGAAAACATGGATACAGCCAATGACTATATCCATATTTTCCACATAGCCTTAGGGCTTTATCCAAGTTCAGCAGCATCTGCTAATCAAATGCCAAAAGTTCGGGTTCGGATCGGCTCGAGCATGCTCAAGGTTCGCTCATCTCTAAAAGCAATGCTTCGGAATAGTACTGATATCTTGGAGAAGAGTTCATGCTGATGCTTCTCCCTGTAACCTCTGTATAGACATTGATGGGTAAATAAATAGCCACTACCTAGCTATCTCATTATTACACCCCCTCCCCATCATCCGCGGAAGCAGCCCAATAATAACATACAGGACAAGGCAATGTAAAAAGAATTCTTATAGGTATCCATTGAAATTGTTGTATACTGGCTTCTACAGCCTCTTGTTGTGTCCCAAGTCTATCAGGAGGCTTTGTGGATTAACAAAAACAATATGTAAAAAAAACAAGCACACATGCAACCAATATATTGCCACATAATGTCAAGTATTACTTTTACAATGCCTAAAAAAAAAATAATCCAGTGTCAGTGCATCCCTATGAGAATACATACTTGATATCCTGCTGCGTGTATGTAAGTTAACCCCCGGCAGCCGGAGCAGCGCACTGATTAGCTGGACGGGACCAGCAGATGCCGGGAACCCCCGAAGCAAGCCGGAGCAGGGAGGAGGTGATGGATGCTCCGGCCGCCAGGGTATGTATTCCCATAGGGATGCACTGACACTGGATCTGGTGTGTGTAAAGGCACCCTAAATGAGTTATCCACCAATTTATTTTTATTTTTTTTCAGATCAACTGGTTTCAGAATGTTATATAGATTTATAATTCACTTCTATTTAAAATCTCAAGTCTTCCCATACTTATTAGCTGCTGTATGTCCTTCAGGAAGAGTTGTTTCATTTACATTCAGACACAGTGCTCTCTGCTGCCATCTCTGGCCGTGACAGGAACTGAACTGTCCAGAGCAGGAAAGGTTTTCTATGGGAATTTGCTGTTGCTCTGGACAGTTCCTGTCTTAGACAGAGATGTCAGCACTGTGCAGTGTGCAGGACATACAGCAGCTGATAAGTATGGGAAGATTTGAGATATTTAAATAGAAGTAAATTACATTTCTATATAACTTTCTGACACCAGTTGATCTAAAAGAAAAAGATTTTCACTGGATTCCTTCTTTAAAGGGAAACGGTCAGCTGATATGATTCCCAGCTGAGCATACCAGCCATGACTGCAGCAGTAGCTTTACATCTGGGAAAAGTCACGGCTTCCTGCCTGTTAGCGGCAGACCACTAACAGGTCTCTCTGTCTGTCAATCATCTCCGCACTGCGCACTGACAGACAGGGTGCCATGACTAGTCACGGCTGACTCTTCGCCCAGATGACTAGTTGCTTCCCCTTTCCTGGCCTCACGCGCCGGAATAAAACAACTTTTTCCCTGCCGCAGACGTGGCTGCTAGCCTCGGGGAACTGCACAGTAGATCTATACAATTGTGCTGGTTGGTTCACTTTAAGGCAATCTGTGCAAAGGCTTTTTTACTCAGACCAATTATCAGGCAAATGGCTGAGTAAGGCCACATTCACACACCCATAGTGCAGTCCGTGGCAGTGGACCCGTGGGCGCGGACTGCACTACTGAATGTGCATCCATTCACACATCTTTACCCCAGCGGTGCGTGCCGCAAGAAAACGGTCGGCATTACAACATGTCCATTTTTTTGCGGCACGGATCATGGCCCTGTATACACGTACGGACGTGTCAACGGGGCCATTGGATAACATTGATTTCATGTTCTGCGGGCACGCAATTGCGGACAGAACAACGGATATGTGAATTAAGCCTAAAAGGGCCGTCAGTGAGCCAATGAATAAGCGAACAATCCCACATCAGCTGATTAGATATTTTGTGCAGCCATTTGAATTATTGCTATTGGCTGCACATCGCCCTGTGGAACGGTCCCCATATACTTCATACTCCTTGAACTTCTAGCAGTGTGTTTGGCCGTCAATATAAAGTATGTGGGGCTCTCCTGACACTCCACTGACAGATGATCTCAGTGCTGATAGGGGTCGGGTGTGATGGAAACTTACTGCCCAACCCCTTTATTCTCTGAGAAATAAGCCACTGCCAGAGCAGTCTGGCTGCGGATTACCCCTCCCCTTGCCGACAGTTATTGACGGTTTATATCTACATTAAGTCTTGGTACAACCACACCATTTACACTCCCTATGGTTATGCCCTGTTTAATGTGTCACTGTCATTATAGAAGAATGACAAGTTTTGATTAGTCCGGGTCTGAGTGCTCATACCCGTCCCCATTGTCAGAATGAGCGGAGAGAGAACCGCACTGCAGAGTGTCTGCTTCCCGCTCTGCGTCAGCATAATCAGTCGGGCTCCATAGACTTAAATATAGTTCTATTTGAATTTATAGGTTTTAGGTGCTTTCTGTTAATATTCCCAAACACTACTCATACTGTATATCTTCTCCTATTCTGTCTGTGTTATGATCAGCTACACACAATTCAGATTCCAGCCGCTCCCTGGTATAAATGGCAGGTTCTCATGCGTCATGGCAGCAGAGTTACGGATAACAGCCCTATAATGATCACCTAGCTGACTGTTATTTCAACTATTTCAATTAGATAAGATAGATAGTAGATAGGACAGGATAAAGCTTCATGTTCTTGACTGACTGAGCACCAGGCATGGGTGTAGTGACTGAATGCTGGCATCACCAGTGCATTCCAGCCTCCATTTAGCAACTAGAAGGATATGTACATGTCATAACACTATTGCACCGAGTATAACAAAACTTGTCATGTTCTTGGCCTGTATATCAAGATAATTAATAGGAAAGAATTATTTACTCATTCCATGGCTAATATCACTAAACATTGCTTCTATAGACTCTGTAAAGATACATTCACTTTTTCTGATTTTCCCCAATTGTCCAGGTGCCGAGTAGGATCCATAGTTTTCTTCATAGAGAAGTTCCTGCTACACAAATAGAATGTCCAATGTACACAAAGTATAATGAATGCGTTCTCAGGGAAGGAACTACCCTTCCTTCTAGATTTCCAGGATATAATGGTACAACATGGCTGATAAAGAGTGTAAATACATAAGAAAAAAGCATCAACATATGATTGTGTGGTAAAGTTTTCCTTTGGTATCACACTTCACCTGATGATGTTATTACTGGGGGTTGTGTCAGCTCAGCCAAAGGTGTTAGTGTCATGACGCCATTGCTTGATGTTGGTACCTGCTTGTTTTGTGTGGCTGTGTTTCCCAAATGGTCTGTGACCTGCTGAGTTGTAGAGCTGGGTTGGGCTCTTGTCACGGTAGTCCTGAGTGGCAACTGTCCCACCTGGACTATCGGTACCACCACCCACAAACAGGGGAAAAATGTGCGGTTGGTGTGTATGGGTGCTGGTGTGAGTCCCAGTGATAATAAAAATTAAACAGCTTTACTGTCAAGTTCTTCAGTAGTACAATACACTTTTGCTGAATGAATAAGTCTTCGACACAGACTCTTAGTGCTGGACTTTGTTGTGCTTAAGGAGGTGCTTGAGAAGTAGAGTGGAAGAGAGATAGCTGTAGCGGTGCTTGAAGAGTAGAGGAGTTTGTTAGAGGAGCCCCAACTCAATGTAGCTGTGCCCCAGCTATGTTTATCTTGGTGTAGCTAAGTGTCCGGGGGTGTTCCAGTTACCTGCACTGTGAGATAGGATACGTAGAGCTTCTTTATGGTAGCTTTGTCCTATCCAGGCTAGTTCCTCTTGTGTTCAGGATACTGCCCAGCGCTTTGTAGACGTGTTCTCGGCATGGGTTAGGGTGTTGCTTGATTTCTCCCTTTAAAAGTGCTTAGCACTGCATGCTAAATGTAGTAGTAGTAAACAAAGTACTGTTGGTCTCTTGCTGCATCTATACACTCGAGGTGTCTAGACTAGACTGCTCACTTTCTCCCACACATAGCCCCTAAAGGAGGAGTTAGCTGAGTGTGTAGAGAACAGGGATAGGTTGAGAGAGAGAGAGCACTTCCTATAGGTTAGCACCCAATGCGGACTTCAGCTGTGCAACACATACAAATATAAAATACTGACATCTAGTGGCGAAACTGTAGAATACCTCATCACCACTTTTAACCTGGAGTGAGATTCTAGAGATATTTATTGTGCCTATGTCCATGACGCTTGCCGTAATGCATCACTTAAAAAAGCTTAGACAAGATGGCTGCCCCTATTTATATAGCTTCTGCTCTAGATTGCCTTGCAAAGAGGGGATAACCCATTAACATGTACACAGCTATCTAACAAGGGTAAACTGGTTGTACAAGTTCTTTCCAGAATCAATGCCCCCTCTTCTCCAAAGGCTGTGTCTGGCATTGTACCACCCCCTTTAATTTCTACCACGTGTTCCATGGCTACAGTAACGTCAGATAAAGAGCCTACATAAAGAATAAACTGGTTGACCGAAAACAGCCGATAAAAGCTTTTGTTCAAGAACATTTCTGTTAACATTTGTGCCTGTGTGACTCTTTTCTTGGCAGAATATTCTGACAAAGGTGGAGGAGGGGTCAGAGCGGGAGACCTCCGCACTACAAGCACACCGGGAGCTGGAGAAAGTAAGGACCGCACTGTACCATAGAAATACTGTGGAGCATATTTTCTGAACACAATTTATAAAAGCTTCAGACTCAACATCTTGAGATGTAATCGGTGACTCATAAGAAAAAATAGCTCCTAATGGTGAACGGGTGTTATAAATAGAGCTGCTGAAATAATAGGTCACTACTTGGGCCAAAAAGGAACCCAGAAGTGAAGTGGCCGCAGATTGTATTGGAACAATGGCAGCTGATTTGTGCCTTTTAAATAAGAGCATTGATTTTTATTTCCCAGCTTTCATGGTTATTATTCTTTGCTAATATTATTAGAAAACCTGTATCATTAATGCACACGATTAGAGGGGGCTTACAATGTCTCCAGCCCCCTGACCAACTGGCAGTCACAGCAATGTCAGTGTCACAGTGCTTTGCAGTGAGAAGTTCCCGGTATTTTTTGTGCAAAAGTCGCTTTTGTCTTGTAGCTGGTGCGGGCATGTAATGATGGAGTCAGGAAGATGAGCCGTACCGAGCAACTCATCAGCATAGAGAAGACACTTGAATTTAAGATCAAGGTTTGTAAGTTTCTCATATTATTTTGCTTCAACATTTTGTCCTGTATATATCTAATTGAGAACCAGGTAAAACTGTCTTGTCTGATTTACTTATCATTCAGTAGTCACAGAGCATGCCTAGAAAACTCTCCTATAGTAGTAAGATCCCATGCAAGATCAGGCAATATGGCTGCCCCCATAATAATGTAGATTGCTGCAGTTGCTGTAGAATGGTCAGGAGTGCTGCTGTACAGGGAACAACTCAGAAGGGGATGGAGTATTTCACCATCACTGTGTCCCATTCATTCTCATAATTGAGGTCAGATCCTTCCTAGATCATAAAGTGCGATGGGAATATCCTTTTACCTCACAACCCTGTTTGGGGCTATCTTCCCACACAGTATTTTTGCTCAGTATTTTGCAACCAAAACCAGGAGTGGATTGAAAACACAGACAGCCATCCGCTCAATTTTCACAGTGTGTAAACATAGCCTTTCTGTGTTTCCAATCCACTCCTGGTTTTGGTTGCAAAATACTGAGCAAAAATACTGTGTGGGAACATGGCCTGGAATTTTATATGTAACCATATTGTGTGTCTTAACTTCATAGAACTAGATATAAAACTTCAGAATATGAGATTTGTCTACGTGTCAGAAGAGGTGAACTTAAAGGAGAAGTCCGGCGAAAATAATTTTTTTATATGTTATTACTGATGGAAAGTTATACAATTTTCTAATGTACATTAATTATGGGAAATGCTCCTATACTGCTATTTCCCTTAATTTAGTGTACCAGGAAGTGTTAGAATTCTCTCAGAAGCAGTGACGTCACGACGAAAGGTGTAATTCCTACGGAGTGTCCAGCAGGGGGCGCACTATATATAGAAGTCAATGAGTACCATTGACTTCTATATATAGTGCGCCCCTGCTGGACACTCCATTGGAATTACAATGGATGTGTATGTAATGTAATATACAGTGTTTTTGATTGAATACATTTATGAAATACTTTGGGGAGCAAGTGTCCTTGCTCCCCAAAGTATTCCATAAATGTAAGCAATCAGTACATCACAGTAAGCCCGCCGCCCGCCGCTACCGAACGCCCGCCACTGCCGCCGCTGTGGACTACTCTCAACTACTACTCTCCCCACCTGCTCATAGCATGTGCAGGTGATGGGAGAGTAGTAGCCGGGTTATATGGCTGAGATCGCCGCCGTGATGCCGCGCAGGGGGGGAGCCGCTCATCACTGCAGCTATCATCCCCCTCCGCTCCCCCTCCTGCTGCTTCCCACTCTATGTGATAGCTGACTTCCTGCCCGGCCGCCGGCATGTGTGAACGGAGAGCGGCGGCCGGGCGGGGAGTCAGCTATCACATAGAGTGGGAAGCAGCAGGAGGGGGAGCGGAGGGGGATGATAGCTGCAGTGATGAGCGGCTCCCCCTGCGCGGCATCGCGGCGGCGATCTCAGCCATATAACCCGGCTACTACTCTCCCATCACCTGCACATGCTATGAGCAGGTGGGGAGAGTAGTAGTTGAGAGTAGTCCACAGCGGCGGCAGCGGCGGGCGTTCGGTAGCGGCGGGCTTACTGTGATGTACTGATTGCTTACATTTATGGAATACTTTGGGGAGCAAGGACACTTGCTCCCCAAAGTATTTCATAAATGTATTCAATCAAAAACACTGTATATTACATTACATACACATCCATTGTAATTCCAATGGAGTGTCCAGCAGGGGCGCACTATATATAGAAGTCAATGGTACTCATTGACTTCTATATATAGTGCGCCCCCTGCTGGACACTCCGTAGGAATTACACCTTTCGTCGTGACGTCACTGCTTCTGAGAGAATTCTAACACTTCCTGGTACACTAAATTAAGGGAAATAGCAGTATAGGAGCATTTCCCATAATTAATGTACATTAGAAAATTGTATAACTTTCCATCAGTAATAACATATAAAAAAATTATTTTCGCCGGACTTCTCCTTTAAGGATTTATTTAAAAAAAAAATACAGCTGCAATTTGATAAATATGGCTATAATTATCCAATTACGATTTTACTAAGGCTGGGTTCACACACAGTATATTTGAGGCTGTATTTGTGAGGCTGTATAGCAACCAAAACCAGGAGTGGAGTGAAAACACAGAAAGGATCTGTTCACATAATGTTGTAATTGAGTGGATGGCCGTCATTTAATGGCAAATTTTTGCTGTTATTTTAAAACAACGGCTGTTATATTGAAATAATGGCAGTTACTTACTGTTATATGGCGGCCATCCACTCAATTTCAACATTGTGTGAACAGAGCCTTTCTGTGTTTTCAATCCACTCCTGGTTTTGGTTGCTATGAGGACCTGACTTGAGGACCAAATACAGCCTGAAATATACGTAGTGTGAACCCAGCCTACGTAGTCTTAAAATGAGGGGTGGCCAATAAGATGGCTAAAAAAAGATGTAGTGTGTACATAGCCTATATCTGATATGGGCATTTACTGTCATCTTTAGTACCACATACACTTGGATTGCTTTATCCATGTATCCAAATTTTTTACGATGCTCTAATAATTTTTTCTTCTGTTTCCTGACAGTCTGTGCCAATCATCTCTCACTCACGTTGGTTGTTAAAGCAGGGAGAACTGCAGCAGATGTCTGGGCCGCGCACTTCACGCACACTCCGCACTAAAAAACTATTTCGCTCTGTATATCTCTTCCTTTTCAATGATCTACTGCTCCTATGTAAACGTCAGCCTGGGTGAGTACAGCATGGTGGAGGCAAGTCCGACTAAACGGAGAACAGGGTCAGGAAATCTTGGTGACTACAAGTTTAGAACCATATGTTTCACATTTCAGGGACCGGTATCAGGTATTTGATGTGGCGGCACGGGGCCTCCTGCGTGTAGAGGAGCTTGAAGACCAAGGACAGTCCCTGGCTAATGTCTTCATCCTGAAACTGTTGGAAAATGCACATGAAAGGGAATTTACTTACATGTTAAAGGCTGTATCTCAGTGAGTACATTGCTTACACTTACAGACAGACTCTATGATCTGCTGTCACTGTTTTTTCTTTTCTATTACCAATACTACAAACCAATGGCTGCCTTCTTCATGTTACTTTACCACGATTTAATTTGGTGTAGACATTCTGCTTAAAATGACTGATGATCTACAACGTATATTTCCACATTCAGGTCTTGACAGTGTCACTACGGGAAATAGCAGGTAATAGCAGAGCCACGTCTTCACTGTGTGCTTAGCTGTTTCTGGTGCTGTAAATAGCTTTACTGGATACTGTACCTGATACTCTACAGCAGTGCTTCTCAATTCCAGTCCTCAGGCCTCACCAACAGGTCATGTTTTGAGGATATCCTATACAAAGACACCTGTGATTATACCTGATACACTGAGTATAATTATATCACCTGTGAAATACTAAGGAAATCCTCAAAACATGACCTGTTGGTGAGGACTGGAATTGAGAAGTACTACTCTACAGTGTCTGGTGTGGCTATTTACAGATAGCATTGAGAGTAATGAGGGACAGTGCAGTTATGCTGCACCCATACACTGTAGATATGTACGGGCAGTAGCATAACAATGACAATTTAGGCGTAAGTTTCTAGTAGAAGGGTACCAAATAAGTTAAATAAATTAGAAAAACTTTTCACAATATTATATAAAAAAAAAAAAAAAAATTGTAACAGTCACACTTGAACAGCAGTTTTAGAACAGGTTCATGGAGATATTGGTTCTGATTAGAGATGAGCGAACCGGGTTCGGGTTCGAGTCCATCCGAACCCGAACGATCGGCATTTGATTAGCGGTGGCTGCTGAACTTGGATAAAGCTCTAAGGTTGTCTGGAAAACATGGATACAGCCAATGACTATATCCACATAGCCTTAGGGCTTTATCCAACTTCAGCAGCCACTGCTAATCAAATGCTCGGGTTCGGATGGACTCGAGTATGCTCCAGGTTCGCTCATCTCTAGTTGTAATAGAAAGACCACATTAATGACTGATAACATGAAGTAGTTACTTGTCTTATGGCTTCTCTATGGTGTTGCCAAACAAAATGAATGGAGGTTTGCTCTGGGACTTATATTCCGTTTATTTCAGCATGGTATAAAATGTGTTTTTCAGAAGCGAAATGAAGCGCTGGATGACGGCTCTTGTTCCAAATCGAAGAACTAAATTTGTTTCTATCACTGCCCGGGTATTTGGTAAGTTCTAAGTAACAAAAGTAAAGGAACGAAAAGAACTGCGTGCGCCCGCATCTGGAGCCGCACGCTCCATTGTGTGCACTGACAAGTTCTCTGGGGCCGCTGTTCAATGAATAGTGGCTGCAGAAAACTGACATGTGCGTTTTTTGCGGGGCCGCTAGCGAACCGGGTCGTTGTTGAAAATCGGCAAGAACGGCGGTAATTAATAATAAACTTACGTTGTGTGAACATAGCCTACTGCATATTACTTCAAACTGCACAATCTCAGCCCACGGTATATAGATTATAGTGAACTGTTAATAAAATGATTTTGCTGCTCCTGAACAGGCAATGTGAAGTTTTTTAAGCCTCCACAGCTGTATGAAGAAGGAAAGCGCTACAGATATTTGTTTTATCAGGGAGAGATCCAGCCCAAATTGACAATGTCACATTATAATGAGTTCTTGAGGAGACACATTACACCGCCACAGACCTCGGCGGTTTCATCATCTCACCCTCTGTGCCGCATCCATCACTCTTTGACCCAATTATCAATGACTTGTCAGGACTCACCCTCCTAATTCCTGGGCTGTGACAGGTTCATGATACATACTGTCATATTTTCATTACATTCAGGAGATATCCAAGTGTGTTTTTCATCACAGAACTGATCACAAAATAAAAATAATCCAACAAGGTTTTGATTAAACATAATACTAGACATGTAGAATCATCTGCCTGAACGTGAGATGGGTGAGTGGAAAGCTGCTAGCTGCTAGTCTTGGGGAAGGAACACCGAAAAACCCCATTACAGGAAGGAATTAGGGGTTAGTTTGTCAAGCAAGAAGATGCAGATGAATTTGCCCTATTAACACATTCTTTACTTCTAGAGTTAGCGATTTCATCCTCAGGAGAAGTCATCAGTGTGATGTACAATAAAGAGCGTGATGCCCGCCCATTCCTGCCAGTCCTAACTGTAAAATACCCTGCCACTTCTGCCTGTCAAGTGTCAATGAAGCAGGGTTATGATTTTACAGGGTCAAAAGTCTCAGGACGCCCTTTTATTTCAGAAATCAAAAGAAAAAATGACATATCTGAATACCCCAACAAGTAATGGGTGATGGGAACTATCTGTTAGGCTATTTATGGAACATGGCCACTATCTTGAGAGCCATCATATTGGTCCAGGGGCAAGTTGTTTTTTTAATGGGAAGATGGTTATGTAGCATATCAAAGAAGACCAGGATTGTCATTTGGTTGATAATTGACAATTCTAGTCTTTCACATGCTACATGACAACCTTCCGTTTGGAAAAACTTGTCCTTGATCCAATATGGCAGTTTTAAAGTTGGTGGCCATATTCCAAAGATAACCTAAAAGATAAGCCCCATCACCCAGTTTTTCGAGGGTATTCATAGATGTCATTTTTCTGTCGAATTTAAGTTTCTGAAATAAAAGGGTGATACTTCTGACTCACCCTGTACTCCTTTCCCCAATGTCTTTATGGGCCTGTGAGCAGTTTTCATAGCTCCAAACTGCTGGAGTTGTTCCAGATTTAAAAAAATAAAGATTTAAAATTCCTTGTTTCATCCAAAAACAGCAGTATTCTAGTCCATGGGATGTGCCCTGGGAGTTGCAGCTCAACTCCATTCAAGTGAATAGAACTAGAGATGTGTGAATCAGAACGCTCTGCATTTGATTAACGGTGGCTGAAGTTGGATGCAGTCCTAGCGAGTCCACGAAAACATGGATATATGGCTCCCTAGGGCTGCATCCAACTACTTCAGCAACTGGTAATGAAATGCCACAGGCTCAGGTTTAGACAAACCCAAGCATGCGCAACGTTCACTCATCTCGAACTAAGACACAATCTTCTGGACAACATCACCCTAACCCTTAATGGCCTCCTCTCCTTATGTTATTTCATGTATGGATTCCGAATATTATTGTGGAACAGAGTTTTAGTTCTGGTATATCATATGAAGAATCCCTTTCTCCCTGGTGTATTTTTCTTATAATTGCAACATTTTATGTTCCAAGTTTTATTTATTTATTTTTTTGCCTTTTCTTCCATTGTTTTTATTTATTTATTTTTATAACTTTTGTCTCCCCCCAGACTGCCCACAGGTGCAGTGCGTCCACCCTTACATTGCCCAGGAGCCGGATGAGCTGTCTCTTGATCTGGCAGACCTTCTCAATGTCCTGGACAAAACAGATGATGGTATGTGTTCCACCAGTGACAGGCTGAGATCCCAGTAGACATCTGCATTGTGAGATTACTAATAAGACTTTGACAGATTTCCAGAGCAGAATACCTGTGTCAGGCCAGCAGACTGAATTGCTTTTCTGAGTGACTGGCTAAGGCTAAATATGTGTAGCGCAGTGACAAGCCTGATAGGCTCAGCTATTATCTGAGTACAAAAAAAAGTAGAACAGTGGAAATATGGAGAATTCATTATATCTGCAGATATTTCATTACGTCTCTTATAAAGGCTCTATGTAGGATGAAAGCCTGGCTAGAATGTGTCAGAAGAGCAGGTATACAGGTTATTAAATAGAAAATGGCCATCTAGTTGTGTTTGTCAATGTACTGGTAGATCAGGGGTCTCCAATGTGACTCTGCAGCTACTTTAGCTTTCTAGTGCTGTTCTGACAGGTAAGTTAAAAGCATCTTAGCTGCAATACCTGGAAGAAGGCAGAAATGTCTTTTCTAACCCCATACAACCCTGTTGAGACTAATTGCAAGGGATTATTATAATTATATTTTTCAAATACCATTAATTTCAAGATGATTGAGCAAATGATCCATAAACTTCATCAGTTGTCCAATTTATTATCCAATTACATGCTCCACAGGGCAGAAAATGTCAGTATGGGCCTGTGAGCAAGATAATGGCCACTATTAGAACTATAGTCCCAGTTATCTTCATGAAAATTTACTGAATAATGTATATAGGATCATATTCCTTATGAATATGAACGTGCACACCTTCTGCTGCTCCCACTTCGCTGGTCCCTCACCCTTGTAATTCAGCCATGATTGCTGAAGTTTGCAGAGAACATGTTAAGGGAGAAAAGCTTTATCTTTTCTCCACCAGAAATATCTATGGATTCAATCAGCAAGACAGCCAGTTGAATATTCAGAACCACGTGTGTGGTCCAACCAGTTCTAAGAACCAGGGAGAAACGGTATACTTACCTAAATCCCTTGACTCCTGGCTTCAACAAAAAGTTGCTTTGAGAGGTTACTCCGAGAATTACTCCGATCAGAGAAGACATCACGTGTAAGTCACGGAATGTCATTGACTACATTCTTTGTGTCTTCTGAGGTGGTGTCTGGCTGATTTGTAAAAAAAAAATACTGTCTTAGGGCCCTATTCCACCGGACGATTATCGTTCGCATAATCGTTAACGATTAACGATCTGAAACGACCGCTATTGCGAAAGACCTGAAAACGTTCACTCATTTCCATGGAACGATAATCATTACTTATGATCGTATTTGTGATCGACCGAACGACGTCTTATTCAATGCGAACGATTTGTGAACTTTTTGCGAACGAGCAACGATAAAAATAGGTCCAGGTCTTATAAAGCGATCAACGATTTCTCGTTCGGTCGTTAATCGTTAACTGCATTTCAACCGAACGATTATCGTTTAGATTCGAACGATTTAACAATAATCTGAACAATAATCGTCCAGTGGAATAGGGCCCTTACTTTACCACCATTGTGATAATACAATTAGCTGTAGATTCATCTGTAGCACCTATATAGTAGGGGCTAACTTAACTTTGCACTTATATCTTGGTAATGAGCTGGCGGACGGTATTATTTTTATATTCTGCTCTTGGCTGTGTTATGTATAGATGTACTGTGCTTGGTTCAGGGGTTGTATTTATGTTGCGCTTGGTTCTGTTACTGTACATAAACCTAATTAGCTTAGTTCTAGAACTGTAATTATGTTTCCAACATGGCTCTGTGTCTGTGTACTAAGTTGGGATTACTCTATCTGTAGACTTAACACTAAACTTTTAGCTTTAGGGGTTGCGAAATGGTTGTGATATTTGTTGTGTGCTGTGCACACAATCCTTCTCACTGTGCACACCTATGAGCATGTACATATGGCTCTAGTATTTAGTAGTCGGTTTGTTTAAAGTAGTGACAGATGGTTGGTATAGATCAATAAATTCCAGATGAACAAATGAAAGCTGGGGGGGGGTTAAGACTGGCATCCCACACGATGGATAAATAATCCCCTGCAAGAACACAGCATGTTGGATTTATGTATAGCTGCACATTTCTCCATAGCCGCCCATGCACACTGTGTGCAAATCAATTTGGCGCAGGGCAAAAGCCCCTCCCTCTTTTGCATCATGTCATATACACCCATGTCACATAGAATCGTCAAAAAGGGGCGAAATATTGTTGTGTCCCATGTTCTTGCCAATGATTGTGGCTCAGATCCCTGCCTTTATGCAATCCCGCAGCACCCTTCCCACCCACTTAGCATGGAAATTTGAGCAAAAATGTGCACCTTTTCACTAGTTTGCACTAGGTGCTCACCTTGATAAATCTTCCAGATTGTGTTTCTGGTGAAAGCCATGGACATGCCATCTCTGAGTGTTTTGCTAGTCAACTGCCGAGGTTGTCGCATACTGCAGGCAATTGGCTTGATAATTGTGTCAGGAATAACACTTGATAGCCTAGTTGTCCTACAATATGATGAAAAATGTTCAGAAAATACTAAGTACTGTAAATCTGGGGCTATACCTTTCACAAATGTGCCTTTATAGAATCAAACAAAAATGGAGACCTGCACATTGTAACAGGTCTAGTATTATATAAGTACAATGTTCTTTCTTTGTCATTAGTGGAAACAGAAGAAACAAAAGAACGATAGAGATCGGGTTGATTCATTGTATAAAGCTTTTATTTATTAAACTCAGCGGATTCACAAAGGAACTGTTGTTAAATATATCCACGGACTCATATAGCTTTAAGCCAGTTAGGCATAGGCTTTGACTTAACTGAACCTTGAACCATCGCACTTCTATATTCTACACCTATGACACTATAAGTACCATAGTTATGGGATCAAAAAACAAGTTCTAGTGTAGTATGATGATTGTGTACTCAGATCTTCTAATGGTCTATATATATACATACATACATACATACATGTACATATATACACACATGTCATTTCAAGCATCATGCTAACCTCTATGTACTCTAATGAAGTAAGTAAATAAATATATATCTCAAAAATGTTATTCCATTAAAAATAATAAACGACTCTGACATCATCATGGCTATCATGTCATTACACAATATGTCAGAAGAAGGTTCTGCAGGCTGGAGGTACAGCCATGCAAAAGGTTCGGGTTTTTGGTGGTCCTGACGGCATCCAATGAATTTCTTGATGGGAGTAGTGGTGGTGGATATAAAATCTGAACTTTATTGCATGGATTACGCGATTCAAGGCACAGCCTCTTCAACGTACTAATCTGATGAAGAGGCTGTGCCTTGAAACGCGTAATTCTTGCAATAGAGTTTTGATTTTACATCCACCACTACTACTATTATCATTTAAGCAGTGAAACTCATCGGATGCCGTCAGCGCCACCAAAGTCCCGGACCTTTTGCACAGCTGTACCTTCTTCTGCAGAACCTTTTTCTGATTCTCCACCGGGATCCCCCGGCCCCACGGACTGGCTGCAAGAGGCAATGTATTGATTATGTGATTGGCGATGTCGGGCTCGTAGCACGACCACCCCAGGTGAGCGGCTCTGAAAGCCACTATTTTAATCTGAATTCCTGATTTGCAGGAACACACCCCGGTTGTTTTTTAAATCTTTCCAGGATTACACAATATGTATATTAACATCACACGTCCTTGTGATATTTGCTTGACCATGACTTTCCTGTCATTCATTTGCAGCAATGCCTTATAATATATGTTTTAAAAAAATAAGACATATAAATCATTTGGTGTAAAATAAGAAAATCCTATGACACTAGGAACACTCCAGGCAAAGTTATGCACCACCCCCTTCTATTCTACATAAGGCATACCACTTATCACATCTACCGGAAGTTCCATAGGTTTCCATTATAATTCCATCCATTGCTACTTTGTCAGTGAGAGTGGAGATGAATGGGCAGAGCTCAGTGCTTCTGCCCCTTGGTTCTAGCGATCAGCAGGGGTCTCAGTGCTTGGACCCCCACCGATACAAACTTCTGACATGTGACTATATGTCAGAAATTTGTCAACAAACAAATGATAGGTAGACTTTAATCCTAGCAGACAACTCTCCAGAAAAAAGTGACCCGTCTGTAAGCCTCTCCTTCTAGAGAGTTGGCTGGCTTGGCTCAAATTCCCAGTTATGTTCAATGGCTTCATATTAGAATTAAACAATGACTTTAACAGAATGCTACCTCCAAAAAGTGGTGTCAGAAGTCAGAATATCCTTTTTCCCCAGAATTAGCTTCATGTTACATTTATTAGAACAATAAAAATGTGGTTGTGAAGTAAACATACAGGTATAGCATTAAAGGGTCTTGGTTAGAGATGAGTGCATCTCATCTGAGGGCATTTGAATACTGGTGGCTGAAACTGTTGGATGCCGCCCTGGAAAACATGGATACAGCCTATGGGCTTAGGGCCATAGGGCTGCAGCCAGCGTCTTCAACCACTAGTAATCAAATGCAAAATGTTTGGCCTTAAACATGCTTGAGTTGTACTCATCTCTGGTCCTTTTTAAAGGAAACCTGTCACCCCGGCTGCCAGGGTGAAGGCCGCCCGACCCCTACTGGAGCCCCTTATTTTTACCCCCTCCACGAAGTCCCGGTCCCCATCCCGCTGCCATGAAATCCCTGCCGGAAGCTGTGCGCGTGCTTCACCAGAGATGAGTCTGACGCCCATAAAGAATGACTGCTCCGACGGGGATTTCACGGCGGCAGGACGGGGTCCAGGACGGGACCCCCGTCAGTGTACATAGATGCTAAAGGGAACCATCCCAATGACTAGGGATTCAGGCAGCATAAAAGTGATGACAGGTTCCTTTAACGATTATTTTTTTGGCATGACACGTGAAGCACTAGAATACTTTGTGTCACTTCATTAACATGATTGGACCACACTGGTTGCCCATAAGGGTCCAGTCATAAACTGTCTGTTGTGTCTATTGGCAGTGATGCTCAGATTTAAAGCTGCAATTCAAGTTCCAAACTGCTGACACTGTTAGGGGCCAGGTGCTGGGAAAAGCTGGAACCAGTCCTGGGAAACTTCTCCCAGCACCCGGAGAGGAGCGGCACAGAGCGTCAATCACTTATAAGGCAGTAGGCTGATGAGTGGATTGCAGAGATAATGAAGCACTTTGCTATTACTGTTAATTCGCTCATCTTTACTTGTGACTCATCTTCCAGGTGTCAAACAGGCAAGGGGGGAGGAGGTATCTCAGCTTGCTGCTTATCAGGAGCTTGGAAAAGCCTCTTTGACTCTATGCAGAGCATTTACATCCTGGAAGCACAGACAGATATATGAAAGGTACCAGTTATCTAATTGTCCCAACATCTGTCTAACAGTGTCAGCAGTTACCACAAGTGGACATGCTAGTGATCCTCTACTTACTGGATATACATTAACCCATCAGCAAGTGTACGGACACTATACTAACCCATTATCAAGGTTATCTCCCCTAAGCTATTTGTATGTTATGGGAGACAATTCCGGGCTGCACATACTGTATAAGCCACGTGCTAACCTGTAAAGCAGTGCTTCTCAAACTGTGAGGCGTCCCCTAGTTGTTGGTGAGGCCCAGCTGGGGAGGCAGTTTTCACAAAAGTAACTATGATCTGCACAGTCCTTTTGCTGTTTGCAAAAATCTCCATTTTAGCCACATTATTAATTTATTTTGTACTTGCTTTATTAGTATATAAAGGTTGGGATACAGGTGAAAGGTAGCCCTAGAATTATTTTCAGCTTTTAAATGGACTTTCACCACAGATAGTGAGGCCCAGGCACCCTCGTGGTCAGTCTGGTGAGGCCCAGGCATTGCCTTGGTCTGGCCCAGGCATTGCCTTGGTCTGTTGGATGAGGCTCCAGTCGAAAAAGTTTGAGAAGCACTGATGTAAAAGGATCACTATCCCAGCAAGCGTCCAGAATCACCAGACATTGGGCCGTCGCAGAAAGCCACATGCACCCCACTACAATACCCCACCTCCCTGATGAAACCGTTGACCTGAGCGGAAGAAACGCGTCGGCAGACGTCCCATTTACAATACTAAAGACCTTATTTATATCTGGATTAGTCAACTACAATTCCAGAGATTACAAGATATCATTGACGGCTTTCTTATCTTTCTTTGTCACCTATGCATTACACCATACTGACTTCACTTACCCAGTGTAGGGACACATTCTCCTAGTGGGGACACCCACACAGAGGGGATTTAGTGGTAAGGTAGGGTACAATAGGCCACACTACTAAATACTGTCTGTCCCGTACTGGGATCTATTATTATTTTCTCTAGTATTTTCATTTGCTTTTTTGTTCATTTATTTATTTTGGTTCAATTATTTTGCTAGACTATTCCACCTCCATAGTGGCAAGATATGAATTTCTGTGCATATCCAATTAAACTAAGCACTTATTTACTTGGTTGTGTATCACAGTGCCTCTTTTCTCCGTTGTTGTATTAAAGAGTAACTGTCATGTTTTTTTTTTATTGCAGAAATCAGTAGTAAAAGCGATTTTAAGAAACTCTGTAATAGGTTTCATCAGCCAAAAAAACCTCCTTCTGTACTCAAGAAGCAATTTCCCAGCCTCCCCCCCTGACTTCTTATCTGTGCATTATCAGGCAAACACGTCTTCATTACAGAGAAGCCAGTGAAGACGGGTTCTGCTCTCTCCATTCTATCCTTATGGAGGGGGGAGGGGCTGAGGGAGATGAGGAAGCAGGAAGAGGTGACATGAAGGTCAGCTGTTAGTAGACTCTCTGGGCACCTAAAACGCTAAATTCAGGTGTCAGAAAGGTCAGTGCTAATCTATGAACTTACTGAGAGAAGATTGCAGGGTGTTGTGCTGTGCAGAAATCCTCCGTGCTCAGTCACTCCTAACAGCTCCTCCCCTCTCCATAGCCACATAATGGACACAGAAATCCTGCTTCATTTGATGTGAGGGGGGAGGCTGGGAGATTGCTTTTTCAGTCCAGAAGGAAACTCTTTTAGTACATAAAACTTATTACAGAGTTTCTTAAAATCGCTTGTACTGTTGATATTTAATGTTTTCAGAAAAATGACCCTGAAATGACAGTTACGCTTTATTACAGTGTCAGCAGTTTGGAACATGAATTACAGCTGACCGATTTCCTTTAATATGGTGGCTTTGTTTAATACATCAGAACATAGGGCATACTTACATCCCTGGCTCATAACATTCAGGATGACAATAGTTTTTCCTTTCTGTCCCAGGTTGGGTGTTTGGTGAACGATTGCACGACCAAGAGAGGGGCTGGTTCCCCAACACAGTGACAGAAGAAATACTGAACAAGAACCTCAGGACACAGAACCTGAAGGAGTGCTTAAGGGTGCACAAATCTGATGATGGCAGCCAGAACAAAGACCGGCGGAAGATGGGAAGCAGAACACGCCAGTGACCCCTGAAGATGGCACGGGGCAGCATGCTCGGGAATGGGATGGGGAAGGAGCAGTGTGTCTGTGACGCGATGCAAATATTCTATATAAATATATGTATATTATCTACAGATGTGTGTTACTGTTGTACAGGCACCCATACATTATTGCAATAGGACTGAGCGGGACACATCATGCACACAAAGATGAGCACACACATAAGAATATTTATAAACAGGTTATATATTAGGTTTATACCTTGTATATTAGACATTGGTAATGTATTAAGGCAGACTCACCTAAACTGTGATCACAGTACTACAACTCCCATCAACCTGCGCTGGGAGTTGGTATTCAACAAGAGCTACTACAGAAGCCCGTCTCCTGACAAATAATAAAGATACCTTAAGAATATTCTGCTCAACCATATATATCCTTCTACTGGATTTATTGGGAGAGGGTCATGTACAGAAATCGCCTTTGTCTCCTCCATGGATAAAGATGTCTCCTTATGTCTGAGGAATATGGCGCAGGAGACTTATAAAAGCTATTGGATAGGTCTGAAAATCTATTTACAGCTCACAGAATGACATGATATATTACATTTAATCTGGGTTTATGCACATGGTGCAGGTATTTGCTCCATCTGTATTCCCCATAGCTATATATATATATATATATATATATATATATATATATATATATATATACTGTATATACCCCTTCTTTTTCTAGTATTATCTAACTACAGGTGCCAACTGTATTGCCTATATGATCTAATTCTGTATGAACATTTTGCATCATGTTTTATATTTGCGGTTATGCAATGTGCTTTGATCGATGGTATTTTTGCTGGCTGACGGGTGTTGATCCCATTTTGTGGCTTGTGCATGACAGGTTTGGGTTCTATGAACCTCAGATCCCAGTATAAAGCCATTGATAAAGAAGCCATTACTTAGAGAAAATGGGATCTATGTGCAGTTCACTTGCTTTATGTTTTAGCTCACAGTTTCAACTTGACCATAAAGGGTAGAAACACAATGTGATTCTTTATTGGTTTAAGAAGCAGAGAATTTTCTGAGTGTGATAACAATCAGGGCGATGAGTACGGAGGTGCCAAGTAAGGCTGCCAGGACGATTGCAGCAACGGCGCCAGGACCCAGGGAACCTAAGGAGTAGAAAAAAGTAACACTGAGAAAATAATTCAGATATTCAATAAACCATACTTCCACTAAGATACATATATATCATGCTTTGATCTGCATACATGGGCTCATAGGGAAATAAAACAAATGAAACCTGTCTTTTTGCTGATGACTGTTTGCAAAAGTATAAAATGATGTATTTTTTTTTTTATAAGCCCGAGTTGAGCTGCAGCATACACACCTTCTCCCTCCTCCACATGAATTTAAACACGTCTGGGATAAACATATGTCTATTCTAACATAATAAGAAAGGAAATGCTAAAAGGGTGGACTAAATGGACTAGGTGGTCTTTTTCTGCATACAACCTTCTATGTTTCTCTGGTTGACATTCTTAATGCTGAAAGCCAAGCAGGGAGCTATGGGGAAGGGAGAAGTGTGCATGCTGCAGCTCAGACCAGCTTCTACAACTCTTTTATATGTTCTTTTACCATAACATCAATCTGCCGCCTTATGGTGCATTTACACAGACAGATTTATCTGACAGATTCTTGAAGCCAAAGCCAGGAATAGATCTGAAAAGAGGAGAAATCAGTCTTTCCTTTATGACCTGTTCTCTGTTTATAGTCTGTTCCTGGTTTTGGCTTCAGAAATCGCAGCATTATTCTGTTCCTATCCCACTACTTTATAGAGCATGGGTCTCCAAACTGCGGCCCTCCAGCTGTTGCAAAACTACATTTCCCATCATGCCTGAACAGCCAAATCCAAAGCTTTAGCTGTCCAGGCATGATGGGAGTTGTAGTTTCACAACAGCTGGAGGGCCGCATTTTGGAGACCCATGTTATAGAGTCTAGACGAGTGCCGCCATAACAAAAGATAAGTGTCAGGGTTACAGCCCATTTTTTTCTGGCATTTTATGTAGAAAATGGAGAGGAAAGGCTTCTTATGGCTCATATGAAAAGGGAAAATCTTTATATATCCCTTAAGAAATTAAGGAGGATCAGAATGCTTCTTGGCATAAAATGTCTGATTTCAGAGGACAATAGGGGATCTGTGGATATAAAAAACAGCCTACAGTTCATACAGTATAGACAGTGCTGGTTCTTTGTATTTCACTCACTAAACATTCGTGTGATGGCAATTTGGTATGGATGTGTGTGACTGTAATGGGGTACAGATGTGTGTCATACAATGGGGTATGGCTGTGGGTTGGGGTATGAATGTGTGTGATGGGAATAGGGTGTGATGTGTGTAATGGCAGTGGGTTATAGCTGTATGATGGGGTATGGATGTGTGAAGTGAATAGGGTATGGATGTGTGAAGTGAATAGGGTATGGATGTGTCTGATGGCAATTTGGTATGGATGTGTGACGGGAATGGGGTATGGATGTGTATAATGGCAATGGGTTATGGATGTGTGACGGGAATGGGTTATGGATGTGTGACGGGAATGGGGTATGGATGTGTGTGTGATGGCAATGGGGTATGGATGTGTGACGGGAATGGGGTATGGATGTGTGTGATGGCAATGGGGTATGGATGTGTGTGATGGCAATGGGGTATGGATGTGTGTGATGTCTGATAATACACAGTGATCACAGCCATCTGAAATAAAAGCTATACCATAATCCAGGAGAATTCCTTTAAACAGGTGCTCCCAGCCTCAGCATTTATAGCATAACCACAATATATATTATAAAAGCATGTTATATATGAGTCGCCCGCTCTATTCACTTTAATGGAAAAGGTGGGTTTACTTGCAGTTTGCAAGAGTAATAGATCTGTCTACTTGGTTCTTTCTGTGTCTCCCACAGGGTGGACAAGATGCTTTAAAGAGGATGTACCACCAGGTACATCCTCTTTAATCTGAACCAATGGATCGAACGGCGCCCGGTTCCCGTGTACGGTGCCGTTCTATGCACCGGAACCGGACGATGCTCAAGCACTGTAGGCGGGCCGGGCCGCCCCAGTGGGAGGGAATTCCCTCCCCTCTATGACGCTGCTCCATTCATTCTAAAACAGACCGCGGCACAGGCTTCCCCTGTCACGGCGCCGCTGTTCGATCCATCGGTTCAGATTAAAGAGGATGTACCAGGTGGCTCTTTCTCCATAAGGCTGCATTCACACGTTCAGTGTTTTTCCTGGTCTGTGAATGCAGTTCGCTAGCTACCTCTGTGATCCGTGCAAAACCGTCTATGTTGTCATCCGTGTCTTTTTACTGATCTGTTTAAATTACATATCCGTGTACATCCGTGAAAAACACAGATTTCATTGGCTTCTATGGGGAATCTGTGCCGTGCTTCCATTTTGAGTTAGGACACGTCCTATTTTTAAATGGAATGGATTGGAGATCCATGAAAACATTGAACATGTGAATAGCCCAATACAAAGCAATGGGCTATAAATTTGTCCATGTGCACAGACAACTTCACTGAACGCGTTAATGCAGCCTTAGGCCATGTTCACACATGGTATGAGACCGGCCGCATTGTGACCCAGCCGGATGACCATTTCTGTTGAATTGGGATGCAGGCGCATCCGTGTGCGCCCGCATCCCAATTCACCGCTGCACACAATGGTACTCCACTGTGTGAACTGACATGTTCTGTGCGGCCGCACAAAACTGACATGTCAGTTTGTTCGTGCGGCTGGTTGAGACAACGGCCATGATTTCTGCAAAAGATACGTTGTGTGAACATGGCCTTAATGTGAGTAACACAAGCAGCAGCCAACCCTAGATGTACCTAACATCTACAATGTATGTACCCTAAAATCATTTTAGGGTAGCTATGCTATTAAATGCTTGACTGGCATTATGCTTGGAGGGAGGAGGACTAACACATCACATGCCAAAGTTGTTTATTTTTATTTTTTTGCTATGCAACTGATTAACATTGATTAATATCAATCAAAACCCAACACAGTATATATTGTTAAAACTGTGTGACAATAGCCTAACTATAACCCCAGCTAAGATCAAGCTTCAGTACTTCCTGCATAAAATGTTGAGTAACACTGTAAATACAGTACACAGTTATGGCCTGTATTATAACCTAGTGGCCTTTGGCCACTGCATGTTGGTATGGTTTCATGTGCAGGCGGCATCTGCAACGTGAGATTTATTCTAAAGGGGTTGTGTACATGGCAGTTTTCTTCCACAAACAGCACCACACCTGTTCATGGGTCATGTCTAGTATTGCAGCTTAGCTTCATTCAAAGGGGTAGTCCAGAGAAAAAAAATGTGCTTGGAAGAAAGCTGCAATGGTTTATAAAAGCCTGTTAAGGCTGGTTTCACACTGGCTAAAATTTTTGCAAAAAAAAAACTAAACGCTGCGGCCCCAGATATCAGCTTTGAGTCAATGGAATTCTATTAAATGCCATACTTACTTTTTTTTTTACTTTGGCAGTTTTCCCCTAAATGCAGCATGCTGAGGGTTTGACATTTTTTTCTGCAAACCCATAGAGTTCAATGGAATTTCTTCTCGACAAGATAGTCTTTGACAGATTTTTTTGCCATTTTTTTGGAGGCCAGGACACGCTACAAAAAAAAATCTTTGCCTGGGGCACTCTTATGCTATTTAAGGAAATAGGAGAATTGGGAGTTCAGCTCTGGAGTATAGTCCACAGAATGATTAAGTTCATTCTTTGGACGGAGGAAGGAATCCACCCGTGCATAGAATGGAGTCTACGACACTGGCGGAGACGCGTGCGCCCACTGCAGTCCGCGAGCGGACGCGAGCTGGGAATTCCGCAACAGAGTTTCTGTCTGAATTCCTCAGTGTGCACATACCCTTAAACAGCAGCAGGCTGATTGCAGTAAGAACAAAGTGATTCACTTCGTTATCTCTGCACAGTTGCTCATTTCTAGTCTAGACTGTAACTCAGTAATGCATTTAGAAAGTTACTCATCATTTTAGGTAAATGTTATATCTAAACTGTACCATAGTGTTAAAAAATAGTAAGTTTTCTTTGTACAAAAAAAAACCTGTATAAAAAGGGAGAAGAAAATCTCAGCCCAGGTTGTGGTGGGGACTCTGGACTTTGTGTTATAAAATGATGATACTGTTTGTGGTTATTGAAAAGTAAAGCCTGCTCTCTGGCATCTCTTTCCTAAGATCTTTAATGATGAATTTTTTTTTTATTGTTTTTAATTTTGTAATTAGTTTTAATTTATATTTTCTTGACTTTACAATAAATGTAAAATGTTATAAATAGCTTCAACTATTAAAATATAACGCACAGATAGAAAAACAATAGTCATCTTATATGTTCTCCCTGATCATTATTATGTTGTCTTTGGATCTAACCTGCTGATATCTCCCTATAGTGCACAGGGTGCTGAGAATGAAGGTTATTTTCTTACCTTCATCTTC
Source organism: Dendropsophus ebraccatus (assembly GCF_027789765.1). NCBI lineage: Eukaryota > Metazoa > Chordata > Amphibia > Anura > Hylidae > Dendropsophus > Dendropsophus ebraccatus. Next base: position 104,795,641 of record NC_091459.1, on the reverse strand, counting down.
TGTGCCGTTTCTGCATAGTTTAATCCATATGCTAATGAGGCAGTTTGGTGCACTGGGGGCAAGACTACTGCCCTCAATGCACAGATCTGCCCTGGCATTACAAGGGGCGTGCCGGCTGGAGCGGGTCGATTCACTGAGTAACATAGTCCTGCCCCCGACGTACCAAACTACCTAATTAGTATAAGGATTAAACTAAAAGCTACACAGAAATGGGGCAGAGGATGAAGGTAAAAAACGTATCTTCATCCTCAGCACCCCGTGTGCTATAAGGACATATAGTTTCCCTTGCCCATATGAACTGTGCCTATATGGTCAGCTGAGATAGATGAGCAAACTTACAGTAAGTTTGGGTTTGCGCAGTCCATGCACTCAATATTTAAATCACAGTGGCTGAAGAAGATGGATGCAGCCCTAGGGCTGCTTGGAAAACATGGATACTGCCTATTGCCTTACTGTAAGTTTACTAATCTCTAATAAAGACATAAGAAAATTTATTTTTCTATTTAGAAAATGTCATGTGATCACTGACCTGGTACAACTTAACCTGACATATTTCATACCATGATCCAGCAAGTCTTACCCTGACATTTATTACATCACATACCACTGAAAATGCCAGGTTATAGTTTGCTTAACTTTTGTCTTAAAGGGAACAATCAGCAAAAAAATAAGTATACGTGCTGTTACATCACCCAGCAAACTTCTCAAACATATACATGTTTAACCACCAAACTTACTTTAAAAATTCCTGCGCTGTATGTAAATGTGGGCCAACTAGTCATCAAAGTTTTAAAGGTAAGTTTGCGGGTTGTACTGGGCATGGACGCTGGCTACATGTATATGTTTGGGAAGTGTGCTGGGTGATGTATCAGCATTTTTGTTTATCTGTATACCCATTTTTTTGCTAATAGGTTCCCTTAAAGGGGTTAACAAGCTTTAGAAAAACATGGCCACTTTCTTCCTGATACAGCACCACTCTTGTCTCCAGTTCAGGTGTGGTTTGCAATTAAGCTCCATTCACTTCAATGGAACTGAGTGCACCCAAACTGGAGACAGGAGTGTTGTTGTCTCTGCAAGAAAGTGGCCATTTCTAACAGTGGATAACCCCTTTAAAGAGGACCTGTCACCCCCCGCGCCGGCGTTGACAGGCTCCCGACCCCCAGCTAGATCCCCTTATAGTTACCTCATGTCGCTGAGTCCTGCTGCTGGAGCCGGTCCCGGGACGGAGATATCCCGGTGAGAAGCCGGCGCGCGCGCTGTGGAGATGGGTCCAGCGTCCATAGAGAATGAATGGAGTCGGACTCATCTCTGCTGCGCACGGCTCCATTCATTCTCTATGGACGCCGGCCCCATCTCCACAGCGCGCGCGGCGGCTTCTCACCGGGATATCTCCGTCCCAGGACCGGCTCCGGCAGCAGGACTCGGCGACATGAGGTAAGTATAAGGGGATCTATCTGGGGGTCGGGAGCCTGTCACCCCGGCGCGGGGGGTGACAGGTCTCCTTTAAGCAAAGCACACTTTACAAGAGCTACATTGTTGCTGCTTTCAATCGTTTCTATCTTTAGGGTATAAACCCACACACCGTATATGCAGCGTATTTACTGCTGCGATACGCAGCAAACTCGCAGCAGATTAGATCTGAATAACTGAACACAGCATCAAATCTGTACCAACAAATCTGCTGCGTATTTGTTGCATATCTGCTGCGTATACGGTGTGTGGGTTTATACCCTTAAAAGGCTGACATAATTCCTGATATTGCAGAGCAATGCTGATAGATGGATGGAGCAGCACAGCTGAGGGGAGAACAGCACTGCAGGGCACTCCGACCACTGTATCTTGGGATTGAAGTGGGTCACAGGAGTGAGACCCAGTACGATCAGTAATTTTTGACATGTCCAAATGTAACACTTTAGATAGAAGATTGTAGCACTCACATACCCAGCATGGCAGCACATTAGATTAGTCTACATCTACATACCGTCACTGGTACCCAGAGGGTCTTCATATGTGGTGTCAGGCTCAGATGCGTCGGGTGGGACACCAGTGACATCCGAGAGGGGTACAGATGGTGTAGTTTCAATAGGTTCTGCTCCAGAAGGAAGCTCTGGGGGTTCTTGCCAAACAGTGGGGGCTGCGGCCTGGGGATAACCTACTGAAGAAAGAGAAGAATAGCGTTATGAAGCTTTGTAATAAAGTGGACTGACCACACCATTGCTGATCTGCTGGTAGTGTGGTGACCCCCTGGGACGTTATGTCGGAGGATCGGCCGGTCACTTGCTAGGTGGTGAGGTGTGATGTCAGCTCTATGGCGGTTGGCCGAGATACAGCCGGGCCCAGTGATGTTATGTTGTGACACCAGTGCCGGTTGGGCACACAGGTAGGGTGGCATACCTGCTTTTATTTTTAAGGCCCGGTTGTACCTTATTCCCCTGTGGACAGTGTCCTTCCGGGTTGCTACGGGTTCCCTTGGGATGATATCACGGTGGGCCGGAGTTGTATAGTGACCCTCCTGGACTATTGGAACTGCCACCCACAGAAAGGGGAAATGTCCCAAGGCTGTAGTGTACACTGTGTTGGTATGAGATGAAGAATCACAGAGTCTTTTTATTATAAATAATCTTTCTTTACTTGGAAAGTACTTGTGTGCAGCAAGTTATACAGCTTCCCCTTGACAGGGTACAATACACTTGATAGTTCCCTTGATAAAGCACTTGATAATACAATAACCATATATGTGATAGGAATGCGTTGAGGAGTACAGTCGTGCTGACTGAGTTGCGTGTTGAGAGATACAAAGAATCAGAGGAGCAGAGAGGGGCATGTCGTGAGAGTCCCAACCCAAGTAGTACTGTGCTCTGCCGGGATGTTGGAGGATGAGGTAGCAGAATACTAAGAAGAAGAGGAGAATACTTGTGCCCGTGTATTGACCTTTGGGTCTTCACACCACTTAATGCCCTACCAGTGTCAGGGGACCCGTCCAGGTGGGTGACACAAGGCCCCAGACCTTGTTACCTGGGATGAGTGGAATGCTGAGGATTTCCTGCTGACAACCGCGCTGCGAGATAGAGTTCCTAGTGTGTTTTGAGAATTTCCCATACAAAAGAACACATGTGATAATACCTGATGCACTGAGTATAATTATATCACCTGTGAAATACTAAGAAAATCCTCAAAATATGACCTGTTGGTGAGGCCTGAGGACTGGAATTGAGAAGCACTGGTGTAGAGTAAGTCAAGAAGAAACTGTTAGCTGTGTCTTGTCTTGCTTCCTACCCATACGGGGATCTGACTAAGACTGACCCTTGAGGGTAGGGGACCTGGCAGAGGGCCAGGGCCCAGAGAGCACCACTGTAGAGAGCTGTCTAGCTTGTGTCCTTCCTCTACAATGTCCAACACGAAAGACTCATGCACTTCCTCTACCTATGTGACTTCCTTCCTCGGCGTATCTAAGGTGCGCTGTGAGTGGTTGAAGAGTGCAGTTGAAGAAGTAAAGTGAGAGATGATAGGATAGAAGAAGAAAAGATTCCCATAGGTCCACAGATCCATGTGACACACAAATAAACAATAACCCTTTACATACTTCAGCCGTGTAGCATCTAAGCACACATATATCTAATACAGCAACATCTAAAGGCAAAAATTTATCACTACTCATCACCGCTTAAGTACAATAAGTACAGGATTTTACAAAGGGTGTAACTAATAGCAACACCCGTGGTGGGATATCACAGTAGCATCTGCTGAAACATTTCACATTCACTGGTCTTATTGAGGCACATCCATGAGCATGGAGCCTGAACAAATAGACAGTCCCTATGTACTACAGAGCTGTGCCAGTGTATGCTGTCTTTATACAGCGTTATATTACACACTAAGGGTATGTCCCACTACGGAATCCCAACGAATTACCCGACGCAGATTTCACAGCTCGCTCCCACTTGCGGCCGCGGGGATCTCCACTGGTCCCATAGGCTTCATTCTATGGTTTGGCAGATTCCGCCGTCCGCCCAAAGAATAAACCCACTCATTCTTTGGGTGGACAGCAGAATCTGCCAAACCATAGAATGAAGCCTATGGGAGTGGAGATGTGCACGGCTGCGAGCCACCGAAATTCAGTAGTGTGGACATACCCTTATAACATCTCTTTATAAACTTTGGACAGGCTGGGCCTACACTAATATAACATAGGCTTCCGTAATACCCTGCACCCTATGTCATCATGTAAGGGACTAGATGGAACTAAATCCACAATCTTCAGTATGGCTACTGCTGGGAATATATAGTTTATAAACCAGAAATGCAGTGGGATTATAGCAAGCTTTATCATTGCCACATGGTATATAGTGGAGGCAAGGCTGTCCTTATTATCAGGAATAGATCCCATTCTAAACATTTAGGGGGAGATTTATCAAACATGGTGCAAAGTGAAACTAGCTCAGTTGCCCCTGGCAACCAATCAGATTCCACCTTTCATTTTCCAAAGAATCTGTGAGGAATGAAAAGTGGAATCTGCTTGGTTGCTAGGGGCAACTGAGCCAGTTTCACTTTACACAATGTTTGAAAAAATCTTCCCCTTAATGCTTAACGTATGGCTCGTATACACAGTGGTATACATGTATGAGGTATACTCATTGCTCCTGGGTCCTGCCATCGGTCCAAGGACTAAAGGGTCCATTTACACAGAAAGATTATCAGACAGATTATCTGCCAAAGAGTTGAAGCCAAAGCCAGGAACAGACTATAAACATCAGGTCCTAAAGAAAAGCCTGAGATTTCTCCTCTTTTCAAATCCATTCCTGGCTTTGGCGTCAAATCTTTGGCATATAATCTGTCAGATAGTCTGTGTAAATGGACCCTTAGGGCCCTATTCCACGGGCCCGATCAACAGTGTAAACGAACGCCTATCTGCTAGATCGGCGCTCGTTCACTGGGCCTATTCCACGGCCCAATGATCGTTTAGCGAGGGCTGCAGGGACATCGTTACAGATGTCCTTGCAGCCCTTGCAGCATACATTACCTAGCAGGGCTTCTCCTCTGCTCCGTCTTCCTCCCTGGGTCCCACGGCGTAGCATCAACTCCCGACCAGTGATTGGCTGAGCGGTCTGACTACTCAGTCAGGCCTCACCGAAGCTGATGCTGCGCCGTGGGACCCGGGGAGGAAGACGGAGCCGAGGAGAAGTCCTGCTAGGTAATGTATGCTGCTTCTCAAATCGTCTTTCGGTCGCCCGCCGTGCACCGCTATTCCACGTAGCGATGCGCAGTAGGTGACCAATGATTTTAGGCCTGGGTTTTAGGTTTGGGCCTAAATAAACGAGCAGCCAATGACACGATCATCGGATGATCGTTTTCACTATGCCACCGAGCGATAATCGGCTCCGTGGAATAGGCCCCTTAGTGTGTGTCAGCTCACACATCATGGAGCCAGCACCTGGAGAAGAGAGGAAATCATGTCACTAACCCAGCCTCCCCCTTCCTCTCCTTCCCCAGTACAATGTCTATGTTTGCTTTTGTGTATTTATATAATACAGCTGTGATTAAGTAAAATGTACATTCTCTATAGTACATTCCCATACAGATTAATACTAGGCCATTAGATGATTTAGTTGGTTGGGTACTGCCATCTATGTGTGATGAGTGGTAATGCACCTAATTTATTTTTGTATTTACATGAATACATCTAAGGGTGCGAACAGGGCCGATTCTAGGTTCTATGCTGCCTGAGGCGAAAATTAAAACTGCGCCCATTCCCCCGCAAACACAACTATATACCAGCAGTGAACATTGCATATATAACTACATACCAACAGTGCATACAGAACTATATAACAGAAGTGCATACACTAAGGGTATGTTCACACTGAGTAAAACAGGTGGAATTCCGCGGTGGAACTCTCCGCCGCAGGATCCCGCCTGTCTCACTGTCCCATAGCCCATCTATGGGAGAGCGTGCGCTCCTCCGCAGCCACCGCTCTCCGCTCGAAGAAGTAACATGATACTTCTTTGAGCGGAGAGCGGCGGCTGCAGAGGAGCATGTATAAGTGCCAGTCTTAATGGTGGTGACATATGGGGAGCCAAGTGTTAGAGACCCCCAAATAGTATAGGTCTCAGACTGCCTAATACTGCCAGCTTCAGACCCTCAATAATACTGTTAGCCTCAGAGACCACCTTAACCATATCATCATACTACTCCCCCCTTCATCCTCCTTCCCCCTCCACCATCATACTACTCCCCCCTTCATCCTCCTCCCCCCTTCATCCTCCTGCCCTATCATCATACTACTACCCCCACCTTTATCCTCCAGACCCTCCATCATCATACTACGACCCACTTTATCATCCTCCTGCCCTTCCATCATCATAGTACTACCCCTCTCATCCTCCTGTCCTTCCATCATCATAGTATAACCCCTCTCATCCTCCTGTCCTTCCATCATCAAACTACAACCCCTCTCATCCTCCTTCCTCCTCCATCCTCATAGTACAACCCCTCTCATCCTCCTGTCCCTCCATCATCATACTACTACCCCTCTCATCCTTCTGCCCTTTCATCATCATAGTATAACCCCCCTCATCCTCCTGCCCTTCCATCATCATAGTACAACCCCTCTCATCCTCCTGTCCCTCCATCATCATACTACTACCCCTCTCATCCTTCTGCCCTTTCATCATCATACTACTACCCCTCTCATCCTCCCGTCCCTCCATCATCATACAACTACCCCTCTCATCCTTCTGCCCTTTCATCATCATAGTATAACCCCTCTCATCCTTCTGCCCTTTCATCATCATACTACTTCTCCCTTCATCCTCCTCCTGTGCCTTGATCATCATACCGCTAGCCCCTTCATCTGTATTTAAAACAAAAAAAGCCATACTCACCTCACCAGTATGGACCCTCTAGTCTTCCAGGGACTCCTCTCCCGCTCTGCATGGGTGACATCACTCGCGCTCGGCAGGGGGTGGGGCTTCCCGCAGCAGGGGGCGGAGCTTCCCGGGACATGGTTTTGCCGGGGCTGTCTCGTCAGAATCAGGACAGTCCCAGCAAAACCTGAGGGCCCCCACCTGCTCCCCTCCTCACCATCCGGACCGGGATCCACCGCTTCTCCTTTCCCTCGGTGACAGGAGAAGACGCCACACAGGCCCCTCCCCCAGGCCAGGTCACAGCGCCATACACGCTCTCTGTTGTACAGCATTGTGACCTGGCCTGGGGGAGGGGCCTGTCACCCAGCGGATGCCGTACAGGGGAGAGGATTATAGTGTGAGTGGGGGCGTCCTCTCCTGGGCCCCGAGTCTGACGGCAGTGCATCCCTAGAAGCTGCAGAGCTGCAGCTTCTAGGGATGCGGAAAGGGGGACACCTGAGCGGGCGGCGGGAGTCAGATGACAGGGCAGAAGTTGCCGCCCCTAAAGGGACCCCAGAATGTGCCGCCTGAGGCGGAATACTCATTCCGCCTCATGGCAGAAGCGGCCCTGGGTGCGAACACACACGACAGATGTGCAGCAGATCAGCAGCAGATTTCATGGTGCAGATTTAATGCTGTTTTCAGTGGTTTAAATCAAATCTGCTGCGTATCCGCAGCAGAAAATTCACTGTGATGCGGTGTGTGTGAAGCTACCCTAAATGTTTACTTTTGATTAAAAAAAAATAGCCTTCTCAAGTTAAAGGGGCCCCTGTAAGAGAAGGTTCACCTTCAGAGTTTTAGGGTACGTTCACACTTACCGTATCCGCAGCTGATTTTCTGCTGCGGATCTGCAGCAAATCCGCAGCAGATTTCATTTAAATAACTGAACACAGCATCAAATCTGCACCATCAAGTCTGCTGCGGATCTGCTGCAGACCTGCTACGGATCCTGTAGGTGTGAACGCACCCTAAGGCTGGGTTCACACTAGGTATATTTCAGTCAGTATTGTGGTCCTCATATTGCAACCAAAACCAAAAGTGGATTAAAAACACAGAAAGGATCTGATCACACAATGGTGAAATTAAGTGGATGGCCGCCATATAACAGTAAATAACTGCCATTATTTCAATACAACAGCCATTGTTTTAAAATAACAGCAAATATTTGCCATTAAATGGCGGCCATCCACTCAATTACAACATTGTGTGAACAGAGCCTTTCTGTGTTTTTAATCCACTCCTGGTTTTGGTTGCAATATGAGGACCACAACACTCACTGAAATATACGTAGTGTGAACCAGGCCTTAGGGTGCATTTACACGTACAGGATCTGCTGCATATCTGATGGTGATAGATCAACTAAATGACTGAACACAGTATCAAATATGCAACAGATCCTGTCTGTGTGATTACCCCCTAAAAACATATATTTTTATCTTTTCTCTATGATTTTAAGCCATAGTGCACCCCCTCAGTATCATTTATATAAAGCAGAATGATTTAGAGTTGGCACAAGATTATTCCAGGGAAATCCTTCCGCTGCAATTCACTTTCCAAACTGCTCACACTCCCAGATAGCTGTTTAAATATATGGAAAGTACCATGTGTCTCCTTGCCCTGTCTGTGGGGGGGGGGGGGGGGGCATAATAATAGTTTGCATGTCTACTGCCCTATTAAAATCTATTAGCAAGTTAGGACAGGCCGGTTTTGCAGTATTTTTCCAAATTTTTTCCAGAATTACAGCAAAACCATTACACTATTTTACAGAGATTTCTCCCTCAATTCGGCAAAAAAAAAAGAAAAGAAAAAAAGAAATTGGTGCATGACGTCACACTCAAGCCAGACCAATTCCTAATAAGCCAACTTGCATGTTATTTTGGCCCATTTGCAGTAGCATATCTGCATCAATGTTTTTATTCCATCCAGTAAACATCAGAAGTATCAAATGACCAAGACCAATTTATTCAGAGGAAAACTTATCCTTATCAGCCTTTTTTTTTTTTGCCCATCCCCCCCCCAATACTTTAAGGGTATGTGCACACCGAGGAATTCTCGAGGAATTGGGGTATATGCACACTGAGCAATTCTCGGGGAATTAAAACAAAGTTTTCAGGCAGAATTCAAGCAGAATTTAAGCCCCCCCATTGACTTCTATAGGATTCGTCTAGCAGATCTACAGCTGAAAATTCTGCTCGGAAATTCTGCAGTGTGAACAACAGAGCAGAAAACCCATTGAACACAATGGGACTTTGCTCTGTACATATTTTATTCAATTCCTCACCTAATTCCTCGCCTCGCCTGTGCACATACCCTTGTAGAGGAAAGTTCTCTGCTTGAAATTTCTCGCCTATTCAGCTGACAGAGCTGAATTTGAGCGGAATCCGAGCGGAAATCGAGCAGAATGCAAGCCCCAATGAGTTCTTTAGGATTCCTCCAGCAGAATCCGCCCAAAGAAAGAACCCGTTCATTCTTCGGGTGGAATGCGCATTCCAGTACTGGCAGTAACTGACAGGCAGAGAATGGGTTACATGCTTTTCACTGCACTCCACACAACAGCGACACCTACTGTCTTTAGTGGGAACTGCTCTAGGTAGTGTGGTAAGCCTAGGAAGTTGCTAAAAGAGGGTGGGGTTATGCAGATAGGCCCCCTATATAAGGTTGGCAGTTGCATTGCATAGCTGAGACAAGTGAGACAAGAGATAAAGGAGGAGAAACTAAAAAAAAAAAAAGGAGATTGGAAAAGAGAGCGTTCTTCAGGAGTATTTACAGAGATACAAGGTATTTCTCTACTGTTAGTGAGAATCCTAAGGGCACAACTCCTAAGCAAACGGACTTGAGTATACTGGGTAGCAGAGATAACGTAGGCCTCTGCACCCATCTTCCTAAATTCGGGGGGTAAGCTTTACTAGGACCCCTGGATACCTCTGGGACCCAAAAGTTGTGGCCTACGGCCCAACCCAGTAACCTAAGCAGGAGGCTCCCTACCAGACTGAGAGGAAAATTGGCTCAAGCACCATTGGGGAAGAGGTCCACAGGATCACAGTGCCCACCTGGTCCCACACATACTGACAGACCAAGGTCTGAGGCAGATCATCTCTCCACACACCACCAGACTCTCCACAAGCGCAGTAACCCAGTCAAGGCCGCCAGTATTAACAGCTGTATGCCAAAGGACTGTAAAACACCTGCAAGTCTATCAGTAAAGGAGTTCTTGTTACACTGCCTCCCTCCTTGTCTCCCTGTTGTCCTGGTTATCTGCACCACACCATCATCAAGGGCCATTGTTCAAGACAGCAGTATTTGGGGTTGGCCCCCGGGGGAACTGCAGGTCCACATCATTGACCACCATACACACTGGTGCAGCCCCCCTACAGAAACCTCTGCAGTAGTCCACAGAAGAGAGAGAGATCTCAGGGAAGCGCCAGAGGGCCCCCCTACCTGCAGAAGCCCTCGTGCCCACCTGTGACTGTGACAAGACCCAGCCATCCTGCAGGTACAGCACACTCTCACTCTGCAGCCCTCAGTGCATCCCCTCACAGAGGAGCTCAGCGCCACACTCAGGAGAGACTACTACCACCATCAGCCTCTCCTCATTCCCCTCACTCTCTTCCAAGTACCCTGGCTCGCTGCATGGTTCTCTTTGGCGTCACGAACAGGATAGCCTGTGTGCCTGTCACAAAGTACCGACACCTCAGCTGTGAGAAAACTGCCCTCAAGTGTGGGGGGAACCCTGTACTCACAGAGACTTTAACTGTATGCTGCTTGTGAGAAAAGACTGCTTAAGTGTTTCTGCTACTGTTTTACTGAACTGTTTCGCCTAAAAGAAACTTTGCTTAAAAGAGGGGGAAGATGGAACCCATATCCCTGTGTGTGGATTTACAGATGTACAGCATGGACTTTCCTTTATTGAAAGAGACTTTACAAGCCACCATGTTTGCTTCACTGTGCCACCTTAACTGTGCTCTCAGAGACGTTGCCACTATCCTAGAGAAGAAGGATTTGTTTGCTGCGTCACAGTCGCAGCGCATCGCCCCTCAAGGGGTTAACTACAGCTCCGCTGAAGCGCGTGAAGGTGTAAGTCCCGCCTCACCTCAGAGCAGCTACGCAGCAGCACCATAACAACAACGGTTGCCTGCCAAGTCTCCTAGAGGTCTGCACTGACAGCGCTTCCGGAGTCCACTGTGTGCCACCATCTTGGGTGAGTCCCAGTCCCATCGGAAAAAGAGCGCCTCCGTCCCACACAGGAAGTAGGCGGAGCCTGGACCGACCGGAAAAGGAGGGAGTTCAGTAGCGAGCAGCATGGCGAGCAAGCAGCAACCAGAGACCGGAGTTCCCGCATCCGCCATGTCCGCCAACACAGACAGCATGCCTGAGCCGCAGCCTGCCCCTCACTCCTCGGAGCAGGTCTGCATTAGTATGCCTCCGGACGCAGCGCTTGAGACTACCAACCCAGACGTGGCAGGGGTGCTAAAGAGCTCCACCGCACCAAGTTCCTGTCATCCCCTGGGAGGAAGGGGCTGCGATAAAACCCTGTTTGATGGACGGAGCTCAGAGACAACTGAAAAACTGAGATAAAGCCTACAGAGCAGAAACCTGGTGAAAATTACATATACAAGATATATAATGGCTAGACGTATCTCCAGGGCCATATTAACAGCTGCTGCTGCCCTAGGCACTGAACTTAAAGATGCCCCATCCTGGGGGGGGGGGGGGGGGGGGGAGAGTGGTTACATAGAATCAATGATTAGAGCGGTCTGCATATTGTCTGAAGGAAATAGGTAGGAAATAGCTCCAGGCTCCGTCATAGCCATACAAGACCTGATAAACACTGCCACACCAGACCTGACCATACCCTCCCCCCTCAAAAAGACAACAGATTTACTGGCAAGTCTGACCGGGAGGTGGAAGACTATAAAAAATAAAAACAAAAAAAGTAGTTTTTCTCCCCCTGCTCCCTGGTGCTGCCCTAGGCACCGGACCACGAGTGCCTAGTGGTAAATATGGCCCTGCGTATCGCTACTCCTCATGTACACACACAGGACAGCTTATCCTGAAGAGTAATTTGAAACCACGATGCTGGTCTGTTCATGTAAAAAAAACACCAAGTGATGTACCTAGTGGTTCATTCGCTTTAAACTAAACAGCAAAGGTTTACACTAATTTTTTTTCTTTAAAAACAGCTGCCTCTTCAGCCATCAAAACAAAAAGAACTAGACAAGCTGGAGGATTGGAAGCTGCAGCAGTATCTCTCCCTCAGTGTTAGTGGTCATGTATGCTGTGAGAGGGGAGTAGGAGCATGTTCACAGCCTTTAGATGACACTCATGCTGTGAGAGGGGAGCAAAGTGAAGGTAGTTGTGCCATTTCTTAATGCTATGGCCACATGTTAAGAAACATACAAGTGTTTTTAAAAGCATCTGAAGTAGGGTAAGTTCAAACTGCGGATTCCGCCGGGCGGCCTCTGCTTGAAGTTTCATCTGTTCCATTTGCCGATGGATTCCGTCATCTGCCCAAAGAACTGATATTTCAATTATTTGGCCGGACGACAGAATCCGCCGGCAAATATCATTGAGACTGAAATGGGCAGGACTTACTGAGCAAATCTTAGTGAGCAAGTCACACAGGAAGAGGCTGCTAAAGCAGAAAGCATGGTGACAAAGAAGGACCAAAAGCATATAATACATAAAGTACAGGGGCAGAACTACCACCATAGCAGCAGTAGCTGCTGCTATGGGGCCCGGCAGTGGGGACTGCAGCCGGGGACTGCCTGTGTGATGTCCCCTTGGTTAGCTCTGCAGGACGTTGACACTAGCTAACCAGGGGAGAATGATGTTTGTAGAACTGCAGGGCAAACACTCACCAGCAGGGGGCGGCATCACAAAGTACTAGTCATGGGAAATCTAGTTCGTTTTGGTGATTAGTTCACTAGGAACTAGTTCACTGAAAAGATTAGTTCAAAAGATGAGTTCATTTAGTTCAGTATTTCTCTGGATTCTGCTGAGAAGATATTGAACAGTTCTAGTTCATTACACAGAAGTTGTGGCTCCTAGGATGAGTTATAGTCTTGTTAAAATGATCAGATATAGTTAATACATCTGATCATTATATAACAAACTTTTGTTAACTGGGTACTCTGGAGAATATAAATTCAAAAGTTATTTATTCAAGTTAGTAATTTCCTTTTTTTTCTTTTTTAAATATTCAAGCCTCACAGTACTTATCAGCTGCTGTATGTCCCACAGAATGTCATGTTGCAAGGAGCTCTGTGTCAGACTGGGAAGATTACATGACTTCATGTGGGGCATACAGCAACTGATAAGTACTGGAAAGCTTACTTTTTTTAAAAAAAATGTTTAACTTTCATCATTCTCCAGTTCTCTCACTTGCCAGAGCAATATCAGAAAGTTGAGCTGTGATTGGTTGCTATGGGGGCAAAGAAAATCTTCCTCTAAAACAGCCTGCTGATTCTCCACCCATATCCTATGAGGAGCTGATAGAGAGAGGCATCATGTGACCTGTGAACTAAATGAACTAGATGAACTGCTGAACTAAATGGTTTGAGAGTGAATCAGGAGAGTCTAGTTCAATGTGATGCATATCACTGAGCCCAGCACTGCCCCCTGTGGTAGTGTAGAGTACTGACTCATAATGAATGTGTATGAGGGAGCTGAGATGCAGATCAGCAGCCACCATTTTAAGTACAGAACAGGAGCCAGGGGGGTAAAGATTTTAGCAAGACTGATCTTCTAGGCTACAGGAGGCTGATCTAATCACAGACAGGTGAGGGACATGAACCACACATAGAAACTTTCTTTCTCTCTCTCTCTCTCTCTCTCTCTCATACACACATATGGGCTGTGTCTGTCTACTGTGCAATTTCAATGTTATTAATATTATTACTATTATATTTGTATGTGATGTGTGCGGTATAGTGTTTTACTACCTTATTTTACAGCATCAGGAGCTATAGAGCAAGTGTTTCCTGGAGCTGTATGAGGGATCACTGTCTCCTCACACTTTCTGTTTAGTTCATTATGAACTAATCTTTGTCAGGATGGTGAACTAGATGAACTAGTTCACTCTGAAGATTAGTTCATTTTGAACTAATCACTCACAAACTACCCATCACTACAAAGTACGAGGGAGAGAGGGAGACTGGCCTGTCAGCTGCTGCACGGAGCATCCTGTGAGGTAGGATAACCTCTGACCCCTAGCCCGGACCTCGGAGAGATAGTGACAGCTACCTCCTCCTCATGTAAGTGTAAACTGTCTCTGATAAGAGGTGTGTGTGTGTTTTATTTCTACAGGAGCGGTGACATTATAGGACTACAACTCCCAATGTGGTCTGTCTGCTGTCTGTGCCCCCCTCCCCCCAAAGACACAGACAGACCACACTGGGAGTTGTAGTCCAACACTGTCTATATAGAAAGCAGCCCTGTGACTGCAGCTCTTGTAGGACTAAAAAAAAAACTCATAATGCATAGTAGTGCCAGGCTGGAGTGAGGGTGAGTGAGTGAGTGTGTGTGTGTGTGTGTGTGTGTGTGTGTGTGTGTGTGTGTGTGTGTGTGTGTGTATATATATATATATTACAGTGCAGTACCAGGCTGCATCGTGTGTATATATATATATATATATATATATATATATATATATATATATATATATATATGCAGTGCAGTAGCAAGCTGGTAGGCAGGCAGTTACAGAATGGAGGTGTCTGGTATGGCAGCGCTATATAGTCACAGTGTGACGGTATTGTTCAGGTCTGGTATGGCAGTGTTATCCAGTCACAGTATGGCGGTATTGTTGAGGTCTGTTATGGCAGTGTTATCCAGTCACAGTATGGCGGTATTGGTCAGGTCTGGTATCGCAGTGTTATCCAGTCACAGTATGGCGGTATTGGTCAGGTCTGGTATGGCTGTGTTATCCAGTCACAGTATGGCGGTATTGGTCAGGTCTGGTATGGCTGTATTATCCAGTCACAGTGTGGCGGTATTGTTCAGGTCTAGTATGGCAGTGTTATCCAGTCACAGTATGGTGGTATTGGTCAGGTCTGGTATGGGAGTATTATCCAGTCACAGTATGGCGGTATTGGTCAGGTCTGGTATGGGAGTATTATCCAGTCACAGTATGGCGGTATTGGTCTGGTCTGGTATGGGAGTATTATCCAGTCACAGTATGGCGGTATTGGTCTGGTCTGGTATGGGAGTATTATCCAGTCACAGTATGGCGGTATTGGTCTGGTCTGGGAGTATTATCCAGTCACAATATGGCGGTATTGGTCAGGTCTGGTATGGGAGTATTATCCAGTCACAGTATGGCGGTATTGGTCTGGTCTGGTATGGGAGTATTATCCAGTCACAATATGGCGGTATAGGTCAGGTCCGGTGTGGCGGTGTTACGCAGTCACTGTATGGCGGTATTGGTCAGGTCTGGTGGTGTTATCCAGTCAGTGGGGGGGGGGGGAGGGGGGACCCCATTGGAAAGTTTGCTATGGGGCCCAGCCATTTCTAGTTACGCCCCCGATAAAGTAGTGTAGTAAGTGCACCAATGTAATATGCGGGAAAGCAGCTATGCAGGTATCAAGCAATTCTGAAACTGTTATATGAGGGTTTATTACTTGCGAGAACAATTGTACTTTACAATTAAATTAATTTTATTAAGAAAAATATGAAAAGGAAAACCATAAGTTAGGTTTTATTTTACATTGTCCTTGGTGAGGTAAAACTGACCGGTTATCTTTATTTTGTTAGTACAATTAAAATCATACCCAATTTAGTTTTTATTTTACTATACAGGAAAAAAAAAACCTTTACAAAATACATTATTTGAAATGCCCCTATTCATCCTTACCCCTCCAACCCTACAGAACTGTCTACAGAACCTGTTGTGCCCTGCGATCTGTACTGTACCATTTTGGTGTAATTAGGCTTATTTTTTTTTATTGCTCTTTAATCCATTTTCTTCTGATGAGATGAAAAGTCAATTATTATTTTGTTTCCTCTTTTATGCCATTCACCATGCAGAATCAATCATGCTATATTGTAACAGTATCAGCATTTCCGCATGTGAAGATACTAAATATGTTTTTATGTTTTATTTGACAAAATATGGGAAAAGGAGGTTTACTGTAATACATATGTCTAATAGCAGATCAGATATAGCACCTCACAAGTGTGCCATGTAGGGGCAATTGGACCTCTGAACCACCATGGCCACTGAGAGCAGCATCTAAGGGGTTAAAAAGCTAGTAATAAAGCTTGCTTTGTGCTTGCTTTTAACAGTGACTGTGAGACCCTGGGTATTAGAGGTGACTTGGCTCTTAATCTTTCTCCTTATCTCACACCACCATGATGGGCTAAGGATTTTTTTTTTTTTTGGAAAAGGAGTGGTTTTAATTTTTGGGGGTGTAGTAAAAATGAGGGGAAAATAAAAAAAGACAGCATGCTCACCTGCCCCGAACCACCATGCTGCCACTTTAACATTGCTCTTTTGCTCTTCTCTTCCTGGTTCCTGTGACATTTTTAGACTTAAAATGCCTGATAAACCTAGTGATTGGCTGAGCAGGCAAATTTTGTCTGAACAAAACCCCACAAGAACCAGGAAAAGGGGAGCAGTGCCATGCACCATCAGAATGGCACTGGAGTCAGGTAAGCATGAACTTTTCATTTTCAGCGCTTTAGACAAATATATATACAGTAAAACATCGGTTCCCGAACAATTCGGTTTTCAAACTAAATTTCCCCCTGAAGTTTTGCTCGGTATCCGAACATTGCTTGGTATCCGAACAAAACCAGGGGGATAACTGTCAGCTGAACTGATGTTCAGCTGACAGTTAAAGGTGTTCAGGAACAGAGAGAGGCAGGAGCGGGCGGCTATTTAAACTTGCCGCCGGGCTCCTGCTCCAATCAGCTGCAGGGGACACCCTGTTAAGAAGTGGGGAATCCCAGATGGGATTCCCCACTTCTTTACAGGGTGTCCCCGGCAGCTGAGAGGAGCAGGAGTGCGGTGGCAAGTTCAAATAGCCGCCCGCTCCTGCCTCTCACTGCGGGGACAGGCTGTAAAGAAGCCGGCTCCCAACGCTGTCCTCCTGTCTCTCCCCACCAGTCCCCGCCGGCCCGGAGCGCTTCCGATAAACTTACCCAGCCTGTACACCCCTATAGACTGCGGCGCGCCCGTGCTGTTGCGCCCGCAGCCCCACTCACCAGCTTCTTGCTCCCCGCTGCTCCCTACTGCCTCTGCAGACTCTCTCTTACCCTGCAGAGGCAGCTGGGAGCAAGAAGCTGGTGAGCGGGGCTGCGGGCGCAACAGCACGGGCGCAGTCTATAGGGGTGTACAGGCTGGGTAAGTTTATTGGAAGCGCTCCGGGCCGGCGGGAGCTGGTGGGGAGAGACAGGAGGACAGCGCTGGGAGCCGGCTTCTTTACAGCCTGTCCCCGCAGTGAGAGGCAGGAGCGGGCGGCTATTTAAACTTGCCGCCGTGCTCCTGCTCCTCTCAGCTGCGGGGGACACCCTGTAAAGAATCGGGGATTCCCCTCATTATGATGGGATTCCCTACTTCTTTACAGGGTGTCCCCCGCAGCTGATTGGAGCAGGAGCACGGCGGCAAGTTTAAATAGCCGCCCGCTCCCGCCTCTCACTGTTGCGGGGGATGTGGAGTGTTTTTGCACTCTGTGGGCCGGGTGCTCTGCGCCTGACCCACAAAGTGTAAAAACCAATTAATCACATTTACATTGTTCCCTATGGGAACTTACAGCTCGGTTCTCGAACTGCTCGGTTTTGGAACAGCCTTCCAGAACCAATTATGTTCGAAAACCGAGGTACCACTGTATATAAAACCAGTGTCTATGTTACCGAGAGTAAATCCTTACCAGTCGTGTCTTATCTGACGGATCTTTAAGCCAAAGCCAGGAATGGATTTGAAAAGAGGAAAAAATCTCAGGATTTCCTTTATGACCTATTCTGTTTATAGTCTGTTCCCGGCTTTGGCTTCAAAGGTTTGTCAGATAAATCTCTGTGTGTAAAGGCACCCTTAGGGCCCTATTCCACCGGACGATTATCGTTCAGATTATCGTTAAATCATTCGGATCTAAACGATAATGGTTCGGTTGAAATGCAGTTAACGAGCGAACGGGAAATAGTTGATCGCTTTATAATGCTGAACATGTTGAAAAACAAGCGACTGCAATGATCAGCCGACATGAACGATGTCGGCTGATCGTTGCACTCTATTCCACCGGACGATTATCGTCCATAGCGGCCGATATCGGCCGAATACGAACGATAATCGTTCCGTGGAATAGGGCCTTAAGACCTGGACCTATTTTTATTGTTGCTCGTTCGCAAAACGTTCGCATTAAATAAGACATCGTTCGGTCATTCGCAATAGATACGAACGCAATAGCGAATAAATAGCGAAGAAAAACTATCGCAATTACGATCATAAGTAACGATTATCGTTCCATGGAAATGAGTGAACGTTTTCAGGTCTTTCGCAATAGCTGTCGTTTGAGATCGTTAACGATTATGCAAACGATAATCGTCCGGTGGAATAGGGCCCTTAGGGCCCTTTTACACTGAAAAATTATCTGACAGATTATCTGCCAAAGATTTAAAGCCAAAACCAGGACTGGATTTGAAAAGAGGAGAAATCTCAGGCTTTCCTTTATTAACTGATCTCTGTTTATAGTCCATTCCTGGCTTTGGCTTCAAATCTTTGGCAGATAATCTGTCAGATAATCTTTCCGTGTAAAAGGGCCCTTAGAGTGTCTGTGGCCTCTCTCCTTTCTTCCTCCCCACCCTCCTCATCATTGGGAACACGTTAATGATGTTCTGCGGCACAGGTGCAGTTTAGAGGAGCAATGAAAAAAAAATCCTGCTTGGGGTGTTCCTAATGTTGGGTATGATGGGAAGGAAGAAAGCAGAGGCGTTGCAGACCTGGCGCAAAGGCACGCTAGGCCACACCAGTTTGACTCGCCTGCTACAAATTAAAAGAATTTTTTGCTCTACCCAAGGCACTGGACACATTTTAAAAGACATGAAAGGTAAGGATTTACTCTCATCAAACAGACAGTACTAGTGGTTTGGTGGGATGGGTTGGTGGATACAGGGTCGCTTTAAAGTGACAAGGACATTTTAAGACTGCTCACATTGCAGGAGTGACCCTGGTTTACTGTTTTAACATATGGGCATACAGTAGCACAAATACGAGCCTTCAGACAGAGGTATATATCGGACCCCCCCCCCCCAACATGTCCCTGACAGTGGGCTCTAATGTAATGTAAACAGAGTCAAAGACTATACAAGTAATTGTGCCCCTGACACCTCCCACCAATATAAACCCCAATTAATAGCATTCTTTCTTTATAAAAATGTCCCTTTCTTCACATGGCGGCAGTGAATGCAGAACACATAGGCGCACAGATTCCACACACTACTGACAAATCTTGCACTCTGCTGTCAGCATAGCCTGGTTAGGGGAAGGAGCAGTCCTATCCTCCAGAGCAAACTATAAAGCGCCGACTGGGCTGGAAGGAGAAAGCAAATTGTAAAATGCTGCATTCAGATTGCAATAAAGTCAACAATGTCCGGACTCTAGGGGGAATTATGGGCTTCATTAGCGCCCTCTGGGAAGGCAGTGCTCGAACATTGCTGTTTCAATAGTACTGCGTAATTTCTACGAAAACACAGCAACAGTCCCGCAATTAAACTGCAACGTGTGAACACAGCTAAAAGGCAAAGTGATTTGTCGACTCGTTCTTGAAACTGGCAGAACAACTCGCCGTTCACAATGATGGAAGCAAAGGACCGCGCAAATCACCCACGTATTTATTTACCACTAAATTCCAGCCTGTCTAAAAGGAGCCTTAAAGTGCCTTAACACAGAGATTTATCTGACAGATTTTTGAAGCCAAAGCCAGGAATGGCCAGGAATCCTTTATGACCTGTTCTCTGTTTATAGTCTGTTCCTGGCTTTGGCTTCAAAAATCTGTCAGATAAATTGGTTATCTGTGTGTTAAGGAAGTCTAAAGCCCCTATTACCTGTGGCGATCAGCAGAAGCAAGCGAGCCCCAACCTGTCAGATCAGCGCTCGCTTATTCCTTGTTCCCTGCTCGCAGTCAGAGCTATTGCACACGCCGACAGCAAGCAGAGCAGGGGGGGGGGCGATGCTATCAAGCTTGCTGGTCTTTTAACATGTTGAAAGACATTAAGGGTGTAAACACACACACCGTATACGCAGCGTATTTACTGCTGCGATACGCAGCAGATTAGATCTAAATAACTGAACACAGTATCAAATCTGCTGCGTTTTTTACCCTAAAAGACAACGATCAGCCAACATTGTGCATGTACTCTGATCATTGCGTTTTATTACATGAAGCGTTTACCATCCGTAATACAAGTACGGAGCGCGAAATCGTTCATTTTGATTTCTGAACATGTTCTCAAATCGTTGTTGGCAAAAAATTTGCCGATCGTTCCGTGTAAACAGTCGTTCACCGATTTAACCTATGTGCGAGATAGACTTAAGCGATCGCAAAACATTTGCAAAACGATTTTTCCGTACGATAGATCGTTCCGTCTAAACGCTGATTGTTGTTTAAAAAAAAAAACGTTACTTCGAAATCGTTAATCGTACGATCGGGCGAATTATCGCTACGTGTAAACCCAGCATTACAAATCTATATAAACTTTCTGTAACCAGTTGATTAGAAAGAAAAAAAGATTTTTGCTGGATAACTCCTTTCACCTGCCATGGTAACCAATCGGCAACCTGTTTTGCAGGGTTGCCAATTGGATGTCCGTAGACTTGGCACCAGACAACCTGAATGCTGTGATCAGCAACTCCAGTTTGTGGGTTCCTATGGTCCATGAGAACTACACAGACTCCCACTGGCCCCACCAGAAACCGCTGTGTCACAACACCTTCATTTATACAAGTGAATGGGGTCAGGTTGTTAAAAGTAATTTAGAAAAAAAAAAAAAACTATCCTGAATTGACCTCACAACTGCATGGTCGTGGTCGCCTGTGTGTGCAATATGACTCCATTCACTTGTACGACTCAAAGGGTCCCATGAGAGGCAGTACGACACTACGGTCCCAAGTCACAGTGCAGCCCCAGATAACATTAAAGGGGTTATCCAGCGCTACAAAAACATGGCCACTTTTCCCCTACTGTTGTCTCCAGTTCAGGTGCAGTTTGCAATTAAGCTCCATTTACTTCAATGGAACTGAGTTTTAAAACCCCGCCCAATCTGGAGACAACAGTAGGAGGAAAGTGGCCATGTTTTTGTAGTGCTGGATAACCCCTTTAACTGCAAGCAGCTCAGGTAAGATGGCTGCTCCTAGAAACAAGTACGGGGGGGTGGGGGGGTGGGGGGGAGAAAATTAAAAGGAAGCCCACCTGCTTTTAATTTAGCAAAAAAAAAACTGAAAAAAATAGGCAATAAATTCTATTTATGGCAATATTAACTAAAGGGTGTAAATGATCCATTAAACAACTTTTAAACAAGTTTTTTTCCTTTTAACATGTTGGGCAGGCCAGGGTTACTAGAGGGTTTATGCAACTGCTGTTTTACCCAAAAATATATATATTTTTTTTCAATAGAAAACCACTTTTACTGTGTCACACCCAAAGAATTAGGGTCTAGTAGGTCACCTGTGGAGGGTTGTTGGCCTAATGAATATACATAAAATAATAAAATGCCTAAAAGGGAATCCAGCTGAAGCATAAAGCAAAAATAGGGAAACAGTCTTCAGAACTGTCCCTCGAATTTAGACTTTTTTAACTCCT
Source organism: Dendropsophus ebraccatus (assembly GCF_027789765.1). Lineage (NCBI taxonomy): Eukaryota > Metazoa > Chordata > Amphibia > Anura > Hylidae > Dendropsophus > Dendropsophus ebraccatus. The sequence goes on along the minus strand of NC_091459.1, from coordinate 104,773,946 downwards.
TGCCGCAAAATGACGTTTGGGGAACATCATGTAAAACAAGTAGTTCCCGCAACATGACGTTCCCCAAACGTCAAGCTTTCCCTGCCTCCCCCCGCTGTCCCTGACTGTGATCACACAGCATCCTCCCGCTGCCTCTGCCCGGAGGGGAGCCGCGCTCCCGGCGGGCAGTTAACCCCATAAACTCCGTGGTCAATGCGACCGCAGCGTCTATGGGGAGATTTGTGTCCTCCCGCCGATCGGGCGGCGGGAGGAGGCTGCAGAACGTTGCCTCCTCCCGCCGCCACATCTGATGTGTCCCCCGGACCCCCCCTCGTCCCCCGATACCGGCGGATCGCCGCTATTACCATTATTGCGGCGATCCGCCGGTACCGGGCATTACCGGCGCCGCCGACAGCTTTCATCTTCCCCCACCGTGAATCCACAGTGGGGGGAGATGAAAATGTATCCCCCAGACCCCAGATCAGCCCCCCTAGTGGCCGATCACTAACCCTCTCCCCTCCCCAGGCGGCAATCAGATCCAAGATGGCCGCCCCCATCCCTGCGAACAAACGATGTTTGTTCGCAGGGATGGAAATGAATAAATTATCAAAACCCCATGCTCTCCGCCACCGGAGGTAGCGGAGAGCATGGGGCAGTGATCGGGGACCCCCCCCGTGGGGTCCCGGAGCAGGCGATCGGCGGTATATACTATATACCGCTGATCGCCTGTTCCCAGTGCTGCCGACACTTTTTATCCCCTGTCACCATAAATCATTGTTGACAGGGGATAAAAAGTGATACAGTGTCGCCCCCCTGCGGTTTTGCTCCAGCAAATTGGTGCTCCCTTCATTCTGAGCCCTGCTGGGTGCCCATACAGTGGTTTATGCCCACATATGGGGTATCGTTTTACTCAGAAGAAGCTGCGTTACAGATTTTGGGGTACGTTTTTTCTCCCATTCCTCGTGAAATTAAGAAATTTTAAACTAAACAAACATATTATTGGAAAAATTAGAGTTTTTCATTTTTACTGTCTTATTTTGAATACTTTCCTCTAATACCTGTGGGGTCAAACCGCTCACTGCACCCCAAGATGAGTTCTTTGACGGGTGCACTTTCCTAAATGGGGTGACTTTTGGTGGGGCTTTATTCTGCTGACACTACAGGGGCACTGCAAACGCACCTGGCGCTCAGCATTTCCAGTTCAGATTTTTCCCGAAGAAGTTTCGAATTGGCGCTCCTTTCCTTCTGAGCCCCGCTGTGTGCCCATACAGTGGTTTATGCCCACATATGGGGTACCGTTTTACTCAGGAGAACCTGCGTTACAGATTTTGGCATGCAGCTTCTCCCCTGTTCCTAGTGAAATTGAGAAATTTCAAACTAAACGAACATTTTATTGGAAAAATTCTAGTTTTTCTATTTTACTGTCTTATTTTGAATACTTTCCTCTAATACCTGTGGGGTCAAAATGGTCACCACACCCCAAGATGAATTCTTTGAGGGGTGTACTTTCCAAAATGGGGTGACTTTTGGGGGGGGGTTCTCTTCTGCGGACACTACAGGGGCACTACAAACGCACCTGGCGCTCAGAGACTACTTCAGCAAAATCTGAACTGAAAATGCTAATTGGCGCTCCCTTCCTCCTGAGCCCTCCTGTGTGGCCATACAGTGGTTTATGCCCACATATGGGGTACCTTTCTACTCGGAAGAACCTGCGTTACAGATTTTGGGGTGCGGATTCTCTCATGTTCCTTGTGAAATTAAGAAATTTAATACTAAACAAACATATTATTGGAAAAATTCAAGGTTTTTCATTTTTACTGTCTAATTTTAAATACTTTCCTCTAATACCTGTGGGGTCAAAATAGTCACCACACCCCAAGATGAATTCTTTGAGGGGTGTACTTTCCAAAATGGGGTGACTTTTGGGGGGATTCTATTCTGCGGACACTACAGGGGCTCTGCAAACGCACCTGGCGCTCAGAAACTTCTTCAGCAAAATCTGCATTAAAAAAGCTAATTGGCGCTCCTTCCCTTCTGAGCCCGGCTGTGTGCCCATACAGTGGTTTACGCCCACATATGGGGTACCGTTGTATTCAGGAGAACCTGCGTTACAAATTTTGGCATGCTTTTTTTCTCATGTTCCTTTTGAAAATGAGAAACTTTAATCTAAACGTATATATTATTTGAAAATTTAAATTTTTGATTTTTTTACGGCCTAATTGTGAATACTTTCCTCCAGCCCCTGTAGGGTTAAAATGCTCATTATACCCCTAGATTAATTCTTTAAGGTGTCTAGTTTCCAAAATAGGGTCACTTATGGGGGTTTCCAGTATACAAGCCTTCTAAATCCATTTAAAAAAAGAACTGGTCCCTAAAAAAAAATCAGATTTGGAAATTTTCACAAAATGTGATAATTTGCTAATAAATTTCTAAGCCCCGTAACACCCTAAAAAAGTAAAATATGTTTCCCAAAATATGCCAAAATAAAGAGGACATATTGGTAATGTGATTTAGTAACTAATTTATGTGCTATGACTTCCTTTTTTAGAAGCAGAGAATTTCAGAAGTTCATAAAATGCAAAATATTCAAATTTCTCATGATATTTTGATGTTTTTCACAAAAAATACACAAAGTAGTGACCAAGTTTTGCTACTAATATAAAGTGTCATATGTGACGAAAAAAAAACAATCTCAGAATCGCTAGCATACGTTAAAGCATCACTGAGCTATAAGCGCATAAAGTGAGACAGGTCAGATTTTGAAAAATGAGCCTGGTCATTAAAGGGCAACTACCGCGGGACCCCCCCCCCCCCCAAAAAAAACAACACAGACACACACAGACACCATCCCTCCGGTGACGATCGCCACTCCATTCGCCCGCCGTCCGCCTCACCGCCGTCCAGCGATGTCTCTGATTTCCAGGTCCTGGGGATGGAAAAGGCTGCCAGTGCGCTTGCGCACTGGCAGCCTTTTCATTGGCTGGAGCGCATCACATGGCTTCCAGCAACCTCAGCCAATCAGGGCTGACGAAGCTGGAAGCCATGTGATGCGCTCCAGCCAATGAAAAGGCTGCTGGTGCGCATGTGCACCAGCAGCCTTTTTCGTCCCATTCACTCTCTATGAAGACGCCGAGGAGGAAGAAGACCCGGACCGCCCCCCGGCTCTGATGTCGTCGTCACCAGATGCCGCCCGGGAGAAGAGGACCGTGACGATCGTAATAGGTAATGTATATATTCTTTAACTTCCGGGCGGGGGGGTCGGGGGTCCGAAAGTGGGGAAAGCGGGCCAGACCGGGTATTTAACCACATTACAAAGTTATATAACTTTGTAATGTGTGTTAAATAAGCTAAAAAAAAATTTCGTGGGAGTTGTCCTTTAAGGCCAAAACAGGCTTTAGAGGCAAGGGGTTAAAGAGGCATCCACCAGGGTGTGAAGAATGGCAGGCAGACTTGTAGTGTGTGCGTGTATATGTATGTGTGTATGTGTATATATATATATCTCTATCTATATATATCAATAAACAAGCCGCCCACAGTCTACAGATTGTGCCTTTCATAAAGCATAAACAGGCTCCAAATATTGTTCTGGTGATGGTGGGTAAGGATTATTGAAGTTATAAACAATTATTGCTGCCATTCAGCAGGTTCCTATACAGGGGCGGTCTTGGCATTTCTGGGGCCCCAAGCGAAGTTATGTCTGGGGCCCCCCCTCGACACGCGTTCCAAAACAATAGACCACTGTGTGTTGCTCCCAGTAGTATATACCCCTTGTGCGCTACCGCCAGTAATATATACTCCTTGTGTGCTGCCCCCAATAGTATATACCCCTTGTGTCCTGCCCCCAGTAGTATATAGACCCCTGTGTGTTCCCCCAGTTATATATAGTCCCCCGTGTGCTCCCCCAGAAGTATATAGACCTCCTGTGTGCTGCCCCAGTTGTATATAGACCCCCTGTGTGCTGCCCCCAGTTGTATATACCCCCTGTGTGCTCCCCCACTAGTATATCAGCCCCCTGTGTGCTCCCTCAGGGGTATTTAGCCCCCCTTTGTGCTCCCCCACTTGGATATAGACCTCCTGTGTGCTCCCCCACTTGGATATAGACCCCTGTGTGCTCCTCCAGTAGTATATAAACCCCGTGTGGTTCCCCCAGTAGTATATAGACCCCCTGTGTGCCCCACCAGTATTATATAGACCCCTTGTGTGCTGCCCCAGTAGTATACAGACCCCTGTGTGCTCCCCCAGTTATATATAGACCACCTGTGTGCCTCACAAGTAGTATATAGACCCCCTGTATGTTCCCCCAGTAGTATATTGACCCCCTGTGTGCCCCACCAATAGTACATAGACCCCTGTGTGCTCCCCCAGTAGTATATAGCCCCCCTGTGTGCTCCCCCACTTGGATATAGACCTCCTGTGTGCTCTTCAAGTTGTATATAGACCTCATTCTGCTGCCCCAAGTAGTATATAGACCCCCTGTGTACTGCCCCCAGTAGTATATAGACCCTCTGTGAAGCCCCAGTAGTCTATAGCCCCCCTGTGTGCTTCCCCCATTTATATAGACCCCAAATGTGCGCTCCCCAAGTTACACAGGCCCCTGTGTGCTCCCCCTCCCATATAGTATATAACACAATAAAACAAACACTTATACTCACCTGGGTATGGGCGTCTCCTCTTCTCTTCACTCTTGTGGCCGCAGGAAGGGTTTTCCCTGCGATCACAAGAGGCCGCACTCCCCTTATCCTGGCGCCGATGCTCCAGTGATGTCACTGGAGCGCCAGCACCACAAGGACAAAGCTGCCACTTGTGACCGCAGGGAAAACCCTTCCTGCGGCCACAAGAGGGACTGACAGGAAGGGGGCCAATGTCTCCCGCCCTGTCAGTGCTGCTGCATGTAACCATGAGCGCTCATTACGAGTGCTTATAGTTACAGTTCAGATGACAGCAGCGAGCGGGGCAGCGGCCATGTCCAGCGGTCTTGAGCGCAAGAGCGGGGCGTGGGGGCCCCCCTGGATCTTGGGGGCCCCAAGCGATCGCTTGGTGTGCTTGGTGCCAAAGACCGCCACTGTTCCTATACCAATTTGAATCATTTGTCACCATACATAACCCCCCCCCCCCCCCCCCCAATAGGCTTATACGTGTAATTTTTTTTTTTCTTGTTTTACATATGGCCAAGATGTGTGCTATACCATCCTACAAGAACACAACCCCCATTAGAAACAACCCCCCAAAATGACACTTTTCTGGCTTCTCTGAGGTGATTGGGATTTATGGATTACAGACACAACTATCTAAAAAAAAAATTAAATCATGTTACTTGAGCCGAACCAAGGACAAAGGTTCCCATACAGAATACAGGGATGCTCAGCTGAACATTCCTGTGTATGGGGAAGATGGGGAAGACCGCTGTCTGCCTGGATATGGAAGGTGTATGGCCGATATAATGGCAGGCCCAGCCGGGAACGGGTCAGTGCTGTGCTGGACTATTATACATAGTAATTCACTGCTGAGTCAGTGTTGTCTAGTTTTTGACACAGCCAATGCAGAAAAAAGGGCTTAGAAATTGAGTATTAGAAGACCTTGTAATAAAGTGAATGGCCAATAAAAAGGAGTTGAGATGAACACTGCTTCAATGTGTTCCACAGGCAGCAGAGCAGACAGGGGCCTACGCTAGACTTGTTTGCACACCAAAAATAGCACGTACTGGTAGATGAATAATTCTAAAGTGAATAATTCTAAAGTGAACTTATGCTGGAAAACGCCTAAATAAAATCGGAGCGTAAACAGGGAAAAGAGCATTACATAGACAGAAAATGCAAAAAAGATGAATGACACTGGAAGCAGCATCGTTTTAGGGCATTACCACTTATATAGGACAAAATAACCCTAAGACCTTATTCACACGTCCAGTAATCTACAGATCCGTATTTCTGTATTTGAGTATCAAGTGCACATTCATATCTATTGGGCTATTCACATGATCAGTAGATTAAACCAATAGTAGATGCAAACCAATGCTCAAAAAAAAAAAAAAAGGGAATGTCCTAGTGCAGACCCAGATTTTTTTTTTTCCTACGGATCCGCTATTTTTTACGGATTGTAACCTGTTTGGCATCCATATTTCTGTTAAAAAAAAAATATATATACAGATGATTTATAATTGACAAGTTAAAAAGGATTTACAGAAATACGGATGCACTACATATGCCCAATCTGTAATTTTTAGCGGATTGTATGGGTGGATAGCGGAAGGAATCTACAGACTTGAAAAAATACTGAGCATGTGCATAAGGCTATGTTCCCCACACAGTATTTTTGGTCAGTATTTTGCAACCAAAACCAGGAGTGAAAACACAGAAAGGCTATGTTCACACACTGTTGAAATTGAGTGGATGGCCGCCTTTTAATGGCAAATAATGAACAGTATTTCAAAACAATGGCCATTGTTTTAAAATAACCGTTACTATTTGCCATTAAATGACGGCCATCCACTTTGGATACTTCACACAATGGTATCACCACATTGTTGTCACCATAGACATCAGTTCTGCACCTTTCTGAATGGATTCAGTAATGTATTTTTCATACTTACCAATGTTAAACTGAGTTAAATAAAATGCTAATTTACTATTCACATCTATAGAATTGCAATGGTCACCTCCACCTCTGAGGGGATATTGGTAAAAACAAGTAGAAAATACTAACTCTATAAGGATTACTGACACTGTATGTCTTGTCTTTACCAGATTAAGTTTACCAGATTAATAGTTTTCCCAACTAAATCATTTAGATTTTGCAAGTATTGCAGCATAAGCTATCATCGATTCTACCGCCACCTACCTACACTAATAAATGAAAGCTGTGGGGAAAAGAAAGAATCACTTTATCTTGTTTTACACACGGATATATCCAACAACACTTTTTTTTTTTCATGGATAAATCTGCTGACTACATCTGTTGGGAGACAGCACTTGTGTGTGAAGGTATACAGTGGAAGCAGCACATTAGTGACAATGCTTCACTGGGCAAAGCATCACACTACCCTGCTAACTCTATCCACCCAGAGTAGATATAGAGATATAGATATAATACACAGTGTGTGTGTGTGTGTATATATATATATATATATACACACACACATACATACACACACTGCTGTGGTATTTCTTATTACCATATAGCTTGTAAACTTGCAAAATAAAAGCATTCTCAGCAAAGGCATGGTTAATAAATATACCTTAGTGAACGTGTATACAAGCTAGAAAACCATTGGTCAGACCCATGGCCGGCGTCAGCGTACAGTTAGTAGCCACAACGGGCGACTGGCCAGTGTCAGCATGAAAGGCGCCCTGTTACATTACACAAAGGGCACTTTGTAGAGCCCTGTGCAGACCCAGCCCTGTGTCCAGCCACAAATCGTACATCAACTTATTTACAGAAAAGCAGAAATGTGTAACACTTAGGTACATGTCTGGAATAAAAGTATCTAACAAGACTAATGTCTTATACGTATAAACTTCAAAAGGTTCTGTCCCATAATCTGAATTCACCATAGGAAATCTGTCCAACATAAAAGAACTGATAGAAAAACCCAATAAAGTGGTAATGCCAACAGACCACCCAAACACACCAAATGAGATACAGGCCCCATAACATTCATTGCCATCACCTTTCATATTACCTGTGAGGAACGCTGGGAGAAGAATTCCTGTAAAAAGCAGGAGCAGCACAAGTTGTGAGGTCCCCGAGCAAGACATGTTTATCTACTGCTGGGAAGATGTAAAGTGTGAGTGAGGTGAGACGCTATGGAGACCTTGCAGCCTCTGGGTTAACAAAGGTGTCTCTGTCCAGTGAGGATGGAAATGTTTAACTGAGGATCAAGAGAGAAGGCGCACACACCCCAGACACCTCACACTCCCCTCATAGCCCTCCTCCTCCATCACGTCAGGGACCAGTACCACCCATCAAAATTCCTTTTTCAAACCACCCAAAAAAGAAAAAAAATTTCCATGTGTATTACTATACCTCCACAGAACATGTAGGTTTTAAAATTCTAACACAAACTTTCTCTATAGAAATAGCAAAACTGATCACTATAGATATTGAACAGTTATGGTACTTTCCAAGTGTAGGTTGGAAACCCATCCAGATCTGCTCCTGCTCATAGACAGTCCTTTGGGAGGTTAAAGGTGGCTGCCACTTGTCTTCAAGAACTTCAGTCTCCTCATACACATGAAGGTTTAGGCATAGCCCAATGTTCATGTACTCTGTCACATGTGTCAAAACAGCCGCCCTCTCAACTGTTGCAAAACTACAATTCCTATCATGCCTGGACAGCCAATGCTTTGGGTGTCCAGGCATGATAGTAATTGTAATCGTGCAACAGCCGTGAGGCGCTAGTTTGACACCTCTGCTCTATGGGGAGGAGTAATGCTACGTTTACACGGAACGATTATAGGGCGAATTTTCGCAATAACGATCAAATTCGAACAATAATCGTACGTGTAAACGCGGCAAACGATCGATAAATCGTTCATTTTGATCTTTTAACATGTTCTTAAATCGTCGTTCGTCAAAAATTCGCCGATCGTTCCGTGTAAACAGTCGTACACTGATTTTATCTATGTGTGAGATAGGCTTAAGAGATCGCAAAACGAATTTTCTGTACGATATATCGTTCCATCTAAACGCTGATCGTTATAAAAAAAAAATTGTTACTTCGAAATCGTTAATCGCTGATCGGGCCAATAATCGCCTCGTGTAAACTTAGCATAAAGGTCCATTTACACAGAAAAGATTATCTGACAGATTATCTGCCAAAGATTTGAAGCCAAAGTCAGGAATGGATTTGAAAAGAGGAGAAATCTCAGGCTTTCCTTTATGACCTATTCTCTGTTTATAGTCTGTTCCTGGCTTTGGCTTCACATCTTTGTCAGATAATCTTTTTCTGTGTAAATGGACCCTAAGACACATGTGGCTTAGCCTTCCGAGAACACCACAGTCTGGCAGCAAAAATCTAACACACCTGGCACCTTTATCCACTGACTTCTATCAATGAAGAGTTAGGAGGCCGCCAAATAACTTACACAGTTGGCAACTCTGCCAGGGGTGGGTGTTTGACAGACTTTAGAATAAGGTATACAAGCAACCTCATAAAGCACTAGAAATAATATTTCTTTCCCTGGACTACAGGTTGGTATGTACTATAACACAAACTGGAGCTATGTAAGCAAGACTAGTTCAGGAGATGCTTACAGACTATAAAAGTACACTATATATTTTAATTTACAAACAGGATTTTGCTTAGTTTCTCTTCTATAGCCTCTTTATTTCACATATGGTGCTGGCTGCTGTACCATTCACATTGAAAACTCATCTGAGGGATTGCCTAATGGGTCCCTTTCCAGCTCTTATCTATCCTATGATTAACCCTATTTTAAGGTATGTTTACATGTACTGTATATGCTCTGGATTTAATGAGTTTATCTATTTGGGTATGTTTACATGTGGCAGATGTGCTGTGGATTTTCCTAAGTTCTTCCACAAATCTAATGTGTATCCACCATGAGTGAGCATACTCTTTATATTGACTTGCACAGCATAAAATCTGCAGTGTAAACAGTATGTACAAAGCAAGAATTTAAAAAAGGGTTTCAAAAAGTGTTCACACCCTTTAATGTTAAGATTACAGAACCCTTTAAAGTACCTGTCATTATAAATAACTTTTGACAGTCATCACTCATGCCTAAGGTTACTGATCTCTTAGCAAAGACCCACTGCGATCAGTAGATATAGCCTTGAAGAGAGTGTGGCAGCTGCACAATTCACTCCCTGGCTGCTAGCAAATTCCAACAACAAACTTCATAGACATACATTGTTGAAATTAACTGGTTAGGAGATCGGGGAATGTATGGTACGCCTGCAGCTCTCTCTCCCCAGCTATATCTCATGATCGCAGTGGGTCTCACGGAGACCAATAACTTTTGGCATGCTTGATAACATGTCAAAAGTTATTTATAATGACAGGTACTCTGACAAAGGAATAACAAAAATACAGTAGTTCACTTATCAGAAAATTACATGGCAACATTAAATGTTTATAAGATAGTCAATGTAAACCAAGTTTTATTTTCTTTGAAGGGTCAATATTTCACTTGCCGGTGAACATACTGTGATTTCCTACAACGCCTGTTTGTGATAATCTCAAAGCAAACCTCAGTATTGTACATTTCCCAGCTTGTACCAAAGAAGTTTAAATTAAATAAATTTTCCCATTGGTAATATGTAGAATGTATACGAAGGAAAGGAACTGTCAGTAAAGTTGTACGTGGATAACGTTTTACCCAATACTTGTATGTTTTCCCAGAATGAGACATTAGACCAGTGAGCTCACAGAGCATACCAAATCCTGGACAGGAAATAAATAGTAACTTTTCATTAGGCTTTAATACAACTGTGTCTCTGGAACCTTTTTTTCATGTAATGACCCTAATATAATGAAAAATACCATATTCTTATTTTATTTCACCCAGCAGAATTGCACTCCTGAGCTGCATCTTCTTGTTGCCTCCAGACTAAAACAGAGGGCTAGTAGTCTTCAAGGTGTACCTTTCATTCACTTGATAACCCATATAATTCAGCATTAGCAGGGAGCAGGACTCAGGTCTGCCTAGCAGAAAATGGCCGGAGCAAAGCCTCAGTGGTTAGAAGTCATGAGCTTGTGATCACTTTTTGGTGGCAGCTGACAGTGCTTGATTGTCCATATCCCGGCAATTGTTAGATGATGGAGGAAGACTGTAGCAGACATATGGTCGACATGTGATGCACCTCTGCACCCCCCTGACATTCACCAGGCAATAAGGCATCCAAATCAGAAATGTGTTATAACACAACCAGCGCTTTATTAAGGTCAGACCTGGCATCACCCCAAATCACTGCACACTGGGGCAAAAACCTTACAGTGGTCTAGGAGCCGTGTAAACATAAGTGTGTTCCCTCCTACCCAACAAGGTATAGAACAATGCAGGAGGAGCAGGTATGCAATAACTCAACAGCACCAAAGTGTGTGTATATATTTTGCAGCAAACCGTAAAGATGACTAGTCTTAAGAAACATTGCTCCCACCTGCAAAAACTCAATATTCACTTATTATTAAGGTACTTGTGATACGGTGTGGGAAGTGGACATGAGATGGAAGTGTGACCACTTCAGTAGTGCAAACGATCCCTAGTCACTGTCCACACTTACAAAAGCTCCATGCACACTTATGCTGCCCTCATACTGATATCCAGGGAGCTGAACCCCAAGAAAGCAGTGAGGGGAGGTGCAAAGTCCAAACCCAAAAGCCTCCTCTCTCCACCTAATAACGGTGGAAAAAGTAACAGACTGTGCAAGCCTCTGAAACGAGACCGAACAGTACTGTGATGGAAAAAAATATATTTCCCCAAAACCCACTCTCTAACCCCCAAAGTGCCCTCTCCACAATGCCCATGAATATCTAGGATAGTAGAAGGGGTAGTTGTCCTTGAATCATCCTGTAGCACTGAGGGAGGGTGCCCTGTGAAGATTCCATTGGGGCACAGAGAGTGTGCTGGGGGTAGGTGGAGTCATACAGTCGGCTTCCCCCTCCCATTGAAGCCGAGGTAGGGGAGGGGGACAGGTTACCCCTACCCCACCCTATTAATCAGTAATCTTCTAAAGTCTCTATTTCTCCCATGTTCAACCTCTCAGAGGAAGCATTAACAGAAAATCCTGGGGGAGAAAAAAAATATCAGTGAGTTAGAAAAGGTACAAAAGAAAATTAATGAAAATGAGAAAAGAAAATCAATGAGCAGGACTTTTCGCCATGTAAGCAGTACAGACTATTCGTGGGTAAAGCAGTTGTCTAAATAATTTTGCAGTCCAATTTTGAGATAAAAATAACAAAATAAACCAAATTCACTTGTTTTATCTACTGTGTCTTTAGTTCCTTGGATGGTTTGCTTTAAAGGGGTTGTGGCATCAGGAAAGCTAGGTCTATATTTCACTCTGCATTATGTGAAATTAAACATATTTCTAATCTACAAGCATTTCTGAAAATGTCCTGCATGAGAGATTTAGAGTTACGAATTCTCCGTGGGCCTGCATTGTTTTGCTAACTTGTGGCCTTTGGTTAGGACCCACTAAAGTAAGCCAGGCATGCTTAGTGCAACTGTAATCTCCGGGAAGTGCTGGCAATTGGTTTACACTGAGCCAGCAAGCAAGAGGGATTGTGGGAGAGCGCGAGTCCTGTTGCATGGCACAGTTTACAAAGGAAACCAAGAAGTCATTAGATCCATGGGGGAGAAAAAGTAATACAGGGATGTCAGTTCCATTACATAAATGTATGTGGTACAGAAGTGATTTTACCAATGTTACTTTATGACACAACCCCTTTAAGCAATACCCTGATGACATGTCCCAGCACCCTACAGGCAATGAGTTGTCTAAGTAGTAGTTGATATGAGACCACTGCCAAGCATCGCTACAGAGAAGTAAACTAAGTGGGGACAGTTATATTAAATAATCCAGGTAGGGCAACTGTACTAATGGTGAAAACCCCATCAAATACACACAATAAGCAATTTGTTTTGCACGTGGTAGAAGACATGCTTATTACACAATCTAGCACCCCACCTAGCAAACTTGGATCTGCCCGAACCATCTTCTGTTTCTTTTTCTTGCGTCCAGCGCTTTGTGCAGTTTCTAGTGTTGTCTGTTGTGAATGACTCTGACTTGTCTGAAACACGGCCCATCCAGAATCCTAAAAACACAATACAGTACCAGATTTTATAGATACAAGTATACTACAGCACACTTTACATCACTAGCACTTTTTAGAGGGTCAGATGCATAATGCCTCTTCCAGGAAAACCGTAATGCTTTGGGGCTACAATTTTTTATTTTCAGCCACCATCTCTCCCCCCCCCCCAATCGCCCCAACTTTTAAAACTTTTCCAGACATAGCTTAGTAAGGGTGTTTATTTAGTAGTACGTTCTACTTTTTTAGTGCATTGAGAACATAAACATCTTTTTTTCCCCACTAAAGCCCTATAATGTATGACCTTAACATTGTATCCTTTACTGCGTTCATGTGTTACCTGTTGAGGTTTTGGCGGAGCAGCTTTTTGCTTATTCCGACGCTCCAGAAATTGCTTGGAGAAATCTTTAGCTTCAGGGGTGTCCCCAAGATATGCTCTGACATAATCATGGACTTCATATGGAGATTCTACTTCACGCAGGAAGGACACAAACGTGGGCACTGTACAAAGAATAAGATGGATTTTTTCTATAAATGAAGGATAACCACAAGTCCAAAAACTATATATTTACAGGTTGAAGAAATCATAATATAAAAGTAAAAAATAAAGAACTGGAGACAAGTGTGGTGCTGTCTCTGGAAGAAAGTGGCCATGTTTTTGTAGCACTGAATAACCCGTTTAAGTTCAAGCCACAAAGCCAAGGCAGCTTGTGACTTGGTAATATGCAATTTGCACCCATTTAGAAAAAAATAAAGTCCTCTAAGTAATAAAAGATATCAATCTAGTTAATGGCTTTAATAGAGGGTTGTTGGAGGGTAGACCAACAGGAACATATCCTACATAGAGTTAGAAGTAGGACACCAGGGTGCAGGCCTCTCTCATAAGCCTGTGCTGGGAGCTGCAGCCAAAAAGAAAAGATGGGCAAGAAGGGAATATGAGCACCATTGCCAGGCCACACCACATTGTCTGAAATGACAGGCCGCTCAGCCAATGACTGGGACAGTGATGCCACCAGTAACTGGCTAAGCGGCCTGTCACTTCAGACACTGCGGGGAGCACTCCGAAGCTAGCAGGACATCAGGGAGCATGGAGAGGTATGTATAATTTTTTTTTTCTCACAGTCCTCAGCAGCCGTCGGTTTTAGGTCTGGACCTAGAGACACAACCAGCTGATGAACGTTGTCATTGGCTGATTGTTGTCTATATTACACCGAGCAGTGATTGGCAGATTATTGCTCTGTGTGATAGGGCAGGCAACAATGAGGTTAGAACGCACTGTTCTTTCGCCTCATCTTGGGGTAACAGGGTAACATAGGCAATACAGTAAATCCAAACCTGAGAGGGAAGGAGAGAAAACATTATGTGATCATTTGTAGAAATAATCTTTCCTTACCATCCAGGCTATGAGCAGTGTTGAGTGCATGCAGTGTCTGCTCACACCACTGGGTGAAGCTGTCAGGACACTTTGTTGCTCCTTGAAAAAGTCTAACAAGCTTCTCTTCTTGCTCCACTTTCTTACTTTGCTTGCTGTTTACCCCCGATGATTTGCTTCAAAAAAGAGAAACGGTGATGTGAGTTCTAACTACAGTGTACAATCACTTGTGTCTGATTTGTCACATGTAAAAATAATACAAACTCTGGTTATACAATCTAAACAGAGAAACCCCATCTGAATGCTTCAGAGCTAGAAAGCATTGACAGGGTGGTAAAGCAACAGTTGGGGATGTCACTATTTATAAGGGTGTACTCGTTGTATACAACATAGGCCCTCCCAAAAATAAGGCCACACGTGTCCTCATGTGGTTTGTGGTATTATAAGTCATTTGTATTCGCTCCAATGGAAATGAGCAGCAGTACTACACACAAACTAAAAGAGGGGTGTTGTTTTTGGAAGAAAGACGCTGTCTTTTTTCTGATCCTTCAAATGACCAATAGGGTAAAACCTTTAGGACCTCTATACACAAACCAGAAAAAGTTTGTTAAAACCAATAAAGCAGCTTTCCAGGAAAAGTGTATTGACCCATTTCCAGGATATAGTAAACAATGGTCCGACAGCATCCGAAATGAAGTTCTGGCCTTAAAGGGGTTATCCAGTGCTACAAAAACATGGCCACTTTTCCCCCTCTCTTGTCTCTAGTTCAGGTGTGGTCTGCAATTAAAGCGTAACTGTCATTTTTTTTTTATTGCAGAAATCAGTAGTATAAGCGATTTTAAGAAACTCTGTAATAGGTTTTATCAGCCAAAAAAGCCTCCTTCTGTACTCAAGAAGCAATCTCCCAGCCTCCCCCCCTGACTTCTTATCTGTGCATTATCAGGCAAACACGTCTTCATTACAGAGAAGCCAGTGAAGACGGGCTCTACTCTCCCATTCTATCCTTATGGAGGGGGGAGGGGCCGAGGGAGATGAGGGAGCAGGAAGAGGTGACATGAAGGTCAGCTGTTTGTAGACTCTCTGGGCACCTAAACCGCAGGATTCTGGGGTCAGAAAGGTCAGTGCTTATCTATGAACTTACTGAGAGAAGATTGCAGGGTGTTGTGCTGTACAGGACTGCTCCGTGCTCAGTCACTCCTAACAGCCCCTCCCCTCTCCATAGCCACATAATGGACACAGAAATCCTGCTTTTTCTGCAGTGAGGGGGGAGGCTCGGAGATTGCTTTTTCAGTCCAGAAGGAAACTCTTTTGGTTTATAAAACCTATTACAGAGTTTCTTAAAATCGCTTGTACTATTGATATTTAATGTTTTCAAAAAAATGGCCCTGAAATGACAGTTACGCTTTAAGCTCCATTTTCTGGAGACAAGAGAGGGGGAAAAGTGGCCATGTTCTTGTAGTGCTGGATAACCCCTTTAATTGACACAACAGACAGATGTTAAAAATTTACCTAGCATTGCTCTTGTTCTTATTGATGGCATTTCGGGGTGCAACCACTTTTACAGCATCATCCCAGAATCCACTGGATGTCTTGTTTTCTGGGCTACTCCAGATGCTGCTTACAGAGTCAGACGACCATTGAGGGCTCAGGCTGTTGTTCAGGTTGCCCCACACAGAGCTTCCAGAGCTGCTTACACTATTGCATGTGATTGGCTTAAATAAAGAAAAACATATATCAATTAAGCAAAGTGTGAATAATGGGTATTTAAAAAAAAAAAAAAAAACATAGCATATTTCAAACATAATAGTATGCATGTAGTGCAGAAATGTCCCCAACTGCCCCCTTTGGCTGTCTGAGGTACATTTAATGGTATACTCTCAAAGCAGGGCTGTGGTGTTGGTAAGCTGCAACTCCAACTCAGAATCCTGAATGTTATCAGGAACAGACTCCAGTTCCTTCATAAATGGCCAGTCAGACCCCAGGGGAGTTATTTATCACACTAGTGTAAAGTAGATCTGGCTCAGCAGCTTCTCCCTAATGTCCTACATGATCCTGGGGCGACTTCTCAGTGAATAAGGTAAAGATATAAAGCAGATTCTCCTCTGTGTGCGTGTGCAGTGGATGCAGCCAGTCTCCAGCCTCCATGTCCTGAAGAACTCAAAACTAGACTAAATGGACCAGGTGGTCTTTTTCTGCTGACAATCTTCTAGGATTCTAACTAAATAGTCACCATACACAAACTGCTAACAATGCTGGGTACCCGTGATATGGGGGTGAAACATAGGCCCAGATTTATCAGCTTTCTGTCAGTGTCCATGCTGCTGAACCATCGCGGCCCCACAGGAATTACCCACTCAGCCAGTCAGTGACTGCAGCCGTGTCCCGTGGCAGTCACTGATTGGCTGAGTGGAGCCATGACATCACAGGATCAGGAGCCCGGCAGGGGAACCTTGAGCTGTGACGCTCCTAGAAAGAGACCACCACATTGAGGACAGAGGTTACTGCTACATTACTTTTGGCTCCTCCACCTCTATATTACACAGGATATTTTCATATTACACTGCTGCTCATATACAGTCAGTCAGCATCCAGGAAGAGAGCACAGATCTCCCCCCACACACAATGGACTCTTCAAGATCAGAAACAAACTGCCAAATAGTGACCGACAACTTTTCCCTGACCACCCCTATTTAATAGGACCAGTGCTTTATTACTGATATATGAAGGAAACAATGTATGTGAGAAAAGGTTTTCCTGGTTGTTTTAAATAAGGGCCATTCCGTCCAAACTGAACCTTTCGTAACACCTGTAACACCTAGTTAAACATTGTTTTTAACAGCTAATTAAAAAAAATGCAATTTAACCACAAAAGTTATAAATATACATTAAGACTCTTAATTTATATTTATAACTTTAGTGTTTAAATTGCTGTTTTACTAGGTGTTACGAAAGGTTCAGTTTGGATGGAATGGCCCATAATAAACCCTTAGATTGATAGAACAGAAAATATATGAAGAACATTTATAAAATTCATATGAAAATTGAATTATAACATTTCGAAAGAATTTTTTAAAGCTGGAGTCGAAGTCGGTACATTTCTTGTCATTGGGGGACACAGCACCAGGGGGTATAGGCTACTGCCACTAGGAGGCGACACTAGACAGAAGTAGTGACTCCGCCTGGCAGGCTATACCCCTCCTACAGGCACCAGGCTAACTCAGTTTTAGTCTAGTGTCCGTAGGAGGTAGACACAGGTGCCATGCACCTCCATTTTTTATTTTAGTTTTATTTCTTTTCCTTTTCTTTTAGGTTATCAGGGGGACCGTCGGCGTGGGCTGCCACATCAGACGTAGTTCCCCCTGAGGGTGCATGGAAAAGTTCTTTTCCCTGCGCCGGTCACCCGTCCCCCAACGCCCGCTCCCTGCGGCAGGATACCGGTGCCCCACCAAGGTGCGAGGTGACCGAAGGTGTGACCCTGCGTGCACCTGAAGATGCCGGACAGGTGAGTATTCCTGTCCCTAGCCTCCTTTGGGTCTGGGGGGGGGGGGGGGTCATCCTACCAGGGCACCCAAGTATTCCCACAGCATAGCTCTCCTCCCTGCCTCCTCCCCTCCTTCCCTGCCTCTCCCCCCCCCCCTGCCTCCCCTCTCAGGCAGCTTGAGTCCAAGCTCCTTTTTCTTCAGGGAGAGGGGGTGGAGGGCGTCTCTGTGAGCTCGCAGGCAGCAACTCCATAGGGGACAGCCGAGGGGTTTACCGGGCTCTTTTCTCTTCCGGCGGCCGCGTTTTTCAGCGCTCCACGCCGCCGTCTCACTGCCGCCGGCCTGCCCATAAATTTAGCACCCGGCTTCTGCCGGAGCTAGGCCGCGTCGGCACGCACGAGTGACGTCACAGGGGGCGGAGCGCCCGCCTGTTTTCGGCCCTTCCCGCCGCTGGCTTGCCTCTTATTGGCTACTCTTTCCCCCAGCTCCTTCCTTTGCCCCCTCCCTTTCTCCTCTCATCTCTGCAGGGCAGCAGCTTGTGGCCACCTGCTATTCTCACTGCCTGCCAGTACAGCAGCCTCAGCTCCCTGTGCACAGCAACAGCTCAGCATCCAGTGCAGCAGTTCCAGCGTGCCCCAGCTCCAGCATCCAGTGCAGCTCCAGCATCTAGTGCAGCTCCCGCGCACTCCAGCAACCAGTGCAGCTCCAGGGTCGGGTAGGCTCACCCAGTGGGTGATATCCCTCTCCTCCACTCCCCAGGCTAACAGCCCCAGCTACCATGTCTGGTCCCCGGGACAACCCCCCTAGGCAGCTCGCTCCTGCAGCGGTGGCGACACACTTTGCGTGTGCTCGTTGCAATAAAAAGTTCCCCTGCGGTCAGCCTGGCCCCCTCTGTCTGCTATGCCTTAACCCTAGTGCCACCTCCCAGGAGGCCCCCCCTCCAGGTCCAGATGTAGCCTCCCCTGAGTGGGCTAGGTCCCTGTCCCAGGCGATCGGTGACCTCTCTAAGCTGTCCCAGGTTATGATCCATGCCATTGAGCGGTTGCCTTCCCAGGCGCCTCCAGCAGCGGGACCCTCCAGGGTATCTCCTGACTCCCCTTCCAGAGGACGGTCTCATAAGAGATCTAGACTCTCTGTCTCACGGTCACCCTCTAGGTGTTCCTCAGACCCTTCTCCGGACAGATCCACTGCAGGCGGTTCCGCTTCCCAGCGACCCCTCTCCGCCACCTCGGGGGACCCCTCTGACTCTGCCTCAGAGTCCGACAGGGAGGATCAGCTGGCCTCTGCAGTGCAGGCCTTGATCCGTGCAGTGCGGGACACCTTACATATTGAAGAAGAGTCCCCTTCTACTTCCAGGAGTGAAGTCTCTTTCAGTCGCCATAAGCGACAGCCCTTGGTTTTTCCCAGCCATAAGGATTTTGAAGATCTCCTAGCCAAGGAGTGGAATCACCCTGACCGGCGGATTCCATCCTCTAAGCGCTCCGAGGCTTTGTTTCCCTTCTCCCCTGACTTGGTCACTACATGGACGGTGCCCCCATCGGTGGACCCTCCGGTTTCACGACTTTCCAAGTCTACTACTCTGCCTCTGGCAGATGGGGCTTCACTCACTGACCCAGTGGACAAGAAAATCAACGCTTTTTCGAAGTCTGTCTTTATTGCAGCTGGTTCGGCCCTACGTCCTACCTTTGCTGCATCCTGGGTCAGCAAGGCTTGTTCCTCTTGGGCCAGGCAGTTAGTCCATGACCTCTCCCTGGACACCCCGCGTGAGGATCTCCTGTCTCTGGCCTCGCAGATTCTGCATGCGTCCAAATACTTGTGCAACGCTTCTCAGGAAGCCGCTCGTTTGTCTGCACGGGCCCTGGCTAACTCTGTAGCCATCCGACGATCTGTCTGGTTAAAATGCTGGTCAGCTGAAGTCGCCTCCAAAAAGGCTCTGACTTCGCTCCCCAAACAGTCTGTTCCCTGCAAAGGGAAGAGACTAAATAAAATAATCTCGGACGCTACAGGGGGGGAAGAGTTCCTTGCTCCCTCAAAACCGCTCCCGGCGGCCTCAGCCTAACAGGCGTTCCAGCCGTTTCCGCTCCTTTGAGCCTCCGGCGCGTCGTCGTCCGGCTAAGGATACGCCTCCAGCTCCTTCTAGGATGCCCTCTTTCAAACCCTGCCCCTCCTGGCAGCCCCGTTCTCGCCCTTCTAAGGGTCCTGCCCCCAAGTCTTCTTCCTGAGGGTCCTTTCCCACTCGGGTCTCTCCCTCAAGTAGGGGGTCGTCTGCTCTCCTTCAAGGAGATTTGGCTCGCCCATGTGCCTGATGTGTGGGTACGGGAGGTGGTGTCTTCAGGATACAAAATCGAGTTTGTGTCCATGCCGCCTCCTCGCTTTTTTCCATCAAATCTCCCACGCTCTTCAGCACGGCTTTCCGAGCTTTTTCGGGCGGTTCAGAATCTCCTGGCTCAAGGAGTTGTGGTCCCCGTCCCTCCCTCCGAGCGCTTCCATGGATTCTATTCCAACCTGTTCACAGTCCCCAAAAAGGACGGTTCGGTCCGTCCTATCCTGGATTTTAAACGGCTGAACAGGTTTGTTCGCCTTCGGCGTTTTCGCATGGAATCCTTGCGATTGGTGGTCGCGTCTCTAGAGCAAAACGAATCTCGCCTCTATAGACATCCGCGACGCCTATCTGCATGTTCCTATCGCAGCCCGTCATCAACGTTTCCTACGTTTCGCCGTCGGTTCTGGACATTTCCACTTCATGGCCCTGCCCTTCAGTCTCACCACGGCGCCTCGGGTCTTTACCAAGATCCTTGCACCCTTGATGGCTCTGCTTCGATCAAAGGGGGTGGCTATCCTGCCATACCTGGACGACCTCTTGGTAAAGGGCCGCTCCAAACAGGACACTTTGTCCAGCCTCCAGATCACACTCTATCTCCTGACCGATTTCGGCTGGGTGATCAACTACCAAAAATCTTCCCTATTCCCCTCCCGCTCTAGGGAGTTTCTCGGGATGCTATTCAACACCGAGACGGCCCGCGTTCTCCTTCCTCCCAACAAGGTTGCCTCCCTGCGCTCGGCAGTCGCTCTGCTCCGCTCGGGCTCCCCCTGTTCGATTCGCCTTTGCATGCAGGTCCTGGGCAAGATTGTATCCTCTTTCGAGGCGATCCCCTTCGCTCAGTTTCATTCGCGCCCTCTGCAGCGGGCGATTTTGTCTCAGTGGGACAGGTCCCCCCTGTCTCTTCACAAGAAGATCCTCCTGTCCCCTGCTGTTCGCAGGGAGCTTCTTTGGTGGTTGATGTCTCCGGTGGTCCTCCTCGGCCGCTCGTTCCTCCCCCTCAATTGCTGGTCGTCTCTACGGATGCCAGCCTGTCCGGGTGGGGGGCGGTCTTCGGGAGCCACACAGCTCAGGGCTCTTGGTCACCGATGGAGGCTCGGCTTCACATCAACATCCTGGAGTTTCGGGCCATCTTTCTTGCCCTGTCTCAGTGGACCGATCTCCTGAGGGGTTACCCGATCCGTGTTCAGACCGACAATGTCACCGCCGTTGCTTATCTGAACCGTCAAGGCGGCACCAGGAGCCGCTCTGTCATGACCGAGGCCGCTCGCATTCTCCATTGGGCGGAGCGGTTTCTTCCAGCTCTCTCGGCAGTCCAAATTCCCGGGGTGGACAATTGGGCGGCAGACTACCTCAGCCGCGAAAGACTGGATCAAGGCGAATGGGCTCTACATCCCGAGGTGTTTCTTCAAATCTGCCGGCGGTGAGGATTCCCAGACGTGGATCTCTTCGCCTCCAGGCTAAACCACAGTCTATGTGACTCGAGCCCAGGATCCTTGCGCGTTCACGGTGGACGCCTTGGTGACCCCATGGGAGCAGTTCTCCCTGGTTTACGCCTTTCCTCCTCTGCCCATTCTCCCACCAGTCCTGAAGCGCATCAAGGCACTCTGCGTTCCCGCCATTCTTGTCGCTCCAGACTGGCCGCGCCGGTCCTGGTACGCCGACGTAGTGCACCTCCTGGCCAACGCCCCCTGGCGTCTTCCCTTGCGGGCCGACCTCCTTTCACAAGGGCCAATATTCCACCCCAATTTACCTCAGCTGAGTTTAACGGCATGGCTGTTGAAGCCGCGGTATTGAGGTTTCGTGGGTTCTCGGAACCAGTCATCCAAACCATGCTTAAGGCCCGTAAGCCTCAGTCAGCTCGGATCTACCATCGCGTGTGGAAGGCCTCCTTTTCTTGGTGCGAACAGAATAATTTTCACCCCTTGGTGTGTTCCACGCCCAAGATTCTTTCCTTTTTGCAATCCGGGTTGGAAAAGGGCCTGTCTGTTCTTTTTCAGCGGGCTCTTGCTTTTCGCCCTCAGGTGAAGACCTTTCTTCAGGGGGTGGTCCATCTGGCCCCTCCTTTTCGACAGCCTTTAGAGCCCTGGGACCTTAATTTGGTCCTCGAGGTTCTGCAAGGTCTTCCCTTTGAGCCTCTTCGGGAAGTCGCCTTCCTGGTGGCGATTACCTCCATCCGTAGGGTGTCTGAACTGGCAGGGCTCTCTTGTCACTCCCCTTATCTGGTCCTTCACGAGGACAAGGTGGTGCTTCGTCCTCTTCCTTCCTTCCTGCCGAAGGTCGTGTCTGCATTCCACCTTAATGAGGACATCATTCTCCCCTCTTTTTGCCCTGCACCCTCCCATCCTAGGGAACGGTCCCTGCATTGTTTGGACCTTGTCCGGGCCATACGGATCTACTTGTCCGTCACTGCTTCCTTCCGCCGCTCGGATTCCCTGTTCGTTGTCCCGTCTGGTCCGCGCAAGGGGCTGGCTGCCTCCAAGACCACCATTGGGCGTTGGATCAGGGCAGCCATCGCAGAGGCCTACCGCGTTCGTGGCAGGGCTCCTCCTGTTCGGGTCACCGCTCATTCTGCTCGGGCGGTGGGGGCCTCTTGGGCGGTTTGCCATCAGGCCTCAGTGTCCCGGGTCTGCAAGGCCACCACCTGGTCTTCAGTTCACACCTTTTCAAAGTTTTATCTGGCCAGTCTGGGCCGCAAGGTTCTGCAGGCCGCCGTGCGTTAGGCAGGCCGCATGGGGATTGTAATCTTCTTTCCCCACCCTCTGGGACTGCTTTTGTACGTCCCACTGGTGCTGTGTCCCCCAATGACAGGCACAAGAAAAGAGGATTTTTTTTGTACTCACCGTAAAATCCCTTTCTTGTGGCTTCATTGGGGGACACAGCTCCCACCCTGTTTGATGTTGTGCTCCCGGGGCTTGTTCTGTTCTTGGGTTTTTCGTTCCCGGGACCTGCCTGTTTTTTTTGCCTGTTTTTTGTTACTACTTTCTACTGCTTGTGACTAAATTGAGTTAGCCTGGTGCCTGTAGGAGGGGTATAGCCTGCCAGGCGGAGTCACTTCTTCTGTCTAGTGTCGCCTCCTAGTGGCAGTAGCCTATACCCACTGGTGCTGTGTCCCCCAATGAAGCCACAAGAAAGGGATTTTACGGTGAGTACAAAAAAATCCTCTTTTTTCCGACTCAGACTTAACAGCCCTATCCCAAAGTATACTTCCCAACAAAGAGTAAGAAAATTAGGTGTAAACAAAGTCTAAGTTCTAAGAAATTTTGTTGTTCTACTGTATAGCTGTTCTACTGTATACATCTAAGAGCAATGTATTCGCAAATTCTTATATGTCTTTTTTTTTTTTTTTTAAAGCTGAAATGGTTTTCAGTATGTTATAGTCAGGTGGCTCTATAAAAATTGTGACGAAAACCACCATTAATACTATGTAACTATGTAAAGTAGAAAAAGGATCTACTTTACAATATAAAAACTTTCCCCCAGTACCCTGTTGATTACACAAGTGTTCAAAGAAGAGAAAGTTGGGAGTATGCTGCAGGCAACCTTTAGCTGAAAACTCTATCAGTGTATAAGGCTATAGTCACACAGTGCTATTCTTTATGCATTTTGTTACTTTGTATTATGCAGAAAAATATGTGCCGAAAACTATGTGCAATGTGTGCCTATTTGCACACAGCAGGTCACACTGTGAGATTGTAAACCCTCGTGGGCAGGGTTCTCTTCCCCCATGTACCGGCCTGCTATTTGCCTTCATGTAATGTGTTTTGATCTTGTATTGTTCCTGTTTGTTACCCCTATCGATTGTATAGCGCTCTGGAATTAAGGGCACCTTTTAAATAAATAATAAATAACTGCAGACCATATGTTTACACACATTTCACATACATCAAAAGAAAAAAAAAAGTCAAAATACGTTGCAGAAATTCAAGGCTATCCTGAGAACTTATATGATGCATAATACACTTCATTTTTTCTAAGGGGACCATACCCTTTTAATGTGGTACTTACAATAGGAACAGCAGCAGGTGCAGGCGCTACTGGGACATTTGCCGGCCGACCACGGGCAGACTGTTGCTGCTGCTGTTGCATCTTTTGCATTTGCCTGGCCTCTTCCTGTTGTATCTCAAGGAGAGATTTTGTGGTTACTGTTGGTTTGGCTACATTGCCCCAACCAGGAGCCTTCTGCTGCTGCTGCTGTTGCTGCTGCTGCATAGACTTGAACTCTTGCTGCTGTCGTCTTTGCTGCATTATATAAAAGGAAAATTGTAACATTACACAATGATTTGCTAATCTGTCATTTTCCATGTGCACTATAATTAAAAGGGGTGTTCCTATTCTAAAGTTATCAACTTATGCTTATCAACTTTTGGGAGTCCCACTGATACTAAGAAAAAAGGTGTCACAGCATTCCTCAATTTAAGCGTATTTCAATACTTTTAATTTTTAGTCCTAATAGGGAAGATAAGCATGCCATTGCTTGATACATATTGCAGTCTCATGCCAAAGTCATAAGCAAGAATATTTCCCTTCACTAAAAGCAACAAATTATATTAGAAAGCTCCATACGGGTCATGATTTATTTCCACTTGACAGAATACACACACCTCTTCTTGATTTTGTCTCTCTTTTTCCTCCTCAAGCTTCTGTATCTCCGCCAGGGATAATGCAGATTGTGAAGCTCCTCCTGAACTCACCTGCTGCCCCCATGTGGATGAAGATGGTAACTGAAACATAAAAAAAAACAAGAAATTGTACTTTCACCAAAAACCTCACCAGTGTAATATCATCAAAAAATTTTCACAATACACTTAACCAGCAATGTATGTTCTGTCTTTTTCATATAGAATCTATGACAGACCAGTTCTGCAGTGACTAACCACTGCCCATTGTCTTTAGTATGTGTGGTGCAGGTCCTCATACTGCAGCAGCATCTTTTGTCGTTGCTGAAGTAAATGAGGCTTTAAAGCTCCAAACTGCATTAAAAGAAAAAATCATCGCTTGTCGTTTGCTAAACAAGCGCTTAGGTGATTAACCAGTACATGTAGACAATGATATCAGAGGTCAAGGCAAGCCAATGGACTGTGTGAGTGGCATTACTATAACAAAAAAATTCCTCCTTAATATTTCCTTCATTACCTAACAAGAGCAAGAAGACCGAACAGGCATTATGATTTAGACTATGTTCGCACTACGTACGAGACCGGCCGAATGATCTTTCCAGCCGCAGGGTTCTGATGCGGGCGCATCAGTGCACGCCCGCATCAGAACTTCCCCCTGCACACAGTGCAGCAAGCGGACGGAGCAGCTCGCTTCATTGCGTGAACTGACTGGGTTTCCTACAGCCGCAATTCACTGAATTGTGGCCACAGAAAACTGACAAGTCAGTTATTTGCGGGGCCGCGCGGGATCCCAGACGGAGCGTATACCATAGAAGGCAAGGCAATATGCATACTCAATGGCAACGGCCGTACTTTTATGTAGTGTGAACATAGCCTTAGAGTGTGTTCCCACGCGCAGGGTTTCTGAAGCCAAAGCCTTATGTAAATGGGGAAAAGCTTCAGTACTTGGCACCACCGCTACTAAAAGTACAGTGACTGAGCACATGTGAATATCTGCAACACAGCAGCACTTGCAACAGAAAACAGGGCTCCTATTTTAAAAGCCAGGATAAACTTTTTATAAGGAAGTATAGTTCACTGCAAGCCATTTTAGCATTATATTACTATCCATTTATCCCCTACTTCTTGTTGACTATGTTATGTATATGTTACCAATCATTAGGGGATAACTGGAAGGGGATCTCACACTGAACAGTGCTGATGGGGTGCAGTTTCCGTACCTTCATTTGTGCAAGTTGTTGTTGCTGCTGCTGTTGTTGCAGACGCCTTAAAGCTTCCTGTTGTTGCTGCCTTTGTCTCTGAAGTTCTTTTTGCCTCTGAGCCTCTTCTCTCTTCTTGCGTTCCTCTTCCTCCTGCCGTAAGCGCGCTTCTTCTAGAAGTCGCCTCGCAGCCTCTTCCTCTTCCCGCGCCCATCTTGCAGCCTCCTCCTAGTAATGGGGAAAGTCAACATATGTTTGCAGTTTAAGTAAAAGGAATGGATGCTGTGTGCCATATTAAAATATTCCACTAGCTGCTGTACTGGCAAACTTGGTTCACAACATGAACTAATTTTTTTCTTCATATTTCAAATAGCATATTTTTATATAGCCTTGCTCAAAGACATCACTATCTGGCCAATAGGCCTTTTGGTTTATGCATTGCAGTGCCATTATGAGCCGTCTGCAGTCGATGGGACTTGTGACCCGAAGTAAAAGGGGCCGGTACTTTAGTTCCCTGTGTAACACGTGATGAAGACATATATATGAATGTAACGCAACTAGCAGCAAGTTCAAATGACTGCGGCTAAAAGGTGTGATATCACTGTTTCTAGAAGAAAAACACAAGCGAAAATGACCACCTGGTCCATCTTATGTATGTTTATCCCAGGCAGGTTCACATTCAGTTACCAACCACACCTGCTGGAAGTCTGTTCAAGGAATCTACAACTCATTTAGTAAAATATTTTCTTATGTTGCTCCTGATCTTTTTTCTCAACTAACTTCACATTGTGCCCCTTTGTTCTTGTGCTTTTAATTTTTTTAACTCTTTCCTTTTAAGCCTTATTCAGCCCTTTACAATATTTAAAGGTTTTGATCATCTACTCCCACATTTCCTTCTTACCCCCAGACTATACAGATTTTGTTCTCCAAGTATTTTCTAGTGTGCTTCATGTTTAAAGTTGTATTCCCATCTCAACTAATAGTTATACTTGTACAGCTTGTCAAGGTTATTATTTAACCCCTTAAGGACAGAGCCAATTTAGATTTTTGTGTTTTCGGTTTTTCCTCCTTGTGCTTAAAAGGCCATAGCACTTGCATTTTTCCACCTAGAGACCCACATGAGCCCTTATTTTTTGCGTCACTAATTGTACTTTGCAATGACAGGCTGGATTTTTGCATAAAGTACACTGCGAAACCAGAATAAAATTCAAAGTGCGGTGAAATTGAAAAAAAAACCCCGCATTTTGTTTATTTGGGGGAAATGTGTTTTTACGCCAATCGCCCTGGGGTAAAACTGAATTGTTATATATGTTCCTTAAGTCGTTACGATTAAAACGATATATAACATGTATAACTTATATTGTATCTGATGGCCTGTAAAAAATTTAAACCATTGTCAACTAAATATACGTCACTTAAAACCGCTCCATTCCCAGGCTTATAGCGCTTTTATCCTTTGGTCTATGGGGCTGTGTCAGGTGTCATTTTTTGCGCCATGATGTGTTCTTTCTATCGGTACCTTGATTGCGCATATACGACTTTTTGATCACTTTTTATTACAATTTTTCTGGATTTGATGCGACCAAAAATGCGCAATTTTGCACTTTGGGATTTTTTTGCGCTGACGCCGTTTACCGTACGAGATCAGTAATGTGATTAATTAATAGTTCGGGCGATTACGCACGCGGTGATAGCAAACATGTTTATTTATTTATTTACTTTTATTTATAACCTGGGAAAAGGGGTGTGATTCAGACTTTTATTAGGAGAGGGGGCTTTTTACTATTAACACTTTTTTTTTTACTTTTACACTTATACTAGAAGCCCCCCTGGGGGACTTCTAGTAGAAGTGCTTTGATCTCTCATTGAGATCTCTGCAGCATAGATATGCTGCAGAGATCCATGAGATAGGCATTCGTTTACTTCCGGCTGCTGCAGCCGGAAGTAAACGAGTGCCGAGTCGGGGACGGCGCCATCTTGGAGCGGTCCCCGGCCGGCTTCAGTTACGGAGATCGCTCCCACTAGACACCAGGTATGACGCTGCGTCCGGTAATCGGATGCAGCTGTCATGTTTGACAGCTGCATCTGATTACTGTATTAGCGGGCACGGCGATCGGACCGTGCCCGCTAATACCAGCGGTCCCGGGCTACAAGTGGCACCTGGGACCGCCGCGGTTCAGAGCGGGGTCGCCGCGCGGCCCCGCTCTGAACTCCCTTACCGGCATCAGGGCGTAAATTTACGCCCGATGTCGTTAAGGGGTTAAGAGTGTATATATATTATATCTATCTACTTTATCTATATATTTCAGCCTGACCACTACTTTTAAAACAGAGTGGTGGTTCGTAACGTAGACAAGTATAAAAAAAAAAAAGGGGTGAGGAAAAGGAGGTGAGTTTGCTAAATTAATGCATTTACAAAAATATTTACTTAAAGTGATACACTGGAGACTTTTTTTCAATACATTGCTTTAATAAAGTTATATTACTGTGCAATAAAACTTTTTTTTTATTTAGGTATACACTTCCGTTTTGACACGGCCCCCTCTGTTGCCACCTAACTTTGTGTCACCCTGCAGTTCCCGATCTCCTGATCTGTTCTAGCATACAGAGCGCTGTACAGAGTAGGGTTTGTTCTCCCCATATACTGTTTCCTCGTATATACTATACGGGGGAAGAAGGTGATTCCTTCTTGTTTGCCAGCCCCTATTCCCGCATATGCTGTATATATAAGAATATACAGTACATTAAGGGAGCAAAACCTGCTCTGCAAAGTGTTGTTCAGCAGCGCTAGAACAGAACAGGAGATTGACCATTACTGCTGCCACTAAACGGAGGAGTGTACATAAATAAAAATATTTGAAAAAAAAAAAAATATAGTTTTTAATGATATAAGTGATATAACTTTATTAGAGCAATGTATTAGCAAAAAAAAATTGCTCAGTCTCTGGATTGTCCCCCACAAGTTAAGCTGCGTTATTCTAGAGGTAAATACCCCTTTAAGACCTTTTTTGTGGGGGTATTCTTTTGGAGATTGCTGTGCAATTTTAATTAAATAGTGCTAATAAAGCAAGTATTTTGTAGTAGTAATATGCTAAGAGATGGCACAGAGCCCTATACAAGGGCTGTTCCAATAGAGAAGTAATTGGTTGTACTGACTCTCAGAGCGTGTGGTAAAATGAACAGCAAACACACAAAAGGTAATTGAATCAGCTTCACCCCTCCCAACCATCAGTGAGAAACATTTACATATGCACATTTGTATATAATTTTGTGATTCGTTACATTATATATCCCTCCACACAAGGTATCCAGGCATCCCTGAGAAGGATACTGAACATGGGAATCAAGCCCAGTACACCCTTACACTACTAGTGACACTGTCTTTTTTTGGGCATTTTAGTTCTGTGGTTTCACTTTATTGGTATGTAAAACCGGAATTTTGACCTTTGATTTATTACCTACTTTCAGGTGCATTGGGACCTTAATGTGCACAGGTAGAGTTTACATTTAACAGAGTTTTTAATACTTTTAAAGATTGGCTGTATGGGAAATAACTGATCTTAATAACGATACCTATTGTTACATAACTGGCTACTTGGAGTGTGCTTATTGGGCTCGTAACATACCGCCTGTTCTTTTCTTTTTTTGGGCTAACATGTGAGTTTGGGTATGTGGCCATAACATCATTAGCGGCATTCTTTGTGTGGTACCTGCCCACACTTTTGTATTAATCCGCTGCCTCTCCGCGTTCAATATCAAATCACTTAGAAGAGTATCTCTAGCAATACATTGAGAAGTCTCCATTACGTAACACCATATCTTTCTAGTATCTTAACTGCTGTTCTGTTGAAAGCAATATGTGTTTATGACAGCAGATCTTCTAATCATGAGCCCTGAATATGAAACTGTATAGACACAACATTAAATTATATATCGTTATGCAAGTAGTATGCAGAAAGTAATGGATGCTGTACTTAGAGCTATGTATAAGAAAAAAAAATTGTTCAGATATTTAAAGAGAACTATTAAGATATCAAATCTGGGTAAAAAAAAAAAAAAAAAATTATATAATATATATATATATATATATATATATATATATATATATATATATATATATTATAAATTTTTTTTTTTTTTCCTAATTGGTTGTGAAATCTGGACAGCTTATTTTACTCACATACAACTATGTAGTTTTGATTTTACCTGCTTTCTTTGAAGCTCTTCCCTTTTTCTCTTTTCCTCTTCTTCCAGTTTCTTTTCTTCCTCTTTTCTCCTCCTCTCTTCTTCTATCCTCTTTCTTTCTTCTTCAAGTCTCCGCCTTTCCTCCTCTTGCCTTCTCCTCTCCTCTTCCTGACGCCTTCTTTCCTCCAGGAGCCTTCGCTCCTCTTCCCTTTTTCTCTCCTCCTCCTCAATTTGCCTTCTCAGCGCCAACTCCTGTTCTCTCTGCCGCCGCAGGGCTTCCTCCTGAAAGTTTAAATGTGTATCATTTGTATCATTCCATGTTAACACTTCAAAAGAATAGAGCAATACTATGTGCAAACATATATTGACCTTCAGCTTTTTCATTGCCCTCAACTAAGTGTTCACAATCCCATATACTTTACTTTGGAAACCTTCAGAGAGAGTTATCCAAAATAAAAACCCAAGGGGTAGACACCTGGAAACATCACTGCTCTCTACCAATGTCAAACATACGTCTAGACTAAGTCTAAAAGTAGATATGTAATACCTGCTTCCGACGCGCAAGTTCTAGTTCCTCTTTTCTTTTTCTCTCCTCCTCTTCAAGACGCCTGCGCTGTTCTTCCTCTTCTTTTTTTGCCCTTAACTCTGCTTCCCTCCTTTCCTGTTCAAGCTATAAAACAGTTTTGCAGTGTATTTTTCCATAATAAATGATAAGGCACTATATATTATTACTGGTGACACAAGGTTTAATATAACAGACTGTGCAACTTCTGAAGTTCAGCAGATATCACTTAACCCCTTCGTGCTGCAGCTAGTTTTGGCCTTAATGACCAGGCTAATTTTTCAAAATCTGACCTGTCTCACTTTATGCTCTTATAGCTCAGTGATGCTTTAACGTATGCTAGCGATTCTGATATTGTTTTTTCGTGACATATGGCACTTTATGTTAGTGGCAAAATTTGGTCACTACTTTGTGTGTTTTTTGTGAAAAACATCAAAATATCATGAAAAATTTAAAAAATTAGCATTTTATGAACTTTGAAATTCTCTGCTTCTAAAAAAAGAAAGTCGTAGCACATAAATTAGTTACTAAGTCACATTACCAATATGTCTTCTTTATTCTGGCATAATTTGGTAAACATATTTTACTTTTTTAGGGTGTTATGGGGCTTAGAAATTTATCAGCAAATTATCACATTTTCGTGAAACTGATTTTTTTAGGGACCAGTTCTTTTTTTAAATGGATTTAGAAGTCTGGTATCCTGAAAACCCCCATAAGTGACCCCACTTTGGAAACTACACACCTTAAAGAATTAATCTAGGGGTATAATGAGCATTTTAACCCTACAGGGGCTGGAGGAAAGTATTTACAATTAGGCAGTAAAAAAATTGAAAATTTAAATTTTCCAATAATATATACGTTTAGATTAAAGTTTCTCATTTTCAAAAGGAACATGAGACAAAAAGCACCCCAAAATTTGTAATGCAGGTTCTCTTGAGTACAACGGTACCCCATATGTGGGCGTAAACCACTGTATGGGCACACAGCAGGGCTCAGAAGGAAGGGAGCGCCAATTAGCTTTTCCAATGCAAATTTTGCTGAAGAAGTTTCTGAGCGCCAGGTGCGTTTGCAGAGCCCCTGTAGTGTCAGCAGAGAGAAAAACCCCCATAAGTCACCCCATTTTGGAAAGTACACCCCTCAAAGAATTCATCTTGGTGTGTGGTGACCATTTTGACCCCACAGGTATTACAGGAAAGTATTCAAAAGAAGACAGTAAAAATGAAAAACTCGAATTCTTCCAATAATATGTTCGTTTAGTTTGAAATTTCTCAATTTCACGAGGAACAAGAGGAAAAAATTACCACAAAATTTGTAACGCAGGTTCTCCTGAGTACAATGGTACCCCATATGTGGGCGTAAACCACTGTATGGGCACACAGGAGGGCTCAAAAGGGAAGGAGCGCCAATTAGCTTTTTCAATGCAGATTTTGCTGAAGAAGTTTCCGAGTGCCAGGTGCGTTTGCAGAGACCCTGTAGTGTCCGCAGAGTAAAATCTCCCAATAAGTCACTCCATTTTGGAAAGTGCACCCCTCATAGAATTTATTTTGGGGTGTGGTGAGCATTTTGACCCCACAGGTATTTGAGGAAAGTATTCAAAAGTAGACAGTAAAAATGAAAAACTCGAATTTTTCCAATAATATGTTCCTTTAGTTTGAAATTTCTCAATTTCACGAGGAACAGGAGAGAAATGTCACCCCAATATATGTAAAGCAGGTTCTCCTGAGTAGAACGGTACCCCATATGTGGGCATAAACCACTGTATGGGCACACAGCCAGGCTCAGAAGGGAAGGAGCGCCAATTAGCATTTTCAGTGCAGATTTTTCTGAAGAAGTTTCTGAGCGCCAGGTGCGTTTGCTGAGCCCCTGTAGTGTCAGCAGAATAGATTCCCCCCAAAAGTCACCACATTTTGGAAAGAGCACCCCTCAAAGAATTCATCTTGGGGTGTGGTGACCATTTTTACCCCACAGGTATTAGAGGAAAGTATTCAAAATTGGCCAGTAAAAATGAAAAACTCGAATTTTTCCAATAATATGTTGGTTTAGTTTGAAATTTCTCAATTTGACGAGGAACAGGAGAGAAAACGTACCCCGAAATCTGTAACGCAGGTTCTCCTGAGTAAAACGGTACCTCATATGTGGGCATAAACCACTGTATGGGCACACAGCAGGGCTCAGAAGGGAAGGAGCGCCAATTTACAGGAGCAAAATTGCAGCTAGTAATGGTTATTAGAATAGCGCAGTTACTAAAATAGAATAAAAAAAATGAGATTACAGGTAATGTGGGGTGGTTACGGGCAACCAGGGGTGGTTATGGGCAACCTGAGGTGGTTACAGGTAATCTGGGGTGGTTACGGACAACATGGGGTGGTCACGGGCAACCTGCTGTGGTCACGGGCAACGTGTGGTGGTTATGGGCAACGTGTGGTGGTCACGGGCAACCTGCTGTGGTTACGGCAACGTGGGGTGGTTACAGGCAACGTGGGCTGGTTACGGGCAACGTGGGCTGGTTACGGGCAACGTGGGCTGGTTACGGGCAACGTGGGCTGGTTACGGGCAACGTGGGCTGGTTACGGGCAACCTGCTGTGCTTACAGACAATCTGGGATGGTTACGGGAAACGTGGGGTGGTTACGGGCAACCTGCAGTGCTTACAGACAATCTGGGGTGGATACGGGCAACGTGGGCTGGTTACGGGCAACCTGCAATGCTTACAGGCAACGTGGGCTGGTTACGGGCAACCTGCAGTGCTTACAGACAATCTGGGGTGGATACGGGCAACGTGGGGTGGTTACGCGCAACCTGCAGTGCTTACTGACAATCTGGGGTGGTTACGGGCAACGTGGGGTGGTTACGGGCAACGTGGGGTGGTTACGGGCAACGTGGGGTGGTTACGGGCAACGTGGGGTGGTTACGGATAAACTGAAGTTCTTATAGGCAATCTGGGGTGGGTACCTGTAATCTGACATGGGCACCGCAATCTGGAGGGGGTCATTGGCAATTTGGGGTGGTCAGAGGCGACGTGTGGTGGTCAGAGGCGACGTGTGGTGGTCAGAGGCGACGTGTGGTGGTCAGAGGCGACGTGTGGTGGTCAGAGGCGACGTGTGGTGGTCAGAGGCGACGTGTGGTGGTCAGAGGCGACGTGTGGTGGTCAGAGGCGACGTGTGGTGGTCAGAGGCGACGTGTGGTGGTCAGAGGCGACGTGTGGTGGTCAGAGGCGACGTGTGGTGGTCAGAGGCGACGTGTGGTGGTCAGAGGCGACGTGTGGTGGTCAGAGGCGACGTGTGGTGGTCAGAGGCGACGTGTGGTGGTCAGAGGCGACGTGGCGTGGTCAGAGGCATCGTGGCGTGGTCAGAGGCATCGTGGCGTGGTCAGAGGCATCGTGGCGTGGTCAGAGGCATCGTGGCGTGGTCAGAGGCATCGTGGCGTGGTCAGAGGCATCGTGGCGTGGTCAGAGGCAGGGTGCGGTGGTCAGAGGCAGGGTGCGGTGGTCAGAGGCAGGGTGCGGTGGTCAGAGGCAGGGTGCGGTGGTCAGAGGCAGGGTGCGGTGGTCAGAGGCAGGGTGCGGTGGTCAGAGGCAGGGTGCGGTGGTCAGAGGCAGGGTGCGGTGGTCAGAGGCAGGGTGCGGTGGTCAGAGGCAGGGTGCGGTGGTCAGAGGCAAGGTGCGGTGGTCAGAGGCAGGGTGCGGTGGTCAGAGGCCGGGTGCGGTGGTCAGAGGGTGCGGTGGTCAGAGGCAGGGTGCGGTGGTCAGAGGCAGGGTGCGGTGGTCAGAGGCAGGGTGCGGTGGTCAGAGGCAGGGTGCGGTGGTCAGAGGCAGGGTGCGGTGGTCAGAGGCAAGGTGCGGTGGTCAGAGGCAAGGTGCGGTGGTCAGAGGCAGGGTGCGGTGGTCAGAGGCAGGGTGCGGTGGTCAGAGGCAGGGTGCGGTGGTCAGAGGCAGGGTGCGGTGGTCAGAGGCAGGGTGCGGTGGTCAGAGGCAGGGTGCGGTGGTCAGAGGCAGGGTGCGGTGGTCAGAGGCAGGGTGCGGTGGTCAGAGGCAAGGTGCGGTGATCAGAGGCATCGTGGCGTGGTCAGAGGCAACGCGCGGTGGTTACGTGCAATCTGGGGGGGGTTACATGTAATTTGCCGTGATTACGGGGAACCTGGGGGGGTTATGTGCAACCTGGAAGGGTTACAGACAATCTGGGATTGTTACTGATAAACTGAAGTGCCTATAGGTAATCTGGGGTGGGTACATGTAATTTGGGGTGGTTACGGGCAATCTGGAGGGGGTCACTGGCAATTTGCGGTGGTTACGGGCAACGTGCGGTGGTTACGGGCAACGTGCGGTGGTTACGGGTAATCTGGGGAGGGGTTAGGGGTAATTTGGGAGTAAACTGCAATTATTAATATAATATAAAAAGTGTGTGTTTTATTTTTTTGTATGTTTGTCACTTTTTGTACTTTACATATTCATTTTCACTGTATTACTATGATTACTGTGATATCTCAGTAATCATAGTTCAGTGACAGAGACCAAATTGGTCTGTCACTTTAAATTTTCAGAGTTGGCTGGTTGTGAAGCGCATGCGCACTTCATAACCAGCCAGGACATCGAGGAGGAAGGAGCTCCGTGGGTTCCGGTGAGTATATGGGGAAGGGGGGGTGACTGGGGGACGGGGGTGACAGGGGGGGTGGGCGGACATCACTTTTTATCCCCTGTCACCAATCATTCATGGTGACAGGGGATAAAAAGTGCTAGGAGCACATGGTACAAGCGATCAGCGGTATATAGTATATACCGCTGATCGCTTGTACCGGGACCCCACAGGGGGGTCCCCGATGACTGCCCCATGCTCTCCGCTACCTCCGGTGGCGGAGAGCATGGGGCTTTCATTCATTTTAACTCTTTCATCGCTGTGAACCGACGTTAGTCGGTTCACAGCGATGGCGGCGGCCATCTTGGAAATGATGGCCGCCGGGGGAGGGGGGTAAGTTATCGGGGCACTAGGGGGGTCTGATCTGGGGTCTGATATACACTTATTTCATCTCCCCCCGCCGTAGATTCACGGCGAGGGGAGATGAAAGGCGGCGGCAGCACCGGTAATCCTCTTTACCGACGGCCGCCGCTATAACGTTAATAGCGGCGATCGTCGGTAAGGGGGGGGGGGGGCCGGGACGGACCCCACACACGGCCCCAACCCCTCAGCTACCTCCGGTAGCCGGGGGGATGGGGTGGGGGCCGTCCCGGCCCCGCAGCCTTATTCTCTGCCATCGCCGTAAAAAGCTGATGGCAGCAGAATAAGGACCATTAGTGACCGCCGTAGAAAGCCGTATCGGAGGTCACTAAGGGGTTAAAGTGGTTGCAGAGTTCCCACAGGACAGTAATTAAAAACCAACAAACACACACAAAAAACACCACCACCAACTATGGGATGGCCATGTACAGACCCAAATATATTTCAGTGTTTTCAAAAACTAGAAGCAGAGGATGAAATGGGTATTTCCATAATTACTATCATCCCATGACCAGGGCTAAAAGCAGCCGAACAGCACATATGAACAGACTGTATAGGGAACACCCTTTTGACAAGAGGAATGACGAAACCCAGTCAATATATTCATAAATGTTCAAGAGGAACAACAGAGAAACAACACAATACAGTTGAAAGAAAGAGGCTACCAAACTTTTTCCCATAGGAAATGCAAGTATCAACTAAAAAAAAACATGTCCTTTGTAAACTGATAATAAAATATAGATATGTATAAATACAAACAGAACAACAACAAAGTAGGTATGAGTCCTATAGTCCGCTTAGCTGGTGGATTAAGAGCTTTGTCAACTTGGGTACAAATTTCAACCCACATTTGGATAAGCATACATAGGCATAGATCTCTAGAAGCTGCCACAAAAACGGTCATTTGTAATTTTAACTTATACTGCAATTACTGGCAAAACGGAAACTATTCTACAGAAATCAGGGCAGTATGACGGCTCAGTGGTTAGCACTGTTCTATTAGCTCTTGGATTTACATCTACAAGGAGTTTGTACATTTTCCCCATGTTTGTGTAGGTTTTCTCCGGGTACTCCCGTTTCTGCCCTTTATACAAAAAAAAAAACATACTGACAGGTTGATTCTGAATTTAGATTGGGACAGGGACCAATGTGAGCAACACCATCCTCTATACCAAAGTTTCCCAACCGGGGTGCCGCGGCACATTGGGGTGCCAGGAGAACCCGCCAGGGGTGCCGCGGGAACCCGGTGGGAAATGTGCGCTGTGACTTTAACCTCTTAAGGACATAGGACGTATGCGTACGTCATATGTCCTCACTTGCACTTCAAAGCGGGGCCGCGCGGCGGCCCCGCTTTGAAGTGCCGCGATCCCGGGTGCCGCAAGTAGCCCGGGACCGCTGCTATTAGCGGGCACGGTCTGATCGCCGTGCCCGCTAATTAGCTAATCGGAGGCAGCTGTCAAAGTTGACAGCTGCCTCCGATTACCGGAGGCAACGTTTCCCTGGGGTCTAGTGGGGGAGATCGCTCCTCCGGGACCTTGTCCCGGAGGAGCGATCTCCGTTACTGATGCCGGCCGGGGACGCGTCCAAGATGGCGCCGTCCTCGGCTCGGCACTCGTTCGTTTTCGGCTGCAGCAGCCGAAAGCAAACGAGTGCCGATCTCATGGATCTCTGCAGCATATCTATGCTGCAGAGATCTCAATGAGAGATCACAGTGTATATACTAGAAGTCCCCCATGGGGGCTTCTAGTATATGTGTAAAAAAAAAAAAAAAGTGTTGTTAATAGTAAAAAGCCCCCTCCCCTAATAAAAGTCTGAATCACCCCCCTTTTCCCAGGTTTTAAATAAAAGTAAACAAATAAATAAATAAACATGTTTGCTATCGCCACGTGCGTAATCGCCCGAACTATTAATTAATCACATTCCTGATCTCGTACGGTAAACGGCGTCAGCGCAAAAAAATCCCAAAGTGCAAAATTGCGCATTTTTGGTTGCATCAAATCCAGAAAAAATGTAATATAAAGCGATCAAAAAGTCGTATATGCGCAATCAAGGTACCGATAGAAAGATCACATCATGGCGCAAAAAATGACACCTCGCACAGCCCCATAGACCAAAGGATAAAAGTGCTATAAGCCTGGGAATGGAGCGATTTTAAGGAACGTATATTGGTTAACAACGGTTTGATTTTTTTACAGGCCATCAGATACAATATAAGTTATACATGTTATATATCGTTTTAATCGTAACGACTTGAGGAACATGCATAACAAGTCAGTTTTACCACAGGGCGAATGGCGTAAAAACACATTTCCCCCAAATAAAAGAAATGCGGTTTTTTTTTTCAATTTCACCACACTTTCAATTTTTTTCTGGTTTCGCAGTGTACTTTATGCAAAAATTCAGCCTGTAATTGCAAAGTACAATTAGTGACGCAAAAAATAAGGGGTCATGTGGGTTTCTAGGTGGAAAAATGCAAGTGCTATGACCTTTTAAACACAAGGAGGAAAAACCGAAAACGTAAAAACGAAAATGGGCCATGTCCTTAAAGGGTTAAGCATCCCGAGAAGCTGCGGCCGCGGAGCTTCTCGGGATGCACAGATAACTTTGATATTCCGCCCGCACAGTGAGCGGGCGGAACATTAAAGTGAGCATAATGTAGCAGCAGGAAGTGTCAGCATCCTGCTCCTACATTAACTCCCATAGGCTGCCGGCACTTCATACCAGCAGCCTATGGGAGGCCAGGACGTGACCTCTCTGGCAGGCGTGATGATGTGACGTCATCATGCCTGCCGGACGTCCCGTCCCTGCGGCTCGCAAGATGGAGCCAGAAGTGGAGGAGGAGAGCTTCTGCATGGAGCCACAGCGTGGATTAGGTGAGTAGGATGTTTGTTTGTTTTTTAGAGGCAGAGCAGGGGGCATTATTAGTATATGGGGGCCACCTCTGGGGGCATTATTAGTTCATGGGGGCCACCTCTGGGGGCATTATTAGTTCATGGGGGCACCTCTGGGGGCATTATTAGTTCATGGGGGCACCTCTGGGGGCATTATTAGTTCATGGGGGGCACCTCTGAGGGCATTATTAGTTCATGGGGGCACCTCTGAGGGCATTAGCTCATGGGGGCACCTCTGGGGGTATTATTAGCTCATGGGGGCATTATTAGCTCATGGGGGCACCTCTGGGGGCATTATTAGCTCATGGGGGCATTATTAGCTCATGGGGGCACCTCTGAGGGCATTAGCTCATGGGGGCACCTCTGAGGGCATTAGCTCATGGGGGCACCTCTGGGGGTATTATTAGCTCATGTGGGCATTATTAGCTCATGGGGGCACCTCTGGGGGCATTATTAGCTCATGGGGGCATTATTAGCTCATGGGGGCACCTCTGGGGGCATTATTAGCTCATGGGGGCACCTCTGGGGGCATTATTAGCTCATGGGGGCACCTCTGGGGGCATTATTAGCTCATGGGGGCACCTCTGGGGGCATTATTAGCTCATGGGGGCACCTCTGGGGGCATTATTAGCTCATGGGGGCACCTCTGGGGGCATTATTAGCTCATGGGGGCACCTCTGGGGGCATTATTAGCTCATGGGGGCACCTCTGGGGGCATTATTAGCTCTTGGGGGCACCTCTGGGGGCATTATTAGCTCTTGGGGGCACCTCTGGGGGCATTATTAGCTCATAGGGGCACCTCTGGGGGCATTATTAGCTCATGGGGGCACCTCTGGGGGCATTATTAGCTCATGGGGGCACCTCTGGGGGCATTATTAGCTCATGGGGGCACCTCTGGGGGCATTATTAGCTCATGGGGGCACCTCTGGGGGCATTATTAGTTCATGGGGGCACCTCTGAGGGCATTATTAGTTCATGGGGGCACCTCTGAGGGCATTATTAGTTCATGGGGCACCTCTGGGGGCATTATTAGTTCATGGGGCACAGCAGGGGGCATTATTAGCTCATGGGGGCACAGCAGGGGATCCTACATACAGGGGCATGCTACATTCCTACTCGCTTTACTGCACATAACACCAAACAGCGCAGCTACTTTGGGAGCCTACAGGAGGGAGAAAGGAAAGGAAGTTGCTAGAAATGTGCGGAGCCTAAATTGTTTGTCTCGCAGGTTCTGAGGGGATGAAACGTATCTGGAAGGAATCATCATGGAGGACTGGACTGGATGGAGAGGAAAAGGGAAAGTGACGCCTCAGATCAAAGAAGACGTCACCTGTGAGTCACTGTATGACCGTTTTCTTATTTTGTAGAACATTATTTAGTAGGGGTGCCCCGAGGAAATTCTTTTTTCCAAGGGGTGCCCCGAGGTGGAAAAGGTTGGGAAGCACTGCTCTATACAATACTCTGAATTATATCAAATATAAAGTAAACAAATTTGTTGCTCCACATACCTTGGCTGCTTTCGCCTTCTCCAGCTGTTCCAGCTGCTCCCTGGTAGCTCCCTGAGATACTGACTCTACAGGCAGGTCCCACACACTGCTTCCTTCCCACACTGTAAGAAGAAGAAAAGTGAGCCTGTCAGCAGGATTTTCGCTATGAAGCGGTCTGGTGCGGATGTTTGCAGATCAACAAGATGCACATAGTCAGCCGTGTGGAGACTTCAGCACAACTAGGCTGTAATAGCAGCTATTGCAGAGTGACTAACAAGCTAGAGCTGCTCCATGTCATCTACTGTCTGTCTAGTGCAAGCTCGGGACCGCTCAAGTACACCTTGATAGATGAGAATATGTCTGTGACTACATTACTAGTCGCACTGAGGGCTTTTCTTGTGGGAGGCAGAAAACACAGGATCAAAATGGTGATGGTCAAACTTCTTACTTGCACAGGTCACACAACATGCCTAGAATACTCCCCCATAAAATCCATGATCACCTCCTGTTCATAGGTTTCTACAGTCCATGTAGCTGCTGTAAATCATCTCTTCTGTTAACAGAGAGGCGCCTAAAGCAAGAAAGTAACTCAAAGTGACACTTACTTGTGGGTGGCGGGGCCGCTGTTTGAAGCTCCCATAATGATGTATTATCTGGCACGGACATGGCCCTTGGTAACGTTGGAATCACAGGCTGCTCAGATATCCTAACACAAGCAAATGTTCATTAAGAAAGACTCTAGAAAATATTAAAAATAAAATGCCACCAGAGGTTACAAGGGACATTACCTCATTTTTAGAGCCTGAAACTGCTGTAACAGAAGAGCCAATTGCTGCTGTTGCTGTGAGGAGAGTGCCGCTTTCTGCTGCTGTGCCAAGACTTGGGCATATTGCTGTCTGAAGAAGAAAAGGTAACAAATAATTGCTAAAGTAATAATAATGGGAATCAAACAACACATAATGCAAATAAAGGGTTATTCCCATCTTATAAAATATATCACTAGAATATGCCACTACTCTGGTCGGTGGGGGCTCAACTGTAGGGACCCCTACTGATTCTTAGAATGAAGAGGACTCAGTGTTGAGTTCGGTTTTCTGCTGGTGACCTTTCCACACCACAGAGGGGCATTCCTCATTTCACCTAGGTGCAGAGATCCATTTCTGCTTTCACAAAAGTCCCCTGATGAAGCGCTCTGTACAGCAGATGACTAGTGCACTGCTACAGGATACAGGACTAAACCAGTGTTGGTTGCCTTTTCTTCCTAGGATCACTGGGGGTACTAGAGAGCCGACTCCCACCATACCATATTTTAGCCAAATCCTGCAGTGGCTAATGACCCAAGTCTTAACTGGAAACTGACTGCCATGTAAGCAGTATAAGGGCATCTTTTCTAGCCTATAGCTGTGTAAGCAGTGAGGCTATCCATCCCTCCATGTAATTGTCTGAGGCTGAATTATGCTGTTGATTACTACTCTCAAGAGTCAGAGGTGTGGCTAGAGCACTTAAGTGCCCTTTCAAAACTTGGCCACGCCTCCATGACATTTCAGTGGCAATAAAAAGCATTGTTTTATGGGATTGCTGCTAGAGACGAGAGAATTTACAGTAGAAACTAAGTGAAACGCTTTGTTAGGATCATCCAGCAGCTAGTCAGGCTGCTGGCTTTGAAGTCTATGCCATTCCGCCCCGGGTGCCAGTTTACCAGAACTAGATCCAGCTTTCCCCTGCACCTGGCGAGGTCAGAATGGCATGGACTTCAAAGCTAGCAGCTTGACAAGCTGCTGACCGACCTTAACAAAGTGCTTCACTTTGTTCCTTCTGTAAATTTGCTCATCCCCAATTGCAGCCTCGGATAACTAAAGGTATGGCTAGTCTCACAGCTTACACAGCTATGTATCCATGTAAGCAGCTTAGGACCATTGGTGAGCAAACCTTTCAAAACATTCGGATTCTGCAATGTTATCCAAGTTTGAACACTCTGCATTTGATTTCCCGTGGCTGCAGAAGTTGAACACCGCCCCAGGGAAAACGTGGAAACATGGATACAGGCAAAGGCTCTATCCATGCTTTCCTGGCAAGCCTAGGGCGGCAACCATCTTCGGTAGCTACGGGGAATCAAATGCAGAGCTTTCAAATTCGGATAACATTGCAGAAGCCGAATGTTTTGACAGTTTTGCTCAACACTACTTAGGACATCTTTTCTAGCAGATAGTTTGCCTATAAAGTGTACCAGTTATCAGAAAACCTGTGACATGTCCTAGGGAGTTTTAATTAGTTGGGGTCTGGGTGTTCAGCAACCGGACTATTAGCAGACAAAGTGACCATGTGTTTCTCTCCTCGCTATAAGAGAAAGATCGTTCCATAGACTTACATATAATGCAGCCTCTGTTACATGACACAGAGCTAGGAGAGAAAGAACTACGCATGCACTTTCCCTGATTTTTTTTAGT
The DNA here is from genome assembly GCF_027789765.1 of Dendropsophus ebraccatus. Classification (NCBI taxonomy): domain Eukaryota; kingdom Metazoa; phylum Chordata; class Amphibia; order Anura; family Hylidae; genus Dendropsophus; species Dendropsophus ebraccatus. The sequence continues at coordinate 104,731,641 of NC_091459.1, read as the reverse complement.
AAACATTTCGGGGGCTGAAAACTCAGACTCTGACCACATGTCTCTATGACAGTGTAAAGACAGTGCCCATTTAAACAGGAATCGGAAGGTGCAAGGCGTCAGAACCCCAATTATCAGGATAAGTAGCCTAGCATCAGGATAGGTCATCAATACAGAAGTCCCAGAAAACCCATTCAAGTAAATAAATCAAAACTGCTATCTCACATGTGCATAAAGAAATACAAGTGCTCTTTATGCACTAAACAGAGAAAGAAGAGGAGCTGTCAAAATGACTGTCAGCACATCTCCTTGTCTCCAGCTACAGCTGGATGTACCAACAGGGATTGTGAAATCCCCACTTTTCAAATGTTCCTCCTAATCAATGGAGCAATTCATGTAACATACATTACTGCATTGCACAATACAATTTACTAATATACGGAGATTAAAGAGCAGCACAACCTTGTACTAAAAGAACACACACTCACTGGATAAGAAATTGTTGATAATGCAACTGTTGTAACTGGTATAGTGCAGTCATGTCCTGGTGCCGACCTATATGTTCTGGGCCCAATTCACTCTGTAAGAGATCAAATAAACAAAAAACTCATTTAAAAACAAAAAACAGAACCTTTGACATACAGGCATTTAAAGAATAATTATTGGAGCTACTCGCTCTCAAGGCTTTACAGATCAAAAGAAAAAAAAAACAATGACCTTGGTTCGCTTCAACACGGTTTTATCATGCACGTCCCTCTGCGATTGATTGACAAGAAGGGTACAGCTTACATCACTGAGCCCTGCTCTATTCTCACGCCTGCGTTATGCCTGCAAATAGCGGCACAGGCACAGTGAGCTGTTAAACCATGGCTTGCCTTCTTACCATTCACCATGCTTGCACCAGGCAATTGACAAAGCCAATACCGTGCAGCTCCTGTCTGTCAGCAAAGGCGCAGTAAATGTAAGAAAGCAGACTTTAATAGTATTACTGATCAGTTAGCATACAGTGACTGTGCTATCCACAATAGGGGTATTAGCTTGCTTGAACTGTGTGTCACAACTTCTGTGTGGAAACAAAACACAGCATTATTAGTAAGTTGCCATAAAATAAATGCAATTCTGGCAGGCGTTGGCTTACTTGGACTACTACCTCCATTGTGAATGACACCTTGCCAATAATATTAGAACAATCTCAACAAGTCTCTTCTCATGCTATTGCTTTTTGATGCTTTAGTTATACCTACTGTGTCATTACCATAAGGGTATATTGCACATCTAACAACAAGACCCCAATGGTCAAAATATGTGTTTTCCATGTTATGATACGGTTTATTAAAAGTCACATGTTGATTATACCATTTCCATAAATGTTCTTCGCATCCTTGAAAGTGGGTGGCATAGCATTCATTTACCTATTTTTTACACTATGGGTACAAGTGTTTATTACCCAAACTCTGTTTTTATTTCTAGCACCTGAAACGATAGTAGTTCCAGTACAGATGTGGCGATAAGCTTGGGAACATGGGAAACAAAGTTAAGTAAAGTCACTTACTAGTCTGGGAGCTGGGGGTGTGATAAAAGGCACTCTACCCCATAATTTAATGATGTCCCCAAGGGGCTGAAAAACCTCATCACATACTCTCCTTAACAACAAAGTCATAGGAAAGTAGCCGGCTTGATACCACTCTGCCATCTCTCTATTACTGAAGGGACCTATAAAATAAAGATTTGTACCATGTAAAACAATTGCAAAAACAACAATCACTTAGACATCATTAAAAACCGGAGAGGGGAAAAGTACAAGTGTAGCATCATTAAAGAGAGCAATGTAAAAAGGCTTACCCTGAATCTCTCCCTGCGGATCTTTGTAGTACCACTTCTGCTGAAGTTCTGGAGAATGTCCTTTTGCTCGGTGATCTGGTGCTTTGCCTGTTACTCTCTCATCATCTAGCGTCCCGTCCTGCAGGTACGCCACCATCTGCTGTGCTTGCTGTAGAAAAAAAACACTCTTCAGCATATTGATGCATACTGAATATAGGCCCAGATTTATCAAAAGTGAGTAAATCCGCAACTGGTGTAAACTGCCCACAGTAACCAATGCAGCTCTGGTAAAATGAAAGCTGAGCTGTGATTGGCTGCTATGGGCAGTTTAAACCAGTTTCTACTTTACACATTTCCATAAATCTGGACTGTACGTGAACACCACCAGAGAGGATATCATGTTAGTATTATATAGTTATATAGGCATAACCACTTTTACAATCGAGTAACAAGCTGCAACTAATCTGATTTTGCCGCTGTTCAGTTAGATGTCATAAAACTGAAAGAGCTGTACCGAATGTATCAGTGGTGTGCGCTGGTGTTTGCTAGATATGTCAGCAATATTTTGTTCAAGCCTTTCATGAATCTAGTGCCTTTTAAGACCCAGCTTAGATTACAATTATGCCGTATGAATCAGCCCCCAAATGTAGTGTTCCGCCATTATACTATTGTTGGTAGCAGCACTGTCGAGTACCATACCATTATCACTAATCAAACATGCAACAAGAATATAAATTACTAAGAAGAATGACAGCACATGGGATGCACAGTATCCTTAGAGGACAACTCCCACGCTTATTAAAAAAAAAAAGTTACAAACACAGTTTTCATAGTTACCATTCCCCCTAAGTCCATCTCTGTTTGAATTTCCTGCCGTTCCCCATAGACCCCATGATCTAAGGTCTGCATCTTCATTTCTTCTTTACTTCCTGGTTTAGACTTCCCATGATGCACTTTGGCTCCTGTGATGTCCAAGTCCCGCCCCTCTTGCAAGTACCCATCCCTCCATTCATTTCCCCTGGTACACTAAACACTGCCCCCTCTCTCTATTCAATCATGCCCCAAAACACACAGGGTCTCAGCCTGCACAGCAGCTACACACACACATACTTTCACTTTGCAATGTAAGTAGTGTACACTGCAATGTGAAAGCTGCTGCATCTCTGTCCCTGACTGAGTCAGGACTGTAGGGCCGGAGGAGAAGGGGGGGGGGGGTTACCTGTAGCTGATAAGATGCAGGGAAAGGAGGAAAGAAACAGATAAAACTTCTTCCCTCACTGACTCCTCTCAAAGGGGGGAAGGGTGTCATGTAGCTGACAGCTTGCTGGGAGACAGGCACCAGGGAAAAGAAACAAATAATGCAAATCACTGACTGACTTTATGGATGAGGGAGAGAGGAGGGGGATCTGTGTAGCTTATGTGCTGGAAGAAGTCAGTGAAGAAAAGCAGAAGAAATCATTCACTGACAGCAAGCGGCCTTCTCTGTTGCTGCACAATGTCAGATGGCTTGCAGCTTGTTCAGCCAATCGGAGCTGAGCAAGCTGAGTCACCTGACAAGGCAGGAGAGGGAGGCTGGTGTAACAGGGCGTAGACCATCCCTCCTCTTGATGCAGACATTGTCACAAGATGGTGCAGACAAAGGAGCCTGGGGTCGACCGTAATTAGGTATGTATGAGTTTCCTACACTTCCAGGAAGGGGGGAGGATAGGGAAGGGGGGCAGATAGGTGATTGAAGCACATGGCAAAGTTATACAACTTTGTAATGTGTTTCAATAAATGGAAAAAAAAGGTTTTTTTTTACCGGAGTTGTCCTTTAAAGCAGTCTATTTAGCACCTGTATTACATCTGTATTTGTGTACCTAAATACAAAGCTAAGTGGGTCCATATTATAAATGTATATACATATGTGAAAAGAGTCTATGAGTCTCAATCAGCAATCCACATTGTCAATGCTCAGGAAGCCTAAACACTGATAGTAGCCAAAGTTTTGCAGAATGTCTTGCACTGCAGGATCATCTTTATCTGTGGTCTGAAGGCGCCCAATTTACACTTTTATCCCTCTATGCTTTCGCTGAGTAGTTAGAGAAACTCAGACCCATCATCAGTGCTTCATTTTCAAAGTCTCGGATAACCTCCTTGTCACACACCTCACTTAACTTAAAGTGTCACTGTCGTTATAATTTTCAAAATCTAAGGCTGCATTTACACGATCCGGATGGGCATGGGATAGGGAATCCCTGTCCTGGGGTGTTTCCCCGCACGGCATGATATCGATATGCCTTGCCGGGTGGGGAAACTGCCCAGTACAGGGATTCACCGTCCGTGTGGTCCGTGCTTCACAGAGCAAACATGGAATGTGTGAATCCAGCCTAAAACAGGGCATATGATACAAAGCATGTTTGCAATTTACAATTTATATTTGCAGAGCCTGAAAACAAGAGGCCATTTCAGACTGAAAGATTACAATATAATAACAGACATGCAAGGTTAGTAAACATTATATGTCAATAGTAATGTTTGTTGAAACGCAGCATTATGCATTTGTTCGCTTCATAGGCCTTTACCTGCTCTAGGTGTTCCAGTCCATCCTCTTCATCAGGTTCAGGTATAAGCGTTCCCATACCTGGTGCAGCACAGGGAGGAGAAGGCCCTGAGGAGAGGTCAGTCCGAGTAGGAGGGGAATGAATGGCTGGTCCTTGAGGAGGATCTTTGACTTGTTGAGCTGCAGTGCTTTGGCTAAATGCAGGAGAAGGGGGGTGAGGTATTGAAGGAGCTGAAGACTCGGGGGAATTTCTGGAACCATGAGATACACATTCTAAAAAAAAAACAAACAGGATAAGAAAACAAATGTGACATCAGGATGGGATAAGTGAAAAAGGAATTGTATAGTTTAAATAGTCACTGTCGTATTTTATTTTTTTTCTGCAGAAATCAATAGTCCAGGCGATTTTAAGAAACTTTGTAATTGGGTTTATTAGCCAAATATGACATTATCTGCATTTAAAAAGCCTTTTCCCAGGTCCCCCCCTCCTCTCCGTCATCCACTGCAAAAAAATCAGGAAATTGTGACTTGCTGCATCAGACATACTCTGTCTGTTCTATAGAGAAGGGAGGGGGGGGAGGGAAGAGGGAGTTAGCCAACAGCAGAAAGCCAAGAACAGAGGATTACAGGCACGGAGCTAGGTGACAGCTGTAATCAGACCTCAGACAGGTTAGTGGTGACTGTCAAAGGAGATTGAGGGTAAGGGATTTGTAGATTAACTCTTTGTTGTCCTGTTTTGGTTTTTTATTTAGCTCTCTCCATAGGAGAACAATGAAGACAGGAGGGAGAGCTTCAAACGGCTTTTTCATGATAAAAATGCATTTTTCGGCTAATAAATCCAATTACAAAGTTTCTTAAAATCGCCTGGACTATTGATTTCTGCCCCAAAAAATTTTTTCCACTACAGTGACACTTTAAGCTGATCAAATGTATTGGTTCTGATCTACTATGAAAAAGCAAAGAGAGCAGTAAGACCTGTGATACATATTACATAGCTGCTGACTGAATACTCATTCAGCTGACGGCAATGCCTCCTGATACACACACGCACATACTCTTAATATGAAGAGAGCTCCTGTTCCCAACAAGTCCAGCATAACAATGTCATTTTCCCATAAACCCATGAAATTGAAAAAAAGGATAAATAGTCCACAAGGCTGGACGGCCGTGAATAAAGCAGCCTGGTAAATTACTTATTATAGCAGCTGCAAAATCTAACAACTAGTAAGATCCTAAGAAATTTCTTGTACTATGCCACCAAGGTTTCCAGAAAATAACCAGTTACATCTCTACCTATTCAACCACATAAGAACCAACTAGAGATCTGTAGCCAGAGTTAGTCACCATGTCATATATGGTTATGTTGGGGCTGGCAGACACCCAAAGTGAAGATGTAATATTCAATCGAGCTGTATGGATGTGTTATTACTACTAAGCAAGTGCACTCTGTCACGTCCACATACATTGTACAGCACTAGCACCTTTTTTGGGAACATAAGCTGTGGGTTATCTTGCATTTGCACTTTATTTTTGTGTTTTGGGATTTATACATTATCATTACTTCAGGGTTGTTTCACTTGCCTACCTATTAGTTACTTAAGGGGGTACTCAGTTGAAAAGGAATATGAAAATATAATATAATATATATACTATTTATTTTTTACACACATCTTTCATTAAAGTTAAATTACTTGGTAATATAACTAAGAAAATGTAAAACATTTTTACATTTATACTGGCAGAAGGGACAACATGGCCCCTCTCCTGCCACCAGTTGCTGTGTCTTGAACCTGTAGTTATTGACACAAAAATAAAGTGAGCACATATATACCTAGATACACATGTGCTACACCCAGTGCTTGGAGTGATATTTCCGTTATAAATGTGCCTATTGGTAAATATTGTGCATATAAATATATTGAAGCTTGTCACACAGGGATGCCCGGTCTCATACACATCAGTAGCAAGTCTGCAATAAAATGTCCACTACAATGCAGATATTGGAAAAAGCCTACCTATTATCCATTGTTTGCATATAGTCCTGAGGCAGAGATCATGCTGAAGTTCAGGTTGAGAGCCTGTGGCCTGATTTACTTAGTGTGCAGTCTTCCTGGTGATTTTCCTGCACTAGCACAATAGTTCCTTAGTGAACTGAAACAGTCCTGAGTGACGTCACTCCTCCTGGCTGTGGATCCTCTGGAGGGACAAAATCCAGAGGATCCACAGCCAGGAGGAGTGAGGTCACTCAGGACTGTTTCAGTTCACTAAGGAACTATTGTGCTAGTGAACGGTGTTACCGGCCGGAACACTGAACTAGCAGGTAAATCACCAGGAAGACTGCACATAAGTACAGCGGGCCACCGGCTCTCAACCTGAACTTCAGCATGATCTCTGCCTCAGGACTATATGCATACAATGGATAATAGTTAGGCTTTTTCCAATATCTGCATTGTAGTGGACATTTTATTGCAGACTTACAGATGTGTACGAGACCAGGCATCCCTGTGTGACAACCAGCTTCAAGCTGGATGTAGCACATGTATATCTAGGTATATATGTGCTCACTTTATTTTAGTATTTTCACTATCTGGGGAGACGTATAGGGTTCTCCTTAACATGTAGCTGCTATCTTAAAGCTTTATATAGCGCCAGTGTTGATTCTCTTGACACCACAAGGGATCTTATCTTTTATAGTTATTAACATAAGTCTTCCTTTTTAACACAAGTCTTCCTCCTGCCACAGTTGCATATTGGTAACGCTGCTGTATGCAGTGTTAGCGTTACTGAGACTCCCGAAATGTCTAAATTAAGGCATATTAACATTAGAACAGACAGCACACTTGGGGAAGCTGTGCAGAGATATGTAACTGTGGCAGGTACGAACTCCTAAGATAGCCATTGGTGGCGGCAGAGGGGCTCTGTCAGATGGCAAGTATAGGGAGCAGTGCAATGTATATTAGTTACACATCATTCTTTTACAGAGATCATCTCATACCTTCCTTTTGTATGGGGGGAGTTGGGGCTGATGGGTTTGTATGTAATTTTGCTTCCTGCTCATTATTACTGGACACAGGGGGAGTAGTGCTCTTCTGGACAGGGGAATCTGCTTTAGGTTCCGTTTTCTTTGCAGGGGAAGGTGTCCTGTGCTCCTTCTCCGGAGGTGTGTTCACTGACATAAAGAAAAAGAATTTAATGAACGACAAAATTCAATGCCTTAAAAAAAAGATATACATTTAAGAAAAGCAGCAATGTACCTGGTCTTTCTCCAAAGCTGTCACTTTTGCTCAGCTCACTCGACTGCTCTGGTACCTGAACCACTTCTGTCTCTTTGGCATCCTCCAAGTTGCTTCCATCAGAGTCTGAATGCTCTTCTCCATCCAAAGAAGGACGAAAGTCCAGCTCCTGCTCCTCGGGAATAGATTCCTTTTGTACCTTCTAGGAAGAGAAACACATTCAAATGAAAGTCCAAATGTAGTAGTACTACCATAATGCTAACCATCGTAAGACGCACTGCTTCGACAGTACTGAGCAGAACACAGAAGGTAGCTGGGTACACATCTTGGCTATATTGAGAAGTCCCACAGCGAGTTAATACTGTAGCTCCATTCATTTGGGGGACCCTCTTCTAGTGATTGATGGGTCTCCCAATAATCAGACCACCATTGACCTGATATATACGACCTAGCCTCTTGAGATAATCCCTTTAAAACAGGGATAAGGAACCTTCGGCCCTCCAGCTGTTGCAAAACTACAATTCCCATCATGCCTGGACAACCACAGGGAAGCTTTGGCTGTCCAGGCATGAGATGGGAATTGTAGTTTTGCAACACCTGGAGGGCCGAAGGTTCCCCATCCCTGCTTTAAAACAAGGCTGGCTCTATCCTTTGAGCAAAACTTGTAATCTAGTCCTAAATGCAAAACAAAGAATAGAGAACAGTTGTCTAAATTAACCAAAACCATACAATACAGATCAAGAAAAATAAATGTAAAAAAATAAATAAAGAGATATACATATATATCCATATAGACACACACACCTTGGAAGGAAGGAATGCCCCTGAGGAATCAAAAGTGCCCGTCTCATCTTCTGCATCCTCCAAGCACCATTCTGGCAAACTGTCCCGCTCATCCTCTGCACTCCCTGAGCCACTACGGGTTCTGCGATAGCCTCGCTCATCATCGCGTTCTCGAAAGTCAAAGTCAAAACGCCTTCGGCGATCTGGGTGCTCTCTCCAGCCTTGACCTCGAGCGCCATCTTTGTTGAACCAAGAAAGAAATTTACAAATTGTTCAAAAGGTTTCCAAGTTAACTTGGAAATATTCCATATTTAAACAGTTACTCCTTCCCTGACGGCACGCGCTCCCTGCTCTCCTGCTGACGCTCTGAACGCACTGCAGCCTGGTGATGGTGATGTAGAAGGTCATCAGCAGAGCTGGGAGAGCACGTCATGCCTTGATTGATATAAGGTTATACAGCAGGATCAGGTTAGAGGGGGAACATGGCTAACTTTTGCCACTAAACTCTCTGTAACCTTATGTGGGAATGGACTCCTGTTAGCACTGTTGTATTAAGATGCTATGCTGTAAAGTGTTGAAGAAGCAATATGCTTATAGCCTAAATAAGTGAATCGAGTACCTTTTATTATATAAGGGATGAAGTAAGGCTGGAGTTAATAATCTTTCCACACCATGCCAAATAATCCAAATCCCTGCCTGTCAAGGTACTTAAACATAGCTGGAATTCCTGTAGTGTGTATGGCAGACATATAATCCCACACTAATCAAACCTGCAATTATTACACATATTTACATAGTTACATGCTGTTGAGAATCTATTAGAGCCGGTCCCTGGAGAAGTTTACAGAATGCTGGCAACTAAAGAAAGTCTATGCCAATTTGTCACAAAGGGAAAACCCATTGATCATTCTCGGGTTTAAGCATGTTCATGAACGAGAACAAATTAGTGTAATCTGTATTCGGATACAAGTAAAATCTGTAGGCCTCATTTATGAAGACCGTGTGAGAGGAGAACGTTCCTGCAATCCAATGTAACCAATCACAGCAGAGCTTTTATTTTCCCAAGGTAGTCTTAATAATGGAAACTGTGCTCTGATTGGTTGTTATGGGTAGAAGCTGTCGCTGCAGTGACCAGCACAGCTATTGTGCATGTACGAAGCATTCTGTTTCCAATTCTATACACTGTATTGTGAACACTGCAAATATGACAAAAGAATTATTGGCAGGTCAGATGTAAAAACCCCCATTGAGAAAAGGCCATTGATTACATAGTCTGGAAAAAACCCTATATGCAGCAGTGACCCACTCATGGGTATGATCTGGGGTAGAGCTAAAAACCAACACTACATAGCACGTAACAATTACCCCAAAAGGTATTAAAGCCGCAGGGAGAGTGATCTCGCTCCAGCATACGCCTCCTTATAGAGAATACTGTAATGCTTGTCTGTGCTGAACGTTCCTATGTAAGGGGAGGACAGGCGGTGGGCGGGAGATATAACTGATGGCCTGAAAATCATTTGGCCGTCAGATATTGAAGGTGTATAGAGCCTTGTCAGTCCTTTCAATATTAGCAGATATCTGATATAGGGGTACAAACAATGAGTAAAATGATAAACAAATGAGATCAAAATTGTAGCCGAGACTGTAAAGAGTAACAATGTAAACTAATTCAGCCAGAAGCTATACAAAAAACATGCAGCTGGGTCTATCCCTAGTGTGGGGATATAGTCTATATTAGATTCCAATTTCTCTACTTACAGTCATGGAAAAAAGTTTTGAGAATGATACAAATAGTAATTTTTACAAAGTCTACTGCTTCAGTTTTATAAATGGCAATTTGCATATACTCCAGAATGTTATAAAGAGTGATCAGCTTAACAGTAATTACTTGCAAGTCAATATTTGCCTAGAAAATGAACTTTATCCCCCAAAACACATTTCAACATCATTGCAGCCCTGCCTTTAAAGGACCAGCTAACATCGTTTCAGTGATTACTCCATTAACACAGGTGTGGGTGTTGATGACAGGGCTGGAGATCAATCTGTCATGATTAAGTAAGAATGACACCACTGGACACTTTAAAATGAGGGTGGTGCTTGGCATCATTGTTTCTCTTCTGTTAACCATGGTTATCTCTAAAGAAACACGTGCAGTCATCATTGCACAAAAATGGCCTAACAGGGAAGAATATCGCAGCTAGGAGGATTGCACCTCAGTCAACAATCTATCGCATCTCCAATAACTTCAAGGAGAGAGGTTCCATTGTTGCCAAAAAGGCTCCAGGGCGCCCAAGAAAGACCAGCAAGCGCCAGGACCATCTCTTAAAAGTGTTTCAGCTGCGGGATCGGGCTACCAGCAGTGCAGAGCTTGCTCAGGAATGGCAGCAGGCAGGTGTGAGTGCATCTGCACGCAATGTGAGGCGGAGACTCATGGAGTCCTGGTCTCAAGGTGGCCTGGTCTCAAGGAGGGCAGCAAAGAAGCCACTTCTCTCCAGAAAAAACATCAGGGACAGACTGATACTCTGCAAAAGGTTCAGGGAGTGGACTGCTGAGGACAGGGGGTAAAGTCATTTTCTCTGATGAATCCCCTTTCCGATTGTTTGTGACATCTGGAAAACAGCTTATTCGGAGAAGACGAGGTGAGCGCTACCACCAGTCTTGTCTCATGCCAACTATAAAGCATCCTGAAACCATTCATGTGTGGGGTTGCTTCTCAGCCAAGGGAATCGGCTCTGTCACAGTCTTGCCTAAAAACACAGCCATGAATAAAGAATGGTACCAGTATGTCCTCCAAGAGAAACTTCTCCCAACCGTCCAAGAGCAGTTTGGAGATCAACAATGCCTTTTCCAGCATGATGGAGCACCTTGCCATAAAGCAAAGGTCATAACTAAATGGCTCAGGGAACAAAACAGAGATTTTGGGTCCATGGCCTGGAAACTCCCCAGATCTTAATCCGATTAAGAACTTGTGGTCAGTCATCAAGAGACGGGTGGACAAACAAAAACCAACAAATTCTGACAAAGTGCAAGCATTGATTGTGCAAGAATGGACTGCTATCAGTCAGGATTTGGTCCAGAAGTTGATTGAGAGCATGCCAGGGAGAATTACAGAGGTCCTGAAGAAGGGTAAACACTGCAAATATTGACTTGCTGCATTAACTCATCCTGTCAATATATTATTATTATTATTATTTATTTATAAAGTGCACTTAATTCCAGAGCGCTATACAGGCGACAAGGGTAACAAACAAGAACATTACAAGATCAAAACACATTACATAAAGGCAGATGACAGACTGATACATGGGGAAGAGGACCCTGCCCGCGAGGGCTTACAATTTTTTGTTACCCACAATATGATTGCAATTATATTTCTGTATGTGATAAAAACATATGACAAACACATAAAAAACAGAGGGCAGCAGATCACGTGAAAATAATATTTGTGTCATTCTCAAAACTTTTGGCCATGACTGTAGAGGGGCACTCCGGTGATATATATATATTTTTTTTAATCAACTGGTGTTAGGGTCCTTTTACACAGAAAGATTATCTGACAGATTATATGCCAAAGATTTGAAGCCAAAGCCAGGAACGGACTATAAACAGATCAGGAAAGCCTGAGATTTCTCCTCTTTTCAAATCCATTCCTGGCTTTGGCTTCAAGTCTTTGGCATATAATCTGTCAGATAATCTTTCTGTGTAAATGGACCCTTAGAAAGTTATACAGATTTGTAAATTAATCAAGTCTTCCAGTATTTATCAGCTGTTGTTTGTTCTGCAGTAAGTGGTGTATTCTTTCCAGTCTGAAATTTTTCCCTTTGCTGCTATGTCTTCTCTGTGACAGGAACTGTCCAAAGCATACAAGGTTTTCTATGGCGATTAACTGTCAGTTCCTGTCATGGACAAGGGTGGCAGCACAGAACACTGTCAAACTGGAAAGAATACATCACTTCAAGCAGGACATACAGCAGCTGGTAAGTACTGGAAGACTTGAGACTTTTTCAATAGAAGTAATTTATAAATCTGTATAACTTTCTGACACCAGTTGATTTAGAAACCATTTTCGTTCACTGTGGTACCCCTATAATCCCATAGCTGTCTGATCTCCTTGAACAGCTGTTTGTCTCTCCACTCCACACAATCCCTATTTGATAGAGGAGTGTTTTGGTATGAAGCACATCAGAGTCCCTCTGCTGAGCAACCTATCAATCAGCTGTGATCTGTAGGGAAGCCGGACTGCAAGTGTTCAGTTTCCCTACAGCGCCTCCACACAGTAAACTGGGCATTACACAGCGCAAATCAAAAAAAACGATGAGAACTAAAGACTCTCAAGGGATCAACCGTTCTGTGCCGGCTCAAAGGACCTGCTGAATAGACAGGCACTACTGTGATATGACCTCGAGCCTCGGCACTTGAGGCATTTTCTTGCATTCTACAAAGTGCATTTATTTCAAGCTCTTTTTAGCACTAGCACTTCATTTCATAACTTTTTATGAGATCTCTTTCAGATGGTCCTGTACTAGCATTTTGTATAACTTTTCCATGTTATGACCCTTGCTTAGTGCATAAATACATATTTTTGTTGCAAGTCCCCAACGCCTCATTGACATAAATCAGAGCAGAACGCGCTGTCATGAGATCACCACAGCACAACTGCTCTGGGCTATGTGTTTAACTTAAAGGACTGCAAGATTGGCATAGAAGAAAATTTTAAAAAATAAGCTGATAAAAGACTTGTTAAAGGAGAAAACAATCAATAGTCTATCCCTATAAATGGCTTTAAAACCTTGAAATTGGAGTGTGTTGTGGAACCTCCTCTTAAAAGGCTTTTCCCATATTGTAAAGTGGTGGCATATGATTGTGATTTAGTTATGATTCAGGCTTTTCCTGCCTTCTGTCCAATCACTGTACTGGGAAAGTGCAAAAGAGCTAAACGAGAGTGGAAGCAAACCCCGCTACATCCAAGTGGCAGGAGAACACCGCGAGAGCCACTGCACTGAATCACGTCTATTTGGGGTCCCAAAGGACAGACTCCGATTGATTATAAACTCATGACATATCCTGGCAATTTGCCATTATTTTATATTATGAAAAATATTCCTTTAAGCAACGGGGGAAAATTAGACAGACAAGCCACTTTAGAGGACTTCTTACATAAATGAGATTAGAAAGGGGCAAACTCTAAATAAATGGGGCTTTGATAAGGGGCCAGAGTTGCTTCTCAATGTGACCCGCTGGCTAAATGCACATTCCTAAAATCACACACTTCCCCACAAAATAACCCTCATATCCACACAGCAGCCGCATACACACTTGTGTACCTTTTCAGATACAAACAAGTCATTGTCCATCACCTCAGTATCTCCTTCCCCCTGGCTTCCATCCCATGCACATTAGGCATGACCAACTGACCATCATGGGTTTACAACAATGGGGCTTTCTGCAGAGGCCTTGAGGGATGAACAAATACTGGAGGACCATCCGACCTGATGAAAAAGTCACCCGCCAATAACCTCTGAATGCTCATGCTCCAGTCATTTGTCATTCAATGTGACTGCCCTATTTTCCTAAACACTGGCTAAATTCAATGTTCCTATTTTTTTTTTTTAATATCATAAAAACTATGTCCTATAACTGTTCTTTCAACTTAATTACATTAATATAATGGCATTAAAAAATGTTATATCTATTCTATCATTATACATTGAGTAGCAGCAGTAGTAGCAGTTGCCTACATAGGCCCTCTGCTGTTACCAACGCTTGCGCTGGGACCTGTAGGACAGTCCTTGGTCTGGTGCCGCTCTCCCTCTCTGAGCAAGTACTGCCACCAACACAGCACTACTAATACAGAGCCTCCCGTGTACGGTATATCCCTATGCATTAGAACTGATGTATTCGCGGCAACCTCAGCAGAGTAGGCAGTGATCCATGGAGGTCAAAATAAAAGAAATCACTCTACAATCAAAAAAGGAGGACATATAAGAAATATAAATCTTTGTATGTCAGTATCTGGTTTTAATAAGCAAAAAAAAAAACATTAAATGATTCATTCCCTTAAGTAGTATAAAATTTCGCATACCTATTGATAATGTTGCAATTTCACTAAAACCCATTGAGCTACAGCCTTAAAGGGGTGATTCAGCTCAAAAATCTCTTCTAGTTAGAAGAAATGTTAACACTATAGCACACACACTGAATTCACGGCTTGTGTATGCATTAACATGCTGGGTATTCTACAAGAAATATTACATAGCTCTATCAAAAAGAGACTAAAACACACAAAAAAAGAATAAATCTCACTGAAGAGGTACATAAAATAAAATTTAAAGAGGTTCCTAATAAAGCCTTTGGTTTATGTTTTTTTATGGGAAATTTGTATGCGTGTATTTAGCAATGGGATTTTTCCATATGTCCATTACTACAGATCAGACATCTATCTTTAACACTGGACTGTCTCAGTTTACTTACACACTTTCCACAGTACTTACCTGGACTATGAGAGCGCCACCTTTCCCCATCTCTTCTTGGTGCAGCAGTTCTCCAAATACCTCCACCTTCCTCTTCCTCACCATTTAACTCCTCTCTGAGGCTTCGCCAGTTTCCAATCTCTGAACGGATAAACTCATGCTTCCTCCCAGCAGGTGCTGTGCCGCCCTCTTCAAATGCAGGCCGAACTGAGGGAGGTTATAAGAGAAATAATCTATCACTATCCCCTGCTGAGGCACTGGTCAGAAACGCTGAGCACAATCTCATCAATATCAGTGTGCATGATACCACACACAAGTATTAGGGTATTCCAGCACTAATCTATAAGTGGCTTGCATGTTAATTCTGTCTATACAAGTTGTAAAAGCTTTCACATAACACTTGCCTCAGCACTGGCACCTATGCAGTAGTACTCTAATCTGTCTGAATGAGCAGATTTTAGATTACAGAGAGCAAGGGCTGCTGGGAAATACTGCATTATCAATGTTGCTTGAATAAGGAAGGATACCGGGATCCCATACAGAGGCCTCACTTTCCCACTCTCCTCAACTAGCATTTGTTTTTGGATGGGCTGTACCAGTTTTCCATGGTAATTTAGTAATGTGGGGTATAGCAGCCTCCCAGACAATTGTTTGGCATATGGTTACCTAGTGTCTATGGATAATCTCAGCTCATGTATACTTTCATTTTCATGGGAATACTAAAATAGGGATAATACATCACAGGATCTTATACCCAAATTTGAAAAGTGGGGTGAGTGGACTTACAGAAGGTGATCATGTGGTGCTAGACGGCACTAATACTACTTTCTGAAGGACACCTTAGGTATCCATGTACTGTATGCCAAAAGATCACTCTTTAGAGTGCATACCACTGGCAATGTTTGCTGTGACCTCGGTGAATATACAAAGAATGTGAGCTTCCACATCAGGGAGGGGTAACCTGTGGACCCCCAACTGTTGCAGAACTACAATTTAAATAATTCCTAGACAGCTAAAGTGTTGACTGTCCAGACATCATGGGAATTATAGTTCTGCAACAGCCAAAAGTTCCCCATCCCTGCTCTAACTTCATACTATAGGATGACTATAGACCTAGCATATATTTTAATACAATATACATTAAACCAACTGAGCTGACCACAATATAACATCTATGGCCTGTGGTGCTCTATACAGTCAGGTATGGATTAGATTAGTCAACAGTATCGACCAGGGTAGGCAAACAATATGCCTCCAAGTTTGGACCTGAATGTCCCAGAATACCATCACTGCTGCTTGGTTACCAATAACCTCTAAAACCACAGTAATTCTGCTAACAGATTGTGAAAGTTACTCGTCCACAACAGCTTAAAACGTAGCCATCTAAAATGCCGCCGCTCCTTTTGTACATCAATGCATCAATCCACTGAGTTTAGTGAAAACGGATTTCACAATGCTTGCTAAGTAAAATAAACACTTAATGAAAGGACGCATTCAACATATCAAAGTGCAAAATACACTGAGGTATAATACTTGCCAAGCAACTGTATTTATTAATGGATATAAGCATAGATACCCCATTCATATTGCCTTGTGAGAGAGTGTGTATATAACGGAAAGGGGTCCAACTCTTAGAGCCAGCACCACCCCATAACTCAGCTACAAGAAGCAGACTTCAATGTAATGCTTTCTTTCTCATGTAAAGGCGCTGCAGGGGAATTACACACTTGCCGTAATACTACATCATAAAATACAGCTGAAAGCTAGGGGCCATCAGTAGATCTAAAACGGACAGTCCCAGTGACTGCTTGTTCATTGGCTGATCACATAGTTTTGGCATCTTCCTGTGTAACAGAGGATGAGCGACCGACAGACAATGATGGAAGTAATTATTGTTCATGCGGCTGCCCAATCGTAGAGTTGTTTAAGGCTATGTTCACACACAGCATTTAATGCGCGTTTAGTTTGCGTTAAATAGTGCTATTTTGATAGGAATTAAAGTTCAAACCAGTGCCGATTAGAGATATCAGTGCCGACAGCTTGTCTAAGGGCCCTATTCCACGGGATGATTATCGTTCGCATAATCGTTAACGCTAAACAATCTCAAACGACCGCTATTGCGAACAGCCTGAAATTGTTCACCCATTTACACGGAACGATGATAGTTAATTACGATCGTTCTTGCGGTTGTCTTGTCGTTGCTATTACGTTCGTAGCTACTGCGAACGACATCTTATTCCATGCGAACGAGCAACGATAATAGGTCCAGGTCTTAAGCGATCAACGATTTCTCATTCGTCGTTTAATTGTTAACTGCTATTCAACCGAACGATTATCGCTTCAATTCGAACGATTTAACGATTATCTGAATGATAATGGTCCCGTGAAATAGGGCCCTCACACAGAATGCAGGAGGGGTGTCTGATTTAAAGGGGTTATCCAGAGTTACAAAAACATGGCCACTTTCTTCCAGAGACAGCCCCACTCTTGTCTCCAGCTTGGGCCGGGTTTTGCTGCACAGTTCTATTGAAGTAAATGGAGTTTAATTGCAAACTGCACCTGAACTGGAGACAAGAGTTGTGTTGTCTCTGAAAGAAAGTGGCTATGCTTTTGTAGCACTGGATAACCCCTTTAAGTTCTATGGAGTACACAGGGAGCTGCTGTGCAGTGAGGATACTTATTTTACTATAAAGTGGCCCACCAAGCAGTGGCAAGGCCGCCTCTCTGACTGTCCCACTAAATTAAAACAGCAGTGGTAGTAGCTAACGAATGACAGTCACAGTAAACAAACAGGGGCCTCCCTTGCATGGAGCTGACAGATTCCCTTTAAGTATGCAGTTTCTCAATAAATGACAAAAACAAAAAAAAAATCAAAAAACAGGCATTTCCCAGGTTCCCGGAGGTCCCCTTTAAAGTGTCTGTCGATTTAACTTTCAAAATCTAAATCAACAGTAGATGTGATATACAGCATTTTTTTTTTTTTTTTTTTTAGTTATCATGGAAAACACGGCACTTCCTGTATACGGACTTTTTTTTCTTCAAAAACCTAAACACAGGAAGTCCGTTATTCCCAGGTCATCTGGGTGCTCACAGAGAAGGCAGTCATGTGATTAATGAACAAATGGAGCCATGACTTCCGGTACAGGTCAGGCTTCCTGTGCTTAGTCTGTTTTTTTTTATTAATTAACACAAGTCTAAAAAGCTGCCTTCAGGAGATTGGACCTGGATTTCTGGTAAGTATAGCTTTGTTTTATAGCATAACACATAAAAAATAATGAATGTACATTTCAAATTTGATATTAACTTTGAAAGTTATAAAGACAGTGACACTTTAAGGGTTCTAAATGAAAGTTTCCAGTAAAATGAGGTCCAGTAGAATGAAGGAAACTTCATTCTAAAAGTAAATAGTAAGTATCTAAAAATGTTTCATACTGCCAAATCCTTCAAGAGTGTCTCACCAACCCTCTACATCACTGCCATTATTTCCCCATTCATTCTTACTTTTAGCCTACTTTCTGACCAAAGCTTGAGGATCCGGTCAGAACAGGAGTACAATCTCTGGCCTGTGCCCAGCTCTCATTAGTGGGGTATTTTTGAACAACAGCCAAAAGAGCTGTTTATGGGGAAAAAAAAAAAAGACTAGAAGTGTGTCGGTAACTGTGTGAAGTGGTCGGCAGGAGGGGAGAACACAGGGTCAGGAACTCAGTCTGGACATTGTTTATGGCAGACCTACTCACCTGGCCTGGCCTATAACAAGGCACACAAAAGAAAAACACCGAAGCATCGAATGCTCTTAGCGTTCAATACCATAAAGGTGATAGTTTTACTATTTACTTATATTGTTTGTGTTAAGAAAAGCCCAAATTATGAAAAAAGGTTATCCAGGCTTAGAAAACAAACAACTACTTTTTGCAAAAAAAAAAGCCCCCCCTTGTCCTCGGGTTGTTTATGGTATTATAATTCTGCTTCATCTACTTCAATGGAACTATGCTGCAAAAAACACTCATACTACACAACAGTGGTGAGCGCCAGGGATTCAATTCAGGTTTCTCCAACGAATTTATTATGCTCTGGAGAGTTTCAGGAGAATGGGGATCTCCACTTCTGATCTTTGTGGGAATGCCCCAGAGTGCAGCAGTTTTTATCTGACCGTTTTGATTTTCCCTTTTGTGCACTCCTGAGGTTTGTCTCTTAGGCCTTAGTTACCATTATCTTCTTATTATTATTAGGTTTCTTTTATTCTGTGCCAAAAAGATACAGGAATAATTATTACGGAATGGACAAGCCCGGATGTTCCTTCGTTACATAGATGGACACAGATGGTAAATAAATATGTAACCTTATTTCGAATTCTCTACTATAGTCGCAAATGTCCGCAAAAATTTAAGAAAGTTTGGGTGCATTGGCTCATGTTAGACATTACGGCTGAGTAATAGTGATAGCTGTTCTTGGAGGCGGTTGGGTAGAAGGGCGTCAGTATGTGTGTGCGCGTGATTGTCTTTGTATTTTGTGGGTCAACCCTATACTCAGTTGCTTCGGACTGCCCAATCCTGAGCTGATCCCTTCCATATGTGGACTCTTTGTGAACTGTTGCACTATGCCTGTACTTATTTTTTGTGCAGCAACAAACTAATGTGTTTGGCTGCTTTTTATTTTCTTATTGTTAAATATTCTTGAAAATTCTTAAATAAAGACTAAAAAAAAAAAAAAAAAAATGTAGTCAAAAATGACCTGTTTAAATTATGTCTGTGTTAAAAGACAAACATCAAGAGATCAACAGGGGTTGTGACTGCAAGAAGTTTTGCACTATACAGCAGCAGAGAATTCTGGGGGTGCTTGCACTGTACAGTCAACTCTCCTATCACACAGCAACAAAACCCCTGTAACCACACAGTGACATTATATTGACGGAATTATTGCATAACAAAGAGTATTACACAAGCTAAGACCATGATCACTGTAGGAACTATGGTAAAAAGTTTAACACATATTTTTGTGACTGCACAAATTGCAGAAACATGATGGTGCACAGACGCATGCAAGACGATTGGAATATCACTCTATTCTAACACAAGGAAATATATTATTGCAAGAAATATGGCCTAAAGGGGTCAGTTATGTATGGTATGTATGTTATGTATGGTATGCATATATCAGAACAGCCAGAAGACTCCTTATACACAGGGTCTCACAATCATGACCCTTAAGTTTTTATAGGTGTAATACCTCTTTAAATTATTTTCTGAACGGAACACATTTTCCCTTTAGCTTTTTATACTTTTTTGAGACTAACATTATGTGTGGAATGTACTAAATACTATTTAGCTGTAAGACTAGAAGTGCAAACATACAGTCTTTAAAGCATATGGAGCAAATGATGTGTTAAAGCCAATTTATTCTTTAATAAAAATTAACCTGATTAAAAAAAAAAAAAAAAAAAAAAAAGGTAAAACGACAAAGTGAAATCTAAGTTGGGAACTGTAACAAGAAACACAGTATCTACAGACAGTAGAGACTACTCGGTTTTATAACAGAAACCTCTAAGCTAATCTGAAGGTCACACAGTAGTTTTGAATAAGTGTAATACAGGTAAATTTCTGTGCCTGTATTACAGCTTAGCGTTTAGGTCTGACCACACGTCTGATGACCGAAACTAACAGAACAGATCTCTATGATGCTGACAATTCGGGTCATTGAGGTCACTCATTTGGCCATAATACTGGTGCGGAAATGAGCCCGTATTATGCCACACGCTAAGATAATTCCCAGAAGCTTGGACAGATTTTAAACAGAAAGAAAGCTAAAAAAAAAAAAAAAAATACATATTTTTGGAATGAACAGTGGAGAATTTTCGCTCGTTATGCCAGTTGTGCTTATTGCATCTTGAAAACATGAGTCTTGCGCCGGTGGCTATAAAAACACAAGTATTGCATAACATGGACCAAAACAGCATCCTTCTTATTCAGCCTCTTTCGATTACCAAATTGACAACTTTTCAGGATAGGGGTGGGGTCCTGGAGACTTGGCAGGAAAAGACATCATGTGGTTACTTCAAATTATACGCTCAACAGGGAGGGGACTGGGAAATCTAGAGATAGATACTTATTGCCCAACTTAAGAATAACTAAATAGAGGAGAAAAAAAAAGTAAACTAAATGAGGGATCTATCAGTGTTATCTCTCACCACAATGAAAAGTCAGTCGTAACAATAAAAGGGTTAAACCGTTGACAATCAAGGGACAAGGTTTGAGATACCTGCGTAGCTTCTCTTTCTACTGTTTGCTATGGGCATGCACTGACGTGCCACTAACTGCAGGAGGGCCAAACTTTGGGCAGGACGGTAGAACAGAAGCCCCGAGGGGAGTGGGATTTGGGTCATTACTTTAATATTCAGCACCACAGGCCTGAAGACGGCTTTGCTCCTCCAGGAACAATAGGGCTCTGTTTTATTCAATCCGCTTATCTGGACAGAGGGGAGCAAAGTCCAGTGGAAAACAAGCACCCACTCCCTCTGAAATGCACAGAAGACATGCAACTGGTCCCTTTTCTCAGCACTTATATGATATACTTCACATATATATTGCGAAGACAGAGAAGACAGTAAGTGACTCGTAGTTGGAAAAGAAAAAATCAGTAAAACAAATGAGAATTGTTTTGGCTCCAAACCATGACCCTTATGAAGTAAAGAATGAGGCTCAGCATGACCCCTGAATTCTGTTAACATTGTATTTTGCTGGAGATTACATAAGTCTCACCAGGCTTTCATAAGCTTAGCAAAAACTATTAAGCAAAAAGAAAGAGAAAAACACAGAAAAAAAAAAAAAGAAAAAAGGGAAAAAATAGTGCTCAATATATCCAGGTGAATAAAATGGCATGCTAGAGACACTGTTAGGATCTTGAATCCATTTAAGACACATCTCTAATCTCTATAGCCTTGGTAAACTGTGCTAAGATTAACACCCTGCCCCCTAAGTACAGCGCAAAAATGTAAGGACTGACACTTAGTTACAACATGTGAAATCATTGCTCCATTGACACTCTTACCAAGCAGGCAGTAATGAGACTGTTAATGGAAAATAAAGCGCACCTACTGTGCATAACTAATCATTGGAGGGGGAAGAGCCTCGCGTACACCACTCCCTCACTGGCATAACCTAAGAATGGAAGGACCAATCAAACATGAGGCCAAAAAAGGCCAGCCTCCTGATTTATAACTGCAGGAATGTGGGTAATGACTCCAGACCCAGCAAGAGCTCCCCCCATAGACTGAGAAGGAGCGCGTCACTAGACTGGAAAGCCAAGTCACAGTGATTGGAGACCACTGAGAAGGTGACAGCTAGAGCACAAGTGCACCAACAAGCATCCTGAGACTAGACTGCCTGAGCAGATTGGAACGTTATTCCCAAGAAATTATACTCCACAGAAATTGCAATATATAATCTGGAATTCAGGAGGAACACTTACCTGAAATATTTTTTAAAAGAAAAGCCAATTCCTGGGATTTTCTTCTCCGCTGACACGCCCATCCCATCAGGTAAGAACCTTTGACTGATGTATAAATCCAAGATATGGCAGAACTCTTTGTAAAGCGTGCTGCTTCTCCATGCGGACACAACTGCTATCTGCCGGCGATTCCTTACACTACTGTTTTTCTTGTAGTTCCTATCACATGACAGTCTGCCCGACAAGGCTTTTAAAGCTATCTAGCCTATGTCCGCTTGTGCGGGGCCAAAAGAAAGGATTAACAGTAGTACCAGTGTGTATAAAGCCCCCTGTGCCCCTCACTCATTCAGTGCAGATAGCCAACACATGCTGACCATGTGATGCCTCCTCTAGTGAATTGAGCTTGTGTGCAAGCTCAGCCATCGGGTCTAAAAACTCTGGGTAAATCTCTAGAAATCTTCAGATTAACCTCTGGGGGTTTGGTTCAGAAGTTTCATGGTTAAGAATGAAACTCACATCCTTGCAAAAATGCCCTATCGATAACTAGCTCCTTCTAGCCTAGCTGTATTACCTTGGTGTAGACAACTGGCCATCATCAATGAATGGATAATCTGTTGTCATCCATTGGAATGGAAAATATATGCAATGCATGGCCCTAACATAAGTAGACCCCTTTATGCTTACGTGTAAGTCTAATACTTGCCTGCATCCAATAATGTTCACAGCAGCGAGAGTTTCTTTTCTCGCTCAGCGTGACAGAACATGGTATTTGGTTAAACTAATGTCACACTGTGACAAGAATGCCGTTGCTTCAGGCAAACAGAGAAAGGATTGGGCTCAGCGCACCCAGCAAATGGCACAGGCAGGAACGTTGGTGTCACGTCCAGGTGAATCCTACCTGCCGTCCAATGCATCCCAAAGTGAACAAAGCCTGGATATTTTCCCGCAGCGGGACATGTCACATGAGCATCATGATGTGTGCGTCTAAAAGCAGCTTACCCCTGAGCGTGAAATCATAACACAAACACTCTTTCCCCCCCTCCCTCTCTCAGTCTGGCAAGCGCTCAGGACACCGGGGTTATACAGGCACAGGCCCCTGCTTGCCTTCAGGGAATAGAGCCAGAGTCAGCTCAGGTGCTTTTGGATGGAGGGGGTGGGAGGTGGCCACAATAAAGGGAACAGTGAAAGTTAACATTACACGCCATAAGCTAGGCCTCAGAAGTAACAAGTGGTTGGGACATCCATGTGTATTACACTGTCCATTTTGCTCAGGTTGGTCACGCAAGAGGACGCCACAGCTAGCAGGTGCCATCGTTTACAAGCCTCAGAATACGCATTACCTTCCTTCCCCCTGGATGCTGACATTTCAGTGACAAGGAATACACGAGGTGCATCAGGTTTCTGACCGTCTGAAAAGTAAGTACACCCCAGTCTTGTGCTGATCATATCCAGTTTATATCTTTCTTGTAGAGAGCTAAACTTTGGGGTCAGGTGACTTTGCAGGAGTAATACGGTTATTATCTCTATAGGCAGCATGCTGTATCTGTATGGCATCTAGTAGTATTATAGCGTAATCGTATTCTTGACACAAATTGGTTTTCATACCCTGCAGTTGTATAAGCAGCAAATAGTAAGCGTTCAGGTCACCAGCGTGTCAGCTGCACAGACATTACAACTAACCTAACCGGATGTTTGTGGGAATCATACATACTATGTGAACTTGCCTTGGGCAGAAACTCCATTGCAGCAAACGCTGGACCTTCATGTAGTAGTATAGATAATTGTAATTGTCCTTATCTGTGATTTTTTTATGATTGCCTACAGCTAGGATGCTGTGAAAAAGGGGTAAAGCCAAAGTTGACTTCTGCCTTATAGATTCTGATGCAGGTTCCATCATAACTGCTGGAAGAAACATTGTTGCATGCAGAGTGTTTTCCAGTTCGAATTGCGGAATCCGACTGATCCCATTATAGGTTAATGGGGTCCATCAGGAGTAGTTGTTGTCCACTAAGTTAAGAATCCACAAGTGTCTCATTTTTATTATTTATTTATAAAACACCCTTAATTCCAGAGCGCATTTTTGGTATTCTGCTCCTATGATGGAAAACAGAAAACCTGAAGTGACAACCCTAGTATGAACCCTGCCTAAAGAGGGTATCCAAGCAGATAGATAGATAGATAGATAGATAGATAGATAGATAGCTACACATTGACTTTGGTCAGGTTGAATACAAAATATCTTAAAGCCGCTTGGTATCTATGTGCCCAATGTTTATTTGTTACTTGGTTAATCCACCTAGAATGTACTACTATGCCGTAGTACTAGCTGAAGTATGTTATAGTTTTATATAAGTAATATACTTTGTATTTCATTTATTTCACCTAAGACCAACGTCAGGCTCATGGACATTCCTTGATGCGGTCTTGTTCTTTTTTCAGTGGTGCTGCAGGTCAGCACAGATCGGGAAGAGGATTCGCACAGCAGGTCCCCGAGATGTACTCTGCTCAACTCTTGTTCCCATCGACTGGTAACTAAAGATGGACACAGCACCATTAAAGCTGTTGGGATCCAGGGGCAGGGATTGTCATACCTGCGTGACATTTGGGGGCTACTGCTTGACATGCGCTGGCGCTGGATGATGTTGGCCTTTGCTGCTTCCTTCCTGGCACACTGGCTCCTTTTTGCTGTTTTTTGGTACCTTTTGGCTGAAATGAATGGGGATCTGGCCCTGGACCATGATGCCCCACCAGAGAATCATACCATCTGTGTAAAGTACATAACTAGCTTCACAGCAGCCTTTTCATTCTCTCTGGAAACGCAGCTCACCATTGGATATGGCACCATGTTTCCAAGTGGGGACTGTCCAAGTGCTATTGCTCTGCTAGCTGTACAAATGCTGCTTGGACTCATGCTGGAGGCATTTATAACAGGTCAGACATTCTCACCTTATCCTATAAAATCTAATATATGTTGTAATTACTAAGACTTATATCACAACCTTATCGGCACAATTTTCACGTATTCCATATCTTTTTAACAGGTGTTTTTGTGGCAAAAATTGCAAGACCAAAGAATCGCACGCCATCAATTCTATTTTCAAGGCTGGCTGTGGTGGGCAGTCCAGAGGGAAAGCCATGTTTGATGTTCCAAGTGGCAAACACACGCCCCAGCCCACTGACCATGGTCCGAGTCAGTGGAATTCTCTACCAAGAGAGGGGGGATGGACAAATCCAACAGAGCAGCGTTGACTTTTCCCTGGACAGTCAGAATGGCAGCGTGGAGTGCCCCTTCTTCTCCTTCCCTCTCACATACACTCACAGTCTCTCTCCTGGCAGCCCGCTGGCGGCTTTACTACAACGGGAAACTCTATCTTCTTCAGGTCACCTGGAGCTTGTGGTCTGTCTATCTGCTACTCAGGAAGGCTCAGGTGAAATTTGCCAGAGCCGTACTTCTTATCTACCCAGTGAGATACTTCAAGGACACCGATTTGCACCGTGTCTAACACGCCGGCCTGAAGGAGGATACCGCATCTGTATGGAAACATTTGGCCGTCCACTGCCCGAGTTGCCACAAGCCTCACACAGACAGTCCTACAGAACTGAGCTGGAAGTCTGTGCTAATGGGCAAAGAGGGGACACCTTTCAAATCTGCGAGACTGGACTTGGAGAGTAAAATTATTCACACCAATGACTTTCCTTAGTCCCTTCAGCCATCCTCATTCCGATAACTATGCTGACGCTTCTCCAAAGGAAATTCACACAGGATATGAGGGTGCTATACTCAAGGCTCTTAAAGACTGGTCTGTTATACCTTACTAGAGAACACCAAGCTCTGTAGCCCCAACGTTACAACAGGGGTCTGTGGGACTCTGCCCACTTGCTAATGTATAACTGTAATAAAGAATTGCTCAGGGGAGTGACAGCACTCCAAGAAAAAGGCAGAGTGGGCTTAAGAGACAGCCGTGAGCTGACAGTGGACTAGCACTTATAAATGTACAGCCAAGCAAGTCAACTCAGATGCTAAAGTGCAAATGATACAATGGACACATTTGGGAAAAAGGCAAGTCAGGTTGTTTATACGCAGGAAGGGTTTTGTTTTTATCAGACTGTCCTTTAAATGTGGAGTGCACTGTATTTAGGAATACAAGACGGCCGATACACTCACACAGCGTAAAGTGCAAGAGGTACACAGTAGACGAGTGCAGGTACATTTATGTAGTGAAAACACATGCATGCTTTCTGGGCACCCACTAGTAAAGTAGTACACATCTGTATATGATAAAGACAGGCATATAATACACTCATGCAGGTAAGGAATATGCTAAAGTACACACACACACACACACACACACACATATGCACAACCTTTTCAAAGAATCAGACTTTGCACTTTTAGCAATCGCTGTACTAATCCTTAACAATTCCTAGCTGGCAGATTATGATGGCAGAAGAGGGCACGGACCCAGAAATGGCAGGAAGAGTGAAAGGGACTGCAGAGAGGCCGGCCATGCAACTCCCATTCAATATATTTGTGACAATAAACGTGTATAAATTGTGTGCTTCCAGTTAGTTCCCTGCTGCTGGTCAGTGTGTGAATGCAGAAAACTACATGGTGATACATGAGTAATCACAGCAGATGGCTGCCCAGTATAGGTATAAAACGCAGGCAATCCCTATACTAAATGCAGCGATGTGTGTATGCAATGTGTCAATGATAAAACACATGTATTGCTAGATACGGATTAACTAGACAAGCAACAACTATGCAGAGTTTAGACGATATTGGCCGTACGTGATCAATGGCAATGAGTAAAAGACGTACCATGTCTCACTATGAGAAAGTCTTTCACAAAACAATCATTTGTGTCATAGCTGATACAAAATCAAGGACTAGAGACTTTCAACATTTGCAACCTTGTCATCTTTTCATGCTTTGCCAGTCCGTTCACTAAGTAAAGGGCCACAAGTACCAAAATAGTTCCAATCATTTTGGTTGAAATTCAGTTTTGATTAACCTTAGACTAACATGTATGGTGTATGGATAGCTTAGTGTGTGTTCACATGTTTAGATTTTTGATTGTGGTTATTGAATGCAATATTTGTCCTTAATATATAATCAGCTCCTGGCTTTGTATTCTGTAAGTGCAACTAAAAACCTGAAAGTGAAAGTATGAACACACCCTAAAGACTAAACAGTCTGTGTACTTCAGAAAACAAGACATAACTAACAATTTAATTGTGTACAACTAGTCAGTCCTCCGGAGCATCAGCTAGTGGAAGGAACCTTCCAATCGGGATATTAAAGAGACTCTGCCAGTAGGTTAAGTCCTATCTGAGGGCAGCATAAACTACACACACTGAGAGGTCCTTGGTATTGATGAGGGCCTGCTCTCTCCAGCCACATACTTGCAGCTGTCTACAAATAATGTGTATAGGCAGACAGCTGACAAACAACAATCGGTTGGCAGAGTGAGCGCCATGACTCTTGTTCTCCAGAATCTAGGGAATATGGATAGACAGAATGATGGAAGTGATACTAGTTCTGTTCAGCATTTCTGTTATTAGTTTATGCTGTCCCCAGATATCCAATGACAGAGTCCCTTTAAATGGGTTGTCTGAAAGATAACCCTGTACATATGGACAGCATATACCCAAACAGGGAAGCAAGAACATCCAACCCCCCTCCCGCTCATTCCATCCCTCCTTTCTCATGAGCCAGAAAAGAGATCTGCTCTGACATACTAGAGCAACCCTTATATTACAAGGATGGCCACTTATTTAAATACCATGCACGAAAGACTACATCTCCTACAACAGCTCTCTTCACGGGGAACAGCTGTTTGCCAGGGGTGCTGAAAGCAAATCGCCCTAGGGCTGCAATCTGAAAGGGGTTGTGAATCTGTGAGACTAAATTCACACTCCAAACTGCTGAAACTATTAGACATTTGTTTGGCCATGGTAACCATCATATATCTTTATTATTCCAGAACATCAAAAAAAAGTTTTTATTTTTCAGTGTTAAGAGTCAAAGAGGCTTTCCAAAGGTCCTGACCTCCTGCAAGTTGCGGCCCTTCCTTACTTCCCCTCTCACCCCTGACCCTGCTTGACAGTCTCTCAGGCCTCTGCTTCCAGTTAACTGAAAATCAAGCAGGGCTAGGGATAAGAGGGGGGGGGGGCAAGGAAGAGTCACGGCCTTCAGTTCAGGAGCTTGAATAAAAGTGCTTTTCTACCATATGGAAGTCCAGACAGATAAATGAAAGGCACCATGTGTCTTCTTGTCCTAACAGCTATCTTGTCAGCATTGTGAACACCAAGTTGCAGCTGACAGATTCACTTTAAAGTTTTAAATTATTACAGGAACTTGTGTTATATAAATAGTAAAATGTATAAAATTTGTGCAGTTGCACAAAGCTGCACTACAAACAGAACAGGAAGTCTCAGCTTAGTTTAAGAGCTAGGGATGAGAAAAAAAAAACGGCAAGAGTTCAGGATTTTTCAATATAGATAGTAACTTGGAAAATTACCAAATATTCCTATAAAATGTTTAATGTTTTCTGATCACACATTCCCTTTAGGGTAGCTTCACACGTACCAACTCGGCTAGGTCCTGGCAGATCACTGTCAGTACATGCACGCAGCGGTCTGAACGTGTTGCCCTGCCGCAGCCACTGATTGGCCGGGCGGGAGAGCAGTACGCCGGGACCCCGTGCAGCGAGGAAAGGTAATGTATACAGAGCGGGAGCCGGGCGGCAACAGAAGGGGTTAAGCGGCCGGCAGAATTACATACACGCAGCGGTCGTTCAGACCGCGGTGTGTATGTAGTGAAAGTGATCTGCCAGGACCTAGCCGACTCGCAGCGTTATTAACGCTGCGAGGCGGTACATGTGAAGCTACCCTAAAGGAAATCTGTCAGGTATCTATCAGGTCCAGAGCTGCAGATAAAGGCAGATTTTATTTTTTTAATCAACTAAGACAAAAAGGTGGCAGTTGTTTTATCTCCTTTTCACCTATCCGCCTCACGTCCGCAGCTCTGTACCTGGTACGGAGCCGACAGATGTCTACAACATAAAATCAGACAAAGTCTTACCTGGTTCTTTTCGCGCTGGTTTTTCAAACCGCCGATCTCCTCTGATAGAATATAAAGAGACAAAATTCAGACAGGCAGAAAATCCCTTTGCAAATGGCATGCAGTGGTGCAAGCTGTTCTTTCTACTAGGTCATCCTCACATTAAAGCTGCATACAAGAAAAAGCACAATTTTTTTTTACAGGCTTCCCACTTAACACCATCTGGATAGCTACAGTCCATTTACAGTAGACATGTGTATTATGGGTTGGGACAGTGACAAACTACACAGATGTAAAAACTGAAGTGCATATTAATACATGTATGGATTTCAGATAACCCATCCCCTCCTATAACTTGTCTCTTTAAGAGAATACTAACATTCCCCTTGATATGACAATGCAGAAGCATCTTTTCTTATGACTCTACATTGTGCTGTTGTGCTCTTGAAGTACATGAATAAAGTTATTACGCCTCTTGTCAAAGAGGTGTATCCATAAAAACAGATTGTCCATTCAGAGCTGACAGCATCAGGCAACCTGGGGACACATCCTGCTGATACAGAGAACAATAAAACTCAGCTGTCAATGGATCCATTTATTTTAAGAACATGAGAAATGTATCATGAGTAGTGAGCTCAAGAACAAGAGGACACAGTCAGATTAGCTGTGGGGAAGATGAGAAGCAATGTGAGAAAATATTACTTTACTGAAAGTAGTAGATGCTTGGAACAAACTTCCAGCAGATGTGGTTGGTAAATCTACAATAACTGTAAACCTGCCTGGGATAAACCTATATATATCCTAAGAGCATAAGAAGGAAAATACTGAAAGGGGGGACTAGTTGGACCAAGTGGTCTTTTTCTTACGACATTCTTTATGTTTTTATCAATGCAGGGGGTCTTAATAAAAATGTAATTAAAAATGTAAAAAAGGGTTTACTAAATGGCATGTCAGAAGAGAGGATGGCTGGTATTTAAAGGGAACCTGTCACCCCCCGTGCCGGGGTGACAGGCTCCCGACCCCCCGTTAGAGCCCCCTATACTTACCTAATCCCGCCGGGTCCCGCTTCTGGAGGTGGTCGGGTGATGAAGATCTCAGCCGCTGCAGCCCGGCGCGCGCGCTGAGAGAGGAGTCCAACGCTCATAGAGAATGACGGAGCGCTGGACTCTCCTGTCATTCTCTATGGGTGTTGGACTCATCTCTCAGCGCGCGCGCCGGGCTGCAGCGGCTGAGATCTTCATCACCCGACCATCTCCAGAAGCGGGACCCGGCGGGATTAGGTAAGTATAGGGGGCTCTAACGGGGGGTCGGGAGCCTGTCACCCCGGCACGGGGGGTGACAGGTTCCCTTTAAAATTAAGCCAAGAAACTTTAATGTCACATTATTAACCACACTCACCGTTCTTCCCAACTCTGTGACCTATGCATTTCACGGGCTCCTCGGCCAAAGCCACTCTCTATTTCATCAAAACTTCTTTGGTAAAACCCACCTTCTCCTCTTCCTCTACCTTTGAGATAAAATAAAAACTAAACATTAAAGATAAAATCAAGCAAAGACTTATGGGATTTACACTGCGGGTCTTTTTACACAGCCCAATATGGTGCAGTGCAAGGAAGCAAGTGAGCACCAATCAGCGGCCAGGCAGCACAAACAATCAATATTATTTGTGCTGTCATTTGAATGTATTGCTAGATAGATGGACAGATAGATATTTTTTCTCCTCAGGGAAGGACTATAATGTACCCCGGAAAAAAAAAAAAAAAAAAAAAAAAAAAAAAAAACAGAATGTGTGTCTAGTGGCAGTCTGCACAAATAAGTGGCTGAATAGACATTTCCATTAAAGTGGTACTCTGGCACTTTAATATAATGCTGCCCAAGGGTTAGCGGGGGACCCTGAGAGACCACAGGAGGACACAAGGACAGAATTGGGGGGGAGGGGGTAAAAAAGTGATGTTTATTATTATGACAGCATTTTATTTTGAGTTTTTAAGTGGCCTTTAAGAAAAAAAAATTTTTTACCTTTATCTTTACACTCAGATTTTAAATATTAAATTAACTCTTCAATTGTATTTGAACTACAAACCAAGTGAGTCAGAATCACAGAAGTGGCACATATATTTCCATTATATGTTTTTGCATATAGGACCCACTCCTCGTTTTGGCTTACAAACTTTCATGCAAGATACAGAAATATGAAAACATCCTTAGGGTGCGTTCACACCTACAGGATATGCAGCAGATCTGCAGCAGATTTGATGCTGTGTTCAGTTATTTAAATGAAATCTGCTGCAGAAAATCTGCTGCAGATCCTGTAGGTGTGAACGCACCATTAAGGACTTACAATTGCTGCAAAGCCTCTCTAAACAACTCTCCATACCTCTACATCACAGTACTAGTATAAATATAAGGATATAGAACTATATGCTCTTCTTCATATGCTGTACTGGTTCCCCTCATCTCATAAGTGGATTGCAAATATTTCCTTCATGTGGACACATTAAAAAAGTAAGAATATATTGATGAAACGTTGTGAAATGAATGAAAGCAGTGTACCATAAAACAAACTACCCTCAAGCAATGGAAAATACTTCAACAAAATCTCATCCCAACCCTGAATAGATCAATTAAGACTCATGATATGAAATGCCGCAGCCAACTAGAGGACTGAAAAGTCTCTGTATGGTCACAACAGTAGTGCCAATGTGAGGGATTTGTGCTGTATCTACCACAGAACACGCTGGTCAACTATCTGACACAAAGGGATTATCCGGAGAAATATCCTAACATATAAAAGCCATTAGGGTAAACAAAAACATCAACACATCCGATGCAGTTACCCCCCTGACAGTCCTTGCTACTGTTCTTGGGACAGCAAACAGGATATGGACAGAAGGACGGGCAGTGTTAGAATAGCCCCTGCAGGGGATTGTCCGATGGTAAATACATGTGGTGTATGTTTTTCTGAAGTGTTAGGCTATGTTAACACACAGTATTTTCGCAACCAAAACCAGGAGTTTTGTTATTTTAAAACAATGGCCGTTGTATTGAAATAATGGTATTTGCCATTAAATGGCTGCCATTCACTAAATTGTCACAGTGTGTAAACATAGCCTTTCTGTGTTTTCAATCCACTCGTGGTTTTGGTTAAAAAATACTGACTAAAATATTGAGCAAAAATACTGTGAGCGCATAGCCTTAAAAAGTTTAGTGGATTTTTGTGCTATTAATTAAAAATAAAAAAAAGACACATTGCTGTTTTTCCTATTTTCCCCAATATCACAAAAAGATTACTAATGTAAAAACAAAAATAAAGCCCAAAGCAAAAATATCTGAATACTTGACTAGAGGAAACTTTATAGCTTTTAAACTCAAATGCTAACTGTATCCATTTACAACCAGCAAAATATGATTACCACACTGAATTATAATAAACGTAACTAAGAACCATAACAGGATTTTATGTTTTTAACCTTTTTTGTAGAATCGGACCATAAGTAAGCTGCGCAAGATTGGGTAAAGGTAAAAGGTCATGAGGTTCAAATCTATATTTAGAAAATCTTAAAATTTGACATACCTCGACCTCTGGAGGAACTCCGACCTCTAGGAGCCCCTACTACTGTTCCTCCTCCTCCTCCACCACCACCGCCCCTCCCCATAAGGCGCAGCACAGCAGCACTGTTGACAGACATTGAGAAATTTCTCTGTTGAAATAAAAAATTAAAAACAACTTGTTAGAACATAATATTAGCTATAGAACCACACACAGAAAGAGTGAGTGTGTGTGACATATATATATATTATTCCCACTTGAGGTAAAAAGCTGCCGGGGTATAAATGAATTATTTTATCAGGAAAAATCCTTTAACCCCTTCAAGACAGAGCCCTTTGATGGTCGGATGTTCGGGTCAAATTAATGCAATGTTCCTCCCCGCCTTTTAGGAGCCATAGCGCTTTCATTTTTCCATTTTTTGCGCCATGATCTCTAGTGTTTATTAAGATCATATTGGTGTAAGAAACATTTTGATCGCTTTTTATAAAAAAATTTCCGCACGCTACGATATACAATATGTTTATTTATTTTTAAAAAATATTTTTATTTTTGTAATGGGCAAGGGGGTATGTTAACCTTTTATTGGGGTGGGGGTGGGGGGTTAAAAGGTTTTTTTTATAACTTTTAAAAACTCATTTTTTTAATTACACTTTTTTTTCACACTTTAAAACATGCAATCATTAGATTGCATATACTGATCTATGGCCTGCATGGCTGCAGGGGTCCCGATCACCCAGTGACAGAAGCTTGTTCTGTAACTGAGTACCTTAAAACGATGAGATCGCTATAGATCACTGCGTTTAAGGGGTTAATGGCAAGCAGCTGCGGGATCGCATCTGCCTGTCGTTACCCTTGGCTCCCTGGACTCTGATGTGAGCGGGATCGCTCTCACTGCAGCAGTCCCGCACACATCAAAAGCTACTTCAGTCAGGAAGGTATATATACATTCCTACTGCTTGGGGTATGTGCTGTAGGATTGTATATATACAGATTACTGACAGGAAAGGGGTTAAACAGAAAAAAAAAAAACCTTGCTTGGGTGTAAAATAATAGAATACAGCATACTTACCTTCTCAAGTACGGCACTCAGATCAACCCTGATGCCTCCGTATGTTTCCTCTGATGACACGCTCTCCCTGTTGTCTACCTGTTTTAAAGCCACCACAGCCAATCAGGATGCAGTGGGTTCAGACCAGCGCCAGATTGAGAAGAGTGCGCCAGCCGGGGAGGTAAAAAGAGGCACCAGGATGGATAGGAGCACCGGTGAGTATAGTGTATTTTCTTACTACACACCACAGGAAGCCTGTCATTTTTCATTTTTGTTTACAATATTCTTTTACAAACCGGAGAAACCAAATAACCTGGCAGTGAATGTGGCAAGTCCCTCACTGCTTCCGCTTGGTCTGCGGGCAACCTTGGCGGAATAAAGGCTAATGTTTTACTATAATGGCAAATAGTGCAGAGCGAAAACTATTTGCAGCAGTCACACGGGATAAATGTTACCCTTGCAAATAAATCAAGAGCTGTCCATGACCCTTAGACCTTACCTGCTCCTCTTCAGTAAATGGAACAAGTGCCAAAGGTAGTAGGGGCTCCTCTTTCAAAATCGGAAGAAACTCTTTGTCCTGAAGATCTGAAGGAACCTAGAGCATAAAGAATTCCTAGTTACATCCATGCGTTTATATCTTTAACAAAAAGCATAAGCTGTAAAAGGTTATGTCCAGTTCTGCTCTGCTGTTATTTCTATCATTTTAAACCCCAACTTTTACAAAAAAAAAAAAAAATCTCATTGCAAAAGGAATGCAGGTTGATAAATGTTTGAGATGGAAAATTGTTTTACACTTGGTCTTGCTTCGCTCACATTTTCACCATGGTTTGATTAAAAATTCTGTTATGAGGTATCTTACACTAATGTCAGCAGTAGTAATGCACTACTGGGAAATACAGCTGCTTTCTGATCACATGATAACACCAATGCTGCTCAAAGAGAGTGAGGAGAGCAGCGCTCCAGAGGTATAAATAAGTAGGCTAAATGGGTAAAAATGGCAACAGAGATACGCTTTAAGGCTGGGTTCACACTACGTATATTTCAGTCAGTATTGTGGTCCTCATATTGCAACCAAAACCAGGAGTGGATTAAAAACACAGAAAGGATCTGTTCACACAATGTTGAAATTGAGTAGATGGCCACCATATAACAGTAAATAACGGTCATTATTTCAATATAACGGCTGTTTTAAAATAACAGCAAATATTTGCCATTAAATGGCGGCCATCCACTCAATTTCAACATTGTGTGAACAGATCCTTTCTGTGTTTTTAATCCACTCCTGGTTTTGGTTGCAATATGAGGACCACAATACTGACTGAAATATACCTAGTGTGAACCCAGCCTAAAGAGGTTATCCAGTTATCCATCCATGGCATGGCAACATGGCAAATTTCTTCCAGAGACAACACAACTCTTGTCTCCAGTTCGGGTATGGTTTGCACTTAAGCTCCATTCACTTCAATGGAACTGTGGAGCAAAACCTGCAACCAAACTGAAGAGAAAAGCATAAAGCCGAAACATGTCAACAAAGTGTCCCTATCCCGTGTACGGTCTCAGATTTGTTGAATAAAGAAGTCGTATTTTATACCACCTGAAGTGCTGGACTTTACTTCATGAAACTGGAGACAAGAGAGGTAAGTAGCCATGTTTTTCTAACCTTGGATAACCCCTTTAAAGGTTTTATCCAGGAATAGAACAACAAAGACAAGTTTCTTAAAAACCGGCACCACCTATGTCCTAAGGTTACATGTGATATTACAATTCGGTTCCATTCACTTCAATAGAACTGAAAGAAACTGGAAGAAAGCAGCTATTTTCTCATCCTGAATAGCCCCTTTTAGTTAGGAGACCACAAGGCTATTGTAAACAGAACTGCATTTTGGCATGTCCATGGTATCTTTTCATACATTGTCCCTAATATTGTGGGTTTTCGATGATAAATTTTGAAGACTTCCAAAGTAAAAAATTGGTGTTTACATCCCGAACAATCATTAGAATGAGCTGTGAAACGCATGTGGCTGTGTGCTTTATTTCCAGTCTTGCTGCAATCTCTGACATTGCAGGAGACTGGTTCCATCGTACATTTACGAAGGCCAGCTCCTGTAGTAAGACAGAAGGGTGAGGAGTGAGGCGCACAGCCGCACAATAATCCCAGCTCAACCTAATGATTCTTGGGGGTCTAAACACCAATTTGTGACGTTTGAAACGTTTTTGGAAATGGCAACTATACTTTCCACCACAAGTGATGAAAACCCAGGCATCCCAGCTGTAGCCCACAAACCTCCATAAAGATAAGAGTTAACGTTGTAATGCTCTCGCTTTGTGCGTTCTCAATATTGACTATTGGATAGATATAGAACAAGGTCAGCCTACAGTGGCTCAAAAAAGGGCAGCATACTACTACAAGTCTGTATCCCAAGTATCAGAAAAATGCTGTTCCACTGATAGGTGCAATGAAAGACTACAGCCATACATATGAGTCTTCTGTATTTGCGTAGGCCGTGCATAGACAGCAGCCTCTCAGTCACTATAGTGAACAATGTCACCATAAAAACACAGGACTCCTAAATATGGCTGCATTCCTACTTTGTCTCTATTTGCTAAAGAGCACAAATGTTTGGAGTCATTTGGCTACTAGAAAGGACCTGTAGCCCTCATAGGTTGCCTTTATGTAGGTTATAGCATTCTGCAGCCAGATTGACGTTAAACCATACCCGTCACTATGAACTGCCACATGCTCTCTACAGTTCGACGTAGATACATGGAGCTCATAGTGAAAGTCACCCTTTAAGGCCGGAGGGATGGATTCTGCAGGTTCAAAAGACAGTCAGGTAAATTCCTGCTCATTTAGCATGTGACCATACATTTGCTTCCAGACAGCTTAGAAGGATTTCCACACTATCAGGTAAAGGATTAAATATATTTTCCTGTAGTATTTTTCCACTTTTATTTTGAAGTATCACCAAAAAAATAATCAGACTATACCACCATGGCACATTCTTTGCAGGTGCGGGAGAAGCTGTGGACATGCTGTAATATTTGTTCCAATCAGAGCTGATCTGAGTTTTATTAGATCCAGTACCTCTGACCTAAATACTGCTCCCTGGAGATTAACAGAAAACAAAATGGATGTGTTTGTACCATAAAAGGCATCAACAAGGATTAAAATGCCGAATGAATGGGTTAATGAAATCTACAAGCCTACAAAGAATCCGTATTGTTATATATTTTAAAGCATACCTGCCACACTGAAGAACATGTCCCTGATCAGCAGAATAAGTGGGTGACCCCCCCCCCCCTCCCCAGCTCTTTGCCTAGGAGACAATGCCGGCCCCATAGACTTGCATTAGGAGTTTGTCCAGGTCCCAGGTTCTGGGTTAGAACATGATAAGTGTGTATGTACTTCACCCAGGTTGTTCTCCTGATCACATGCAGTCTGAACACTCACATGCAGGCCTATAAAACTTTTGATGTGTCTTTATGACACATCAAAAAATTTTCAAATGACAAGGTACACTTTAAAGTGACACTGTCACCCCCTTTGTGCATTCTGACTTCTCTACACAGGTGTAAAGGGTAAATTTAGCGGTTTTCATACCTTATTTTATATCATACGTCATGGTGCTTGTTCAAGTAAAAAGTCATCTTTTATCAACTGCAGATTATGTTAAGTGGGCGGGGCCTCGCGGCATAAGCGCCACTTAGCTCCGCCCACAACATCCCTGTTGGTCCCGCCCCCTCACCAGCCATTGGAACAGGCTAGCCTAAAGGCTAATGGTGCGTTTACACAGATTTATCTGACAGATTTTTTTAAGCCAAAGCCAGGAACAGACCAGAAACACGGGACGGGTCATAAAGGAAAGGCTGAGATTTCTCCTTTTTTAAAATCCATTCCTGGCTTTGGCTTCCAAAATCTGCCTGATAAATCTGCCTGTGTAAACGCACCATAAGTGGCGCTAATGCCACGAGGCCCCGCCCACTTAACACAATTTTCAGTATATAAAAGATCACTTTTTACTTGAACAAGCACCATGACGTATGATATAAAATAAGGTGTGAAAACTGCTAAATTTACCCTTTACACCTGTGTAGAGATGTCAGAATGCACAAAAGGGGGTGACAGTGTCATTTTAAGGATAAGTTTTTGTTACTTGTTTTAAGCTGGCCATGCACAAGATGAAAGTCAATCATTTCAGATAATAGGATTTCCCTACAAATGACACACAATACCATTATGCAGGATAAGTTAGTTTGTATGATCGGTGGGGGCTATGAATCCGCTTTATGGGGCTGCCACTCTCTGGTGGTGGTCAAAGCAGTCAGACCCCCCAAAAATTATACACACATCGCCAATCCTGTTCATAGCGACCAAGGAGGAGAATCAGTGTAAAAACATTTTCTGGCTGTTGCTTTTATAAGAACGTCAATCACACATGGCTATACGATTTTTTGGGCAGCCAAGTTTCTGTAGTAGACGGTTAGACATGGCACACAGTGAATAAAAACTTGAAAGACTAACAAAAAAAATAAAGTAAAAAAGTGGCAATATTTTGATCAAGGCTTCAAGCATCTTAACCCCTTCCTGACCAAAGGTGATTAATGCACAGATGTCCAGGTCAAACTGAAGTAATGCTCCTCCTCGTCTTCTAAGAGCCATAGCACTTTTCCCCCTACAGGGCTGGTTGGGGTGTAATTTTTTGCGTCATTATTGTTTTTTCATTATTTTTATTTAAATCAGCAATCCTGGTGTTTTTTTTCTTTTTCTCATTAACGCTGTTTATCGTGCAGGAACAATATTGATACATTTTAATAGATCAGACAATTCTGCACCCTATGAGATTATATATATATATATATATATATTTTTTTTTTTATTTATTTATTGGGGCATTTTTAGTGGGGGGGGGGGGTTAAATATGTTTTAAAACTTTATTTTTTTACACATTTAGAATTGTAAATAAAAGTTCCTTAGGGGACTTACATATGCAATGCTCTGATTGAATATACTGATTAATGCTATGCCATAGCATAGCATTCATCAGTATTATAGGTGATCTGTACATAGAGTTTGCCCTTGAGCAGACACTATCTACAGATCGCTGATCCAACAGAACCGAGGTAAGTGGTTTACCCCCGCCTGTCGGTACAATTGATTTGGACCCCCGCAGTATGGTCCCAGTCAGTCAGTGACAGGTCCTTGTCCTGTCACTGACCACCTTAAACAACGCAATCTCTGTGCATCGCAGCATTTAAAGTGATTAATGACAGCTAGCTGTGGGACCGCGGCTGCCTGTCATCATTCCCGGGTCTTGGGACAGTTATGTGTGCAGGGCCGATCGCATTGAAACAGCCCAACATACTTAAAAACCCCTTCAAAGTCGGGGTATGTGCAGCAGGAATGTATATAGCCGTTTGGCTGACGTGAAAGGGTTAATTACCCAGGCTTGTTTGATATGCTATTGTACTTTCTAATAAGCACCCACGGAACTAGAGTAGGTGTGTTTTCTTTGCCCTGGGTTATAATAGGTTGTTGTAGACAAGACTGTAACCAACAAAAGCAAAATGATGAAATTCCCCAACACAAAAGAAAGTAGACAAGTCAGTGTTACGGAATGCTTTTTGTGGTGGACAAAGTTTTGTGAGGTCATCAATATAAACATAAACCTACAACTGAATAACCATAAAATGCAGACATGACACATGGCTGGCTTACCTTATTGTCCTTTATATAAAGTGCTAGCATCTCTTCCCGGCCGTACCGATAGTCTGCAAGTTTATACTTTGGCAATGCTGGGGAGAGGGGTGGGGATATAACAGAGCCCCCACTTGACAAAGCCCTAAGCCTATAAAAAAAAAATATAAACATGTGGGACATGTCAGTACAATGCAGTACCCCTACATGGCACTAGTGAGCAAGGGTAAATATAATACCCAAGTCAACCACAAGCAACATGATTAAACTAATTATTAATTTTACAAAAAGAGTGGCCTCCCTGGGCTGATTACACATTACACTAGGACCTCATGAACTGTAGATTTTTTAAATAATTAAAAAAAACAAAAAAAAAACTAAGATTGATTCAAAGTGACCTGAAGAATAATTACATCACATACACAAAAAGCCACAGAGTATCCAGTCATAACTATACACTCACCACTCAGGGCCAAAATTCAGGGTCTGAGTCTCAGCTGTCATAATGCTTTCTGTTTCCTTTGTTTTTACAAGAGAATGAAAATCTGAAAGAAAGAAAAATGACTGATGAGAAGAAAAAAAAACATTCAAGATAACATTCAGTAATGATAGCTAAGGTTACAATTACAATAATACAAGCGGCACTAAAGAATTAGAGCAGTCCAGAGGATTCCTGGATAGAAGAGTGGCTGAACGCTCCTGTATAAGGCCCTATTCACACATCCTGTTCCTGTCCGCAATTGCGGATCCGCAATAATATAGGACCAATGTATTTCAATGGACCTATACACACATCCGTGTTGTGTACTGGGCTGCAATCCGTTCCGCAAAAAAAAAAGGACAGACCCTAGTACGGACAGTAACTGACACATCCAATACAACTCTATGGGGTCTGTATTTTACTGAAGCAATACGGATGCAATACGGATGCAATACGGATGCAATACGGACTGAATTTGCGGATTGTATACTGACTGAAATTTGCGGATTGGAAAAATATACTGACGTGTGAATAGACCCTAAGTCAGGGGTGTACAGCTCTCCTGGGATTTACACCTGTAGGACAATAGATTCTAGGAAAACAAGAAAAATATTGAGCGCCAATAAGCACTATGTAATAGAGACAACAATCCTCAGCTGATTGTGTCTTTTGGTCCCCACCTTAAATCGGCAGCCACTAACCATGGATCTCTATGTGTAATAGCGATGCATGGCTGACAGCTGACGATTGTGTAAGGATGCGTTCACACTAAGGAAAAGAGGAGGAAATTCCGAGCAGAATTCCAGCGTCGGACTCTGTTCGTAATTCCGCCTGCCTCACAGTCTCAATGTTAAATTTAGGGCGCCGGGATGAGAATTTGACATGTCAATTCTTTCAGCGGAGAGCCACAGAGAGCAGAGGTGCCCTGTACTTAACATTGAGACAGTGAAGCAGGCGGAATTCAAGGCGTATACAACTGTATACATTACCTCTTCATTCTCCCAGTGTTCTTCTGCCCTCTGCTCACTTCCCGGAGCCACCACTGTAGCGTCAGAGCGAGTCTCGGAACGGACAGGCAGGAACCGCTACAGCCAGTGATTGGCTTAGCAGCCTGTCAGTTCAGAGACCTGCTCAGAAGCTACAGTGGCGGCTCAGGGAAGCAAGCAGAGGGCAGAAGAACAATGGGAGCATGGAGAGGTAATGTATACAGTTTACGGCAAGGGTTGCACGGACATTGCTAACAAGGTCTGTGCAGCCCTTGCTAAATGATTATAGAGCTGTATATTAGGCTCAGTAAACGATCTAGCAAATGAGCTAGACCCTTTGGGGGACATGTTTTAACGGGCGTACAGGGATTTTTCGGCGGAAAGTGCCGATTTGCGCATTATTTTATTTACAAATCGTCACTTTCCGCCGGGTACGCCGGGGGGGAAGGGGTGTGAAGGGGGCGGAACGGAGGGCGCAGACTCCGCGCAATTCACCATCCGTTCCGCCAAAAGATACGTCGAAAACCTACTCCAGGCCTTAGCTGGCGTAGGTTTTCGGCCGTGCGCACCGGATTTATGTAGAGGCAGTCCGCCTCTACATAAATCGACGTAGCGCCGAAGATGCAGGGACATTTTTAAGTCTGGCGTACAAAACCGTCGGACTTAATAAATGTCCCCCTTTGTCTTTAAAAGCAAGACTGTATCCCCATGGTAATAACACACCTCTTTCAGGTTATGTCAGGTTGCTGGTAGGCATCATTCACACAACGGAATTGAATCATGCACATGTTTGCACATAATTGTTTAATTCCCTGAAAAACTATAGTGCAGGTCCTACTTTGGAACAGATCAGTGGTCAAAATGGATGTGTGGACGATTGAAATCAATCTTTTTTCTGCCAGTGAATTAGGGTCCTGATTCACAGGCAAAAAAAATAAAAATAAATGATGTGTGGATGATGAGGCCTAAGGCTGAGTTCATACGGAGTAAAACTGGCAAAATTCTCCGCTGCAGAATCCTGCCAGCCTCCGTGTCATACTGGTAGTCTATGGGGGGTGGCTAGCAGAGCATAACAGCCACGGCTGGAGCTGTAGAGAGCAGCAGAGAGCGGTGACTAGTCACTGGTGGCTCCCCATCCAGATGACTAGTTGCCTCTACCATCCTTGCATGGCGTAATAAATTATCTTCACCCCCCCCCCCCCCCCCCCCCCCCCTTTGTAACGTTACTGCTGCAGCCGAGGCTGGTACGTTCCACAAGCTGTTCAGTAGATCTATACTGTGCTGCTGGGAATCATATCAGCACAATTGTGCAGGCTGCTTCCCTTTAAGGTAATGTAAAGAGGTCACCAGCTGTCCTCTGCAATGTCCTTGCAGCATACAACTACAACAAGTCTACTGCCAAAATAAACCACACTATGCACACAACCCAGCAAGAAGTTATCCAATGGTGTACGTGTCCAATATTCTTCAATTACTTGTGCAACAGGTCGGTCCTGTAAAGACTAGCAGCAATGTCTGATATAGAAGGTGAAAAGGTGTTTGCTTTGAAAAGTAAATTTGCAGAGAATGTGGTTTGTGTTTCTATCCTGACCGGGGGTCTTCAACACCCAGACCTGTCTGGTAAGTACTGGGTGTCACAGAATTTAAGATTTCATTAAGCACAATGGCTCAGAGTTATTAGTCCAGGCTGAGAACCTTTAACATGGTCCGATTATTGCTCATCATCTGACTGAATACTTTATGCGGCCGTATATATTATCGCTCTCAGCCGCACATCTGCCTGTCTGAACAGTAGGTAATAAATGTGCTGCAAGTCAACTA
Organism: Dendropsophus ebraccatus; assembly: GCF_027789765.1. NCBI lineage: Eukaryota > Metazoa > Chordata > Amphibia > Anura > Hylidae > Dendropsophus > Dendropsophus ebraccatus. Next base: position 104,688,723 of record NC_091459.1, on the reverse strand, counting down.
CGAGTTTTGGCCCAAATTACACCAGATTTCTTGTGCAATAGCAATAGTAAATCTACCCCAGGGTGTTAGGGGATTGTGCAAACGCCATTTCCCTTTTTTTTCTTTACAGAATCTATAACCCGGACGCAAACCGCGTTTTCCTCATGTGATACGGAATCACCTATGTGGTTACACACTTATTCTTTCAATGTGACTTAACATTAAAAAAAAAAAAAAAAAAAAAAAAAAAAAAAACCTTCCAGTCCTGTCTATCCAGTCCTATAATTACAGGTGTATTGTACCTTGGCTAATAGACACTGACATTTCAGAAAAGTTACAACTTGTTCACAACTAGTATTTATATATTGTTTCCATTAGTGTTATAGGAGAATGTGAGGAAAGTAAAGTCCCTTCTCCAGGCTTTTGAGAATCCGTCATTACATCCCTTAAAAATAAAGATCATCTCTAAACCCCCCTCTAAAAACCCTAAAACAATGGGAATCAGCTATCCCCTGGAAAAGCGGTTCTCAACCTGGGGGTCGAACGACCGAAACACAGGGGTCCCCTAAAGCAATCTTCAGCTTCCGAGAAGTCGCGCTACCGTCTACAGCAGTGCTATTCAGCTGGAACGCACATCATTATGGATACGCGTTCCAAACTGAATGCCTGCGTGTAAGCGCAGACATGATTGCATCATACGTATGGGGCCTAAGGGGCGGGGGAAGCGGGGGGATGCTCCACAGTGGGCGTGCTTGCGGAGGGTTATCAGTGGGCGGATGCAGCAAGCGCCGGAGGAAAGAAGCCTAGGAGGCAAAGAGGCAGGAGAGCCTGCTGGTGTAAAAAAGGTTAAAGGAGAAGTCTGGTGAAAATTTTTATTTAAGTATTGTATTGCCCCCCAAAAGTTATACAAATCACCAATATACTCTTATTACAGGAAATGCTTATAAAGTGCTTTTTTCCCTGCACTTACTACTGCATCAAGGCTTTACTTCCTGGATAACATGGTGATGTCACAACCCAACTCCCAGAGCTGTGCGGGCTGTGGCTGCTGGAGAGGATGATGACAGGGGGATGCTCAGTGTCCCACCAGTGCCCTGTGTCCCTCAGTGTCCCCCTGCCATCATCCTCTCCAGCATCCCCAGCCCACACAGCTCTGGGAGTCGGGTCGTGACATCACCATTTTATCCAGGAAGTGACACCACCATGTTATCCAGGAAGTGAAGCCTTGATGCAGTAGTAAGTGCAGGGAAAAAGTACCCGTGATAAGTGTATATTGGGGATTTTCCCGTGATAAGTGTATATTGGGGATTTTTATAACTTTTGGGGGGACAAAACAATACTTTAATAAAAATCTTCGCCAGAATTCTCCTTTAATAAAGGTAAAAACAACACACACACCATACACACAATACTGTGTAAGTGTAAGGTGCTTTGTGTGTAATCATTACACAGTACACAAAGCACAGTGTGAACTACATCGGTCTTATACTAGAAGAGACCACTTTAAGATGTAGTTCTCACTATTCCCCAATGTATAATTATTATCTCCCAAATCTCCCACTATTTTCCCATATTCTGAATGAGGAAACTGCTGAAATCAGCAGTTTCCGGCATTGAATCTGCCTCATATTGACTTCATTGTGAGTGTGACGGATTTTGTGGAAGAGAGCTCCCGAGAATCTCGGTTTACCACACAATCCACCGCAGCCTCCTGCGGTTTCCAACACATTTCTTCCTCTCCAATTTAAGTCAATGGGAGAACTGTATTGCGGGGTCACGGCATTAGAAAGGTTGAGAACCACTGCTCTAGAAGGAAACAAATTGTCTCTAGCGCCACCTATAGCCAACTACCCTGCATGTCCAACCTATTACAGAACCTTAAATCTTGTTGAATCTATAAAGTGATGCCTTTTATAGGACAGGTTCCCCTATGACATTTCTAAATCGAATTCCTTCTCACTGTATCTAAGTGACAATCGCTGCTTGTCTGGGACTAGAAAAATGATCCCATCACATAATCCTCAGTCACCAGAATAAAAATGATAGTATGTACATCTCGCCACACAGACATGTATAATAGCCACATTATACAATGCAGTCTTTGGGGCAGACAGGTCTCATCATTGTTCACTTGTAGCCATAACATAGACATAAACGAACATAAAGTAAAACCTTCTGCAAGGTCCCCAGAGGCATATGAGTAAGCTGTACAGGTAATAGGCACTCACCCCTGCCTGTATGATGATGTGTTATCACTTAATAACCGCAAAAACAAGAAAAGCCAGTGACAGAGAAACCACCACAAAATACATATAGGTGTTATTATAACAAGGACTGTGTGCTCCATACAGTATTTCCATATGTAAATCTGACTAACCTCACCTCTCACGTACAACTATGGCCATGTCTGCTGGGAGACACCCAATGGCCAGAGGCACAGTATACCGCAGTGTGTGTGAAATGACAGTATATAAGTTTATTAAACTAGTCTTCCTCATGCACCCACTGAGCTCCACAGCTTGGCCATTGTGCTGCTGCCTGCCGCAGATAACAATACACTGGAGTGGGTCCCTATCGCTGACATCTGACACACGCCTAGTTACAAAGTAGTAAGCGTACGCCATCCTAAATCATGGTGTCAGGAGATAAGGCGGCCGTCTGCCGCTCAGCTGGAAGGATCTGCTCCAATATCAGGTTTAAGGCACTGAATGTATACAGTTGTTTGCCTACATAGGTGCTTTTTGCGTCATTGATGACCATGAAAAAAAAAAATGGGACATTCACAGAAACTGTTTAGCTATTGGCATGCTGGCTTGTAGAGTGACATATATGCTGAGACTAGAGCCTAAGCGGACGTGGTGCAGACATATATAAGCTGAAGGAGTACCCACACCTGACCAGTATGTGCAGGCGGTAAACCAGGGATGGGGAACCTTCGCCCTCCAGCTGTTGCAACACTACAATTCCCATGATGCATGATGGGAATTGTAGTTTTGCAACAGCTGGAGGCACGAAGCTTCCCCTTCTCTGCTGTAAAAACCAACAGCTGACATTGCTCTTTGGGCCAGTTAACACTGAGCAAGATCGTCGGAATTCCGCGGCGGCCATTTCCGCTGCAGAATCCCGCCGTACGCGGTGTGCTGCTGTAAGTAAATGGAGAGGGTGTGCGCTCGTCCGCTCCCTCTCCACTCCGCTCAAAGAAGTAACATGTTAGGCTACGTTCACACGTAGCAAAACTAGCGGAATTCCACTAGCCTCCCTCTCATAATGGGAGTCTATGGGAGGCGCGCGCTGCTGCTCTCCCTGCGCTGAAGAATGAACATGTTCACTCTTCAGCGCGGAGAGACGCTGTGAGAACAGCAGCGCGCGCCTCCCATAGACTCCCATTATGAGAGGAAGGCTAACGGAAATCCGACGATCTTGCTCATTGTGAACTGGCCCTTAATGGCCAGAACTGGAGATAACTCTGGAGCCGGCAACTTGAACTCCTTAGATGTGATCATTACCATTGAAGGAGATGAATCGTTTCAACCGAGGTGCCCCAAAGTCAGATAAGTACCCCAGGTCTGCCCACATTTACTCATTATGGATTTACTTAATGCATTTGCTAGAAGTGTGTTCCAAACACCTACTACTCTTTTGAAAAACACCCACATAAACATACAGAGGGGGATTTATCAAACATGGTGTAAAGTGAAACTGGCTCAGTTGCCCCTAGCAACCAGTGAGATTCCACCTTACATTTTCCAAAGTCTCTGTAAAGAATGAAAAGTGGAATCTGATTGGTTGCTAGGGGCAACTGAGCCAGTTTCACTTTACACCATGTTGGACACATCTCCCCTAAAATGTATACACTGGATGTAAAATACACCCATTGTTAAAATCTAGCTTTTATATTAAACCTTTTCAAAGAATGTTTGTTGATGTATTACCTAGTTTTTAATTTTATACTGTATATTTCAAAATCCTGAAAGTCTTGTAGTTTCCATTCTGGCCACAAGGCCTAAAACTAAGCTGAGACTTCCTGTTCTGCACATTCCCCAGCAGTGCCTCCTTATCACAGACAGGGGCACAGTGAACAGTGTATAGATAACAATAGCTATTGCTTACACCCCCTCTCTGTAGAATGACCTCTATAAATGTCATTAAGCATGCCCAGAAGTCTCTCATATTCATCTGGATGAGGCAGGTCCTGTCTATTGTGCCTATAGTCCATAGGCCTTGCTGTCAAGTATCTCATGCAGGATGGCAGCCTCCATAATGTATAACACAAAAAAAAAATCAAGATTTATCTTCTAAGAGTATAAAAGGCTTCTGTGTCTCAGACTTGTCTACCCTTATGCAAACCAAGTCCAATTCGGATCTGTTTCAGTATGCAAACACTGACACTTTGCATGGCACTTTACAACCACTAATGGTTTGATACATCTCATCAGATACTGCGGTAATGTTCTGCAGCTTATAATGAGACCTGATAGAATTACATTATGGAAATGTTGTTGATGTTTTTAGATTTCTTACAAGTCATACAAGCACACTACTGGTCCATTTTTAAGGGGCACTCTGGGGTCATTGCTCTTTTTAAGACAAATAGAGTTTCATTGTCGTTTATAAAAACTTTTGATCGGTCCAGGTCAGTGTGTTCAGATCCATACCGATCTTGAGAACCAGCCAGGAGAAGACTGTGTTAAAGGGTTTATCCAGCGCTACAAAAACATGGCCACTTTCCCCCTAGTGTTGTCTGCAGTTTGGGTGGGGTTTTGAAACTCAGTTCCATTGAAGTAAATTGAGCTTAATTGCAAACCACACCTGAACTGGAGACAACAATAGGGAGAAAAGTGGCCATGTTTTTGTAGCGCTGGATAACTCCTTTAAGGTGGTCCTCTCCCGGACCTAAGTCACATGATGAGTCAGGCTTTAATGTAAGTCTATCGAGCCAGACCCTCACTGACAGAGCAGGGAGTGGACCTCTCCCTGATCTTTCTCGTGATCAATATGGGTCTGAACACTAAGACCCAGACCAATCAAAACTTCTGATAAGTCTCTATGACATGTCAAAACACATTATTCTTACATTTATCTGCAGGGTGGGTGATAAAAGTCCCCCACCAACCACAACAATGGAGGTCATATGTCAGCTGAGTGAATGGAGCACCAGCACGCATGCTTGGCCTGCACTCCATTGAAAGTCTGATCGCCAGGACACCCACCGATCCTGAGGGTTATCCAGGCTTAGAATAACATGGAGACTTTCTTCCAGCACCTCTCCTCTCCTCAGTTTTGCAGCTCATTTCTACTGAAGTGAATAGACCTGAACTGTAATACCACATACAACCTGAGAAAAAGGGGTGGTGCTGTTTCTGCAACAAAGTATCTGTGCTTTTTCTAATCCTGTATTCATATCTGCATCATAGGTTCTGTCAAATTTTTGCATCAAATTTTTGCATCAAAACAGTGTAAGTCATGTCCTGTTGTCAGTAAGGTTCATCATGCAACAGATCCATCACAGCAGTGGTGTGAACAGAACCTAAAGCCAGCAGTGAAGTGTTCAGCATACAGCAAGCTGAGAGAAGAGACAACAGGTCACACACAGAAGGGAGGTTTTCTGTAACCACTGGACATAACTTGTACAGATGGATGTGTTTTACTACTTCTGCACAAGGGCATGAAATATAACATTTCCTCACAGATTCCATCCACACAGAACGATGTGCGGCATCACCCAGTGTCACTTCTGCTGAAGACACCAGCGCACATGATAGCTGAGGATGAGGAAGATTATCCTGCACATTCATCTGTACAGGTTCTTAGTGTAAGAGATAAGGAGCCGGGCAGATTAATGATATCACAGCAATGCTCGGATTAATAGGGACTTATTGCCCTTAGCACCACTGACATGATAATGTGCAACGTCTTAAGTACAGGGTCCTTGTTACCATTAGGACAGCCATACTCTCCTACCCCACACTTTTTCTTGTGAAGCTTTAAGACTTTACTATTATTATTGCTAACTAAAGAAGTTTTTTTCCTACCTCTCCAGATGCCAAAAGCCACAGAAGATAGGTAGCATTGACCTACCAGAGCCACCCCGGCACCATCCACATTGATCACACGATATTGGAGGGCTTCAGGTTTCCACATCTTTGACATTGGGGGGCTGCTTAGTTGGCAATGTAGTCATTAATTTACATACTGCGCACAAAACAGGGACGGAGGATCTGACAGGTTCTTTTAAAGGGGTTATACAGCGCTACAAAAACATGGCCACTTTTCCCCCTCTCTTGTCTCCAGTTTAGGTGTGGTTTGCAATTAAACTCCATTTACTTCAATGGAACTGAGTTTGAAACCCCACCCAATCTGGAAACAAGAGAGGGGGAAAAGTGGCCATGTTTTTGTAGCGCTTGATAACCTCTTAAGTCTTCAGACTACCAGACCCAAAATTTATTGTTCATGATAATCTTTTATCTCTGAGGTACTTGGACACGGCTGCACGCTACAGAGCGAGCAACGACCCAGCTCCCCATACCACTACAAATGGAGGAAGTGATAAGAATACATGATGATTCCGGCACACCGCCACACAACGGCTTTACTGTGGGCAACCCCAACATTCCCAAGTAGCTTATCAATCAATTCTGGAGTGGCGTGCTACAAGTAGTAGTTATGGCCATCTACACCAACCGCACATTGTGCTCAGCAGTGAGGAGTGGAAGACAAGAGTGACATGAAATCCAACATGTCCATGCGTCCCCCAACATCTGCAACGGAGGGTCTACAGTCAGGAAGCCCCTATATGCCTTAATGTATCCTCCTGCTTGATCTGACATTAGAAGGTGAGCAATGCTGCTGGCCATTGATGCTTAAAGGGATGTTTGGTGTCTGGGAGGGGGCGGTGCAGAATACTGCATACTATTGTACCTTACAGTCTGAATCATAGGACAGACCTTATATTGCTTTATTATGTAATATATGCATTATTTCTCGTAGTCCTACATCTATTTTGTTTTTAATATGTATTTGTATGTTTTTTGATGGGACATGAGGTCAGAGGTTACAGGAGGTGCGGCTAATTTTTTTTTATATACCTTTCTCCTTTGGCAACAAGGGAGATTATGCATAAAGACCAAAAGGTCAGAAATGCGTCAGTCTATAGAGTGTCAGCGACACTCTATAAATGGCTCAGGTTTTGCATGCTGCCGGGGAACGAACATTTTATTGTGAGACCTGAAGTCTCTCCTGGATCTCGGTCTATGGAGCCTGGTACAGACAGCGATGGCGGAGCAACACACACACAGGAGGAAAATGGGTAAGAGACATTGTCTATTCTGGAGGATACGTAGAAGATGATAAAGGGAGCAGGACTGGATGAGACGGATGCTCCTGAAGCCGTCTGGAGATTATGGGAGTTGTAACAGATGGAGAACCACATATTGGGAACATTGTTATCCATATGGCTTCACAGATATGTCTATGCCTTGGCTCAGTATCTGTGGCCCTCCACTGACTGGTAGACTACAACTTGCAGAACACAGCTTCAGACATTCAAAGCATGCTGAGAGTTGTAGTCTTTCCAAATTCAGTGTGCACCATCAGGCTCCATGGAATACACTGAAATCCTTCTTTTCTGATATAGCTGGCTTTTAGGGTAGCTTCACACGAACCACATAGCAGCGGATTTTCTGCTGCGGATCCGCAGCAGATTTGACTAAATGTATGAACGCAGCATCAAATCCGCACTGTCAAGTCTGCTTCGGATCCGATTTGATGGTGCAGATTTGATGCTGTGTTCATTCATTTAGTCAAATCCGCTGCAGTTCGGTACGTGTGAAGCTACCCTGACAGTATAAAGTTATAGCTACAAATAGGCAACCACAATGGCAGGAATAAACAAAGTGTGAAATGTGTTCCGTGAAAACACCTTAACAAAATGAATTAACCTTTTCATAATTCACTAATAAATCAAACTGGTTTCCACTCCTAGAACATGGGTAATCTGTGTGTAAAGATTATTTATTCATTGTAGATGAATTCATGGGAATGGTTCACAGCTCAGTATGTACACATTTTATCTTTACTGTATCTTTATTGGAATTGTAAGGTTTCCGTGTTGTAGTTCAGCGAATTGTGCGCCAAAAATATGAACCCTGGTTGATTATGACCAGGAAATGTTTTTAAGCATTAGGTCCCAACCCTTTTTGGTTTGTTGGAAAAATTACATTTTACAGGTGAAAACGTTTGAACTGTATGGTGAAAATGAAACTCACTATCATCTTGCAGGGTTTGGTTTCAGTTTTCACTAGTGAAAACATCTTGTTTAGTTCCCACACTGTAGTTGTGGCAAATATATGTAAGGCCGGGTTTACATTCATCCGGCTGCAGAGTTTGAAAAGTTAAGTTTATGAACTGATCACATTCATTTCAGTGGGACAGTTTAAAGCAGGGGTGTCAAACCCAGGCCCTCCAGCTGTTGCAAAACTACAATTCCCATCATGCCTGAACAGCCAAAGCTTGAGCTGTCCAAGCATGATGGGAATTGTAGTTGTGTAACAGCTGGAGGGCCCGAGTTTGAGACCTGTGGTTTAAAGCATCCAGTGTGCTAAGAGTGCTGCCGGATCAGCGGACAAACCAAACGTCAGAATGTGTCTTGCAGCGTTCCACCATCCGGCCTGCCCGTTGATGGAAAAAAAAAACATAGAAAGCCGTATGACAACTGCTGCCTTTTTGGCATCACTTGTGTACGGTTTCTGAAAAAAAAAAAAACCTAGCAGATGTGAGTGATGTAAACCCAGTCTAAGCCCCCTCCCCATGTTTCTGTACCAAGTAGACCTCAAGATTCACTGAAGTTACAGCAGATGGCCATCTCACTGAATCCCAGGATACACAGGTCTATACAGGTGTCATCAGAGTTTATATGCCTCATCCACAGATGATATCTGCACAGCAAAACAAAACAATGCACACACTCCATCCCACAGGATCATATCTCCAGGAGAGGATTTTAAAGGTGTTATCCAGCGCTACACAAAAATAGCCACTTTCTTCCAGAGACAGCCCCACTCTTGCCTCCACTTTGGGTGCAGGTTCTGAAACTCAGTTCCATTGAAGTTAAAGGGGTTATCCAGCGCTACAAAAACATGGCCACTTTTCCCCCTACTGTTGTCTCCAGTTCAGGTGTGGTTTGCAATTAAGCTCCATTTACTTCAATGGAACTGAGTTTCAAAACCCCACCCAAACTGGAGACAACAGTAGGGGAAAAGTGGCCATGTTTTTGTAGTGCTGGATAACCCCTTTAATTGCAAACCACACCTGAACTGGAGACAAAAGTCATCCTTACTCTGGAAGAAGGTGGTCATGTTTTTGTAGCACCTTTAACGCTACTACTTGTACCACATAGCGAGGAGCCTGACACCAGGAAATCAAAATCTAGTGATATTGGGTGAGTGCAGTCAGACCAGTAAAGGTTTCCTATAGTTCTAACCATGGCAATCCCTCTTAAAAGGATACATATTCTTATGACATATCAGAAGCTTTTATTGCTGGGGGCCCAGGTGCTGAGACCACCACCAATTGCTAAAAGGAAGGAAGAAATGCCCTCAGCTGAGCTATAGTCCCATTAGTAATGGATAGGAACTCTTGCAGACATCCTGCGTACACCTCTAGCGCCACATTCTGGAAGATGCATGTAAACAGTACAGACTTTGCTAGTGCATTCAATAAGAAAACACATGAGAGAGATATTTTGAGACATAAAACGGGTGCTTAGGTCTCAAAATACAAGACATAAAACTAAATGAGTGAACACTTGCATGCTGACCAGACAAGTAAATTGCCGGATGGTACATAAGTGGGTGGGTCTGCGTTCCTCCACTCTTCCTAACTGAAGTCGTCCTAGGTTCCCCTTTATATGATGTTTGGTTTTCTGTATAATGTGACGCTCCACCTTCTGTAACTCAGCACTTTTCAACTCTCAACTGCTCACAGTTCCATATAGGAGACAAGGAGAAGAGGTGAAGAGGATATCCAGACTATAAAATGGCTTCCCCTCAAAATAGGCCTTATATATAAGCTAAGCGGGGGTCTGACTGCTGGCCATCAGAGGGAACCTGACTAATGTTTACATGGGCCAAAGCCTGGTTCACACTTGCAGCTGTCAGACTATCTATAGCGGTGGAGCAAAGCATCGCAGTATAAGGGTACAAACACACACAGCAGATACGCAGCAGATTTGATACCGTGTTCAGTTATTTAGATCTAATCTGCTGCATATCGCAGCAGTAAATACGCAGCGTATAAGCCGTGTGTGTTTGTACCCTAATGCAGTTTTTTTTCTTATAGCTGCAACTTCTTTGCAGAAAGCAAGTGCAAAGCCTGGTCTGTGGTCAATGAAAATCCAGGAGAGGCTGCAGCACTGGAGCGCCTGATTTGCCGGGAGTTACCCCCTCACTCATCTCATAGTCAAGACCGATTCTGAGAACACATCAATTTGTTTTGCTTTTTTTTTTAACCTGTCACTTAAAAAAAAAAAAAAAAAACTTTTGAAGTGTCAAAAGTTTTAGTTGGTTGGGTCCAGGGCAGTGCTAACAATTGGTGGGGGGTGAACACCCAAACTCCAACTGAGAAAACTTTTGATAAGTTTTTTTTTTAATGTGACAGTAACACTTTAAGGGTAATATTCTGGTAATACTGGCTGCATAACCTCAATGTGATCATGGAAGCGCAACGCAACAACTAACAAAAAAAATATCAATCTGTAATGGATTCTTGATTGCAGACCACACAGGTCCATTGACCTCGCATGCAACTGAGTTTTGTTTTTTTTTTGTAAAAAATTGACATACAATATTTTGGTCCTGCGACCACGCTGACACATAACCCCGGCCTAAACCTTATGGCAGCGTCCCCCAACCTGTGGCTCTTACACTATAGCAAAACTACAACTCCCATCAGGAAATCTAAGGCTGTCACACCTGATGGGGGTTGTAGTTTTGCACCAGCTGGTGAACACTCTAAATCTACCACCCACTATGATCTAATAAGGGGGAGCTCTATCCCCGGCCATCACCTTCTGCATAGTACGAGGGGTCTGGCAGCCATCCCCATAGCCGAGCACGTCCGCTGTGCCCATGCTGTGGTGGGCAGTTTATGTGCAGACAGGTGACAGCTGGGAATTCCATGGGGCGTACAGGGCGGAGGGGTCACCATCACTACATGGGGCACCTCACAAGTTACACAAAGTTTCTGCTGCTCTCAGTACTTGTCACACAGTATAAGGAGAGGGGATAATATACAGAACATGGAGGCAGCGCTGATAATGTGATATAGAGCTGCAGGTATGAGTGTATAGGAGGTATACAGGGCTGTGCAGCAGGATACAGTATATACAGGCAGCACATATGCTTCCCCGAGCAGTGCAGCACAGCAGGCAGCACATGTGTCCTCTCTCCGGCTGTCTCCATAGACATTGCTGCCGCTCCGCCGCCCTCCCTGTATCCTCCCCCCTCCTAGGAGCCAGCCCCGGCCCCGGGAGCCCCGTCAGCCGCCCGCTATCACCACCACTGTACCTCTCTCAGCTTCTCACCCGAAGCGAATCCACAAGCCCAACAACACAAGATGGCTGACGCCACGCACCGTCACCTGACGACTCCACGCCTCGCCTCAGCAGTGACAGAGCAGCGTGCCCGGCCAGCGCTACCACCAGCGAGTTCCGTGTTGTGCAGCTAGACGGGACACTCCACGTACAGCTCGTCACTGCAGCCTGCCGATCACGTGACGGCTCCCAACTCTCCCTACAGCGCCGCGGCAGCCATGTTGGATGAGGGCAAAACCCGCCCGTTCACATCATTTCCTATTATGGGAGTGATCTCCTCGCGTTATTTCAGGAACTTATAGGTTTTTTTTTTTAATTCGTTGTATACTTTTTAATTACAGTGAGAAAGTGGTGACTAGAAGGCTGTACATGACGTGTCAGCGGGGGGTGCGGTGTGAACATGGAGAATGACTAAGAGCAGACGTGAGGGAGTGGACCCGGCGTGTCTGAACACAAGTTATTGGCGAGGTTTTACTGCTGAAGCTTGGCAGCGTACCCAGTGTGCCAGCCCGGTGCCCTTTTAACCCTTCACAAGGCAGACAGCTTTCAGCTTTCCTCCTCAACTTTTAAGAAACTTTATGGAGTTTGGGGTTTTTGTGCAGGTCTTACATATTTGTAAATTATTTCTATTTAAAAAAAAAAACCTCAATCCTCTTAGTACTTATCAGCTGCTGTATGTCCTGCAGGAAGTGGTGTATTGTTTCCAGTCTGACACAGTGCTCTCTGCTGCCACCTCTGTCCATGTCAGGAACTGTCCAGAGCAGCAGCAATTCCCTATAGAAAACCTCTCCTGCTCTGGACAGTTCCTGACATGGACAGAGGTGGCAGCAGAGAGCACTGTGTCAGACTGGAAAGAATACACCACTTCCTGCAGGACATACTGCGATTTTTTTTTTAAATAGAATTCATTTACAAATCTGTCTAAATAATTTTTCTCCAGAGTACCCTTTTATGTTCAGGAAAGTCTGGGTCAAGGCTGGGTTCACACTATGTTTTTGCAAAAACGGATGCAATTGTGTGCATCCATCTTGACCCAGTTTTCCATTGACTTCCAGATCACACAGAATCTCAGCTAACATTTGAGCCAAAAAAGGCTATTGGCCAATAATGAGCTGAGATTTAAAGTGGATCTGTCAGCAGGAAAACAGAGGAGTAAATAAGTTAAAGCTGTACCCCGGCAAAAATCTTTTTCTTTTAAATAAACTGGTTTATGAAAGTTATATAGATTTGTAATTTAGCTCTATTTAAACATTTCCAGTCTTCCAGTACTTATCAGCTGCTGTATGTCCTGCAGGAAGTGGTATATTCTTTCCAGTCTGACACAGTGCTCTCTGCTGCCACTTCTGTCCATGTCAGGAACTGTCCAGAGCAGCAGCAAATCCCCATAGAAAACTTCTCCTCAGGACAGTAAGGGCCCTATTCCACCGGACGATTATCGTTAGCATAACTGTTAACGATTAACGATCTCAAACGACCGCTATTGCGAAAGACCTGAAAACGTTCACTCATTTCCATGGAACGATAATCGTTACTTATGATCGTAATTGCGATCGTTTCTTCTTCCGTATTTATTCGCTATTGCGTTCGTATCTATTGCGAACGACCGAACGATGTCTTATTCAATGCGAACGATTTGCGAACGAGCAACGATAAAAATAGGTCCAGGTCTTATAAAGCGATCAACGATTTCTCGTTCGGTCGTTAATCGTTAACTGCATTTCAACCGAACGATTATCGTTTAGATTCGAACGATTTAACGATAATCTGAACGATAATCGTCCGGTGGAATAGGGCCCTTACTGTTCCGGACAGAGCTGGCAGTAGAGGGCACTGTGACAAGTAGACTTCAGATTTTTAAATAGAAGTAAATTTTAAATCTATATAACTTTCTTAAACCAGTTGATTTGCACTTGCGCCTTATTTCAGGGACATACCTAGAAATGTCTGGGCCCCTTAGCAAATCTTTGATTCCACCACAATCAATCAAGCCATCAAGTTTAGTCATGACCATATTTTACATATTTATGAATGACTGGTAATAAATTAATCTAGATAGATTATTAGGGGGAGTATTTTCAGCTGACTATAGTTAAAGCAACAGTGCTATTATAATTACATACACATATCTCCCCAAGTGCACAAGTGACATCCCCCTCTAGGTAACCCCCCCCCGGTAGTGTATGTAGTATCCCCAAGGTTATAGGCAACCTACTGTAGGCAGTCTCCCTGCTTGTTGTCCCCCCTGAAGATAGCATATGGTAGGCACCTCCCCTGTGTAAAAAAAAAATAGTCATACTCCTCAGCTCTGCAGCAGTTCTCCAGGACCTTCTCTCCCTGTTCTGCAAGTGACGTCACTCGGGCACTGGAGCACTGAAAGTGGATAGGAGCGATCTGCGAGCGGCACAGTGCTGCCTTTGGCCACAAGAGTGGTTGGCAGGGTGGGGAGTCTATGGCTACTTGCTTTGTCGTCACAGCACTACATTTAACTGCAAGTACTCGTCAGAAGCGCTAACAGTGTCTCCAAACTGCGTCCCTCCAGCTGTTGCGAAACCACAACTCCCATCATGCCTGGACAGATAAAGCTTTGGATTTGGCTGTCCAGGTATGATGGGAAATGTAGTCTTGCAATAGCTGGAGGGCCGCAGTTTGGAGACCCATGAGTTAAAGGGACATTTGCAGCACCCAGGAGGCCAGGGCCCCTGATGCAGTGGGCCCCGTAGCAGCAGCTATGGCAGCAGTTACGCTCCTGTCTTATTTGCATAATAACATACTGTAAAAGCTTTAGACAAAGACATAAAAATGATACTGGAACTTTTTCCACAAATTTATATGTCAGCGCACTTGGCTCCTCCTGCTCTATAACATGCTGCCTGCAGATTAGAATGCAGTTTCCATATGACAGGATCCCTTTAAATACTTTGGCTGCCTGCAGCTGTCACAGTTGGGAGCTCATTGCATACCTATTATACAACTATCACTGACGTGAATAGGAGCATGGGAAATGCATAAGAAGCCGGCTCTTCTATGCAGATGCTCCCAGCAAAAGTTATGGGGTCCGTACAATGTTAGGAAGTTAACTTAGGTGACAACAACAAAAGATATTACCCTGCAGTCTACACTGATGAGAAGTGTGTGGTTGTGTTGTTGTATATAAAAACACTTGTCTTCTAGCTATAGTATTATTAGATCTAGCTATAGTAATATTACTGTAATCTTAGGATGTAGTAATTTGTAGTCTATAAGAAGGTGTCGAGAAAATGTGTGATTGTAATTGTAGATTAGTGCACAGTCCAAAGGTTCATTGCTCTGTCAGTACATTTATCTCGCAATCTTGTTGTTGTAGCTAGGCGGATATTACTCATTAACCATCAGCAGATTTATTTCAATCGCACAATTCATATGGAGGAAAATAAACATAGATATAAGGCTTGAGCTTTGGTCATGTGACATTAGGTTGCTTGACAAAAAAAAACCTATTGGTTTTGCATTAAAATTACAAAAATATTATAAGACGTATACTTAATTAAAAAAATTTACTAAAATAAAAAAAGACCTGATTGCAAATGACTTGCTGCTACATAAAACTTAAGACAACCTCCCTGTTTTGTAATCTGTAAAATATTTTTAAAATTACCTCGTTTTCTAAAAATGATGCCTTACCCTGGAAGAAATCTTAAAAATCTTGGCCACTAGGTGTCTCCCTTCTCTGCAGTTTGCTGTCTTTTGTTATTGAAAATCCATCTCTAGTAATAGAGAGCCTAAGACAGAACACGAGAAGAGGATGCCACTGTGGGGCTTTTGTTCAGTGCAGGAGAGAAGAGCCATTCTGTAAAGTCCTCTTGCAATCTGTAAGCCTGTTTGCACCTGCAGAGAATCTTCGCTGTCCCTAAGAGGTAAATCAAGGCATTCTGCTCATGGCAGCAGTTTAGTGTTTAATGTAACCCTTTTTGTTGCTGTTTTATTAATTTCTACTGTACTCACATAGCACCTTGCAAAGCCTGTCCACCAGTAACCCCTTCTGCCCCATATGCCATTATTTGTAAGGTAATATAACTCATCCGCCAGCACCTGTTTAGTCCAGTGCAATTTAACCAGCCCTATGTCATGGCATAGCAGTAAGGACTAGGAGCTGTTCTGGGATTGGCCAAATAAGTAAGGGGGAGGAAGTAACTGTGTGTGTTTTCCTGCCCAATGGCTACTCCACCACCTGAAATTGTGTAAGATCTTCTTATTGGGTGACATTTATGAAACTGAAACATAGAACAGCCCCCTCTTTTGCCTACAGGATGAATCACAAAGCAGGTTTCAATTTAAATTACACATTCTGCACCAAAATACACATTACATGGTGCAGGATGCATGTTCTGCTTTGGATGTTGGGGCAGAAAGTATATGATAAATCCACTGCATGTACACTGTGTGGCCATACACTAAGGAAGGGAGCTTGAGAGCTTTCTATTCTTTTTTTTTTTTTTAAACCAAAGTCATGTTTAAGTTCTCCCTTTATATTTCTCATTCCTTGAATAAATTGTTGGATTTGGCTGAAGAAAAAAAAAAAACAGCACAACACTGCCACATACAGCTGTGTGTATGTGTGAGGGAGACCCCATAAAGGCACAAACATTACTTGCAACATTACAACGGCTTAGGCCTTATTCACACTTACTGATAACTATTCATTTGGCGCTCTGCAGCAATGTCACTTTAGACTGTTGTGCATTGAAGTGTGGCGGATAAATATTCACTAAAAGGCTTTCTGCAGGAGACGGCAGGCAGACCACCCCCAGTGCACCCTAAGGCTATGTTCAAACTACAAAGAAGTACGGCCGTTGTTGCCATCGGCGAACAATACCTATTGTTCTATGGGATCCTCGCCAGAGCGTATACTCATCGTATGCGCTCCAGCCAGGATCCTGCGCGGGGCCGCACATTTTTCCATAAGAAATCATAGAAATGCAGACAATTGGTTCCACACCCCAAAAATAATGATTTATTATTCTGAATAACATGTAGAACTAATGAAACAAACATTCAGAAACAACAGAACATGTGATATTATAAGTTACTGTACAGTAATGGAGAGGATGGGAAACACAAGGGCGGATAGAGACTGCAGGGAGCATGAAGGAATGAGCAGGGCAGATGTGGGTACAGTATAGCAGCACTCTCTGTCCGGGGAGAGAGGGGTTACAGCTATGGAGAGATTACAGCAGTGCACCAATATAATAAAGGCGCATGTGGCCTTTCTGTCCCCTTCCCTTTTAGAATCAGTAGGTTAGGATCGTCTACCATGCTCTTAGATTCCCTTTAAAGGGGAACTCCAGGTAGAGGGGGGGGGGAATAAAACTTCTGCAGAAGCAAATAGCATTACTTACCTATCTATCCCAGTTTTGAAACTACCAAAAATTCATTTGCTTTGGGTTTTTTTGTTCTGTATTGTGTTTTTTTACTTCCTGGTTGAGAAGTTGTACACAGTACTACAAGTTCCAGAATGCAATGCTTTCCCTAAGCTGTTCATCACAGTCCCCACCCTGCCCATTCCCTGCCAAAATCTGTTGCAGAACATCTAAGCTGTGTTCACACATTGCAGTTTAATTTTGTTACTGAATTATTTGCAGGACTTTATAATTTCATTGTAGTTCCAGCCCTACACAGCACTTTGTATTCTCTAAATGTAACACAAATATTGGAATAAAGTTAAGAACTTTTTAAATTTAATTTTTTTTTACTTTTCATCTCCACGCACATATTATGATCAAGCATCTTTTATCTTTGAGGTTGAGACCCACAATAAGGACTTTATCCGATATTATCTTACATGGGATATACTGTTTATGCCTTGTTTTTTTTCCAGATGGGATTGGCAGTGCCGGCTCTCTGATCCTCTCTGCTGTATAGCATAATTTACTTGTATTACTGAATCATTTTTGTGAAGATGCTGCAGTACTGCAATGACACTCCAACATGTGTGAACACAGCCCTAATTTCACTGCAGACTTCTGCACAATCAGTAAAGTTTCAGCACCTGCTTCTGCAGTGTCCCAGAACAGAGTAGATATTTGTCACTTTATCTCTGCACCTGTATTATGGCCAGTTCTGTTCTGGAAAGCTATGGTCCACTGCAAACTGTGTGTATTGTGTCACCCCTCTCAGTGTTCAGGTCTGCTATTCCATTCATTTCTTGTATGCATATTTAGTTATCAGTGCCTAAGGGTATTTTGTCGCCCCCCAGTGTTCAAATATGGTACTTCATGTATATTTAGTCCTATTTGCCTAGTGGTGTGATGATGCAATGGCTGGATGTCACGTGACTGCCCCTGCTTCCATGGTAACCCCAATGGCCATCGAGCTTTGGCTGAGGATACCATGTGACTTCCTCTCTGCCTCTGCTCTTGTCTCCCACCTTCAGGGGGATAGGTTGTGTGTTGCTGCTGCTCCTGTGTCACAAGGCCGCAACCCTGCGGTATCTGCTGCAGCATTACCAGAAGTGTTCCTGGCTGTGTGCTTTTCTCAAGTTCTCAAGATTCTCATCTATTCTCAAGATCTGGGTGCCGTTCAGTCCTTCCTCTCATCATCTTCTCTAATCATCAACAGCAAGTATTCATCTCAGTTCCATTCCGCCCAGCATCTTATCCTCAGTATCACTACTACTCCCATCATTCAGCACGCTATCATCACAGCCTATTGCAACATCACCCATTACTCTGCCTTATTCAAGTCTGCCTTATACCCGGTTGCATCCGGAGAGACTGTTGCTACTAGTTACCACTGTTACAATAAATACACAACTACCGTTGTTTCTGAGCCTTGGCATTGGTGTAATTGTTGGTGCCCTGACTAAAGACAACAAAGAATCGCATGCCTAGTCTCCGCTCGGTTAGGAGCCCGGTTTCCAGCTGTGATCCCTTGTGCCTAAACCGTGACAACCCTCTAGCTAGCAGCTGCCCCGGTTCCTGCCCGCAACAACATCCTCTCAGCGGAGTGGCCCCTAGGGGCCCGGGCATCGCACTTCTATCTCTCCTTGCTTGCTCAGATGTAGTGAGGGGCCGGTCAGAGTTGGTAAATCAGTGTCAGGGCATTGGGGGATCCAGCCCCGCCTCCTGTGACATCACACCCTGCCCCTCTACATCATCAGCCTGTGCTCAGCAAACACCCACAATGTGAGACAGAGGCATGGAAGATTTTTCTCCTAGGGTGGGAGAGCAGTGGGAGCAGAAGACAATGTGAATTGGTACAGGGGCCATTTTTCTTTACTTCCTGGATTTCTATCAGCTACCAGTAAGGCAGAACCGTACAGATACGGTAATACATTATACAGACACATCTATATAACTTTTAATGTACTTTTAATAGAAAACAAGTTTTCCTTATGTGGAGTTCCCTTTAAGGCCCTTTCACACAAGTGAATTATTGAGAACAAGCTTTTCTACAAATGCGCATTAACCCATGCAAAGAGGCCTTTATACGTCTTCTTTCTGGATCCACTGGCTTTGGATGGCAAAAAATAATTAGTGCATATGTGATGTATTTTACAAGACATAAAAATGAACAAAAACACTAAAGAGGTGTAAATGGTGATTTGTGCTTTGTGTTGGGTGTACTGTAGCTATGAATTTCAGATTTCCCACAATCTGAACTAATTTTTGACCTAGTTTGTGCAGCTGTAGGATCTTGGCAAACCAGCAGTTATTATATTTCAGCTCTTCTATAATAGGCCAGAAAAAATCTTGCCAAACAACTGGATCCCTATGGCTTGAATAACACAAGAAAGTAACCTTTTACAGCTCAGTTTTAAAATATTCATGAGCTCTGGTCAAATTAAGTATAAGCTGTGATTGGTTGCTATGGGCTATGCAAAACTACAATTCCCATCATGCCTGGACAGCCTTGTGATTGGTTGCTATCGGCTATGCAAAACTACAATTCCCATTAGCCTTTTGCTGTCCAGGCATGATAGGAACTGTAGTTTTGCAAAAGCAGGATGGCCGAAGGTTCCCCATCCTTATATTAGAGTGATCTGACACACTTACATGCAGGTATCACATGTAGCAGCCTTGTACTTCATCTTTTCCCTGCACTTCTTCCTCACTAACTCGCAGTACAAAGCATGATTCTGAATAATCGCCTAGTGGCTGTGTCTCTATGTTAAAGGGGTTATCCAGGATTATTAAAACATACTCGCTATGATTGCCCATAGATGCTGCAAATTTGTAGGCTTCTGGAGTTGACCCTCCATAAATGCTCAATTCATGATAAATCTAGCGACTAGTCGGGCCAAAAAAGATCTCCTTTGCAAAACCTTACTGTGTGCGGCAAAATGCCCACTGGAAGCATAGGGGGACATTTGGGGTCACACATATTGCTATGCTGTTAGTTTGTCTTGTATCACTACTAGAGGTGACCGACTATTATCTGCGATGGCTCCCAGATCATCACACCAGCAGCTGGGGCAGTGTTTTAGCCCACAGCAAAGGCAGGATTGAAGAGCTCACCACAAAACCTCCATACTCCAATCTGATCTTCAGATCCCAAACAGAACCTGGATTTATCAGTAGAGATAATACGCTTCCAATCCATAGAAAACCAGGTTCTTTGTTTAGGACTACAGTGCAAACTAAGGATACAATGATTGGCTGTCATGACACCAAATTTCCTTCTGCTAAGCACCTGGAAATAGCCCGGACAGAGGCGGCTGTGAAGAGGCAACCTGTGTCTGGATGGTGGACAAGGAACCAGTGGAAGCTGCTTGTACTTGTCAGTGTGTAGTTGGCAGGTAATACGTGAAATCCGTTACAGGCATTCCACGTCTGTGCATGTGAATGCGGTTTTAGACCCTATAAAAAGGCACCCCTTTGCAATGACGTTGCTTCCCAGGAGGGATAACTGGCTATTCCCATGTTTTGAGACTTGTGACTGAGGCTCCATGGACCACCCCCCCCCCCCTTTTTTTTTTTTAATTCTTTTCTATAAGGCCAGTTTCACATGGCCATTATAGTACAGATACAAACAACATATAGTATAGATACAAAAACAGTAAAAGCTCAGCTATAAGTGCAGGACATCCTGCAGCTACATAACTGGCATTTTTCTGCAGGATAGTACTTGCCCACACATAGCAAGGGTTTCCAAGAAATGCCTCCACCAGGTTGCAACACTTGGCCTGCCCAGTTGCCAGATATATCACCAATCGAGCATCTATGGGATTGGCTAGGATTAGCTTTGGAAACCAACATGCATTCAGGATATACAGGCCCAGCTGCGATATCTGTGGGTAAATGTGCTGCAGGATGCCATGTAGAACTTGTATGCCACCGTGCCCAACTGTATCTCATCTTGTATCCAGGCTAAAGGCAGCCAACAGAGTACTAGTCCCCCTTTCTATTGTGGTTTCCCAAATAAACATATCCTTTCACTCTAATATTGTGTATGTATACAGAGTGTATATATCATTCAAACATATAAAGTCTAATTTTTTTTCACTGGATGTAATTAGTATAATAGATAAGGTCTGGGGGATAATAAAGCAGGCGGAATGGATTCTTTGCTATCACAATAGGTTTCTACAGGAAGCACTTGGCCGATTTCCCTGTTTCCTCTACTTTCCATTAGAAAATAAAACCTGTAATGTACCCAAAGCACTTTACTGGCTTTGATCATTGTTCTACTTCCCCCTTTTATGCACTAAAATTATTTTCAAAGTGAAGAAAGGGTGTTACTTTATACTGTTCACTGCTTTGTCTTGCTGGCTATACATGATCCTATGTCCTGGAAAAAAATGTTATAACCTTTGATTTAGATCTGATAGGTTTTCGCTTCCTAGTTGTTCATTCTTGTTTTCCTGTAAATCTGAACATTCTTTTAATTTGATCTGATCATAATTGTGCAAAGGCATGGAGAGAATAGGACTGGAGACTGAACGTGTCAGACAGCCCCTCTGATGGATTTTTACAGAGAACAAAGCACTATATCTAAAGACAAAGAGAAATTAAGCTTTTAGTTTAATGAAAAGTTATGCACCAGAAGTACAATGCACAAATGAAAAAATGCATTTACAAAAGGTGTAACTGAGTTTATAGCATACAATGCCAGTCAATCAGATTTGTGTTCATGTGTTGGTGGGGCAGGAGCAGACTCGAAGGCAGTGAAGCCATCGATACACGTGAAATGTAGCAGAATATGAAAGTAGATCTCTCCCAGAAAAAGCTTGCTTTAGTGGCATCTATTAGGGTTAGCATCCCTGTAAGTTGATGTTTGACTCAAGTGCCTTAAAGTGTCACTGTCGTTGAAATTATTATTATTATTTTTTTTTTTTTGCAGAAATCAATAGTCCAGGCGATTTTAAGAAACTTTGTAATTGGGTTTATTAGCTGAAAAAATGCTTTTTTATCATGAAAAAGCAGTTTGCAGCTCTACCCCCTGTATTCATTGTTCTCCTATGGAGAGAGAAAGTAGAGGAACCAACACAGGACAACAAAGAGTTAATTTACATTCACATCATGGGCTCTCTCCTCTGCAGTCACCACTGACCTCTAAATAGCTCCCTCACTGTGTTATCCTTTGTTCTGGGCTCTCAGCTGCCGCCAATCTTGCTCCTTTCTCCTCCCCCCTCCCCTCTCCCCACTCCATAGCTAAGACAGGATCCGACTGATGTCGAGATTTCCTGATTCCGAGCAGTGGATGACAGAAAGGAGAGGAGGGGGGACCTGGGAAAAGGCTTTTTAAATGCAGATAATGGCATATTTGCCTGATAAACCCAATTACAAAGTTTCTTAAAATCGCCGGGACTATTGATTTCTGCCAAAAAACAAAAAAAAAAAATTAACGACAGTGACTCTTTAACACATGACTGGGGAGGATTAGAGCCAAGCCAGGATCTCTCCCAAAGAGAGAAATTACCAGTAGACAGCTGTTTTTGGGTAAAATAAATCCAACAGCATCCATGGTAGAGAAAAAAAATCTTTAAGTCTTTATTTAAGCTCACCGGCTTCCCCGTGACGGCGCCGTTCGATCTGTCGGTTCAGATTAAAGAGGATTTACCTGGTGCTAAACCCATAAACTACTTTTTACTTCCAATACACAGTCTGGTTTCTGGATAGATTCCATGGTTTGGTGATGGGTCAGAGAAGCAGCCATCACCCGTAGCATGACATGACTGAGGGTTCAGTATATGTTATTACAGTATGACCACAACATTCATTCACCCGAGGGCATGTGGAAAGAATAATACGATGCAACATATAGGACAGTGCAGTGTGTGTTTATGTATGGTTGTCGGGTGTCTCCATATCTTGTAACCAGCAAAACATCTAGAAATTGAATTCCTGAACTAAATAATATCCAAAGAGAAAAGGGTGTGCTCCATGTGACATTACACATTGTAATGCTATGTACAAGTCTTCTGAGGATTTTCTGGCCAACAAACACACTTTTTCATAGCCCTGAAGCTACAATCTCTGAATCATCATTACAAGAATTACAAGAAAACCAGTGCAATCTTTATTAGTAAAACATATTTATTATATTTTTTTATATTAATATAAAATGTGTATATAACAGTAGCCAGTGGGGTTGTAGCTGAACATTGAAAAGCTTCTTCCAAGAGTGCAACATGATGCACAGGGGTCAGAAATAGTAGATCTCTGGCAAAGTAACACCGTGATACCAGCCAATGTACCAGGCTTGCCAGCATCATCACCCATTTCTTGACAAGAGGAAGGGCAGATGTGTCTGTTGGGTCAAAGAAAACTATAAAGCGACATTTCACATTCAGATTGCCTGTAAGAACCGATCAGACTACAAGTCAGTGCACATGTAGACTGCACATAGTATGTGCCCGTGTTTCCTGTACAGTTTACAGTCATTTCAGAAAAGTTATTATTCTGTCAGCAGCCACAACTAAAGGAGATTTTCCATTTATGTTGTGTATACCAATGCAAATAAACCCTTTAAGGATTTCCCTGCTTAGAGATCTCCTATTACACATTGTCTGCAGCAAGTTATTTACAATATTGCTTTATCTCATAGATCTCCTCCACTCCCTGGATCACAACGGATCACAATTCCACAACTTAAAAATCAGATATGTATATTCAATAGTACCTTCCTTTAACACGTCTTGTCTTAAAGCTGCAAGGTAAAGATTTATTGGGCCTTAAAGAGAACCTGCCGTGTTAAACACTTCATCTGATCTGCCAGCATCATGTTATAAAGCAGGAGGAGCTGAACAGATGGATATATGGTGTGGGAAGAGATTTAGTATAACTTTTAATGTTATTCCAATACATTTCTGCTATTTATAAGCTTAGAAGTCCAGCAGGTGGTTCTAATACTCATACTACATACTCATATAGGGAAGGCTGTCAATCATTAGGTGGGACCACCCACTGGACTCCTAAGCACAGAATGCTATACTGAATCCTTTCCTGCAAAACTATACAAATGATTTGTTCTGCTTCCTTTTAAACTGGGAATGTTATAGCGGCAATAACACTTTACAAAATATTTGATATCTCAAAGATAGGTCAAAAGTTTTAATAAGTCATCAGGGTGTGAGTGTTCAGACCCCCACCCTGCTGCTTATTCCATCTCTTGCAGGAAACATTCACCACTTTAGGTCTATGGAGACCATCCCCTGCAGCAAAATGGAGATCACAGCAAGCCAGGGAGCAAAGCACTTAGCCAGCTCTAACAATCGGTGGGGGATCTGAACAACTAGACCCCGACTAACCAAACGCCTCTAGTACATATGAAAAGTTTTCTTAAATTGACAGGAACACTTTGATACACAGGATCTCTATAGATCCCATTAGAGTATATTCACATTTGGCAGATTTGATACAGAGAATTCTGCGTCTGAATATCAGTTCCAATAATCTGAATAGGGGCTTATCATTCAGATAAATAACACAGTCCCGGAAATGTCTGCAAAAATCTGCTCCAAACAAGGAATGTTACAGATCAAGGGAATGCAGGTCTATAGGGATGATTTTAGCTTCTCTCCATAGGTATCTTTGTAGCATGTAAAACACCTTAAATTACACACCCATTATATACTGTAGATTTACTGTAGATACAATTAAAGTGATAGGGCAGTAGTTTTGTCACCTACAACACATTAGGAATAGGCAGGTTTTAGTATGTACAGGGGCAGATACCGGTAGATTGGCTTCTTTTGTAAATAGGAGTCAGGCCTGAATCATAAGCCTTTTTAGCAAACTACTAGGAGGGACAATGTTCTGTGCTCTCGAAGGTCTTACAAGACCTGGACAATCAGGGTAACCCAATAGGGTGCAGGTTAAGGTGACTGAAGACCATGGTGAGATGTTAGTATGAAGGGTGGCAATGTCTCAATTGAATGCAGATTTCAGTTCTTTGAAGGCAGCTCGACGGTTCTTCTTCTCTTCCTCTTGTCGCTTCCTCTCATCCTGTTCAGCACGAATTTCTGACTCAAACTTACTGGAGGCAGACAGAGCCTGGACCTAGGAGTAGAAGAGATGGCAATACAATTATATAGCAGTGCACAGAAACAAGTACTCGGTTCCTTTATCACACAATAGAGGAGACTGGGCGTGTATTGCTAGGGGCCACAACAATGGCCTACTGGTTTTCAGGAGGCTATAAAGTAAAGCAGCAAATTCCACAGCTAGTTTGGAGATGTGTGTCCTACTCTGGCCAGGCCACAAAAACAAGTCCTAGTACCATCCCAGAAATATCCATATAACATAACTAGCTACAGCAGTGCCCCTACAAATGTAGCCAATACATGGGTATTGAAAACGCTGACTTTTTGCAATAATGGCATTAAAACAGTAAACAGTTTTAAATGAGAAGTTCGTCCCAAAAGTTATACAAATCCCCAATATACACTTATTACAGGAAATGCACATAAAGTGCTCTTTTCCCTGCACTTAGTACTGCATCAAGGCTTCACTTCCTGGATAACATCGTGATGTCACGACCCGACTCCCAGAGCTGTGCGGGCTGTGGCTGCTGGAGAGGATGATGGCAGGGGGACACTGAGGGACACAGGGCACTGGAGGGACACTGAGAATCCCTCTGCTATCATCCTCTCCAGCAGCCACAGCCCGCACAGCTCTGGGAGTCGGGTCGTGACATCACCATTTTATCCAGGAAGTGAAGCCTTGATGCAGCAGTAAGTGCAGGGAAAAAAGCACTTTATAAGCATTTCCTGTAATAAGTGTATATTGGTGATTTGAATAACTTTTGGGGGCCAATACAATACTGTAATAAAAATTTTCGCCACACTTCCCCTTTAAGTGTACCTGTCATGAGGGCTGCACTATGGGTGGAAGTTCAGGTCTCCATGGCTACAGACAAATGTTAGACCATAATGCATTGCAGTCTCAGGCATCTTAGTAGCCATGGAGACCAGAGCTTCTGCCTGCAGCGTGGAATTCACCACTGATCCACCCAGATGACAGTTACAACTTTTAGGTGGTCTATACAAACAATATGGGAGTCTCTGCATGATGATGATGATGGGAGCTCCAAGGTCTGGTCTGCAGAATACTGTCTGTATTTTGGGGGCATGTGAAAGGTCCCTTAGACTGCTTTGTCTAAGTTTACACTGTCTAAACATCAGACAGTTTCAGTAAATCTGCTCCAATGTCGCAATAATACAACATGGAACCAGACCTAAATCGGCAGCCGCAGTGGATTTCACCCTTGTAATGGGCAGAAGTTAATATATCAAAAATGGGAAAGGCAGCCAAAATTTCTTTTATATCCCACTTTTATGGACATTACTATCACACTATCAGTTAACAGGAAGTGGAGACAATTTGGTTTGAGCTTTAGAGAAATTGCCATCTGACCATTGTTCCGTCAGCATTTTTACACATCAGCTTTACTGAGTGTTTGTAAGAGGATCACGCAACACTGACAACCACTATGCATTTACATATATGGGCTGCATTTAGCTATCAGAGGCCTGAGGAGTGTCCCTTTTGGCTGGGATATGTAAGCATACTTTTTGTGTTGTATGAAATGGTGCAGTTCCATACTGAGACAAGTAAAAATAAATAAATAAATAAAAACACTGGAGGTATATGTATATGCTCCTCTCAACACAGGTTCTTTTTCATAATGATTTTCGCAGTGTTTACAACTATAGAAACATAGCAGATTGACCACTTGGTCCCTTTTAGTATTTCCCTTCTTATTATCTTAGGATAGATATATGGTTAGCCCAGGCAGGTTTACATTCTGTTATTGTAGATTTACCAACCACATCTGCTGGAAGTTTCCTCCAAGCATCTACTACTCTTTCAGTAAAGTCATATTTTCTCACGTTGCTTCTGATCTTTCCCCCAGCTAACCTCTCACCGTTTCCTCTTGTTCTTGAGTTCAGTTTCTTTCTAAAAACACTTCTCTCCTGAACCTTATTTAGTCCTTACATAACATATTTAAAGGTCTTGATCATGTCTCCCCTTTGTCTTCTTTTCTCTAGATTATACAACCATGTGTGTTGCCTCATCTGTAAAAACAGCCCTCACAAATAGTTATATGGCAATATCTACTATATGTCCGGCAAACAGTTCCGATGTCTGGTTAACTACTTAGATGCACATTTTATGTGGAAGTCATGCAGCTGTCTTTAATGTGCCAATGCTGTGGTCAGCACTGGAGAATTCCACCAGGCTATATATCACTGGTCACTTCTATCAGGACAGATATGTGACATTCTCAATAATTGCAAAGAATCTGGGACTGTATTACAAAAGAGGCGCACAAGTCACACTGTGGTTATTATAGAACAAGACTGATGGGGATAAAATATTCATTTACTAACAAAGGCCATCTTGTCTACAACAGGAAACAAACGCTACATGATTGGCAGTTTTGTTGTAGTTCCTGAGCACAGACTGTAGGTGGAGCTGAATGATTGATGAGCACAGACATCATAAATCGCTACCTGTATGATGCATGGATGAGTCTAGAGTATCAATAAACTAAGAAAATGCAGATCAGCTCTAGATAATGTATTAGGGTAAATACAGCAACTAGTGTAACAGGTTATTGGCCATGCCAGGGATTATTCACCTATATACCGAGTGCCACAAGTGACATGGAGCGGAAATAATCATTCATACCAAGAGTGTACAAACATGTGCAGTGACTACCATAATGGACTGATCTTCTATTACATCCCTCTATATGCAGGTCACTGTTAGAGCATTACTGTCATTTCTATTACATTATGACATGTCACATAGACATGTTAAAAAAGTAGATTGCTGAGGGTGCAGAGACCTGATCCCAAGGTCCCCATACATCTTCAATAACTGACATGTTCTCTCTCCTGTCCAGCCCATGTCCTCCAAGTGATCCTATGCTCTCCATGCTTACTTTATTACAGCTTTTTTTAAGGGGGGGGGGGGGCAAGATATAATCTTCAAAGCGGGTACATCAAGTACCAGTCTCTTCCAGCTGCAACATCACGGCCTAGCTCAGCGATTGGCTGAGTCTGTGTCTGGGGCAGTGTCCTGATTGACTGAGCGGGCAATCACTCAGCTGGGTAAGTGACATTGCAGCTAGAAGAGCTGCAGGTCACCGCCACCTGTAAACGGGCCCGAAGCAAGCTACTGGGCTAGATGATAGGTAAGTCAACATTGTTTATTATTTTCCCCCACCCCTGCCTGTCTGTATTTTTTCTTCTTTGTGGGACTTCCCCTTTGATCATATAGGGACCACTGTTACCAGAAATCTATATATATATACAAACTATAAGCAGATAGTATCTTTTACCCATGCCTCCAGGCCTCCACTGCACCAGGGATCCTTGTTACTAACACTACAGGCTTCCCTAGCAACTGCCTGAATGCAGAAGCAGCCCTTCTGTAGTGAGGAATTTCTGTTAGCAGAACATTTCATTACTCCCCATTGACCAACTGCTAACACTGACATAATTTTTTGCCAAGAAAGAAACTACAAAAAAAAAAAAGAAAATATATAATACACACATAATATATATATATATATATATATATATATATATATATATATATATATATATATACACACACACATATACATAAGGTAAAATTGTAGCTGAAAACAATTTTGATGTGAGGGCACAACATTGGCGGAGAATTAGTTTAAAGGGTATTCCTATATTGGCTTGTTGGATAGGGACTAACAAACTGAATGCAGGGGGTCTGACCGCTGGGACCTGGTCCAGGGAGTGGAAAGACAATCATCTCTGTAATGAAAGAGTGCTTACCATAGTCTGCGCTCCATTCTTCCTCTATGGGGCCTCTGTTTCAAATTTCAACACTCAGAAATGTTCTGCAGCCTCATGGAGGGTGATTGGAGCGCAAGTCATGGTGGCCAATCCAGGGTCCCTGCAGGTGGAACACCAGCTATCAGCTCATTATCCCCTATCACAGTACAATTCCAGTCCTTATGACCACCAACAGGTCATGTTTTAAGGATTTCCTTAGTATTTCACAGATAATATAATTATACTCAGTGCATCGGGTATTGTTAGAGGTGTTCTTTGTATGGGATATCCTCAAAACATGACCTGTTAGTGGGCCATGAGGACCGGAATTGAGAAGCACTGCCCTACCTTATAACAAGCTGAGATGGGAATACCCCTTAAAAATCAGACTGAACCCTTTAGATCCCGGGTAAATACCCTCAGAAAAACACTTGCAGATTCCCTTCATTGTAGTATATGTGAACAACATACAGTAATGTAAAAAGAAAAATTGTTGCTAACAGGAATGGTGCTATAACTGCGCACCACTGCAGCTTCACCCATTACCAATCACTTCTCTATGCCACCAATCACACCACTCTCACAATGACAACTTACCTTGGCCTCAAAGAAGCTCTTGGCCCCCTTGACGCCCTCTGTGGACACATCGATCTCAGAGAGTTTGGCTAGAGACATCAGTCCGCTGTCATCCTCCAGCTCTCCTGCTGCTGCTTTGCGGAATATCAGTAAAAACTAGGAGAGAAACACAGCAGGTAAATAAACCTTGCATGACAGTTTGGAGGAATGGACAGTCCTGGATCACAATCTGTATGACGTATAGTGATCAATGTCAGTAACATACTAGAACGAAAATATTATCCTTACTATCTGTTCTTTCCCTCCCCACACTACACCATGGTATACTGTAACATGACTCCTGCAATAATGTATATACTATATACTGTAGATTTATACCACTGGGCAAATGAGATATAGAGAGAGAGAGAGATATTATATATATATATATATATATATATATATATATATATATATATATATATATATATATACACACACACACACACTGTATATATCATGGAAAGCAGAATACGATCATGACCTTTTGATGATAAAGATACCCGAGTGCCAATGAGAGTCCTGTATTGTGATCAAGGGCATAGTTATACATGTTTCCCATATATACAGGCCATAAACTATTTAGTATTTCATCCCACACTTAGCAATCTGATGTTCTCAATATTGTAAAGTCAGTGATAGAACAACTCTTCATTATTATACAATGAGGGAGTGAACCCAAACGAACAATGCAGGCTGCACAGCAAACGTCTGAACAATAGAAGTCAGTGTGATATCGTCGGCCATGCTCCATATTGTGCTCACAATCTACATATTGTTACTATATTTACTATAATGAAAAAAAAAAGTACTATTATAAGCAGTGTGGCATCAGCTTACTCCTTCCCATAGAAAACACAGGAATATTTGTTCATGCCAAACGCTCGTGTGTATGGGGAGGGCGGAAGTGACAGAATTTATGGAAGGAGTATAGGCTTGATTTTGTGAAGTAGTATTAGCAGTACTGAGCTAGGTTCGCACAGCATTTTTAGAGCACATTTTATTACTTAAAGTGATACTGTCACCACCGTTGGCAGAGGAGACAATTGATGCAGCAGCCGCCACCACAGAGACTGCACAATGCAATATTACATTTCTAAGTAATAGCTGGGGTTTCCTTCTGGTAAAAGAAAAAAAAAAAGCTTTTGACATCACTGGGGTTGCGTATGGGGAAGGGGGGGGGGGGGGGGTGGGGGGGGGAGGGGGGGGTGTGATGCTCCTAGTAAGGCAAGTGCCAGACCGAGGCGGGGAGAGGGGGCTCAACGCCTGAGAAGCCTCTGTGACACTGTCCACCAATGATTAAAAGTTGTTGTTTTTTTTAACCTAAGAGAAGCCTCAGACATTACTTATAAAAGGGAATTTTGCAATGTGCCATATGCAAATAACCCTCAACTAGTCATGTGAGCATTCCTCAGCTTGAGCCGGCTGTAATCCCGCTTCTCTGAGAGCGTCATTGCCCAGGTACTGCCCCTCTGGAAGCCATTCTCAATGCAGCAGCCTGCGGCACATCACAGAGGGGCAGTACCTGAGCACCGACACTCCCAGAGAGGCGAGATTACAGCCAATTCAAGCACCATCAGTCACCAGTTTGGCACTGAGGAACACCCACATGACTAGTTGAGGGTAATTTGCTCATACATGTCAGTCACACCTTTGGAAACAGTGCAGAGGGCTTCATTACACTGTACTTAAAGTGTCCTGGGAATTTTCAGAGTGATTAGTTCTCTGTATATGCAACATGCAATACCTACTGTTTTTTATAAAAAGGTGCAATATAGCTCACTGAGCGCATATTTTTTTTTATTTTCAGTGCAAATACATGGGAATAAGTCACATGTGCATTTTTCCACACGATCTATTATAAAAATACATCCAGGAGATGTATTCTAAATCGGTTACAAAACATGTGGCTAAGACTGGGTTCACACTGTGTTTTTCCTATCGGTTCAACGTATGCGTTTTAAATTGGTTACTTTTAACGGACAGAAAAATGTAGTCAACACTATTTTAGTGTTTGTTAAAAAAAAAAAAAAAAAAAAAAAAAAAAAAAAACACATCCATTTCGATCCGTTTTTTTTATAATGGAAGTCAATGGAAAAACGGATCCAAAGGGATGACAAACAATTGCATCCGTTTTTGCATCCATTTTTATCATTAAACGTATATGTTAAAAAGATTGCAAAAACGCAGCCTAAAATAAAAGTGAAAATACACAGGAGAAATCTAGGGCTACTCCTTATTTCTGCCATATTATTCAGAGAGTGATTGCTACTGTGTGAACATATCCTTATTAACTTAATTACAATAACAAAATGGTTACATTTTGTCAGCGTTAAGAACAGGCTATGAATAATATGGATTTCCAGACAACTTATTCCACATATCACATCACCCTTCGTGAAATAGGGAACTTTGCAAATACAGACGGTCCTTATGAGGGTAAAGATGGCATTTAGCATGTAGTATGCCTGGTATACAGTGTAATCCGCAGGTAATCAGACCACTGTGTGCCCAGTACTGAGGGGCCATTGTATGGGTGGCACTTCCCACAGTTCTTGGCTTTCCCCTATCACAGGCTCATCTGTATCAGTAAAGATACAGAATAGGGACCCATTCTCTCCAGTCTGTGCGGAGGTGTTACCTATGGCTGCCAATCGGATTCTAGGGCAGGAATCTAAGAAACAAACCTGAAAGCAACTACTATGTTCCCTTTTGTATGTAACCTTTCAGCATTGTACTTACTTAACATGACAGGTATAGGCGATACTAGAAAGCATAGTATTACAGCTGCTACAAGATCAGGACCTCTGGCATACCCTCTGTATAGACACAGTGTTTGCCTTCATATAGCAGCTATATAAGTTCACAGTAATTAGAACGGCCATACAGATGTCCATATGTAAACACCCAGGCACTTACATACGAGGGCCCCAGGGCTCAGCTGGTAGGTCTATTGGCAAGTCTTGGTAAACAGAACATTAATCTGAATAGTACTTGTTAAAAGTATACAGCTTCTTAAAAAGCAGGTATGAGCACACTATGTATATACCTAGATCAAAGAACCGTCCATCGGGATGCAAACAGTGACAAGTGTCCCACATGTAACATAAACCTCTTAGGCTCTGTTCACACCTACATATAGGTTCTGTTTGGAGTCTTCATCACAGACTTAACAATACACACAATAGCCAGTTTATGTTTATACAGAAATAGACATTAGGGGTATACAGTGTAAGATATAGCAGCCTGT
The DNA here is from genome assembly GCF_027789765.1 of Dendropsophus ebraccatus. NCBI lineage: Eukaryota > Metazoa > Chordata > Amphibia > Anura > Hylidae > Dendropsophus > Dendropsophus ebraccatus. Next base: position 104,656,050 of record NC_091459.1, on the reverse strand, counting down.
GAATAGAGCCTAAACAGTGCAACTTTATTTTTGCAGCGGCCATGACAGCCTTGCGTGTTCACGGGCTCCTGGACCTGTCTGACTGGCTCCTTGGCCCGGCCCTGCTGTTAATCACTGCCATGAAAATTCAATGGAGCCTGACATTTATTAACAGGAAGTTGTGGTGATCTAAACTGGAGTTACATCTAAAACATGAACCTTGGCCAAGACTGTACTCAGCCAGGGCAGGAAATGACAGTATTAATAAAACAGCCTTGCTAAAGATGAAGTCTGAAAACTGCAAATAATGGAGAGATATGGCGGGTCTGATAGCATGCTTCTCCACAATGGAGAAAAGAGTAATGTCTGTGACCTGCAGCCCCAGGTGGTATATTTCTTTTTTGCCCTCATACCTTCCTGTAGTAGTTTATGAAAGCAAGCAAATGCAGGAAAATAGGACAAATGCTTGTTCAGCCATTTCTCTTCACTCCACCATAAACATGCCCCCTCAGATAGATAGCCATACCCATTAGATGGGTTCGGTTGATGTCCATCTAATGGGTATACAGGGTGCTCCATCTCTCTCCAAGCAGGTGTCGCAGGAAAGATGTATGCGGTATGCTGGATTTCTATATGTCTGATCCTTTGTGTCCTCACAGGAGATAAGGTGTGTTCATTAACAGATGAGTAAGTACATACCTCTCGGAAGTTTAGCTTTCCATCAAAATCTTCATCTACTTCTTTTATCATATTCTTCAAACCAAGGTGAGTCTGTGGGGCGCCCAGCTTCTCCATCATAAGTTTTAGCTCCATTAGGTCTATGAAATTATCCTTTCCAGTGTCATACCTAAGAAAAGCAAGGAGAACCATAATGTACAATGATCTCATACATGATGCAAATCATCTTCAATGAGGCGGTGCAGCCGAGTTATTGGGCAGTGTAGGGAACTTTCTTTAGAGAAACTTTGTAAAATTTCTCACCAAAAGTCAGCTTACTGTAAGTGAAAGTAGCTATTCCTGTTTATGTCCAGCGGCTGAAAACTGGTATACATTTACAGAGGTATAGGTTATTACAACATAGAGTAAGCCTACGGCTCTATACAAATATCAAGTTCTGTGAGGTTGAAACAGGGCACCCATATACCTCTACAGGGCCCTATTTTACCTCCATATGGCACTGATCTCATATTGAGGCATAGAGCAATGTTATTGGCATGTCCCATTATGGAGATAGTCTGTAATGTATCAGAAGGAGGGTGGGTTCACACAAAGAAATCCGCGCGGATAAGTTCTGGAGGATGTCAATTGTTTCGACAGACAGCGACAGATGCGCGCTGCCACGAGCAACGAAATCCGCCGGAACTTATCAGCTCGGATTCCGTAGTGTGAACCCACCCAAAAACTGCCTGCATGTTGCCTAAAGCTAGCCATATATATTAGATATGAGTTAGCCAAACCCACCAATTTTAAACAGGACAGGCTAATCATCTAACCTGTAAAGTGGTCTCCGGGTCATATGGTGATGTATGTGGGGGAAGGGTGATTGGATTTCTTTTTTTCTTGAAAACGTTTTAATAAAATTTAGAATTTAAGTATAAACAAGAAAAAGCGCCAGATAAGGCGAGAGACAAAGAAACAATTATGAAGTTGACATGTGATAGACATAGCAACAGAAACAACCCAAAATAGCTATAACATATAACTCCATAAAGGCCAAGGCCCAGGCAGAAAAAGAAAGAGGGAGAGAGAAAGAGAAAAGAGGGAGGGGGGGCAATAATAGACTACTGAGTTAGTAGGGTTGTAAACTCAGAAGTAATGGTGAAATGAACCCAATAATTCCACGTCCGGAAAAAGCGAGCAGAACGGTCACAAAGCCGTGACATCCTCCATACGCTTAATGTCTTCCACCCTGCATAACCACAAAGAGAAACAAGGGCCAGGGCAACGCCAAAGGGCAGGTATGCAGCTTCTCGCAGCGTTGACCAGGTGACGGAGCAAAGAGTGGCAGTAGATTTTGAGGGTGATGTCAGAAAAGTGGAGGAGGAAGAACGCCGGGGTAAAAGGTATCGGGTAGTCTGTGAGGCCAAGCGCCATACCTCCCTCCTACGCAAAGCGACTCAAAGGGAGTAAGAGAAAGAGCAAAAGAGGAAGGGGAAGAAGGGAGAAAAAAGAAAATGGTGAAGCTGAAGGGCTCTCCAAAACCCCAGAGAACAAGGTTCAGAGAGATCTTTGAGAGCGGAAAGAGAGCCAAGAGGAGGCCCCAGGTAAGGTCCTGGTTGTGAAGCTGCCTGCCTTGGACCATCTGCGTAACGTAGGGTCTCGCAGCCCTGGTAACCAGGAAGCTGCTAGTAGAGAGATTGGGGAGAGAGCGGCTTTAACCGTAACCCACAGTTTAGTCGGAAAATGCCTGCGCCAGTCAAGCACTCTGGAGAGATTAGCGGCAGCGTAGTACTAATAGAGATTAGGCAGTCCAAACCCCCCGTCTTGGGGCGTTGAAGTATATTTTTAGCAAGGTAAGGTGGTTTGTGGGCTCAGATAAACTTTGTAAGTATGGAGCAGAGTTAACGGAAGTAGTACAGGGGTATGTTAAACAGCAAGGCTTGGATAGAGTATTCTGGGAGCACATTCATTCTAAAGATGAAGCATCGACTGAACCAAGAAAATGTACCCCTGTGCCACCTCTGCGAGTCCCCAGTGATCTTTTTAAACATACAGGTCAGCGGTATTTGATCATGGGGGGAATCTGAAAAGACAGTGTTCAGCTGACAGCTATGGGCAAATTTAAAACATAGCCGTGGCAAGATCCTTGTAGACATATCTAGTGTGGAGGGGTAAAGTCAACCAACATTTTGGACACATCTGAACATTATCCCATGCATGTCTCAGGATATAACAAATGCCCAGGATTACAAACCAGACTCCCAGAGCTGCAGTTCCCACAGTCCTTCACACTTGAGCGTGCCCCTGTACAATATGTATACATACAATAGACAAGTTCTCAAAACAGTAGGTCTCATAAAGCTGCCATCAGCTGACAGAAGAATAGGAAACCTGGGGCCCAAGAAAACCATGACTCCATATGAATGGCTTACTGTGAGTGATAACCACTATATAGCAGGAAGATTAACAGCCGGCCACCGATTCAGCTGCATTTCCTTCAGTTGAGATTCAGATCCTGAAGTCAAGAAATCTGGGAACAGAACTAAAAATAGGAAAGCATTCCATCCCGGAGCGCACATGGCTCCTGTTCACATGGATTGGCTCAGCCTGCTGCTTTGAAGAGTGAAAAAAAAGGCCTTCTATGTCGAAGTGGAAGTTATAAAAAGGGAAGATGCCGAGATATGACTGGAGGAGGACCATGTCCCAGAAACACACTCAGCCCATTTATAGTAGTGCTCTGTAGCGTATGTATATAGCAGAGCACACACCTCTATACACTACCACAAGAGACGCCTCTGTCACCAGGGCGCACACAGAGGTAAAGAGTAGAGCTCTGCACTTCTAACACCGCAGGCTCCAGAACACCCGGACCCCACCACAGCCACCAACTGTATGGGTGAAATATATATAGTATGGAAACATCTGCATATGATTTGCTCCTCTATTTTAGGCCATGCTCATACAAAGACCCCACTGAATCTGTATCAAAAACCTTGGCACTGAAGGTGAAAACCTTCCCCAGAGATCCAAGGGACATCCTAGATCTCTGCCATGAAGCCTGAGCTTCCCCATAACAGCATTTAGTGATATGCTTTACAGCATATATATATATTTATAGAAAGAATAGGGTCTGGAGATGTTAATTTTGTGACACATTTGTGACCTGTGCAAAGGTCATCTCTGTTTATTGGTGTCACCTTTTACTGTAATGCTGTACAGATCACTTTCCAGCTGCTGTCTCCTCCTTATCACAGAAAAAAAAGGAAGCCTCCACTAATTTTTTAGGCTTAGTGGTGAGAACAAAAACTGCAACACTTAAAAGATAGTAAAATGGAAAATATGAAATGCCATCATTTTTTTTTATACTGAAAGTCAATGGAAAAAGAAATTGTCGGACTTTTCCTTTAACATATCCGTTTTATAGGAAAAAAACAGATGCAATTGGATGGCATACAATTGCATCTGGTTTTCCCCATAAAGTGGGTATGTTTTATACTGAGGGGTATGTATGCCTAATACACATACTTCCAGACAGTGGGGTGGGAGGTTCATCAGGGTTCACCAGATTTTTGGCATAGAAAAGTTGCAAGAATGTGTGTAGGGCTTCGGTTTCTGAGTCCATGCAAACCTTTAGTTTGATAATTGACCTCTTCAAAGCAACAAGTGGATGGGATAGGCCTTTGTAGTCCAAGGGAATGGCCCAAATGTTTTGGGCCCTATTCCACCAACCAATCTGACGACAGATTATCTGCCAAAGATTTGAAGCCAAACCCAGGAACAGACTATAAACAGAAAACCGGTCATAAAGGAAAGACTGGATTTCTCCTCTTTTCAAATCCACTCCTGGGTTTGGCTTCAAATCTTTGGCAGATAATCTGTCGTCAGATCTGTTGGTGGAATAGGGCCTAGTTCTAGACCAACATACTGTGTGTGAACACTGCCTGAAGCTATTTATTTAGATACCCTGGAATCCTGCCGACTATGCACAAATCTGCTTTCAGATGTCACTGTGTAACTATAAACCATAGGTTCATTCACAGATAGATTAACTGTGAGGCTGGCAGAAATATAATGTCAGCCAGGCTGCGGGGCAGAAAGGTCTCCGATTTTACCTTTGTTCTCTGGAATTCGAGACATGAAAAGGTTTTTCTCTCATTGCTAAACCATTGCTCTGAAGAAACTGATCCAGGTAGAACAAGTGCAGGTGTAGAACAAAGAACTCAGTGACAACCTTACAGTGTGCTCGCAGATGTCACCCACACAATTACTTAACCATTTCCTTATACAAAAGAGTGGGGTCCTAGTCGTTGAAAGTTAGGATAGGTTCACACTGTGTTTTTACAGTCTGCTTAAAGGAGAAGTCCGGCGAAAATTTTTATTTCAGTATTGTTTTGACCCCAAAAGTTATACAAATCACCAATATACACTTATTACAGGAAATGCTTATAAAGTGCTTTTTTCCCCGCACTTACTACTACATCAAGGCTTCACTTCCTGGATAACATAGTGACGTCACTTCCTGGATAAAATGGTGATGTCACTTCCTGGATAAAATGGTGATGTCACGCCCCGACTCCCAGAGTTGTGTGGGCTGTGGCTGCTGGAGGGGATGATGGCAGAGGGATGCTCGGTGTCCCTCCAGTGCCCTGTGTCCCCCTGCCATCATCCTCTCCAGCAGCCACAGCCCGCACAGCTCTGGGAGTCGGGTCGTGACATCACCATGTTATCCAGGAAGTAAAGCCTTGATGCAGTAGGAAGTACAGGGAAAAAAAAACACTTTATGTGCATTTCCCATAATAAGTGTATATTGGTGATTTGTATAACTTTTGGGGGGCAATACAATACGTTAATAAAAATTTTGCCGGTCTTTTTCTTATTACAAAAAGCGATCAGTCGCATTTGGCCAATTATCAGCCATTACAGCCAATAATCACTTTGTGTAATAAAAGGCCACCATCAGCCAACATTCACAATGTTGGATGATCGTTGGCTTTCAACTTGATGAAAGACAAACGACCTTGATAGCAACGATCTGCTGCCGTCGCTCCACGCAATATGAGTGGTGGCAGCAGACTGCTGCAGCTCCACGCACCTCCCCCCTTACCCACTTGCTGCCAGTGCATGTAATAGCGCCATCAGAGAGCGGGGAATGAGGAGCTAGCAAGCAATCGCTGACCTGACCGGTCGGTGCTCGCTTGCTCCCGGAGATTGCCCCGTGCAATAGGGGCTTTACACCCATTGACTGTATAGCAACACCCATCTGACAATTAATTGTGAGAAACTTCAAACCCACATGTATCAGGAATGAGAGGACGTATAAATTACCTATAAAATAGATGTGTGACCAGGACACCCTATGCTATTTAATGATAGTATAGTCTCATTTTTTGTGTTGGCTACAGGTCCTCTGGTTGGTCTTATCACAGACAATATACCTTAAATAGGATCTTCCCGTGTCAATCAGTTGATCACTGTTTGCTATCAACACCACATGCAAACTCCTGACATAATTGTTTATTTACACTGCGGCAGACACTTCACTATAAGTATACAGGTACTGAAATGTGTAAGCATCCAGATCACTAATGGATGGACTGGCTTCTCAAAAATTCTGTCTCCTTAAAGGGGTAGTGTGGCGTTAAAAAGTTATTCACAGAATAACACACATTACAAAGTTATACAACTTTGCAAGGCTGGGTTCACACACAGTATATTTGAGGCTGTATTTGGTCCTCATGTCAGGTCCTCATAGCAACCAAAACCAGGAGTGGATAGAAAACACAGAAAGGATCTGTTCACACAATGTTGAAATTGAGTGGATGGCCGCCATATAACAGTAAATAAGGGCCATTATTTCAATACCACAGCCGTTGTTTTAAAATAACAGCAAATATTTGCCATTAAATGATGGCCATCCACTCAATTACAACAGTATGTGAACAGAGCCTTTCTGTGTTTTCAATCCACTCCTGGTTTTGGTTGCTATACAGCCTCACAAATACAGCCTCAAATATACATAGTGTGAACCCAGCCTTGTAATGTATGTTATGTCTGTGAATCGCCCAATTCCCGTGTCCCACCACCCCCGCCTGTGTACCCGGAAGTGTGGTGCATTATACATTACCTGATCCGTGTCGAGGGCCGTCCGCCATTTTATGCCAAACGTCATCTTCGGCCGCCCGGCTGAATCCCTGCCGCCGTCCCCCCTCCGCCACGTCACAACTGTGCTCAGCCGCGATTGGCTGAGCACAGTTATGCTCAGCCAATCGCGGCTGAGCGGCTGATCACGCGCCCGCACGGGTGGGGGTGATTCATAGACATAACATACTTTACAAAGTTGTATAACTTTGTAATGTGTGTTATTCTGTGAATCATTTTTTAGCGCCGCACTACCCCTTTAAGGGTGGGTTCACTGCGGATCTCTTCATGGTGACTTTCAATGAGATTACATACTCGCAGCAGAATTGTCAATTGAGTGGGACACCAGGGAGCCGGGAGCCCCCGAAGCAAGCCAGAGTGCAGACAGGTAAATATTCACCAGGCCACGGTGGTTTAAGGGGAACAGGTTTTCATACACGCAGCGAAAAAAAAAAAAATCAGCTGCAAGTAAGTGAACCTATAAAAACTGACAGTATCGGGAATCGCATCAGATTTCGCTGTGGAACTTGCAGCGGGAAATCTGCTGTGGATCCTTTATGTGTAAACCCACCCAGAGTACCTGTCATTAAAAATAACTTTTGATATCATATCAAAAGTTATTGATGGTAACGCTGTGATAGGGAGATGTAGCCTGAGAGAAGGCGCAGCAGCAGTCCCATAAACTCCCCGGCCGTGCGCTAATTTCCGACAATGTAACCTCAAAGACATTGCAAGGGCGTCACCACTCCCCCCAGTTATATCTCCTGATCGCAGTGGGTCTCAGCAGTGCCTGATGATGCATCATAAGTTATTTTTAACGACTCTTTAAGAAGCCAAATAAAACCAATCTACAGAAGGATTTAAAAACACCACATAAATAATTGTGATAAACCTTAATGACAAACTTATAAAAAGTCTAATATATCCTCCCAAACATAAGCTCAGAGACTCTGTGAGAAGCTACACGCCTGGAACATAAGATTCCTGTGTGTGTGGAGTTGATTGTGTATCAGTGTCAGACATAGAGGAATGTGTCACCTCCCCCAGCACACTCACTGTTGTAACTTGTCAAGAAATTTCTATCCAGATAACAAGTTTACAGAGGAAGGTCATTCCCTACCTGTATACACAGGGGAGAGAACCTGTATACACGGGGGAGACAACAAGCAGGGCAGACACTCGCCATATCTTTATATTTTTACTTACAGTTGCTAAATGGCATTTCCCTATAATACTTCCCCAGTTCATATCGCTCCGAGTTCTCTTCTATTAACTTTCTAAAATTCAATCAGTCATTTATGAGCTAATCTGTTTCAGCCAACATGGCCGCCATTACAGGGAAATGTAGCCACAAAATAATAGAGAGGGAGCAGAGGGCAATCTACCCTGTATAAACCTGTACCCTGTATAACCCACTATAGTAAATTCATTGGTTGACACTCTACTTTCCCAGAAACAAACAAAGGCTCAGTCCACATCTGATTTATAGACTAGGCCTGGTGTATGCTTTAGGAAAGTTCCCATAGGATATGCCAGACATAAGCCATCATTCATCTGTCAGAGGCCAAGAAAAGTGTCCTCTGGGCCTCTGTTGGGGTAGTGAGCACAGTCATAGATCCTATATATACATTATTTAATGTATAGGAAAGCAAACTGTTCCATAGGGCCCGTTCAAACTACGGAATTGGCGCAGAAATTCCGCTCAGAACCCCCGCCCGCGGACTCCACACCGAATCCTGCTATGTCTTTCAATAGGAGGTCTCGCGTCTCCCCGCTAAAAGAATTGACATTGACATGTCAATTCTTTGAGCGGAGAGGCACGGAAGCGCGTGAGACGTCCCATTGAAAGACACAGCAGGCAGGATTCACCCATTCCGTAGTGTGAATGGGCCCTAGGTATACAGAGAACCACCATAAAGAAGCGTATACCATATGGTGTACTTTGTTTCCAAAATTGTGGCCTGACTGCTATACAGTGACTTAAAGGGCTTAAATGACTTCTTCCAAAAACACAACCTCTCATTTCCTCATGTTGTGGATTTTGCAACTCAGTTCCATAGAAGTGAATGGAGCTGATTTGTAATACAACCTGAGGACAGGGGTAGCGCTGTTTGTGCAAAAAAAAGTAGCCATGCTTTTGTAGAAACATTTCTTACAATTGTCTCTTTAAAATTTAAAAGTAAAAACACAACTGTGATCGTAACAAAAACCTCAAGATTTTCATATGGTTTCAGCGTGGTTTTTCCTGATACACTCATGCACTTTGCACCACCACACAAGCCCTCGCTATGCTGCGGTCACATTACATGGAGGCCTCCTGGATTAGCTGCTCAGTGTCTCATACCGACCATTGGGGTCATCTGAGATTACCATACCCCGCTTCACAGACAGACAATGCAAAGACTTTTTTGGTCACTTCCTCCATAATGTCTGGGAGGGAATGTAGGGTAGCAGACAGCTGTTCCCAGGACCCCGGTGACAGCACTTCAGCCGCACAAAGCCACGATTGTCAGTGACACTTGCCCAGCTGTAGGACAGGCATGAGGAGGCTGGAAAAGGACTGTCTGGGCGATGGTGAGCAGCGGCGGAGGGCGAGGTCACATAGCTGCAGTGCCAGGCTCCAGCTGCACACAATGACCTCAGGGCCATTACATATCTGCTCTAGAGGGAAGGTCTGGCAGCTCTTACACACACACACACACACCCACCACCCAAACACAAGTGGCTGCTCCAAACTCACACTCATTAACCATTTCAGGGTAGAAAATATATACACACCTAAATCTGTAACTAAGCGGACTTTTATTAGCTGTAACAGATCACAGCTGAAAAAATGTAAAGTAGAACAATGCAAGTAAACTCCAGTCACTTGAAATGAAAAAGAAAAATATAATTTCTAGAAGTTGTTAGATCTGGAATATATAGAAGTGAATGGGTACTGTCACTTTAAAAAAAAAAAAAAAAAAAAAACTTTTGAAGCGTCAAAGAGACAGATCAGAAGTATTGATCAGTTGCAGTCTGAGTGTTCAGACGCCGACCAAACGCTAAAACATGTCAGAAGCGTGCACTAAACGTGTTCTCTCCCGACTCTGCACAACATGACCAGGACCAAATCCCAATTAAAGTCAATAGGACCATCTCAATCATGGACACAGACAGTGGGGAAAGAAGAGCCCTGAATGCGAAACTTTTCTTGGGCAGGATGATCCCATGTTACAGTGTATTCTCCTCTCCGCACATGTTACAGTGTATTCTTCCCCCCCCCCCCCCGCACGTTACAGTGTATTCTCCCCCCCCCCGCACATGTTACAGTGTATTCTCCTCTCTGCACATGTTACAGTGTATTCTCCTCTCTGCACATTAGTGTATTCTCCTCTCTGCACATTAGTGTATTCTCCTCTCCGCACATGTTACAGTGTATTCTCCTCTCCGCACATTAGTGTATTCTCCTCTCCGCACATTAGTGTATTCTCCTCTCCGCACATTAGTGTATTCTCCTCTCCGCACATTAGTGTATTCTCCTCTCCGCACATTAGTGTATTCTCCTCTCCGCACATTAGTGTATTCTCCTCTCCGCACATTAGTGTATTCTCCTCTCCGCACATTAGTGTATTCTCCTCTCCGCACATTAGTGTATTCTCCTCTCCGCACATTAGTGTATTCTCCTCTCCGCACATTAGTGTATTCTCCTCTCCGCACATTAGTGTATTCTCCTCTCTGCACATTAGTGTATTCTCCTCTCTGCACATTAGTGTATTCTCCTCTCTGCACATTAGTGTATTCTCCTCTCTGCACATTAGTGTATTCTCCTCTCTGCACATTAGTGTATTCTCCTCTCTGCACATTAGTGTATTCTCCTCTCTGCACATTAGTGTATTCTCCTCTCTGCACATTAGTGTATTCTCCTCTCTGCACATTAGTGTATTCTCCTCTCTGCACATTAGTGTATTCTCCTCTCTGCACATGTTACAGTGTATTCTCCTCTCTGCACATGTTACAGTGTATTCTCCTCTCCGCACATGTTACAGTGTATTCTCCTCCCCGCACATTACAGTGTATTCTCCTCCCCGCACATATTACAGTGTATTCTCCTCCCCGCACATATTACAGTGTATTCTCCTCTCTGCACATGTTACAGTGTATTCTCCTCTCTGCACATGTTACAGTGTATTCTCCTCTCCCCACATGTTACAGTGTATTCTCCTCCCCGCACATTACAGTGTATTCTCCTCTCCCCACACGTTACAGTGTATTCTCCTCTCCCCACATGTTACAGTGTATTCTCCTCCCCGCACATTACAGTGTATTCTCCTCTCCCCACATGTTACAGTGTATTCTCCTCTCCCCACATGTTACAGTGTATTCTCCTCTCCCCACATGTTACAGTGTATTCTCCTCTCCCCACATGTTACAGTGTATTCTCCTCTCCCCACATGTTACAGTGTATTCTCCTCTCCGCACATGTTACAGTGTATTCTCCTCCCCCCCGCACATTAGTGTATTCTCCTCTCCGCACATTACAGTGTATTCTCCTCTCCGCACATGTTACAGTGTATTCTCCTCCCCGCACATTACAGTGTATTCTCCTCCCCGCACATTACAGTGTATTCTCCTCTCCCCACATGTTACAGTGTATTCTCCTCTCCCCACATGTTACAGTGTATTCTCCTCTCCCCACATGTTACAGTGTATTCTCCTCTCCCCACATGTTACAGTGTATTCTCCTCTCCCCACATGTTACAGTGTATTCTCCTCTCCCCACATGTTACAGTGTATTCTCCTCCCCCCCCGCACATTAGTGTATTCTCCTCTCCGCACATTACAGTGTATTCTCCTCTCCGCACATGTTACAGTGTATTCTCCTCTCCGCACATGTTACAGTGTATTCTCCTCCCCGCACTCGGCAGAACATGCATGTCTATGGTGGAATGGGGAGGAATAGCCGTCAGGCTCTGGACTCCAGGGCCATGGGAGTATGCTGACTTCACAAAGCTACAGCATGAATCAGACTGTGTGCACACATTACAGCAGACGGGAAGGGGAAGTGTGCTGACTACAACCATCATCATCCTGCACTGTAATCCTGTGTACCATGTAGGTGCAGAAGGGGAATCTGCAACCACTGAATCATAAGGAGAAGTTCTCAGGATGGGGGTGGGGGTGACAGGAACTATGATTCAGCTGAAGGGGACTGTGGTGAAAGAGTGAAGCTCACCCCGGATAAGGGAGGAGGGGACCACGGCGTAACTATCAGCCAGAGAACTAAGAGCCGGGAAGTAGCAGAGAAGAAAGGGGAAGCCCTGAGTGATGGCAGAATCCCGGGGGCTACCAGCCTCAGGTGGGCTCCACTCCGCCAGACTACAGGCTGCAGCATGCCCACACTATGTATAGAGTGGAATTACCTCTGGTGACCCTGCACTAACATTCAGGGTACTTCCTAATCCCTCATATCATTCTATGACAATGTACAAAGAAGGATACACATATATTACAGAAGAACCAACAGGACCTGTATATAACTAGTGTCCCAGCTCATCAACCAATCAGATGGCAGCTCTCATCTGTTACAGCAGACTGGGATATGAAAGGTGCCCTGTGATTGGTAACAATGCACCAGCTAAGTTATATATCTATAGCAAAGCTACAACTCCCATCATGCTCAGGCTGCTGGGGAGCCGCAGGATGGGTGGCACACTGGGCAAACACTACAACCTTCATCGTGCTCAGGCTGCTGGTGAGCCGCAGGATGGGTGGTACGCTGGGCAAACACTACAACCTTCATCGTGCTCAGGCTGCTGGTGAGCCGCAGGATGGGTGGTACGCTGGGCAAACACTACAACTCCCATCATGCTCAGGCTGCTGGGGAGCCGCAGGATGGGTGGTACGCTGGGCAAACACTACAACTCCCATCATGCTCAGGCTGCTGGGGAATCTCAACGCACCACAAAGTTGTTGTTTTTTTGCATATGGTAAACCAGGGCTTCGCTTTGGCTGTCCAGCCATGATGGGAATTGTAGTTTTGCAACAGCTGGAGGGCCGAAGTTTCCCCATCCCTGTGGTAAACCTTTATACAGTGCAGCTGTAAACACTACAACTCCCATCATGCAACAGCCGGGGAGCCGCTGGTTAGGAGAGCCCCTGCTTTAGGTTATGTTCACATTTCTTGGTAACGTCAATAGAAAAGGCACAATACACTGCAAATCTGCACCATGTGAACATACCCCTATACAGTACAGAGTGTGGGCTGATGGGGAGGGGGGCAGGAGATAGAATGGCACAGCGCTGGCACAGCACTCCTTAACCCACCACTCCTCAGCTGCTGCACAACTACAACCCCCAGCATTGCCACAGGCTGTCAGTACATGGTGGGGGTTGTAGTTTTAATACTGATGCCACTCATAGGACCCATCTGAAACTAGTGGCCCGGTCCCCCACACCCACCTGGTGCCCCCATGAGTGAGTGACAGCCCCTCTATGCAGGGTGACAACTTGTATAACTTCTAGAGCAGGATACACATAGAGGTGCCCGGTGCCCACTCACTGGCGGAACATGGCCTCCATATCCTTGATCTGCTTTCGGGAGAACTCCTTGAACTCGGTGTACGGGTTGAAGATGTGGCCCCGGTTGGCCGGCACGGCGGTGCCCTGGTTGATGTCATTCCTCCGGTTCAGCTTGGCACTCAGCTCGGAGTCGGCGCAGGCAGACACCGGCTTCTCCTCCTCCCCGTTGGGCTCCGGGTGTCCGGGCACCTCGCCCTCGGCTGGGGCATCTTCCAGCACCAAGCGGCGCTGCAGCTTCTGGGCCAGCTCGTTCTCCGCCATGGGGCCGGGAGCGCAGGACGGGAGCGGGCGGGAGGGGTGCACACAAGTGCTCGCTAACTTCCAGCCGCTCCGGGGATAAGGCGGCGGGGAGGAGCCGGGAGGGGAGGGAGCGCTCAGTGCTCCGGCTCTCCTGACCACAGACTCCGGCATGCCTCCGCCTCACCCGCCGCCGGGACAACAGGTGCAGCCCCGGGGGAAGCCGAACCCAGGGGAGTTATCCGGGACAGCCAATCAGAGAGCAGCTACTATTCTAATACGGAGGACACATGAAAGCTGCCATCTGATTGGTTGCTCTGGGCGCTGTGCTGAGTGCCGCTCTGGGCAATAATCTGGGGATAAGGCTACAGCAAGACACTTTCCATTCAGGCCGCTGGGAAAGCTGAGTGCTGACGCTGGAGCCACAATGGTCACCACAAACCTGCTTGGTAGATACACACAGCAAATCACTGATGCATCCTGGGTGTCATGATCAATCTCCACACAGCTCCACACAGGCTGTTACCCAGCTTTCCCAGCCCCATACCTGCTCAGGTCCCTGATTCTCATGTTATAGAATACCTAGGCAGATTAGTTACCCAGGAGCCAGGGAAAGCTGGGTGAGAGTCTATGAGAAGCTATCATTGACAAATCTAACATGTTATACTAAGTTCTAAATCTACTTAGGCAGAATAACCTTTTAGGGTCCCGGGAAAGCTGAGTAACAAATAGCATGGAGGTGTAATAGAGACAGTAGAACATCAAACCTATCTACATAAATCCCCATTGCTCCAAACAGATAAGCCTTTCAGGAACCCAAGAAAGCTGGGTACCTCGCACATCAAGGTTTGCTGTAGGTACTTCCTCATTCTGGGGGTCATTCTTATATGTGTAGTTTGGGTTGGATGTCAGGTTGGATTATATGGAGACTATTATCCTAATATATACTAGTATACATACATGTGCTCTTATTACTGTTTTATTCCTATTTGTTTTTGTCCTCTATGTGCTGTATACATATACAATACATATACAAGTGGTACCTTGGTTTAACCCCTTAAGGACAGAGCCTGAAATGGCCTTAAAGGGGTAGTGCACCCAAAAAAATTTCTTTCAAATCAACTGCTGCCATGAAGTGCCAGAGATTTGTAATTTACTTCTATTAAAAAATCTCAAGCCTTCCAGTACTTATCAGCTGCTGTGTGTCCAGCAGGAAGTGGTGTTTTCTTTCCTGTCTGACACAGTGCTCTCTGTTGCCTCCTCTGTCCATGTCAGGAACTGTCCAGAGAAGGAGCAAATCCCCATAGAAAACCTCTCCTGCTCTCCAGACTGGAAATAATACCACTTCCTGCTGGGCATACAGCAGCTGATAAGTACTGGAAGACTTGAGATTTTTTAATAGAAGTAAATTACAAATCTCTGGCACTTCATGGCAGCAGTTGATTTGAAAGAAATTTTTTTTGGGTGCACTACCCCTTTAAGGACAGAGACAAATTTTATGAATATGACCTGTGTCACTTTAGTCATTAATAACTTCGGGATGCTTTTACCTATCCGGCTGATTCTGAGATTGTTTTCTCGTGACATATTGTACTTCACATTTCTGGTAAAATGGAGTCGATACTCATAACGAATCTTTATGAAAAACACCAAAATAACGTGAAAAAATGCATTTTTCCAACTTTGAAAATTTTTTGCGTATACAGAAAGTGGTTATACCACATAAATTATATATTAAATAGCATTAGCAACATGTCTACTTTATGTTGGCGGCATTTATTAAACTATATTTCATTTTTTTTAGACAATAGAAAGCTTAAAACATTAGCAGCAATTTTCCAAATTTTCTGTAAAATTTCAAAATCAGATATTTTTAGGGACCTGTTCAGGTTTAAAGTGTATTTGAGGGGCCTGTATGTTAGAAAGCCCCACAAAGCACCCCATTTCAGAAACTGCACCCCCAAACTCTGCAAAAGCACATCCAGAAAGTGTTTTAACCCTTTAGGGGAGTCACAGAAATAAAAGCTAAGTGTGTAAGAAATTTGAAAATTTTTATTTTCTGTGCAGAGATTTTATTGTAATCCAATATCTTTCATAATTATAAACCTATTACCAGAGAAATGCACCCCAATATTGATTGCCCCGTTTCTGCAGTTTATAGAAATACCCCATATGTGGCCCTATTGCGTTATTTGACGCAACCACAAGCCTCAGATATAAGGGAGCGCCTAGTGAATTTCAACGCCTCCGTTATATTTGGTCATTTTTGACCGTACCACTTCAGGTTGGCAGAGGCTCTGGGGTGCCAAAACATTAAAAACACCCCTAAAGGGATACCATTTAGAAAACTACACCCCTCAAGGAATGTAACAAGGGGTGCGGTGAGCATTTGGACCCCAAAGGGGCTTCACAGATTTTCAGAACAATGTGGTGTAAAAAAGGAAAAATTCTATTTTTTACACTAAAACGTTGTTCTAGCCTTCATTTTTCATTTTTACAAGGGGATAAAAGAAAAAAAAAACACCAAACGTGTAGCGCAGTTTCTCCCGAGTACAGAAATACCCCACATGTGGACATAAAGTGCCAAGCGGGCGCAGGACGAGCCTCCAAAGGGAAGGAGCGCCAATTGGCCTTTGCAAGCTGGATTTTACTGGAATGGATTTCAAGGGTCATGTCGCATTTACAGACCCCTCGTGCTGCCAAGACACTGGAAACCCCCCACAAGTGACCCCATTTTGCAAACTACACCCCTCAAGGAATCTAACAAAGGGTGCAGTGAGCATATGGACCCCACTGGTGACGGGCACAAATGTGGAACAATGTGACGTGAAAGGGAAAATTTTCATTTTTTCACTTTCTCGGCACAAATGTGGCCGTCATCAAGGGGTCCATATCCTCACTGCACCCCTTGATAGATTCCTTGAGGGGTGTAGTTTCCAGAATGGGGTCACTTGTGGGAGGTTTCCAGTGTTTTGGCTGCACGAGGGCTCTGTAAATGCGACATGGCGTTCATCATCCATTCTGGCCAAATCCAGCCTCCAAAATCCAAATGGCGCTCCTTCCCTTAGGAGGCTTGCCCTGCACCCACACGGCGCTTTATGTCCACATGTGGGGTATTTACGGACTCAGGGGGAATTGCTCTACACATTTTGTGTGTTTTTTTCTCTTTTAACCCCTTGTGAAAAGGAAAAATTTAAGGCTAAACCAACATTATAGTGTAAAAAATGTAATATTTAATTTTCACGCCATATTGTTCCACATTTGTGCCCGTCACCAGTGGGGTCCATATGCTCACTACACCCCTTGTTACATTCCCTGAGGGGTGTAGTTTCCATAATGGAGTCAATTGTGGGGGGTTCAACTGTCTTGGCAACACAGGGGCCTTTTAAATGCAACATGGCCCCTCGAAATCCATTCCAGCCAAATCCAGCCTTCAAAAACCAAATGGTGCTCCTTCCCTTCGGAGGCTTACCCTGCACCCGCATGGCGCTTTATGTCCACATGTCGGGTATTTCCATACTCAGGGGAAATTGCGCTACACAATTAGTGTTTTTTTTATCTTTTAACCCCTTGTGAAAATGAAAAAATCAAGACAAGATCAATGATTTAGTGTAAAAATTAAACATTTTTTACACTAAATGTTGGTCTAGCCTTGATTTTTTTCCTTTTCCACAAGGGGTTAAAAAAGAAAGTGAACACAAAACGTGTAGGGTAGTTTCCCCTGAGTACGAAAATACCCCACATGTGGACATAATGTGCCATATTGGCACAGGGCAAGCCACCAAAGGGACAGAGCGCCATTTAGAGGCTGGAATGGAGGATGGAGGCCATGTCGCATTTACAAAGCTCCTGTGCTGCCAGAACAGTAGAAACCCCCCACAAGTGACCCCATTATGGAAACTACACCCCATAAGGAATCTAACAAGGGGTGCAGTGAGCATATGGACCCCACTGGTGATGGGCACTTACGTAGAACATGTGCCAAGAAAATAAAAAATACCATTTTTTTCATTTTCACGTCCCAAATGTGGCCGTCACCAGGGGGCCATATCCCCGCTGCCCCCCTTGTTAGATTCCTTATGGGGTGTAGTTTCCAGAATGGGGTCACTTGTGGGGGGTTTCTACTGTCCTGGCCGCACAGAGGCTTTGTAATTGCATCATGGCATCCTCTAATGGGAATGGCAGCCATACCTACTTAGCTGGGGAAAAGGGACAATTCTAATTTATTTGGGGGCATTAGGCCAATTATTAGTTTATAAGGTTGGAAATGACAGGTGTCCATCAAATTCAACCTGTGTTGATCCAGAGGAAGGCAAAAAACCCTCGTAAGGCAAACGACAGTAGCCTCATCACAGGGGAAAAATTCCTTCCCGACTCCATAATGGCGATCAGAATAATCCCCGGATCAACGTGACCCCTGAAATAGGAATAAGGGACAGAATTTAGATAATGTAGAACCCCAATGACGTGTGGTGCGCCTTGGAGCGATCCAGTATGCAGAGGCCGGGGTGATCAGCACAGGCGTCACACTGGAAAATGGCGTCCTTCCTGATCCCCCTGTTACGCAACACTCTGTACTTCTTCTGGGGTCTCCTGTTTTCCAGTGTGGGGGACGTCACCTGGAAAATGTTGTCCTGGTGCGATCCGGGGTCCTTCATATCCAGAAGCGCTGGGTCCGCTCCATGGCTGCTAAATATTAGGGCTTTATTACGGCTTCTGATATTTTTGGATTGTGCCGCAAGCTACAGTAGCTCGGGCAGCTAAAAGACCAGAGGAGGAGGGTGCTGGTATAAATGTTATCCCCGTACAGGTGGTAACCTTTATCTAGCAGTGGGAAGATCAGTTGCCGGACGATCTCCCCACTAACTCTGAGGATGGGGGGGGAGGGGGCATCTGGGGGCAGGATTCGGGTGTCCCTTCCTTCATACACTGTAATGGTACGTGCACACTGCGGAATGGCAAAGGATAACCCTTTGTGCATTCCGCAGCTGGCACCCGCCGGCGGACTGATGCAGGCGTGCGTCTCCGCTAGTGTCACACTCCATTCTATGCACAGGCGGATTCCGCCCTCTGTCCAAAGAATGAACGTGTTCATTCTTTGGACGGACAACGGAATCCGCCCGTGCATAGAATAGAGTCTATGACACGGGCGGAGACGCACGCCTGCATCAGTCCGCCGGCGGGTGCCAGCTGCGGAATGCACAAAGGGTTATCCTTCGCCATTCCGCAGTGTGCACGTACCCTAAGGCTCGATTCACACGTTGTAAGAGTGCGGCTGTATTTGCGGCTGTAATTGTGCGGCGGTATTTTTGGTGGTTCGTGTGTATGCTTGGAAGTATAGGATATGCGGCTGCACAGTGCACACTATGCATGAATCTACGGCCCTATCGTAAACGGACCCGTAAAAAATGAACAAGACCATTGTTTGCGGCTGAATATGCGGCCGTGGATTGACAGGCGGTCCGTACGGAGTACTTCAAAAATAGCCGGCAATGATGCCGAATGCCGATGCCTCTAATAGTTAATATATTAAATTAATCAAACACATTTTCTTTGTAATCAAGACACTTTCGTTGATCAATAATTTATTTCTAACGAATCCATCATTTTGCAATTAAATATACTGTTAAAAAAAATAGATATATAAATAAATGTATATTTATCTATATATTTATTTTTTGACAGTATATTGAATTGCACAATGATGGATTCGTTAGAAATAAATTATTGACCAACGAAACTGTATTTATTTCAACGAAAATGTGTTTTATTCATTAAATATTAATTAGTACAGGAAGCTCTATAAGCCGTGAATTCATATGCCGGCAATAGAGCTTTCTGTACTAATCATCACTTTACTTTAATGAAAACATCAAATGTTTCTTCTAATTATGTTATGACAATAGCATTATTAGAAGAAACATTTAGAATTATATGTGCGCTCAGCTGATTGGCTGTTCGGCTGAGCGCACATATAATAAGCCGGTCCGCAGCACAGTGACTTCATTGTGCTGCGGACCAGCGAAGAGGACACATCGGGGTGAGTATAGAGCTCTCCCCACCCCCTCCCCAGCACTGCACCCCTCCCAGCAAGGAAGGGGGGGTCAGTTAACCCCTTCCTTGCTGGGATGGGTGCAGTCTGACATCAGTCTGGCCCCCAGGGGGTTAAGGGGGATGCAATACATCCTCCCTTAACCCCTTGGGGGCCAGACTGTAAGCAGCGATCTGTAAAGATGCTGCATACTGTAAGGTGCACAACACCGCTCACAATGATGGGTGTTGTGCTCCTGTTTGTGTGTTTTTGTGTGTTTCTCCCTTTTTGTTTTTCAGATATCGGTATCCTGGGGATTACGTCGGATTCCATGGACTACGTCGATGACCAGCGTTTTTTTAATGTTTTTTTTTAATAAAATGGTCAATGAGGGGTGTGGGGGTGTTTTTATTTGAATAAAAAAATTTGTAAACTTGTGTCTTGTCTTTATTTCTTTACTTTATAGACTTAGTAGTGGAAGCCGTCTAATAGACGGAATCCATTACTAAGTCGGGGCCTAGTGTTAGCCGGTATAAAATGGCTAACACTAACCCCCTATTATTACCCCAGTACCCAATGCCACCAGGGGTACTGGGAAGAGCCGGGTGCCAGTGGTCCTGGAGCGTCAAAATTGGCGCTCCTGGACCGGGCGGCAGCAGGCTGGTAAGATTTAGGCTGGGGAGGGCCTAAACCAATGGCTCTTCCCACCCTGGTGTTACCAGGCTGCTGTCGTTTGGTTTTTAACCCGGCTGGTTATAAAAATAGGGGGGACGCTATGCGTTTTTTTTTAATTATTTATTTATTTTAAAAAAAAAAACGCATAGGGTCCCCCCTATTTTTATAACCAGCCGGGTTAAAAACCAAACGACAGCAGCCTGGTAACACCAGGGTGGGAAGAGCCATTGGTTTAGGCCCTCCCCAGCCTAAATCTTACCAGCCTGCTGCCGCCCGGTCCAGGAGCGCCAATTTTGACGCTCCGGGACCACTGGCACCCGGCTCTTCCCAGTACCCCTGGTGGCATTGGGTACTGGGGTAATAATAGGGGGTTAGTGTTAGCCATTTTATACCGGCTAACACTAGGCCCCGACTTAGTAATGGATTCCGTCTATTAGACGGCTTCCACTACTAAGTCTATAAAGTAAAGAAATAAAGACAAGACACAAGTTTACAAATTTTTTTATTCAAATAAAAACACCCCCACACCCCTCATTGACCATTTTATAAAAAAAAAACATTAAAAAAACGCTGGTCATCGACGTAGTCCATGGAATCCGACGTAATCCCCAGGATACCGATATCTGAAAAACAAAAAGGGAGAAACACACAAAAACACACAAACAGGAGCACAACACCCATCATTGTGAGCGGTGTTGTGCACCTTACAGTATGCAGCATCTTTACAGATCGCTGCTTACAGTCTGGCCCCCAAGGGGTTAAGGGAGGATGTATTGCATCCCCCTTAACCCCTTGGGGGCCAGACTGATGTCAGACTGCACCCATCCCAGCAAGGAAGGGGTTAAGTGACCCCCCTTCCTTGTTGGGAGGGGTGCAGTGCTGGGGAGGGGGTGGGGAGAGCTCTATACTCACCCCGATGTGTCCTCTTCGCTGGTCCGCAGCACAATGAAGTCACTGTGCTGCGGACCGGCTCATTATATGTGCGCTGAGCCGATCAGCCAATCAGCTGAGCGCACATATAATTCTAAATGTTTCTTCTAATAATGCTATTGTCATAACATAATTAGAAGAAACATTTGATGTTTTCATTAAAGTAAAGTGATGATTAGTACAGAATGCTCTATTGCCGGCATATGAATTACCGGCTTATGGAGTTTCCTGTACTAATTAATATTTAATTAAGAAAACACATTTTCGTTTAAATAAATTCAGTTTCGTTGGTCAATAATTTAATTCTAACGAATCCATCATTGTGCAATTAAATATACTGTCAAAAAATAAATATATATATAAATATACATTTATTTATATATATATTTATTTTAACAGTATATTTAATTGCAAAATGATGGAATCGTTTACATTTAATTATTGAACAATAAAAGGGACTTTATTAGACAGAAAATGTGTTTTATTAATTCAATATATTAACCATGAGACACATCGGCTATAGTGCAGAGGATCGCAAACCCCGGTAATAGCGATTCATGTAAACTGTGTTCCCTGCTTTCCCAGATGCATCCAGAGGTGTTTCCATCACTTTCTTAACATTTTATTTGATATTTTTAGTTGAACCAGATTTCCAAGTAAATGACCGTATGTTTTGAGCCGCATGTCTATTTTTTCCCACGGCCGGAGTTTCACCCGCACATTTACAGCCGCATAAAAAATACAGCCGCACAGTTACAGCGTGTGAATCCAGCCTAAATCTGTAAGTGTACCCTGAGGTACTGTCACAGAGTTTGTAGAATTTCACGCCATACCGTGATCTCTTATTGGGACGGTACTGGCAGAAAAGACTTGTCTGGGGGGCAGCGTACGCTACGCTACCCCCAGACATGTCACTGGATGATGATGATGATGATGAGGATGAATGGAGGAAAGAACGAACCCCCCCATTCATCCTCACTGGCTGTTTCGGTGTTGGAGGCAATAATAGCATATGCGTCTGAAAACACCCTGGGGGCCATCTTTATACGGGGACTATTATATGGGGTATGTAAATGTTTATTGTAAAACTTTATTTCATGTAGTGTAGTGTAATGTAGTGTTTTTTAAGTTTTTTTGACAGTAAGAAAATAATATCCTTACGCCAAGAAAGGAGCTGCTGATAAATGCCGCACTTACGTGCGGCACTTATCAGCAGACAGTGGCGGTAGGATATAGGGGGGAAAAACGCTCCTACGCCAAAAAGGAGGAGTTGCTGATCAGTGGCGCACTTACATGGGATGGTGATCAGTACTCAGCGGCGTTAGGGCGCAAAAAAAGTAAAAAAAAAAAAATTGGGGGAAAAAAAAAAAAAAAATCTTTTTAACCCAAAGCAACTGATCAGTGAATGATATTCACTGATCAGCCGCTAGGGGGCAGTAGAGAGAAGATTGCCGGAGATTACCGAGGCCCGCCGAAAACGAAGACCTGAGTGTTTCTGAAGATTTCCGACGCTGGACGAACGAACCCGGAAGCGACGCGAGGACGGCTCGGACCGCAGATCTTCGCTCCGGACGGCCAGATCAGGTGAGTATGGTACACCTGCACCACACACACCTGTTCTGCACCTCTCAGCTACCTAGCTGGAGGGTGCAGAACCCGGCAAAACTTTTTTTTACAGTATGATCGCCGTGATGGGCCGGCCGGTACTGGCCGGCCTATCACGGCGATCGTGGGGGTGGCATCGGCGCCATCTTTGTTGGGGACACTAATGGCCATTGCTTTCCGGGCCACCGGGTCACCGATGACCCGGAAAGCTGTTTTCAGCTGCTATATGCTGATCTGTTAATCACCCCCCGTGCCGACGAGCAGAGATGGCCTGCTATACATTATAGCAGGCCATCTTCCCCGACCGCTGTGTGTGAACACACAGCGATCGGGGAAACATCGGGCGTACCTATACGCCCGTTTGCGTTAAAGCCCACCCTGCGGGGGCGTATAGGTACGCCCGATGTCGTTAAGGGGTTAAAGGGGTTATCCAGTGCTACAAAAACATGGCCACTTTCCCCCTACTGTTGTCTCCAGTTTGGGTGGGGTTTTCAAACTCAGTTCCATTGAAGTAAATGGAGCTTAATTGCAAACCGCACCTGAACTAGAGACAACAGTAAGGGGAAAAGTGGCCATGTTTTTGTAGCGCTGGATAACCCCTTTAAGAGTAACTTGGTTTAAGAGCGTTTTGGTTTAAGAGCTCACAGTTTTTCAAAATTGTGACTTGTTTTAACAGCATTGCTTTGGTGTAAGAGCTCCCTGTACTGGGTGGGAGCGCGAGCAGGAGAGGGGCATGGTCTGCATAGTGGGGTCTACAGCACTGTACTCTGACCCAGGAAGTCTCCCTCACCCTCCAAATTATAGCAGATCCACTTCAGGCTGGGGCTTACATCAGGGGACAGGACTGTGAAGGTAATCTCTCCATAGCTGTAACCCCTCTCTCCCTGGACAGAGAGTGCTGCATTATGTACCCACATATGTCCTGCTCATTCCCTCATGTTCCCTGCAGTCTCTGTCAGCCCTTGTGTTTCCCATCTCTCCATTACTGTACTGTAACTTATAATATCACATATTCTGCTGTTTCTGAATGTTTGTTTCATCTGTATTACATGTTATTCAGAATAATAAATCATTATTTTGAGGTGTGGAACTAATTGTCTGCATTTCTATGATTTCTTATGGGAAAATGTGCTTTGGTGTAAGAGTGGATTTGGATTGCAAGCACGGTCCTGGAACGAATTATGCTCCTAATCCAAGGCACCACTTTATAGAATATTGTCAGGTGCCCTCTTGCGCCTTGGTGCCTTGTACTGCTCTCTGCGCACATTTGTACTAAAAGTCTATTGTTTGTCCAGCATTTTTCAGTTTTAAAGGGAACCTGTCACCCCCCGTGCCGGGGTGACAGGCTCCCGACCCCCCGCTACAGCCCCCTATACTCACCTGGATCCGGTCGGGTCACGGAGATCTCAGCCGCTGCAGCCCGGTGCGCGCGCTGAAAGATGAGTCCAACGCTCATGGAGAATGATGGAGAGTCCAGCGCTCCGTCATTCTCTATGAGCGTTGGACTCATCTCTCAGCGCACGCGCCGGGCTGCAGCGGCTGAGATCTCTGTGACCCGACTGGATCCAGAAGCGGGACCCGACGGGATCACGTGAGTATAGGGGGCTGTAGCCGGGGGTCGGGAGCCTGTCACCCCGGCACGGGAGGTGACAGGTTCCCTTTAAGTGTTGTGCCACAATAAGTGTAAACTAACAGTTGCACCACCAATACCATATAGAATACAGTCTCCTCCATGGGGCATTTTCCACACAGGTATTAAAGTGAATGTGCTCCATTCCCTGATCTTTTTCCTGAATTTTAGCCAGATGTAAGCCGGTCCCTTGCAAATGATAGAAAAAGCTGGTATTTGTTCATTATGTGATGGACCCCAAACTCCCAAGCAAATTAAACCAAAGAACACAAAATAAAGACACAACACATTGTAAGGTGTCACTATTTTATTTAAAATCACATGACAGTGAAAATGGCAGACCCCCAACTCACAAAGAGTCACCCTCCAGCACTCAGGCAAGGAAAAATCCCCTGTGAAGGAAACCTCAAGGGAGCCAAGGCGGGAGAGTTGCCCTATCCCTGGGCTTATAGTTTGTACATTTTATCTGATTTACAGAAAACAACATAAGAAAAATAGACTATAAATATACTACACTGGATGAGAGATTTGGCTGCCATATCTGTCACCTTATTAATGGCTGGGTGGAAGTACCTTTTCTCCCCTAGGATACGTGCTCACTATGGAATGGCGACGGAAAATCCATTGCGTGTTCCGCAGTTCACACCCGCCCGCGAACTGTGGTGGGTGCACGCGGCTCCACCTGCGTCATAGAGTATGGAGCATTCTATGCACGGCAGATTCCATCGTGCGTCCAAAAAATGAACAGGTTCGTTGTTTGGATGGAGGGCGGAATCCTACCGTGCATAGAATGGAGTCTATGCACGGGCGGGTGCGAGCTGCTGAATGTGCGACGGGTTTTCCGTCGCCATTCCGTAGTGTGCATTTACCCTTACAGGTCCACTGCTCAAGAAGGTGGAGACTCAGTTGAAGGGGTAGTTTAAATCAGACAACCCCCTTTCCCCTGCTAGAACCTCCATGTTACATCGAGGGTAGGGAAGAGTAAAGTAGTCAAGCTCAAGGTCCACTGGCACATCCAAGATTGCACTGATCCAAGCAGCGTACCTTACTTTTTGGAACCATAAGCGATTGTCCTCACAGCTCATGGTTGTCATAATAACTATAAATGCCCACAGTCATCTCATGTATTAACCCTTTAATGACTGCCTATGCTTTACTGCAGAAATCATTAAAGGGGTTATCCAGCGCTACAAAAACATGGCCACTTTCCTCCTACTGTTGTCTCCAGTTTGGGTGGGGTTTTATTTACTTCCATTGAAGTAAATAAAGCTTAATTGCAAACCGCACCTGAACTGGAGACAACAGTAGGGGGAAAAGTGGCCATGTTTATGTAGCGCTGGATAACCCCTTTAAACTGTAACGCCTGGAGTAGTGGATCCACTGGACCGTCACCAGCGATGGCGCTAACCTCACCAGGGAGCGGAGTCTAAGGGGCCGCTGGTTTTCACCAGAGCCCGCCGCAAGGCGGGATGGACTTGCTGCGGCAGGCGACCCCCAGGTCGCTACCCCTGGCTTGGTTGCTAGTGACGGCAGGCGAGGTGTGGCAGGAGCAGTAGGCAGGAGATGGTGCTGGCAGAGGTCTGTAGGCGTAACCGCAGGTGACAGGCTGAACACAGGAGCAATGGTGTAACAGGGGAGCAGGAACCAGGGACAAGGACTAGGGACCAGGTAGCGGATAGGAATCAGGAACAGGGACTAGGGACCAGGTAGCGGACAGGAATCAGGAACAACAGGGAGCTGGGCCAAACGCTATGGGAAGCATGTAGAGGCTCCAACACCTGTAGTGGGGCATGGCTGGAATATATAGGGAGTGATTAGTGCAACTAACCAATTAGGGGCGGACTGGCCCTTTAAATCTGAGACAGCCGGCGCGTGCGCGCCCTAGGAGGCGGGGACGCACGCGCCGGCCGGCACAGACGGAGACAGGAGCAGAGGAGAGGTGAGGCGCCCCCAGGGGCCGAACTAGCAGCAGTGCCGGGTCCCTGCACAAGGACCCCGGCACTGCTGCATGGGGCAGGAGGAGGTCGCGGTGGCGGCCCGGAACACGGGACGCAGCCGTGACAGTACCCCCCCCCTTTGGCCTCCCCCTCTTTCTTGCCTGCAGATGGAGGCAGCAGGCAAGTCTTGGTATTCCGCCGGTAGGCCGGACAAAGGCTTGGCAGGCTCGGGTGACAACATAGAGTACTTGGGCTGAGGTGACCTCAGACACTGGTTGGAAAAGTCCTGACCCCAACTAAGAATCTTCCCGGTTCTCCAGTCCAGCTTAGGGGCATGTAATTGCAGCCAGGGGAGTCCCAGGAGGATGGTGGAAGAAGAATGGGGCAGGACGTAGAAGGAGATTTTTTCCAGATGTGAAGTGCCCACCTGGAGGACTAAAGGTGCGGTCTGGTAGTGCACATGGTCGGTAAGAATCTCGCCCGTGACCGAGGAGATAGTCAGGGGTCTGGCTAGTGGGGTCACGGGTAGCCGCCATCTCTGGACCAATGTAGCTGCAATAAAATTGCCTGCTGACCCAGAATCGAGAAAGGCAGTAGTCTGGTGAGTTTGTCCTGAGGGTGTCTGGATGGAAACTGGCACAGACAACTTTGGAGAGGTGGCATTCACACTTAGGGAGACCTCTCCCACCGGACCTAGGTGCTGGCGTTTCCTGGACGCTTGAGGACGTTGGGGACATCTCAGCCGAAAGTGATCCGAACCACCGCAGTAGAGGCAGAGATTCAGCTCCAGACGACGAATTCTTTCATCAGGCGTCAGGTGAGCCCGTTCCACCTGCATAGGAATCTCAGGAGTCGACTGGGACACCGGAACGTCAGGATTCTGGAAGACCGGCGCCAGCTGGTGATGGCGACGGGACAGGCTTAGACGCCGTTCATGCCAGACCTCCTCCTCGCTCTCAGAAAAACGAGTATCGACCCTGGTAGCCAGTAGGATGAGTTCGTTCAGGGAGGTAGGTAGGTCTCGGGCGGAAAGCACGTCTCTCACCCGACTGGACAGGCCCTTCTTGAAGGTGGCTATTAGAGCGGCCTCATTCCAGTTTAATTCTGCCGCCAGGGTGCGGAACTGGATGGCGTAGTCACCAACAGAGGAGCTCCCTTGAGAGAGGTTGAGGAGAGCAGTTTCAGCTGAAGAGGCACGGGCAGGTTCCTCAAAGACAGAGCGAAACTCGACTAGGAAGGTACGGAGATTGGCAGCAGCAGGGTCATCTCGGTCCCACAGAGGCGTGGCCCAGGCCAGAGCTCTACCCTCCAATAGGCTGATGATGAAAGCCACTTTAGAGCGCTCGGTAGATAACTGACTACTTAGAAGTTCGATATGCATGGTGCATTGGGTCAGGAATCCTCTGCACAACTTGGGGTCACCTCCATATTTACTTGGGAGAGCCAGTCGAAGTGTAGAAAAAGCAGCAGGAGGTGGTGTGCGCTGGGCTGTAGTATGCTGCTGTAAGGCGGCAGTGAGTTGCTGGATCTGCTGCGACTGTTGCTGGATTTGTTGAGCCTGTTGGGCGACCACTCGGGCTATGTCACGGATATCAGGCACCTCGCCGGGATCCATGGTTGGAGCCTACTGTAACGCCTGGAGTAGTGGATCCACTGGACCGTCACCAGCGATGGCACTAACCTCACCAGGGAGCGGAGTCTAAGGGGCCGCTGGTTTTCACCAGAGCCCGCCGCAAGGCGGGATGGACTTGCTGCGGCAGGCGACCCCCAGGTCGCTACCCCTGGCTTGGTTGCTAGTGACGGCAGGCGAGGTGTGGCAGGAGCAGTAGGCAGGAGATGGTGCTGGCAGAGGTCTGTAGGCGTAACCGCAGGTGACAGGCTGAACACAGGAGCAATGGTGTAACAGGGGAGCAGGAACCAGGGACAAGGACTAGGGACCAGGTAGCGGATAGGAATCAGGAACAGGGACTAGGGACCAGGTAGCGGACAGGAATCAGGAACAACAGGGAGCTGGGCCAAACGCTATGGGAAGCATGTAGAGGCTCCAACACCTGTAGTGGGGCATGGCTGGAATATATAGGGAGTGATTGGTGCAACTAACCAATTAGGGGCGGACTGGCCCTTTAAATCTGAGACAGCCGGCGCGAGCGCGCCCTAGGAGGCGGGGACGCGCGCCGGCCGGCACAGACGGAGACAAGAGCGGAGGAGAGGTGAGGCGCCCCCAGGGGCCGAACTAGCAGCAGCGCCGGGTCCCTGCACAAGGACCCCGGCGGCTGCATGGGGCAGGAGGAGGTTGCGGCGGCGGCCCGGAACACGGGACACCGCCGCGGCCGTGACATAAACACACCTGTGACCAAGCAGTTTATGGTCAGGGCACTGAGAACACTAAATAAAATACGTAGCAATTACATAGGTAGCTGTAGATGTGATATTCCTCAGACTGGCCCTGTAACCAGCACACACCTCCCAACTTTTTGGACAACCGAAGAGGGACACATATGGTCACTACACTAACACAACCTGCACACGTCCTACAACGGCTCTGTAACTGTCAGTGTAGGTATCCTGCAGATCCGATCCCGGCCTCTTCTGGGTCTTATGTGTGAACAGAGCCTTGGGCCTCTTGCACACAGCCATAGAAAATGGTCCATATACAGTACTGCAGAGAATTGAGGATAATATAGAACTCATTCTATTCTATGGGCCAATGTATATCACTGTGGCTTTCACAATCTGTGCATCTGCTTGGAGCATGGACTGTTACACAGTCTGCATTCCGCATTGCTCCGGCTACAGCCAAATGCTGTTTAGTAAATCATGTCTCTGGTCTGTAAAATATACTTAATAATTTATATACTTCCATATCACATTTATAAAGAGCACAGAGCAGTAGCTTGGGGGCACAAAGCCAAACCATGTGACAAGAAGGAGTTGTCTCGTCAGAAATAAACACTTTCCATATGTTATTTTCCATATGGAGTACTATACACTACAGAGGTAATGGGGGACCATTTATTGTTCAAGAAGCCAGACCAAATTAGCTGATCACTGACAATAAGGCTAGAGAGCTACATGGGGCATTTGGCCGCCTCGCAGCTAATGATAGTTAATATGGTCATATTGTGGCATGTATGTTGCCATTCTTGTCATAAAAAATATGTGGTGTGAACATAGCTTAATAACTTACTTTTTATGAAAAGAATGGCCTTTGTTTTCTATTAAAACAATGATTGTTCTGTTCATGCTGCAAAGATTTGCACACAATGTTATTGAACAACGGCCTTTGTTTACCTTAGCCATAGAAATAATGATCATGTTAATTATTTGTCCATAAAATTCAATGTAAATTTAATTTAAAACGACCGTCGTTGTTTGATCCTCAAAACAATGGCCGTTGTTTTGAGTGCCAAAGAATAGGCGTTGTTTATACATTGTGTGAACATAGCCTAAGGGTGCCTTTACACCTACCGGATCCACAGCGGATCTCACTTCTGCGGATTCAAAGCGAGAACCGCTGCGGATCCGGTATCAATTCACCCCTATGATAGCACATATTCACAGCGGGATTAACATCCCGCTGTGAATATGTGCTTTAACTCCCTGGCGCCCGCAGCCCCGCCGACGGCGGCACATCCCCCCCATCCCGGCCACATCCCCCCATCAGCCCATCTCCGGCCCGCCGCCACGACCATACATTACCTGCTCGGCGGCGCGGCTGCAGTGAGGCTCCCGGCTCCGGTCCCGCTCAGCTGATCTGAGCGGGACTGGAGCTGGCAGCCTCACTGCAGCCGCGCCGCTGAGCAGGTACTGTATGCTCTCGGTGGCGGGATGCGGGCGGCGGCGGGCTGATGGGGGGATACGGCCGGGATGGGGGGATGCGACGGCGGGGCTGCCGGCACCAGGGAGTTAAAGCACATATTCACAGCGGAATGTCAATCCCGCTGCGAATATGTGCTATCATAGGGGTGAATTGATACTGGATCCGCAGCGTTTCTCGCTTTGAATCCGCAGAAGTGAGATCCGCTGTGGATCCGGTAGGTGTGAAGGCACCCTAATGGTGCGTTCACACCTACAGGATCTGCAGCTGATTTTCTGCAGCAGATTTCATTTAAATAACTGAACACAGCATCAAATCTGCTGCAGATCCTGTAGGTGTGAACGCACCCTAAAGGAGTATTCCATCTGAGACATTAGTGGCACTTACGGAATGGCTTGTGGGTAGTTTGCATATCACAACCCCTATTGTGATTTCTGAATAATGGATGGGTCTGTCATTCGGGTTCTTCATCAATTAGCCAGAGTCCAGAGGGGAATAACAAAAATGTTCTTTCCGAAAAACCTGTCCAGTCCATGCCATACACTGACACAGTGAGTACTATGTAATGATCATTTTCTCTGTGGTAGCAACTGCACAGAAAAAGAACACATGCTGGAGGTCCCGGCAAGAAAATACCTTGTTCTTTGGACTCGGCACTTGTTTAGTTAAGTACTAACTAGGTGAGTTTGTGTATTGTTTCAATGAATGTTGGGTAATGCACATGGACATATCCTGTTGCCCGCCAGAGAGTCACACCCCTGCCATACCACCTCTGCATGATGTAAGCGGCTTGGTAAGAATTTAAGTTATTTGTATAGTAGCCAATAGCCTTATTGCTTGAAACATGTAGTTGTTTGTGTTTTTAAAAGTAGAACACATTTTAGTGATACAAGTACTACTAAAAATGTTTTTTTTTTTTTTATAAAACTGAACTTACTGACATTGATGTTGGACTACACATTATAGTAATTAAATAAGGTCGAAAAAAGACAAGAGTCCATCAAGTTCAACCTGCAGAAACCCTACTGTGTTGATCCAGAGGAAGGCAAAAACCCCTATGAGGCAGATGCCAATTGCCCCATCACAGGGAGAAAATTTCCAGACTCCAAAATGGCAATCGAAATTAAACCCTGGATCAACGTATCACCAGAAATCTAATGCCCATAACTTGTAATATTATAAATTCCAAGAAAGGCATCCAGACCTCCCTTGAACTTAATTAATTAATCAGTCATGACAACATCATGTGGCACAGTCCACATGATGAGTCTACATGAGAGTTCTGTAGTCTCACTGCTTGTACAGTAAAGAATCCACGTCTGTGCTGGTGGTGAAACCTTCTTTCCTCTAGACATAAAGGATGCCCCCTTGTCATGGTTACAGGTCTAGGTGTAATAAATTATGCTGTTACTGTTGCTGTACTGACTTCTGAATCAGCTTTCCATGCACCTCCACCCATTGGGAGCTTCTATTAAGCCGAGGACAAGTGAGCCAAGACTACTCGTGCACATAGTCCTTTTTTGTCAGGACACCCTGTGATCAATGACATTTTCCATTTAAAGGAGATGTCCGGCGAAAATCTTTATTAAAGTATTGTACTGCACCCCAACAGTTATATAAATTACCAATATACGCTTATTACGGGAAATGGTTATAAAGTGCTTTTTTCCCTGAACTTACTACTGCATCAAGGCTTCACTTCCTGGATCACATGGTAATGTCACTTCCTGGATTAAATGGTGATGTCACAACCCAACTCCCAGAGCTGTGGGGCTGTGGCTGCTGGAGAGGATGATGGCAGAGGGACACTGAGGGACACAGGGCACTGGAGGGACACTGAGCATCCCTCTGCCATCATCCTCTCCAGCAGCCACAGCACGCACAGCTCTGGGAGTCGGGTCGTGACATCACCATGTTATCCAGGAAGTGACATCATCATGTTATCCAGGAAGTGAAGCCTTGATGCAGTAGTAAGTGCAGGGAAATAAGCACTTTATAAGCATTTACCATAATAAGTGTATATTGGTCATTTGTATAACTTTTGGGGGGGCAATACAATACTTTAATAAAAATTTTCGCTGGACTTCTCCTTTAACTAACTATTTTAATTTTTTTTTACAAAATACAACTAATACAACCAATAGGCCCATGAGAGGAGAGGAAAGGAAAAAGAAGGGATAATGCAGAAAGCAGGGAGAGCAAGGAGAGGGAGAGAATAAAAGAAAAAAAGAATAAAAGAGGTCGGGGAAGTTGGGGGGGTCCGGGTTATAAGACTGCAGGAGGCTGAGGTGCACCAAATTAAGGATAAGAAACACTTCTGAGTAGGGTAATATACTAATCAGTGTCCTGAAATTTAATCTATGAGAACAAAGTCCTAGTGAATCGTGTATTGAAATCATAGAGGGATGATATGAAGTCTTTGATTCTCATTATCATTAACTTTGATAATCCAGTATTGGGAATAGGAGGGGGTTTAAAATGCTTCTAGTACAAATGTAGGCAGGCTCTGGCCTCTATGACAAGAAACCTCAAAAACAAGCACTTGTATTTCTTACTTCAGATCTCACTGCGCAAGAAAAGGGAAGGTTTGAGCTCAATGGTTAGTCCCGTAACTTGACGGATCACATTCTTCACCTTGTCCTAGAAGGTTGATAGAGACAGACAGGACCAAAACATGTGCAAAAGGGACCCTTTGAGGTGCCGCGCTGCCAGCAGGAAGGATCAGCTTCAAGCCAAATCACGTGCAGTTTGACTGGCACTTCATAAAAGCGTGACAAAGTCTTATACCATGCTTTTTGCAAGCTCACTGTGGGCTAGGGTCAGGATATTTGTCCTCTGCAACTACACATTATAGCAGGAAGGATGGGGGGTTACAATCAGGTTGAGACATCGGCATAAATCAGAGATAGAGAGTGGCGAAGTGGTCCTTTGCCCTCACAGAGAGATTAAAAATAGGAGAAATAGCAGAGAATGAAGGAAATGAGTCAATTGAGCTATCCTCTAAGTAAATAGAAATGGACGCACAATCCACAGGCAAAAGCCAAGAGGAATTTGAAATAAAGTGAGACCTCATGCCTAGTTAACCAAGCATTGCTGTACTGGGGAAGTTCACACTCCATCAAGGAGGTTATTGGTTTCCTTTAAACAGGAGCAGATCAGATTAAAAAAATACCAATACTACCTCACTGATCCCCCACTGCTAAGGGGCCTATTCCACGGAGCGATAATCGGCCGAATTGGCCCGATTCGGCCGATTATTGCTCGGTGGAATAGAGAAAACGATCAGCTGATGATCGTGTCATCGGCTGATCGTTTATTTAGGCCCAAATCTAAAATCATCGGTCACCCACCACGCATTGCTGCGTGGAATAGCAGTGCGCGGCGGGCGACCAGCGATTTGAGAAGCAGCATACATTACCTAGCAGGGCTTCTCCTCCGCTTTCCTCCCAGGGTCCCACGGTGCAGCATCAACTCCGGAGCGGCCTGACTGAGCTGTCAGACCGCTCAGCTAATCACTGGCCGGGACCGCCACGGTAACGATGTCTCTGCAGCCCTCGCTACCGATTGTCGGGCCATGGAATAGGCCCAGTAAATTAGCGCCGATTTAGCAGATCGGCGCTCGTTTAAATCATTGATCGGGCCCTGCTCGGCCCGTGGAATAGTACCCTAAGTCCCCCTGATCTCCACTTCCTGTTCCTATCATCCTGACACACTGGAAATGCCTGCTTAGCCGATCACTGACAGGGGGCGGTGGGCTTCACTGCTGGCAATAATGACTGGCTGAGTGGACCTTTTCTTTCAAACAACCACTTTAAAGCTTCTGACATAAAAAGACATAACATCCCCTTTAGGAAAAAAATGTTTTTTTTTTTGTTTGTTTTTTTAGGGCAAAGTTCTCCAACATGTGGCTCTCTAGCTATTGCAAAACTACAACTCTTATCATCTGAGTTTGATGGCATTTGTATCTGGAGAGCCACAAGTTGCAGAATATTTCCGTAGGGTAATGCTCCCCTGTAGATTAAAATAGGAGACATCATATATAGTTTTGGTATATGTATACTTCTTATTCAAGTCATTGTCATTGCAGAAGATCTCTGCTCTGTATGTAGAATACAGGCTACCAAGGGTACTCCTCTATTAGGTTCAAAAAGCAACAACAGGGAATAAAGTTATTATACACTTTAAACTATAGTAACTGTGACTCTTTTATAGTATCATATACTTTAGGTAGAGGTAGGATTACAAAGTCTGTAGGTCAGACCTGTTGTACCTTGTGCCCTTTGTGACCTTTTATTGTTGTGTTTAGCAGCTGAAATCCTCTGGACTAGTTCTGACATTCATATGGACAAGTTTCTACAAATCAGCAACTGCTCAGAATTGCAGAATAGTAGGCCATCACAAAGAAGCAGTGTGCATTGCCACATACCACAGCTTCCTATGTGTTGCTAAAAACGGAATATGATTCAGATAAGATACCCAAGTAGCCCTGAGCTTCATATGGTCCTCCATATAAGGACATCCGTATTATTCGGTGTATTTCGCATCATCAGTATAGAAACATACATTCCTGTTGTGTTCTAGAACTGTCACTAAAATTATTATATAAGACCTTGAAAAGACCCTTTGCACATGAGGAAGACACCTTCCTGCCTTTGGGCAATGCTTGACAAGTGGGGTTTGAACACAGATTTTATAGACTGAAAGAGTGGATATGATGAAAACCTTTAAATATGTTTAATGGGCACTTCTGTTCTAAATTCCAAAATCTAAATCAACGGGATGTGACATAAAGCATTTTTGCAATTTACATTACATTAAAGCATGCTAACTAAAAAAAAAAAAA
This sequence comes from Dendropsophus ebraccatus, assembly GCF_027789765.1. Classification (NCBI taxonomy): domain Eukaryota; kingdom Metazoa; phylum Chordata; class Amphibia; order Anura; family Hylidae; genus Dendropsophus; species Dendropsophus ebraccatus. The sequence goes on along the minus strand of NC_091459.1, from coordinate 104,621,007 downwards.
ATATGTCAAATGCAAACCTGCTTTTCTTATTCAAATATTTTATTGGGTTTTAGAGAACAACAACAATTACCATACAGTAATCATCCAAGAATGGATAACCAAAAACGAGGGTATAACAATACAAAACTGGTTCAAACATTACAGTTCATGTCATTGCCCAAACAGGGGAAAACCCCAGATGTTCCCGCCAACTTTAGGCCCATATCCCTGTTGAACACACACTTAAAATTATTTGCCAAAATTCTGTCCACGCTCCTTGTGGATGTGTTACCTGACATCATCCATAGAGACCAAGTTGGTTTCACAAAAGGCCGACAAACTTTAGATGGTATTTGCAGGTTCATAAATATCATTGTTGCTGTTGAAGCCCGACGAACGCCTTCTCTGCTCCTCACTTTGGATGCGGAGGAGGCGTTCGATCGGGTACATTGGGGATACTTGACCCAGGTGTTGCAAAGGTTTGGCCTTTAGGGAAACTTCCTGATGGCAATTATGGCTCTGTACACAGTACCCTCAGCTCAGGTATATACTTCGGGCACCTTATCAAATTACGTTCACATTACCAATGGCACCCGCCAAGGGTGCCCATTACCTCCTATGATCTTTACTATGGTAATGGAGCCACTTGCACAACATATTAGAGAGTCACAGGCTATCACGGGCATATCCATAGCTACAACAGACCACCGCATAGGTCTTTTTGCGGACGACGTTGTGCTATGTATGTCATCACCACCCTAAAAACTATAAACAGTATATTACATAACTTCGGCAATGCCAGTTACTACAAGGTAAATGCCTCTAAATCACTTATCCTCAACATGGGAATCTCCCCCCATACTGTGGCCCAATTACAGTGGACATATCCCTTCCAATGGTCCACAGGCCAATTACCCTACCTGGGAATTACTCTAACATTCCCTCTTAAAACAATAGGAACAGTGAACTGTAAATCCCTCATCACCATATCCACAGACGTGGCGACCTACTCCACATTGCCACTATCGTGGGTGGGAAGAATAGCAGCCACAAAGATGATGATAATTCCAAAAGACATATATTACTTCAGAAACCTCCCGATCAGGTTCCCCCGAACCATTCTGCGCAAACCTGCTTTTCTACAACTACAGTTAATTTAGATTTTGAAAGTTATAGTGACAGTGGCACTTTAAAGTGTACCTGTCATTAGGAAAAACATTTGACTAGTCACAGAGAGATGTTTAAAGTTTTGATCAGTCGAGGTCTGAATGTTCAGACTGTGACCGAGCAGGAGAACGAGCCGAGAGAAGTCTGTGCTGCCATGGCTCTCTCTGTGTCTGTACCACCTGGACTGCCCTTACAGTATGCGGCCATCCAGGTCACACAGAGCCGGGAGAAAATGCACTACATGTGGACTTCTCCTGGCTAATTCACCTGATCAGTATGAACACTTAGATCTGAACCGATCAAAAATTTTGACATGTTTCTGTGACATGTCAAAGTTTTTTTTTTTTAAGACAGGTACACTTTAAAGACAGTCTGTCATAGGTCAGCAACTTACTATCTCACTAGCACTCACTATGGTTATTGTGGCAGCCCAGAAATAACATGGAGGCACAAAAAAAACCCAAAGGGCATAGGGGTGGATCAGTTATAATACTATCCAAATGTTTGTATTTATTTTTTGACCGCACATAAAAATAGAGTTGACCTATCTAAGGCCCAGTTCATATCATGTTTGTGATGTCAACTTTAGGTGGCCATGCACCTTCAATAGCTGTCACCCGAGACAGCTATCACTGCAGATCCCTCCTTACACTTAAACGTTCAGCTCATGTGTTCTTAGTGGAGAGAAGAGGGGTAATGTGCGGCCGTACTACTCTGGCAGTGTCATATCTCTTTTTGCAAAAAAACAGTTGGATAGTTGAAATACCAGTCCAACTTGTCTCTTTCCCATCATCATCTGTTGGGAGTCAGGAGGCACCTATATACATTAGTCAATCAGCCAGTCCCTCCACCAATGTGTGTGGGTACCTATAGTGTGTCCACTGGGAAAATCTTCAGACATACACAGCAAATCCATAAGTCTTCATCCATGTCGATCATGAAGCAGCAGGTGTGTTTGGAGCTGGAGTGGGAAGCCTTACAACAATGACATAGCAAACTGAGGGTGCCTGTAGACCACCCTAATGACTCTAGACAGCTAAATTATGTGCTGCAAATAATCTGTAATAATATGAGAAAGTTTATTAGACTGACCGCAGCATGTGTATTTTTGGTATACATGTTAAATGACATACACTCTGGTGCCACAAGTTTCATAGTGAAACTGCTGGTAACAGATTCCCTTTAAGATATTAGGCCTCTTAATCACCGAGTAATTTCAGAGAATTCAGAACCATTTACCAGACCAAGTGACTATTGTTTTTTATGTGGTCTATTTTGTCTTTTCTAAAGAGCCATTTAAATCCCACAAAATTGCAGAACACATTCAGTATGTGACCGTGTGATTTGTCAATCGTAGTAAAGGGAAAGATGTTTGGATAGATAACCAACGTGTGGTGACCACAACAGCTTAAAAGTCAACACTAATTTGGTTTTCTATTTGAATACTTCATTCATTTTCGTTCAGCGATGCCTGGAGTTCAGCATTAGCCAGAATCCTGCTCCACACTGATGAGGGGCAACACCCCGAAACAGCTGTTTGTGGATGTTTACCTGGCCTTGGTTTTTCCCTTGTCATTACAATGACTTATAGGGCCACTTAATATGGTGGTTTGGTGGTTTCCTTACAGGAGGAATATCTGGCTAGTCCTGTTTTTTGAGACTCTTTGATGAGGCTCCACGGGCTCTTTTTTTGCATATTCATGTTTCCCAGGGGGCAATGCACCTGGGACTTCACTGCCCTGAGCGCTTTCAGTAGCAGCCAGCAGTGTTGTCGTTTGGCTGGTCTCCCTGAGATCAGCAATCTGTTTCTCTTATGGCTCTGCTAGGCATTGCTCCCACCTAGCCAGAATCCTGCTCCATACTGATGAGGGGCAACACCCTGAAACAGCTGTATGTGGATGGTTACCTGGCCTAGGTTTTTCCCTTGTCATTACATTGATTTATAGGGCCACTTAATATGGTGGTTTTGGTGGTTTCCTTACAGGTGCTACCCCTTGTCTGGGTCCTTCCCGGAGGGATATCTGGCTAGTCCTGTGTCTCGAGACTCTTTGATGAGGCTCCACAGGCTCTTCTTTTGCATATTCATGTTTCCCAGGGGGCAATGCACCTGGGACTTCACTGCATTGAGCGCTTTCACTAGCAGCGGGCAGTGTTGTAGTTTGGCTGGTCTCCCTGAGATCAGCGATCTGTTTCTCTTAAGGCTCTACTAGGCATTGCTCCTATATAGCCAGAATCCTGCTCCACACTAATGAGGTGCAACACCCCGAAACAGCTGTATGTGGATGGTTACCTGGCCTTGGTTTTTCCCTTGTCATTACATTGACTTATAGGGCCACTTAATATGGCGGTTTTGGTGGTTTCCTTACAGGAGCCACCCCTTGGCTGGGTCTTTCCCCGAGAGGTATCTGGCTAGTACTGTGTTTCGAGACTCTTTGATGAGGCTCTACGGGCTCTTCTTTTGCATATTCAGCATTATATACACATCATTTTGTACACTTTAGGGCAGGAGTTGTGAACATTTGTGTTAAAGCACATTAGGAGATGGAGCTTCCCGTTCCATCTCCATAGCTCCCATCTCCAACATGACACCTGGCACCACAGACTCACATTGCCCCGGGTCCCAGGTTCCTAATGCATAGCTATGCATGGTGGGGAGGATGTGCCCTTGGAAACATATTTTGGTGCTGAATGCAAAACTGATGTATATTAGAAAAATCAATGTTGTTCACAGATGTTAAAAAAGTTGAAAAAACTGACCTCACAACTGGAGGTACTCTTTACGGGTGCTGACCCAGGTTTGGGGGATGTACCTGCCAGTACTACAGTCTGGTGGAAGAAAAAAAAAAAAAAACCTGAAAAAGAGCCATTGTATCTTTGGTGCTTGGAGCTTCTGTTGGGTTTGTTGGGTTGGAGGGAAAAGAGTTAAGTCATAGGCCTCTTAGACAAAAGTTCAAGGTTTAGTTAAGAGCTCTCTGCTGCAGAGCCACAAGTATAAGGTGTCTTCAGGAACTGTATGTACACAGATATTTCCCATACAAATGTCATATGATCATGAAACTGTATAAATTAAAGTTATAGTATGGACCTGATTCTGTGGGTTTCTTTTTACAGCCCTGTACAAGATAGACCCATAACATGGCCTTGAGCATATCTACCGTTTCTGCTTGTAATTACAGGAATGTTCATGTATACAATTTTGTTCAGACAATCCTAGAAACCGGATTACACACTGGGTGGCATTTATGCAAACCCCACCAAATAGGACATTGTGGGGGTGAATTTGTCCTTTTTTTTTTTCTTTTTTTGAGTAGCAAATTTTTAAACAAATTGTTAAAAAATGTTTGACTTTTACTGAGTTTTGAACAACATTTAAGAGTATTGCACAAAAATTTACAGTGTTGCACAAGCGTTTCTAACAGTGAAGCTTAGTGAGAACCAGTCACCAAAATTAGGGTAAGGGTGGGTTCGCATGCAATGTCCAATAGCGGCCCAATGATTCCACAACATAGCTAACATCGGGAAGCTATTGGGCATTGCTCGCAATATGCTTCTGTCCGCCTCTTAGCATGGACAAGCACACGGAAGAAGTGGAGTGCCGGAAAACAGAAGGCAAGGGAGAGAGAAAAAAGCCAGGCAGCAGCGCCTCGTGTGATACCGTGCAAACAAGTCAGTTAAAAATGCAAGGTGCTGATGGGGTGCTCACCTTCAAGCCCCTTGGGCTTTATGCATATCACCCAAATGGGTACCAGGTCTTCAGAAGATGCCAGGATATGGTGCTTCGGTGGAGAGTGCAGGGCTGTAAGCCAGCTAGGATAGCCCAAACAGGATGCTCCCAAGTTATTCCCGTGGGAATAAAGCTAGTCTAAGTACAAAAATGGCGCGTGGCTAATCCATAAATGTTAGCGCTGCCCAAAAGACTCCAATTTGAGGCTGAATAAAGTAAAAACATTTATCAAAAGTGCACAATATTTACGCGTTTCGGGGAACAGAGGTCCTCTTCATCAGAATAGCAGTGCATCTGCGATTCTGATGAAGAGGACCTCTGTTCCTCGAAACGCGTACATATTGTGCACTTAATAAATGTTTTTACTTTATTCAGCCTCAAATTGGAGTCTTTTGGGCAGCGCTAACATTTATGGATTAGCCACGCACCATTTTTGTACTTAGGAAAACAGAAGAGGTAGGACTAATTTTGCTCTCTGGATAACCCCTTTAAATGATCAGATTTTGGCAAAGTGATACAGTTGGGCCTTATATAAAAGCATGCGGCATTAAACAAAGTTTTTTTTTTTATGTTTTAAACAATAATGTTAAAGGGGTAGTCCACCCAAAAAAAATTTCTTTCAAATCAACTGGTGCCATAAAGTGCCAGAGATTTGTAATTCACTTCTATTAAAAAATCTTAAGTCTTCCAGTACTTATTAGCTGCTGTGTGTCCAGCAGGAAGTGGTGTTTTCTTTCCTGTCTGACCCAGTGCTCTCTGTTGCCTCCTCTGTCCATGTCAGGAACTGTCCAATGCAGGAGCAAATCCCCATAGAAAAACTCTCCTGCTCTCCAGACTGGAAATAATACAACTTCCTGTTGGGCATACAGCAGCTGATAAGTACTGGAAGGCTTGAGATTTTTTAATAGAAGTAAATTACAAATCTCTGGCACTTCATGGTAGCAGTTGATTTGAAAGAAATTTTTTTTTGGTGGACTACCCCTTTAAAATGAAATAATAAGAATCAGCTGCTATACAGCATGGACCCCTGTATGTATACACATTAAACTGATTTTCCTGGTATGTTGGCCTTCTTTCTTGTATATCTTGAGGTGTTTTATTTGAAGATTGTATATTTAACATATAGTAAGACAACCGAAACTTCTAAGAAAAGACGGCTGTGATCAAAGCAGGAGACGAGGTCTGTCCCATCATGTTAATGGACGAGCCATATTCTGGAAAGCCCACTGTAAGAAGCAATCAAATGAACTCTGTCAGAGAAGAGAAATGAGCACATAAGTGCACAATTACTACACAAGGGTAATACAAACAGTTCTATTCATAGCTAGATCTATAAACAAATCCCAGAATCATTCTATTATTATACTGGAACAAAACACTCCAATAAGTGTGGAAATATATCCATCTCACATACAGTACAAATGAGGCCTATAAGGTACTTTCCACTGGGATTAATGACTGCATAATGTAGACAATAAGGAAAGGGGATATACATAGTTAATCCAGTCTGCATGTAGGATTATTTTGACAGGATTATTTCATTTCACTAAGTATGCAAAAGAGGAGTCCGTGGAGCCTCATTGAAGAGTCTCAAAACACAGGACTAGCCAGATATCCTTACGGGAAGGACCCAGCCAAGGGGCAATGCACCTAGGACTTCACTGCATTGAGCGCTTTCACTAGCAGCCGGCAGTGTTGTCATTTTGGCTGGTCTCCCTGAGTTCAGCAATCTGTTTCTCTTATTTCATTTCACTAAGAAGATGTAATGTAAGTAATGTAAGAACTAGAGAGGAAGAGAGCAGTAGGACACTGAAGGACCTTTTAGATGGGCCGAGGGGCTACAGAAAGCAGGGGCCAGTCTCAGTGATCAGCACTCGATTACAGTCTTCACAAGGCTCGACCAATCATGAGGCTGGATTGCTAGATTGTTCATGCAGAATCTGTCAGCTGCAATTTTTGTACAAGACTGCTGACACCGTTAGATTGCTGTTAGGACAAGGAGGCACATACTTTTCATATATCTGTCTGTGCTCCCAGAATGTAGAAAAATGCTTTTATTCTCCAGTGCAAAGCATTAGCAAGTCTTTCCTAAGCTCCTGATCTGCTGCATTCTGGAATGTCTTCTCACTCCCCCTCCCATACCTGAACCCACTTGATTTGACAGTCAGCTGCAAGCTGAGCTCCAAGCAGGGGAAGGAAGTGCTAAGGCCCTATTACACAAAGCAATTATCGGCCGTATTTCCCCCTATCTTTTATGGGGGAGAACAGCTTCCCGCGGCCCCCCTGCTCTTACCCACTCGCTTCCGGCGCATGTATTAGCGCTGGCAGCGGGCGGGGGTACGAGGAGCAAGCGAGTGCTGACCTGACGCTTGCTCTCTCTAAAGTGTAGAGTATAGAGGCTTTAGGCTGCATTCACACTCCCGCAAATTTTAGACACCTAGGGACAGTGAATGGCTGACCTGGATTGTTTCCCAGGCCAGCATGATATATCAACATCATGCCAAAAGTTTGAATCTCATTGACACTGTAATGACATTGAATGAAGCTTTGGCTGTCCAAGCATGATGGGAAATGTAATTTTGCCACAGCTGGAGGGCCAAAAGTTCCCCATTCCTGATCTAATGAGTGTGAAGGTGTTCTGACTTTGCCTTGACATCAGATGTTAACATGCCAAATCCACTGACCCATAGTGACGTTTGGAAGTGGCTTGTTCCTCTTTTCCTAGTGGAAACTTATTACAGAGGATCAGACTTGTTCATCTGAAAGCTATATACAGTATATTGCCACATAAAGAGTGATCAAGGGTTACTGCAGAGGTAGAAAAGTTTCCTGCACACTTTATACACTGCATTACTGTGTACATAAGAGTAATCTTTATGTAACTAAGTATGCATACAGGGAATAAGCTAGATTCACATAGCTGAAATACTTTACTATAATAAAGGACAAAGGTCTATTAGTGCAGTCACATCATAATTTATAAGAGTAACACTATTTTTATACAATATAAGGATAGGGGAAATCTTGTGGTCAGCAATATGGCTAGCTATACCTATGTTTATGTATATTAAATGTTACCAGTGCTATGATACTGCATGTTAACACAACCCAATGAAACTCACCTCAGTAATAAGGCACTCCAGTTCATGGCGGCTCAATGTCAGGTTGCTGCCAATAGTTTCAGTCACCCCCTGAGAATATATAACCAATAAGAGCATGATATAGCATACATAAATCAGTAAATATACTAATGAATAATGAGACATTAGCTGTCCTGAAATAAAGTGAAAGCGACTCTGCACCAACAATTTGACACCCCCCCAAACCACTTGTACCTTCGGATAGCTGCTTTTAATCCAAGATCTGTCCGGGGGTCCATTATCCTAAAAAACAACTTTTAAACTTGCAGCCCTGTGTCAAACTGGCATGGCCTAGAGTGCCTGTGCCCTAGACCTGCACCGCCTCTCCGCCCCTCCTTTCCCCCATCTTCATCATTAGGAATTCCCCTGGGCAGGATTTTTCCTAATCATCACTTGTCTGAACACTGCACATGTGTTGGATCGTTAAGGCAAATGTGCACTGTTTTAACGTGTGATGATTGGGAGAATAGGGCACAGACAGTCTAGTTCACGCCAGTTTGACACAGGACTGCAAGTTGTTTTTTTAGGACAATACCTGCATCACCTGCCGAATGGACCCCAGGACAGAGCTTGAATTAAAAGCAACTATCCAATGGTATGAGCAGTTTGGGGGGGGGGGGGGGGTAGATTGTGGGTACAGAGTTGCCTTAAGGTTCTAATAAAATTTTGCAAGATTACTTAAATGCATTGCAATGCCATCTAAAAAAAAAATCCTGTTTGTGAAATCGCCCTAAAGCAGCTGCTCCTCCATCCATCTCATTTTCATGTGCTACAGCTGTCGTGTACAGCAATGGTTTGGTCCTACTTAAATGTAATGTGTCATTGGAAAACAATCTATTGTTTAAAAGGTTTTTCCAGGAGGCAAGGATTGGGAAGGAATGTACTAGAAACTCACTCACCCTCTCGATTGCTGCCAGGCCAGTGCTGCCGCTGCTCTGGGGTTCCTAGCAGAAATGTCCCTATAACCTCAATGTACACTGCGCATGGGGCTGCTGCAGTCAGTCACTGGCCTCAGCGATCACATGCAACAAGTGCCTGTGATTGCTGATTCTAGTTACTGTCACTCCATTCAGACTGGAGAGTCACAACTCCTGTTCTCAAGATCCCTGAGGGTCACAGCAGTAATCATTGTTCATGGCATTTATCCTTTAAGGATCACATAAGAGCATTGCTTCAATTGTAATCATGCCATATAATATGTAATGTATGGAGTGACTGCAGCTAATAAATATGAAGATTTTACAGAATAGTAAATGCAGATCTGCTAGAGCCAACTGGACGACTGAAAATCAGCAGCTTTAAACTAAATCTTGTGTAAATAGCCATTAGAGCCTTGATTCGTTAGTTAATTATTTTCGCTGTACATGGATGCAGAATAGGTTTTTCAATAGAGGAATTTACAGCAATGCCAATTTTCACCTAATCATTTAAAGGGACCCTGCTATCACTTTCATCCTACCTGAACCAAGCGTAATCAGGACAGTCCCCAATGGTGACAACTTACCATTTGATTACCAACTTGATCATTAGATCTATGCCTGTTTGGGTATAGGGAGAGGTGGGGAAAAGCGGCCTGGGACCCTAATGACTTGTGGTTCGAGCAGCATAACAGTCATGACAGGTTCCCTCCATAATCTACCTCCTTAATAATCCTTTCTTTATTCTTCCAATGCATTTAAAATAAAGATGAAGACAATTGACTTCAAAGGCAGCAAACTAAGCGGAAAAATCTGCATAAAAATAAAATAATAATAAAAAACAAAACAGAAAACTTTTTGTTTCTTTTAAGGGTATGGTTCACATCAGGAAAGTCCCAGGCAGCATGTATATATTGTAAATAGCAAAACCAGAATGTGTGTGCCTATCCCACAGCATGGTTGTATTGACCACAAATAGTCGTACTGTACATGTGACTACATTTGGTCTGGTTCACTGAGTTTGATTTGTGACCTTTTGTAGTTTACTATTCCTTTCTGGCCTGCAAATAACCATATACTACAGTGAAGTAGAAAAATATACTCACCCGGGCATACTGCAGGTACCTTTTTTACTGGGTTTCTGCATATGCATAGTGTATGCTGTGCACATACCCTGAGACACATAATAAAGATATTTGGTCCCAGATTTATCAGTCTGTTTGAGAACAAAACCTACAATACCCATAGGAACAAATCACAGCTCAGTCTTCATTTCTTTAAGCATATATGCCATTTCCTAAGTGAATTTCTTTTCACTACCTTCTTGACGCCAATGTGGAGATCCCGGTGGTGCGGTCCCGACAGACTGATAAATCTGGGCCACAGTGTTCAATCTAATATGCATAGAAATCAAGCATCTTATATGGTTTTCCAGTTCAAACCATTTGTGTCTATATGTGACACAGTATCTGTAGTTTGGAGACAACAACTGCTCAATTGACAAGAATTTACCCTACGTGCAAAACACTTAAAGGGGTAGTGCGGCGCTAAACAATTATTCACTAAATAACACACATTACAAAGTTATAGAACTTTGTAATGTAAACACCTATCAAACTAGGATCAAAAAAACATATAAAGGACTATATGAAATGTCCCCACATGTCAACCTCAACCAAACTATACCGAAAACTCATATGGGGAACCCCCAATTAATCAAAAATTAAATCAAAAATTTCTGTGATTTATTAAATAAACATTTTTTTGTTAACATATGTTTGATTTCATTTTTGATTAATTGGTGTTCCCCATATGAGTTTTCGGTGTAACTTTGTAATGTATGTTATGTTAGTGAATGGCCCCCTTTCCCTGTGTTTCCCCCCACCCGGAAGTGTAGTGCTCAATACATACCTGCTTCTTGCCGACCCCCGTCCGCTATCTTGTGCCAATGATGTCATCTTCGGACAGATGGCCGAACCGCTCCAACCGTCCCTAGTGCCGGCCGCCCTCTGCCGCGTCATCAGCTGCTCAGCCGCGATTGGCTGAGCACAGTTATGCTCAGCCAATCACGGCTGAGCACAGTTATGCTCAGCCAATCGCGGCTGAGTAGCTGATGACGCGGCAGAGGGCGGCCGGCACTAGGGACGGTCGGAGCGGTTCTAGTGGCACAAGATGGCGGACGGGGGTCGTCAAGAGGCAGGTATGTATAGAGCACTACACTTCCGGGTGGGGGGAAACACGGGGAAGAGGGCCATTCACTAACATAACATACATTACAAAGTTGTATAACTTTGTAATGTGTGTTATTTAGTGAATAATTGTTTAGCGCCGCACTACCCCTTTAAGGCTCTATTACACAAAACAATTATCGGCCGATAATCGCCTTGTGTAATAGAAGACAATGATCAGCCAACATGAACGATGTTGGCTGATTGTTGTCTGTCGTTGTCTTTCAACATGTTGAAAGACAAGCAACTAAGATAGCAACGATCTGCTGCTTTCGTTCTGTGGAATAGGAGTGGCGGCAGCAGACCACCTCGATCTTTATGGGCTTCCCGGATGATCTAACGATCACCCAGCAGCCCCCCCACAGCTCCCTGTAGCCCTCTTAGGTCTTACCCACTCGCTGCTGACAGGTGTAATAGCATCGACAGCGAGTGGGTAATGAGGAGCAAGCGAGCGCTGACATCGCTTGTTTGCTCCTCTGCATCACCCCTGTAATAGGGGCTTTCTCCAACCATGTAATAGTATTTGTATTCTGATCCTAACATCATGGAGTCTCCCTTGGATTACATGAAGAGACAGAAGGATTTTAGCAAGTCTACATCTGCAGAAGATGGCCAAAGAAGTTCTCCAAGATGTTTGGAACAGTCTAGAAGAACTGATGTTGAAGGCAAAAAGTGATCACACCAAATATTGCTTTCTTTTCTTTTCTTTTTTTTTTTTTTTAATTCTTTATTTAAAGCAAAGGCAGGGAAAAACAGCAACACCTTGGTGCACTGGGGCATGTACCAAATATTGCTTTCATTGAGGGCCAGTTCACATGGAGTAAAACTGGTGGAATTCTACCAGTCTCCGTGTCCTTCTGGCAGTCTATGGGAGGCTCTGCACCTCTCCACTCGGTGGAGAGTGACATGTCAGTTCTTTGGCGCTGAGAGAGGAGGAGCGTGAGCTTTCCATAGACTACCAGTAGGACACGGAGGCTGGCGGGATTCCGCCACAGAGAATTCCTCCACACAATTCCGCCAGTTTTACTTTGTGTGGACTGGTCCTTAGACTTCTCTTCTGTGCATTTTGCTAACTGAAAAAAAATAAACTATTCAGACTTCTATTTTTGAAGGCATTCTCACTTTGCAGTTCTGTACATCACTGGGGAAAAATACAGACTGCAGCAACAATAGACAAGAATTCATTCACCAGGATACTAACTCACCTTAGGGTCAGTCAGTTCTGTCTGCAATATTCCCGGGCCTAGCACCATATCTCCTCGAACTGGTACAAATGGAGGGCAGGGATCTGTTCTAGGTGCTGAGATTGGAGGCTTCTCCAATGGATGTACACTATTGAGTCCAGGACAGGGTTCTGTAGGGAGACTGCCCTCCGCCTGGTGTAACTGGGACTGAACATTGTTTGGAGGAGGAATCTGAGGCACTGCTCCGTTGTAGCTTTGAATCTGGGATGGGTGTGCACGATTGTGAATTTTTTGGGAGTTCCTAACTTGGGGCCCAGAAGGAAGCTGTGGACAAATCTGATGAAGAGGGGTTAGGGAGGGACATGGGTGTGATACTAAGTAAGGTCCATTCTGGGGTTTGGGCAGGGGCTGATCGGAGTTCTTTGGCTGCAGCTGGGAGTAGGTTTGGGGTGTAGGACACGTCTTAGGTTGGGGTGTTTGCTGGCTGTATATGTGATGCTGTTCAGAGCAGAGCTGTGTGTCCTGTATTACCCTGCAATAAAATGGAGCAAACAGAATTATAATTGGAAGGATTTCCTGGAGGATTCAGAATAATCGTTAATTTCAGTGGCCAAAAGATTTTAAGGTCCTGTACAACATTACATTCCTCCTGCTGCTGCTGTAATCGTCTGACCCCTGGTGGTCCGCCCATTATAGGTGAAGCTGCACCACCACAGAGCATTATTTCCTTTTACTCTATATAATTTTTTTATTATTTAAAGTGAATTTACCTCTGGGTAAATTCTGTATTCTGCACTTACGTACAAGTTGTCATCCTTATCCTTATATACTATAATCTCTTACATCATTCTCTGAAGCTATTTATCCAGTAGTTGTCATTCTGCTTATTTACGGTATCTCTTGACTGAACTACGGGATATGACATCATGATATACACATAGGCTCAGATTTACTAATGTGTCTGGCTAAAAAAGTGGCATACAGGACTTTTCTCCACATCTATTATGCATTGTAGACACGTTTCCATCACTTTTAGATACTTTTCAGCTGGGTATGAAAAAAGGGGTGTATCTTATGCAAATAACCGATGTGGTCAAGAATCTGGCTGAAAATTCTAGCGGACTTCAAGCAAAGTTTTAGAATAAATCTGCACCATAGTTTTGTTTGAAGTCTAGCACACATTCCATTAAAAAAAACAACAACAACAATGTGATAGATATTAACCACTGTTTTCATGTGTACTCCTAACCTGCATATTAGAATACACATGAAAAATGCATTGTGTGAATGTAGCCTAATGCATTTAGATAGACCTTATTAGTCATTACCTGTATGACCCACCATTCTCTAGGGGAACAGGATGGACATTGCTGCATTCTGTAGGGGAGGTCTCTGTAGACTCCTGTGTAGACAGAAGAAAATCACACTCACTTGGAACTATTATATAGTTTGGCCTAAATGATCGCACCAATGAAATACTACCACATAGGGCCATATTGCTATGTTTGATACAGCTATCCATGGGGCTGAGGATTACTTTAGTTCCCGTTATAGTGTTCTGTAATTTCTGTGTCTAAAATCTCCTGAACACACATTGCTCACTGCATGTTACACCACCTAGCCACACAATTCCATCTGCGAACAGGCATGACTTGCAGATTCATTAAAATTTGTGCACTGCTAGCTTTTGGAAAAACATGGATCCCATAGACATGGATCATATGAATAGCCCAATACAAATTAATCAGAATCGTGATCACAGGCAACTTCATATGCTGTGTAATTAAGGCCTAAAAGTTTAAGGCTATGTTCACTTAACAAATTTTTTATGACAAGAATTGCCTTGGTTTACAATTAAAACAACGGCCGTTCTTTTAATAGAAAAACGTGTTCACACAGTGTAATGAACAACGCACAATGTTTGGTAAAGCTGTGGAAATAATTGACATGTCAATTATTTCTGGCTGTTCTGCATTAAAATCAATGCAATTTTCAGTGCAACAACGGCTGTTGTTTATGCATTGTCTTAATCTAAGAAAAAAAATAAACATATTTGGAACTGTCCAATTTATTAAAATCTAACAATATTGTTCCATCACTGTAAACCATGTAAATGAAGACAGGACAAAAAAACACCCACCAGGATTGCATATTTTTAAAAATATATATAATTAATAAAAAGCCATCAAAATTTTTCTTTAACAATAATATGATACTAATAAAAACTATAGATCATGGTGAAAAAAATTGAGCCCCCAACCAGCCCTGTAGTTGGAAAAATAAGGCCTGTGACCTGGACATCTGTGCATCAATGACTTTTGAAGGGGTTTATATACTCCCCAACAACTGGCCCCAAAGACCTTAAAAGTGTTATGGAACCTGCTCACAGCAGCTTGATGTAGTATAGCTCGCACCTGGAAACTGACGGCCACCCCTACCTAATGGCACTTCTTCATAATCTACTAGACTCCTTTGATGCAATTTGGAAGCTGTGGAATGTTTATTGGACGGAACAAGACTTATGACCCTCCTTCCCGGTAGGATAAGAAACATGATGGTGTTTGTACAACATGATCTGCAACGGCATACCCTTCCCTTTCTCCCCGTCTTGTCTCATCTTGTTTACTTCATTTTATTGGTTCTGTTTTATTGGCCTTGCGTATTTTCAATGTACTGACGTTTATGAACTAGTTTATTACGATCAGCTAGATTTATGTCTTTGTTTGTGAATACTGGTAATGGTTATTATGTCATCTGTTTTTTTTTTTTACCAAACTGTGAGCTGAACTGATTTTCTTATTTTCACGATAAAATTTCAATAAACATACAGGTATAAAAAAAAATAAAAACTCCCTTAAAACAAAATAATCTGACCCTTACCATCAGCACTGTGGCACTGCTATCAGTAAGGTCCTTACGTTCATCCACTGGTGATCCATCTTTCTTGCAAGAGCCACATCTCCATGTTCCACTAAGTAGACGGCAGGAAAAAACAGTAATCATCTCCTTTATATACATATTCTGTATATATACTTATATGTGTTCTTGGTTTATGTTCATGTTCATGTTCATCTGAAACTTTCTATTATACTTAATGATTTAATTCATCATCATTCGTCATCAAGATCTCTTTACCCATTTACATCTAAAGGCTTTAAGCTGCTCTGATCATGTTCTGACAAAGCTGCTGGGCATGTCACAAGCAGGGGCGGGCTGGGCTGGGGGGCAGGGGGGCACATGCCCCCCGGGCCGCTCTTCCCCCAGTTGTCAGGGCCGCATGGCTGCTGACAGCTGGCTGGAGTCCTCAGTGCCTCCCCTGCTTACAGCCCCGCCCTCTTCAGTCATATTTACCTGTGGCTGTGCTGTGGATCCGGTCTGTGCTGGAAGCGGCCGCTGAAGCCCCGCCCCCATGACGGTAAGCCCCGCCCCCTTTATGCCCATTATGCTTTCTATAAGCCTATGAGGCTTATGGTAAAAAGCAAACTGCTGTACGCAGTATCTTCCTCCGGCCACCAGAGGCCGCTCTCTCCTCCCAGCTGGTTCTCCTGTGTCTGGGCTAGAAGAGCCTGAAGACAGAGAAGATGGTGTCTGCAGGAAGCCAGGTACCTACACAGGAGGACATCTACACAGCAGGCCATAGGGCAGGGGTAGGGAACCAAGGCCCTCCAGCTGTTGCAAAACTACTACTCCCATCATACCTGGGCAGCCATAGGCTGTCCATGCATGATGGGAGTTGTAGTTTTGCAACAGCTGAAGAGCCAAGGTTCCCTATCCCTGACATAGAGGATACATATACACAGGAGACCTACACAGGAGGATACATATATACAGGAGGATACATATATACAGGAGGAGACATACAGAGGAGTATATAGAGGATACATATATACAGGAGGATACATACAGAGGAGTATATAGAGGATACATATATACAGGAGGAGACATATATACAGGGGTACATGGAGGATACATATATACAAGAGGAGACATACAGAGGAATTAGGGCTGGGTGAGTAAACAAATTAATTCGCCCAGAAGGTTAGAATCAATTAGATTTTTGTAAAAATCTTAAATTAAATTTTAACAAAAAATCATTGCAGGCAGAGCAGCATGGATTGTCGTGTTGGTGGCCGGGCAAGAGGTGCAGGTCAAGCGGGCGGCGCGGAGGTGAGGTGCATGGCGGGCTTATGGTGGTGCGTGGAGTGTTGGGCTGGAGGTGAGGTGCAGGGTGGTCGGGCAGTCCGCCTAATAGAGCTGCGACTGACCTGCCTGAGCTATAAATATTACGTCCTGCTCCCCTCCTGGCCACACGTGCAGGTCCCCGGTCTCTGGAGCAGGTGATATCACCACTACAGTCCCTGCTGCCTCCTTCAAAGACTGGGGACCTGCATGTGTGGCGGGGAGGGGAACTTGTGTGCCAGGGTGAGAGGAAGAGGAGAAGGGCTATGTGCACTCCTGCCCCAATCACCCCCAGCTGCCCCAGTCCCCCTAGAGTCACCCCCAGTCTGCCTCAGTGCCCCTCAATCACCCCCAGTCTGCCCCAGTCCCCCTCAGTCACCCCCAGTCTTTCCCATTTCCCCTTCGTCATCCCCAGTCTGCCCCAGTCCCCCTTCAGTCAACTCCAACTGTCCCCAGTCTCCCTTCAGTCAACCCCAGTTTGCCCCATACACCCCCAGCTCTCCCAGTCACCCTCAGCTCCCCCAGTTTGCCCCATACACCCCCAGCTCTCCCAGTCACCCCCAGCTCCCCCAGTTTGCCCCATACACCCCCAGCTCTCCCAGTCACCCCCAGCTCTCCCAGTCACCCCCAGCTCCCCCAGTCACCCTCAGCTCCCCCAGTTTGCCCCATACACCCCCAGCTCTCCCAGTCACCCTCAGCTCCCCCAGTTTGCCCCATACACCCCCAGCCCTCCCAGTCACCCCCAGCTCCCCCAGTTTGCCCCATACACCCCCAGCTCTCCCAGTCGCCCCCAGCTCCCCCAGTTTGCCCCGTACACCCCCAGCTCTCCCAGTCACCCCCAGCTGCCCCAGTTTCCCCCAGTGACCCCTCAGCTATACCCGTATTACTACTACACCCCTCATCTGTACCTGTACTACTACAGCCCACATCTGTACCTGTACTACTAATCCCCCTCATCTGTACTACTAATACACCCCTCATTTATACCTGTACTACTGCTACTAATGCCCCTCATCTGTATTACTAATACCCCCCATATCTATACCTGTACTACCTCACCCCTCATCTTTACCTGTACTACTACACCCCTTATTCACTATACCTGTACTACTACACCCTACCTAGATGGAGGCACCAGTGGTATGGTGGTATAAGTAACTATGTGGTGAAGGAGTGGTGATAATATTTGTTACTTATATAATGGTAATAGATGATGTGGCTATGGGGTCATAGAGCGCAGTTATGGGCGTGGCTATGTCCCTCTTTCCCCCCAGCAAAAGTTGGGGAGTATGCATATATACAGGAGTACATAGAGAAGACAGATATACAGAAGTATATAGATGATACATACAGTATATACAGTAGTACATAGAGGAGACATATATACAGAAGTATATAGATGATACATATATACAGGAGTACATAGAGGATACATCATATATCCTCTATGTACTCCTGTATATATGCATCCTCTATGTACTGCTGTATATATGTCTCCTCTGTACTGCTGTATATATGTCTCCTCTGTACTGCTGTATATATGTCTCCTCTGTACTGCTGTATATATGTCTCCTCTATGTACTGCTGTATATATGTCTCCTCTATGTACTCCTGTATATATGCATCCTCTATGTACTGCTGTGTAGGTCTCCTCCTGTGTATATATATATATATATACATATATATATATATATATATATATATATAGTTACACTGATCCAAATTTTCCTGCATTGCATATTCCCTCGTGAATATATATATATATATATATATATATATATATATATATATATATACGCACACACAGGAGGAGACCTACACAGCAGTACATAGAGGATACATATATACAGCAGTACATAGAGGATACATATATACAGGAGACATACACAGCAGTACATAGAGGATACATATATACAGGAGTAGACATACACAGGAGTACATAGAGGATACATATATACAGCAGTACATAGAGGATACATATATACAGGAGGAGACATACACAGCAGTACATAGAGGATACATATATACAGGAGTAGACATACACAGCAGTACATAGAGGGGACATATATACAGGAGGAGACATATACAGGAGTACATAGAGGATACATATATACAGGAGTACATAGAGGATACATATAAGTATGTGTGTTTGTTGTTTTGTTTTATATTATTTTTACTAATGGGGGGTGCACACACGAGGGGGGTGTTCTAAAAAGAGGAATGCCTATACCCACAGGACCACAGCAGTGATATAAACTATTGTAAAAAAAAAATACTGAAACCCCAGCTTTCCCAGCATCTTGTATTTGTAGTCAGTATGATGGAGGTCACCCAGCTTTTCCACCATCTTATACTCAGTATGATGGAGGTTACCCAGCTTTCCCAGCATCTTATAGTCAGTAGGATGGAGGTCACCCAGCTTTCTCACCATCCTATACTCAGTATGATGGAGGTCACCCAGCTTTCCCAGCATCTTATAGTCAGTAGGATGGAGGTCACCCAGCTTTCCAGCATCTTATACTCAGTATGATGGAGATCACCCAGCTTTCACAGCATCTTATACTCAGTTTGATGAAGGTCAACCAGCTTTCCAGCATCATATACTCAGTACGATAGAGGTCACCCAGCATTCCTTGCATCTGTCTATGGGTACGTTCCGTGTCATCGCTGAGCCGCCCCATAGACTTATACAGGAAAGTGACTTCTGATCCCTTCACAGGGCACAGTAGGATATTTGGTCACAAATGACGAAGATGTTATAGGTAAGGGTCAGAGTGGTCCTTAAAGGATGGGCCGCCAGCCTGCTACTTATGGGCCAGTGCTGTGTGCTTGCCCCCCGGGCTAAAATTTGCCAGCCAGCCCCTGGTCACAAGTATCAGTGTTGTCTCTTGTAAAACTCGGTCTACTTGCAGTGGTAGTGTGATGTGGCAGTGGTAATACCCTTCGCACATTATAAAGCAATTGTCCACAGTTTTGCAATGTTTTTCTATGTTTTTTACTGGTGAGTCATTTGTTTAAGAGATGTCACAGGTGAAAATAGTGAGTCCACAAACCACACTGCAAAACTGCAGCAATTTTTTAAAAGGTCAAATGTTCCCCTAGGTACATACAAGAATAAAAGGAACGATTTAGCAGAGTTGCAAAAAGGGATGATTATTGTCTTTAGAGCCAAGGGTGGCAGTATTTACAAAACTTTAAGTCTGTGAACTGTGGTGAAAGGGTATTGTGAGCAGACAAATCGCACCATTGCAAATAAACGATGTGGAAACTGCATAGTATCGCGTGTCATTGATGTGAGAGGTGAACGTCAGCTATGAAGGTGTGCAAGGGCAGGCCGACACCCCTCAGTGGTGCAGCTCACCAACAAAATGCACCAGGGTGACCAGAAACAATAGTGGACCCTGTTGTTTATGGGCCTCAGAAGCAGATGGATGGTCACTACACCTTTGCTAACAAAGTTTTACAGTAGTTTAGTAATTGGATCTCAGCTGATCGGCAAAGAGTTGCCAATAAGTCCCCAGTGAGTCACGTTTTCTACTCCATCAGAAGTGTCAGACGAGACACATCAAAGAACAAACACCCTGCAACTACTGCTGGAAGAACACAAGCTGGTGGTTGCAGCGTTATAGTCTGGGGATGTTTTCTTAGCCTTCTCTTAGCCACTGAGTCTTCCACATCCTTGTGGAAGACACTCTCGACCAACGCGGGTATAAATATATTATTTTGTACTTTTGTTACAGAGATGATACAGTAACACATATATATATATGTTTACTAGAAAAGTACCTTGGGATATAAGTAAGTGGAGGCACCAGGCACGATAGGTGATAAGACCGGGGACATCCATCACAGCATAATAACTCCCCGCCATCACGACACACTGAACACTCATCATCATTACTCTGGAAGAGACAGTACATGGTGGTCGGTGACTACTGTAAGTGTGAGCAATAGAGAGAGATGCAAATAAGGAGTAAAAAAGATATATAATAGAATTTCCTGATGTGACTAAAGCAAATGATGTTACACAGACCTGATGATGTGACAACTCGGGAGCAGAAAGGTTTGGAGTAAGGCCAATCTAAATAGAAAAAAAATAAGTAAAAAAGAATGATAATTTTTATTATGAGACAGACACATACAAAGGTATTCTTATATTCTTTCTGCCTTTTGGTAAAATAAACTTCGATTTTTGATAAATAACATACAAAGGGAGCACTTAGCAGAAATTCAGCCTTATATAACACTAATGGTCATATAAGAAATAATAGTCAATGGTGGTCTATGACTTGGCAAAAAAGGGTTGGTTCTACTCTAATTATATTACATATCTACATTTATAATTGTATGTTATTAGGAAAGGCTGTTAACCTTGTATCAGGTATCATATGGTATGGGCAATTTCCTGTCCCCGTAGAGAACATTATCACTATTTGTCAGGTACGCCATAGAGAACCGGGATATCTTAGTTTTGTTACTCTGCAAGTCCATACTATACTACTACTACTACTACTACTCACATAGTAGTATATGATGTCAGAAATAATCCAATATTATATTAATCCAATATCCAAGCAGAGAAGTAATACATTAGGGCGCTCAACATTCCGTGATGCTTTATTTCTTCAGTAACATATAGGAAACCTCATGTACCAGACAACAAGGACACCAAGCACCATGATTATGGTGATTAGAATTATAAATATATAATAAACATTATCTCGGTTTTTGGCGTCCTCGTTGTGTGCACAGTACATGATGTTTCCTATATGTTACTGAAGAAATAAAGCATCACGGAATGTTGAGTGTCCTCTTGTATTACTTCCCTGATTGGATCTTGTGTAGTTCATGTTTCACCCTCCTTACAGTACGTACAGTCCTTACTGGCACAAGCTCACTGGTAGGTTCCAACAAATAACCCTCAAGCCATACAGCACTGATCTTGGTAGGACCACACTATGAAGATATAAAGATGCAGAGTTCATTTTTTTTTAACTTTTGCAAACCTACTAAAAGTATAATTGCTATAAGGAAGGGTTAGATAAAAAAGGTAGTATAATGTAATTCTGTGGCACAAGACCGTTGGGCTCGTGTTGTACAATCACACCATACCTTTGCTGTTCAATCACACTGGATCTTTGTCTAACTGCACCAAATAGGGACAATGTGATTAGACATCCAGGACCTGTGTGACTGCGTGCAGGTGTGGGACCTGTGTGACTACGTGCAGGTATGGGACCTGTGTGACTGCGTGCAGGTATGGGACCTGTGTGACTACGTGCAGGTATGGGACCTGTGTGACTGCGTGCAGGTATGGGACCAGTGTGACTGCGTGCAGGTATGGGACCTGTGTGACTGCGTGCAGGTATGGGACCAGTGTGACTGCATGCAGGTATGGGACCAGTGTGAGTGCACGCGGATACGGGACCAGTGAGAGTGCACGCAGGTATGGGACCAGTGTGAGTGCACGCAGATATGGGACCAGTGTGAGTGCGTGCAGGTATGGGACCAGTGTGAGTGCACGCAGGTACGGGACCAGTGTGAGTGCACGCAGGTACGGGACCAGTGTGAGTGCACGCAGGTACGGGACCAGTGAGAGTGCACGCAGGTACGGGACCAGTGAGAGTGCACGCAGGTATGGGACCAGTGTGAGTGCACGCAGATATGGGACCAGTGTGAGTGCACGCAGGTATGGGACCAGTGTGACTACGTGCAGGTATGGGACCAGTGTGAGTGCACGCAGGTATGGGACCAGTGTGAGTGCATGCAAGAATGGGACCAGTGTGACTGCGTGCAGGTATGGGACCAGTGTGAGTGCACGCAGGTATGGGACCAGTGTGACTGTGTGCAGGTATGGGACCAGTGTGAGTGCACGCAGGTATAGGACCAGTGTGACTGTGTGCAGGTATGGGACCAGTGTGAGTGCACGCAGGTATGGGACCAGTGTGAGTGCACGCAGGTATGGGACCAGTGTGAGTGCACGCAGGTATGGGACCAGTGTGAGTGCATGCAAGAATGGGACCAGTGTGACTGCGTGCAGGTATGGGACCAGTGTGAGTGCACGCAGGTATGGGACCAGTGTGACTGTGTGCAGGTATGGGACCAGTGTGAGTGCACGCAGGTATGGGACCAGTGTGAGTGCACGCAGGTATGGGACCAGTGTGAGTGCACGCAGATATGGGACCTGTGTGAGTGCACGCAGATATGGGACCTGTGTGAGTGCACGCAGGTATGGGACCTGTGTGACTGCGTGCAGGTATGGGACCAGTGTGACTGCGTGCAGGTATGGGACCAGTGTGACTGCGTGCAGGTATGGGACCAGTGTGACTGCGTGCAGGCACAGTAGCATAAAGCATCCATGACACTTAAAAATAAAACTGTCATGTCACACAGATGTTGGGGTCTGAATTTTTAATACTCCCACCAATCGTTAAATAGAGATGAGTGAAGCGTGCAGCTGAGCATTACACTCCATGCTTTCTTCCGTTTCTTGCTGCAGGAGACGGGCTCCATTGTAAGCCTATGTAGACAATCACAGTGAGTTGAGTCGAGTGAAGCACTTAACTGCACGCTTGTCCAGTCCAGGCTCTAAATAACAATCGGTAGGGGTCTGACATGTCTCTGTCAAAAGTTTCAATGATAATTATATTGCAGAAATCTCATGGCTGCTCCAGGAACAGATAACATTACAAAACTGGTGTCATGTAATAATCAATTTACTTTCATTACCTTCTATATGGTTACACATGTGAAGCCTCTATGTTCTGTGCACTTACGTGACTGATGGATAATTTTGGACGGAGAGTCAATTTCAGGGGTTGATTCCGGCTCTGATCTGTCCCTTCCAGCTCTGTCTCTTTCTGTTTGGACTTTTCTATAAAATGATTTGTAAAGTAAATAGTCAATAAAATAGGAACTGTAGTAAAAGGGTACAAAGTCCCCTATACAGGTCCCCTATAAAAATAAAATAATAATAATAATAATAATAATAATAATAATAATAATAATAATAATAATAATAATAATCATGGACTTAAAGAAGCAGTTCACAAAAAAGTATTATTGCCCCCTTCGGTAGGCGCTGGACTGTATACTCACCACAGCTGATTCGTTTTGGTCCTGCGCCGCCGTTCAAATCCGGCGTGCGCTCACTTCAGCTTTTGCAGTGACTCCTCTTCTCTGCCTTGTAATTGAAAGTAAGTCACGCGCTTCCATAGAAAATGCATGGAAGTGTGTGAGTTCCGGTGTATAATCACAGGACAGAGAAGAGGAGTCACAGCAGAAGCGGATGTGAGCGCATGCCGGATTTGAACGGCACCGCGGGACTGGAACAAAGCTGCGCCTCGGGACACCGATCAGCTGCGGCAAGTATACGTTCCAGCGCCAGCGGGGGGGCCAATAATATTTTTTGTGAACTGCTTCTTTAAAGCAGATTGCAAATGTTATTCTAAGGTGATCCAGGATGTGGCGTTGCTCCTGCACAGCCAGTTAGTGGCTGGGGTGGGACACCTCTGCAGTCAACAACTGGCTAAGCGGGTACTTCCTGCAGGAACGTGATGTTGCAGGAAGCCGTGAGAAACAGGAGAAAGGCAACGGTCAGAGAGCTGGTGATGCTGCACTGCAGGGGCACAGGGATGTGTAAGTTTAGATTCTTTATTAGGTGCACGGCTTATACTGTATTTTGTGGGATAGTTTGTACTTTTTGTTGCAAAAAAAAAAAAATTGGACATTTGAATTTTCTCCATCTCTCGCTCAGCAGCATGTTGTGAGTCAGTGCCACGTGTGCTATATATGCATATATGACATATATTCATGCTGCACTCACCGTCCTTTCTCTTAACTCACAAGCTCACAAACATATTTCACATTCACCACACAGTAAGTGGACCTGTGCGCTGTCAGAGGCCAAAGATGAATTATAGCCCCAGTCCAGCCATGTTGGCATGTAATATGAGAGGTCTTTCTATTTTACTATCTAAATGACATGCAAAAAGGTCCAGAGCCTCATTTAGGAGTCTCAAAACATGGGACCAGCCAGATATCCCTGCAGGGAAGGACCTAACAAAGAGATGGCTCCTGTAAGGAGACCACCAAAACCACCATAATAAGTGGTCCCTTCTGTCAATATCCAACCTAAGAGTCTGATGATATGACCAGGAAAATACCAGGGCCAAGTATCCATCCACAGACATCTGTTTTGGTGTGTTGTCCCTCATCAGTGTGGAACAGGACTCTGGTTAGGTGGGAGCAATGCCCAGGGGACCAATACTACAAGCAGATCACGGATCTCAGGGAAACCAGAAAAAAAGACACTGTCGCTGCTGGTTTAAGTGCTCAATACAGTGAAATTCTAAGTGTGTTGCAAAAGTTCTATGGCAAAATCTAGGCTGAAGCAATTCCAGACAAGTAACTTTCTGCAGAAATATATTCTTCTTATCTTTATGGAGGACACACAATGGCATGACTCTACCTGTGTTGGCCTTCTTGTCAGTTGTCAATGCTTTACTTAGAGTGAGGATGGCAGCTTTCCCTTCAGTATCATCTACAGTGGTGGGGACTTTTTGTGGAGCTTCAAATAAAATTAAACAAAACCAAATCATGCATAATAAATGGGTTCATAAGACATAATCCCTGTTATATTCTTTACTCTCTCAGGCTCTACACATAACACAAAAAGTAAGCAAAAGTCATTAAATTTTAAAATATATTTTTCCATAAAAATACAAATATTAACCCGCCTGTGACATCCACCATACATGTACTGTATAGTAAATGTGGACTAGGAAGATATGGTATGTAGTGTTGAGTTAACTTACTGAGCCTGAACTCTTAAAGGACAAGTGCCATGAAAAACTTTTTCCCAGTAATTGAAGCACATTACAAAGTTATATAACTGTGTAATATGCTTCAATCACCTATCTGCCTCCCTTCTCTGCCTTTTCCCCCCTCCACCCCCCACCAGGAAGTGTCCTAACTCACACAGACCTAATTACTGTTGTCACGTCACCAAGCTCTTCTCTCAGCTTCTTTTCCTGTTACAGCAGCCCCCCCCTCCCCTGCCTTGTCAGGTGACTCAGCTTGCTCAGCTTCCATTGGCTGAACAACTGCAAGCCATCACTTGTCACATCTCACTTGCTTATCTTCCCTCCGACTGACTGCGGCAGATGGGCAGCTCCCCCCTCCCCTCATACCCTCTCTCCTGCTGCAGTGGACTCAGTGAAGGAGTCATGTCACTAGAGAAGATAAGCTGAGCAAGCAGAGTCACCTGACAAGGAGGGGAGGGGGAGGCTGGTGTAACAGGACCTAGAGCAGCCCTCCTGCTGATGACTCATCCCCACAAGAAGGAGCTGCCTGGTGACGGTGACGACAGTAATCAGGTCTGTGTGAGTCAGGACACTTCCTGGTGGGGGGTGGAGGGGGAAAAGACAGGGAAGGGAGGCAGATAGGTGATTGAAGCATATTACAGAGTTATATAACTTTCTAATGTGCTTCAATTACTGGGAAAAAGTTTTTCATGGCACTTGTCCTTTAATATTTGATTTTTGGCGGCTGGAGAAGGTGGACGCAGCCCCAGGGCTGCCAGAAAAACATGGATGCGGCCTACGGCTGTATCCATGTTTTCCACGGATCCCTAGGGCTGCATTCAAATTCTCCAGCCGCCATGAGTTAAATGGCAAGTGTTCAGGTATGGCCGAAGCCGAATGTTCGGTAACTTTGCTCAACACTAATGGAATGGGGTCAGGGGCATCTAAACTGCTGATATGTTCCTATAGTGCAGGGGGCACTGAGGATGAAGGTATATTTCTTACCTTCATCCTCAGTGCCACTTTTTGGGATAATAGCAGTTTATTTCATATGCTAATTAGGTGTTTTAGTGAACTGAGGACGGGACTACTGCTGCTCTCTTCTGCTAATATTAACTACTAATAGAAGGGGGTTATAGTCCCACCCACCAGTAGATCAAAATGTTTCATTAGCATATGAAATTTCCTAAAACAGTGCAGAGGAAGAAAAGTAGAGTAAGTAGAGTAAAAGAAAAATAATAATAAAAATGTATATATTAAACCCCTAAGTAAATTAAATTTAATAAAAAAAAAACAAAAAAACATTTCTCAATTTTAAACTATAAACCACAAACAAAATGCCAATTGCTAATAATAATTGGCATTGGTGCATTTGAAAATGTATGAACTATTGCAATATAGCAAAACAAGAAAAAGTTACAGAGAGATCAAAAAGTAGTATGTTACCTGAAGTGATATCGATAAAAACTACAGCTCACACCGCCAAAAAATAAATTCATTGACTCTAGTGACTTACAGTGTGAGGAGGACCCCAGTTTCTCCTGTTTCTCGGTTTTACGAAGTGGCTTTGTTTTAGGTGGAGGACCTATTTGGAGTAAATTATTACCAAGTCAAACCATTAATACTAATAATACGAATTCAATCAGAGTGGGCCATCACACACAAATTTTGACAACAAAAAGATCAATTTTACAAATATCAAAAGTGAATGTTGCCTGTATACAACCCCCCCCCCCACACACACACACATACTGTGTGTATTTGATTTAAACAAACTTTTTTTTTTTTTTTTTTTTTTTAAGTTCAGTAGTGTGCTGCATAGATATTTACTACTATATATACACTACTACCAGTAGCGGTCTTGGGCACCACGCATACCACGCAATTGCGTGGGTCCCCGACATCCAGGGGGGCCCCGCTCTGGTGCCCAAGACCGCTGCGGCTAACTATGTGCGCTCGTAACGAGCGCACATAGTTACAGGCAGCAGCGGCACTGACAGGGCAGGAGCCATTGGCTCCCTCCCTGTCAGTTACTCTTGTGGCCGCAGGAAGTGATTTCCCTGTGGTCACAAGAGGCTGCTCTGTGTCTCTGGTGCCGGCGCTCGAGGCGTCACTGGAGCGCCGGTGCCATGACAACGGGAGAGCGTCCTTATGTGACCGCAGGGGAAACACTTCCCGCGGCCACAAGAGAGAAGAGACGAGAAGACGCCGGACCCAGGTGAGTAAAAATGTATTTTTTTGGTTTTTTTGTGTGTTATATATAGGGGGCCTATATAAAACGGGAGAAGCGCACAGGGGGGCTATATAAAACGGGAGAAGCGCACAGGGGGGCTATATGAACGGGGGGAGCGCACAGGTGGCTTTATAAACAGGGGGAGTGCACAGGGGGCCTATATAAACAGGGGGAGCGCACAGGGGGCTATATAAACGGGGGGAGCGCACAGGGGGGCTATATAAACGGGGGGAGCGCACAGGGGGCTATATAAACGGGGGAGCGCACAGGGGGGCTATATAAACGGGGGGAGCTCACAGGGGGGCTATATAAGGGGGAGCACACAGGGGGGCTATATACAAGTGGGAGAGCTCACAGGGAGGCTATATACAAGTGGGGGAGCACACAGGGGGTATATAAAACTGGGGGCAGCACGGGGGGTATATACAACTGGGGGGAGCACACGGGGTATATACGACTGGGAGAAGCACACAGGGGGTCTATATAGTATACTGGGGGAGCACACAGGGGGTCTATATAGTATACTGGGGGAGCACACAGGGGGGCTATGTATAACTGGGGGATCACACAGCTCTATATATAACTGCGGGAGCACACAGGGGGGTCTATATACCACTGGGGACAGCACACAAGAGGTATATACTACTGGGGGCAGCACACAAGTGGTATTTACTACTGTCGGCAGCGCACAAGGGGTCTATATAACTGGGGGCAGCACACAGCGGTCTTAATTACATTGGGACTGCACAGAAGTGCCTATATGCCTCACTACTATACTGGGGCACAGAACATACCTAATTATTAAGTGGGGGCACAGGGACACCTTTAATCTGTGGGGGCACAGAGGGGCGTAACTACTATATAGACATAGAGGGGACCTAACTACTGTATGTGTTGGAGCCTAAAATATTTCTCTGACAGATTCTGGAGGAAAGATTACCAGCCGGGAGAAGACTTCAAGGTGGCCCAGGCTGGATGGAGAGAGAAAGAAAAAAAAGTAAAAGACGCTGATCAGAGAAGACGCCTCCTGTAAGTCACTGGATGTAACTGCACTCTGTTATAGGGTCTGTAGTGATAGGGGTCATGGTGTGGCAGTATTATGTTATGGCATCATTGGTAATATCTTCCTGTTTTGTTCAGAGCAGTTTTGAGGTGATATGTAATCTCTGTATGGTGGTAGGAGGGTTATAAGAGGACTACTGGGGAGGGGGGGGCAGCGCATGTCGAGGAGGGGGGGCATGGGGGGGCCCCAGACATGACTTTGCTTGGGGCCCCAGAAATGCCAAGACTGCCCCTGACTGCTACTATATTTAAACTATGGTTTTGTAATGAGGTTTATGATCCTATTGTTTCTGTACATGACAGTTATCGTCTGTACAAGACATTTAAACCTAAACCACAATACAAAACTGATCAATCTGATCAACTGGTTACATAATACACTAGATCAGATCTCTGGGTGTAATACAAACAATATGCATAGGATTTTTAGCAAACTGTTGCATGAACAATCACATCAACAACCATACCAAAAAATTGCTTAATCATTTAAGCCATTCAAAAAGAAAGGAATGGCAACATCGATTGAAAGGCTGAAAAAAAGACTAACAGGTCAGTCAGAATAATATTGTATACATATGTAACATTAATATACTCAAGAAAGGTATGAAGATCATTTTTATACTCATATATAAGTATTATACTCATACTTATATATTCATATAAAATGGTGATGTCACGACCCGACTCCCAGAGCTGTGCGGGCTGTGGCTGCGGGAGAGGATGATGGCAGAGGGATGCTGAGTGTCACTCAGTGCCCCCTGCCATCATCCTCTCCAGCAGCCACAGCCCGCACAGCTCTGGGAGTCGGGTCGTGACATCACCACTTTATCCAGGAAGTGAAGCCTTGATGCAGTAGTAAGTGCAGGGAAAAAGCACTTTATAAGCATTTCCCGTGTATATTGGTGATTTGTATAACTTTTGGGGGCAATACAATACTTTAATAAAAAGTTTTGCCGAACTTCTCCTTTAAATGTATCCACTATGATCATTTTCTAAGTCAGAGTGTTACATAGTCTCTCTGCTCTTACAGTAAAGAATCCTCTTCTATGTTAGTGTAGAATCCTTCTTTTGGTCTCTGAGATCTCTGCATTGACATGTGATATATTTGTACAGTTAGTGGGTACTCCTCAGGCACACAGGCGCAGGGAAGCCCCGGTCCTTTTTTTGAACCGCAGCCCGATCCCCGCATACGGAGCCATTCTATCATTCTATTCCCACGCACTGGCCGGGGGTGAAGCACTAGAGGTGGGCCGGCCCACCCCCAGGCGAAGGAAGTCCCCACCCCTCTATAATGGGGCTCCATTGATTCACTACTTTGGTAATTGTCCAAATCTACTTGTCACTCATGTCACTTTACCAGTGCCAAATAGCTGCACAGCACCTCCAGAGTCCTTCTCTACTCCAGCTTTTCTTTTCTTGTGCAGCTTTTGATGGTCTGAATGTTTGGTAGTGGAAGAAGAGCGTCGAGCTTTGCGCTGAGAGAGTTTATCTGAAGCTAAAGAGGAAATAAAAAAACTATAACTGAGAAACCTCCAGACTCAATGACCAAAATAGCAAGAATAGTCAATGTCTAAAGGGGTTGTCCAGTGAAAAGTTTTTTCTTTCAAATCAACTTGTGTCAGAAAGTTAAATAGATTTGTATCATACTTCTATTTAAAAATCTTAAGTCTTCCAGTACTTACTAGCTGCTGTATGTCCTGAAGAAAGTGTTGTATTCTTTCCAGTCAGAGACAGTGCTGTCTGCTGCCACCTCTGTCTGTGTCAGGAACTGTCCAAAGGAGGAAAGGTTTTCTATGGGGATTTGCTACTGCTCTGGACAGTTCATGCGTCACACTGGAAAGAATGCATTACTTCCTGCAGGATATACAGCAGCTAATAAGTACTGGAAGAACTAAGATTTTTCAATAGAAGTAAATTACAAATCTGTTTAACTTTCTGACACCAGTTTATTTGAAAGTAAAACATTTTCACCGGAGTGCCCCTTTAAGTAGCAAAGATAGGAAATAACATATAGTCATTAGCATAGAAGAAATCTTGAAAATGTGCACAAATGTATCCTCAGTAATTTTACTGAACAATAGGGAAACCAATGGTGGCCTAGGCTGAATGTTGAGTGTAGTGTATTTACCAGTCTGAAGAGCTTTCTGGATTCCTGATAAGTGAGGGTAACTCTTCAAAATATACTCTGTGGACAGGAGTGACCAAAAGCCACGGATATAGTGCATATCCCGAGTCAGAAGCCAAGTAAGAAGAGCATGAGAAGCTTTCTGTGCTCCTATTTCTTCACCAGCACGCTGAGTCTCCTGTATAAGAATGACAAGCCCATAACATGTCACATTAATGGTGCCATCATCTAACCATAGTCAACTAAATAAACTGATGTTTACACCATTACAACCTGTCACGGCCGCGGCGGCGTCCCGTGCTCCGGACCGCCACCGCGACCTCTCCATGCAGCTGCCGGGGTCCATGTACAGGGACCCGGCGCTGCTACTAGTTCCGCCCCGGGGGGCGCCTTACCTCACCCCGCTCCTGTCACCCGCTGTGCCGGCCGGCAGGCGCGTCCCCGCCTCTTAGGGCGTGCGCGCGCCGGCTGTCTCAGATTTAAAGGGCCAGTCCGCCCTTTATTGGAAGGTGCACTAATCACTTCCTATAAATTCCAGCCCTGCCCCACTACTGGTGTTGGAGCCTCTACATGCTTCCCATAGCGTTTGGCCCAGCTCCCTGTTGTTCCTGATTCCTGTCCGCTACCTGGTCCCTAGTCCTTGTTCCTGATTCCTGTCCGCTACCTGGTCCCTAGTCCTTGTTCCTGATTCCTGTCCGCTACCTGGTCCCTAGTCCTCGTTCCTGGTTCCTGCTCCTCTGTTACAC
Source organism: Dendropsophus ebraccatus (assembly GCF_027789765.1). NCBI lineage: Eukaryota > Metazoa > Chordata > Amphibia > Anura > Hylidae > Dendropsophus > Dendropsophus ebraccatus. The sequence goes on along the minus strand of NC_091459.1, from coordinate 104,589,519 downwards.
TATTGCTCCTGTGTTCAGCCTGTCACCTGCGGTTACGCCTACAGACCTCTGCCAGCACCATCTCCTGCCTACTGCTCCTGCCACGCCTCGCCTGCCGTCACTAGCAACCAAGCCAGGGGTAGCGACCTGGGGGTCGCCTGCCGCAGCAAGTCCATCCCGCCTTGCGGCGGGCTCTGGTGAAAACCAGCGGCCCCTTAGACTCCGCTCCCTGGTGAGGTTAGTGCCATCGCTAGTGACGGTCCAGTGGATCCACTTCTCCAGGCGTTACAGTAGGCTCCAACCATGGATCCCGGCGAGGTGCCTGATATCTGCGACATAGCCCGAGTGGTCGCCCAACAGGCTCAACAAATCCAGCAACAGTCGCAGCAGATCCAGCAACTCACTGCCGCCTTACAGCAGCATACTATAGCCCAGCGCACACCACCTCCCAAGCAAATACGGTGGTCACTCCAAGTTGTGCAAAGGATTCCTGACTCAATGCACCATGCACATTGAACTTTTAAGTAGTCAGTTTTCCACCGAGCGCTCTAAAGTGGCTTTCATCATCAGCCTACTGGAGGGTAGAGCTCTGGCTTGGGCCACGCCGCTGTGGGACCGAGATGACCCTGCTGCTGCCAATCTCCGAACCTTCCGGGCCGAGTTTCGCTCCGTCTTTGAGGAACCTGCCCGTGCGTCTTCGGCTGAGACTGCTCTACTCAACCTCTCTCAAGGGAGCTCCTCCGTTGGCGACTACGCCATCCAGTTCCGCACCCTGGCAGCGGAATTAGACTGGAATGAGGCCGCTCTAATAGCTACCTTCAAGAAGGGCCTGTCCAGTCGGGTGAGAGACGTGCTTTCCGCCCGAGACCTACCTACCTCCCTGAACGAACTCATCCTACTGGCCACCAGGGTCGATACTCGTTTTTCTGAGAGAAAGGAGGAGGTCTGGCATGAACGGCGACTAAGCCTGTCCCGTCGCCATCACCAGCTGGCGCCGGGCTTCCAGAATCCTGATGTTCTGGTGTCCCAGCCGACTCCGGAGATTCCTATGCAGGTGGAATGGGCTCACCTGACGCCTGATGAGAGAATTCGTCGTCTGGAGCTGAATCTCTGCCTCTACTGCAGTGGTCCGGATCACTTTCGGCTGAGATGTCCCCAACGTCCTCAAGCGTCCGGGAAACGCCAGCACCTAGGTCCGGTGGGAGAGGCCTCCCTAAGTGTGAATGCCACCTCTCCAAGGTTCTCTATGCCAGTCTCCATCCAGACACCCACGGGACAAAATCACCAGACTACTGCCTTTCTCGATTCTGGGTCAGCAGGCAGTTTTATTGCAGCAACATTGGTCCAAAGATGGCGGCTACCCGTGACCCAACTAGCCAGACCCCTGACTATCTCCTCGGTCACGGGCGAGATTCTTACCGACCATGTGCACTACCAGACTGCACCTCTAGTCCTCCAGGTGGGCACCTCACATCAGGAAAAGATCTCCTTCTACGTCCTGCCCCATTCTTCTTCCACCATCCTCCTGGGACTCCCTTGGCTACGATTACATGCCCCTAAGCTGGACTGGAGAACCGGGGAGATTCTTAGTTGGGGTCAGGACTGTTCCAACCAGTGTCTGAGGTCACCTCAGCCCAAGTACTCTATGTTGTCACCCGACCCCGCCAAGCCTCTATCCGGCCTACCGGCGGAATACCAAGACTTGCCTGATGCCTTCTCTGCCACAGAGGCGGACTCTCTACCACCTCATCGGGCGTACGATTATCCCATAGACCTCCTTCCTGGAACTTCTCCTCCACAAGGTCGGGTGTACCCTCTCTCCGTACCCGAGACTGAGGCCATGTCCTCTTACATCTGGGAGAACTTACAGAAGGGTTTCATCCGCAAATCCACATCCCCTCGCCACATAGGGATGGACTTCATCACTGATTTGCCTCCATCTGCAGGCAAAAAGAGGGGGAGGCCAAAGGGGGGGGGGGGTACTGTCACGGCCGCGGCGGCGTCCCGTGCTCCGGACTGCCGCTGCGACCTCTCCATGCAGCTGCCGGGGTTCATGTACAGGGACCCGGCGCTGCTACTAGTTCCGCCCCGGGGGGCGCCTTACCTCGCCCCGCTCCTGTCACCCGCTGTGCCGGCCGGCGCGCGCGTCCCCGCCTCCTAGGGCGCGCGCGCCGGCTGTCTCAGATTTAGAGGGCCAGTCCGCCCCTTATTGGAAGGTGCACTAATCACTTCCTATAAATTCCAGCCCTGCCCCACTACAGGTGTTGGAGCCTCTACATGCTTCCCATAGCGTTTGGCCCAGCTCCCTGTTGTTCCTGATTCCTGTCCGCTACATGGTCCCTAGTCCTTGTTCCTGATTCCTGTCCGCTACCTGGTCCCTAGTCCTTGTTCCTGATTCCTGTCCGCTACCTGGTCCCTAGTCCTCGTTCCTGGTTCCTGCTCCTCTGTTACACTATTGCTCCTGTGTTCAGCCTGTCACCTGCGGTTACGCCTACAGACCTCTGCCAGCACCATCTCCTGTCTACTGCTCCTGCCACGCCTCGCCTGCCGTCACTAGCAACCAAGCCAGGGGTAGCGACCTGGGGGTCGCCTGCCGCAGCAAGTCCATCCCGCCTTGCGGCGGGCTCTGGTGAAAACCAGTGGCCCCTTAGACTCCGCTCCCTGGTGAGGTTAGTGCCATCGCTAGTGACGGTCCAGTGGATCCACTTCTCCAGGCGTTACACAACCAGAGTTTTCCATGGACTCACCCATCCCCTGTTTATAGGGCACCACTAATAAAGGCAATGTCTCTTTGTGGTCTGAACTTCTCTGACAATCTGGTGTGTTGCACCAATCAAAATAATCTGGATAGCCGCCTAAAATATCAGTCTGGATGTGTAGACTGAAGCTGCTCCTATAAAAGTAGTCTGACAATACTGCCCATTTAGGCTGGTTTCACACAAGCATATTATGACTTGTATCCTTATTACAGCCACAACTCCCAGCCTTAAAGGGTACTGGTGCAGGATCCTTTAAAAAAAATTCTGCAGGTGAATGGTCCTTTTCTTTACACGAGCCATGGTACAGAAGACCAATAGTACCATAGACATATTTAGAAAGATTTACCTTAGGCCAGCCTTAGGCTGGGTTCACACTACGTATATTTCAGTCAGTATTGTGGTCCTCATATTGCAACCAAAACCAGGAGTGGATTAAAAACACAGAAAGGATCTGTTCACACAATGTTGAAATTGAGTGGATGGCCGCCATTTAATGGCAAATATTTGCTGTTATTTTAAAACAACGGCTGTTATATTGAAATAATGGCCGTTATTTACTGTTATATGGCTGCCATCCACTTAATTTCACCATTGTGTGGACAGAGCCTTTCTGTGTTTTTAATCCACTCCTGGTTTTGGTTGCAATACTGACTGAAATAAACTGACAGAAATATATGTAGTGTGAACGCAGCCTCAGGCTATGTTCACACTACGTATGTTTCAGTCAGTATATGTATATTTCAGTCAGTATATTTCAGTCAGTATTGCAACCAAAACCAGGAGTGGATTAAAAACACAGAAAGGATCTGTTCACACAGGGGGAGATTTATCAAAGGGTGTAAAATTTAGACTGGTGCAAACTGGCCACAGCAACCAATCACAGCTCAGCTTTCCTTTCAGCACTGCCTAAAGCTGAGCTGTGATTGGTTGCTGTGGGCAGTTTGCACCAGTCTAAATTTTACACCCTTTGATAAATCTCCCCCACAATGTTGAAATTGAGTGGATGGCCGCCATTTAATGGCAAATATTTGCTGTTATTTTAGAACAACGGCTGTTATATTGAAATAATGGCAGTTATTTACTGTTATATGGCAGCCATCCACTCAATTTCACCATTGTGTGAACAGAGCCTTTCTGTGTTTTTAATTCACTGCTGGTTTTGGTTGCAATATGAGGACCACAATACTGACTGAAATATACGTAGTGTGAACCCAGCCTTATGCTGTAAATTGACCCACAACCCTCTTAAAAAACTTTAGGAGGTGTCACGGGGATCGAAGCACCGGTGCCAACCAGGTAGTATAATTTTTTTATTTTTTTCAGTAAATTAAGTGTTACATTCACTTTAATAAATGAGCAACAAGCTTACTGATCACTGCTTACTTACTGAGCCTATTAGATCATGGACAAGGACTGCACTAAAGGTCCCTTTTTTCAGCCGTCAGTTGCACATCCCCTATTACACATGGAGACATGCAGCCGATTTACAGTGATTTTTATGCAAGTGACAATTGAGTGATCAGCTGACGAACAAGTTTCCTTGTTCAACAGCTAATTGCCGTCCCCCATGTCCCATGCAGGATTTACTAAGAGGCACGCACCTCTCCATATATGTGACAAATCTAAGGATGTCTTGCAGTAGTCCCAAAAAACCTACACCAGCTCTGAGTTTGGCATCGATTTTTATATTATTTATAGTTATAAGCATAAATCTTAATAAATTGTGCACAAAAAGAGGCCGCGTCCCCTGTGCGCTTACAGCTCCCTTTTGCCCGTTCGTCAGATTAGAGATGTAGATTGGCAAATAGATTTACGACAGGTGCAGGGATGATCATTCCCCCCCCCCAAGTGTCCATCTGTGACCATCCAAAAACATGCGAAGCATATATGTGAGAATTGCGCTATATAAGACAGCCCTGAGGACTTCCATAATTTACAGCTAAATTAGTAACTACTCATTTGCACTACTGAGGGTTCAGTAGACCCACCTGAAATCTATCTTCGGATACAAGGTCTCTGTCCATCATACCATGTAACAATGGGAAGAGGTCAGTAATTGCCACAGCGATTTCGGTGCGGTGCCATTTGAGGAGCGCTCTCAGATCTGTCGCACTAGGAGGAGATTCCTGCTGAGACATTCTGTTGGAAATGCAGAAGATTACAAAGAAAATCTTAACATATGAAATTTATTACAATCATCAGCTTTTGTAAAACCAACACTCCCAGCTTAACCTTACAGTGAGTTTTGGTGCAAGTTTGGCTTAGTGGTTACACAACTGGAGAGCCCAGGCTGGAAACCACCGCTCTAGCACATATGACAATGCTGTCCCAGCTGTAGTAAGTTATAATAGGTGCCCTGCACATTCCCCATACAGGTCCCACTTGTTCTTACCTGACTTCTGATTTCCAGTGCTCTTCTCATGTGTAGGCAGGAGCTTCCTATATACTACCTGTAAATTAAGTTGTAGATAGATACCTAACCAATAACATACAGAAAACCAGAGGTCTCCTCCTATTCTACAGAAAGTCACCTAGCATGATAAGGTTCATTAGTAAGACGCTGAAACTGAGCAAGGTGCATCAATCAAGTAAGAGTAATTGAATAATGGGACATTCATCATTGCTGGTTAGGTCTAGTCTCCAACACCTTTTATATGCTGCACATAAAATAAGGCTTCTAAAGTGAAAAGTGAGGTATAAATTAAGTAACAAATGTGGCAATAGTTACGTTTCTTATGGGTTTCATATGATGCATTAAAACGCCGTATGGGGTACATAGATTTATATGGATTAAATATTGTTGGTACCCTGGAGATTAGTGGTAGGGGAAAAAACCTATAAAAAGCAAGACAAGGAGCCAGAGCATTGCAAATGCAGAAGGCTTTTTATTCAGCGATTCTCACACCGAAGATATGAACACAATTCTGCTGTAAAAATGTTGAACAGAAGAAAACCTTTGGTGGAACAATTCAGTTTTTTTTTTTAAATCTTAAAATAAAGAAAAACATACTCTTACAAATAAACAATACGTAGTGACAGTAAAGGTGTAGTGCAATCATACAGATTTACATATGTCAAAGCCAGCTTATAGAGCTCCCGTCCATCTACATACATTCACATATAACACACTGCTGAGACACACATAAACAGTTACAGCCCATCAGTAATATTGACTATTACAATGAAAACTATGGGAGAAAGCAGTCAGTTTAACCTGTGGTGTCATAAGGCTCCCTCCAACATAATAGGAAACTAGATAATGTGACATGTGACAGGATTATAGTACAATCATCACTAGGGCCCACATTATTTTTCAAGACTACTTGCAATGTTGCTTTATTTGTATATCTGCACTCCAGTTATTATGTTTTTGTGCACAATTGAGTTACTTGGCCTTGCTTTCAAATGGAAGGTATGAAAATTCTTCCATGAAGAGTACCTCTGGCCAAACTTCTCCAAACAGTAGATGGGTCCCACTGGTAACTAAGAAGGGAAGACTAGCGTACTCGTATGCCTGTCTTAAATAAAGCCCCACCCCCATTTACCCTGACAGACGCACAGTTTTCCCACAGTTTCCTGAACCCTCCTGAAAGGCTTTATGATCTGTTTTTTTAATGTAAAAATGGCCGCAGAAGCATGAGGGTGCGTTCACACGTACAGGATCTGCAGCAGATTTGAAGTTGCAGATTCAAGGCAAAACCAATCTGCGCCATCAAATCTGCTGCAGATCCTGTACGTGTGAACGCACCCTGAAGGGGGCCTTATCCTACATATAAAATGATAATCATTATCACCTGTTTGGTGTAATTGGCTAATCATACACCTGACTATAATCCTACAACATCCCGGACTTTATGCACGTGTACCTTTAAAGAACTGATGGTTTTGCAGGGTGATCACACCAGATATGGGTTTTAGTTTCCTCTCTGTTCATTCACTTTGAATTGTATTAAATGATAAAAATAAACTATTGTTGACACGTTTTAATTTTGGAAAGCAGTCTCACTCTGCAGCATTTTCATAATCTGACCTTAGCACAGTACTGTACGTATAACAGAGCACAGCATGAAGAGGCCCTATAAACCTCTATAAATTCTAGCATATACCGGTTGAGTGGATGTTGTGTTGCTAATATTATTAGGATGGTTAGTGAATGATAGAAGCTTCTACGTACAAGGCTGGTGAGCGTTATATAGTTAGTACTGAAGTCAGGCCATCACTGACGGAAATTTCTGACATACGAGTTGTTTTTCTTAATCATCTCCACCCAATGTAACCTGATATCTGTTATCTGTTTCTGACCTCCCCATGTAAAACCATGGACTTTCCAGAAGCCACCATCTACACCACATACCTAATAACTTCAGAATGTGGTAAATATGAGCATGTTTACACTGCACTGCACTGATTATATATATATATATATATATATATATATATATATAGAGAGAGAGAGAGAGAGAGAGAGAGAGAGAGAGAGAGAGAGAGAGAGAGAGAGAGAGAGAGAGAGAGTGAGTTACATGTATAACAAGGCTAAATAACAAGACTTTTCGCCTGAACTAGGACACAGCAGGTGGGATCTTCCCACATATTATTTTTGGTCAGTATTTTGCAACCAAACCCACAAGTGGATTAAAAACACAGAAAGGCTATGTTTACACACTGTTGAAATTGAGTGGATGGCCATCATTAAATAATAGCTGGTATTTCAATACAACCGCAGTTGTTTTGAAATAATGGCCGTTATTTGCCATTAAATGGCGGCCATCCACTATAATTCCACTAAATGTGAGTGTGCCATTTTTATCCATACAACCCTCAGCCTTGTGCTTGGCGATGTAAGGCTTGCATGCAGCTGCTCAGTCATGGAAACAGTCAGCACTGTGACTTTTCTGCACTATGGCGTACATTTATCCTTTGTTGCCCATACCAAAAAACTGCTACAAAAATTGTATGTGTTATTCCAGCCAAGAGTAAAATGTACATTACACTTCTCAGCACTAAAACTACAACACCAAAAAGAAAACCTTATAGAAGTAACAGAATCGATAGACATTTTACTCATGTCCTAGTGATGAAAAAATGAAAACAAAACATGTCAATCAATTTTGCATCAAATATAAGCGTCATGCACAGAGATACATGCACGCACATGCCAATACATCACCTACACGCCTTACAATCATTAATATCTGCTGCTAGCAGCTTCCTTGGCAATTTGCAGACCAATGGTGTCCTAGGTGTGCTCAATGGGAACTAGTCTGGAGGCACTGGAGGCCATAGTAGCCATGCTCACAGTGGTAACATACTGTAGAGTCTGATGTTGTGTTGAGGCTCCTAGGACTATTTGGAGAAATGGCTGTACCAATGCTTCCACATCCAAATCAATGTAACACTGAGCTGTTAGAGTACCTGGAATAAAGACTAGAGGGGTCCAGTACATGTACATTATGCCCCCCAACATTATAATCCCAGTAGTAGGACTGGTGTGACCATACCTCCCAAGTGTCCCTCTTTTGGAGGGACAGTCCCTACTTTTGACCCATGTCCCTCTTTGCCCCTTACATGTCCCTCTTTTTGACCTAGGAATTAGATTGGCATTAATAAACCTTCAATGAAGAAAGTGTCTGGTTTCTTACTGTATAATAGACCCAAACTTGCATATTGTTCTATCATGTGGTGCAAGCTGGATCCTAAAAACTGTTATATTCACATGAATCATGTGACATTATGGCCCCTATCACACATGCTGACTCATTAAGTTTTATGGCCCCATACGCACATCTGTAGGTGTTTCTGATCTATTTGGGGACATGATCCATGCTGCAACAAAACAATGAAGCCATTGTGCGTCTGTGTCACCTACATGACAGTGGGGACCTGCAAATGTGGACAGGAACTGAAACACATTTGTAACCCTGTCCGCAGTTTTGGGTCCACAATTACAGACAGCGTTACTGATGTGTGAATGCGACCTAAGGATGCCGTCACACATACAGGATCTGCTGCAGATTTTCAGATATCGATGTAACTAAATGCATCAATTTGCAGCAGATCCTGGATGTGTACATGCATCCTTAAATTAAAAAGAAATGCCTGTAAAATTTTCCTAGCATGAACCACAAGTGTCCCTCTTTGGCCATCCAAAAAGTTGAGAGGTAAGGTGTGACATTCCCTCATGAAGACCAGTTTAATCATTGCATCTGAGACTAATGCTGGGTTTACACAGAACGATTATCGGGCGAATTTTCGCGATAACGATCGATTCGAACGATGATCGTACGTGTAAACGCGGCGAACGATCGAAAAATCGTTCATTTTGATCTTTTAACAGGTTCTTAAATCGTCGTTCGCAAAAAATTCGCCGATCGTTCCGTGTAAACAGTCGTTCACTGATTTTACCTACGTGTGAGATAGGCTTAAGCGATCGCAAAACGAATTTTCTGTACGATATATCGTATCATCTAAACGCTGATCGTTATAAAAAAAAAAATCGTTACTTCGAAATCGTTAATCGTACGATCGGGCGAATTATCGCACCGTGTAAACCCAGCATAATGGTGCGTTTACACAGGCAGATTTATCTGACAGATTTTGAAAGCCAAAGCCAGTAATGTCAATGCCAGTAAAATCTGGCAGATAAATCCGCCTGTGTAAACGCACCATAAGGCTATGTTCACACTACGTAAAAGTACGGTCGATGTTGCCGATGGCAACAACACCCGTACTTTTACCGCGGTGGAACAATGCATGTTGTTCTATGGGATCCCGGCCGGAGCGTACACACATCGTGTGCGCTCCGGCCGGGATCCCATACGCCGCTGCAAACAACTGACATGTCAGTTTTCTGCGGACGGAATTCAGTGAATTCCGGCCACAGAAAGACCTGTCAGTTCACACAGTGAAGCGAGCGGCTCCGGCCGCTCGCTTCACTGTGTGCTATAAGAAGCTCTGAGGCGGGCGCGCGCTGATGCGCCCGCATCAGAGCTCCGCGACCGAAAGATCATCCGGCCGGTACTTAAGTACGGTCCGAGATGATCCGTCCGGAGACCGGCCGTTCCGTGACCCGGCTGGGGTCACAGAACGGCTGGTCTCTTACGTAGTGTGAACATAGCCTAAAACAGGACCCATCACTAAAGGACAGACCTCCATTCCAGGCTCTATGGCTGTCTTCCTCTGCACTAGAGATAAGCGAACCTTGAGGGCTTATTCCCACATCCCATATTTTACGGACGGATAAAACGGACGGGGAAGCCCTGTAGTGGAGTTTCCCCACCCGGCATCATGTATCAATATTATGCTGGGAGCGGTGAAACAGTTTGAATCTCTGCAGCACTGTAGTGACAGAGCCGCGCGGCCATGACGCTCTGAGTCGCAGCTACACAATACAAGCGAGGTCGCTCTGAGATCCATAAACGGCAACGATTGCCGTAATAAATCTGAGATCGATTTTGTGTGATTATTGGGTAACAGCCACTTGTGGGTCACACTGCTGCACCATTTGCCTTGCTTAGTAATGACATGGCGATTATAGGTCTTATAACCCATGGCTGCCAGAGTAGCCTCACCCTATTGGGGTGTGAATATACCTACAACACGTTTGGGCTGTGAGTTTTGGCTCAGCTATTCAGAAAAATGGCCTGCAGCGCAGCCTCCAACACTAGAGGGCGCTGAGAGCCCGAACACACTGATGTTCCTTCAGTAAATACACCTCCACCTGAGCGGATAGAAGGTGATGGAAGCTGGTAGATAACGGGAGACGCACTGTACAGGGATACAACGTGACCCCCGACTGAAGCATTAGGAAAAGCGAAGGCCACGCTAGTAATTTATTTTATCCCGGTAACCTACGACCTCCAGCCCGTCCTCCAATAAGGAGACTTCCTGCGCTCTGAGACGCTCTTTCCCCTGCACTCTATGGTGGTCAGACGCTCTGTACGCAGCAGTGCGCTCTATGGTTGTCTCATCCGGGCTCCCTGCGCTCGCACACATGTGAGTAGAGTAGTCACTGACCTGTGGACTATGTATTGAACAGCTGAGATCACTATCACATGTATATGGCAGCTATACACTGCTAGTGCTCAGGTACAATGTAAACCAGTGTGCCCAGCTCTGAGGTTGTCAAAGTGATAATGGGAATCAGATTTGTAACAGCTGGAAAGCAAACTGCTGTGCTCCATCTCCTTCTTACACATTGGGACGCCTGTTTGTGACTTCTTTACAATTTGGCTATTTATCCTCTGTAATAAACCTGATGATCACAGATATTTTCTATGTGACATGTTGCCTTATGGATATAGCTAATCCAGTTTAGATTATACTGTAGGTAGAGATAAGGAGACATCTAAGAGGTTACACGGCTGGGATCTGAGTTATCTCTGAACCCGACTGCTTATGGCAGGTGTAGTTATATCTTTGTATGAAACAGGCTCAGATTCTAAGGGCCTTATTCCACTGGACGATTATCGTTCAGATTATGGTTAAATCGTTCGAATCTAAACGATAATCGTTCGGTTGAATTGCAGTTAGCGATTAACGACCGAACGAGAAATCGTTGATCGCTTTATAAGACCTGGACCTATTTTTATCGTTGCTCGTTCGCAAATTGTTCTCATTGAATAAGACGTTGCTCGGTCGTTCGCAATAGATACGAACGCAATAGCGAAGAAAAAATTATCGCAATTACGATCATAAGTAACGACTATCGTTCCATGGAAATGAGTGAACGTCCTCAGGTCTTTCTCAATATCGGTCGTTAGAGATCGTTAATCATTAACGATTATGCAAATGATAATCGTCCAGTGGAATAGGGCCTGCGTTCACACAGTGCAGGGGAGCCCCGGGTTTCTGTCAAATAACCACTCGGTCGTATTTAACAGCAGCTAGTGCTTTTCTAATCGCACATTCTTAAAGTGAATGTACCATCAGGCCCGAGCTGACGCGCTGGAGGCGGGACAACCCACCCCCAGTGGGAGGAAACCCCCACCCCTCTATGACACAGCTCCTTTAGAATGAATGTAGTCGTATCATAGAGGGGCGGGGGGTTCCTCTCACTGGGGGTGGGTTCTCCCGCCTCCAGTGCTTCAGCTCGGGCCTGATGGTACATTCCCTTTAAAGGGATTGTCCAGGATTACTAGAAGCACAACTACTTTCTTGCAACAAAGCACCACCCCTGTCCTCAGGTTGTGTGTGGTATTACAATTCAGCTCCAATCACTTCAATGGAATGGAGCTGCAAAACTGCTGAAACTGAGGACAGGAAAGGTGTTGTTTCTAGTAGAAAGTGGTAATGTTTTAAAGCCTGGACAATCCCTTAAATACAATGGAGTCAAATGTCACTTATTCTGACATATTGAGAATGTGCACTCAAAAAAATTATATGATTTACATTGTGAACTGTGGTGTGTCCTTCTAGAATAGGGTGCACATCGCCATATTTTTTGTTGCATGATGCAGTTTCTCCTATTAAAGAGGTACTCTGGGCTGGGGTAATTTATAGTGTACGGCCGGGAGGGGGTGGATATAGAAGCCGCCGGTCACTTACCTCCCAGGTTTCAGCCATTTAGCGGGCGAGGCAGGACTCCGCTACGACCGCTGAATGGCTGAGCTGCCTTGAGACGTCACTTCTCAATCCGCAGCTCAGACCAGGCAGCGGCAGCCGGACGGGAGAACGGGGCGGCGCGATCCATGACCTAGCACTGGAACCGGGGAGGTGAGTAACCGGCGGCTTCTATATCCACCCCCTCCCTGGCCATACACTGAAAATGACTGAAAGTACCCTTTTAAAGGGGTTATCCAGCGCTACAAAAACATGGCCACTTTTCCCCCTACTGTTGTCTCCAGTTCAGGTGCGGTTTGCAATTAAGCTCCATTTACTTCAATGGAACTGAGTTTCAAAACCCCACCCAATCTGGAGACAACAGTAGGGGGAAAGTGGCCATGGTTTTGTAGCACTGGATAACCCCTTTAAGTAGTGTTTTGTTGATCGGTAGTGTAGTCTACTACTGGCTCATTCTCCTGATTGGTCGCAGTCATCACACTCATACCCAAATTGGTCAAAACTTATCACATGTCCTTCTGACATAAAGCAAGGAGAAGTCAAACAGCATCCAAGTTCAGTCAGAGATAATTCAATTTATTGCAAATCCATGAGCAGACAATTGACATTTTGACCTGAGAGGGTCTTTATGAAGCATGCGTGATAAAGACCCTCTGAGGTTGAAACGTTGCTCGTCTGCTCATGGATTTGCAATAAACTGAAGATCTCAGACTGAACTTGGATGCTGTTGGACTCCTCCTTGCTTTATGTTACTTGGTTGGTTCTCAGGATAACCTACACTCCAGCGTGTATCTCTTATGCTCCACTGCCAGTCTCTGAACCTTGTTCCTCAGTGCTGTTGGATCACAGACTTTTGTTATGTCTCTCTGACATTTTTTTTTTTTTTTTTTAATAACGACAAAGAAAATTTAATTGTACTGAGCAAGAACAGTCATTATAGTAACTGATGCCATGTCCGGTTACTTTGAGTATTGGGGTACCTTCACATGGGACAAAAATGCTGCAGATTCTTCACAGTGGAAAATCCGTTGCACTTCTGCTGGTAAATCTGCACCAAAGGATGTTTAAGGTTCGCTTATTTCTAGTCAAAAGTTGTGATCGGTGTGTTTTTCTCTGTTGAGACCCCGACATTACATAGAGCCAGGAGAAGTGATTGGCTTCACCTCCCAACTCACAATCTTTTTCTCACAGGTTTAATACACTTACAGTGGGAACCTCCTACAGACAGTTCCCAATAAAAAAAACTGCAACATGAGATTTTGCTGTAGATTCTTAGATATTGCTTAATCCACAATTCCTAGCATTTATTGTGGATTTTGCCCTCCCTATAGAAGCCATTGGAGGGGGGGGGGGGGATAAATCTGCAGCATCTGCAACAATTGATATTCTGTGAATTAAAAATTTTCACTGCAGGTCAATTCCTATGTATTTTTTTTTCTGCACAATGTGAATAAGATTTCTTAAAATCTCACCTGCCTCCGTAGTATGCAACTGTCTTCCACATATTAGTAATAATAATAATATTAATTATTATTATACTTCTTGCTTTTCAGCTTTCCACACATGGCAGCAAATTACACTACAGGAAAAGAGAAGGAAGGGCTGGAAAAGGGAGAGACGCAAGCTAATGGGTGAGCTACACAAGCATCATGTCAATATGAAATGCTGTCTTTCCACACTTCGTAACTGACCTATTGTAAACTACTGTTTGGACAGTAAGGTCTACTTAGACTACAATGCAACTACTCCTCCTGCTGCAGAAGTGGTGGAAGCTGTCACCGAGGCCCTGCAGAAGGCTTGGGGGAATCCCAGCAGCAGTTACAGTGCAGGTAAGGTTTTTATAGGTGACGGCGACCATAATGACAAAGTGAACACCAGGGAATAATGCAGCATGTTTATTACGGCAAATACATTTAAATTCTGGTGCACTAATAAGTAACTGGCTAATAATGATCTTTTTGTCCAAACTTTTGGTGCAAATTTTTAAGGTTACACTGTCCTAGTATTAGTAAAAAGAAATTCGTCCTGATATGTTAAAGGGGTTATCCAAGATTCAGCTTTTTTTCCAGAAACTGCACCATCCAATGTGTGTGGTATTGCAGCTCAGTGAATATGTGGAGCATTTTTTAGAAGCGCCAACTATGTTCTTCTAATCCTAGATAAACCCTTTTCAAGGTGTTGTCCAGAACTATGAAAATATTTTTAAGGGCTTGGGCTGGCTTAAAAAAAGAAAGCAATCCTTACCCACTCTTCTGAAGATGTCCATTCCCTGTTTAGCGCTTTTTGACACTCATTCGTTCATTGGTAGCGAAAGTGATCCATTTTAGCCAGTGATTGGGAATAACCTGTGTAAAGATGTCTGCAGAAATCGAGCATCATTAAAACAGCAGGAATAGGGGATATGCTAATTTAATTTAACTATAACTAGCTTGTGGCCCTAACAACAAATCATAGGAAAAAATTATGCAATGATTGGGCCAAGGCAGCCAACATTTGAGTCTGTCATGTTTGCTGATCTGGGTGTTGTTTAGCGCTGTCTATATACTCTATGGTTATTGCCCTGGGTCCTCCATTGGCCTTGACTTATTTCAGAAAACATCTTATAAGGAATGTTGGTCGGCATGCCAGTTGTCACTTTGGCTTTGGAGTTTACTCACAGATACTTTTCATCTGTTTTCTTTAATTGAGCTCTGTCATTTCAAAACAACTTTGCTCTATTAATAGCCAGTGTGATGCATAAGGTATTTGTAAATCAACTCTATAACTGAAAATGACTACAAAGAGAGCTCTAAAGCCTTGGCCATTAAAGTAACACTGTCACCCCCTTTTTGCATTATAACTTCTCTACACAGGTGTAAAGGGTTTTCATACCTTATTTTATATCGTAAGTCATGGTGCTTGTTCCAGAAAAAAGTGATCTTTTATCATCTGCAGACTGTGTTACCTGGGCGGGGCTTCACAGCCGAAGCGCCACGTAGCCCCACCCACACCGCCACCATAGGCCCCGCCCCGTGATGTAATTGCATACCAACGGCTGTTAAGGGGGGCGGGGCCTATGTGCGCAATGACATCGCGGGGCAGCCCGTGAAGCCCGGCCCAGGTAACTCAGTCCGCAGATGATAAAAGATCACTTTTTACTGGAACAAGTACCATGACAGATAATAAAAAATAAGCAGCAAAATGATGAGTCCAGCTCCCGGCAAGGTGGGATGATATGCGCTTTATTGAAACCACCGTACACACATAATGGCATGCCCCCTACAGAGAAGCCTACGCGTTTCAGCTTCTAGACCGCTTCTCTGTTGGGGGCATGCCATTATGTGTGTACGGTGACGGAAGGTTTCAATAAAGCGCATATCATCCCACCTTGCCGGGAGCTGGACTCATCATTTTGCTGCATCTACTATGAACACCTGTTGGAGTGCGAGCCCTTGCTGGGAAGCTCAGTGGAGGGGGTAAGCTGGTTTTCTTCCTTTGTACCACAATAAAAAATACAATAAAAAATAAGGTATGAAAACTGCAAAATTTACCCTTTACACCTGAACAGAGAAGTCAAAATGTAAAAAGGGGGTGACAGTGTCACTTTAAGATTTCTTGCTTCTCTGCAAGGAGAATTTTTGTCTCTAGTAACAGCTAGATCAGGACATAACACAAGAAGTAATAGCCGGGCTTATTATGCACAGGAAAGCATCTGAGAGAACCAGTTACTGCGTAATTCATTATACTGCATATTATGCTGCATTTTTGACATTGTTAAATCCCTTGTTTTTTAACATGTATTGATGATTTTGTTTTAATAAAGTGGATTATTTTATGGATATTTATGCTCATAATTTTTAGTGTACAGTATATCATCCAGTAGCACAGTACAGATTGTTCATTACGGTGCACTTTTTGTGGCACTGTGTTATGACATAGCAGGGAGGGATATGTGCTATGATTGGCTATGTGTACTTCAGGCTTACAGCTTAGCCCTGGCCCCACCCCTAAAAGGGAGAAAGCGAGAAATATTTGTTCACCCTGGAGAGAATTCTAAGGGGTTCACCTTGTCACCACACTAAAGAGTTAAAGGGAACCAATCAGCCTGTTTTGGTTGATATGGTTTCCTGAATCGCTGGATAAAGCTGCTACTCGGCTTGCGGGACGTAGTGTCGCTCGGAGGGGATGATTGACAGGCAGAGAGGCCAGTAATGGACCTCTCTACCTGTCAATCATCCCCTCCAAGTGTGCTGACAGGCAGAGATCGGTGACTAGACATGTCGGGGAGCTGCCCAGATGACTACCTCCCCGCCTCTGCCTCTCACACGGCCGGGCTATTAAACTGTTTTTTTCCATGATAAAGCTGCTGCTGCTGCAGCCGTGGACACTGTGTCCCGCAGGCTGAGCGGCAGCTTTATACAGCGATGCAGGGAACCATATCAGCCAAAACGGGCTGATTGGTTCCCTTTAATCATACGGGTTTATAAAAATCATTGGTAACCACAGGTGTAGTTTAATTGAATTACATGAAAGAGAGAAGAGCAAAGTTAATCATGTGAAAGAATAAAATAAAGCAGAAAATCATGAATATAGATGAAGCAAGCATCATTGCCTTTCAGTCCGTTCCGTGCTGTTCTTTTTATCTGTAACGCTAATGCATTGTTAATGCGGGCCATAGGCCTTGTGTTTAGGCCTATCACATTAACATGGCTCGTCATCTACAGTAACATTTGCTACATGTGTAGTCCACCAAGTGGAGGTGTTTAAAGTTTAAAAAGTAATTCTGTTAAAGTAGTTAGTGATTGTCTACAGCTTTGGTACACATGTACAGCATTGTAAATGCTTCCAGTTAGCTGACTGCTGCTTCCATTTATTGCTGCAGGGATAAAGAACTTTTCATTATGGGAATAACCAAATAAGTAATGTGTGTGTGTGTGTATTTTTTACTATGCTGATGAAGCATGCCCCCCCCCCCCCCCCCCATCTCACAGATCTGTGAATGTGTGTTTTGGTATCTAGCACCAAGACATTAGTAACATCCTTTAAAGTGGTATTTCCATCTCAGCTTAATGTTTCCTACCATACAATAGGGGATAACAAGCTGGTCGCTGGGGGTCTGACTGCTAGGACCCCCACTTGTCCCAATAACACAATGAATGGAGTACTCGCCATACCTGCATGCCCACCACAGCCACGCTCTCCATTTGTCCTCTAAGGGGCTGCCAGACTTTTTCAGCACATCCCTACAGATGCTCTCTCATCTACCTTGAAGTTTTTGTCATGTTCTTTAACAATTTTTGCAGTGTGGCTGGGTACATTATCCTCCTAAAAGAAGCCACTTCCATAAAAAAAAAACGAAAAAAAACTTTTGGCATGAAAGTTGTTCATAGTATGTACAATGTTTAGGTTTGGCTGCATGTGGCCACCGCAAAGTGGGAACACGGCCTTGATGTTATGACTGATGTGTGTCTTTTTTTGCAGGATGCAAGGCCAAACAACTAATAGACACAGCGCGGGCGAACATGGCCAGGATGATAGGAGGAATGCCAGAAGACATCATCTTTACTTCTGGAGGCACTGAAGTGAGTCTATTGGCCGTTCAGTAAAAAGGACCAGAAAGAAGAATATATTCTATTGTAAAATCAACCCGGGCGATCACAAGTCCAGATGTGGGACTAAAAAATTAAAAAAAAAGCTATATAAAATGCTCAGATGAAAAAAAAAAAAAGTACAGCCCTTTTCCCTTAGAAAATGCTTTATTATGGGGAAAAAGTCCACATAATTATATACAACTATAACATTGTGGTTTTATCCGTCTTAGTAAAAAGCAGAGTTTTTTTGTTCATCCCTCTCCTAAAAAGGGAAAAAAATTGCAGTGCACCCCAAAATGGTACCAATAAAAACTACAAATTGTCCTGCTCAAATAGGCCCCCTGATGTTTTGTTAACTTATAATTTACTGATAACACATTAATAAGAAAATTCTGTGAATTTTTTTGTTAAATACAAAAAAACGTTTTTTTTTCCTCCCACATAAGCAAAACCTCATATAGCTACAGGAGGAAGTATAGAGATGTGGTTATTGTGTTTTTTAGTGGTGAAACCATGTAAAAAAAAAAAAATCATATACCTCCAACAGAGGTCTATGACAGATTCTATACAGTGGCATCCATTACCTATAAGCTTTCATGTTATAATAATAATTATAAAAATAGTTCATACCTTTTTTTTTTTACCAGAAGGACACGTAATGTGTACAGGACCTAATGTAAACTTTTCTCTTTCAGGCCAACAACATGGTATTGTTTTCGGCTGTGGAGTACTTCAATGTTGGCATCAAGAAAGAAGAAAGCAGCCCCCTGAAGAATGCATTACCACATATTATTACCTCTAATGTGGAGCACGACTCTATAGCTCTGCCTCTTAAACACCTGCAAACAGCACATAGAGCTGGTAAGCCTTCTCGTGTTTATCAGTCTAAGGGTGTCTTCACACCTAGCGACTCGCATCGTAAATTACGCTGCAAGTCGGGTAGGTCCTGGCAGATCACTTTCACTACATACACGCAGTGGTCTGAACGACCGCTACGTGTATGTAATGCTGCCGCCCGGCTCCCTCTCCGCTTCCACTCTGTATACATTACCTGTCCTCGCTGCACGGGGTCCCGGCGTACAGCTCTCCCGCCCGGCCAATCAATGTGATGCCCAGCCGCAGCCACTGTTTGGCCGGGCGGAAGAGCAGTACGCCGGGACCCGTGCAGCGAGGAGAGGTAATGTATACATAGTGTGAGCGGAGCAGGAGCCGGGTGGGAGCTGAAGGGGTTAAGGGGCCGGCAGAATTACATACACGCAGCGGTCGTTCAGACAGCTGCGTGTATGTAGTGAAAGTGATCTGCAAGGACCTGACAGACTCGCAGCGTAATTTACGCTGCGAGTCGCTAGGTGTGAAGGCTCCCTAAGAGGACCTGGATTGCTCATTCTTAAAATTACGTAATGTGTATATTCTGCGCCAACAGGAATAGAAACCATTTGCCCTTAGTAAATATCTTGGCATTTGCTATATTATGTTACTGTTGATGTAGTTCTATGGTATCAGAATCATAGCTGTGCACTTTGGTTTATGTTACCTTGTTACTTTTTATATCTTATTATACATTTACAATTTATATTTTATTTCATCCAGAGGTCACCTTTGTTCCAGTGTCCACTACCACAGGGCGTGTGGAGGTTGATGACGTTGTCGCAGCTCTTCGTCCAAATACTTGTCTAGTTTCAATCATGTTGGCAAATAATGAGACAGGGGTCATCATGGTGAGTGGGCATATACAGGACTACAGGCATCAGCCAAAGATATAAAGAAAATATTGTATCAGTCTATTTTTAACACCTGTGCTCGTATTATTTCTTGTAAAGCAGCACACCAGGCATTTATTTTTGTTGATTTAATTAGTGAATGTACCACAAGATTAACCCCTTCAAGACAGAGCCCTTTGATGCCTGTATGTCCGGGTCAAATTAATGCAATGTTCCTCCCCGCCTTCTAAGAGCCATAGCACTTTTATTTTTCCACCTACAGGGCTGGTTGGGGTGTAATTTTTTGCGCCATGATCTCTAGTTTTTATTAATATCATATTGTTGTAACAGAAACATTTTCATTGCTCTTTATTAATTTTTTTGTGATTATATAATTTAATAAAATCAGCAATCCTGGTGCGTTTTTTTTTTTTTTTTTTTTTCCGTTCACCGTGCGGGAACAATAATGTTATAGATCGGACAATTCCGCATGCTACGATATGTAATATATTTATTTTTATTTTTATAATGGGCAAAGGGGTATATTAAACTTTCTCGTGCGTCTTATTGGGGGACACAGACACCATGGGTATAGGCTGCTGCCACTAGGAGGCTGCCACTAAGAAAAAACAGGCTATACGCGCCCACTGGCACTGAGCTAATCCAGTTTAGCTTAGTGTCAGTAGGAGGCAGACGCAGGTCTGGTTACTCCAGACCAGTTTCTGCTTGATTTTTCTTTTATATTTTTGTTATTACTATTTGCTTTTCTCTTCCTACAGGTTGGGGCACGGTGGGTCACTAAAGACTCACCCTGATCCCCCCTTTATGCAACCAGGGCACAGAACCTAAATGGAAAGGGGCTGTTTACCCTAGGTTGCCACCGGCCGGACCCAGCGCCCAGGACACAGACTAGCCCTGCTGTCTGTTGCTCCTTCATGCGGATCTGCTCCGCCAGCCCCTGCCTGCCCAGCCTCCCAAAGTTGAGCGCGGCAGCGCGGCACAGTACTGGCAGAAGATCTAAAGGCATCGGGGTAAGTTAGTCTCCCCTCTCTCTCTCTCCCTGGGTTCGTCACCTCTGTGGTCCCTAGGCCCCCTCCCATGGCCTATTCCGGGCGACTTTCCTGGCTGGGCTCTCTGCAGCAGAGGGCTCGGTTCCCCCCTCTGCAGTGTCCTCAGCCCGCCTTCTTACCCTCTCAGCGTTCCCGCGCCCCTCCTCGCGCCCTTTTCTGTGCAGCAGACTTGGTTGCCCCCTCCGGAGTTCCGCATCCGGGGGAACCGGAATGTTGGTTTCTCCTGTTCCAGGGGCCCCCCTTTTCCTATGGACCGCGCACGACCCGCAACTTCCGGTCCGCGGCCCGCGACTTCCAGTGGGCGGCCTCGGATCTGCGCGGGCCAGCGGCTGATGTCACTCCGCACGCTGTGTGATCCCTTGCGGACCCTCCAGCACAGCATCCTCCTCACAGCGCCAGAGGCATCAGCAGTGGGACTACAACTCCCATCCTCTCTCCTCCTGCGGACTCCTCCTGTTCTCTGCAGCCGCCCTGTGCCGGTCCGGACCGCTGCCTTTCTCTTCTACCTGGTTTCCTCTGATTCGTTGGTAAGCTCCCTTGTCTGGGACTATCTATGCTGTTTTTTCCCTGTTGCCTTTGTTTCTGCTTCTCAGACTACTGTGTGTCTTCTGTTACTCTGCAGGCTCGGTTGCTTCACAGTCTACTGGGTGCCTGCTTGTATTGCTTGGTTGTGACACCTTCCTCCTCCAGCAGCTGCCTGCCCTGAAGGAGCACACAAGTTAAAAAAATTTTCATTATATGTTATATGTAGATTTCAATTGCCCTCTCATTTTCTTCATTATGTCTGACTCAAGATCTGATTCCACACGCCGTCAGCAACCTCCTCTTTCCTCTATTACCTACTATTTCTGTATGTCTTGTAACACTAAATCTGCTTCTGGTCACTCTCAGCCTCTCTGCGCTGCTTGTTCCTTGCAGTCCAGTTCGTCTCTGTCCCCTGCTCAGGACCCCCCTCCAGAGTCAGAGGAGTCTGCCCCGGCCTGGGCACGTTTCCTCTGCCAGTCAGTGTCACAGATGGCTCAGTTCTCTCAGTCTGTGGCAGCCGCTCTTGATGGCCTGTCCGCTTCTTCTGTGCCTGCCCACTCTCACCCGGCGGGCTCTAGTATCCGCCCCGACAGGAGCCGCTCCTGCAAGCGCCTTCGTCGTGCCTCTTCACGCTCTTCCTCTGGCTCCCCTGGAACCAGTTTGGCTCCTATTCATGTCTCTCCGAACAGGCGGTCCCGTTCGCCTGGAGATCCGTCGGGCTCGGAGTTGACTTCCAACTCTGACGCGGAAGATGCTTCCCCCATGGCTTCCACGGTGGACAGCCTTGTGGCCGCGGTCCAAGATACCTTCCAGTTGAAGGATTCTCCGGACCTCGCCTTCTGATGAGGTCTTTTTTCATAAAAGCGCTCACCGTGTCCGTAGCACTTTCCCCAGTCACAAGGAATTTGATGACTTGTTCTCCAAATTCTGGAAGACCCCAGACAAGCGTTTTTCAAAACCCAAACACTTGTCGGTTCTTTATCCTTTCCCTGAAGACCTCGTGTCTCGCTGGTCAGGTCCGCCTTCGGTGGATCCCCCGATTTCTTGCTTGACCAAGGTCACTACTCTTCCGCTGGACAATGCGTCCACTGACAGTCTTTAGCTAGGTCAGCTTTCGAGGCCTCCGGCTCCTCTCTCCTTCCCACACTCTCTTCCACTTGGGTGTCTAAGTCCATTTCGGTGTGGGCTAAACAATTGAGGGACGGTCTTATTTCTGGCTCATCAGCCGAGGACCTGGCTGACCTCGCCCAACAAATTCAGGACGCGGCTCAGTACCTCTGCTCGGCTTCTCTGGACGCTGCAGCCTGCTCGGCCTTTGCATCAGCCAATATTGTAGCCATCCGCCAGTCCCTGTGGCTTCGTGAATGGTGGGCTGACAACGCTTCCAAACGGTCTCTCACCAGTCTCCCTTTTGCTGGTTCCCGTCTCTTCGGGAAACGGCTGGATGACATCATTTCTGACGCCACGGGGGGGGAAGAGTACCAATCTTCCCCAGCAGCGCCCTAAACGTCAGGATTTTTGTCGCAGACCAGGCTCCTTTCGTTCCTTTCCGTCGCTTCCGCCGGCTCGCTCCGGGAAATCCGCGGTCCCTCAGAACAAGAGGTCTGGATTCTCCAAGAACCGTTCTTCCTGGCAGGCGCGACCCGCCGCCTCCCGCGCCTCCTTTAAGCCGGGCACCTCCAAGCCCGCCTCTTCTTGAAGGTTTTCCGCCACCCGGCTCTCCCCAGGTAGGCGGCCGCCTTCTGTTGTTTCAGGAGGTTTGGCTCTCTCACGTTCAGGATGCTTGGGTGCGAGAAGTAATCTCACAAGGTTACAAGATCGAGTTTGTTTCCATCCCTCGCAATCGTTTTTTCCTCTCTCGTCCCCCCAGGTCCCCTGCCCTGGCGGCCGTTTTTTCCCAGGCCATCCTTTCACTTCTCTCAAAGGGAGTGATTGTCCCCGTTCCTCCTCTTCAACGTTTTCACGGGTTCTATTCGAATCTTTTCGTGGTCCCAAAAAAGGACGGTTCGGTACGGCCGATTTTGGACCTCAAACGTCTAAATCGTCATGTCCGACTGTCTCATTTTCGGATGGAGTCCTTGCGCTCTGTGATCGCATCCCTGGATATTCAGGACGCGTATCTTCATGTGCCGATTTTTCCCTGCAATCAGCGTTTCCTGCGCTTTGCAGTAGGGGCAGAGCTCTATCAGTTCGTGGCTCTCCCGTTCGGCCTGGCTTCGGCTCCTCGGGTGTTCACGAAGACCATGGCAGCGGTCATGGCTCTGCTTCGGGCTCGAGGAATCTCAGTAACCCCTTACTTGGACGACATACTCGTCAAAGCCCCGTCCGAGGACCAGAACTTAGAGAGCCTCCAAATCACCCTAGACACGCTCTCACGTTTCGGTTGGCTGCTCAACCACCCAAAGTCCTCCCTAATCCCTTCCCAGTCCATTGTTTTTCTGGGAATGCGCTTGGATTCACAGCAGGCCCGCGTTTTCCTTCCGGAAGACAAATTGCAGTCCCTTCAGTCCGACATCAGAGCTCTTTGCGGTCACCGCCCAGTTTCCATACGTTCCTGTATGAGGGTGCTGGGGAAGATGGTGGCGTCTATGGAGGCAATACCTTTTGCCCAGTTTCATTCACGTCCTCTGCAGCTCTTCCTGCTGTCTCGGTGGGACAGGTCGCTCCCCTCCCTGAATCAGCGGGTGAACCTGCCAGCTCGCCTTCGTCGAGATCTTCAGTGGTGGCTGCGGTCTCCGAGCCTCTCCCTGGGTCGCTCCTTTCTGCCCATTCATTGGTAGATTGTAACCACCGATGCCAGCCTGCAGGGCTGGGTAGGAGTTTGGAACGATCTGACTGTTCAGATCATGGTCACCCAGAGAAGCTTGCCTTCCCATCAACATCCTCAAGCTGCGGGCGATTCGTCTCTCCCTTCTGCACTGGCAGTCAGAACTCCACTGTCTCCCCGTTCAGGTACAGACAGACAATGCCACCGCTGTGGCATATGTGAATCATCAAGACGGGACCCGCAGCAAGGCCGCCATGATGGAAGTGGCGCTGATCCTCTCCTGGGCGGAGAAAACCGTGCTTGCCTTATCCGCTATTCACATTTCGGGAGTGGACAATTGGATGGCCGTCTACCTGAGTCGTGCACGAGTGGATCCAGGGGAATGGGCCCTGCATCCCGAGGTGTTCTCCCAGATCTGTCGCAGGTGGGGGACACCGGATGTGGATCTGATGGCGTCTCGCTTCAACCACAGACTGCCGAGGTTCGTCTGCCGGACGCGGGACCCTCTGGCTCTGGCCTCGGACGCCTTGGTGATTCCCTGGCATCAGTTCAGCCTCCCTTACATTTTTCCTCCTCTCTCGCTCCTGCCACGGGTGGTGAGGAAGATCAGGTCGGAAGGAGTTCCGGTAATCCTCGTGGCCCCGGACTGGCCGCGGCGCGCCTGGTACACGGATCTCGTGAACCTCGCCGCCGACGTTCCCTGGCGTCTCCCAGACCGGCCACATCTGCTAACTCAAGGACCGCTCTGCCACCCGCGTTTAGCCACGCTACGTTTGACGGCGTGGCTATTGAAACCTGGATTCTGAAATCACGCGGTTTCTCGGATGCGGTCGTCAGGACCATGATTAGGGCCCGGAAGCCGGCTTCGGCAAAGATTTATTATCGTTGTTGGAGGGCCTTCCTCCGTCATTGTGAAGCCTGTTCTGCACCACCACTTTCTTTCTTTCTCGCGCGACTCCTTGCCTTCCTCCAAGCAGGCCTGGACTCCGGCTTATCCCTGAGCTCTCTTAAGGGCCAGGTCTCCGCTCTTTGTTTTTTTTTCCAAAGGCCCTTGGCGTCAGTTCCCCAAGTCGGGACTTTTCTCCAGGGGGTGGCGCATGTCGCGCCTCCTTATCGACATCCAGTTCCTCCGTGGGATCTGAACCTTGTCCTGGATGCTCTGCAGACTCCACCGTTTGAGCCCCTCCGGGATGTGCCTTTGGCCATCCTTTCGTTTAAGGTGGTTTTCCTGGTGGCGGTCACGTCTATCAGGCATATTTCGGAGTTGGCAGCTCTTTCGTGCCATCCTCCCCTGCTGGTCTTGCACCAGGACAAGGCTGTCCTTAGGCCCGTGGCTTCCTTCCAGCCCAAGGTGGTTTCCCCCTTCCACCTCAACGAAGAGATTGTTCTTCCTTCTTTCTGCCCGGCCCCCTCTCATCCGCGGGAGCGCACTCTACACAATCTGCATGTGGTTCGCGCCCTGCGCATCTATCTCTCCAGGACAAAGTCTCTCCGGAACTCGGACTCCCTCTTTGTCATCCCTGAGGGTCCTCGGAAGGGGTCAGCGGCGTCTAAGGCGACCCTTGCCCGCTGGGTCCGCTCCGCCATCGCTCAGGCTTACCGGAGTAAGGGTAAGTCTCCCCCGTTCCGGATTGCGGCTCACTCGACTCGTTCGGTTGGGGCTTCCTGGGCTATCCGTCATGGGGCCTCAGCTCTTCAAATCTGCAAGGCCGCTACATGGTCCTCGCTGCACACCTTTTCGAGGTTCTACCGTGTGGACACCTTTGCATCGGCTGATGCGAGTCTGGGCCGCAAGGTCTTGCAGGCGGCAGTAGCTTCTTCCTCTTCTTAGCTCCACTCTGTTTCTTCCCACCCAAAGGACTGCTTTTGGACGTCCCATGGTGTCTGTGTCCCCCAATAAGACGCATGAGAAAGGAGGAGTTTTTACTCACCGTAAACTCTTTCTCGTAGTCTTCATTGGGGGACACAGCACCCACCCTCTGTCTGTTTAATAGTTGCCTGTTGGCCTGTGTTTTCAGATTTTGAGTGTGGACTGTTTTTTTCTGTTTATTCGGCTCCTCCTACTGCTTTTTCACTACTGAATTAGCTCAGTGCCAGTGGGCGGGTATAGCCCACTTTGTTTTTTCTTAGTGTCAGCCTCCTAGTGGCAGCAGCCTGTACCCATGGTGTCTGTGTCCCCCAATGAAGACTACGAGAAAGAGAGTTTTCGGTGAGTAAAAACTCCTCCTTTTATTGGGGGTGGGGTTATAAGGTTTTTTTTTATATATTTTTAAAAACCTTTTTATTCCACTTTTTTTTAATACTTTTATTCACAGTAAAATATGCAATCATTAGATTGCATGTACTGGTCTATGCTATGCCATAGCATAGCATAGATCAGTGTTATCTGCGATCTATGTATAGAGCCTGCTTGAGAGCAGACTCTACACATAGATCGCAGATCCGACATGACTGAGGTAAGAAGCTTAGCTGCAGGGGTTCCGATCACTTGATGCTTGATCTGTCACTGAGTATCTTAAACGCCAGGATTGCTGTAGATCGCGGCGTTTAAGGGGTTAATGAGACTCAGCTGCTGGATCGCAGCTGACTCTCATTACCTCCAGGCCCTGGACATTGATGTGAGGGAGATCGCTCTCTCTGCAGCGCCCCTGCTCACATCAGAAAGCCCTCGTCAGTGTAGGAACGTATATATACATTCCTACTGCACAGGGTATGTGCAGTAGGAACGTATATATACATGTTACTGACGCGAAGGGGGTTAAATAAAGATCTCCTTACCATCTAATTGGCACAGATAGATTCTAGCAGTACCATACTGCTGCCCGATTCCCGAGCAATATAAGGCATAGGTAGCGCTGTAGCACTGATGAAACGGTGTGGAAATCTTTATTCAGTTAATCTTGTGGTAAGTTCATTTTCAATGTCTGCACTGACACTTCTTTTACTAGAGTGGCTTTATTCCACCAATATGATGCCATTGCAGTCCTGCTGCTCCCTCTAATGGTGCAATTTTCACCTCGACTACTGTGGTCTACAGAGCATTCACTGTGGCAATCAGTCATAGTGCCGGTCACATGGGCAACAGCGGGACCAAATCGGCATAATATTGGGAAAATTAGGCTGTCCCATAAGATAACTGTGTGCACTCAGTATCTCTGGTAATTACATGTTTCATGATGCCTTGTCTAGACATAACATAGGGAGTTAGACAGATGACACCTTTTAGAAATTCTAAGTTTATAGACCATTGCAAATTGTGAGCACGACGCATAAAGACCTACTCCAGGCATCCTGTCTCCACTGCTTCCTGCGTCCAGTGACGCTTAATTCCATTTTCCAGCTTTAACAAAGTTTCCTTAAGATTTATTATATTCTTGGCTCTAACTTTATAAATTGAATAATTCTTTTGGTCTTTATAAATGCTCCATATTTTCTCTACATATGTAATTTTTTATTCTTGTGTATTTCTGTGTAACTGTTAGCTGACTCTTCCTTACAGCCTATTGGTGAACTATCGCAGCACTTGGCCCCCATTTCTAAACAGAGAGAAGCCCAGGGTCTCCCATCCATTCTCTTACACACAGATGCCGCACAAGCTCTGGGGAAGATCACTGTGGATGTTCAAGAGTTGGGAGTCGACTATTTGACCGTTGTAGGACACAAGGTAGTTAGAAGTTGCCATACTCTGTAACAAATAGCAGACTTATAGCCCCTTGGAGTATACACCGAGGAGTGCTGCTGTATTGCTATTATATGAAAACTGCATTTCTGTTTGGACATATAAATGGGGTATCCATAATTTAAAAAAAATTAAATGCTGCAGTCGTCTGACCAGAATAGTGTCCTTTTTTCTGTTTCCCTTATACATTTGTTATTGTCATACGTTATATGCAGTCTATTATGTTTTATGCAGTTTTACGGGCCACGTATTGGGGCTTTGTATGTGAATGAAATTGGACACAAAACTCCTTTACTACCAATGTTATATGGAGGAGGACAGGAGCGTAATTACAGGCCAGGGTAAGCAATGCTTTACCTTTACTTGGAAATATATGTAATTGCAGCAGCTGAGCTCTATTCAGGATTTTATTGTTTTTTGCAGACAAAATAGTGTAATCTTATGCTATAAGGCTTGGTGGGATCCCTTGTGTTTCAATCCACCACATAGCAGACAGAAATAAAATCTTTGATGCAAATGTAAACTGTCTGAAAGGCAGAAAGCTAAAGAGAAAGATCAACAGCTTGTAATGTCTGGCCACCTAAATGTAGGAATTACCATGTATTTATTATTGCTTAGAGAATATCGTAACACGGATCCATAGTTAGATACTATTGTAAATCTAGATGATACTTTATGGATTATTGCTGATTTGTAAAGATGTTGCCATTTTTACAGGACAGAGAATACACCTATGATCGCAGGACTTGGGAAGGTGCGTATAGCCTATCTGTCACATTTTATTGCATGTGCCCTACAATAAAACTGTCATAGGAAATACATTTTTGATTGGTGGGAATCCAGCCGCTAGAACTGACTCAGATCTTGTGGGGATCATGTGTTTTTTGTTTTTTTTTTATCTGTAAGCTAATCACTTATTGTGCCAACTTTCCCACTAATATAAATGCTGTGCTCCATCAAGCATGGATGTTTATTTAGATAGGGAGACAAGCCGGTGCTAGATACTTCTGATAACAGCCTATGTCCTGGCACTATAAAGCAGTGGACATTTTGAGATTTAGTTGTATAGTTTTTCCTGTTGGAAGGACATATACACCTTCTGTCATCAGTGACATTAAAGTTTATAAAAAGTAAACTGTAGTGAGGTTTGAGACATTCACAAATCTCTGTATTCAATGCATAGGATGCCTTTTTTTGTAACTTGTTTTTTGGGGCTCAGTTTATATAAACCCGGCCTAAAGTGTCACTGTTTGAAAAAGCTTTTAATATGTCCTAGAGACATGACAAAAGTTTTGATCGGTCTGACTCTTGAGTGTTCAGCGTGGTCCTCTCAGCTCCGTGTCACTTGTTAGTCTATGGAGCCTGATTCTTTCATTGACACAGCGGGGAGCGCACCACCCTGCGGCACAGTCCTCTCCTGTCTCGCTCTCACAATTGGTACAGGTGTGAACACTCCCACCTGGACCAGTCAAAACTTTTGACATGTCTCTATGAGATGTGAAAAGTTCTTTCAAATGACAGTGACACTTTAAGTTTTTTCATGACTTTGATTTCTTAATTGACTTTGTCTCTATGAATTGAAGCAATGTCTTGTTCACCTTGCAGGCTGCTGAGTTAGTCAGCTTACATTGTGCCGCCTATGAGAATCACATGAGAAGTGTTCGGGACTATATGGAGGAAAGGTTACAAGTAAGCAGGTTTTCCAGAGCATGGCTAATGTTAAAATAATTTTATCATATGGTTGTACAGAAATTATATATACACATATATATGTAATCTATTTTGAGTCCCTAATGAAGGAAAGAAAAGTAAAAAAAAATGAGAGTTTCAAGAAAACAATTTATTCTCTGTAAAATTTGGAGAAACTTCCTATTCATTTATTATTGGGTCAGGCTGTGTGTCAGATGTCTGATAGCAAAGTGACGCTAAACTGGTAGCAGAACAATATGTGTAATAATATTAATCTAGTAGCTTTGTAACTGGCAATGACAGTGCTATGTTCCTATAGTAATGCTAGAATGGGATATGACCTTTTGATGTATTCCTGTATTGTAGACTGCGTTTGGCAATAAGATCCGGTTTAACTCTCACTTTTCCGGCACGGAGCGTCTCCCGAATACCTGTAACGTGTCACTGCTTAAACCTGCTGTCCTTGGTGAGCATTTTTTTTTAGTCCTGTTCATGTTTTGATCGATGACCATTAGGTGCATTGCTTTATTTATTTATTTTTTACATTACCCTATCAAAGTTAGTGTGGTGATCCCGGTGTCGTGGTCCTGTTTTTAAAACTCCACCTGGTTCCTGCACTCAGCTCTGTTCTTTTTTCCTTGCACCGGCCTGGCCCTATGCACTGGGGGTGGGCACGGTGCCCCCCAGTGTGACGATATCCCCTCCCTTCTGTGATGCAGCTCCATTAGAATGAATGGACTTGCGTCACAGAGCAGAGGGGATATCGTCACACTGGGGGACACCAGGGCCAGGCCGGTGCGTGGATAAAGAACAGCACCAAGTGTGGCAACCAGGCAGAGTTTTAGAAAAAGGACCACGCCACTGGGATCTCCGTGCTGATCAGGTAATGTAAAAAAAAAAAAAAGCGGTGTTTCTGATAGTATGTTTACTTTAACCCCTTACCACAACTATATGCAATAGCATGTCAAGGTTATAAAGTTAAAGCACCTTGATGTACTATTATGGCCACTACCACTGCATGCACATTACCACTGTGCTTATGTAGATGCTAGAAGAAGCGTGGAACACAGCCATTCATGTCCACACCTGCTGTGATCAGAAAAAAACTATGGTTTCGGCAGTGCAACCGGGACTTCAGTAATTGTGAAGAGAGTCTAGGATGAAAGGTGGTTGTTAAATGCTTGTTAAAGAAGCATTATGACAGAGAATAATATGTAGGCTGTTTGGGTATGCTTTGTGTACAGTATACTTTAGTTGAAGTACCATTTATGGGTTGTCTGTCATCGTGGTTGAGCCTGTATTCTTCATTATGATGTCACCCACCTTTTCCATGATGAAGTCCAGAAGGTGATGGATCAGTGACATGTGACTTCTCACCTAGCTCACACCATAGGGTGTCAGATGAGTAGCAGATTCAGCCATTCTCCATGTGTCAGCTCAGACAAGCAGGAGATGGGGAGATCAGTGGAATCTGCACACAGAAGAGAAAAACAGCCAGAGGTTTATAACTCTGCAGCTACTCATTTTCTGGACTCTTCTACTATACCCCTGTAACCCTGGTCTCTTAGATGAAGAGGGACTCTGAGGGACAGGGGGTAGGTATAGGTTTTTACTTTTAGGGCCCCAGCTCCATATCATTTTAAAACCCCAGAATACCCTTTTAAACAACCAGTGGTATGCTTGAACAGGTGGTTGTTTACAGGCATCATATACTGATATAAATAAGTCTACTAGTATACTGTTAGTAGAAAGCAGAGTGAAAAGTTAAAAGGGTTGAGCAGCTAAGATCTCAGTATTCTCAGATATGCTTTTATGTCTTTTTATAAACAATTTTACTTTAACCTTTGTTCTTCATTGCAGGCCGTGAGTGGCTTTCACACTGTGAGTACCTTCTGGCAAGTGTTGGAGCAGCATGTCACTCAGACAGAGGGGACAGGTAGAAAATATAATATACAAAGATTCAATCTTTCATGTTTTGATAGCGGTCTGTATGTCCTATGGAATGTACACCCCGCTGTCAGTTTTCTAAAGTTCTTTACTATAGTGTACAGATATTGTTCAGTGTATATATAGTATTGGGGCTGTGTCCTATAGATCCCTAGCAATGAGTGGGAAAAGCTAATGGCCATTGTTTCTCAGAACTCTCTACCACTTAGAAAGATTTTTAAAAAATTGTATTATTGATGTAATATATATATCCGTATTTATCAATCAGCATGGGGCAAAATGTGTCTAATTTTCCATAGCAGTCCCAGCTCAGCTTTCATTGCTTATATTGCTCTAGTACATTGAGTGCTGTGATTGGTTGCTATTATTGTTTCATGTAGATTGGTAAATCTAGGTTGCAATATGGTACACGAACGCTCATATTAACAAACCACAGTCTTGCACCAGGAAATCAGGCTGTTGTCCGATGAATTTTATATATATATATATATATATATATATATATATATATATATATATATATTTATTATGATTATATACAGAGAATTTTTAAGAGTACCTTTTTAGTAAAGAAAAAAAAAAAAGCTGTCAGAGAGACATGTTAAAGGTTTTTATCGGTCAGAATCTGAGTGTTTAGACCCTGACTGATTAGTAGGTCGCTGCTGTGTGCTCCTCTCCCTTTCTCTGTGTCTGGGACCTAGACAAACCCCATAGAATTGCAAAAAAGATGTGTCGCTGTTAGAGATTAGCGAACCCCTTGCATGCTTGGGTTTGTCCGAACCTGAACACTTGCACCGGTGGCTGAAAAATTTGGATGCAGCCCAAGGGAGTCCTGGAAAAGATGGATAGAGCCTATGGCTGTTTCCATGTTTTCCAACCACAGGGCTGCATCCAACTTGTTCAGCCACAGATAATCAAATGCAGAACCTTCAGGTTCGGACAAACCCAAGCGCCCTCAAAGTTTGCTTATTTCTAGTCACAATATAATAATGATAATAATAATAATAATAATAATAAAACATTTATTTGTATAGCGCCAACAGATTCCGCAGCCCTTTTTTTCTATGCATACAGTACAGAGGTACATAATACACAGTTAAATAATTAGAATAAATAAAAATAACATAAAAATACAAAGTATAAACGAGACCTGCTCGTTGGAGCTTACAGACTACAACTTGGGTTGACACCAGGCATAAGTGCTTCATTTTTCCATGGTCCAGCCATTGTACATAGTTAGAAATACAGGATGAGCCAGCAACAACGCCAATGTCTGATTGCAAGTAAACATATAGAGTGCAGGAACCGTCAGAGATAGAGCGAGGGAAACAACAGAAGGGGGAAACAAGTTTAGGGAACGTTATAAGCGAGCCTGAAGAGATCTCCAGACATCTCCATACAAATTAGACAGCATCCCAAGTTCCAAAGGATACTATGGAAAACAGCAGTTGCCTAATCTTGCATACATTTGGTAGGGCAGCAGGAAGTAGAGAAATGTAAGACAGTGAGTTTGTTATCTTTTTAAGTGCTTACCTTTCTATATGTGTGTAAAATGAAATACTTCTCCCACAGCCCCTCACACGTGCTGCTGAGTAGCGGCGTGCCCCCTGATGCTGCACGCGGTGCCATTCGCTTGAGTGTGGGCCGAGACACTACTAAAGAAGATGTAGATTTGATTGTTAAAGATCTTGAACAAGCTGCACGAAGGCTGGAAAGTAAAGACACTAAGAAGACAGAACCGACAAACTGATAGAATGTTTGTGTACATGACCAGAGTGAGATTATGTGATGCTATGGAAAGACTAAAGGTGTATTCCCACCACCTTACTTGACAAATCTAAACATAAACCATCTATTAGAGGCATAAGTACCCATCCTGGCTACTAAGCTCTTCACTAGCTGAAATCTGCAGTGGTTCTGCTGTGATAACATATACCAGGCCGTCCTTCTCCTCTAATCAATCATTCTGAATAGCAGCACTGGGGTGTAAAAGGCATCCTTACTGACTGTAGTTATGTTCCCAGGACAGCTGCATAGGATGTCTATTCTATTCACCTCTGCTGCTGGGGAGAAAGGTGGCCAGGCTAATACAGGTGTATGTGTGGCCATGGCAGTGGGGCCACAGGAATGGCTTAAAAGAAATGCTACATAAACAATAAAGGGGGCGTGGGATACAACTCAGAAACAAAAATAAGGGCGATTCCTAACAAAACTGTGCAAAAAGGATAACTTAAAGGAGAAGTCCAGCGAAATTTTTTATTACTGTATTGTATTGCCCTCCAAAAGTTATACAAATTACCCAATATACACTTATTACGGGAAATGCTTATAAAGTGCTTTTTCCCTGCACTTACTACTGCATCAAGGCTTCACTTCTTGAATAAAATGGTGATGTCACTACCCGACTCCCAGAGCTGTGCGGGCTGTGGCTGCTGGAGAGAATGATGGCAGGGGGACACTGAGGGACACTGAGGGACACAGGGCACTGGAGGGACACTGAGCATCCCTCTGCCATCATCCTCTCCAGCAGCCACAGCCCGCACAGCTCTGGGAGTTGGGTTTTGACCAACCATGTTATCCAGGAAGTGACATCACCATGTTATCCAGGAAGTGACATCACCATGTTATCCAGGAAGTGAAGCCTTGAAGCAGTAGTAAGTGCAGGAAAAAAAGCACTTTATAAACATTTCTCGTAATAAGTGTATATTGGTGATTTGTATAACTTTTGGGGGGAAAATACAATACTTTAATAAAAAATTTCGCCGAACTTCTTCCTTAAGACAGGATCTTAACAATAAATTGTAATCTCTCCCTCTCACCCCAGTAGAGAGGACTGCTAGATTGTTGTTATTATTATATTATTTTGTTAATATTTTTTTAATCAGCGTTGCGGCATTTAATTTTTGACACTTAGAAGTCGACCTTTGGTAAATCAGTGCAATAATGAAGCTAATATTTATTGAGTGGAATGGGTCATAAAGAGCTATTCCAGCCTTTAACATTTATGACCTATCCTTTGGATAAGTCATAAATGTTAGGTGTGTTATGGGACCACTAGTTTATCACTCTATCAACTGGTACCAGAGATTTGTAAGTCTTCTAGTACTTATCAGCTGCAGTATGCTGTGCAGGAAGTTTTTTCTTTGCGATCTGGAGAGCAGGAGAGGATTTTTATAGGGATTTACTGCTGCTCTGGACAGTTTCTGACATGGACATTAGTGGCAGCAGAGACTACTGTGTCAGACTGGAAATAATACAGCAGATTTTTTTTTCTTTTTTTTTTTTATAAAAAAAAATTTTTGAACTACCAATATCCCACTTTTCTCCAGTAGCTCGGGATCAGGTCATTCACAATGCACTTTGCACAGGTCAAAAGGCATTCCTAGAAAACAGTGTTTCCTCCAGCATGTTGTCTTACAGGTCCATGAGGGCTTACTGTATAGTATATTTGTATATGCTATTCAGAAAGCTCAAACAATATGGCTGCCCCCTGATGATAATGTGCAAAAAAAATTGAACATGTTTGAAGGGAACCAATCACCATATTTTACCCTGACAGCGCCACTGAAGAAGACCTCCCACCACAGGACAGGAAACCTGTGAAGATAAAAACCTGACATGCCTCTCCATACTTCAGTTCAGCTTTCCTCTCCTGCAGATAGGAGGCTGTGAAGTGTGTCCCATCCCTGCAGGTCCTGGGCTGTACTGTGTGTAATCTCTTACTGTGTGATCTCTGACTAGGCATCGGGGTGGTCCTTTTCCCTATCTAGTCCCAGGTCCTTGGCTGTACTGTGTGATCTCTGACTAGGCATCAGGGTGGTCCTTTTCCCTACCTAGTCCCAGGTCCTGGGCTGTACTGTGTGTGATCTCTGACTAGGCATCAGGGTGGTCCTTTTCCCTACCTAGTCCCAGGTCCTGGGCTGTACTGTGTGTGATCTCTGACTAGGCATCAGGGTGGCCCTTTTCCCTACCTAGTCCCAGGTCCTAGGCTGTACTGTGTGTGATCTCTGACTAGGCATCAGGGTGGCCCTTTTCCCTACCTAGTCCCAGGTCCTAGGCTGTACTGTGTGTGTGATCTCTGACTAGGCATCAGGGTGGTCCTTTTCCCTACCTAGTCCCAGGTCCTGGGCTGTACTGCATGTAATCACTCCTCTCAAGGTGTGCTTCGCAGTGCAGTAGCTTCCACACGTCACAGAAAGGCCGGCCTTTATGTTCATTTATTTATTCTGCAGGAGGGGTCATTGTGTACAATTATGTGATCAGTGTCATTTTACATTTTTGATATGGAGTCTGTTTAAATATTATTTTTTTCTTCCATCTGCTGTTATAAAACAAATGCACTACATGTATGAAATTAAAGGAAACACTAGTTTTAAGAAACCTCTCTACATACCATTGGTAAGAGATGGCTTTTATTTTAAGCATATTTCATAGAACTGATGTTTGGGGGAAAAGAGGGAAAAAAAGGTTAAACCAGGGATGTCAAACTCAGGCCCTCTAGCTGTTGCAAAACTACAAGTCCCATCATGCCTGGACTGTCAAAGCTTTAGCTTTGGCTTTCCAGGCATGATGAAAATCGTAGTTTTAAAACAGCTGGAGGGCCTGAGTTTGACACGTCTGGGTTAGATTGTCACAATTTTAACAAACGTTGCATAAGTCTGATAAGTGAATACTATTCCAAACTCCCCCCACAACTCATCGACGCAAGTACACATGCGAAAAACAGGCCTTAGACTTAAAGCGACTCTCTACCCACAATCTGACCCCCCCCCCAAACTGCTTGTACCTTTGGATAGCTGCTTTTCTCCTTCCTCCCCACCCTCTTCATCATTAGGAATCACTAGTACCAGCACCAGCCTGGGGAGTTGTGTTTAGAGCGAGAGTTAACGTAATTAACCCCTTCTCTACTGTCTTTTTTTATTGATACAGACTCCTTACCTACCTCATTTTTGGGTTGTGGAACAAATCTTCAGTGTTTCAATTATTTCTTATGGGAAAACGTGTTTGGTATACAAGTGATTTGGATTTACAAGCATGTTTCCCGAACAAATTATACCCAGAATCAAAGGCTTCACTGTATTTCATCAAAGTAATAATTATTTTTTTTGTTTCTTTGTGAAGATGATTGAACTTCATTTAGTTTTTGACAAACTTACATATTGTTCACATTGGTGTTTTATTTTTATATTGTATAAAGTTTATTTTATTTTTTTATTTAATTTTTTATAGTATTACACTTAATTATTGCAAATAATTTTCTACTGGACATCTGATGCAGTCAGAATAGCTGGGGTATAACACTTTGCTTCTTTCAGACGTCTTGTCCAGAAAATAGTTCTGCATTTGCTGTTTCATGGTCATACATAAAATGGTAATAGACACTGCCGGTGGTTACTTGACCGGCGTTGTCTCCCTGGTAACTAAGCACCTCACACTTGTACATGGTATTATCTATAGAGACACTGGTAATAAGGCTGCTTTACTGAGTGGATGACACCGTACTCCCTCTATGGGCTAGCAACAAGATACTACTTCAGTGCATGTTGTAAATGAGTTGTTTACATGATCCTGCAAACTGAAGATTTGTGCTGTTTTGTACCGATTCTGTAGAGCAAGGTCACAAGTATGTCATAGTCACTTACAGAGCTGAAGTACACCTGACTTCTTTTCTTGTGACTGGTATAGTACCATATTCTACAGTGCTGTATGCACATTGCCAACACACATCAGTCCCTATTGGGGCTTCCCGTGTTCCAGACATACAGAATAAGCTCATAACAGAGGTATGGAAGGTTGTGATCCCGCTGTATAGAGCTCTAGTGGGATCACATCTGGAATACTGTGTCCAGTTCTGGAGACCTTATCTACCAAAAAAATGGTGGTCAAGGGTATGAGGCATAAAACATATCAGCAAAGACTTAAGGATTTGAATCTGTAAAGTCTGCAGGAAAGAAAGAAAAGGGGAGACATGGTCGAACACTTTATAGATAAATACTAAATAAGGTTCAGGAAGGAAGTGTTTTTAATTGAAAACCTTGAAAGAGTAGTAGATTCTTGGAACAAACTTTCAGCAGATGTGGTTGGTAAATCTACAGAATGTAAACCTGCCTGGGATAAACATTATCCTCAGATAATAAGAAGGGAAATACTAAAATGGCAGATTAGATGGACCAAGTGGTCTTTTTCTGAAAACAATCTTCTATTAGTTTCTGTCAGTATACAGGAGTATACTAATAGATTATAACTATGAAACAAAGGTTTAAAATGGTAAAGTTTACTATGTTATTTATTTAAATAAATAAAAACAATGGCAAAACGTAGTTTTCATATTCACGCTGCAAAAAAAAAAAATTAGGTCAGTTACAAAGTGATTTATATGCACCTCCAAATTACACCAAAAAATGTACAGGTTCTGCTGTGTAAAACAAGGCCACATACATTGTCAACAGCTGGCGTGGTCATTGAGTGGTTCTTTACCTACATTTACATGTCACCCAAATTAGTATCACAGACTCCAAAAAATTGGTAACCATAAATGAAGTAAATCACTCGGCAGTCAGCTTATTAGCCTGTTGTCTGACGCTTTAGGAGAATTTTCCCAGGACTGGATCCAACTTTTTTAGTCACCCAGGGAGAAGCGGCATTGAGTTCAGAGCTGATAAAGCGATTTGCTTCATTTATACTGTAAATTCGCTCATGGCTATATCCTGTCAAAGCCACTTTACTCAGCTCTGCCCACTTCCAGCACACAAGTGTAAAGGCTAAAAAAAGAAAATGGCAAAAAATGACTTGCTCTGTCACAAACCTATAACTCAAAGCATGTATTTATGCATATGGATGAAAGAAACGTATTCCAGCAGTCCAATAAAATCCGGTATTTATTGTGTTAATTCCATAAAATCGTTACATACAAAAAACTTAGAAAATGCCAAGCATTTTAGATTTTATTGGACTGCAGGAATACGTTTCTTTCATCCATGCTGCAACGCCTGATCACCCACAGGGTGAGGTCCTTTGCACTCCTTTTCCGGGAAAAGGGAATAGTCCGCTATAGTGCAGCAAGTAAAGCATATACGGAGTAGCAGCGGAAAAAACTTTTGCTATTTATGCATATGTTGACCTATTAGAAATTCTTATACAACTAATTAATAAATTGGTGGCACATAAGGGTTCTTTCTCACTCTCTGATCTTCGAGTGTCAATCAGCTACATCGCCATTTGTTTGTATTGCCTTTTGCCTTTGTACATGGCACAATCGCTGCATCGTTCATACAACCATTAACATTCATTGTTATTGGCCGCACATCTCCTGTTAAGAGAGATTTTAGACCGATAACAATAGATTTTACTGCCGCACACTAAATGGGATCAGCCGATCAACGCTTGTTGCCAATAATGGGCCTGAGTAAACGGGCCTTAAAGTAATATTGTCACCCCCTTTCCATATCAGGAGTTCTCAGCACCATTCTTGAGCTTATATTTTGGACATTTATTATCTTACTGTCAGGAATGTGCAGTGAGCCTGGTGTGAACTGGGTCTGTTTTTACTTTTTGCCTGACACACCCGCTTTTCTTTCAGCCTCCTGGCACACTGCTCACTGCTAGCCTTGATCGCTGCAGCTGAGCAGTGTTTGTTGATTGACAGATGCCTCTACCCGTCCGGAACCTTTAGGGTCAGAGCGCTGGTCCAATGGGGATCTGGACCGGGCTCTTGATCCTCATAAATGAAAGCAGAGCCAGTTATTCCCTGCTGGCAATTAAGGTTTATACCCTGATCCCAGCTCCCACTGTCTACTCCTGAGATCCTCGTTCCTAATACCTCTGTTTGTTTGACTCGTTACCTGACCTCCTGCCTGACCTTTTGACTATCCGTTTGCTTCCTGATTTTGTACTGCATAGTCCGTTTGGTTCTCGACTCTCCCATATTGTGTTTGTCTGTCTGTCTTGTTCAGTGTTACATTTATTAAGTGTAGGGCATGTCTTCATGGTTGTCCGCGGCTGCCTAGGGCCGACTGAGGCAAGTAGGTAAGGATAGTGGGTGGGTTCAGCTTCAGGGCCCACTGTCTCGTCTCATAATGTACCTTCCCGTCCTGACACTTACAGTATAAATTATTTCTTAGTGTTCTCTCCCCACAAAAATGCATGTTACTGTTGGTGGACAGTGCCGTATTGGCGGGGCTTCATAGCTGTCATGTCCCATATTCCTGCCTGCAGTAGAAAATGTCCAGAATATAAGCTCAAGAATGGTGCTGAGAATTCCTTATATGAAAAGGGGGTGACAATATCACTTTAAGTCCTACATACAGCCCTGTTCAGTGCCATAAGAGGAAGTTAGTAAATTCCAATGTACAATCAATAAAGTAAAGCTGCGTATTTGGAGTCTATATATGATTACATGAAAGCTGTGTGGCTCCATAGTACCAAACAGCGCTGGATTTGGCAGGAGCCATTTACCTGCCAAGATATTCATCAACATATTTATGTGTGGGTAGAAATATTTCGCATTTGGGAAGGGAAAGCTGCCAGCGCATCCACTGTACTTTTGACCTCCAACAGGGTGGTAAGTACAGTACCTGAATTTTCCTTATTGTATTAGAAAGGTTCTCCACTTTAAAAATAGATTTACATTCTCCTTTGTATGGGCACTTTACATTGTCCTGGATCATCATCTTAAAGAAATTCCTATACCAATGTGGTAGTTACTGTGTAGTAAGCTCAGTGTGTAATCTCAGCCTCTTAGCTTACTGAGTTCTTATGGCTGCCAGCCTATGTGTAGAAAGACATGGAGGTGACAATTACATCTTATCAGTGTTGTCATGACCAAACACCAGCAAAAAATGAGAATGATGATCCGACCCTTACATCTAGCTGCTAATACATTTATAGTCCACATAGATGTGGTCTGGATACACATAGGAATCTGATGGAATATGTGCCTACTAATTCACACTTGATTTGTTTGCAGCCTGTGTTGCTGATACTGCGGATTCCTAGATTGTACTTCATGGACTCTTCCGTTGGTCACTTAAGTAGATAACATTAAAATGAAACAGAGAAAGTACTCAGAACTATGTGATACCGATGCCCATAGTCACACAACCTATATATGTTTCCTATAAAGTCTCAGATTTACACTATATTTAGCACTTTATATAAAGTTCTTCACTGTACATTTTCTATCTTTTTCTTTGTGATGTTTCTGTGTACGCACTCGTTGCACATAATTTCACTGTGAATACGATGTTTATTGTACTCTTCACATTTTCAATAAAACAAATAAAAAAACTTTAAACAAAGCAGCCATGGTCGTCAGCAGGCTCGGACTGGGCCACCCCTGTCATGGGACACAGGGCTGGAGACTGCAGCAATGTGGTCTCCAGCCGGGACCCCGTGCTCCCGGGGGGCCCACTTGGTCGCTGGGTGCCGCACCTTCCTTTTTAACTGGAAGCGATCGTAACAATGTTAAATGTAGTGTGCTGATTGACAGCGCGAGAAGCCATAGGCTTCCCGCGCTGTCAATCACTCTTGTGACCGCAAGCAGCGTTTGCTTGCGATCACAAGAGTGTCAGTGTCACCTCTGCCCCGGCCCCCGACAGATCAGCAGCATCCTGGTGAAGTCCCGGGCCGGGCAGCACGTCGCCTCTGAGTTCTGTGTGCGCGGTGGCGGCTGGGACTTCCGGCTGGGAGCGCGTATCGGAAGTCCCAGCCGCCGCGGCGCACACTGAACTCAGAGGCGACGTGCAGCCTGGGACCAGGATGCTGCTGATGTGAAGATAGAAGAGGACTCGCGACCGACGGGGAAGTGTGTTGTAAGGTGAGTTTTTTTTTTCTTTTTTTTTCAGAGGGGGACAACAGAAGGGGGCTATATGGGGGGTGGACAACGAAAGGGGGCTGTTTAGGGGGGTGGGCAACAAAAGGGGGCTATATGGGGAAATGACAACAAAAGGGCTGTTTAGTGGGTGGACAACAAAAGGGGGCTTTATAGGGGGTGGACAACAAAAGGGGGCTATATAGGGGGGTGGACAACAAAAGGGGGCCAAATAGGGGGGTTGGACAACAGAAGGGGGCTATATAGGGGGTAAAACAACAGAAGGGGGCTATATATGGGGGAGA
Source organism: Dendropsophus ebraccatus (assembly GCF_027789765.1). Lineage (NCBI taxonomy): Eukaryota > Metazoa > Chordata > Amphibia > Anura > Hylidae > Dendropsophus > Dendropsophus ebraccatus. The sequence goes on along the minus strand of NC_091459.1, from coordinate 104,548,163 downwards.
ACAACAGAAGGGGGCTATATAGGGGGTAAAACAACAGAAGGGGGCTATATAGGGGGGTGGACAACAGACGGGGGCTATATAGGGAGGTGGCCAACAAAAGGGGACTATATAGGGGGGAGAACAACAGAAGGGGGCTATATGGGGGGGTGGACAATAGAAGGGGGCTATATGGGGGATGGCCAACAAAAGGCGGCTATATAGGGGGGAGAACAACAGAAGGGGGCTATATGGGGGGGGTGGACAACAGATGGGGGGCTATATAGGGGGGTGGACAACAGAAGGGGGCTATATATGTGGGTGGACAACAGAAGGGGGCTATATGGGGGATGGACAACAAAAGGGGGCTGTTTAGGGGGTGGACAACAAAAGGGGGCTTTATAGGGGGGTGGACAACAGAAGGGGGCTATATAGGGGGTGAACAACAGAAGGAGACTATATGGGGGATGGACAACAAAAGGGGTCTGTATCGGGGGATGGACAACAGAAGGGGGCTATGTAGGGGATGGACAACAAAAGGGGTCTGTTTAGGGGGATGGACAACAAAAGGGGTCTGTTTAGGGGGATGGACAACAAAAGGGGGCTGTTTAGGGGGATGGACAACAAAAGGGGCTATATAGGGTGATAGACAACTAAAGGGGGCTGTTTAGGGGGATGGACACCAGAAGTTGGCTATAAAGGGTGATGGACAACAAAAGAGGGCCATCTATATGGGGGATGGGCAACATAAGGGGCTATCTATATGGGGGATGGGCAACATAAGGGGGCTATCTATATGGGGGATGGATAACACTGGGGAGCCATTTATAAGGGGGACAACATAGGGGTGCCATTTAAAAGGGAGACAACACGGGGGGGGGGGGGTATACAATAGGGCATGCACAGAGGGGGTCATATACTATAGGGCAGTGATAGGGAACCTTGGCTCTCCAGCTGTTGCAAAATGACAGCTTTAGCTGTGGCTGTTCAGGCATGATGGGAGTTGTAGTCTTGCAACAGCTGGAGAGCCAAGGTTCCCTACCCCTGATATAGAGTAGGGCTAAAAAAGTGGAAAGGGCGCCATAGGGTGATAACGTAAACAACAGATTGTAGGTCGAACAAGCTGATAATAAAACTGCTCACCTGATGGTGTTGTGCTAAGAACACAACACCTGTATGCACTATCAGTGAAGAGAGAGGTAGTAGCCGTAGCAGATGTCTCTCCTACTTGACAAAGGGGCAATTTATGCCTCGAAACGCGTTGTTTATGAGACCATTAAAATTCATCGTTTTACTTCATTAAACCTGAAGCCGTGAAGCGCCGTCATTCTGGCTCCTGTGGTCCCCGCCTACCCCGAGGATCCGACACTTCATCTACCATACCCCTGATATAGGGGATGCACAGAGTTTGTCATCTACTATACGGAGACTGCACAGAGGGGGATTTCTACTATACTAGATGCACATGGGGCCATCTATATGGAAGACTGAACAAGGGAACATATATAAGGTGTCTACAGAGAGGGGGTATATACTATAAGGGCGATATATATATATTACATAGTGTCAGGGCTACCCACTGAAAGAGGGAGTAAAGGGTCCAATACAGATGTGCAGTGTGTATAGAGATGAGGATGATGCCAGAGTGAGGAGCCTAATATTTCTGTCTGGCAGATTCTGTGGATTCGTGGCTCGGAGAAGTTTTCATAATGGCCCAGGGCAGATGGAGAAGAAACTGAAAAGGGAAGAACGCTGATCAGAGAAGACGTCCCCTGTGAGTCACTTGATGTTACTGCACTGTAATGTATATGGTGTATAGAGCCTGTGTAGAGCTGGTTCTGCCTCTATATGACTGTATGAGGTGAGAGTGGTCTGTGTACAGAGGATTTTATTCAGTAACAGTGTGGTGTTAGTCAGTATGTACTGGTACTAGTCAGTAGCAGCGGTGGTGTTAGTATGTGGTGGTATTAGTCAGTATGTGGTGGTGTTAGTATGTGGTGGTATTAGTGAGTAGCAGTGGTGGTGTTAGTCAGTATGTGGTGGTATTATTTGTTACTTGTAATCTGGTAGTGTGTTTTATTGGATTTAGTATACTGGATTTGGTATATAGTGTTATCATGCAAAGAAAATTGTCTTATAGCCAATCACACAGGCCAATTATAGGTAACAAGCGCTCCTAGGAAGCCCCATGTAACAGTGCCAGAGATCAGCTGACACGCAAATGCCCCATAGCAGGCTGATTTGATCTTTTCTGCGTCTGTAAAAATCATTGTTGTTGGCCGCATATCTCTGTGTATCCCTGCCCTGCTGATTAGCAGTCGTTTGCAGCCCTACACTGCCCCATATCACGCTGTGTTAATGGACCCTTATTAATGTTGCCATAGATAAGTGCGGTGGCTAAAGGGTGGGCCCCAAGAATAATTTCCCCTGGTGGGCCCAAGGCACTCCAGTCCGACACTGGTTGTCAGGGCTATATGCCTGTATCGTGCTAACATTGCTATATTCAGCCAAAACCTTTCATTCAAAAACATTTGCTTGTTGTGTAACAATACCAAGATTTGACATTTCTAGGACCATTTATTATAAATATATACACACACACACATAATGTTACCTGTGAGATTGCAGACGTCTTCAGTCTATTCTCTAACATTGTCCCCTAGTAACTTCCTACAGGTCATTGACAATATGACCCACACTACTAAATGACTACAATGGTATGGAGGAGCGAGGGCGACTATGCATTGGGTCACATAAAGTCTTCTCTATGCACTTTGATCTGCATTAAACCACTGGGGCACAAAGGTAGAAAGGGGTCAGATTTCTGGGAAACTGCCAAATTTCCAGATAAAATGTTAATGAGAACAAAATCACAGTGAGATGGCGAATGATGCGCTGTTGGTTTTCCTGTGACTCATCCTCTATTGTTCATTTACATATAAGAAACACAATGCAGCATACACACACACACACACACACACACACACACACACACACACACACACACATATATATATATATATATATATATATATATATATAAAACCAATGGTGCAGTCACATCATTCCCTGCCACCTGTCTGATTTAGCTGTATCACACACTGGGGCCAACTTGATAAAGCCAGTTCATTTGTTAGTAGTATGTGGAGGAAACACAGACATGGGGAGTATAAATGGATTCTGATTCTGTGCATTATGTTGCCCATGGTTAAATTTGAACCCAAGGCCCTAGTACTGCAAGACAACAGTACTAACCACTAATTAAAGCGACTCTGTACCCACAATCTGTCCCTTCCAAACCACTCGTACCTTTAAATAGCTGCTTTTAATCCAAGATCTGTCCTGGGCTCCGTTCGGCAGGTGATGCAGTTATTGTCCTAAAAAACTACTTTTAAACTTGCAGCCCTGTGCCTAACGGCCGGGGCTTAGATTGTGTATGCATTAGGCTGGCACACCCACTCTGTCCCTCCTCCCCGCCCTCTTCATCGTTAGGAATGCCCCTAGAACATTTTCTCTTGTCTGAACATTGCACAGGTGCCTTAACGATCCAGCCCATGTGCTGTGCTGACACAGCTGATGAATAGGAGCATTCCTAATGATGAGGAGGGCGGGGAGGAGGGACAGAGAGGTTGTGCCAGCCTAATGCATACACATTTTAGGCCACGGCCGTTTGACACAGGGCTAGCAGTTTTTAAAGTTGTTTTTTAGGACAATAACTGCATCATCTGCCGAACGGACCCCAGGACAGATCTTGGATTAAAAGCAGCTATCTGAAGGTACAAGCAGTTTAGGGGGGGGGTCAGATTGTGGGTACAGAGTTGCTTTAACTATAACGACAAACTTATTCCGACCATCAGTGTGGTTTTATCGATTGTCACATTAAAGGAGAAATTCCACGAAGGTGAAAATAATAACACTTCCCTCCTCGTGCCTCGGTTTTACCACTCCAGGGTCCTGATGCCGGCTCTTCCAGCAGCAACTTCATGGCCCGGCTGAGTGATTGCCCATTCAGCTAGTCAGTGACTGCGTTGGATCAGAAGAGCTCTGTTTCTATCCATGCAATTAAAGCCAAAAATCATTCCAAAATAGCCATTTACAGATCCAGAGAAGCTGCCCTTGAGAGCAGTTGACGCAGACGATAATAGCTCTAAAGTCTAGAAAAATGACCTACTAGATCCAGCAGGACAGCACATCAACCACATAGCTGAGCCATCCCAGTACATCCCTGTGCAAGGACTTCCAACACACCCCTGGTAAATGACCTATTGTCTAAATCAAGTTTTTATTTTGAAGATATTTTTAAATAATTTTTGGTGATTTTTTTAAAATTTTATTCTCCATTTTACAGCCTGTATTATAAAATAATCCTAAAATCTTGCAGTTTTCATTTTGGCCACTAGGCCTAATACTACGATGATATTTCCTGTTCTGTCTGTGATGATAAGGAGGGGGCTTCTAGAAAATGATCTATACAGCATTAGGCTATGTTCACACTACGTAAAAGTACGGCCGTTGTTGCCATCGGCAACAACGGCCTTACTTTTAGCGGGGTGGAACAATCCCTTATTTTCAATGGGATCCCGGCCAGAGCGTATACACATCATATACGCTCCGCCCGGGATCCCGTGCGGGGCCGCAAATAACTGACATGTCAATTTTCTGGGGCCGCAATTCAATGTCAGTTCACACAATGAAGCGAGCGGCTCCGACCGCTTGCTTCACTGTTTGCTATGGGAAGCTCTGATGCGGGCACGCACTGATGCGCCCGCATCAGAGCTCTGCGGCTGGAAAGATCATCTTGCCGGTACTTAAGTACCGGCCGGGATGATCTGGGCAGAGACCGGCCGTTCCGTGACCCGGCCGGGGTCACGGAACGGCCGGTCTCATACATTGTGTGAACATAGCCTTATAGTGAAAGGTGACACCAGTGTGAAAGGACACAGTGGCATCTCTGCTTTTCCCCCTATGGAATGACCTTTCTGCAAGACACAAGGGTTACAGAGCATGCTCACTAATGTGTCCTATACAAAGAATAGGGTCTGGAGATATTTGTTCCCATAAAGTATGTCACTAAATCCTGTTAAAACAGTTCACACATAATACTACACTCACCGGCCACTTTATTAGGTACACCTGTCCAACTGCACGTTACCACTTAATTTCTAATCAGCCAATCACATGGCGGCAACTCAGTGCATTTAGGCATGTAGACATGGTCAAGACAACCTCCTGCAGTTCAAACCGAGCATCAGTATGGGGAAGAAAGGTGATTTGAGTGCCTTTGAACGTGGCATGGTTGTTGGTGCCAGAAGGGCTGGTCTGAGTATTTCAGAAACTGCTGATCTACTGGGATTTTCACACACAACCATCTCTAGGGTTTACAGAGAATGGTCCGAAAAAGAAAAAACATCCAGTGAGCGGCAGTTCTGTGGGCGGAAATGCCTTGTTGATGCCAGAGGTCAGAGGAGAATGGGCAGACTGGTTCGAGCTGATAGAAAGGCAACAGTGACTCAAATGGCCAACCGTTACAACCAAGGTAGGCAGAAGAGCATCTCTGAACGCACAGTACCTCGAACTTTGAGGCAGATGAGCTACAGCAGCAGAAGACCACACTGGGTGCCACTCCTTTCAGCTAAGAACAGGAAACTGAGGCTACAATTTGCACAAGCTCATTGAAATTGGACAGTAGAAGATTGGAAAAACGTTGCCTGGTCTGATGAGTCTCGATTTCTGCTGCGACATTCGGATGGTAGGGTCAGAACTTGGCATCGACAACATGAAAGCATGGATCCATCCTGCCTTGTATCAACGGTTCAGGCTGGTGGTGGTGGTGTCATGGTGTGGGGAATATTTTCTTGGCACTCTTTGGGCCCCTTGGTACCAATTGAGCATCGTTGCAACGCCACAGCCTACCTGAGTATTGTTGCTGACCATGTCCATCCCTTTATGACCACAATGTACCCAACATCTGATGGCTACTTTCAGCAGGATAATGCGCCATGTCATAAAGCTAGAATCATCTCAGACTGGTTTCTTGAACATGAGAATGGGTTCACTGTACTCAAATGGCCTCCACAGTCACCAGATCTCAATCCAATAGAGCATCTTTGGGATGTAGTGGAACGGGAGATTCGCATCATGGATGTGCAGCCGACAAATCTGCGGCAACTGTGTGATGCCATCATGTCAATATGGACCAAAATCTCTGAGGAAGCTTCCAGCACCTTGTTGTATCTACGCCACGAAGAATTGAGGCAGTTCTGAAGGCAAAAGGGGGTCCAACCCGTTACTAGCATGGTGTACCTAATAAAGTGGCCGGTGAGTGTATATACATAGTTATGTACTAAAAATCTGCAAAGAGGTGGTTCAACCATCCATTCAAAAATCTCCTTTTTTACAGGATTAAAACAAATCTAACATCACATGTACTGAAATATTTTTTTTTAGTACCTGCTCGGCACCAACCTGGGGATCTAGTGGTACGGTTCTTTTTTAAAAAAGCTGCCGGGTTCTGCTTGAGGACCGGCTCGGAGTACTGGAGGTAGGTGCCCTGCCCACTGGTGTGACCATAACCCCTCTCCTCGGTGACGTCTCCATTAGAATCAAGCAGGGATGTGTCACAGAGGGGAGGGGATATGGTCACACCAGGGGACGCTGGGCCTGCCTCTCTTGCTCCTAGCTGTGCCAGTGCTCGAACAGAAAACTTCTCCGAGCATGGGAACCCAGCAGTGTTTTGAAAAGTGAACCACATCATCAGGATTCCGGTGCTGGTGCCTGTGATGGTACATTTGCTTTAGGATAAGTGTCTGAATGCAAGGAATTTAACCTATTTCTAGAAGGGGACAGAACAAGAAATGCAGATAGTAATATCACAATTCAGCACACTGGAGCCACAATCGGGTACGGATCATAATTGCGGCACAGATTCACTTAGAAAAGTCTATGGAAGTGCCCATAATGTCCGCAAAAATTACATATCACCTTCCCATTTTTGCACATCTGCAAAAATACAGATTATGGATACACTACAGAGACATATTTTTTGTGGATTGTGGACAACGATTACTGACATACTATACAGTCCTGAAAAACTACTGAATGTGTGACTGAAGCCTAAGAAGTAGCTCTTTCTCAGTCTAGCTACCCTTATGATTCAATTTTATGAAGTCATCTACTTAAAATACATACACAACAATACCAACTCGTGTCTAAGCCCAGGATACATCTCGCCCTCTCTCTTTCTCCTAAATTTTGATGCTGTAAAGATATTTTCATGGTGACTGGTTACCTTTAACAATTTTTACAGAGACCAGACAGGGTTGTCCTTTCCCAGTGCTCCTTTGTAAAATCAAAGTAATGGCAGATGACTTCTTGCTAGAGACCCCAATAGATTACTTCTGGCGGTTATCGAATCTGGGGTCTGTGCCTACATTTATAGTTTGGAAAAAATTGGTTCCCCTCCATCTCAACTAACTGGCAGACCAAAGCCATACACTATTTAGGGGCAATTATATCAAGACAACTATCTATTATATACACCTTAAACATTGCTCCATAAATTGTCTTGAACATCCCTACTTACTTGGCATAAATAGCCTCTAATATAAACCTTCTAAAATTGACATTACCAAAATTTCCTCTTTTGCTCCTTTAGCTGAGGCAGAAAACAAGCACAGACTGCCCTTGGTGTACCTACAACAACCCCGGATGGGGGCCTTAGCTTCCTGGGATAGGTTAACTTTATTGAGCCATGAGTTAACACATTCCTCCATGTCAGCAGCTGATTTTGATATATTCTTGACTGGGAGACACAAAATGTGATGTGAATGCAACCTGAATCATCGAGACCTACTTATAATGAAAAACAGCAGGAAGTTTATGGCCATCATCATCTGCAGTCATTTTGGTGTATGGACATATGTCAAATTTATATCCCCTTTCATTTGAACAATAATATAAGACCATTGCAGATAAAGGAGGCATTTGATATGTAGCTTGCACATCTTTGGATTAAAGTTTTCCGAAAGTATCACAAAAGCCAGGCCCAGCATGGCAGTACTCTTTATCATAGTCTTTGCAGGCCATAATAAAGATATATTTAAAAGGCCTAATAATATGTCACTTTTACAAACTCAAAAGCTTAATCTGAAAATTTTATAAGGGTATAAACCCACACGCCGTATAAGCAGCGTATTTACTGCTGTGATACGCAGCAAATACGCAGCAAACACGCAGCAAATACGCAGCAAAAACGCAGCAGATTATATCTAAATAACTGAACACAGCATCAAATCTGTACCAACAAATCTGCTGCGTATTTGTTGCGTATCTGCTGTGTATACGGTGTGTGGGTTTGTACCCTAAAGTTGATTTTATAACAATGAGATTGTTTATCGTTTAGATTGTTGCCCCTTTAAGCGTAAAGCTAGTCCTGCCTTCTGGTAATAGACTGTTCCTGTCATCACCAGCTGTCTTCCTCTCGGTCTGGCAGGTCTGTAGTAGCTGTGAAAAGCCTTTATTTCCACTGACCTTTGCCCAAGGTGCTCGACGTGTGTCTCATTTCATTAATGAATCGGATGTGCCACAGATCTTGCCTTGTAGTTACATGATCTCCACATCTACCAGTCCAGGGGGGCTATTTGTAAGTGACGGTGGGTGGGGGAAGCAGTTAAGCGAATCAGTAGCACAATAAGTGCAGGTAACATAACCCACATACCTATGGAGCCCCCCTCCTTCTAGACATACTACACCAAGATCCCTGCCTCCCTCTGCCGCTATGCCTCACTTATTATTGCCACACGATCCCCTGTCTGTGCCTTCCATTGCAGCCAGGTCAGCTGAGAGAGACACCGACAGACAGGTTTGTTGGGAAGGGATAAGTGTCAGCCACAGTGTCTGGTTCTTGGTGGTAGGACAGGTGTTTGGGGAGGCAAAGCATGAAGCATATTTAAGTAGGGTAATGATGTGTGAAAGTGAGAGGGGAGCAGTAGCCTAATATAATTTACATTACAGGTAAATGCATGAAAGGGGAGAATTATGTGAGGCAGAGGAGACCTGCGGATTAGCAGCATTATCAATGTGACCCAAATGAAGATCCTTTGATAACCAATCATGCAAGACTCTACCTAATGGCTGCTCCTTGAGCTGAAAATTAGAACAAAATCTACAGATGTGACTTCCCGTGCCAATATGGAGCCCTTGGACCAAGCTGTTATTTCTGAAAAGAGGGTCGGACGACGCTACATTTCCAAAGCCAAGATCACGGCATTGTTCACCAACACTGTACGCAACTGCTAATGGAATGCTTATTATTCTCCATTGCGCTTACTTTTCTCCTATGCTTTCATTATTTCATCTCATGCTTACATTATCATCCTTGTATATTACTTTCTACAGGGGTTGTCCAGGATTTCCCCCCATCCAAATCAGCACTGTGACAATGAACTTGGTTCCATTATTATGCACATTTAGTTATACTATTTGTATTTGATCTTTGTTGTATGGCATGGAAAAATCATATAAAAGCGTGCATTATAAGGAGTTTGGTATTGATTCGGGTGTACTTGATTGCCCAGAAACCAGCAGGTGAACAAACCTGAGATGGAATACCAAACCAAGCTATTCTATAATCCTGGACAAACCTTAATAGTTACTTATATTTCATTTAGTAACATTTAGACCTAAACAAAACTTGTGCATTTTTTATGGCTTTTGTACTCATCTAGGAGTTATATTATCTTTATCCTATCCGATCATATTCACATTGTTCAGTGGCATATATATATATTTTTTTTTCCAGAGGGGTCCGCTTACACAAGCTACAGGGAAACTACAAGATGTACTACAACTCTCGGAGAGATCAAAAATAAGTCAGTGTCTTCAGAAGGCAAGAATCACTGGGGTCTTCCTTCAGTCTGTGAGTCTGAGTAACTATATCTAAGTAACCTTCTGTTACATTGTATAATTTCCTTATCATAGATTGTTACTTTGTTGATCTGTGATGCCTCTCTAGATAAAAGTACACTGTAATATAAAGACGTTAATAAAAAAAAAAGTAACGTTCAAAAATGATTACAGTTTAGAGTATTCCAATACATCTCATGATCTCATTTTGTTGTTTATAGGGAGAACGTAGTCAAGCAGAAGATAACTTGTCCGAATCTGGAGCCACTGTAGATTTAGACTCTTTGGTGCCTACACATGATGAGCAAGGAAGATCAATACCAGAATGGAAGAGGCAGGTGATGGTGCGTAGATTGCAAGCTCACCTAGAAGAAGAGGCCAAACCGGTAATCTTACTATAAAGATACTAGATAATAGAATATATTACATATCAAATTAATACTTGCATTCCATTCTATATGATATATTTTATAGCTCGCAATTTTCCATTCGTTTCAAAATGTAAAATAATGTACTTGGGAGGAGGAATCCTCTATCCAAGTATCATATCGACGTTTCTGTGTTGGCAAATACTTCATAGGAGAACGATTTAGGGATAGTGATTTCTGAAAGCCTTGACCAGCGCAACCAGGCAGCAGGGAAAGCGTATTGTATGCTGGGCTGTATAGCTAGAGGTATAACCAGAAGGAAGAGGGAGATTGTGATCTCGCTGTATAGAGCTCTGGTGAGGCCACATCTGGAATACTGTGTCCAGTTCTGGGGACCTCATCTAAAAAAGGATATTGATAAAATAGGTCCAAAGACGGGCTACAAAAATGGTGGAGGGTGTCAGGCATAAACCATATCAGGAAAAACTTAAAGGATACCTGTCACCCCCCGTGCCGGGGTGACAGGCTCCCGACCCCCCTTTAGAGCGCCCTATACTTACCTAATCGCGCGGGGTCCCGCTTCCTGATGCGGTTGGGTCACGGAGATTTCAGCTCCTGAAGCCCGGCACGCGCACTCACAGGAGAGTCCGATGCCCATAGAGAATGACGGAGCATCGGACTCCCCATTCATTCTCTATGAGCGTCGGACTCTGCTGTGTGCGCGCGCGTTGGGCTTCGGGAGCTGATATCTCTGTGACCCGACCGCATCAGGAAGCGGGACCCGGCGGGATTAGGTGAGTATAGGGGGATCTAGCAGGGGGTCAGGAGCCTGTCACCCCGGCACGGGGGTGACAGGTCCTCTTTAAGGATTTGAATCTATGTATAGTCTGGAGGAAAGAAGGGAAAAGAGGGACATGATCAAAACCTTTAAAAATGTTAAAGGTCTAAATCTAGTTGAGGAGGGAATTGTTTTTAGAAAAAAGCTGAACTCAAAAACAAGGGGACAGTGAGAAGCTAGATGGGGGAAAGATCAACGAAACAACGTGAGAAAATATTACTTTACTGAAAGAGTAGTAGATACTTGGAACAAACTTCCAGCAAATGTGGTTGTTAAATCTACAATAATAGAATGTAAACCTGCCTGGGATAAACATATATCTATCCTAAGATAATAAGAAGGGAAATACTAAAAGGACAGGCTAGATGGACCCAGTGGTCTGTTTGTCTCTATGTTTTTATGATGGCTTCTTCTGAAAAGAGATTCCATGAATATTTTGTCAGTATATAAATGTATGAAAAATAAATTTTATTTAATAGGATGAACAAGTTCAAGGGAGGCCTGCATGTTTTTCTTGGAAAATATGACATCACAAGTTATGAGCATTAGATTAAATGTGATACAATGTTGATTCTGATTGCCGTTTTGGAGTCTGAAGGGATGACGCAATTGGCATCTGCCCCATAAGGGTTTTTGCCTTTCTCTGGATCACAGTATGGTTATAAGTTGAACTTAATGGACTCTTGTCTTTTTTTTAACCTCATTAACTATGTAACTATGAAAATATGAGTACAGGCTGGCAGACACAAAGCCTCCTTGAACTGTTTTATAGTAATCAAGTGTTATAGATGGGTATGATAACAATTAGATAACCATCATACTTACTTTATTACTTTTTACAGGGGCAATTGTGCTATTCTCGTGCACGAAGTGCTCTACTGGGTCCATATGGGGAGTTAGTTACTGAAGAGGAGCTCCGTGTCTTTGATGGACAGATGGAAGGACTTCGTCGGCGCAGAGAATGTCAGCAATATGAGAAGGAATTAAAGAGGCAGGTGAAAAAGCTGCAAGCTCGTCTACCAGCCCCTTTGATCAATGTCAGCATCAATACTGAGCTTCTTCAGCAGACAGAGGACCCAGAATGGTGTACATGTATGTCAGACGTGATCAGTACTATCTCAGGTCTTCTGTCCTCCACTAATGGTACGCCAGATTCTACTAAGGAGATGCAAAAGAAGCCTGTTCAACAAAAACATCGTTCTCCTTCACCTTCTCCGATGAAAGAGCTTGTACAGTGTGGGGTATCAGTACGTAGATTAAAGGTTCAGTTTGAGAAGCAACAGCAGCCACGTGGTCAATCTCCAGTCAAGTCTTCTCTTGTAAAAAGAGAACCAGAAGACACCAGTGATTCCGGGATAAGTTCAGAAGAGTCTCCTTCACTCCGTGGGTCTCCTGTTCCCTCTAGGACATTAAGGAAAGAACGCATTGTGCTCTTGTTTTTAAGCCACTGGAAGAGGTCGGCGTATTCTATGCATGCTACATTACGCGAGACCACACATTCCCAGGAATCTGTAAAGGATAACCATGCCCAGGATACAAAGCATTCTAACAATATTCCCAATATGCTTAAAATAGTAAAGGACATACAAACAAGAAAAGCTAATACATCTGATGATGGAATGACCAAAAGGCAACCTGAATCAAGGGGAAGAACACATCAAATCATGTTTCACATTAAGGGAAAAAATGTGGAATCCCAGAACACGGAGGACAGTGATGAACTTAGAAGTGTCAAAGATTCTTCAGAAGGGGATGATGCCCCTCGTGTTGGTGGAATTCTACAAACACTACTGAAGCAAAGAACCGCAGTGCAACGTCTTATTGGAAGCTGGCGTTCAGTGTCCCCTAATGTCCCAACTTCTTCTGAACAATCATCAACTCACCAGGCACCTGAGCGCCTTCTATCAACATCTAGTGGCCAGACCCCTATGAATCATGACAGTCTTACTCTGGACTTGTTCATGTTGGGATACTTCCGACTTCTTGAGCAAGATCTACCAGAAGAGGAAAGACGGATGAGGCACTTGCTCTGTTTTGAAGTTTTCGATCAGCTGGGACGTTACGGCTGGCCAATGGCTAGAGAGTTCCACTGCACTGTCTTACAGGAGATAGCCACTGGAAGGCGCTCCTGGTCTGATGGTTTTGAGGACATCAAAGCTCGATTTTTTGGACCTGAGGCAGAGCAGGTGAAGCAAAGCAGAAATCCCCAAATTAGTGATAGCCAAGATATATGTCAATGTATTGATCGAAGCTTTTCATTTTGGAAAGAGAAGGAAGCTGAGATATTTGGTACAGACTCATAAAGAGTTATTAGTGCTGGGAGTAACATGTATTTAGTTCTATGTATAATTTCACAGTTACATCGAGGACTTCTATTTTACTCTAAAGCCTACTCATTATGCTAAGGATTGCCTCTCATAATGTACTGTGGTTATTGGCAATTAGATAGTGGCGATAAGGAGCATTAAGTAATAATAAACCTTCCACTGTAAACTATATATAAAATATATACTATATTAGATGACATAGAAATAGATATCATGTAAGATACAAGCTACAACATTGCTGTATTTACTATACTTTATACTGTATATTCATACGTTTAGGTTAGCAATGTCTTTATGAGTTTTTATGAGTTACAATGATTGGATTTTCCTTCAGATTTTTTTCATCTTTCACTACAGTCATCAAATAATATTTGATTATGTTGTATAATTGAATATATGTACAGTATGTTTGAGGCAAAGCTACCATTGCAAAACATATCTCTGAACACAATTTCCCAATGCAACCAGTGGAATCACTTGCAGCATCTGCTGATGTGGGAAGAGGGAAATCAAAATAATAAGTGTGGGAAGTTGTGACTGTGTTTTAATCTATAAGTATACTTTGTCTTAAAGGGGATCTGTAGCCAAGGAAATATTGATAGCCTCAGGATAGGACATCTATACATAATGAATGATTGGCCAATACCAGGTACCCATCACTGGGGAGCTGTTCGGGCGAGCCTCAGCTTTGGTATATATACATGTTCATTTTGTTTTAGCTGTGCTGGGTTACTGCATCTTATGGCCCATTGACTTTGATGGAAACAGAGCTGCAGCAACTTAGTACCACCACTACACAATGTACGATGTACAGTCACTGGCCCCATTTATTATATATGTGTTGCCCAGACAACTGATTGGTGGGAATGTCTGGTGTTGATGTGGTACTGCTGGACTGGTGACGTGCTATGATGTTGCTAGTGACGCCACTTCTGTGGTGGTTGGTCGGTTCTGTTGTACAGCTCTGGTAATGTTGTGACACCAATGCTAGTCCAGCACACAGGTGTGATGTTGGTACCTGTTTTGTTGTGGCTAGCTGTACTATCCCCTAAAATGGTCGGTGACCTGCCGGGCTGTGAGGGGTCCCTTGGGCTCCTGTCATGGTAGTCCAGAGTGGCAATCGACCCACCAGGACTAATCGGTACCGCCACCCACAGAAAGGGGAAAAAATGATAAACATAGAACAGCTTTACTGTGCAGTCTCTGAATAATACAAAACACTTTGGCAATAGATAGAAGATCTTGGTACAGACTTTAGTGCTTAAAGCGGCACTATCAGCAGGTTCTTCCCAGAGAACCTGCTGATATGCTGCAGGAGCAGAGGACCTCATCAGTAGATTGCTGTTAATTACATCCCTCTTTCCCTCGCATTGTTTCTTAAATCGCTAATTGTCCCTATGCAAATTAGTTGCTTAAGAGCATGTGGGGCGTTGCTGGTAGGCCCCGAGCACCACCGCGACCCGCCCAGCCCGCCCCACCCACTATGCATACTCATATATGCATAGTGGGCTCTATGTTCCGTGCCGGCGCAGGGAAGATGTCCCGTCGGAGAAGGACTGCTTCCCAAGCATGTGCGATTTCTCCAGGCCCCGCCGATCCTCCCGGAGGTCACTCAAGATGTAAGTATAGGTATATGTTTGTCTGTGAATGTGTGTGATTAAAGTGATTTTTTTGTATGAATGAGAGTGAGAATGAGAAATTGTATGAATGAGAGTGAGTGGTAGTGTGTGCCTTTTAAGAGAGTGTGGATGATGGGAGTGTGCATGGTGTGAATGATGAGTGTGCATGATGAGATGATGTGTGTGGAACTCACTAGCTAGACCACACTGTCTAGACTAGACTTGTCCCGGACAAGGGTCCTGGCAGAGCCAGACCCTGGCTTGGCTACAGCAGGGATGTTTGCTCTGTGTGTTGTCTTTCTGTGAGAATCTGGGTAAGACTACTGCTACACTTCCTCCCACACAGTGACTAGTTCCTACAGGGGTATGTAAGAGATCCTGTGAGTGGTGAAAAGGAATGAAGGAGTGTGCAAAGAAAAGAAGAGAAGTTATAGGTTAGAAAGAAAGAGCATCTCCTATTGGTCAATAAAAGTACACAATACATAAGAATCAGTAACCCTTCGTTTACCTCAGCTGTGCAATGCATAAGAGTTTACTCACAGAACACTGACATCTAGTGGTGAAACTACAGAATGCTACCTTCATCACCACTTAACCTAGAGAAAAAAACTTTTGCAACAGGTGTGACACAGAAAACACCCATGGTGGGACACCACACTGACACCCTACCGATCACTTGTGCATGGCCTTTTCTGTGGCCATTAATGTATAAATGACTAGAAGACTTCTTTTAAGGAAATGTTCTAACCTGCTGATAAACAATGAGGAAGGTGGTAGTTTCTTTACCTTCATTTTCAGCTGCCCGAATTGTAGATCTCAATAAGCAAATTGCAACACTGCAAACATGGAAGGGAGTTTGCTTCTCAATGAGCATTTATTTGCCAGAGAAATTAGGTGTTAGAAGTTAGGTGACAGTAGATGGGGTTAAAGGAAAGAGTGACAGGGAAGCTTATGTGCACATGATTGCCAAGTTTAAAGATGGAGGGGCAGCACACTGATTGGCTTAGTGGGATGTCAGGATGCCAGGAGCTCCGAACCAAGCTGGAGAGTTGAACAGGTAATGTATGCCTCTGGCCGCAAGTTAAGGGGGCCGGCGTTTACATATTCGCAGCGGAATGAAAATTTTGCTGCAAGTATGTAATCCTATTCAAAATTACAGTGCCTGGAATCCGCTGCGATTCGCTACGTGTGAAGGCACACTAAGGGTACGTTCACACGTACAGGATCCGCAGCAGATTTGATGCTGCAGATATCAATGCAAATAAATGACTGAACACAGCATCAAATCTGCGCCATCAAGTCTGCTGCGGATCCTGTATATGTGAACGCACCCTTAGGCTATGTTTCCACACAGTATATCTGCTCAGTATTTTGCAACCAAAACCAGGAGTGGATTAAAAACACAGAAAGGCTATGTTCACACACTGTTGAGATTAAGTGGATGGCTGTCATTCAATGGCAAATAACAAGCCTTTATTTCAAAACAACTGCCGTTCTTTTAAATTAACGGAAATTAATTGCCATTAAATGGCGGCAGTCCACTTAATTTCAACAGTGTGTGAACAGAGCCTTTCTGTGTTTTTAATCCACTCCTGGTTTTGGTTGCAAAATACTGAGCAAAAATACTGTGTAGGAACTTCATTGTCCTGCATTAACCATATGGCCCTGGGACTATCCTGATGCCTGGAAGTATATATGTGTGTGTTCAACTTTAAAAATCTGAGGAGGGGGCAGCTGAGTGAGGAATGTGCCAGACGGGGGGACTGCCATTCAGTGGCCGATCTATTAATAATCCCAGTGAGCTCTTAGCTCAGATGTACTAGAAATACTGTATGAATCTGCAGAACATACACACGGCCATCCTGTGCGTCCAGATCTGGTGAGTTATTGATGGCAATGCGGGGAATAATATATTGGAGGAAACTAAATATGGAGGAGTTCTTGGGTTACTCTTATGTAAACTCCCTATAGTGAACATAAACCTTATCATATGAGGTCCCGCCATGCTTGTTTTCATGTCACTGGTTATTTTGAGAGGAGGTTTTGCTTAAGCTTCAATACGTGTCTTGTTGAAGAAAGATCTCAGTCGCTATTTCTTGTAGTGTTTTATGTGTGATCCTTCAATTACAGAGATAGTTTGGTTCATGTTCTTATTTATTTCAGATATATGTTGGGAAAGATTGGTTGTCATGATGGGCAGCAATCTCTTGTGGCATCCTTCTTTGTAGCACTAGGCTTTTTCAGGCACATAGTTTTGGGGAAAAAAATTAACAATGATGGATTTTTTGCAAATGCAATACAACCCCATAGCCTAATTTTAGATATAATGTTATACTGCAAACTACAGGGATTTCAATGTTAAAGATGTTTGTGGAGCCCAGGCCAGAGGGGCACAATCTCATGCCATAATACTTGCTGTTTTTCCTGGGCTTACATCTGACTGTATAGAATAGATTAACTATTATAGTATCATGCACAGGACAGAAACAAAATCATAAAAAACTAAAATAATAAATGCTTCTACAGATTTATAGTCAAACAATGGTTAGACTGAGGCTGTTGGGTGCATCTATATATTTTTTGACCCCTGACATCCTGAAAAATATATAATTCAGCTAATATTTTCTTATTTAGTTGTTCCTTTCTATCAGAAAATCCCTGGAATCCTGCCCTTTGTTTAGGTCATGTGATGTCATGTTGACCTCCCGGTAAAATATGTGTTTCTGTGCTGTCAATGAGGTCACCATCTCTACCAGAACCTCCTATATAACCAAGCTACACAGGAACTCGCATCAGTTACTGATGATGAGTAAACAGATCCTGTCACACAGTTGGGTTATGTTCACATAGCGTAAGAGACCGGCTGTTCCATGACCCAGCCGGGTCGTGGAACAGCCGATCTCCGAAAAGATCGTCCCGGCCGGTACTGCAGTGCGCACCCGCATCAGAACTGTACACTGCACGCTATGGAGCGAGCGGCTGGATTTACTCGCTCCACAGTGTGCACTGACATGGGTTTCTGCGGCAGCTATTCAATGAATAGCAGCCGCAGAAAACTGACATATCAGTTGTTTGCGGCGCCGCTAGGGATCCCGGCCGGAGCGTATACTTTGTGTATACGCTCCATCCAGGATCCCATAGACAGCAATGCAAAGTATATTCTCGTAATAATTACGGCCGTGATTTTACAAAAATATACATTGTGTGAACATAGCCTCATAATTAACATGATGACAGTTCAGCTTCATTGACTGTATACTTATAGTGTCTTCGCTTATTTAGAGGTATATAGGTCACATGACCCGGATGCAGTAATAAAAATGTGCGGATACGACAGAGCTGAGATGAAACAGTAGGAATAGTGATAGAAAAAATGGATTGCCTCTTTAAATAAAATATTGGAACAATGTGGTTACCAGAATCATTACATCTTCTTTAGTATTCAAAAACACTCTACTGGTTGGCGTTAGTTTTTCATATGTACTGGATAACATTACA
The DNA here is from genome assembly GCF_027789765.1 of Dendropsophus ebraccatus. NCBI lineage: Eukaryota > Metazoa > Chordata > Amphibia > Anura > Hylidae > Dendropsophus > Dendropsophus ebraccatus. Next base: position 104,529,634 of record NC_091459.1, on the reverse strand, counting down.
ATGGAGCACTGTTATTACTAAAAGCATTTGCTCCTCATTCCCCGCTTGCTGCCAGCTACAGTATATTACATGCGCCAACAGCGAGCGGGGGAAGGGGCCACGGGGAGCTGCGGCCGGAGAGCCTATAGGAGATAGTGGGGGTCTGCTGCCCCCGCTCCTGTTCCACGGAGCCACAGCCAGCAGACCATCGTTAGCGTTGAAAAATCTTTTAACATGTTGAAAGACAAGGATCAGCTGACATTGTGCATGTTGGCTGATCGTTGCCTGTTAATAGTAGCTATCACACCAAGCAATTACTGGCCGTAATGGCCCAATGCGGCCAACAATTGCTTGGTGTAATAAGGCCTTTTGATGACTATGTGGAGGCGAATTGCAAGATTCTCAATGTCCTGCTAAACACTTGCTCCTATGGGAATTTGCAATTGTCTCTGGTGGCCACTTTGGAGATTCTTTCTGCTTAGACAGCTGATAACTTTTATCATTGTGGAGATGTAGAATGTCTCTTTCACTTGCACATTTAAGCCCAGCACATTGAGTATTATCTGCACCATTTTACAGTAAGTATGAATGGGAGATACAGGTCCACTTGTCTTTATCTAGTAAACGGGAAACATCCACCCTATTCTGGAACATCTTTTAACACTCTCTCATCAAAGCAGATTAAGCCTGACACAATGTAAATGGCTGGGAGCAGGAATCACTCTGCAGGAGCTTTGTGACCAGCTTCATTCCCTTACATAGTACGAAAATGACTAAATACCGTATGTCATGAAACTGTGTTGTATTACGTTACCTGTTTGTCTCCGTCTCCACAGTGAATTGTTAATCAGGATTGTGTGGGGTTATTTGAGTCACCAGCTAATAATCTAGTATAAAAGGCTAGGCTCACACGTGTGGCCATAACCGATCCATTCATGTTATTGAACAGATTGGTGTGGTAAATGGCTGCACCATCCATTTATATCTTTTACCGTAATGTGAATATTGTAATGCAGATTCATAGTTTTTTTTCACTAGGAAAGAAATGTATGCATGCACCAGCAGTACAGGTGACCACGGCCCCTTCTGCTGCCACCAATGTTTGTGTCGGGAACTGCAGGGCTATCTAAGCAGTTCCCGATCCCCTTCTCTGTTCTAGTGCTGCCGCACAGCAATACACAGAGAAGGGTCCTGTTCAACCCTGTGCACTGTATATTCTTGTATACAGTACCTGGGGGGAGGCTGCCTGACACGATCCCTGTGTGCGGGGGCTCATCAGGGGGCAGTGTTGTCCTTTACTGCTGTCAGTCAGTAGAAGAATGTATTTAAATAAAAAACAATATTTCATTTTTAATAAAGTTATATTGCAAAGTAAGATAATGTTATTAAAGCAATGTATTATTAGAAATAATATTTTAGTCTCTGGAGTACCCCTTTAATTACTTCCTCTGCTACTGTGAGTCCAGCATTGGGGTGACCCTGTAACACTTACTAGATGCTGCAACCCAGTCTCTCTCTATCTCTGTCTCTGTACATGCAAGGTGGGAATTAAGAGAGGTCAAGGTCCCTGCTCCACCTCTGCGACTCTGATCTCCTATCACATCTATATATAGGAAATACGACATGCATGCGTGTCGGATGGTTCTCTTGTGACTCTCAGGTCACAGTCACTTGTGGGTCACAACACAACCCAACTCCCTGACCTTAGCTGCAAAGCAGTGTGACGCAGTACTTTTTAGTCATGGGACCCCTGTTGAGGCCAGAATCACTGTGTAGCTCTAGCCTAATAGCGCAGTCTGTTCTATATGTATTATATGTATTATATGTATGTATTATATTATATGTATTAAAACCTATTGTAGTCACACAATTGGTTTGTTGTTAGAACATAATACGTGGTACTTTCATTGACAGGGCTGTCATAACTGATGATGAAGAATAACACAGGAGGCTATATTATTCTTCCCATCAGAATGGTGAACCCTAATGTAAACCACTAGGGTCTGTTGGAAGACGCTGTTTCCAGGCATGTGACAGATCTTGCCATAAAGGTTATAACAGAAACCTGTTGTATGTAAAACCTTGGACATATTGAACCAAATAAAATGTTACAGTAAATCCAATACCGTATCCCAACTACTCCCATCATCAGAATATGGAGCTGTGCTGAATAGCAGAGATAAAATATTAATGGGAATCTTCTACTCATTAACTGAGAAGGTATTATTTGTGCATAAAACTATAGAGACAAAGTGCAGGTAACTGTGAGAAGAGGCTGCGCTCCGAGAGATTCTCAGCACCGGGCAACATGAAGGCTCTGGTTTTCTCATTAGTAATTAATCTGATGTCGCTAAGCAGCATGGACGCTGAATATAGAGGCATTGTGAGGACTTTATACACCAGATAACATGATCACAGCAGGCCGGGGATTTCTTGTTCTTAAGATCAAACAGCGAATTTTAAAGGGAAATTGAGATGAGCGCAACTGGAGCATGCTGGAGTCCGATTGTTTGACATTTGGTTACCGGTGGCAGAAGAAGTTAAGCCCCTATTCCACGGGTCGTTTAGAGGAGCAAACGAGCGCTCTCAACGCTTGTTTGCTCCTCGTTCCCCGCTCGCTGCCGCCGCTATTCAAAGCGGCTGCAGCGAGTGGGTGAGTGTGGGAGGGGTGGCGGGGAGCTGCGGGGGGGCTGCCCGGGTGATCGCTAGATCGTCCGGGCAGCCCATAGGATACAGCAGCGTTTGCTGCTGATGCTCCTATTCAACGGAGCGACGGCAGCAGATCGTTGCTGTATCAGTCGCTTGTTTTTCAACATGTTGAAAAACAAGCGACTGCAACGATCAGCCGACATGAACGATGTCGGCTGATCGTTGCACTCTATTCCACGGCACGATTATCGTCCGTAGCGGCCGATATCAGCCGAGTACGGACGATAATCGTTCCGTGGAATAGGGCCTTAAACTTAGATACAGCCCTAGGGAGTCCTGGAAAACATGGATGCAGCCATAGGATCTATACATGTTTCCCAAGACTCCCTAGGGCTGCATCCAACTTTTTCTACATAAGTAATCAAACGCCAAACAATGAGACTTGAGCGAGCTCAAATTGACCTGAACTCTACTTCAAAAAGTTTATTTAGCTTTAGGACTGTTGTCATAACCTGCAAAGCTAAATGAGCTTTCATATTTTTAGATCTGTATACATTACAAGCCTCTTTGGTAAAAAATAAAAGCTGCAAAAATGAAGGGCTAAAAAAGAACTAACAAGAACTAAAGCTAACCATACACTAACTGTACACCATCTACAACTTGTACAGCACCAATGGTGTTTATCACATTTTTAGTGATTACATAGCGGTCGGCCAACAGCTATTCCTGCCAGTTGCACCATATACATGTACTCTCAGGATGTATTTTGAGTGCAGAGAGGGGGAGTAACCTGCTTCTTGACATCTCTGTAACCCCCCCCCCTCCTGAACAAAAAGGCAGATTTAAAGGGGTTGGCCACTTTATAGTAAAATTGCTCAGTGTACAGTATTAGTAAGTTTACTCACTGTACATACTGTCAGCAGCTCCCTGTGTACCTCATAGAGCTAAAATCAGACTCCCCTCCTCCAGGCTGGGCTGTCCTGTTCTGTGGTGAGTCTGTCCATAAGATAGCCGACATGGAGGAGCATGTGACCATGCCCCACCCCCTGGGTCCTTCATAGGCATATACAGGCTCAGTGGTGGACACCGGGGGCGGGGCATAGTCGCATGCTACTCCATGTTGGCCATCTTATGGACAGACTTACGACAGAACAGGGCAGCCCAGCCTGGAGGAGGGATGTCTGATATTAGCTCTATGAGGTACACAGGGAAATGCTGTCAGTATATACAGCGAGTACACTTACTAATACTGTACACTGGACAATTTTACTATAAAGTGGCCAAGCCCTTTAATATGCTGCTCCTTTCCTCCCCGGAAATCTGTTATCGAGGAAAAGTCAGGAACATATCCAGTACATCAGAGGTCGCAAAGCCGTTGTAGAACTACAATACCCTGCATGCCCAAACAGCAAAACCTAAACCAATCCCAAAAGGCCATGTTCTATTCTTACAGTTGGACAGTAAAGTATTATGTCGAAATTTTAAGATGAAACTTTTATCCACAATAAGAAAAACCTATTGGTTTTGATATATTCATAGAAAAATAACTCTTGTCTATTCTGAATGTACTTTGGAGGAGGATCAGCCATTTTAACTGCCTGGAATCTGGCAGCAGCTTACCCCACCTCTCTCTAGCAGGACAGAGCAGTACTATACATGTAGAGCCAGAGAGGAGAGGGCAGGTTATTATTTTTTAAAAACCCCTTCCCAGACTTATTACTAAAAACTCCCCTTTAATCACTCCCTATTATAAAAGAAAGCAACTGAGACGATGAGACACTAAGTTTAGGGTCAGTGAAGGTCCTTTAGTGTAAGTGAAGGGTCACCCTGGGTCATGAAGTAGTGTCAGATGTTCAGTTATTAAGCCAGATTTATGTATTAATCCTTTCTCGCCTAATCTAAAATTAGCAGTGCTGGAAAGGACCTTCACTTTGGCTGCCAGGGAAGTGGCTGCTGACGGCCAGAACTGATCTGATAGCTATGACCAATTTGGTGTGATAATGATTTCAGTTAATGTGGCTGCACATGACCAATGCTAAACTATATGGCGGTCTAAACTTCTGGCTGCAACAATAGCGCTTTGAGCTATAAATATTTGTCTGAATAATGTCTTCCAAAATAATATAACTAAAGCGCGAGGATGTTTAAAACAGGGTTGTAGCAGTCCCTAAAGAGTCCTCTGTAAGGCCTAGATTTTGACATGATAGACCCTGACCACCATCGGGGCTAAGTGGCAGACAACCCCATCTAAAGCTGGTAACTCCACAGAATAATGGTGTCCTATCTGACCAACCCTTTTCCCATTTCCTAATATGACAGATAGACATCATAGAAGAGGGACCCCCTCTCTATTAGTCAGCCACTAGAAAGAGGGCCCCACACAGTGGCGGATTTAATAGTATCATGTATTATGGCTTCTTGTTTATTTAAATGGGCACTTGCCAACAGTTGGCAGTACAATCCCACAGACCAGACTGCAAAAGGGGCGGTGTTAATTCAGACCCCATCCAAAAGTTGGTGGTCTTCCAACATATATCTCTTAAGAAAGGCTGCAACATAGGCTTCCGTATGACTACATTGCCCTAAGGGTCTTCTGTATGAAATACTGTAGTCTATTAAGAGTCTACCATAAATTTATGACATGTTTCCTTTTCTTTTAGTCCTTTGGTCCATGGTCCTATTTTGAAGACTCCTCAGAGGAAAGCATGGTGAGGAACATTGATGACCTGGAATTCTGCCTCCCTTCCCATTCCGATTCCATTCTAGCAGGTCTACAGTCCCTGAGGTTTAATCCACAACTCTCTGATGTTACGCTGAGAGTCCAAGGACGGGAGTTTCCCTGCCATCGTGCTGTGCTGGCTCTCTGCAGCCAGTATTTCCATGCCATGTTCACTGGGAACTTCCAAGAAAGCATCTCTGCACACGTGGAAATCAAGGAGGTAGATCCAGAGTTCTTGGAGACCTTAATAAATTTCTCTTACACCGGTCGCCTCACCATCAACCAAGGCAATGTAGAAGGACTTATTCGCATCTCCAACCAGCTTCATTTCCCTGCCGTGCGCAAAGTTTGTATCCGATATTTGCAGCAACAGATGGATGCCACCAATTGCTTAGGAATATGGGAATTTGGTGAAACCCATGGCTGCCCTGAGGTTACTGCAAAGGCCTGGTCTTTCCTACAAGAGAACTTTGAGGCTGTATCTCAAGAAGAAGAATTTCTACTTTTGCCCCCTGAGCGTCTTCTTCATTACTTAGGAGATCCGCTGCTGCAAGTAAAAGAAGAGCAGAGTCGGGCAAAGGCAATTCTACTGTGGGTGAGACAAGATGTGGAGAACAGGGCTCACCACCTCCCAGAGTTACTTAGCATGGCAAGGTTATCAAGCTTGACTGACCACTACCTGCAAGAACTAGTGGATGCTGAGCCATTGATCAGTGAATCAGAAACATGTCGGGCACTGGTCAGCAGGAACATTGGGCAGGTATTCTACTGAGATTGCAATTATATCTCTTTTACTGAATTGAGACAATAGACCTCAGTTGGTGTGACAAGTCAAAGCATCACATTGTATCCATTTTAATGTAATATACTCAAGCCATGTTTGTGCCAGAAAAAAAAGCAGCACACATTATTTAACAGATCTGCACACAAAATTAAACAGAAAGAATGGATATATGTGCCATGCTCATAAGGAGGTGTAGTTTAGTAGATTGTGGTTGAGGCTTTGGTACAAAGAGGTTTGACTAAAATGTGCCCCAAAAAATTGTGTGCAAAATTTTGTTGCACATTTTAGCTTACAAGCCAACTAAAAATGGTAAACTTACACTACTTAATAGATTTTCAAATGGACAAAGCCATTGTTAAAAATCTGACGTATTCTTAAGGTCCCTGTACACCTTATACTTGATAGCTGTACCTGCCGCTCAAGGCGAATTCAGTGTATGGGGCTTCCCCCGACCAACAACCGACAGATGATATTGGTGGAGATAGAGGTTGGACGTGAAGGAAAATTAACACAAAACCCCTTTTGTTCTGGTAGAGCTAAGCCGCTGCCAGAGCTCTTTGGCCTTGGCCGTGCCAAACGTTCCTATGTATGGGGAGGACAGGTGCTAGGCAGAAGAAATTACTGATGGACGAAAGATTGTTTAGCTGTCAGTTACTGAAGGTGTATGGGAGCCTTAAGACCAGGGATGGGGAACCTTTGGCCCTCCAGCTGTTGCAAAACTACAATTCCCATCATGCCTGCACAGCCAAAGCGAAGCAAATTGTAGTTTTGCAACAGCTGGAGGGCCGAAGGTTCCCCATCAATGCTTTAGACTCTCTAATCTAAGAACTAGATAGTTCTTATTCATCTACCCCATTGTGATTAGTCTGTAGTTTAGATGAAGAAAACAGATGTCTACAGCCTACACATCACCTGTGGTATCATAGCCATGACCTGCCCCGCACCCTTGCCCAGTGTAATTTCCTCTCTGAGAAGTAACTCTTACATCTGTTATACCCTCCGACATCTATGTCACCTTTCACTAGCGTATGATCCTGTACAAGGTTGTAATGAAGTCTCATCATCCATCAGTGTCAGCTCCCACACCTGAGCTGTCCATGTTTCAGGATCACCTGCCCTAGCCGTGTTACTTCTATGACCCATATCACCTGTCAAGGCTATCATCAGACACTTGACTAATCTCTCCCGCTATATCTCTTCTCACCCACCGCCAGTAATCGCTTACACGTCGTGTCACATTTCTCACACCTGTCACCTTGCAAATGTGTGTCGCCTCTCTCAGCTATGACTCTATTGTTACTTGTGTTTACACTGGTAATTATAGCTGGACCATTGAAAGGCTGGAAAGGATTATAGACACGTTGAATGGGAACCTCTTAGTAAGATATTATGGGAGGATAGCCTATCATCATTCATTGCATTTTTCCTCCAGGTAACAAAGAGCCGTAGTGAGCAGACATCAGTATCTCTTCAGCAAGTGTTGGTAGTTGTGGGGGGAAAGGTTTTGGAGGAAGAGGATGATGAGGATGAAGATGATGACGAACCCCCTAGGACATCACCAAACTTTGCTTATTACAACCCCAAAACCAGTGAGTAACATCTGACCATCCAATAGTTGTTAAAAGCAAAGTCAGTGCCACAAAGAAAGCTCCCTAAACACTGTCATCACCAGCTAAACCAACTGGTTTTCTGGCATGTATGGACGGGACCTCCCTCTGGCCAGTATTCCACTATTTCATTCATTTTTATCCAGTAACAATAAAATGTTTTTTTTGTTTTTTTTTTACAATTGGACTCTATAGTTGATGTTTGCCATGTATAGCATGTATCTCAGATCACTGCTATACTTTTACCAACAAAAAAACCCAAAACAAAACAATTTATTGTCTTGTGTAGGTTGTTAAGAATGGGGCCTTATAAATGATGGATCCCACTATATGGCATCCATCATGGCTTCCATACATATGTGACAGTGTACACAGGGTAAACTGAGGTCATAATGACCCTCTATGGGGCTTGTCTGAAATTTTTATTACCCCTCCACTGAAATCATTGTTCCTTGATACAGTGCATACAACTACTTATTATTGGGTCAACACAGCTTTCACACTTATCCTCTAATTTTGACTTGATCTTAAGGGAATCATTATTGGCTCTAGAAGACTCGCCTAAAGATGAATTATTATTGCCGACAAGGATTCAAGCACTGCCTGCTAGATGCCTCATTACAATAGGTTACATCACTATCTAAATATATATAACTAAGAGGATACTACAGTACTGCAAACACCAGACATTTCCTCCTCTGTAATATTTATCGGAAAAGATGCAATATGTCACCTCTGACCTTCTCTTCTCCCTTTACAGAAATGTGGATGTCACTGCCGGATTTCCCAGATTATAACAAATGGGGATTCTCTGTCACATCCTTAAATAATGATGTTTACGTCACTGGTGAGTATAGCCCATGCCTGTACGTAATAGTATAGGCAAAATGTTCAGGCCACCATCTGTGTACGTTTTTTTTATGTGCATCAGATATGTGTCAGCTGAACCCATCTAATGTTTATAGCAACCTTTCGATGGCCAATGTCAAGTACAGTTTTTTCCCTTTCCTCTATCCAGATGGCATACAAGCTTGGCTGAGCCTGGATACCATGCACAGTATATGGGGGGGGGGGGACTGGGAGAGTTAGCTGTCACCCAAACAAGCATTCAGCTGACAGTTATGTTACGTGAATTCTCAAAGGCCGTATTAGATGGCCCGATATTTAGGACAGCCCATAGAAGGTAGCGGCAGTCTGGTGCCACAGCTCCTATTGTGCAGGGCAACGACCAGCAGACTGTACCTACTGCAGAAAGACAACGATAATTGCCTTTTAGTATGGCCTATTAGGGCCCTATTCCACAGTAACGATAATCGGCCGGATCGGCCCCATCGTTCATTGAAATAGAGAGAACGATCAGCCGATGGTCGTGTCATTGGCTGAGCGTTCATTTAGGGCCAGACCTAAAATCATCGTTCCCCCACCGCGCATTGCTACGGTTGATTAGCGGTGCGCGGCAGGCGACCGACAATTTGACAAGCAGCAGCAGCAGCAGCATACATTACCTGTCCAGGCTTCTTCTCCGCACTGTCTTCATCCCCGGGTCCTGTGCGCTCTATCTTCAGAATGGCCGGTCAGTTGACGGAGCGCTCAGCCAATCACAGGCTGGGACCTGACTGGCCATTCTGAAGATAGAGCGTGCGGGACCCGGGGATGAAGACAGTGCGGAGAAGAAGCCTAGACAGGTAATGTATGATGCTGCAAGGACATCGGTAACGATGTCCTTGCAGCCCTCGCTCAACGATCATCGGGCCGTGGAATAGGCCCAGTAAACGAGCGGCGATCTAGCAGATCGCCGCTCATTTACATAGTTGATCTGGCCCTCCTCGGCCCGTGGAATAAGACCCTTACACTAAAGGATAATTGCCAGGTGATATCTAGACAGCTACAAGTCACCCCCCAAACTGCTGACACTGTTAGATAGCTGTTTGGTCAAGGAAACACATGGTAACTTTCATATATCTGTCTGTGCTTCAATAACAGAAAAATGTTTTTATTCTTCTATGCAAAGTGTTAAAGAGACTTTCCCAAGCCATGAATTGCTACATACTGGAATGCTTCCTTGCTCCCCCTACCATCCCTATCTCAGTCAGATTGAAAGTCAGCTGGAAGCTGAGCCTTAAGCAGAGTAAGAGGTGGGAGGGGGAGGCCTTCCAGCTTGCAGCAGATCAGGGCATTGGAAAAGCCTCTCCCTGACACTTTGCAGAGGAGAACAAAAGCAATTTTATACATTATGGAGGCACAGACAGATATATGAATGGTACCATGTGTTTCCTTGACCTAACAGCTATCTAACAGTTTGGAACTTAAATTACAGCTGACTGTTACTTAAAAGCAATTAAACCCAGATATATTTTCATCATATTATCAAATATTTTTATTATTATTTATTCTTAGGTTGTAATAGATTTAAGTACAGCACGTATACTCCAGTGTCACTTTCTTTTAAATTCTTCCCCTTGTAGGTGGCTCTCGTGGTTCTCGAGACGATTCTTGGTCTACCCGTCAGGGATGGCGCTTTGTACTGAATGAAGGACTATGGAAACCATTGTCACCTATGAGTCATCCTCGGACCAATCATGCCAGTGCTTCTCTGAATGGGGAAATATATGTCATTGGAGGTTGGTCACTATAATATATACCAATTAGATTATAATGCATATCATTTTTTGGTAGAAGACCTATATCCTAAATATTCAACAGCGACTTTATAGTCTTATTATCCTTCTGCCTGTAATAGGAACCTTACAGGATGCTGTGGAAGTAGAGTGTTATGACCCTTATAGTGGGACATGGTCATCAGTAAGCCCTGCCCAGAAGTATGTCAGCAACTTTACTGCTGTTGGATGTGGTGGAAAGCTGTACCTGGTTGGATCCTGTGCCATAAAGTACAATGCACTGACCCTTCAATGCTATAATCCATCTACAGGTATCTAGTATAAACTTATGTCTTCTCTAAGCGTTTTAGAAAGAGAAGGACGGCGCTCTGTGGGTCGGTGATGCTCGTGGTTGGGAAACCAGCAATATGTAGAGAAAATCCCGGCACTCACCAATATTTTTTTTTTTAATTTATTCAGTGCAGGTGCATCAATAGTTACATTCAGTACGTGTTTCTGCCAGGCATGGGCTTCATTAGCTTAAGTCAGCAAATGAAGTCCATGCCTGGCCAAAACACGCACTGATTGTAACTATTAATGCATCTGCAATTCTGCACTGAATAAATGAAAGAAAATGATAGGTGAGTGCCGGGATTTTCTCTACATATTCTTTAAGTGTTTGTCAGATGGTATGCCATATGATAGAAATGACCAGCATAAATATTTTGCAATATATTTCAGAGCTTTATTTTTCTATGACTACAAACACATTGCCACCTATATACAGTACACCTACTTATCACAGTAATATGTATATCTTATATGTATGTATAAGCCTAATCACAAAAATAAGTCCATTCTGAGCCTCTTAATGCCCCAACTGAAATGTGTATACAAGCAACAGTGTGATCATTGCAAAAAAACAAAAAACAAAGAAAATACATTACTAACAAATGAGAAGGTTGGATATTGGCCCAAGGGACACTGAAATGAGGGCACAGGGAGAATACATATAAATATACCTAATATATATATTTTTGACCCCACTATGTCTATGTATGCAATGATTATGTTTCTTCTGGCCTTTAGACAGCTGGTGTCTCATTGCCTCACCATTCATCCCAAAGTACCTGTCCTCGCCTCGATGCTGTGCCCTAGGGGGAGCTGTGTATCTCATTGCGGACAACACCAAAAAAGTTTACATGTATCTCCCCGAAGTTAATTTATGGAAAAAGGTGAGCACGGTTATGTAAACAACTACTTGTCATAAAACTTTTGACACGTCACACAGACATTGAGGTCACCTTATCATGGTGGGATGGTTTTCACTGTTTGGTAAATTGGAACAGTATGCTAAGAACTTAATTTTTTCTATAGCAGTAGTTCAATTTAAAAATATCTTATTTTATGCATATATCTTATTGTTTGCAGTGTGCTATTACACATTTACAGACCCCCTATGACACCATTGTTACTTGGTCAGTTTAGTGTTATTGGGAGTTTTCTACCAGTCAAATGACCTTCCATGCAGTCTCTGGTTCTCCTCTATATCAGGAGCTGTTGATCTATCACATGATCATGGTCATAAAACTGGCCCCATTGTACATGGTATTACTGACTTCTTCCCTGCTAGCCCACCCACAGCCCTCTTCATCCCTCCTACAGCCTTAATGCTGGTCTTCAGCCTCACTCTTTAAGATGTACCTGTCAGCATGAGTGCTTCCGGAGCAACGGCGAGTCCCTCTCTTTGGGTATTTGCTTCATAATGTCCTGGATAATTCTTGTAACCAAAATACCAAAGTAATGTCTAGGCCTCACCAGACAAACCAAGCAGATGCCTGGGTCTCACCATCTGTAGAAGAAGTCCATGCTAAAACTAAACATATTGCTCAGTCCCCCTTTCATTGATCGCTAAACTCTGTATAATACATGGCTTTTTATAAATGATTATATGTTAAAAAACTATATTGGCAGAATGTCAGTGTCATCTTGTTTTCCTTTAGGTGCAGCTACTGCATACTCTTCATGAGAATGGTGGTATGAGCTCTGTTGGTTCTAGGATGTATGTGACAGGAGGCCATTGGCATGGCATGGCTCGAGAGTATAGTGTGGTGATGGAATCATATGACAGCACTTTAGATACTTGGACTCGGGAAGGAGCTTTGCCAAGTCGATGGATGTACCATGGTACATCTTCTATCTTTATGGACACCTCCAGATGGACATCTGTATTCCAAGGACAAACAGAAATGGAAGTTTGATTCAATGTAACCCATATTTATAGCAACCAACACAAGTATGAAGTTGAATATACCAACAAGGTTCTAAAAAGGCTATTGTGTTCTGACAGAGAACTGTATTCGACTATAACCATTCGCTTCCGAGCTTGCTGTTTTGTCTGTATTTCAGAAATCTGTTTTACAACCTGGTGAATATTGCCAGGTCAATTCCACATCAATACATTGTTTTTATATATATATTTTCACTTTTATAATTTTAGTATAGTATGTATAACACCTTTTATGTATGTATGTATGTATGACCATATGGCTTTTTTAAGGGTTATTGGCATCTTTAATTTTTTTTTAAATTTGTTTCCTGAATGCAAAATGAAGCAACTTTCTTTGTATTGTTCATTAGAAGTGTCCTGCCATTTAGCTGCTAGCCGGTAAAAGAGAAGTAGTTGAACTTTCTGCACTTTTAGTGCTAGAGATAGCAGGGATGTTACACACCAGCTCAGATTGGGCTCAGAGGAGGGCAGCCACTAAATTAGCGATGGTGCAAGATGAATACGGGGATTGGATAAAACAGAATGCTCAGCATAAATACTTTTCCTTGGACAGCAGAGATTTCTGACAGGAGGAAAACCCAATAAGTTTCTGATTAATTTGGTGAAAGGCCGGCAAGACGTGACTGCAGTAAGAGACCATAATGGCCAGATATTGCAAAAGCGAGAGAAGATAGAGAGGGAATTTGTACGCCATTTTGCAACTTTATATACCTCTGAGGGTACACCTCAGAGTGTAAATAAGTGGACATTGAGGAATCTTTGCAATCCTTCTCGGGGTCCTCAGCCCCGGGATCGGATGGCTTGCCATTCTCATTTTACAAGAACGTATCCGGGGTCATCTTGCCTATAATGCTGGAGGTAATCCAAGAATCCTGTAAAAGGGGCACCCTTCCTCAATCCATGAGTGAGCCGCACATTGCTTTAATTCTAAAGAAGGACAAGGATCCAATGGATATTGGTTCTTACCGTCCGAAAATTATCGCATTACGACTAGCTAAAGTTGTTACGTCATTAGTGGGAGAGGAGCAGTGTGGCTTCATTCCTGGCAAGACTATTTATAATAATATCTCTAGGTTATTTTCTGGAATAGAGTTTAGTGAGCCGGGGTCCTGCTCCATCCTGTCTCTTGATGCTTCTAAAGCGTTTGACAGGGTGGAGTGGGACTTCTTGTGGTTTACGATGGAAAGGTTTGGTATAGGTGGTAACTTTCTGGGTTGGGTGACAACTCGCCAGTTGCCAGATTAACCCTTAACAGGCTCCCTTCTGAGTTATTTATACTTGGGAGGGGGACCCGTCAGGGATGCCCCTTGTCTCCGTTTTTATTTGCATTGTATGTGGAGCCTCTATTGGCTTGGGCAAGATGGTCCCCGGAGTTTGTTTGCCAATGTTAATCTAACACCATTTATTAATAAACTTAGAGATAGGATTAAAGTGTGGAAGTCCCTTCCCATTTCTATGGCCGATAGAGTTTTGTTAGTTAGAATGGTGATCCTTCCACAGCTCCAAGGAATTGTCAATCTGTACACTGGAACCGGGGAGGTAAGTGGACGTCTTTTATTTCAGCCACCTCCTCCCGGTCCCCCAAAAAAAGTGCCCCCACGCTGGAGCACCCCTTTAAAGTGACACTGTCACCTCCTTTGTGCATTTTGACATGCTATGTATTTCATCCAATAAAAGTGCCCCCCGCCGGAGCACCCCTTTAAGTTTTAAGTATAGTAAAGCAGTAATTAAAGTGTTTTTTTTTCTCTCTCTCTCTCTCTCTCTCTTTCTCTCTCCAAGGGTGGGTTAGGGTGGGTTGGATGGCTGGGGATTAGGGTGTGATAAGGTAGGAGGTATTTATAGTATATACTTCTTTGCATACTGCTTTATATATTTATATAAACTCTTTAGCGTTCTAATTGCTAATTGTTGAAGTTTCTCTGTTGTTTAATTTCTGTATTTTTGTGAAATTTTTTGCATACTAAGTATCTATGCTTACCTCCTTTTTAAAACTTGTTTTGTTTCTGGTTTCACATAGTTATATTGAAAAATAAATAAATAAATAAAAAATTCTAAAATGTACTGTTAGAAAGTAGGGGAATGGAAGCTAGGTATGGGGTTGATTATGGAGGTGGTCTAGGATTAAGCATATGCTCATTTTCAGATAAATAGGCCACTTACTAAAAGAGTTATAATGCAATCTGACAATCTGACCACTGTGACCTCTGCTGCAAGGTCAAAGCTGCATGTAAACAATACTGACATGGATCATGCAGGGCACCCATACATGTCAGGTCCATACAGTGTATGGAATGCTGAAAGAGGAACTGGTTTATAACCATTGGTGATACCATCTGTAGAGAGTTTCCTGGTAATTAATAACAATATAGATTGTTTCGGCACAGGGCATTTCCCCTATCTTGTCATTACAAATAAATGGTATGCCTTCATAGATGACTGCAGATGCTAATAAAGTTAGGGACTTTTTATGTGGAATTAGGAATTTTTGCTGTCAAAGAAGTAATGACCTATAAAGTCACGTGGGGGGTTCCTAAAAATACCCACTCACCAAAATGTGCTGAAAGTTTTCAGCAACCAACAAAAAAAATAAATTCAAATTATTGAAGGTTTGTATAGATCATAAAAAAATGGATAATATTCATGTCCAGCAAGAGTCCAATATGATTGTCATCACTCAGTTGCCATTCTTGGCGTTCACACCACCCAGAGCGGGATGTATACATAGAAATCCACTCCATGCATTATCATCATATACTTGCAGGCCATAAAAAAGGCACAAATCAGACACATGTAGCACTGCTCAAGCATGTAGCGGGAACAGGGTGTAGAAATTGTTTAAATCTGCTGAACAAAGGTGACATACTAAAAAAAAACTTATACCAAAGGGACAATCCCTCGTTACGCAGGACATGCAACATCTGGTACAATAGATTTGTGCATTTCTGCATACACTCACTACAATACTCACTCTGCACCAAGCCAAATCCAATGGCTGATATAAATAAACTGAAATGGATGGAATTGCAGGAAATTCATTCTTCTCTAGTCCAAAACCATTTCTGCTACAACAACTTGTACTATTTAGGGAGGAGAACAAAGTTCCTTCTTCTACTTCTACCCCTTTGCCTCAATCTCCAAATTCAGCATGACGACTGTCAGATTGTCTAATCTCCATTTAATTGTCCTGGTGCATAATTCACCAGTCTTTCTTAGCTATTTTTCGGCCAATGAATGGCTGTGCCATTTCCTTGTGTTGAGACAGAGACCAGGAAGTGCTGAGTAGCGGCAGGGGATCATGGCAAGTGAGTACACCTTTTTAAAAGATTTTGTAGAACATTTCAAAATAAAAATTCCTTTCTTTTCTTGTCAAGCTGTATTCTAACATTAAAAATTCTGAATACATTTACATATATGAATCCTACATCTTTCTGAGCTTATCACATAGACAGATACATCTGGCTACCCCTTTTTTCTGTATTACAGCCTCCGATATTCTTGACAAATTACTTCACCTTTCTTTGGTTTCTTTTCTAGATAAAGGCCTGTAGAGTTCATGTGAGCTAGTGTATTATCTAGCACAAGCCTGTCTGGTGTAGTCTCTGTGCACGGAGGTAATTCTACCATTTGTCCCTGATTTTCTTACATTGAAGGTTCTTTATTTGAAGGCTCATCATTTTCTATGTGCACACCGTAGACATCTGGCCTTTCTACAGTAAACAGGCTTCTTCACAGGGGAGACACTGTCCTATTTTTGAAAAGTCAAGACCAACTTTTTCCAAAAGTCAAAACCAAGAGTGATGGGAACGTGTACATAGCAACGTCTATGTGACCTTCAATAAATACTCTGTAAGTGGAAGAAAAACTATCCCAATAAATATGTAGTACAGGGTGATATTTAAGTGATGATTCCCCAATGAGACTCTCTAGTACGAGTCCTATTACAACGATTTCCCCCTGAAAGCACACGACTAAGAGGGAACATTGGTCACAGGTAAATACTGGCGCAGAACTTGCATGTTTAAGACCTCCAAGAGCCAAAATGGAATTAAAAGCCGAGTATTCCACCTCCTAACTGCATCTTTACACTTTACTCTGACTCAAATTTCTTCTAACCCTGCTTCTTGGAACCAACACACAAAAATACACTGAGCTCCTCAATATGTGTGCGTGTGGGGCGTTGGGTACAGTGCACTGTTATCTAAACTCAGAGGACAAGACAGCCACAAGGAGGAGATACTGCCAGAGCAGAGGCAACAGCACAAGGAACAACATACTGTACTCAATATAGGAAGCATCAAGGTGAGATCTTCTCTAGGACACCTGTGTGTGGACCTCATGTACTGTGACTTCCTTAATACAGAGAAGATAGCTGCAAGAAACATAGGCCAGAGAGTACAATGAATACAGATGGCAAGCCTGTTCCCCTGCGCTGTGTGCTCATGACCATTAGTATGGGGATCCTTCTGGTTCTTCTCAGCGCCTGTCCTGCCTGCACCCATAAGAACAGAGGACCTAAATTTGAGGTAGGTCATTTACATGAGTTCTTTAATCTATCAGTAACATATGATTTGCTTAAGCCTATAATGAAGACGTCTATACAACAGAGGTGAAGGTAGAGTGTCAGTGGTTGTAGATGCACAATGTACACCAGAGAACAGAACCAACAATCCTGAAAACCATCATAAGCTTCTCAGGTCCAATATCTTTTCTAATATAAGATACCTTATAGGAGGAATACTACCAGTGGTAGCCCCAACATCAATATATCCTTTTACCAACAGTACTAGCAATATAATTATAGGTTCGTAGGACAAAGTATTATTTCTTTCTTATAATATTCCATGTTCTGTGGGTACCGGGTACGTTACCGGGTAACGTTTTTGGTACTTGGTACATGCACATTACAATTTTGAGAAGTTAAGTATGAATTTTATTTATTTTATTTTTTATTTAAGTTTTATTTTTAATTTATTTTTTTTTTTTTGGGGGGGGGGGGGGGTAATAAAAAAGTATTAGGAGATTGAGATTTGTCCGTAAGCATCTTATAGTGAAGGAGAAAGTATGATGTCCGCATTCTCTCCGAACAGACACTCAGAAACATCCGGCTTTAAGTGACAAGACTGAGGTTGGGCTCACACTCACTGACTACAAATCTTGTTCTCTGTACCAGTCGGCATGGGAAAGCAGGCGGTATTCACAGGTCTCTCCTGGAGTGGACATCACATAGTTATAGGGAGACCGCTTCTAGTTATATGTTATGGCTCAGTAACAATAGAATATTAAGCAATAGATTGGGAATGACTGTTCTAGAGTAAAAATGGGATATATACTTTTTTCTTTATAGGACACCTCCATCACAGTTCTGCCTTCCCTCAGGATACCCCCGTTTACATCCCCACAAAACAATAACACCACTGTGGAGAAGGTATTGAGGAAAGGGACAGAAGCGCAATCTCCAAAATTGTCCCCCAAGTACTCCTGGCTGTTTTTTCTCAAGAACTCTGACCGTGAAGCAAAGAATAAAAGAAAGGGTCATGAGGATTCCTGGCGAGTAAGAAGATTTACTATATAACATTTTACATGTTAATGTATAGAAATTAAGAAAAAAAAATCACTTTAAATAGATTTTAAAAATCTGATAATTTATAAGCGCAAAAGATGAACCCCTGGATCCTAGTTTGCATTTTTTTGAATCTTACAAAAGAATATGGAGGGGGGGATTCATTATTGCTCTTTGCCAGTTTTACACTAAAAAGTAACAGATTTTTGTGCAAGCTCCTTTTTTGCAAAAAAATCTGTGACTTTTTGCCTTTCTAGAGAGTAGGCCAGGGGAAGATACCACGGTTCCTAATGGCTGTAGAGTTTAGATGAGGTATGAACAGCCACAGATCTCCGGCACAGATCAGCTAAAGACCAGTATGTAAAATGCAGGTATAAATTACATCTACTTCTGTATCTTCTAATGCAAGGCTATGTCTCTGACCCTGCTCCTATCACACCAAATTACCTGCACATACAGTAAACCTATCTATAGACTCCAGCCAACCTACAGAAGCATGATAGTCAGTGGCGTAGCTACCATGGAGGCAGACCACTCAACTGCTACAGGGCCTGTGCGTGGTCTGCTCCCATGGTAACCCCCCCCCGACCAGTATACTCATACTCACCTGGCTTGGCATAGTCCCTTAGCGTTCATTCTCCTGGCTCCTCAACGTACTTGTGTGCATGGGAGCTGGGAGAACGAAGTGAAAACAGCCTTTGCTAGAAATGCTAATTGGCCACTATAAAAGTGTCAGTGATTTGTCAACTTTTCCACTCTTTTTATTCTTCTCTCTATGCTGACCCTTCCCCCCCTCCCTCCTCTAGAATTCAGCACTTTTTAGACTCACTCCCTTTAGCATCTATCTCTAAAAGTGACCGGGTTATGTTAGATAGCCCTATCACAGCCGAGGAGATCACAGAAGCGATTCGCCGTCTGAAGCTAGGCAAAGCGCCTGGACCGGATGGCTTTTCGGCTATGTACTACAAGAAATTCTTACTACATCTAGTTCAACCTCTGGCCACATTTTATAACTCCTTATCCAATCGCCAGAATGTCCCTTCAGAATTTCTAGATGCTCTAATAACCCTTATCCCCAAGCCTAATAAAGACCCTACCCTTTCTACGAACTATTGGCCTATTTCCCTAATTAATTTAGATGCTAAGATTCTCACCTCTATCCTTTCTACTCGCCTCAATCCTCTTCTCCCTCATCTAACCTGCAATGACCAAGTGGGATTCATTCCTGGGAGGCAGGCCCTGGACAATATCCGCAAAGTCCTTGACATTATTAGCTGGTCCAAGGCCTCTTCTACGCCGATGATGTTATTGGCACTTGATATAGAGAAGGCGTTTGACAGCCTTTCCTGGGCCTTCCTCTTTGGAGTGTTAGATCGTATGGGCTTTGGAGGCACGTTCACTAAGATTTTACACCTTCTATACTCTTCTCCTTCAGCTTTTCTTAAGCTTCCTTCTTCTTGTGCGTCCGCAATACCTATCTCCCGGGGCACCCGACAGGGGTGTCCATTGTCACCAGCCCTTTTCGCGCTGGCAATGGAGCCCCTGGCGGCAGCAATACGTCACAATCCCAATATACGAGGGGTTGACATAGCCTCCCACTCCTATAAACTTCATCTATTTGCCGATGATTCTCTGCTTTCACTGACTCACCCCTTGGTTTCCCTTCCCAATCTTTTTCAGACCCTGTCTAACTTTGAGAAAGTGTCTGGCCTTCGAATCAATCAAGCGAAGTCAGAGACTCTATATTGTAATGTTCCCCTGTCTCAGCAAAAACTCTTGTCACTGAATTTTGGTTCCCCCCCCCCCCCCCCCCCCCCCTCCCAAGTCACTTGCTTATTTGGGCATTAAGCTCACTAGCTCTCTCTCCACTTTGTATTCTTCCAACTACCCCTCTCTCTTTTCTGCAATCTGAACTGATCTGTCTAAATGGAACTTTCCTCATATGTCTTGGTTGGGAAGGATAAACGCGGTGAGGATGGTTGTGTTACCCAGGGTGCTTTATCATTTTCGGTGTCTCCCAATACCCCTAGTTCGCTCAGACCTATTGGGCCTACAGAGAGATATACTTCGCTTTATTTGGAACGGACGTAGGCCACGGATAGCAAAAAAGATTATGTTTGTACACAAAAGGTCGGGGGGTCTGTCAGTTCCTCATCTCTTTACTTATTATCAGGCAGCCAGGCTAGCGCAACTGATGCTTGTAAATGTTACTAGTGGTCGCCCACAGTGGGTCCAATTAGAATCTGACCTGGTTGCCCCTCATACCTTGCCTACTCTCATGTGGTCCCATACACCTACTCTTCCCAAATTGCACACCTCTGCCCAGATAGTTTTATATTCTTTGGCCCTATGGCGTAGGGTCCGATTTAAGAAAAATCTGCAGTCACCGGTATCTCCCTTGCTACCATTGTTAGGCAACCCCTCTTTCCCACCAGGGTTGTCCCGTAATGCGTTCCACTGGTGGACTACCAATAAGTATACTAAGCCTTACGACTTCCTATGCCGCAAACGATTGTATACCATGGATGAGTTTTTGGCCTATTCTAAGGCACCTCCTTCTGAAATGTTCAGGGTTCGCCAGGTCTTCTCATTTTTTGGGTCACTGTTGCCTAAATCTAGGGAGATTTCTCCGACTACTTTTGAGAGGCTAGCACTCTTTACCCCCTCTAGAACTGGTATGTTATCTCTACTCTATTCTATGCTTAATACCCTACCGATAGATGTGAAACTGCCTTATATGGTACAATGGGAGGCAGACCTACATTTTTCCCTATCCCCCCTCCAGTGGAGGACAAGCAGTGAATTTCTTAGCAAGGGTAGCTGGCAGGTTTCTCTGATAGAAACTGCTCTTAAAGTTCTCCATAGAGCTTATTACGCACCGGCCAGGCTTCATGCCATATACCCAGACGTCTCTCCGCTGTGTTTTAGGGGTTGTTTGGTAAATGGCACTATGCACCACATTTGGTGGTCATGTCCCATTGTGCAAGCGCTCTGGGGATCAGTGGTAGATGTAATCAGAACAACTATAGGACACACTTACCCTAAGACCCCTAAAGCTTGTCTTTTTGGCGTCCGCCCACCTAAGATGCCGAACCAGCTATTTAAGCTTTCACAATTCATTCTCCTGGCAGCACGTATCCATATAGCGTCTTGTTGGAAGCAATCCCAACTCCATTTAGAGAAAATAATAATAAGGGTGAACGAAATTATGCTCTCAGAAAAGATAGCAGCCATACGTGCTGATACGGTTGCCCTCTATGAGAAGACCTGGACCCCTTGGTTTAATTCTTCGTTTGTCGCGGATATTTCTTACTATGTATCTCTCTAAGTTTGCATAACTGGTCCCACTTTATGTCATTTATATGATGCATGTATTACCTCATGATATGTAACGGTACACTGGATCTATTTTTCCTGTTATTACCTTTTCCTTGTTTGGAGATGGCCATGTAGGCCACTATATGATATATCTGCTAACTTTTGTCCTTTAATAAAATTTATATGTTTGACACTAAAAGTGTCAGTGATCAGCCAAGGAATGGGAAAACACACACTCATTGGCTGATCACATCTTTTGCACTGGCCAATAAATAATCATTCGTGCAGTGTAAAGGCACTGCAAACTAGCGCTGATTTCACTGTTCGCCACTCGTTTGCTTCCATAGATGCCTTATATTGGGCCATCTAAAAGGACCTTTAGCCACTAAAAGATTGCTGCAGATTATGATGTTGGACTCCATTAGCCAGATTCATAAAGTGCTTTAAAAAAAAAAAAAAAAAAAAAAAAAGGGTCTTTCTCTCTGCTACCTGTAGCAACCAATATCAGTGCAGCTTTAGTTTTTCAACAGCGGAATATGAAACAAAAGTTGCTATGACTGGTTACTATGGGCAGCAGAGACCATCTCATCTGTCTTTTAAACAGGTTAGTGAGATGTCCTGCAAAAAAAACCTATGTAAAAAGAAGTTCCTAGAGTAAATGTAACTCATATAGCTCCATTACTAAAAAAAAAAATAAAAAAAAATGGAGATACTATTTCTAATCTCATACAACCCTGTTAACTTTTACAACTTTCTCCAAACACTTTGATTAAATGTGTCTTATGAAGGCCTGGAATAAACTTCATTATACCGCTTGTATACTCTCAGAATCATCACTCAGGCCCAGTTGGTCCTCCAGCACCATCAAGGCACAACAATCACCATATCAATCATGTTTTCAGGGAGAGGAAGCTCTCCCAGTTCCTGCAGCTCCTGAGCGGTAAGTACCATTGCTGGTCAGAACCTAATGTTATGTAGTGGCGAGCAAGACATTTTCATTGTTACTAACATGTCATGCCGAGAAAATAATAGCTGATAATCTATTATAACCCATATATCCGACATTTCCCCTATGTATCCTGTATCATTTCCCTATGCCTCTACTCTCATTCTTCTTGCAGCAAATATAGCACAAGTCTGATATTATCTGGCTTTGCATCTTACATGTAGTAGTAATAAACATTCATATATCAGGCAATATACTAGCAGTACTCTAAAGCCAACTTCACATGCTGCAGATTCTTCCAGAATTCAGGTCCTTATTCTGTGCTGAAATCCCAAGTTCACAAAAATTCCATTGGCATTTACAACCGAAGGAAAATAATTTGTGCAAAAATTAAAAATCCACAGCATGTTTAACACTGTCACAATAGACTGCAGATTAGCTCTACTGAATGACAATGGAGGATAATCCACATGCGGATCTGCTGGTCAGCTGTGAGATTCTGCCGCAGATTTGTATAGTGTGCTCATAGACTCAATAAGCTGAGACTTAGGGCCCTATTCGACCAGGCGATTATCGTTCAGATTATTGTTAAATCGTTCGAATCTAAACGATAATCGTTCGGTTGAAATGCAGTTAACGATTAACGACCGAACGAGAGATCGTTGATTGCTTTATAAGACCTGGACCTATTTTTATCGTTGCTCGTTCGCAAATCGTTCGCATTGAATAATACGTTGTTCGGTCGTTCGCAATAGATACGAACGCAATAGCGAATAAATAGCGAAGAAAAACGATCGCAATTACGATCATAAGTAACGATTATCGTTCCATGGAAATGAGTGAACGTTTTCAGGTCTTTCGCAATAGCGGTCGTTTGAGCTCGTTAATGATTATGCAAACGATAATCATCTGGTGGAATAGGGCCCTTAAACAGTATTTCTAATTTCTAAGGGATAACTTATTTATATTACAAAAAATCCTGTTTTAAAGGTTATATATTTTGGGTTGCTTGTATAGCACCATGTTGTAGTAAGACGGTCACGTTTGATTCCATTTTCTCTGGCACATAATCATATTGGGGGAGATTTATCAAACTGGTGTAAAGTACAATTGTCTTAGTTGCTTAGAATGAAAGGTGGAATCTTATTGGTTACTAGGGGCAACTGAGCCAATTCTACTTTACACCAGTTTGATAAATCTCCCCCATTGTGTTTGCTGTTTTTGCGACTACAAGAATTTCATCCATAAAACGTCATCCTTGTTTCCAGTGGAGTTGTCACTTTTTGACTCTCTGTCCCTTGGTGTGAGTACTGGATCAGTACAGACATCCACAGTAAGAATGTCTTAAGACCCTCACACTTGCGGCCTAGGTATTGAGTCAGGACAGTTCCAATTAACCATAGGAGGCAGAGATCTTAAAGGGATTTCTGACAGGGACTTTGGCCTATACTCAGGAACTGTCATTAATATCTTATGTGGGAGATGTCGATATCTATTACCCTGCTAATCTGTCAGAGCAGTGGCACTTATAATACACCACGAATGGAGCCAAAGCAGACGGTCTAGGTCTATACACCATGTGTTAGCTGGGCTACTAAAGTGAATTTAAGCAGAGCTGCTGTTACTCAGCGTGGCCACTATACAAATAGAGCCATGCGCTTCCACCTCTCTTTAGGCTGGGTTCACACTACATATATTTCAGTCAGTATTGTGGTCCTCATATTGCAACCAAAACCAGGAGTGGATTGAAAACACAGAAAGGCTCTGTTCACAATGTTGAAATTGAGTGGATTGCCGCCATTTAATGGCAAATATTTGCTGTTATTTTAAAACAACGGCTGTTGTAGTGAAATAATGGCAGTTATTTACTGTTATATGACGGCCATCCACTCAATTTCACCATTGTGTGAACAGATCCTTTGTGTTTTTAATCTACTCCTGGTTTTGGTTGCAATATGAGGACCACAATACTGACTGAAATATACGTAGTGTGAACCCAGCCTTACTGTGCACATATAGGCTCAGCATCTGATTGGCAGTGTTGCCAGGTACTGGCACCCCACCACCAAGAAGTGGGCACATCACAAAATCCCAGAAAAACTATTTAATGATTTGATACAAAACTGAACTATGAATACCCCTATAATTATTCCAGATGTAAAGTGCTTGTGCCATAAAATGTCCATTTCCTGACAGATATTCTGCTGAAACAGAAGGATGGTGAGAATGCCCTGACTCCTGAAAGTCCTTCACCTGTGCTCCCTTCAAAAGTGCTGGCTGCCTTCACCTGTAGGACTGACAGCGATATTCATGTGGAACCTGGAATTATAAAAGAACTTCAGAATTATCAACGGGTGAGCGATTAAAGAGGAGGAAGAGGTTCTTCTGGTTCTTACCACTTTCTGGCCTTGTTCTTTATGAAATTAAAAAATTTGCTCCTCCACCTTCCTATAAATACAGATCATAGAGTAAAAGGAGAGAATAGAAGGGGCTTGTTATCAGAGAGCTATTGATCCTCCACAATACATCCTGCCACTAAAGAATCTGAAGCGTTTAGCTACAACGCTATCATTATAACAAGAATGGTGGTAGAGCACATGCTAGGTTTTCTACAATGGTCCACAGGCTAAACAATGTCCAACATACATGTAAAAATGACAGCTGCCCTTTGCGTTCTTCTCACGGTATTAACACAATAACATCTCTGTCTGCAGCCGCTTTTAGAGGGATCATTTTACAGAGGAGCTGGCCTGAATGTGACCAGCGGCCGATATACTGCTCCAGTCACCGGACTCTATGCCTTCTTTGCAAGACTCCGCATTGGTAAGTGACAGCAAGAAAGGTCATCCAATGCCGAGCTGGACCATGAGATCTATGGTTAATAATGAGATTGTATAGTGTAAGCTGTGCCATCAAAGTCAATGGCAGATGTAGAAACAACCATGTGAATAACTCAGACACTTGTGTATTTACAGAGCCTCAGGAATACGCTCAGCACAGGGGTGTCCTGGGTTTTCTTAGAGTGCAGCTCTGTATCCTGTCCCTCTGCCAAGACAATCTGTAAGTAACATTATTGGATCAACGCAAAATACAATAACTTTCTAAACCAATGTGAGTTTGGTTCTAGCCACATACAAATACTTTTTTTTCTCTAGGTCCCTGCAGCAAATAGGCACTTTCACCAGCAATGAGGTTACAGTCACACTGAATGGAGTACTGTATGTTCAGGTAAAGTATAGGCCTTATACTGGTTTAAGGCAAGTGTAATACAGCTATATTCCTGCATCTGTATTGTGACACGAGTCCTGAATTTAACTGTACATCTAAATGACCCAAAACTGCTTGCGTATCACTGCGACGGCATACAGAGAACTTGTCATAACAACCTGCCCGAACCACAAGTCATCAAGGTTGTCCCCAGGCAGCCTCTCCCCGCTCTTTTGGCTTTGATTGATAGATCTCTTCCAATGTCCAGACTGGGAGAGATTTATCAACTAAAGGGGTTGTTTACCCCCAAAAATTTTCTGACAAATCAACTGGTGCCAGAAGGTGCCTGAAATTTGTAATTTACTTCTATCAAAAAATCTCAAGTCTTCCAGTACTTATCAGTTACTGTGTGTCCTGCAAGAAGGGGTATTCTTTGCAGTGTGGAGAGGAGAGGTTTTTTTATAGCGATTTGCTACTGTTATGGGCGATTCCTGACATGGACAGAGATGGCAGTAGAGAGCACTGTGTCGGACTGAAGAGAATACACCACTACCTGTAGGACACACAGCAGCTGATAAGTACTGGAAGACTGGAGATTTTTTTTAATAGAAGTAAATTACAAATCTCTGGTACTTATAGCAGCATTGGATTTGAAGGAAAAAAAGAAATTTGGTGAACAACCCCATTAAGGCCAGTGGGGAGAAGCCACCGGGGACCGCCCTAATGACTTGTGGTTCCGGCAGCATGGAAGAATGATTACAGCCATCAAACTCCTAGCTGTTCTCTAGTCTTTGTATGCAGTATTCCCTAATGAAACAAGCCAAGTGCAACAAAGCTGCTTTGAGGCATAATGGACTACAGATGGGATTTATCAACATTAGTGCAAAGAAAACATCGCCGAGATGTCCATAGATTTCAATATGATAAAGGATTAACAGAGCTTTATTCCCCACAGGCGGGCCAGTATGTGTCACTTTTCTTGGAGAACAGGATGGACTCTTGGCTTGTGGTGGTGAAGAGCTCGGACTTCAGTGGTGTGCTCTTAGGACAGTGAGCCCGGACATTTTTCTACATTTGTTTTTTTCCCCTCTTCAAATGAACGGCAGAAGATTTAATATCCAGGACAGTAACCTTTATATTTTCTATTATGATAATTTAATAATTTCCATTTAATATTTTATAACTTAAAAAAAATGATGGCTATGGGACCAATGGGATGTTTCTGGGTGTTTCTAAATAAAGAAAGCAAATGAAAACTGTTTCACTTGGCTGAAAATTATGTTTAAATGCTCTGTCCCATCAAGATCAAGATTAAAAGGGGTACTCCAGAGAAAATCTTTTTCTTTCAAATCAACTGGTTTCAGAAAGTTATATAGATTAGTAATTTACTTCTATTTAAAAATTTCAAGTTTTCCCCTACTTATCAGCTGCTGTATGTCCTGCAGGGAATGTTTTTTTTTTTCAGTCTGAAACAATGCTCTCTGCTGACATCTGTAAGAAACAGTAACTGTCCAGAGCAGTAGCAAATCCTTATAGAAAACCTTTCCTACTCTGGACAGTTCTTGTCTTGACCAGAGATGTCAGGAGAGAGCAGTGTCAGGCTGAAAAGAAAACATTTCCTGCAGGACATACAGCAGCTGATACGTATAGGAAAACGTGAGATTTTTAAATAGAAGTAAATTAAAAATCTATATAACTTTCTGAACTTAGTTAATTTGAAAGAAATAGGTTTTCACTGGATAACCCCTTTATATGACCCAAGGGTGGTTTCTCATAAAACACAGAAACGGGCACCAAGTACATGAAATGTCAAACTGTTTTACTGAAATATATTGGAGAATAAAACCAACACAAACATACATAACCCCCAAAGGTCCTCAATGACAGCCCTCTGTATAATATATATTTCAAAGGCTTTCAAAATTAAATAACGTCATTGCCCTAATATAAATCCAAACATAAGTAATGTCCCAGTATTTCAGAGAAAGCTTCCATAATGGCACTGTGTTGGATCGACAAGAACTTCACAGGTTTATTTACAATCCAAAAAGAACGACGGCTGCTCCTGCATCAGGGTCCCCGCATCCTGGCTTGGATGTTTTGCTGCTACATTTTTTTCCCACTTAATATGAACAATGGGAGAAATATTTGGCCGCCTGCGATAATGTGCACTTTTTTGCCATGGTTTCTATTGTGTTGTTGAGGCTTGTTGTTACACCACCTTCAGCACATATGGACCTGGCCTTAACAAATGCTTAGTAAGAACCCCACCCTCCCCTACCAAAACATCAGTGCTGTATCTGCACTATAAGCACAGTGACATTGTCAGCGGCGCCTCTTCGCACTGCTTCATTTGCAAGGCGGTGGCAGGCAGATTCGTATCGAGCATCCATGTCTTCTGTTTGAGAGCCTTCATCCTGTGGATGAGAAAGATTCCATCAAAGTACTGGAGCAAGCTTCAATTTAAAGGGAAACTCCAAGAAAACATCATGAGAATTTATTTTCTCATATATAAAAGCAGTGCTGTGATTGACTGCTAAAAAGAATGTTAAAGGGGTACTCCAGCAAAAAGCTTTTTCCCAGTAACTGAAACACATTACAAAGTTATATAACTTTGTAATATGCTTCAATCACCTATCTGCCCCCTTCCCTATCTTTTCCTCCCTCAACCCCACACCAGGAAGTGAAGTAAACTCATTTTTACCTAATGACTGTTGACCCCAGGCTGCTCTGTGGCAGCCATTTTGTGACAATGACATAATCAAGAGGGAGGCGGGTCTAAGCCCTGTTAGGCTTTCCTTAATGTGTTATGACACAGGAATACAAAGCCAATCAAAGACCATAGTCATGCATTGCCCAGTCTTCCTATTCCTATTGCTAGGTTTAATTTAAAAAAAATGCTAATTTTTTAACACATTTTATTCCTGCTTTTTATGCAAGTTGTTACTAATCAGACAATTACAATGTCAAAGTATGGCATCTAAAACCTTGATTGTTTGGATAATACACAGAAATACTTGTGTATTGCAATGTATTATACCTGATTGTGCTACACTAGTAGCTGCATGCACAGACCTGAGCCTATTAGACCTCCAGTGGTAACCCATTAGACCACAAGCCCATTGCAGGCCACTGATGGGCTTATAGAGGGACCTTGGCTGCTGCTCTCAGTTTGGCCACGGAATCTTCATTGTCAAACAACCAGGATTGATTTGTGCTCCAATCCCAACTATTACAACAGGATGTCAGCCCTTTATTCCAGCTAACACCAACTCTATTATAGTATAGCGTGCTGCAGGATCTGCCCACTCCCATCACTATACCAATATGGTGCTGTGGGCTAACGTACACGTTTGCAGTTAGATAAACTTACTTGTACGTGGCTAAGGATAAAATTGACAGCTTCTTCTGCTGAGAAGGCTTTGAAAAGGCCATCGCAGGCCAATAAAACAAACCTTAGAACAAAAAAAGAAATTATGTTAACTTTGATGATATGTGCATCAAGTACAACCTTTAACCTGACTCCAAATCTGGCAATCAGAATAAATCTCTGGATCACCAGAAATCTAATACCCAGAACAAAGCCAGCTACTGCGATTCTGACCATGTCTGACCTTTCAAAAGCGCATATGGCTGCAGAGATAGATGGTTGTGCAGTCACAATAGGCACACCTACCTGTCACTGTCAGTAAGTGGACACCTTTTCACATCTGGGACACTTATGACACCACAGCGTTTATACTGCCCATCTCCCAGTGAACGTGAGACCTCCAACACCCCAAGGACTCGTCCGTCTCTGTCAAACAAATGTATGTGTTTCTTAAAGAAACTTGCCAGGAAAGCAGAAGCAAAATGGAAAAGTAGCAATGTTCCAAATCTAGAGATCAATTAAGAGACAATTAAGAGACTAGAGACGATTAAAATGTGCACTGTTACTTTAAAAACAGGGAGAGAAAAAAAAAAACCTTATGACTTGTGCCAAATATTTTCATCAGACAGGGAGTGGGCTTTCAGACCACCAATCATTAGATATAGCTAGGAGAAACGCTTAGTTAAGTGCTTCACTCTCTGACTTTTCTGTCTGCCTTTGTAAATCTATGGAGACCCTCTCCTGCAAGGAGTAGCAGGTTGCTGTGAGCCAGAGACAAATGTGTAGTAATGTGCTTCTCTTGGCTATATGTAATGATCTTTGGGTGTCTAAACAACTTATCAAAAGTTTCGGCACTTTTCAAGGACATGTAGAAAAAAAAAAAATCTCCTTTTTTAAGCAACAGGGACACTAATTAATTCTTAGTGTAAACTTAACTGTCTTGTCTAATTGTAGATTTTAGTTGGCTTAAGCTGCAAAGTTTTGAGATTATTAGTCAGGAAATGACATTTACCACTGTTGCTGATCAGACTACAGCTTATATACTTCAGTAGTCTGGAGTGACAATCTGCAGAGAAATCTTCTCATTGCTTGACTGCTCAATAACCTTCATAAAGATATACACTATGGGGGAGATTTACTTTTATGGTGTAAAGTAGAATTGTCAGATTCCACTTTTCATTCCTCACAGATTCTTTGGAAAATGAAAGGTGGAATCTGATTGGTTGCTAGGGGCAACTGAGCCAGTTTCATTTTACACCATGTTTGATAAATCTCCCCCTATATAGCAGGGCTGATGAGTGCTTCATGAACACCTGTCATTGGGGGGGGGGGGGGGGGGGGGGGGGGGGGGGGGGACATGTCAAAAGTTTTGATTGGTCGGGATCTGAGAGTTCAGACCGCGACCGATCAACAGAACAAACCAAAGTCTGTACGCAGGGCGTTCTCTCCCAGCTCTGTGTTCTCTGAGCTGGACGCCCACACAATCAATCAATAAGTCTATGAGGCTGTCCAGGTTGGACGGACACAGAGCAGGAAAAGGAAAACTCAGACCACGACTGATGAAAACTTTTGACAAGTCCAATGTTCTTTCTAATGACAGGTATGCTTTAAATGAGAAGTCTATGAAACGAAAAAATTACTCAAACTTTCTCATGTGAACGCTCCAGGAATCTTTAATAGCGCAGCCGTGATTTTATGTGGTTTTACTCACACTATATAAAGCAATGTCTTTGTGCAGGCAAATATACATGCTGTAAAATGCAAAAGGAAAAAAAAAAACCCTCTCCTTCAGTACTCAGCCTGCATATCTTTACCAGGAGTCTTTTGTAAGAGATTTTCAGCTGGGAGGCATCGCACAGTCCATATCTTGGTGAAACTTTTTCAGCAAATTTAACCCGCGGGCAGAGCAGAGCCTGCAGTGTGGCTTATACAGATAACTGCCTGGCATTTCACAGAATTTGCTGATTCTGCAGAAAACTGTACACACCCGAGAGCTAGGGGCTCCTCCACCCTGAAGGGAGAATGTTATGAAATAATTGTAGACACAAAACTCAAGAACATGCCAGGTTGCATATGCCAGTTTCTCCCACAAATCCATAGTCTATAAATATGTAGGTTACTATAAGCAGATTTGGGATTGAACTAGAGTAGAGAGACTAGGGTTTTATAGTGTCCCCATATACGGCCGAACAGCTAGGTATACATACGTATGTGACACATGGTAGAGACGCTCACCTCACATTTCCTCCTGCTCTCTGGATTCTCATCCTCTCCTCATACTGGGTGGGATTGTGTTCTTTACTCAAGCTTAAAACGGTGGGCTTCTGGGTCTCTTCATTCATTCTACACAGCAAAGCCTAGCTCAATAAAACAGTACAAAGGAGCATTATAATGGAGGTCTGGCACGGAATAAAACATCAGAATCCCAATAAAAATCCAATATTGATAACAATAATGACAGATATATACATAATAATAAAGCGCCCGCTATTATGTTCCCATAGGGCCAGGGTCGCTGGGTATGAAGCCAATTTTCCTATCAAATCCTGATTTTTGGTAAATATTTACTTTAATCAATGTGTACATTAGGCAGTATGGTGCAGTGAGGGTGGGACTAGAGCCCTTAGTGCACCAATCTGCCCCCTCTCTTTTAAATATGCTGTGATGAGCAACGGAAATACATCACTGCAGAGCACCATCTCGATATTCATAAGGAAGGGCAAGCTGGAGTGGTGCACAAAGAGCCCCGTTCACACTGAGCTTAAAAGGTGAAAATTCCAAGCGAACCTCCACTGTGGATTCCGTCTGCCTCACTTTCTCAATGTGATGTCTTGCAGCCTCCGCTCAAAGAATTGACATTGACTGAGAGCAGCAGCGAGCAAGAGATCAAACTGAGACAGTGAGGCAGGCGGGATTCCAAGCGGGAGTCCGCAACGGGGTTTCGGCTTGAAATTTCGGCCTGTTTTGCTCAGTACAAAACGGGCCCTTTGGGCTGTAGTCCCGTCCCTAGTGCACCATACAGCCCAACTTACATACACCGAAAATGGCGCTCATAATGAGGGTAAGAAAATGACCTTGATTCTTAGTGGCCCGGCCCTATGGGAATATAAAAACAGGTTAGATTCTTCTTAGTTTCCCTTTAAATAACACAATGGCTATTTCCACCTAAGGCTGTTTTCAGATGAGAGAAAGTGTTAGGTTTAGTGCTCACCCTGCTGTCCCCAAGATTGGCAATATAAAGGATGTTATCTGCAACCAGTACACAAATAGCTGTTGTGCCATCTTTCCATGCAGGCTTCCTACAGAGCAGAACAGATGGAAATGACAAGGTAAGAATCCACATATAAGTTGGATCTCACGATCATAGCAATCTGTCCGACACCCACTGGCTGGCTGCCTGCTTCAGAAACTCTTCGTCGGTCAGCTTGAAGGCATCGAGCAGACTCTTCTTTATTGTCTTGTCCACACTGCCTCCGTCTCCTGTAAAGGAAGGCTGTATGAGGCTCCCATCTCTAATACACGGTGACGTAACGTAACAACCTTTACTAACCTCGTGGCAACTTTTTCACAAGATTCCGGTGCAGGTTGTGTGCTGCGTATCGTGCAGCCCGACTCCCACCGTGACCGTCAAAGACAGCATAGTAGGAAAATCGATATCTACAAGAGAAAACCAGCTAAGGGGTTAATAGTGCTAGGAAAGAAATAAACTATTCTTGTAGGCAGCTGTCTACATATGCTGTCACATTATATCTAATCAAAAATAAATGGGGAAATAATAAAGTCTCTATAGAAATGGTGATTCTTGTTATACTTACATGTTAGTCAGCATCGGCCGACACTCCTCGGTCAGATCACAAACCGTGTGTGCATCCTGTAACTCTTCCCTCTCTCCCCTTCTTTCTGCTACATGCGCTTTCAATGAGACAATTTCTACATATAAGACAAAAGAAAAGGTTCCAGCTAAGTCTGTGCTTATATACATTGCACTACTGCATAAGATGGACAGTGGACCTCACCTACTATATAAACAAATGCAGGGCAGCTGCCTCCCTCCCTTTATCATATCCTGCACTTAGAAGAGGCTAAAGAATTCAGGCCTTATACACACAGTCAGTATTTTTTTCATGTCTGTAGATTCCTCTCACTATTCACCCGTACAATTAACTAAAAATTACGGATTGGGCCATATTTCCTTAAACCTTTTTTTTTTTTTAGAAACACAACTAGAGATGAGCGAACCTTGAGCATGCTTGAGTCCATCCGAACCCGATCATTCGGCATTTGATTAGCGGCGGCTGCTGAAGTTGGATAAAGACCTAAGCTTGTCTGGAAAACATGGATACAGCCAATGACTATATCAATGTTTTCCACATAGCCTTGGTGCTTTATCCAACTTCAGCAGCCACCGCTAATCAAATGCCGAACGATCGGGTTCGGATGGACTCGAGCATGCTCAAGGTTCACTCATCTCTAAACACAACCTTTCCACATGTAACTAATGACTCATCTTTTTTTTTTTTTTTTTTTTTTTACAAAAATACGCATGCCAAAAGTTTACAATCTGTAGAAAATAGCGGATCCTATTGATTTCTATGAGAGAATCTGCAAAAAAAAATTAAAAATCTGGGACCACACTAGGACATGTTCTTTTTTTCAGGGTTGGTGATCAATGTGCACTAAGTCAAGTACAGAAATACAGATTCGTAGATTACAGGACGTGTGAATAAGACCTCACCTGACAAGGACTGTCAAGAAGGACCTTTCAGTTGTAAACGCATTGTGAGTTTCTTTCTGTGTCTTCTAATGTATGTGCATGACATGCTCTGTATTCTACAATAAAGAATGAAAGGATCTAGAAGGGGCAGATTTTCATCCAGGTTCTGAAGCATATAGCCTCACCACTAAACCAGCAGTGTATCTGTTGCACCCAGGCATATGAAAAGGAGTGATGGTTGTTGTTCTGAGAGGTACCAGGATGAAGCAGTTGTGCACCTCTTAAAGTAAACGTACCACCAGTACACTCTAAGTGTTTCACATGATAAAGTGGTGCCGTTGCGGGGAAGCCAGTTCCGCGGTCCTTTTCTTAAATTGCGGCCAGGTTTCTGTGTACGGCACCATTCTATTCCTGGGCACCCAGGGAATACCCGGAAAAAGAACGCCACCGTACACGGGAACCTTGCCGCAATTCAAGTGAAACACTACATGTACTGATGGTACAAAGATATGCTAGTTTAGCACTGTGCCACTTCAATGTTTTTTCCTGCACAGCATCACAGGAAGACTTTGAAGGGGTCATGGCACTAAAACAGAACTACAACCCCTCCATTCTTTGGATTGTTGGTGGTCCAAAAGGTCAGACCCCAAGCAGTCAAAATGATGGCATAGTGTACCTACTGCTAAAAAGAAAAAAAAAAATCTGACACGTCTGAAGTTTTGATTATCAAGGGTCTGGGAGCTGGGACCCCCACTAACAGTACTGCTGGTATCACACGGCTATTGGAGAAGAAACGGGAGCGAAATTTCAGCTGCGTACAGAATGCAGATGTGGAAACATAGCCTGAAGATCATTCAGACGTCCGACGTTTAATTAAAGGATTTACTTAAATCAATAAATGTAATAGCAATTACATTTATTTAATTTGTATCATATGCACTTTGTTTTAAATGTGGCAGAAGTATGGTATAATCTTTGTCTTCAAGACATGTCAGACTTTTTTTTTTCTAATACAATATGAACCCTTTAAGAATCTCCTCTTCCTTCCTAGTAAATATAATGTGCAGAGCTGTAGAGGTCCATCTTTTTAGGCCTGTGATTCTTTCTAAGCTTTATTCATGAGGTGTCATTTTAATACTGGTTGTACAAAGATACCATCTGAAGTGTCTGAAAGTCATCTTGTAACATAACACACAGTAATGCTTAATAGGGGGAGAAAAAGATTCCTCTGTTCCCTTCTGCCCCCTTGTGGTTGTAGCTCCTAATTTATGTGACAATTTGTGTATGAGGGTTAGGAGTCTCATGGCCTCAGCTTACAGCAGGGCTCATCTCACCCATCTGCTCTAAAAAACCACAAGCTATGTGTTTTGTTTTTTGTTTTTTTAAAGAAAACAAAGTTCTAGTAAATATAGGCTGTAACAGACGCCTACATATATTAAAGAGGTACTCCGGTAAAAAAAAAAAAATGGTGTAAAAAAAGTTATAGATTTGTATTTAAAAAAAAATTAAGTCTCCAGTACTTATCAGCTGCTGCAGGAAGTTGTGTGTTCTTTCCAGTCTGACATGGTGCTCTGGCTGCCACCTCTATTCATGTCAGGAAATGTACAGAGGTAGTAAAGGTTTTCTATGGGGATTTGTTGCTGCTCTGGACAGTTCCTGTCACGGACAGAGGTGGCAGCTTAGAGCACTGTCAGACTAGAAAGAATACATGACTTCCTCAGGGGCATAAGTACTGGAATGATGATATATATAATACATAAGTAATATAAGTAATACAATCTGATAAATACAACTCAAAAATTTGTATAACTTTCTGACACCAGTTGATTTAAAAGCAACTTTTTTCGATAACATGGCAGTGGCGTGAGGGTGTGTAATATCAAAACTGGAGATGAACAAATCGCTTGTCTAAATCAAACAAGGTGCTTCATTTGATCAACTTGGCTGCCTGTCAGCGCTGCTCCGCTCCCTGCCGCTCCACCTCAGGTGCCCATGATTGGATCCAGCTTTTCCCTGGCATCCTGGGAGGAGTGGCAGGGAGCGGAGCAGCCCTGACAGTCAAAATCACACCATGTATTTACATCATTGCCAATAAAGTCCACATAGGATAGACTTGCTCCATATGTGTGCAATGGTGTACAGTGACAGGAAAATGAATGAGATAGTACAATTTCAGCAAAGAAATCGATCTGCAATGTGCGTGTGTAGAGCTGTCCTAAAACAACAACAACGTGAAAGTATGATAGGTTGTGCCATGAAGCCAGGTTGGTAAAATTAGATGTGTACTACGTACAAATGCCGCTATATGCCATACTGCCAAACCCATTTTCCATTGATTACATTATTAAAAATACAACAGAACACTATTTCTGATGTAACACAAAAATTTACAGCACCATCCAGATTTACATATTGAGGAAAGGGAAGAGGAGGTGGGGGGCAGATGTAAGGAATTAAAGTGTAACTTTTAATTATATATACAGTGAAAATAAATATTTATAAATATAAATATAACAAATGATAAAACAAGGATTTAGGTGACAGCAGCATTGTGAGTGCTATGAATGGTGACCACCGCAGGAAAATTAGGCTTGATGGCCCCAGTATAACTAATCTACCTGCCACATAAGCTTTTAATGCATCAATGTAAATATTGTTACTTTA
Organism: Dendropsophus ebraccatus; assembly: GCF_027789765.1. Taxonomy (NCBI): domain Eukaryota; kingdom Metazoa; phylum Chordata; class Amphibia; order Anura; family Hylidae; genus Dendropsophus; species Dendropsophus ebraccatus. Next base: position 104,493,230 of record NC_091459.1, on the reverse strand, counting down.
AAGGGAACCTGTCACCCCCCGTGCCGGAGTGACAGGCTCCCGACCCCCCACTACAGCCCCCTATACTCACCTGATCCCGCCGGGTCCCGCTTCTGGATCCGGTCGGGTCACGGAGATATCAGCTCCTGAAGCCCGGCGCGTGTGCTGAGAGAGGAATCCAACGCTCATAGAGAATGACGGAGAGTCCAGCGCTCCGTCATTCTCTATGAGCGTTGGACTCATCTCTCAGCGCGCGCTCCGGGCTGCAGCGGCTGATATCTCCGTGACCCGACCGGATCCAGAAGCGGGACTCGGTGGGATCAGGTGAGTATAGGGGGCTGTAGCGGGGGGTCGGGAGCCTGTCGGGTTCCCTTTAACAAAAACAAGATGACCTGTGACCTCTTCTGACTGGTCTATTCTGGTAAATACATGTATCCCTATACAATAACTCTGGGACATCTTCTCTTATAGCTCTGTGCTGTTCCTCTGTTATTTACAACAGAAATGCATAAGACAATAGCCAACAGGGTGTTACCAATAGGGAGCATGCCCCTTCACTGGTGGAGGCAACATTGACTAGACATTGTCAGACAGTGAGGGGGACACACACTCTCCTGGTAGCACTCAGATGGCTATTAAAAAAAAGTCGCATGAAATTATATAAAAAAATAGATCAGGAAGGCGGGAACATAAATTATAGTTATCCGTCCCTGTGCCTCCATAGTGCTGCTCCCGGGTCTCGCTGCCGGACGCCAGCTGTCATTTTCATCGTTCCTGGCTCCTCCAGCTGCAATGTCATGACCCGTCTGATCAATTGCCCGCTCAGCGGCTGTCAGTGAGACCCGGTAGTGGTGCCATGGGGCACGAGGATAGGCAAGTATGCTTTACTCATGTTCTCATGTTTTGTTTGGCAATGCCCAGGGAGGGGTTGGGTGAAAACAATTACATCCAGTTATCTCCCTGGCACCAGTGATGCCGCCCCCATTCTGCTGCTCCGGTCCCCTGTCGTGTGGTCGCTTCCTGGTCAAGACGTGACGTAACAGGCTCGCTCAGGCATTCAGCAGCTGTAGTGGTGTCCTGCTTCTGAATGGCTGAGTGGGTCTGCAACATCATGTCCCAAGACCAGGAGGTAACATGGGAGAGGTAAACCTACTTATAAGAATTAACGTGTCCCTGTCATTTGCAAAAAACTTTTTACTTTGACAACTTTGAAAACAAAACAAGGCTATGCGTTTTAGAAGTTTACATAATTTTATTAACACTATTAAAAATCTCATAACATGTAACAGTGTAAAAAGGGGGTTACAGACGCCAGACTCCACTATGGGTAAGGGATATTTATACTTTCCATCTTAGATAGACATCCTCAGGTTATGCAAGTCTGCGTTTAGCAGCCCTGAGGCCATGTGGATACACTGCATGTGCTGATACTTATGCCCTGTAGACGCTTGCCCATACTTGATTATGTGATTATATGACCGTAATACTGTGGTTTCTGTTTGTCTCTGCTGGATCATTTTTACACTATTACATGTTATGAGATTTTTAATCGTGTTAATAAAATTATGTAAACTTTTAAAACGCATAGCCTTATTTTGTGTAATTGTTTGTTAAGAAAGGCTATCATATGGTAAATTTCTGGACAGAGTAAAATGTTGGGAATCAATCTCTGCTAGGCAGAAACCAATATAATGATGTAAATGTCCATTGGAACTATTGTGTATAAACTTTGAAAACAAGCAGAAGTGTGCAGCTGGGCACTTCTCTCCTCGCCTCTCTGTCTGTCTCGTAGACTTATAATGGAGGCGTCTGCTGCAGCAAGATGGAATAGGCAAGGAAGTGGTAAGTGAAGCGCTTAGCACACAATTCTCCTGACCAAGCAAAACTTTTGACAGGGACACAACAACTTGTCCAGAGATATATTTTAATATCCCCAGGATGGAATATCCCCAGGGTAGAAGGAAAAATAAGAACAGATGTAGTCTCCAGCCGTCAATCCTCAGCTGGTGCCTTTCAGCTCAGATCATCCTGTCCTAGAAATCCTATCACTCACCGCGGTGGGTCACTGCGCATTCAGCCACTGGCTGGGCTGGACAACGGGAAGCTCTTAGCAGCAAGACTGGCAAAGTCTGTATAGTAGCAGTAGGGATTGGTGGCAGGTACCAACATGAGCATGCTTAGGAATAAAAATCTACCTCTGGACAAGTCTTTCAATAAATACACGGCATACAGACACACAAACGCCATGTGCAGTGTTAAGTTGTGTGAAAACCTTTACAAACTTTCTTTTCCTGGTGGGCGCCCTCACAGCTGTCCAGGCCGCTGGCTTCTGCTCTCCGCTTCACACTAGAGTTACCGTTTGGAGGTCCAGGGTCAGGGGGAGATCCTGCTGGGGCTAGTATAAAATAAAATATAATAGTATAATCTAATATATAACCTGTAATGTATTTATATATATATTTAAATAAGCGCTGCGGAATCTGTTGGCGCTATACAAATAAATATTATTATTATTATTATTATTAAGAGCATTGCTTGTGTTAGTCACCATGCTTCTCAGGGAGAAGAACACATGAGAATGAAGCAGAGGGTAAAGATTTATAGGCACAGAACCAAATCCTAGAGAAAGGTAGACCGATGCAGGGAATGTAAAGGGGTACTCCGAGGAAGAAAAAGGTTAGTAAAATAACTGGTAGCAGAAAGTTTGTAAATGACTTCTGTTTAACCCCTTAAGGACAGAACCCAAAATGGCCTTAAGGACCAGGACAATTTTCAATTTAGCGTTTTTGTTTTTTCCTCCTTGTCTTCTAAGAGCCATAACTCATTTATTTTTTTCATCTATTGGGCTGTGTGAGGGCTTGTTTTTTTCAGGAACAGTGGGGTAAAACAAATACAATTCTACAAATTGTGTGTGTGGTGGGGGGTTCCGTTTACGTAATGCATTTTACAGTAAAACTGACATTTTATCTTTATTCTATAGGTCAGTCTGAATACAGCGATATGCAGGTTATATAGCTTTTCTTATGTTTTACTATTTTTATTAACAGTAAAACTTTTTTTTGCAAATAGGTGTGATTACAATGGCCCTCTTGTGACTCGTACAGCGTTTTATTTTTTCACGTATGCGGCTGTATGGGACGTCATGATCTCTAGTTTTTTTTAATACCATGAGACATAATTGATCAATATTTATTGATTTTATTTTAAATAAAATGTAATAAAAATAATCAATCCTTTTTTTTTTTTTTTACCGCTTTTTGTTTACGCCAGTCACCGTGCGGGAACAATATTAATTTATTTTATTAGATCGAACAATTATGCCCGCTACGGTATATTATATGTTTGTTTATTTATGTTTATGTGTTTTATTTATAAAATGGTTAAGGGGGGTGATTTAAACTTTTTTTTGGGATGGGCTATGGTGTGTTTTTTGTTTTTTTTTACACTTTTTATGTCCCCTTAGGGGACTAACATTTTTACATTGGATTTCTCACACTGATCATTGCTATGCCATAGCATAGCAGTGCAGTGCAATCTGCGATCAATGCATAGAGCCTGCCTGTGAAGACTCTATACAGTGATTGCCGATCTGACTGCCGGGAGGAAGGTAAGACACCTCCGCAGTCAGATAGAACGATCGGAACCCCCGCAGTTACACAGCACAGCTCCTGCCACTGATGTAAGTGCTCTGATCGCGGCACTGCAGGGGTTAATGGCGGGTGGCCACACGATCACGGCGGCCCGTCATTGACTGTGAGGACCTGGCTGCATATAACAGCCGGTTCCCACATGCTTTGACGTGAGCTCAGGTCCTGAGCTCACTTCAAAGCACCGGCGGGCTACATGCCGTACGGGTACAGTACGGGTCCTTAAAGTGACACTGTCACCTCCTTTGTGCATTCTGACTTCTCTACACAGGTGTAAAGGGTAAATTTAGTGGTTTTCATACCTTATTTTATATCATACGTCATGGTGCGTGTTCAAGTAAAAAGTTGCCGGCCATTGGAGCAGGCTGGCCGAAAGGTCTAGACCCCACCCCCTTTACAATAGGTGTCAAGGGGGCGGGGATAACTGTGCCGCTGTGGGCAGGGTTAAGTGGTGCTAATGCTGTGAGGCCACGCCCACTTAATACAATCTGCTGTTGATAAAAGGACACTTTTTACTTGAACAAACGCCATGACGTATGATATGAAATAAGGTATGAACAACGCTAAATTTACCCTTTACACCTGTGTAGAGATGTCAGAATGCACCAAGGGAGTGACAGTGTCACTTTAAGTGACAGGATTCCATGACGTACCTGTACAGTATGGGTCCTTAAGAGGTTAAAAATCTCAAGTCTTCCAGTACTTATTAAAGGAATGATGGTTGCCCTCAGGGAGATCAACCAGAACACAGCACAAATGTCCTCATGTTTTTCTCAATGTCAGTGAACTCGCCAGACCTTCTACCAGGAAAGAAAAACCAAGCTAAAGGGGGTCTCCAATCAAGGAAACCACCTTCTAACATGACATGACCAGGGAAATACCCCACCCAGGTATCCATCCACAGACAGCTGTTTCAGGGTATTTGCCCCTCATCAGTGTGGAGCAGGATTCTGGCTAGTGAGAAATACCACAAAACAGAGTTTAGAGTAGGGGGTGCCTTATTTTTTGGGGGATGCCTTACTTGAGGCAAGCGGGTAGAGTAGTTGGGGTGTCTTATTTTCAGGGAAACACGTTAAGTACTTGAAGACTCGAGATTTTTTAAACAGAAGTAATTTATAAACTTTAGTAATTTTATAACACCAGTTAATTTGAAAACTCTTTCTCCCGAGTACTCTCTAATTCTCTTCATAGAGCCATAAACTGTACATCCTGTGTGCAGAGGGACTGTGACTTACATATGACAGGAAAAAGAGTGTTTGTGAATGAGGAATCCTTGAAACCAGGTCTTTATTAATCATTAATGATAAACATTTTCCAGAGGTCACAGCCCTTGGAGATGGAAGAATATATATATATATAGGCATATACAGTATAACAGTAAGCAGGTGTTCCTTTCCATATACCCTATTAGATGTAATAACGGTCCCTGTCTAATATGACACTGCTGGGGAAATGTGTGTCTGTCCCTCTGACAGGAGAGGCATAAGCATTGTGAGGGTCCCCACTGCTTCTTTGCTGTGAAGATCTGTAATTTTTCAATGTAATTCTATGTGAGGTGCAGTGAGACTTCCGGTATTTATCATCAGGCATCTCCGGTCACCACTACGGCCAATGAATGGCTGAATAGGCTCTTCCTAAACATAAGCAGAGCTGTTCAGCTGGGAGATGACTGCTGGGATGTGTTTTAATTTATTACTACAACCCGAGCCTGTAAACCACAAATCCTGGTGTTAGACAATCCCTTTAAATGCAATAGGCTATCTAATTAAAGGCATTGTCCAGAGCCATGACATGTTTACAAGCAGCTCACAAAGATGTAATACTCACCTCACTGATGCCCTGCTGCACCTCCCCTTGGCCCCTGCCAGCCTTTATTATTCCACTTTAGTGATGACATGTGACACAAGACGCAACATGTGACTGCTGCAGCCAATCACTGCAGTGGTGATGTGTTAAGGTCTCAGCTGTGATTGGCTGCAGTGGTGGACATGTCATCACTGGAGGGACCTGACATCAGCTCCCCCTACAGGCTCTGTGCCACCACATGGGGGCGCTGCTGTCCCATCTCAGCTATGTGTGATGGCCAGTTAGGACTCTGCGCCCCCTACTGGTTCAGTCAGTCCTGCGTTATCTGCCCTGTAGCCTGGCATAGCAGTATTAGACTGTAATGTGCATTGCAGCGTATAGAGACCACAGCGCCGTCCAGTGCGACTCCTATGGTGTCCTTCCCAGCGCTGACTGCGGGTGTGCATGCGGCCATAGCGGTGCGTGTACTCGGTGCTCACCTGGAGCCCGCGGCGGCTCGGGCAGCTCATCGTACAGCTCCATCCCGGAGGGCCGTGTCTACAATGGAGCGCTCCTGGACGGGATGACGTCACGACAAATGGGCAGAGCCTCCTCAGGAAGGGGCGGAGCTTTCCGACCAGCCGCGCTGTATACAGAACAAACCCGGAAGTAGCTGCTTTTCTGCCTGTGCTGGGAATGTGACTGCAGGGAGCCACGTACTGCGACTGTACTGTTACATGGGACTGTTTGGAGAAGGGGACTGAATAGAAGGGAACATGTAATTTACATGGGACTGTATAAGTGGTTGCTGAAGGGGTGAGCGTTCTCTTTACATGGCACTGTCCTTGTTTACATAGGACTGTGTTTTTCAGAGGCAGAAGGGAAGAAAGTGATGTAATTTACATAGGACTGTATGTTATCCCCATTTATTCCTTTACAAGATGACAAGTCTTGGAGCTTCTGCACCCAGTGCTGTAGATTGTGCAGTCCTAGTGATCAGCTGATCCCTGTGCACCTCTCTGCATTCACTCCATAGCAACTGACATACAGAGAAGCAGATTTTTTTTCCCCTTAATAAAATAATAATATTTAGTTATATCTCGCCAACAGATTCCGCAGCACTTTACAATTCTAGGGGTTCACACATACATAGAAGTCCGACATTACACGTGTACTTATAAAGCATACAGGAGGAGTGAGGACCTTACAGACTATGAGGGAAGGGTTGGAGACTAAACTGCTATGGTCCGGCCAGCTTTATAGATTGGGCAGTGCAGGTAAATCTGCCAGTGCCTGTATGTACAGGTCTTAGTGCTTGACTGGGGGGGTTTGACCAAATTAGAGAACCTGATGGGCTTGTTTGAAAAGAAGGATTTTGAGGGCACGTTTGAAGCTTTGGGTATTGGTGGTGAGTCTGGGTAATGTATCCATAGAACCGGTGCAGCTCGGGTGAAGTCCTGAAGACGGGAGTGGACTGAGATGAGGGAGGAGATGTAGGGAGGTGCAGCACTGTGGAGAGCTCTGTGTGTGAGCAGGAGCAGTTTGTATTGTATCCTGTGTATTGGAGCCAGTGTCGGGGTTGGGCAGGGAGATGAGCCTGGCCGCTGCATTGAGAATGGACTGGAGGGGGGGGGGGAGTTTAGAGGAAGGACGATTAGGAAAGAGATATAATATGGAGAGTAAAGGGAGGATCAGAGTCTAACGTAACCCCAAGGCAGCGGGCTTCTTGTGTAGGGGTTATGGTTGCACCACAGACAGAGATGGAGATGTCAGGTGGAGGGCAGTTAGCAGAGGGAGGAAATACAAGAAGCTCAGTCTTAGCAAGATTGAAGGAATAGAGAAGATATAATGTTAGAGACGGCAGACAGATAGGAGTGTTCTGTAGGAGTGCGGGGGTGATATCACGGGAGGAGGTATACAGTTGGGTATCATCAGCATAGAGATGGTACTGTAAACCAAACCTGCTGATGATTTGCCCAATGAGTAGAGTGTAAGGTGAGAAAAGGAGAGGGTCCCAGGACTGATCCCTGGGGAACCCCAACAGTAAGAGAAAAGGAAGATGATACACTAAAGGAGCGGTCAGAGAGGTAGAAGGAAAACCAGGAGAGAGCAAAGTTCTTGAGCCGATAGAGAGGAGCATGGAGAGGAGGAGCTTGCCTAATAATACCTGTAGATTACCAGTGGTGACATAGGGGATTATCATCTTTTCTACACTGGTATTTATATTAACTTTTAACATGATGAGGCATATCAAAAGTTAAGACTGCTCTGGGTCTCAGTCATAAGATTCCCTGTCAATCCCTTCACGTTATGTGATATAGCATTCTGTATGCAACTTGCTGACATTGAGAAACTGATCTACATTTGCTATTTAAGCACACATGGAAGGCATGGGTAGACACAAGTCAAAATGGTGACCATATATGCACACACAGAAGTACAGAATTAGAAAATAATACACCCACAACCTAACATATCTAACACCAGCCCATGCAGGAGGAGCATTGTAGTCTTAGAATGGGAAATTAGGACATTAGTAGGATTAGGATGATGGGGTTGGCTGAGACGATTTGGCTAACAGCTGCGGAAGTCCTATATACAGTTTCACTACATCTCCCAACAGATGCAACCTTCAAAATTACTCCAGGGAATTCCTGTAGTTTCTACAATTTCCAAGAAGAATGCAATAATGGCCTTTTTTAAATAAACTATTTTAAAGTTCTTCTATCATGGCAAGCCTATTAATATCCTATAAATAAATGACCGTTTACTGATTTTTTTTTTTTTTTTAGTGGACACCAAACCTGTCCTCAGACAGAGAATGTCAAAAAACAGCCATCCCCCTAAGTCTTTTTACACTTGAAATATGATGCAGCTATTGCTATGTCATGTGACCCTTATGGTCAATGATTGGCTTTAGTACAGTGGGACTGGGTTGAAAATCCCATACCCAAACTGAGGACAAGAGTGGTGTTGTTTCTGGAGGAAAATGTCCATGTTTTTCTAAGCTTAGAGGACTCCATTAAAGGGAATCTGTCAGTAATAGAGATGAGCGAACCTGGAGCATGCTCGAGTCCATCCGAACCCGAACTTTCGGCATTTGATTAGCAGTGGCTGCTGAACTTGGATAAAGCCATAAGGCTATGTGGAAATCATGGATATAGTCATTGGCTGTATCCATGTTTTCCAGACAACCTTAGAGCTTTATCCAAGTTCAGCAGCCGCCACTAATCAAATGGCGATCGTTCGGGTTCGGATGCACTCAAGCATGCTCGAGGTTCGCTCAACTCTAGTCAGTAACCTACTCGAGGTGCCGACAGTGTACAGTAGGTGGCTGAGCATGTTGCCTTTCATTAGTGCGTTCGTGAAGTAGATTCTATGCAATGTTGGGTCCTGTACCGTCTTGTAATCATGAGTCAAAAAGGAGTAGTAGTCTGGTGTTTTGGCAGGCCTCAGCACTTTTCCCTTGAGCTGGCCGGCCTCCTTTTAGCTCTGGTCATTACTGCTGTGTGTGAATCTTTACAGTTTGCACATATGCCATGTTCTCCCAGGCAATGCTCTTTCCTTAGATACTGTTTGCGCAGGCGCTATAGACCAGACAAGCGGCGCACATGCATTGAGGACATAAAGCCAATGCCCTCAGTTGGGATACTCATTGTGCGTGTGCCGCTCCTCTGTTCTATGGCACCTGCGCAAACAGGGACTTAAAAGTGCTTGGCCTGGCAGAAACTGTAAAGAAGGTGTGTGGCCCTTGTCAGCTGTGGCGCATGCACACACAGCAATAATGACTAGAGCGAGCAGAAGGCCAGCCAGTTGAAAATAGCAAAGAGGGAGGAGAAAGTGGTGAGGTGTGCCAAAGCACGGCACATACACCAAACCACTACACTTCTCTGACTCTTGAATACAGTACAGGACCCAAGATTGTATAGAATGCACTGGTACTGTGCTCGCAAGTGGCCAGCCTCCTAGAGCACACTGTCAGCACCTTTGGTAAGGCCTGGGTGCTGACACATTCCTTTTAAGTCTTAAAGGGGAACTCCAGGTAGAGGTTAAAAAAAATTTAAACATGCAGAAGCATAAAGCATTACTTACCTATCTTTTTACAATTTTGAAACTACCAAAAATCCATTTGTTTTGGGGGGTTTGTTCTGTTTTGTGTTTCTGCACTTCCTGGTTTATCAGTTGTACACAGTACTACAGGTTCCAGGATGCAATGCTTTCCCTCAGCTGTCCCTCACCCTGCCTATTCCCCACCCAAAGCTGTTGCAGAACATCTAGGCTGTGTTCACACATTGCAGTTTCATTGTGTTACTGAATTATTTGCAGTAATTTATGATTTCATTGTGGTCCCACCCACACAGCACGCTGTATTCTCTACCTGTAACACCACACAGTGCTGTATTCTCTACATGTAACACCACACAGCAGGCTGTATTCTCTACCTGTAACACCACACAGCACGCTGTATTCTCTACATGTAACACCACACAGCACGCTGTATTCTCTACATGTACATTGTATTCTCTACCTGTAACACCACACAGCACGCTGTATTCTCTACATGTAACACCACAAAGCACACTGTATTCTCTACCTGGAACACCACACAGCACGCTGTATTCTCTATCTGTAACGCCACACAGCACACTGTATTCTCTACCTGTAACACCACACAGCACGCTGTATTCTCTACCTGTAACACCACACAGCACGCTGTATTCTCTACCTGTAACACCACACAGCACTGTATTCTCTACCTGTAACACCACACAGCACGCTGTATTCTCTACCTGTAACACCACACAGCATGCTGTATTCACTACCTGTAACACCACACAGCACACTGTATTCTCTACCTGTAACACCACACAGCATGCTGTATTCTCTACCTGTAACACTACACAGCACGCTGTATTCTCTACCTGTAACACCACACAGCACACTGTATTCTCTACCTGTAACACCACACAGCATGCTGTATTCTCTAGCTGTAACACCACACAGCACACTGTATTCTCTACCTGTAACACCACACAGCACGCTGTATTCTCTACCTGTAACACCACACAGCACGCTGTATTCTCTACCTGTAACACCACACAGCACACTGTATTCTCTACCTGTAACACCACACAGCATGCTGTATTCTCTAGCTGTAACACCACACAGCACACTGTATTCTCTACCTGTAACACCACACAGCACGCTGTATTCTCTACCTGTAACACCACACAGCACGATCTATTCTCTACCTGTAACACCACACAGCATGCTGTATTCTCTACCTGTAACACCACACAGCATGCTGTATTCTCTACATGTAACACCACACAGCAGGCAGTATTCTCTACCTGTAACACCACACAGCACGCTGTATTCTCTACCTGTAACACCATACAGCACGCTGTATTCTCTACCTGTAACACCACACAGCAGGCTGTATTCTCTATCTGTAACACCACACAGCACGCTGTATTCTCTACCTGTAACACCACACAGCACGCTGTATTCTCTACCTGTAACACCACACACCACGCTGTATTCTCTACATGTAACACCACACAGCACACTGTATTCTCTACATGTAACACCACACAGCACACTGTATTCTCTACATGTAACACCACACAGCACACTGTATTCTCTACCTGTACATTGTATTCTCTACCTGTAACACCACACAGCACCCTGTATTCTCTACATGTAACACCACAAAGCACACTGTATTCTCTACCTGGAACACCACACAGCACACTGTATTCTCTACCTGGAACACCACACAGCACACTGTATTCTCTACCTGGAACACCACACAGCACGCTGTATTCTCTATCTGTAACGCCACACAGCACGCTGTATTCTCTACCTGTAACACCACACAGCACACTGTATTCTCTACCTGTAACACCACACAGCACGCTGTATTCTCTACCTGTAACACCATACAGCACGCTGTATTCTCTACCTGTAACACCACACAGCACTGTATTCTCTACCTGTAACACCACACAGCACGCTCTATTCTCTACCTGTAACACCACACAGCATGCTGTATTCACTACCTGTAACACCACACAGCACACTGTATTCTCTACCTGTAACACCACACAGCATGCTGTATTCTCTACCTGTAACACCACACAGCACGCTGTATTCTCTACCTGTAACACCACGCAGCACGCTGTATTTTCTACCTGTAACACAACACAGCACACTGTATTCTCTACATGTAACACCACACAGCACTGTATTCTCTACCTGTAACACCACACAGCACGCTGTATTCTCTACCTGAACAACACACTGTATTCTCTACCTGTAACACCACACAGCACACTGTATTCTCTACCTGTAACACAACACAGCACACTGTATTCTCTACATGTAACACCACACAGCACGCTGTATTCTTTACCTGGAACACCACACAGCACACTGTATTCTCTACCTGGAACACCACACATCACGCTGTATTCTCTACCTGTAACACCACACAGCACGCTGTATTCTCTACCTGTAACACCACACAGCACGCTGTATTCTCTACATGTAACACCACACAGCACTGTATTCTCTACCTGGAACACCACACAGCATGCTGTATTCTCTACCTGTAACGCCACACAGCATGCTGTATTCTCTACCTGTAACACCACACAGCAAGGTGTATTCTGTACCTGTAACACCACACAGCACACTGTATTCTCTACCTGTAACACCACACAGCACACTGTATTCTCTACCTGTAACACCAGACAGCACACTGTATTCTCTACCTGTAACACCACACAGCACACTGTATTCTCTACCTGTAACACCACACAGCATGCTGTATTCTCTACCTGTAACACCACACAGCACGCTGTATTCTCTACCTGTAACACCACACAACACGCTGTATTCTCTACCTGTAACACCACACAGCACGCTGTATTCTCTACCTGTAACACCACACAGCAAGCTGTATTCTCTACCTGTAACACCACACAGCAAGCTGTATTCTCTACCTGTAACACCACACAGCATGCTGCATTCTCTACTTGTAACACCACACAGCACGCTGTATTCTCTACCTGTAACGCTGATATTGGAATAAAGTAAAGAACTTTTTGAATTATTTTTTCTTTTCACTTTCATGCACATACAGTATTATGATCAAGCATCTGTTATCTTTGAAGTTGAGCCCCACAATAAGGCTCTGATCCTTTCTGCCGTTTAGCATCATTTACTTGTGTTACTGCATCATTTTTGTGAATACGCTGCAGTACTGCAATGACACTCCAACATGTGTGAACACAGCCCTAATTTTACTGCACACTTCTGCACAATTAGAGAAATCAGTGCAACACCTGCTTGGGGCCAGTCAGAGATGGTGAATCACTCAGGGGATTGGGTGATCCAGCCAGGAGACAATGTGGATTTGCACAGATGCCATTTTTGTTTTCACTTCCTGGATTTCTATCAGCTACCAGTGTGGCAGAACCGCACAGATACGGTTATACATTGTATAGACACATATATTTAACTTTTAATGTACTTTTAATAGAAAACAAGTTTTTCTTATCCGGAGTTCCCCTTTAAGTTGCAGCCTCCTTTTTTTATCACACAGAGATTTAGATTTGGGGAATTTGAAGACTTCTGCAGACCTTTCCTGAACTATTTTGTAAGATGCAATATTCTGCTGTAAGAGGCCACTGAAATTAGGTAATATGTTGCTACAAAGCATTGTACTGACTATGCATGTACCTTTAGGTTCAGGCTACTTATTAGGGTACTTTCACTCTGAGCAAAACAGGTGGAAATTCCGAGCGGAACCCGCGTCGTGGACTCCACTCTAAATCCCACCTGCCTGCCTGTGATCTCAATGTGATCTGTTACGCGCCGCTGCTTTCCACTCAAGGAATTGACATGTCACATTGCAACAGTGGGGGAGGTAGGATTTTGAGCTTTGTCCTGTTTGCCAACAGGAGTAGAACCACCTAGGGCTGAAATGGGAAGAAGTGGAAATGCCTCCCTTCTATTCAAAGTTTGAACATCAGAATGCAACAGCGATGCTACTAGATCATCAACAGAATGAAAAATCGTTATCTTCAGACCCTCTTCAAGGGAACGTGTCTTGGAAGATTCTCCAGGAGGAGAGTCGAATGATGGGAGAAATCCAGTAAAGCCTGAAAGCAAGGTGGGCAGATGCCATGCAGACTATGTCAACCATATTGTGACCCCAAGCTAAAACGCCTTTGGAGACATCACCATTTTATCCAGGAAGTGAAGCCTTGATGCAGTAGTAAGTGCAGTGAAAAAAGTATTCTATAAGCATTTCCCATAATAAGTGTATATTGGTGATTTGTAAAACTTTTCGGCGGCAATAGAAAACTTTAATAAAAATTTTCGCCGGACTTCTCCTTTAAGGGGCTTGAGCGGGTTCATTCTTCGGGTGGACGCGGAATCTGCCAAACCATAGAATGAATCCTATGGGGCCAGCGGTGATGCACGCACCCGCCAGTGGAGTTGAGCTGCGAAATCTGTGGCGGGTGATCCGCCGGGACTCTGTAGTGTGGATATACCCTAAGGCTATGTTTACACTACGTAAAACTACGGCCGTAGTTTTGCGGTGTGACATAGCCTTATGTTGAATGGGATCCCGGCTGGAGCGTACACACATCGTACACGCTCCGGCCGGGAGCCCAATGCGGCGCCGGAACAAAACTGACGTCAGTTTTCTGCGGCCGGAATTCAGTGAATTAGTGTCCCTTAGTATCACTACTAGGGGTGACCGATTGTTATATGTGATGGCTCCCAGATCATCAGAACACAAGTTGAGGCAGTGTGTCACTCCACAGAGAAGGCAGGGTTAAAGAGCTCGACACAAGGCCTCCATACTCCAATACGATCATCATCCGATCCCAAACAGAACCTGGGGTCATTACTAAAGACAATGCAGTTCCAGTCAAAATTCTTTTTTTTACATTACTGGAAACAAAGAGGAAAGTGGCAATGCCACCAGATATCTTTCTCCCAAGCATCTGGGCAGAACACAGGGATGTGTAGTGAAGGTTCTTTTTTTATATTAAGGACACGGAAACTGTGGGAGCTGCTCGTGCTTGGCAGCAGATGAAGCAATATTCTTTACTTTTGGGCTCGTCTACAGCCTGTTTACCGTGTGCACATACCCTGATATACCCACTTTTTCCAACACCAGCCAACAGCTTGCACAAAACAGCCTAGATGCTGGGTAGCTCATCTTTTAAGGCTGTATTACACAGCACAATAGATAGGGGGAAGCAAACTGACAGCTCATTGCTCGCTTCATGTGCTTTTCCACGCACGGCAGCAAGCAGCAGGAGGGGCTGCAGGGAGCATCAGGAGGGTCTCCCCGGTGAAGTCAGCGGCAGTCTGCTGGCAGAAACAGTACAATTAAAGGATTTTTTACTTTTTGCTGTCAGTTTGCTTCCCCCTATTTATTGTGCTGTGTGATACAGCCTTAAAAGATGAACTGCCCAGCATCTAGGCTGTTTTGTGCAAGCTGTTGGCTGGTGTTGGGAAAAGTGGGTATATCAGGGTATGTGCACACGGTAAACAGGCTGTAGACGAGCCCAAAAGTAAAGAATATTGCTTCATCTGCTGCCAAGCACGAGCAGCTCCCACAGTTTCTGTGTCCTTCATATATAAACAGAGCCTTTATTACACATCCCTGTTTCTGCCCAGATGCTTGGGAGAAAGATATCTGGTGCATTGCCACTTTCCTCTTTGTTTCCAGTAATGTAAAAAAAGAATTTTTTTACTGGAACTGCAGTACAATTTAAGGATTTTTTACTTAATTGGTGTTAGAAAGTTATAAAGATTTGTAAATGACCTTTGTTTAAAAAAACTCAAGTCCTATATGTCCCGCAGAAAGTGGTGTATTCCTTTCAGTCTGACACAGTGCTCTCTGCTGGCACCTCTGTCCGAGACAGGAACTGTTAGAGCAGGAAAGGTTTTCTATGGGGATTTGCTACTGATCTGGACAGTTCCTGTCTCGAACAGGTGGCAGCAGAGAACACTGTGTCAGACTGGAAAGAATACACCACGTCCTGCAGGGCATACAGCAGCTGATAGGTATCCAGACTTGAGTCTGTTTGTTTTTTCAAATAGAAGTAAATTACAAATCTGTATAACTTTCTCACATTAAATGATTTGAAAACCTACTATCCAACCTACTATCCTAAACGGTTGATCCAGAAAATGGCAAACACCCTAATGAGGTAAATGTGAGTTGCTTTATATTAGGATCCACGGATCAACATCCTATCTCTGGGATTCTAGTAACCATTGTTTAGTGAATCAAAGTCATACAGTAAAGAATCCTGCTTACTACTTGTACAGTAAAGAATCCCTGAGCACATTGATGGTAAACCTTCTTTTTTCAACCTCATCTACTATGTAACTGTGATAAAGACGACAAATCCAAAATAATTATTTGCATGACTTACACATTTATTAAAGCAGTAAGTATTTTAGAGCCTGGTAGCCCTGGATCTTGAATCCTTTCCCGGTTAGGAACCACCTACAGCACAATCTCTTGGACAATGCTCTGAAACTAAAAGAATTCAAAAGAAAATAAAATAGCGTTGATCTGTACAAACCTGTATCCCAAGTATTACATATCATAGTTACAAGACAAAGGACACAAAGCCTGAGGTGGCTACCAAAGTAACAGGGCCGAGAAGAGCATACGAGACAACAATGGTCGATAACCCACTGAACACCCAGAAAAAAAGACTTTGAAGAGAGAAATTTTTTTAAAACTTTTTGTTCAAACATTTATTGTTCATACTTTTAATAATTTATTTTCCATGAATTATAAGGTTTCTAAAGAATTATTTGGCCCAGAACACATTAAGTTTCATTGGTTACAGTACCATCTAATGTAGCAGGACTAACACAATGAGGCACTCAGGGGTGCAGTTATATTACACAGTTCTTATCATCTTATAACATATACTTCATTCTCATATACCGAGAGCTGACAGATTATTCAATGGTGCTTACTGGTAGACACTTTACATTGTATATTGTGATTTACCGTATACACAGCGATCTCTCATGCACTGTACAGTGATAAAAATTAAATGAGCATGTGAAGGTCATATATTAGATTACATACAGTTCTAGACTACTCCCGCTCTCCGTCATTGTCATATACAGTAGGGGATATAGTGGCAGCTTACAGTACTTCTAAATAAGAAATGTGCCACATAAAATATTAGACAGCAGTCTTATCATAAATGGCGGTCTGTGCCTGGCTGATAGGAACTCTGGGAATTTGGTGTTACATTAGCCGCAATGAGGTAATGTATCAAAAAATTGGAGATACACTTTAATATTAGTACAGTAGTAAGTTCTTAATAACACTGGCTGATGAGAGGCATTATACCTGGACTTTGTGCTTCACTGCTGAACTCACAATGAACCTGGTACTCTACAGTGCGCTTTGGGAAATTTTGCTTTGCCATAAGGTCTCACAAGGGGGATGTTGCTATGAAGACTCCTTTGTGTACATCATTGGAAAGGGTTATCCACGCTTGAAAAAAACATGTCTGCTTTCTTCCAAAAAATAGAACCACTCTTTTCCTCAGTTTCGGTGTGGGTTTTTCTGCTAAGTTTCATAAAGTTTCATAAGTTGAATTGTAATACCACACACAGGATGGGTGGAGCTGTTTTTGCTAGAAAGCAGCAGTTTTTCCCCCCTGGATAACCCCTTAAACTAGGATCCAGCATTGAAAGTGTAGTCAGTAAAAATATGACAGGTTATATAGGGATATTTTTATATTCTATAATTTTCTGCATGTGACTAATATGTGATGTAATATTTTAAAGACATTGAGGGAGATTTATCAAACATGGTGTAAAGTGAAACCGGCTCAGTTGCCCCTAGCAACCAATCAGATTCCACTTTTCATTCCTCACAGACTCTGAAAAATGAAAAGTGGAATCTGATTGGTTGCTAGGGGCAACTGAGCCAGTTTCACCCCATTTAGTAGAAGCTACAATACCAGGCACAGCTGATGGACACACATTAAACACTTAAAGCGAATGTACCTACAGTATATCTACTTTAAGTTTTGCACATGGATAGAACGGCGCCGGCACGGGGAAGCTGGTGCTGTGGTCCTTTTTTTTGAACCGCGGCCTGGTCCCGCGAGCGCCACCAATCTTTTCCCGGGCACCGGCCGGGGGTGAAGCACTGGAGGCGAGCCGGCCCATGCCCAGTGTGAGGAAACCCCCACACCGCTATGATCTGGCTCCATTGATTCTAATGTGGTGGAAACCAATGGTTCCGCTATTGATTAGCTTAGTCTGCACAAACTGCAGAAAGTTTGGTAGTTGCCCCAGGAGACCTCAGACCTCAGCTAGTCATCCTTGACTTTTCCAGAGAATTTTGAAAGCAGTACAAATGTATTCAGACTAAATTAATCGTTGGCCAATCTGTAAATTTCACTCATCTCTATTGGAATATGGAGTCTTTTAGGTGTACAGGATCTTCTTGGGTATAAAGTAGTTCCTCCAGGATAGATTTATTCCCAAACCATTATGGGTATTTTTCCACTTCTTGTCTCCTCTTGGATCTTTTCAGATTGGATTTTTTTTTTTTAAAGATGAGAACACAGATTTCTGAGATCATGGGGAGAACTGATCCTTGGATATATTATGGAAATATTTTTTTGTTTTTAGATAATTAATGGCAATTCTTATTACACGTGACAATAGTGTTCTCAGTACCCAGCTTATCAAAGGGAACCAATAATGCCCCTGAGGTATAAGTCATTGTATACCTCTCACCACCCGGTGGGGCTAACAACCTAAGCATATACATCTGTAATTCATCTTAAATGTAAAAATGGATATACTGTCTACGGACATACACTACAACAGAGAAGAATATAATAAATGTGATGTTACCAAAAAGTGACCTTTTTTCCAGGAAAAAGCAGCAGGTTATAAGGTGAAGCGTTAAGAGATACAGAATGAAACATCAATACTTTCTGCACATTTAGCTGCACTTGTATTTCAACATCTATTTCATTAAAATTACATTGCCAAGTATAACATGATACAGTGCATAAAGAAAACATATTTGTACTATAGTCAGTAAAATACATACATATTTAAATAAATAAGGTGAATATAGTTGCCCATATGGAAGGTGAAGAGCCAGAGATCTCATTGGAAATTTTTAGACAACTGTTACATGTAAATTGAATTTTCATCTGGATTGGTGTCCAAGTCACGGAGCCTGACCTAAAAGCACAACTAACACTGTAAGTAGACTTTAGCTGTCGTCCTCTTTGCCTTGTTAAGTTTTCCTAGCCAAAATAATTATTAATCTTTATTAGAGAGATTTACACTAGTGTTCGTCAGTACTGTGAGTGGCCTGCCCCTGACTTTTATACCCAGTCCAAAGCACAGACTATGGAAGGAACACTGTGTGATGTGTGGAATAGACAGGTATGCACTTTCCCCTGTAGTCTTAGCATGCATCTGAGAAGCTGAACAGAATGATGTATCACTTACATTGCAGGTGATTTGAAGTTATCCTCCTAAATAACAAGAACGATAACTAGTCCTCTCCATTATGTGTGTTGGCTCAGTAGTTCTATATATTCATGAGCACCAGCACACTCCGCCCACCATCCACTTATTGGCAGTTGTCTATCTATATTGTGCATAGGCAGACAGCTGTCAGTCAGCAGCTGAAGGGTGAAGGAGTGGTGCAGCACAAAGCCCATTCTCCTGCATATCAGGAGAACGGCTGTACAGAATAATGAAAGTAATACATTGTTCTGTATTTCTGTCACTAGTTTATGCATTTAATGCAGTATAATGACAGATTTCCTTTAAGAAAAAAAAAACTTTGAATCATGTTCTAAAAATGTAAGGTGCTTGTTTTTAGTTGTTGGTCTATTAATGGTCTACCATTTAAGGCTATGTTCACACTCTGTATCAGATCGGCCGGAATCCTATTGAAGTAGAGGCAGTGTTCACAGGCGCATAAAGTACAGCCGTTGTTGCCGATGGTCTATATTAATAGGAACATTTTCTAGTCTGTGAACCTGGGAGCTAACACCTCTATTATTATTCCGTACTCAGATAACACAGTATTTAACATTGAAAATGGTGATGGTCACAGCTAACTGCCTGCCTCTTCCTGCACAATAACCTATATATAGGTCACAGAGCATTCCTAGAATACTCTTCCATAGGAGCCAATAAGTGCTCAGGCAAGATGAGTGCCCCATAATCACATGCAGGGAACCAGAATAAAAATCAATGAATAATTATATTTAATTATAACAAAATAATTATTATATACTATCAGTAATCTGGCCAAAGTTTTGTTCAGATACTTTTGTCACTGGAAGAACTTTAAAGGCAAATGTAATGTAAGCTGTGTAAGAATGTTTGTCATAGCAAATCCCAAATATTTTTTGTAAACCATTCTGTTATATGGTCATAACATCCACCATACTGTACCCGTCACGGTGTAATAAATTACATTTAAACACATGTAAACTGTGACATGTATGAAACACTTCCCACATACTTTTTTACATACAAAGTTCTATTATACAACAGGAGACCATAATAGCATCTGCCAGTTAGAGAAACATTTGAAGCATAAGCAGTCATTGAAATTTATTTACTGTAGTTTTTAGAATTTTTTTCCATTTAAGGCATATTAACAAGCACAAATGTAATCGCCACAACTGTAAATGACATTTTCCTGGTTCAAGTCATAAGCCACAGTAAATATAAAAGCTGGAAATTGACATAGTATGCAGCTAGGTGACTACTCTTAAAATGAATTTAGTGACTGTTAAGTATTGTACTGTGCTGTGTTACATGAAGTGTCCTAATATACATGGAAAATAAAAAGTGAATATACACAGCTGGGTTATAGTTTTATCACAAGATATACTGTATATATACATCCTTACACTACTCTGCAATACATATAGCCATGTGCAACAGCACCAAATGAGTACTTGAGTATTAAGGGTAACATAACAACTCCTTGAGACCCCCTGGCTAAGGTGGTGTACACTTTAGTTTGTCTTTGACTGAGCTGGCTCCACCAGTTACTGTACATAATTCAGATTTGGGTACCCATAGCTGCCAGGCAGTCCAATAATGCCCAGTTGCCCAACCACTCAACCGACTCCCAGTACCCTGTACTTACTAGGGATGTGCTAACATTCTATATCACTATTGTTTTCTGCCACAAGATTTAAATAAAACATTGTTTCACACTGAAGATTCAGATACAATGCCCTATTGAAAGAGAATGGGGCCCACACTAATGCCTATTTGGGACTACAATTCCCATAATGCAAGGGCAGCCAAAGCTAGCTGTCCATGCATGATGGGAATTGTAGTTTTGTGACAGCAGGAGGGCCGAAGATTCATCATCCCTGCTTTATAGTATGGCGTTAAAATAAACTATTTTTATGGTGGCGGGTTTTCTCTGTACCCACAATCTGTCCCCCCTCCCTTATATAGCTTAAGAGAGCTTAAATAGCTCCCTTAAATCCAAGATCTGTCCTGGGGTTTGTTCGGCAGGTGATTCAGTTATTGTCCTAAAAAACAACTTGGAAACTTGCAGCCCTGTGTCTAATTGGCGTGGCCTAGAGTGTCTGTGATCTAGGCCTGCACTGACCCTCCGTCCCTCCTCCCCACCCTCTTCATCATTAGGAATGCCCCAGGAAGGATTTCTCCTGTTCATCACTTGTCTAAACACTGTACATGTGCTGGATCGTTAAGGCTCATTTGCACAGTGATGAAAAGGAAAAATCTCTGCCGGGGCATTCCTAATGATGAGGAGGGCTGAGAAGTGTCGCAGGCCTAGGGCACAGACACTCTAGGCTACGCCAGTTTGACACAGGGCTGCAAGTTTAAAAGTTGTTTTTTAAGACAATAACTGAATCATCTGGATTAAAAGCAGCTATCCAAAGGTACAAGTGGTTTGGGGGGGTATTGTGGGTATCATACATCAAAAACAAACAGTCTTCTTGAGTAGGAGGTCATTGCGGTCAGTTCTTATTGTGATGCTGCTGTCACTGCATTGAATAAGGAAGCTGACAAATAGTAAGGGTATATGTTAAATGGATCATTTATCACATTAATTTATTTTGCCGACAAACTTGTGTAGAAATATGACGTGTGACATCTTTGTGATTCCTCGCTGATCTGATCGGAACACAAATCTGATTGCGAATATTATACTATAACCATTACAACATACACAATTCTGTATCCTACAAGGCAGACTCCCACCAATCATTGACATGACAATAACAGAGTATACAAGACAGCCATTGTTAAGTTTGAAAGCAACAAGTTTCTCACCCAAGCAGCAAAG
This sequence comes from Dendropsophus ebraccatus, assembly GCF_027789765.1. Taxonomy (NCBI): domain Eukaryota; kingdom Metazoa; phylum Chordata; class Amphibia; order Anura; family Hylidae; genus Dendropsophus; species Dendropsophus ebraccatus. The sequence continues at coordinate 104,471,423 of NC_091459.1, read as the reverse complement.
CAATAGTGCATGGAATAATTCATTTTAACACTAGGTACAATTTACGATGATTCTTCGCGGTTCCAGAAGGCTGCACTTCACGTGAATGTGGACAAGGGTTTTATAAACGTCATGACATTGTTACTTGTATTTCAATGAAAAAGCTATGAATCAAAAAATGACAATGTAACAACATGAGTGGAAAGGTGAATGTACTATGAGGCACACGGTGCAGCTCCTATGGGGCCCATGTAATCCCTTAAAGGGTGGTGAGAATCTGTGCAGAAACCCCTCTCCATAAGTCCTACAATGTTATTAAATAAATGTGCGGGGGATCAACCTAAGGATTATGGAAAGTAGATGGAAACAAATAAGCACCATTAGTCTTCCTATTCTGTGTGTCATACAGATGAAAAAGAAAGTGATTTTTCTCTTTGCTATGGCGCCTACTCGCTGTTGAACCCACTTCACATAGTGTATACTTTTCTCTCTCTATGGAGAATATGGAGTCACTTTCATGTGCAGCCACTCTTGTCGGGACATAAACTATAGCAAGATCTCATGCTTCTTGGACTGTATCCTCTGTAGGTTTGCTGGCCTAAGATATACACTTGTCCATGTAAGAGATGATCGGACTTTGTCGTCTCTAGGGCTGGTTGACCCTCAGAATATATCAAGTCCTCTCTGCTAGTACATGGAATCCCAAGTATCAAATTTAACAAAGTTCACATCAAGCCAAGAGTGGCCCACAATAATGAACCTATTAACCATGCCGTATGTTATTTTTTATGTTCTCTCTATCGCCTTCATATCATTGTTTCTTATGTATCTTGGGTTCTTCTTGTTTGCCATTCACTGTGTAGGAAAGTGTACGAGCAGGCAACGGGGTAAGGAAGCAGTGTGCTATACACTGCCCTTATATTTCAAAGCACAGGTGGTAGTGGGCTATAAGACACTGGTTCTTATGAGATTTATACTTAAAGTGCATAAGAATGGAGAAACCGTTGTAAATAACTTTACCCTTCTTTGGCTTAAAGTGCATGGCCTGTCTTTGGATTGCCTAAAGATATATTGATCTTTGATTAAAATGTGAAAATCCATAGACTGTAATGATGGAGGCATTAATAACTGGAAATACAATTCTCTAATCTATATGAGGTCTTAGCTTTAGGCGGTGGTAATCCATTCTGAGAACATTATGACACATCCATGCATGAATATCACCAGTGTGGTAATACACAATAAAATCCAAGAAATGGTCCGCAATGTTTTTGCAGAAAAGGATTATATATTTTATAATATGCCTTTTAATTCATACTAAGCATAAATGTTCTGACTAGCACATACAGCAATGACATAAGTATGCCCTAGTATTATATAGTTTTGTATTATATTAGCCAGTGGGGTTTTAGTATCATGGAGCCAGCCGGGGGGCGTAACTAGGGATGGCTGGGACCGAAAGCAAACTTTTGACTTTTGGTGCCCCATAACCCGCTCCTCCCAAAGGCTGACCACAAACTCATCAAGTGTGGTCGTAACCTTTAACATATTACTGTAAGTGCTCGCTGCCTGATCGGCCATCAGATTCTGCAAATGATAACGGCTCAGGGGACCCAGTGTATTGCAGGACTGGGCCCCCTGATGCGGGGGGCCCCATAGCAGTCGGCTATGCCTGCTATGGTGGTAGTAATGCCCCTGGAGCCAGGAATTCTAAATGTTCTAGTTCTTGTGCCTCTTATGTTTTACATGATCAATTTGTTAAGTTAAACCTGCTTGCTACCCCATACTGTATATCCATATAGGAAACTGATATGCTGCAACATTCTGTGCCTCAAGAAGTGTAGGAGTGTAAGGATTGTAAGGTCTTATGTTGAGTATGATATTACAAAGATGGAAGTATATACAAGTGTCTTTCACCTACCCTCATGGTACGCTAGATTATGCAGGGTAAATGTTATAACATTATCAATAAACCTCCCTAAATCCTCATTGTGATGCCTTCACTTCAGAGAATCCAGAAGCCTCGTACTAGTAAGTATTAAGACTAGACCAAACTAGACCCACCTTCTCTTTGTGTAGGTGATGATGGGTGCTGCTTAGGCATGTGCCAACCTATATCATTTGGTTACCATTGTATGACGGTGGGCTTCAGCTTGCTCTTGGTCTTACCTTACACTTTCTCTGGCGACTAGCTTAACACTTGTTAAGAGTTAACAAATTATGTCTAATAAAACCAGAAAGACATTACATAAGCCAAGTAAGACCTTCCTCAATATAGACATCAAACCACCCTGCCCCCCGCCTATGGTATAGTTAGGAAAGACAGGGAAAATAGCCAGTTAAGAGTGCAGCACATCAAGATTCCCTACACTGGCAGAGGGCACCTTGAGACTCTCCAGATGTTGGTAAGGCATAACCATCAGCTATCTATCAGCAACATCTAGACTGCCTGAAGATACCTCCCTGGGCAGTGAGAAGAGTGCAGATCATCAGTGGGAGCAGAAGTGAGCGTGAGCATGGGGTACAGAGGATAGGGGTTGTTGTAATGTGCAGGTATGGGGAGAATTAATTCATGGATTAACAAGTTGATAAAAATAGAGAGGAGTGCAGGGATCCCATTAAATTCTCATTTGGGCTGTTCTGCGTCGAGACAGTTTGGACCTAAGAGAGGAGCAGAGAAACAAAGAAAAAGAAAGAAAGAAAGTAACTTAGAGATGAGTTGTTTTCTCCTGTACAACCTACACTGAGTACATATGACCAATCCTACGTCTGATTCTAGTCTATTCTTCTATTAGTCCTATATGTAACCATAGGGAACTAAGACAGGTTACCTATAACCTACAACATATACAACCTACAGCAAGCTATAACATATAACCTACACCTATAGATTATAGCTTCTATATCTGCATATAGATCATAGCAACAAATGACACCTTGTAGTACAAGAATATATATAAATAATATAGTATAATAGTAACTCATGGAACCTTTTGTACACTACAGCAATTGATCATAGATTAAATAAATATAGATTTTTAAATAAATATGTAAGTATGTCTTCGATTGAGCACATTGCATCCAGCCTGCATTTCCTTCATAAAGAATCTCTGCAAAAATGTTCAGAAATGATCACTTCTACCCGTGTAAGGTAGAGGACCATTCTTTCCCTGTAATCCATCCCACAGCCTCACCGAATGGAGCCAGCCAGGAGAGGGTTGAAGGCGTAGAGCCAGTCATGCATGTCCTTATCATTGCTGGCCTGCAGCAGAATGCCACGATGTTGTGTGCACACAGCAAAAGTATTGGGGGTCTGCAGGGGTAAAAACATAGATTGGACATGAGCAATAAATGAGAAGCAGAATTAGGGATTTTTTTTACGTTATTTACAGAGTGTCCATTATACAGTGATACATTTTAGTAAGATATGCATGCTCTGGCAGCAGCCTATCTCTTTCAGGATAAAAGACATCTCTCACATCCTTTCCATACACAGGAACATTAAGCATAGTCACATGTTCCTGTGTTTCTATAGAGCTACAACCAGACTGTTTTGGTGGCAGCTTATCTCTCAAAGAACAAAGGGGACAGCTTGTTACAAGACCTTTCCTCCACCGATAATATGGGTCAATACAGTATGCCCCTACCTTCAGCATGGCCTGTTGATCCTCGCTGTACTCCACTTGGGCCTGTGAGAGGTTGAGAATGGCTCTCTCCACCGGATCACGGTCACTGTTATAGATGTAGACATATGGACGTCTAACCACCACATACCTTTTTACCCAGCCCCCTGTATGGGGTTCAAGGAAGTGCAGGTACCCCTTCTTAGAGACAATAGGGCTGTAATAAGAATTCAAGAAGAGAATGTTTCTGTTATTTCTAAATCATATGGCAGATATTATAGTTACTGTAAGGGGGCATTCATGCATTCTGTGCACAGTCTGAGTCAGTACGGCAGCACAAACATTTTAACAGTTTCTGAGCTCCCAGAATCATAAGGAACAATGATGTTTCAGATGTTAAATATGCTGTAGGCCATATGGAGGGGTTAAAAATATGTTAAAAGAGGCTATGTTCCCACAGCTTATCTTTTCGTAAAAGTACGGCCGTTGTTGTAATCGACAACAACGGCCGTACTTTGTATGAAAGGACACGCTGCCTTATCTTCTATGGGATCCCGGCCGGAGCAAATACACATAGTATACGCGCTCCAGCCGGGATTTCTTGCGTCGCCGTAGAAAACTGACATGTCAGTTTTCTGCGGCTGCTATTCAGTGAATAGCAGCCGCAGAAAGCCTGTCAGTGCACACTATGGAGCGAGCGGCTGCAGCCACACGCTTCATAGTGTGCTGTGGGAAGTTCTGATGCGTGCGTGCTCAGATGTGCCAGCATCAGAACTCTGCGTCGTGAAAGATCATCCGGCCGGTGTTGCAGTACCGGCCAGGATGATCTTTTCGTAGACCAGCCGTTCTGTGACACGGCCGGGTCACGGAACAGCCGGTCTAATACTACGTGGGAACATAGCCTAACCGTGTAAAGCTCTAATAGCTATTGTTTTAATATGTATTTGTATCCATTTTGTAATATGTATATATATGTATCTGTACCTGCAAAGTCCCCATAAACACCACTGTGTACTTCTACAATGGTTATTATTATAATATGTATCTCTATTCATACACAAAGGTAATGATGTATCGATGTTCTCCATACAGTTCTGTAACTATATTTCTTGAACTGTACAGGGCTCAATAATATACTTTTAGGATTATTCAATTATACATAGTCCCCTTGGTTGTTTAATGCTTTACCAAGAACCCCTGGGGTTCTAAAGTTACCCATAGCGCTCCCCTTGATCCACATCTTCTCCCTGTCCTGAATGGACATACTGTGTCTTTCTTTAACTTTTATTGCTATTTGCAGGTAGTTTCAATTATATATATATATTTACATTACTACCATATCCATGCTACCTCCGGTCTAAACTAATACATACCTGACCCGTATTTCTTGTATATCAGGGTTAAACAACCTAAGAGGGGTCTTGAGTCCACCACTGGGAGACTTCTGCAGCTCTCCTGAGGGGCTAGGAAGATCCCTCTCTGGGCTAAATGCACGGGAGAAAGGCTGGGGGCTGAAAAGTTTAGAAAAGTGTAGTTAAATTAGGACACCAATATGCAACTTGTATAATAAAATGTTCTACATTACATTAATTCTACATTAGAACACCTTGTTAGAACGACTCTAAATCTACATATACATCAGAAATAAACCATTTCATATTCTGCATAGTAATGCCTGTAATTCTTACTATTACATTTCTTTGTGCAGTTTTTATGCATTTGTTGCAAATAGCTTTCCAGTGTGGAGATACATACTGTCCAATACTACCAGTCCATTGCCACAAAGTTGTAGCTAACTTTCTGCTAAACAGGAGTAGTGGTAGTGGCAGAAAAAAGGGTCCTCTTTCACAGACTGATATGAGGCTGTGCGAAATCAGCACTTATTTGCAGTGCCCTCAGGCAAAATTAATGGCCGGGCCACAAGAACAATAACTGTGTCATTCCTGTGGCCATTTAAATATTTCCAATAAATATATTGCTATCGGCCGCACATCCCCCATTTACAACCTAAATCTCTAATATACTGTTGTCCTGCATTTGACACTTCAGAGATCCTGTCCATTTCCTTCAACCTATTGATGACATAAGGCTATTGCAATGCAGTCATATGCCCCCCTCACCCCCCAGCTGCTGCCTCATTGCTTTTTACGATCTTCTCGGTGGTCCGTACTGACCTGTTCTCTGGGCTGCAGTATCGTCCTTCTACCAGGGAGGGACAGGTACTAGAGGGTGTAAGAGTTGAGACCCCCAGGCCATGAAGAGAGGGGTCACGTAGGAGAGTCACTGACATTTCAGACAGCTGAAAATACACATTATCACAAGTTATTCCTTATCCATTATGTAAATAGCATTACTTACCAAACAGTACTGTACAAAAGTCCATTGAATATGTGCATGATATTTCATACCCAAGCAGCAGAATTTTTCTACACCAATATCAGCATGATTTAAAGGGGTTGTTTGGTGAGCAGAAGGCTTTAGCCGCCTTCTGCTTGCTGGTGCTGAAACTTTTTCTCCCCCCCCCCTCCTTTTCGATATTGGGGGTGGGGCTAAGTCGCTAAACATGCCCGCACATGGAGTCCAATAGCTGCACAGTGTCAATGTAGGAGGCACTATGCAGCTATTGGACATCAAGTGCCATTGTAGTTTCACCCACATGCAATGACCTCGACTTAGCCCCCTCCACCACATCTCATAAGGCTTACTTCCAAGACGTGGAATTTCAGAAAGTGAGTGCCAACGAGCAGAAGGCTTTAGCTGCCTTCTGCTCACCAGACAACCCCTTAAATGTAGATTTCAGGTTGGATTTGCTGTAGAATTTGAACTTACCATAGAGTTTTTTTAAGCCTGTATTAAGATAGACACATCGACATTTTCTCACCTTGCTTTCACTGGCGCTCACACACACATGACTATAGGTGTATTCTCTGTTGAAGGTATGGGTGAGAAGACGAAGACACTGCAAAAAACATTATGAGATTAGAGATAAAAACCTGTTTTTTTTTCTGGATCTATATAACATCCTTCTAAAGCATGTGAATAAGAATTTTGCACTTGGGACAACTGTTACAAGTTATAAAATTTTTTTAGTGTTTAAAGCTAGCCAGTCACATAAGAAAGCAGCTGGACAGACATTTGTTTAACCAACAGCTATCTCTCCCAATTCCTCAAGTACAAATAGCCCAATGTGCATGTGCTTTCAAGGGAGAAAAACAATGTAAAACTTTTTGGGCAGCAGCATATTTTCTCAAGGTCAAAATCATCAGACAACATGCCTGACTCCTCTCTTCCCCAAAACTTCCATATCGATTAGATGGTTGACTGGTCCCGCTAGAATTGGCAGGTTTTGCTGACATATCTAATGTGCATGGCCAGCTTAATAGAAAAAAAGAGCCTTCAGTAGAAAATGGGAGTCGAATCTCTTAGTATATAGGATATCCATTTCATTATACTGTTCTTATAAAGGGACACCCAACTACCTTGGCAGCCAGCTCTTTTTGCCTTTCACTAGCCATCTCCAAAGGATTTTCCTCCACATTGGGGGAGCCTTCCTCTTGGGGCTGTGCCAGCTGACACGTGGGGCTGAGGGGAAGCATCTCATCGGTAGGAGAAGGCGTAAGTGTGTCTGTCGCTCCCCTGAGCGTGGCTTCCAGTTTCTCACGTAACAATAAGTAATGTCGGGTCCTCTCAACCTAAAAAGTACAACAAAGATAGATAATAAACCACTTAACTATTATTATTATTATTATTATTATTATTATTATTATCAATAATAAACCTCTGGAAGATTCCATGTTTTCTATATTTCATAATTTGGCAATATATTATATTATCACAATTTTGTCACTCTGTAAGGTAGTGGTGGTTGCCATGTCCATGTACTTTGGCAATATACTGAATTGATGGTGAGTATACTGACTTTACAGCGTGTATGAGGTTATTGTGTGTCATCAAAGTATTACAATTGAAAACTGGTACACAATGTCATGTGACTGCCATTCCCCTGGAAGACAATGGGGAATGACACTGTATATTCAGCTCAATATAAATACAATGTGATCTATGTTTGGAAACCATTATAGGTGACAGGATCTAGTAGATACCTCCTGAAGTAGGCTGAGCTTCTCCAGTTCCCACTGATGATCAAGAATTAAGCTGTCACTTCGTGGCCTCCATCCTGCAAGGTTCTCTTCACCCCGCACATATGCTACGGAAGTATCTAGCACACGTCTGCGTCTTCTCTGCATCCCTGGGTAAATGTGACAAGGAAGGATGGTAAGAAAAACAAAATAGCATAAGCGTCAATTTGGGAGCATTTGTAAAATTTGCATTTGATTTTATTTTTAAAATTTTATATCCAACCATGACTTCTAATGTTGGCTTAGAAGTTACATGATGCTCACAGGCATTTTTTTTTAAAGAGCCATTTAATTCTTAAAATCAGTGGTGGTCTAAGATCTCAGACTTCGCCAATAAATACGGCAAGTACATTTTGACTGTATTTTCAGATAATAGAAAAATGCACATTATATCACAATATATTAAAATGCCACTCACCTGGACTGCTGGCTTCTGCAACCCGGCAAAGACTTAGCTCATATACTCCAGTGACACGGTTACTGTAAAAGTAAGAATGAAGATCATGGTGTGACGCTATAGTAGACACATCAAACGGATGCCACCATGTGGGGCATTATGCTTTCAAAGGGATTTTCCAGAGACTAAAAAAACTTTGTATATTCCTGGGGGTGGGCTGGAAAAAACAAACACAGTACTCACCTACCTCGGTGCCCAGGAGCTGTGATGTCACCTGTTCCTCGAACCTCCAGCTATTTGTCACTTCTGTGACAAGCTTTTTATTGTAGTGACAGCCTCCTCAACCAATCAATGAGCGAGGGGGGGGGGGCGCGTTCCAATCAGTGATTGGCTGAGCAGGCCGTTACTGCCTTGAAGTGGCTGAAGCTACAGGAGACAGCATGACATCACAGCGGGAACCCCAGCGGGACAGGTTAGTATTTGTTTTTGTTGGGTTTTTTTCAGTCCATCCCCAGTAATTTATAAAGTTTTGTGGTCTCCAGAAAAACCTTTCTGATGTAATTTTTTTTTACATTATTAGAAATTTCTTGAAAATTTTCCAGGTACAATTTGATTGTATTAAATACTGAATTGGTGTTACCACACATAAAAGAGTTCGTACAACTATACAGTATATATGGGTAAAAATTAACATTATGCTTTATGCCTCTACACCATAGAGCAGAGGTGAAGAATCTTTGGCCCTCCAAGTGTTGCAAAACTACAATTTCCATCATGCCTGGACAGCCAAAGCTAAAGCTTTGGCTGTACAATCATAATGGAAATTGTAGTTTTGCAAAAGCTGGAGGGACAAAGGTTCCCCATTCCTGCCCTCGTAGTATTTTCATCTTTCAGAGGAACCATATAAAATATTAAGTACATATGACACTGTAATGAGTACTGTTACAGCAACACTTTCTTACATTAGTTATGACATGCACTTCCAGACCCCTGTATTGAGCTCGACCCATTGATAACATAAGTATGCAACAACAGTCATCTGTTTTTCTATTAACTCACCTCTCAGAAGCATGGAGACTGCCTGTACCAAATAGGTTTCTAATGGAACGACATGCAGGCAGTTTGGCATCCCGAGAATAAAAGACCATGCAGAAGTCTTTGGTGATGATAGCAGGCTGTGTACAGTTCTCCATCTGTAAGGACCAGATTTTATTCATTTTGCCTTATTTGAATTAAATTCCTTTATCCAAAATATAGTTGAACATGTGAAAAAACAAATTGGGGCCCATATTGTGCCATTAAAAGGAACCTGTCACTCAGGAGACTGGGGCAAAACTCAGCCTTCCCCTTAATAAAACTGTTGTTACTTACCCTCTGCTCCCAGCGACACATCCTGAACGTCACCAAGAGGAGAGGGTAAGTAACAAAAGCTTTATCGAGGGGTAGGGTGGATTCTGTCCCAGTTTCCTGTGTGACAGATTCCCTTTAAATTTATAAATAAAAGCTATGGTTACCTTTGAAATGTGTTTTTTCCAAAAACTAAAAAATCTTAAGGGATGTTTATTAAAATTGTGATTACTTTTGCTTCTACAGCCTCCTCAACTTGCACTATGAGCTTTTTTTCCCCTATACTTGTACACAGCCTATGTGATTTTTTTCCAGAAGGCTGACTTCTGTTTGCTCTCCTCTCTTTCTCCAGCCTGTGTGAGCTGTCCCCCAAAGTTTCTCCCCTCTGTCCACTCTTTGAGCTGGTTCCGACTGTTATCTCTTACACACAGAGAAGAAGGTTATTCTGATGGGCTTATGTTTCTCTGAGTAACAGCTAAATGACAGGACATTTTATTAAGGACTATTTGGAAAGTTTTTCTCTTTTCTTTTCATTTTGCATTCAGGAAACAAATCAACAATAAAAAAAATCAGTGCAAAGGTATCCATAGCTTCTATCTGCTATCTTAATATTTATTTTTGGAAATTATAGTTATTAACTAAATTTGTGTGTTATACAGTTAAACATTGGCTTTGAGCTTCTTTTGGTCAAGCATAACATAGTCACATCTCATTGTTTGAATTACATTCACAAGAACAGTGCAGTTTTTTAAAGCAAACTCTAATCATGGTCACCTAAGAGCGAAAGGGAGTTGGTGGTACTCTTCCACCTAGTATGCAGTAACACCTCCAGTATGAGTGAGACCCCACCACACACCGCAGCTCAATCCACCATGTGGATGTATCCAAGATAAGTAGAGGGATAATCCGGCACTTCTGATTAAAGTTCCACATAAAAACAGCAAATTCCAACCACTGAAACGTTTCGATCACAGAGGGATCTTAGTCGTAGCATGTTAGGACTAAGATCCCCCTGTGATGGATAAGCGTGTCATTTGTTTATAGACTATACAATTGTTTAGCATTCTATTTAATAGACACAGTAGTAGAGTGTTGGCCACCAGTAGATACAAGATACCTTTTTTCATTGGCTTACTGCACTAGGAAATGCAAGCTTTCGAGATGACAACTTCACAGTTCTCAAGAAAGGGACCTACTTTACATTTTAAGGCTGGGTTCACACTACGTATATCTCAGTCAGTATTGTGGTCTTCATATTACAACCAAAACCAGGAGTGGATTAAAAACACAGAAAGGATCTGGTCACACAATGATGAAATTGAGTGGATAGCCGCCATATAACGGTAAATAACGGCCATTATTTCAATATAACAGCCGTTGTTTTAAAATAACAGCAAATATTTGCCATTAAATGGCGGCCATCCACTCAATTACAACATTGTGTGATCAGATCCTTTCTGTGTTTTTAATCCACTCCTGGTTTTGGTTGCAATATGAGGACCACAATACTGACTGAAATATACCTAGTGTGAACCCAGCCTAAAGAGTACATCATGTTGACCCATATGGTCCAAATGTGTTGCAACCCATTTGTGAAGTCCTACCTCTACATAGGCAGACAGTGTCATGTAGATCTTCTCTCTGTATGGAGTGACACGATTCAGCAGTAGGGAGTTGTGCATAGAACTGTCCCATGCTACTTCAAAGTGATAGAATGTCCTGTCATGAGAGGAAATGGTTAAACTCCTGATGCAAATATATATAGGTGCTAGGTTGTATACTCACTGGGACACACAGAACATACATTACACCAAAAACTCTATTTACCAAGGTAAATCTGTTCCTTTACATTAAAAATTTAGAGGTGCTAGGTTTTGGACACTTTCCAACCCCAAATAACAGCGAAGGGGAACAGACTCTACTACTTAGGAGGTTGATCCAATACATATTGTTGAACCATAAAAACAACGCGCCCAATGCTCACTGCCTCCATGCTATACTGTAATGTTTACAAGTTATGGAGGGTCTTCGGATACTGGTGCGGTTTTGGGCTGTGTTAGTAAAAGTGGTGAAATCAGAAATGAAAAAGCTAAAACACTGCATTAATGATAACATATGTACTAGTGGTAAATAGAGTGTGAAGCAGCATACTGCCATGTACATCACAAGACCATTACTGACAAATAGTTTTATCCATGTACTGTATAGCGATACACATATGTACAGCAGTCTATGTGCAAAGTGGTCAAAGTAAATGTGTGTTTTCAGGCTTTACATTACATTTCTCCCTCTTTATATTTTTTGTGGGTTTAAGAAATTTTCTTTTTGTATTAGTAACCTGCACATTTTCATGTTACATAAAAGTTTAGTGTGAAAAAGGCCTAAACCTACAAAAAATTTTTTTAAAGGTTGTGATCCCACAATGGCTTTTTTTGGCCATTTGCATCCACATAATTGCCAGTATTTCATAATGACGGCCATCATGTCGTCATTTTAAAATATTGGCCATTATTTGGACACAAAGAGCCAAAAAAGACGTTGTGGGTACATAGCCTCAATGTGGCTAAAGATGCAATGCCAATATACAATTATGCAGAGAAGAGTTTATATACTTTTATTTTATTATAAAGGCACCCATATTATCTGAGCTTCTGCTCTGTTAACAGCATTTGAAGGTATGCTTTACAGCAGCCGCATGTATTACAACAAACAATGGAAGGCAGGGGGGATCATTGGCTTTTATAAGAAAGTGTTTAGAGCTTGCCCTGTGACCTGTACAGAAGTCATTGTTCCAATAGGGGAGGGGAAACTGTGACTATTAAGGTTTCAAGATTACTTTATAATACAGATAGTAAAATGGAAAATTAAAACTAGACAATTTTCTGATGGCAGGTTCTCAGCTACTGTTTGGTGCTTATATAGCAAGCATAGACTGCCTCTAAATGTGTATCCTTATACACTCAAACAATACCCCACAATATGACACAGTAAACAACTCAATACCAATAAGAAAGGCATATAGAAAGGAGAAGATGAGCAGGAAACTGATGGGAAGAAGCAAGACTAAGATCTAGCTCTTAGGATATAATGGTGAAGAGGAATATAGAGTAGCAACGGATGAGGGAAGGAGACAGGTAAGAGGAGCAAAAGGAGAGGCTGGAAACGTACTGTATGACGATATATGAGGATCTAGGATAATATTAAAGAGATAGGGAGATGGGAAAAATGAGATGAACTATATACTAGTGGAAGGTTGGTGGTAGGTAAAGGAAGAGAACATGGCTTTATCGACTTATCGTACAATGACGTAAGGTCTAAATGGACTGTACATTAAATGTTCTGGCACAAGTAATGGTTCTGTTACGACTAAGGATACAAGGAACAATAAACCTCATTCTGAAAAACACATTATATGGGGAATAGAAGTATTATGGAACTGGACTTTAGGAAGGAATAAAACAGAAGGTAGAAATAACCATAGGACGTAGGAAAGGCAAACAAGAGAGACAAGGGCAGAATATCAGAAGTGAGTACCTGGTGCCCCACACGGATTGGCTGCTGAAGGTAGGAGCCCCAAATATACAGAGTGAGAGAGTGCAAGTGGCAGGGGCAAAACAATACAATGTGGGGCAGGAGACCCAGACACACGAAAGATCAATCATTGCAATGCATGGAGGGAGAGGGATCTAGCAATGTCCCTGAGGTTCTAGAAATGTATTTCCACTTCTAAAACCAAATAAATGCTTCTACAAAATATCCAGCAGTCATAGTAAATGTATCCAACACAGACAGCACTCTGTTCAGTGAGGTCATTTCTTTTTATACACAGTAATTTGCTTTTCTTTACAAAGCAATATGCACTCCTCAACACTGAAATTACCACACCAGCATCCTGGGATTATGGAAATCATAGATTACTTAATAGACATGTTAAAGGAGTACTCCGGGCTGGGGTTATTTTTATTATATGGCCGGGGAAGGGGTGGAAATAGAGGCCGACGGTCACTAACCTCCCCGATTCCAGTGCCAGGTCCTGGATCGCACCGCCCCGTTCTCCCGTCCCGCTGCTGCTTCCTGGTCTGATCTGCGGCTTGAGATGTGACGTCTCAAGGCAGCTCAGCCATTCAGCGGATGAGACAGGACCCCGCTACAACCATAATAGCCTTCAACAGCAGTGGCATGTGGTTGCCTGATTAAGAGGAGGGTGGCCTCTTCAAAATGCATAGCTGAATACAAATAAACTTTTTTCACCAGAACTTGCAGTCAGTGTCTGGTAACATTGAAGAAACCCAGTGATCCAGACATCAGACTCCTGGTCCAGACAGACTGTGCCAGGAAAGACACCGCTTTTTCCACTTTTTCTTTGTGCTTATAAAATTCTGCACTGCCTTGAATTGGCAAATCTGTGATCTACTTGTAGAGCCTGCCTATGTCTCCAAGAGTTGAAAAGTATTGTAATGATCTGAAACATTCAAGTGTGAACAATATGCAAAAATAGAAGAAGGGGTCAAAATTGGGAAGGGGGATAATACTTCAACACAGTGCTGTATGTTTACAGATACACCATTCTCCCTCTGGCATTAAAAGCTCTAAACGTAGGATTCTCTTTCTCCATGCATTACTGGATATTAGTTATACATAATATATACATATATGTCTGTCGCTATCAGGGAATAGCATGGACCGAAGACCAGGAAATAGACAAGGCTGGTAATGGAGGGTAAAGACCACTAACATCAATAAGATTGTTAGAACTAATAAAGCCCCAAAAGTGCATATTAAAACAATTATAGTAAAGAATAGGAAACTCAAAATGGGAAGCAGGAAATGAGGAAAAACAAGACAGGTGGGGGAAAATGGCAGCATGAGGGGAGGAAGGAGAAGATCGGTAGTTGGGTTGAGAAATGATAAAAAAAATAAAATACCTAGGTGTGTCAGAATCAAGAAACTGCCTGAAATACAAATAATGAGACGTTAGTGCCGGCATCAGGGGAACGGGAAGCATCAGCCCCAATGTATCCCAACACATTCATTCAGAGGTCTGCATATCAATCAATGGAGAATGGACAGGTGTTAGTAAGTAGAGCACTACTACAGCAGTTCTTGCCTGGAAGCGACCATCAACCTTGGTTATATAGGGCAGTGTAGTAGAGAGATTGGGAGTGCTAGGAGGGGGGCTTTGTGACAACTAATAAAGGAGGATTATGTGGGTTAGAAGGAGATAGGTGTTATAAGGAGATCTTCGTCACCAGTGGTAATGTGACGGGTGTGAAAGGAGTCGAATGAACAACCTAGGCATTTGCAGATGATGTGTAAGAAAAAGTTAACACATATGGTGAAAAGAACTATGCATGATAAAGGGAGGGCTGTGAACAGGGGATGGAATGACTGGGATTACTGGTGGACGAGGTGGAGCTAAAGAATAAGGTCAAGTGTTAAAGTACAAGGATGATGATACAGGGCCTGAAATGTTGTGACTGGGGTTTGGGGATATGTGAGGTAAAAAGGAAAATTGGGTGAGGGTGTGGGGGAAGCTCATGCTAGTTTCTCTGTTTCATGCTTAATGAAGAGGTCGAAAGCAGAGTAGGAGGCAAACAAAGCTTCATAGCGGAACCTTTCTAGTATTTCCCATATGCCATATTCCATAAAGGCTTGTCCTCAATCTTATGCGCCCACTAAGGTCAACATGAAAACTTACCTGTCACCCCCTTCTGGGGGACGATAGCCTGCAGATAGAATGTTCAAGGACAAGATGTTGGGGTCAATTAGAGACTCATCCGCCTCTGGGGTATTACGGATCCTTCCTAAAAAGTGACAAGACTTAGATTTAGGTTTTATTCTACAAACGTGTTCAGTAAGATGAAATATGAAAAGGATGGTCAAGGTGAATGTTCACTTTATTCATTTTTCCAGACAAAATCAATAAGTAAAGGGCAAAATATATTTAATGGCTTTAATAGAAGTAAGTAAGTGAAATTTTCACATGGTCCCTATGCAAGACGACACATTTCTTGTACCATTGTAAAGGATAGCGTGCCTCTTCTTTTGTTGCGTATTGCAGGTTTAAGTTCATTGCTCTAGTTACTACTTTTCTTCCTACTTTATAACTTTTTGCCCATTTTTAAATCTCTTTCTTGATTCATGGTGCTATGTCTACACTAACCCAAAATCTTAGTGTGAAATGGTGAATTTCCCCAAGTTTTACTCCCCCTGCCCAAAGGAAGTCCCCTACAACATGTTCTTTGATGCAGTCTAACAACAGGGGGTCCAGTTTACTGCCCTTGTGGCTGCCACTCAACTAAAGGCCAAGCATTGCACTCTGTAAGGTTGGATTATCCAGTTTGGGGAGCCTTGGATGCACTGGATTTACGGAAAGGCCCCAATGATTTCAACATTGGTAAGAGGGGAGGAATTTAACTTTAGACCAACATATGGATACGCCAGTTTTGATAAATTCTTCCTAAAATGTTTTTGAAATCTCAGTTTTTGATATGTTCATGCAGATAGTTTAAAGGGGTATTCTGTTTAAAGATATCTTTTCATATGTTGCTGTCCATGGTGAAACTAAAAATTTATTCCATACTTATTATCTATTCAGTCTCTTTCCCCAAGTTCTGAGCTGCTGCTTTTGCTAAAGGCACACAAAAACTGTGTGAGCTTTTCTCTCCAACTCCTCTTCCAGATGGTAAACAAGTCCCTGGCTACCTTTATCTGCAACTTCTTTTGTAATATTTTTGTAATCTGAGGTCAAGTTGCTGATAAACTCACCATGATTATCCTGCAGCATTACAAAGTTGCTAGAAAGTAGCAGATAGGGACTTGTTTACATCTTTAGTCTCAGAAGGGAATTGGGATGTGTGGGAAACATAGAGAAAAGCTCACGCACAGTTTTTTGTGTCTTCAGCAGAAAGCAGCAGCTCAGGGGAAGGAGACTTAATATATTGAAAGTATGGCATTATAAGTCTCAGCAACAAATGATAAATTATGTTTGAGTGGAATACCCCTTTAAACATTTCAAATTCAAAAGGCCATTTAGAGAGGACATACTTACCAACTACTAGTTCCCGCACCTCTAACCATTTCAGCTCAGCCCCTGCTTCATGAACAAGAGTCACAGAGATGCGTCTTTGAATTCCCTGCGTGGGAGACAGTATTGGTCAGACGGAATGATCACAGAACTTTGGGAATCCAAAGAGACAAAAGACAAAGGATACTTCTACCTGATGGAGAAGGAAGGTGCCATGACAGGGTAAACCAGCTCCATGATCTACTGCCACAGGAATATAACTGTAACGGAGAATAAAAATCATATCCGAGAGGAATTACAAACTGGCAATATACAGTAAGATTTTTAAAGCATGGAAAAACCCAATTGAGGTCTATGGGGGGGGGGGGGGCACCACAAACAGTAAATGAACCCCCCCCCCACACACTATATATAAAACTATGCATCATTGGTACTTACTCTCCATTTGCTTCCAGTTCACAGATTTGGAAGAACGCCATCAAGTCATACTTGCAATGGCACTGGCCGGTACTGGGAACGCGCTGTCTTGTTAACTTAGTGGCTGGAACTAGAAAACAAGGCAACAAATATCTATTGAGAAATGGCTAAGAATGTGCAAACCTCACTAATATCAGGAGTCTGAAGTGTGAATAATATAAATGTAATATAAATACTGTAGCTTCCATGCACTGCACAGAGTAATTCTGGAAATAATATTGTCTTGGTCCAAATCTGTAGAATCTAATGTAGATATGAGACACAGGAATGCACTGAATCCTGCTTTGTAATTATTCCCAATATAAACCGATTGGAATTAAGCTAAATACTTTAAATACTCGACAGTAAGCAGAACGCTGAAAAAGGGGACCTAGAATCTTCAGCAGAACAACACGTGAGGAATTACAATATACACATTGGATTTCATCATTCCCGGTTTCGCTGAGATTTCCATCCCGTTGTGGGAGAAGGGCTCCATTGTAAGTCTATATATAATGTGTTGCTTATTATTGAAATAATAATCTATAGTTTTTTTTCTTATTTAACCACAGTTCTGATTATAAAAGAAGGTAATAAGTTTCTTAGACTCTCCCAGTAATTTGTTACTGCTAGTTGGGTCTTGCTATGTATACAGTATCTGCTTCTTCTGGTTACAATTACAGGATTAGGATTAGAGATGAGCAAACATTGAGTATGATCGGGGTTGTCCGAACTCGAACTCTTGGCATTTGATTACCAGAGGCTGAAGAAGCTGAAGGCAGCCCTAGGGAGTTCTGGAAAACATGCATACAGCCTATGGCTGGGTTCACACGCTGTAAGAAAGTGGCAGTTCTGTGATGTGTCACTGAGCGGCCAACGTCTTTGAACTGCAGTATCGGCTGGGAGAACTTCATTTCTTTTGAATTGGAATGCGGACGCATTCCAATTAACCATAGCACACAATATAAAGTGCGGCCAGAGCTGCACTTTACATTGTCTGCACTGTCAATTTTGTGTGTCCATTATTCAATGAATAGTGGGCGCACAAAATTGACATGTCAACAGTCATGTCAACAGTGTGTATACACTCCGGCTGGGATTCCATAGAGTTCAATGCAATCGTCCCGTCATTAAATAACGGCCATTGTTGCAAAGCTGCAAAAATAGCCATTGTTTAATGTAAACTTACGTTGTGTGAATGTGGCCTATGGCTGTATCCAACTTCTTCAGCCACTAGTATTCAAATGCCAAGAGTTCAGTTACAGACAAAGTCAAAGACGTACTCAAAGTTCACTCATTTCTAGTTAAGACTAAAAGCTAACCTGGAGGTCACGAGGAACAAAGCTGCAAACAACTATAAATCCACAGAAAAGAAAGCACCCAGAGGTGTGAAAGCACCCAGTGTACTAACAATCACAGCTTATATAGTGTAGTGGTGAAGGACACACCGCCCATGCAACAAGGAGGCTAAAGTGCAACACACACAGAGTCAGTGACCTTAAGAGGATCCAAACGCACCATGTTTCTGCGCCTTCATCACAGCACCAGCCATTCTTAGCACTGAAGGCTCATGTTGTGCTGGCCCTTTAACTGAGCTTAGAATACAGCTGCTTAGGTTTTCCTCCTCTGCAGATAGTATAGGGACCAGTGAACTCAGCATATGGAAAGTAGAGTGTAATGAAGGAGGAAGAAATGGGGCATGCAAGCCTATGGAGAGCAGCCAATAGAGTTGCATTGAAAGGAGCCATAGAAATAGATTGTAGATTATAATTAGTTCAGTAAATAGTGAGAGTGAAGAAAAAAAAAATAGTGCGTGTTAGAAAAAAAATACAAAGGGAAATTCACATGGCGTCTTATTGTGATATTATAAAAAAAGAAATACAATTATTCTGAAGGCATACAATAATAATAATCATGTCATCAAAACAAGCCTTCTATAGCAGCAAAGCTGCAGCTTGCCAAGGTCTTCCATGTAATATATGAAGAGGTTGGGCTCTCTGCTCAGGATACTGGTGGTGGGTGGTGGTCCTAAGACAAGCAGCTCTCTCTGTGATGTCTATCATAGGGCATTGGGAAAGTAGATGCTCTAGTAAGACAACTCAGGAGTATTTTTGTATTTGTAAATCTACAAGATGACAGATGGGCCTGTAGTTTGAGGCACTGAGCTCCCTGATTAAATGTCATTGGTGGCTTAAACCCCAGAAGACCTGCTGTTATGGTGACCCATATGTTTATGGTGTTATGGTGACCCCGTCATGTATCCATCACAATATGGCCAGTGTTAAAGTCACTACAATCCTTAATGCAGTTATCCAGCACAAAAACATGGCCACTTTCCCCCCTCTCTTGTCTCCAGTTCAGGTGTGGTTTGCAATTAAGCTCCATTTACTTCAATGGAACTGAGTTCCAAACTCCACCCAATCTGGAGACAAGAGAGGGGAAAAAGTGGCCATGTTTTTGTAGCGCTGGATAACTTCTTTAAAGTGACTCTGTACACACAATCTGAACCCCCCCTCCCCCACAACCACTCATACCGTCAGATAGCTGCTTTTAATCCAAGATCTGCAAGATAACTGCATCACCTGCCGAACGGACCCCAGGACAGATCTTGGAGTAAAAGCAGATATCTGACGGTACAAGCGGTTTAGGGGTTTCAGATTGTGGGTACAGAGTCGCTTTTTTCCAGCTTCCAATGCATGGGAAATGAGGGAAAAGCAAGCAGTGATCTGACAGGTCGGCGCTCGCTTGCTCCGAGAGATCGCCCCTTGTATTAGGGGCTTAATGGGGACGGTTATTAAATCCGGCTTTTTTTGCGCTGAGCTTGAAAACGTCCCGTGGCGCAGAAGCTCGCAGGATTTAAGTAGAGACCCAATGCCCCTACATAAATCCTGTGCCCACCAGAGCCCCTCTGTGCGCACATAGTGAAACCTAAGCCAGCTCAAAGCTGGTGGAGGTTTCATTGACTTTTTTCCTATTGAAAAATGTTAAATGCGGCACGTGCAGAGGCCCATCTGCACCAAAAAATCAGCACCATTTAATAAATGCCCCCCTAACTGATTTTTTTTTCTGTGTAACTCATTGACATAGCCCATCCTCATCCTCAATTCAGCTATGATTTCCTGTTCATATAAAGCTCTGTCGCACTTGTGCTACAAGGTCCCAGTTATAGTTTTTTTTTTGTTTAGCTGGTTGATGGTAAGAATAACCTGGTGAGCAGGACTCTCAACAGACACCATTAAGGCTATGTTCATACAATGAATTAATTCTTTCCAGTGAAAAGAACGGCCGTTGTTAACTGAATCAATATGTTTGCATTGATTTCAATGCAACAATGGCCGTAGTGTGTTCACACAGTATACACTACAGCTGTTGTTGAAAATAGTTGCACACACAATGTAAAGTATGGCTGCCGGGTGTAATTTACTTTGTGTTCAATGATTAATTGGATTGTGGGCACACCCAAAGGTTCCTGCAATCCAAATGTGAAAAAGGTAATATTCCTGCGGCCGATATGGCAGTGTTGGCCACAGGAACATGTAGTACACCGGCTGTAGTTTGCAGCTGAATACAGCGGCCATAGTAAACTACAGCCGCTGTATTACATTGTGTGAACATAGCCTTAAAGTCAATGCCCATCTGGACCATTTGCAAAATAAAGTCAAAGCGCCAATTGCTACATTATTAAAATTAGGTGTGAGTGGAGCCTAGTATATGAATTCAACAGCATTAAGTTTATAGACTTGTACTACTAAATAGATAATAGAGCTATGGTAATAAAATGATATAAATTACTTAATAATCGTATACAGAATGTATTGAGTGTGTATGCTAAGAATGAATCCATTTCAATATCAAATCTTTGGCCACACATGATGCATCTTGTTACCTGGTTTGGATAGTGGCATGACCCTGGGAAGAAGACGTCTGGAGGAACGCAGGGGGCTGTAGGAAGAAAATATACATTCATTAAAGAAGACATATATACAGTAGGTTATTTGGCAATGGGTAAAATGTATAAAAAAATATGTAAAATTCTCAACACCCATTTCCATGTTTGCAGGAGAACAAAAATATTATTTAACCCCACCCCCCTGGCTAAGTCCGGCGCATCAGCTGTTCCCCAGCCAAAAATGCAACAGATTAGAAGCAGAATAAGCCCAGCATTCTCTGTGAGAGTTCTACAAGAATCATTGTTTCAAGAACATCCACAGAATACTGCAGACTGTTTGTTGCAATACTGCAATCCCAATAATATTATTAGTCATTTCTAGGTTTAATGTCCCTTTAAGGTCACACATACAGACAAGAGTGGCCCTTGGTTTTATGGAACACATCTGACAAAATGTATACACTGTGTTATGAATCGTTCGGTGGGAAGTGAATGATGATCGCCTTACTAATGTTTAACCCCTTAAGGTCAAAGCCAATTTTCGTTTTTGCACTTTTGCTTTTTCCACTTTATGTTTAAAAGGCCATAGCGCTTGCATTTTTTTCACCTAGAGACCCATATGAGCCCTTATTTTTTGCGAAACCAATTGTACTTTGCAATCACAGGCATTATTTTTCCATAACATATGCTGCAAAACTGAAAAAAAATCATTTGCGCTGTCAAATTGAAAAAAAAAAGGAATTTGTTTTGATTTCGGGGAGTTTTGCATTTACGCCATTCGCCTTATGGTAAAACTGACTTGTTATGCATGTTCCTCAAGTCGTTACAATTACAACGATGTGTAACATGTATAACTTTTCTTGTATCTGATGGCTTAACAAATATATGTTCCTTAAAATCACTCTATTCCCATGCTTATATTACGCTTTTATCCTTTGGTCTATGGGGCTGTGTGAGGTGTCATTTTTTGCGCCATGATGTTTACTTTCTATCGGTACCTTGATTGCGCATATACGACTTTTTGATCACTTTTTATAAATTTTTTTCTGGATTTGATGCGACCAAAAATGCGCAATTTTGCACTTTGGGATTTTTTGCGCTTACGCCGTTTACTGTGCGAGATCAGGAATGTGATTAATAGTTCAGGTGATTACGCGCGCGGCGATACTAAATATGTTTATTTATATTTATAAAATGGGAAAAGGGGGGTGATTTGGACTTTTAATGGGGGAGGGGATTTTTTATTAATAAAAAAATTTTTTACTTTTATTTTTACTTTAACTAGAAGTCCCCCTGGGGGACTTGTATATAAAAAGCACTGATCTCTCATAGAGATCAATGCTGTGTATATACACAGCAAAGATCCATCAGATCGGTCATAGATTGCTATGGCCTGCTGCAGGCCATAGCAATCTATAGCCGAGGCGGGATCAGCGTCTTTCTGACGCTGAGGCCTGGCACGGGCAGCAGAACGGATCCCCCCCCTACGATTGGGGGGAGATCCGTCCCACTAGACACCAGGGACAGGGAGAGCACAGCATCTAAGTGCAGCTGTCAGGTTTGACAGCTGCACTTAGAGGCTTAATTAGCCGGCACAGAAACGGGACCCGCGCCTGCTAATAGAGGCACTGTCCGGCTGCACAAGTCAGCCGGGATCAGCACCGCTCTGAACACCCCCCGCGGCACCATGACGTATCAGATACGTCATGGGCCGCTAAGGGGTTAAAGGGGTATTCCACTCAAACATAACTTTTCATATGTTGCTGCCCATGGTGAGACTAACAATTCACTCCATACTTGTTATTATCTATTCAGTCTCCTTCTCCCAGTTCTGAGCTGCTACGTTCTGCTGAAGACATGAAAAACTGTGTGTGAGCTTTTCTCTCAGCTTCCCCCTCCTCCCCCTCCCTTCTAAGACGGCTGATATAAACAAGTCCCTATCTGCAACTTTGTAATGCCAGGAGAGATAATCACAGTGAGTTCATCAGCAACTTGACTTTAATTTTAACCCTCCCAGCATTACAAAGAATCTACAAAGTTGAAGAAAAAGCCTGACAGGGACTTGATCAGCCATCTTGGAAGGAAGGGGGAAGGAGAGGGAGAAAAAAGCTCACACAGATTTTTGGGTCTTCACCAGAAAGAAGGAGACCGAAAGGATAATGACATGTATGGAAAGAATTGTTAGTCACACCCAGGGCCGATTCCGGGGTCTTCGCCGTCTGAGGCAAACCACAGGCGGCCGCCCCCTCACTAGCACCACCCCCCCCCCCCGGACCACAACACGTACCCGCCACCCCCCTATACAAACACCCCCCCCCCGCGCGCGCGCGCTCCAGCCGTGCATCCGCTCACCTGTCCTGCCGCAGCACTCCCGTCGCCAACGCTCACTGCTGTCCCCTGCCGTGCTCCTGCGCCGTCAGTCAGCGGCTGTCATCGCCGCCATCCTGCCGCCAACGATAACCGTTGTCCCAGCTCATCGCGGCCCCCGCTGACCCCGGGCACTCACAACTTGCTGGAGGACCATGAAAGCTGCTGACTTGACAGCACGGGAGCTCGGCGGGGGACAGGGGTGAGCGTTGGTGGTGGGACCGGGCGGCTGGCGCAGGACAGGTGAGCGGCTGCAGGGCTGCTGTCTGCCGCCCCCTGCAGGGCGCAAGAATCTGCCGCCTGAGGCGGAATACTCATTCTGCCTCGTGGCAGAAGCGGCCCTGGTCACACCAAGGAAAATAGGAAAAATTATGTTTGAACGCAACACCCCTTTAATCTTTATGTTAATCACCACCCACTGAGCCCTGATCTAGGCCTAACAGAGTAGAGTTAAACACTTCGGGGGAGATTTATCAAACATGGTGTAAAGTGAAACTGGCTCAGTTGCCCCTAGCAACCAATCAGATTCCACCTTTCATTCCTCACAGACTTTTTGAAAAATGAAAGGTGGAATCTGATTGGTTGCTAGGGGCAACTGGGCCAGTTTCCCTTTACACCATGTTTGATAAATCTCCCCCTTTAAGACAATCAGCCATAGCATTGAAAAGTGGAGTTTTATAGCGTCGATCTCCTCAAAGAAATTGGATATCATAAATTATATATGGTCAACTGAAAATTTATCACATGAAATCTGGCCTGAATTAGGGGGTGAATGAAGGTGTACAGGTGTCACTGTATAGTGGTGCTGCCAGAAGTGTGCAATTATTAGGGATTATCCATTCCAGAGAACTTACCTCAGTACATCTTTGCACAATGGAGGGAATGGGTGCTGCTGGTAATGTCCAAATACCTCAAATACAATTGGCTGCGTCTTCACATATTCCACAAAGGACTGGGTAACCTCCACTGCAATCTAATACAAAAAGACTGTGGGTTACAATATGTCCTACATCCCTTTTCTACTTTATGAGGCAAACAATCTTAATTGTTAGAAAACCTACAAAGTCCTGCCTACAGTATTCTACTGTGCAACAAAAATACAAAACTGATAACCAAAGAAATTGCACAATTGGATAGAGGTATACAAAAATCTTTATTACAATAAATCAATTCATAAGAACAGATTAAAATGAAGTATGGGATAGAACACAGAGGTCAAACCAGAGGGGGAGGATGATGTCAGTGTGGCATAACAGAAATGGAAAACAAGTATACTGTGGTAGAAGTTAATGAAACACTACCATCTAGTGGTCATTGTTTGTATGGCAAGAAGAGCTCATAACAAGTGATTAAAAGCCAAGTAGATGAAATTAAACAAAGTGCATACATACACATAGAGCGGAGACTGTATGTGACCCCAGGGAGCATGCAACAGTGCAACAAATAAATAAATTTGGAAATAAACCCAAAATACAGGCAGAAATTTTTATATATCCATACAGAAAAAGTAATTATACCACAGGACCCACACTGAAATCTTACCCCCTTGTCTGGCACAACAGCCCCCGTCTGTTCTTATGAATTGATTTATTGTAATAAAGTTTTTTGTATACCTCTATCCAATTGTACAATTTCTTTGGTTATCAATCTTAATTGTTAATTTATGTTTTTAAAAGGATATGGACATCTTTGCACCTATTTTTGTTTTCTTGATCTGTTTCCTTTATGTATAATAAATAGAGCTGAGCAAACCGGGTTCGGGTTCGAGTCCATCCAAACCCGAACGATCGGCATTTGATTAGCTGTGGCTGCTGAACTTTGATAAAGCTCTAAGGTTGTCTGGAAAACATGGATACAGCCAATGACTATATCCATGTTTTCCACATAGCCTTAGGGCTTTATCCAACTTCAGCAGCCACCGCTAATCAAATGGCGAAAGTTCGGTTTCGGATGGACTCATCTCTAGTAATAAAGCAACTTTCATTTAGCTGCTCGAGAAGAAAAAGAAAAGAACAAGTCTGTCAAATGGACTTTCTGCTCTCTTAGGCCTCATTCACACATCCATTGATTTTTAAGGATTGTAATTTATGTCTGCTAGCAAGCTCCGCCCCTTGGGTAAGCTGACCCCCCATGCAGGCTGTCACTGAGGCAGCAAGGAGACCCTGTGAGGTAAGGTAGGTGAGGGGGCGATGGGGAGCTGGAGAGTCAAAATCTGTGTGGGCTAGGGAGTCACTGCCTGTTTGCCTTCACCCCCCCCCCCCCAACCCAAATAATTTCAGTACTAGAGCCATCACATCAGTGTTTTTAATGGATTCTATGGATGTGGCATCCATGGAATCCATGAAAAACACTGATCCCATAGACCTGTATTGGGAAATCCGTGCCATGATCACGCTCCGCACTAGGCCATGTCATATTTTACTTTATGGGACTTCATGTGAATAAGGCCTTACTGTTAGCAGCAGCGAGGAAAAGTAAGTTACACACATCTGATAGTAGACAAGCTGGAGAAAGAAAGGAGAACAGATACGATGCAGTCTGCAGGAGAGAGAGAAAGTATAGAGAGAAAGTAAAGCTCACACAGCAAGCTGCAGAGGCTGTAGACGCCAAAGGAAGCAAAAAATACCTATGGGGAAAGTGTTTTCCCGACATACTATGCATGCAGCAAGAATTTTAAAAATGTTTACAAAGGAGTCCATAGGCTTTAATAAAATTTTCTAACAAACCATCATTTATATACCGCCCATTGACTTACATTTTGGACATGGTAGAAACCAAGGGGTGGTCCTCGACCGGTGTTTTTTAAGGGTTCAGTAGAAAATGCCTCATCATGGCGGTGTATGAAGCTATAAGATATAAGATTTATTACCTTGCATGTGTTTCAGGATAAAAGGCATAACTCCTTGCATCGTACTTGAATCTTTTCAGTGGTTACTAGAGATGAGAGCAACACAAGCATGCGCAAGTCCGATTCTTAGCCATTTGAATACCAGTGGCTGAAAAAATTAGAGTCCGGAAAAACATGGATCCTGCCGTAGGGCTGCATCCAGCTTCTTCAGCCACAGATTTTCCAATGCTGAACAGTCAGACTAGAGCTTGCTCCAGTTGTGCTCATTACTACTGGTTACACACATTCATTCATTTAATATTTCCAAGTAAAGTTTTATGACTCATCTAGACACTAACTTGAACTGGCAAAATATGTCGGCATATTCCGGAGGGATGCTAGATGCTTGCAGGACGGTCACTCTGAATGTAAACATGGTGCCCAGTTTTAGTGGATGACCACCTCCATCTGTGAGGTCAAGAGAAGCTTTTATAGGACTGTCAAGGAGAGCAGCCTGCTGAGAAGCTGGGAGACAAATAAGAGCATAGTATTATATTTAGAAATGCAAAAGCTGTAATAAGCATACAGTAACTTCACATGTCCTATTCTTATAATCATTCTCTGGCCTAAACCAATATGCAGGGATCTGCCTTAGCAATGTCGATACTTGAGAGCTTCCATAGTGCTATGCATTCTTATTGTCATCTGCATGTGCCTTCCATGTAAAATCAGTAGTAAGTCGAAGTCTTGTATTATCCAACTCTGAGTATGAGCTTATATTGCTGTCTATGGTTCTTCTGTACACCACAGCACTATCACAGTGTTCTTCACTAGACCCAGGTGTTATATTTACCTGCACAAGTGTTGTTGTTGACCTCATCTGCACTTGGGCCAGAATCTGGGTTTTGGCCTTGTCCCCCTTCAACTATTCGTAACTCCTCTTGAGATGTGCCTGAGCGGGTCATACCTGCACAGGACTCTGCCTGGAACTGCCAGAAAAGGTATAAAAAAGAGTTAGACACAAAAAAATCTGTAAAAAAAAATCTTCTAATGCTAAATGATTTTGAGTCATTTAGCTTAATTATATTAATTAAATAAATATTGAAAGATTAACAAAAAAAAAAAAAAACCTGTATGAAGATAACGAAGAACAACCAGCATTAAAATCTATTACTATAAGCTTTAAATAAAATGGAAATGGCTAGGTTCACACTATGTAAAAAATAACGCCCTTCTTTCATAATAACATCCATCATCCGCATTCTTTAAATAATGGACATTATTTGCACAATGACACCCATTGTTATGCAAGACGTCCATCATTTTTACATAGTGTGAACCTAGCCTGAGTGAACATTTCTCACCTTTTGGAAATGTTGATCATCAAAGGAGATTTTGGCTGTTCCAGATTGCCGAACTCCAGAGCCATAGTCAGGGGCTTCCTCATCCGCTGAAAGCAAACAGTAACTTATCACAATTACAAACAAAAGTTTTTTTACCATATGAGAGCTTTGGCAGTCCTTACCAGAAATGGCCTGAACCGCAACACGTAGGAATCCTTTCACCTCTCCTTTTTCACTAACGATAGCGACTCGATGGACCAGAGGTACAGAGTACAGCAAGTTGCTCAGGTAGACAAAGGCCCTGCAGAGTGGGAGATAGGTTACGGGAGGAGAGAAAGAGAAGGTAGAAGGAAAACAGTAGAAGTAGATGGAAGAGAAGGAGACCAGGACAGTAGGACGTGGAATGGTGGAGATTGATGATGAGATGAGCACAGAGGTGAGGGATAGCGTGATAGGACCAGTTATGAGTGAGATGGAGGATGAAGAATCATTGAGAAAGTAAGAGGTAGAAAGGAATGAAAAGGGTGAAGAAAAACAAGAAAGAAAAGGTCAGGATACACAATGCAATTATTTAGTTGGAGGGATACAGCTCACACCACAACAAGAGCTGCCAAGCTAAAAACACATATGTGAGGTGGGCAGCCACTAGCAGCTAGTGGGTAAGTGGGTCAGCCACAGCAGAAAATAGGGGAATGGGATGGTAAGACAGACCAGGTGGTGAACACTGATAAACATGGGGAGGAACGTGAAGGTGAGGGAGGGTTGGAGGCAGTGAGGAGGGCCATCTGGACCCTGGTGTTCTGTGTGAGGGAAAGGCCAGCAGAAGAGCATAAAGGTGTATGGGTGTGCCGGCAAAAACCTGAAACAAATCAAAGAAAAAGAGAACAAAGCAAAAAGAAACAGAGACCTATGAGAAGGAGCCAGCTCTTTCCTTAGATTGTTGGTAAAGATGGTCCTTATAAATCACACCATATAGTGCAACTGTCCATGGCAGTAAAATGTATTGAATTTATTATATAATACTGAATCTGCTGCGGTTGGCATGCCATGGACATACAGTGAGATGTCTGCCTGACTATAAAACTACAATACATTAGAGAGAATAAACTTCTATGGTATTTTATTGGAACATATTGGCTGTCCTTTCTGAATGTGGTAAACACCTTGAATTTTACTTGTGGTGGGACAGTTGACATAATAAAAGTTATCATTATAAAAGTAGCAAGGTTAGCAAGGTATGAAAGGTTTCATTTGTATTTTAATAACACAAAATGCAGTGGGGATAGACAAGTGAGTGCTGTGTATAGGTATACTAGGTGTATATAAAATCCCCCCATCCCCTAGAATCTCAGGGTAAGCTGAAGAATGGCTGTGTGGTAATTCTCTCGTTCTGGTCATCTTCTCCAAGTCTGGTGGTTCAGCGTATATATTCTCCATATATCAACAACCAGCCATGTAATGTCTATTGGGGGGGGGGGGGGCTCATGACTCTTCCCCAATGGCAGAGGTCTTTGCCTCACAGATTATTTGGTATTATCCAAAACAGACAGCACCTAGTTTGTATTGTAAATTAGTTTTCCATGTATTAGTCATTTAAGACTGTTTAGGGATCATTAGCTCCTTCCCTATCACAATGGCCTGCAATGTATTTGTTCTTCAAAGCACGTATCATAAAATGAAAACACTAGTATGGGAGCACTGGGACCAGCATGATACTGCTCCGTGTATAAGGTGCCTGTAAACTATTATATCAGTTAACACTGCTTTATTAGACTGAAATCATTTGTTGATAGTTTATATTTTTCTTTTACTATATACAGTAGACTCTCCTATTCAAGTATTTAGGCTAAACCGTTAAAGAGAATATATCGCTTAGATTTGTTTTTACTGATTGAATCCAGATACTAGAATTTTTTCCAGTCTATTTCTTTTTTCTTTATTTTATAAATTCTATTTATATACATTAAGGCAAGCCACATGGACCTAGACACTACGAACATCTCCAGACCCCATTTCTTTTTATGGCACATGTTTGTGAGCATGCTCTTTAACTCCCTCCCGCCGCTCCACTGTTAATTAACGTCGCTGCAGCCCATAGCTGAAGCTGCAGCGACGTTAATTAACGATCCAGGATGACACAGGCGCAGGAGCTGTGCCTGTGTCATCCCTGGCGGGTCCTGGCTATCGGTAATAGTCGGGGTCCCAACGCAACTCTCAGCATCGGAGCCACGCTCCAGTGCTGAGAGTTAACCCTATAGATACTGCGGTCAGCACGACCGCATCATCTATAGGGCTCCAGACAGATAATTCTCCCTCTACAGAGGGAGAATTCTCTGTCCAGTGTCCATCGGGGCTCTGCGAAGTGATCGCAGAGCCCCGATGGTAGCCATGGAAACTGGAAGCCTCAGGCTACGGAAGCCGGTGGGGGTCAGGAGGGAAAGCACAGCGGCAGGGGACAGCGGAGAGGGGGCAGACTCAAGGGACATCAGCTTATGGGATCATTATGATCCCATAAGCTGATGTATTTAAATGACCTGGGCATTGAGGAATTAATGATCCCAGGTCGTGAAAGGGTTAAACTTTGTGACCTATGTAAAAGTCATTCAACAGGGAAGAGAGGCTGAGATGCTATTGTTTTTGCTATGTACTAGTGTTACATTTCCCTGCAATGCTGTATAGATCGCTTTCCAGTAGCCCCCTGCTTATACATTAGCAACATGACTGGTCAGAGAGCTCGAAAAAGTTTGATATTATGTGTATATTGTCAATTACTGTTTGGATGAGGATAAATAACTAATTATTAGAGAACCAAGTCATATTGTAAAAAAGTGACCTATTGCATGGTGCTACTTTGCATTGCAGGTCTATAAGATGGTCTGAGACCTTGGACGTTGGTGCACACCAGCAGTGCGGCTGTAGGGAAGAATATCACCCTGAAAGAGCTGGTTGCTTCCCAGCATGCTCTGGGCAGACCTGACGAACCTTCCCACTACACTGAACAGAGGGGAACGGTCGTGAAACGGGTCGGATCTGACAGCACAGCAGAGATGCTTCTGGGATCCGTCTTCCTCTTCCTCATCATACTCCAAACCCTCCTCCTCTTCAAGTTGAGAGGCTGGCTCAGGGCCCTCGGAGCCAGGGCTTGAGAGGGTGGGGGAGGGGGTTATTTCGGCCATGCTGTCGCTCATGCATGTGGTGAATAAGGGTGAGCTGAGATCAGAAAGGGGGAGGGTGGAGGTTAGTATGAAACAGAATTGATAATTCCACACCAGGGCTGGAAAACCCAAGGGAGCTTGGAAAAGGGCTTGGGAATACAAACTGGTGATATAAAAAATAGCAGGGGTACACAGAAAAATAGAAGTTTATGAGTGAAAGGCTACAAACCAATGGACAGAGAAAAGTTGTGGAACAGGGAAGAATGAGTAAGCAAGGTCGAGAGCAGAAAGAAAAATTTTCCCTGCTAAATAAGCTTACATTAATGAATCAAGATATTGTTAGAAGAGAACAGTAGATTATCAACGATCAGTGTTATTTATTGTGTCTGATTCCAATGAATAATGGTATCCTCATTGGATCTATACAGTTATGTAGCCAGATTTTTCTACATCTCACGATTTGTTACCAATGGATTTTAGTAACCGAAAATTTCTAATAATAAATCAAGTGTAGAGTTCTAGTAATAGAAAGCAAATCTGCATTTATTTATTGGACAATCAAGAACCCAATACATAAGCCCTGGGTACATAAGGCATTACTAGCGTAAACAGGGAGCTTAATTTCTAACCAAATGTGTTTATCGGATTTCCAAGAGAACTTGCAGTGTATCCATGTTGGGACAAAAGAGCAACTTACCTGCCCACCAAGCGAAACCAGGGGAAGCGATCATAGAATGGATCTCCTCCAGTCACTACATTATCACAGTCTTCAGTCAGTCCAGATGGAAGCTCAGCTGCACGGTCATACATCTCACGCATCATGTCCAAGCGTTGCCTGTGAACATAGTGAAGTATGGTTGATGAAACGGAAGGACACTGTAATAGATGTAAGTACTATCCAATGAGCTACCTTTTCCCCGAACACAAGGGTGGGGATTTTCGAAGACGCCAAGTACGTCGGTCTTATATTAGGCCCTGCCCCCTTTTCTCCGGCAGGATTCACTAAGAAGCATACGCCTCTTAGTGAATCCGGCCGAAGAAAAGGGGGCAGGGCCTAATATATGACCTGCGTACCAAATCTATACCTGCTTCCAGCAGGTGTAGATTTGCATCATGATTTACGCCTGCGAGGAGGCGTAAATCATGATAAATGAGGCGTGGGAGGAGGCCACGCCTTCTCCCTGCCTTTTCACACACCCCAAGCTCTGTCAGTCCGCCCTTTGGGCGAGCCAGGCGTTCGGAGGCAGACGCCAGGGAGAAGGGGCGCATTTCATAAATGTTCCCCTAGATCTATGCTAGCTTGTATTGGGTATAAACATTAAAATTGGAAACTACCATCTCAGTAGGTGGACTATCCCTATTTATGAGCTAATTTCAAATTTATATACTATATTATTATTTTATTTTTCTTTTATTTTCCAGTACAGAGCTTTTTTCTCCACTGGTTCATTGTGTGGGGGGATCCAGAGCAGACAACCCTCCTCTATGTTGGTAATTTCCACCATTGGGCTACTTTTATAAGCAATGAAAAATATCATAGTACAGTTAACATTGTCACTAGAGATGAGCAAACCTCAAGCACATTTCTGTTTGTCCAAACCAGAACTCTCAGCATTTGATCACCAGAGGCTGAAAGTTGGATGCAGCCCTAGAGAGACCTCTATGGCCTATGGCTGTATCCATGTTTTTCAGGCAACCTTACGGCTGCATCCAACTTCTTCAACCTCCGGTAATCAAACGCAGAGGACTCGGGTTCGGACGAACACAGGTTTGCTCATCTCTACTAGTCACTTTATTCAAATAAAGCACAAAGGTTACCTGAGTTTTTCAAGCGTCCAGTAGTGAGTTGCACCATTTTTCTGGTCTTGAACTTCCACAGCCACAATGGTTCTTGGGAAAGGACGCTTCTCACGCTCTGAGTGGGCATCAGGGGGCAACAAGTCAGGTGGTAGTGGTGAATACAGAGTATCAGTCAGCAACACAAACTGGAACTGGACCTGGAAAGACAGAGGAGTTTGCAATGTTAGGATATTATACCTATAGGAAATGGTAGGACAGTAGAAAGATGCATTGCTCTTTATTATAGTTAGGTAGAGCAGGTGTCTAATAAAACAGCCAGTGAATTTTACTATGCAAGGCTGGGCCCCCCATGTTTCTACATATTGCAAGTTCAAATGTTGTCTCATACATCCAGCTATTTGCTGCAAGTAAGTTGCTTTACTTTCTGGAGATAGATATATATATATTGACATATGATCATAACTATTAAAGGGGTAGTGCGGCGCTAAACATTTATTCACAAAATAACACACATTACAAGGTTATACAACTTTGTAATGTATGTTATGTATGTGAATGGCCCCCTTCCCTGTGTTCCCCCCACCCACGCTAGACCCGGAAGTGTTGGTGCAGTATACTCACCGCATCTCGTGTCGACCCCCGTCCGCCATCTTGGGACAATGACATCGTCTTCGGGAGGCCGGCCGAACCGCTTCATCCGTCCTTCATGCCAGCCGCCCTCTGCCGCGTCATCAGCTGCTCAGCCGCGATTGACTGAGCATAACTGTGCTCAGCCAATCGCGGCTGAGCAGCTGGTGATGTGGCAGAGGGGGGCCTGCATGAGGGACGGATGGAGCGGTTCAGCCGGCCTCCCGAAGACGACGCTATTGTCACAAGATGGCGGACGGGGGTCGACACGAGATGCGGTGAGTATACTGCACCAACACTTCCGGGTCTAGCGTGGGTGGGGGGAACACAGGGAAGGGGACCATTCACATACATAACATACATTACAAAGTTGTATAACCTTGTAATGTGTGTTATTTTGTAAATAAATGGTTAGCACCGCACTACCCCTTTAATCAGTAAATAACTGATTCATTTATTATCTCTTCTTTGGTTATAATCTACTAATATTTTTTATTTATATAGTTGTAGGGTTTTATGCTTTCCCTATGTTTGGCACGGGTTTCCTCAAGGTAGTCCTATGTATTCCCACATGCTAGAAAATCTATGAAACTGGCCTAGATGTATATATGTGTGTCTGAGATAGGGAAAGGAAACCGTAAGATAATTGGCACTAAGGAATATGTTGGTGCTCTATCGGGGTGCGCTCACGCGTTCAGGTTTTTAATTGCTGTTACTGAATATAAACCAAGGATCAGCTGCTGTATGTCCTGCAGGAAGTGGTGTATTCTTTCCAGTCTGAAAATGTGCTCCCTGCTGCCACCTCTGTCCATGTCAGGAACTGTCCAGAGCAAATATGGACAGAGGTGACAGCAGAGAGCAGCATATTAGGCTGGAATGAATAGATCGCGTCCTGCAGAACATATAGCAGCTGATAAGCACTGGACAGATTGAGGTTTATATATATATATATATATATATAAAAGTCAGTTATAAGTCTGTATAACTTTCTGACACTAGTTGATTTAATTTTTTTTTCTGGAGTACCCCTTTAATTATCCAATTTAGGGAACTAGACATACTTCCATATGTTAAGAACATCAATGAACATTTTTAACTTAACAAAACTAGAACACAAAAATATAACGTAAATAGAGAGGGGGTTGGGGTTGGAAGACATCCTGAAGGTTTCTCCAATCTTTAGTCAGTATTACCTTCTTTTTTAGCTCCACACTGATGGCATTGGCCTCCTTCAAGAAGATGGCATTGCCCCAAAGCTGGTCACGCAGTGACGTGAATTGGTACCATTTCCACTTTCGAAAAGCCCATAGAGCCAGATCATACTCCTGATCCGTCCACTGAACTAAAGCATAATAACATATATGTTTAATTGTAGGTTAGCCCTCATAGAGAAATAGTCGTATGACAAATTGGTGCAATGAGATGAGGATTATCACGCAAAAATGTGCATGTTGGATCATATGTAGGAAAGTGCTTTGCTACTATTTCATGTGAAGGGTTTATTCATCTGAATGCAGATCAGATATTTTAGCATATTTACCATCGTCCTCAGGTTCTTCCTCCTCTTCAGTGACCTCAGTATAATATCTAGAATCCATCTGCCTTTGTAGCGCTTCCAGACGACTTTCATAATCCTGTAGAGTAAATGACAAGGAGTGTATATGTTATATGTTGTCCCCTTGCTAGGGATAGGTCAACTGGCTACTATGCATGTAG
The DNA here is from genome assembly GCF_027789765.1 of Dendropsophus ebraccatus. Classification (NCBI taxonomy): domain Eukaryota; kingdom Metazoa; phylum Chordata; class Amphibia; order Anura; family Hylidae; genus Dendropsophus; species Dendropsophus ebraccatus. The sequence continues at coordinate 104,436,731 of NC_091459.1, read as the reverse complement.
GCCTTCAAGTACGAAACAACATGGTTTACTGGTGAGTGCTATTGTCTTGCACCATTGAAGCCAAGGCATTACAGAACACACACATATATATATATATATATATATATATATATATATATATATATATATATGTGTGTGTATATTATGTACATATATCATTGTCTCTATAGTTAAATATGCAATACTATTGTGAATGAGTTAATGCAAAGTGTCAAATATCTGGTGAGATTCCCAGTGATCAGCTGTAACTAGAGTTGAGCGAACCGGGTTCGAGTCGAGCTGAACCCGAACTTTCGGCATTTGATTAGCTGGGGCTGCTGAACTTGGATAAAGCTCTAAGGTTGTCTGGAAAACATGGATACAGCCAATGACTATATCCATGTTTTCCACATAGCCTTGGTGCTTTATCCAAATTCAGCAGCCACCGCTAATCAAATGCCGAAAGTTCGCGTTAAGATCGACTCGAGCATGCTCCAGGTTCGCTCATCTCTATCTGTAACCTATGAGGAGGTCTGGTGGGAAGTGTTAGATTTTAGCACCGACACAGTGCCCATTCGTATCCATAGGTTGCCTGTATTAGGCTATGTTCACACAACGTCAAAAAGGCGGCCAATTTCACTATTTAAAAAAAATGTCCGTTTTGCCACGATTTAACTGACTGCAATGGCAATGCATTGAAATCAATGGGAAGACAGACGTCCAATGCACACAATGTATTGAATAACAGATGTTTTTACTGCGAGCGTGAAAATAATGGATATGATCATTATTTTTGGACGTCTTTTGCAAACAGCGGACATTTTTTATTAGTTGTTCACACACAGTTTTTCTTTTTTCACCGTTCTTTCTCCATTTTTACTATTAAATTCAATGGACTTTTCAATTAAGCCACACCCAAAGGCCAATTAGTAACCCCAAGCTAGAATAACGTCTGTTATTTTAGACTCAAAGTGATGGACGTCATTTTAAACGGAGCTGAAAAAACGTTGTGTGAGCATAGCCTAATGGAGAACAACAGTGTTTTGGCATTACCAAGACTGTACATATTATGTTCTTCTTACCAATCTCTGCTGCTCCAGAAGGTAGGTCGCTTCCTCACGTTCTCTTCTGTACTGGTCTTCCAACTCCTGAAGTCTGATGGAGAAAAAGTAGAGGCATAGCTTTATTATACAGAGGAGGATTACGATAATGTCTAACGTATGAGTGAACATGTAAATACGTCATAAACTTTATCCTGTCATGAAATAGACATCTAATCCAACCAAAAAGTTAGTTTTCATAGATGTTAGTTTTCATAGACTGAGAAAAGTCGTATACATTTCATTGATATCAGTAGAAATTACAGTAAGCTTGTGAGGATGAAGAGGTGGTTTTGAACACAAAGCCACCCGAATGGACAATGGATCCATTTATAGTCATCATTGGTGGGTGTTGCTGCTAGAACACCAATAATTTGACTATATTGGCATGTGATCATATATGACATTTTCCAGGACCTGTCTTTCCTTACAGACTCACCTTTGCTCCATCTCCTGCTTCATGTCTATACCTTGCTTCTCAAGTAACTCCCGCTGAGCAAAAGCCCAGTCCACCGGCTCTACAGGAGTCTCTGCACATGGAGTACGTTCCCTCTCTTGGCGCGCTTGTTCAGGATGGGTGAAGCGAAATACATGACTCTTCCCCATAATGATTCGATTACCTAAATGGAAAAAGGAACACTGGTAACACATATTCTACATGGTACCAGGAGGAAATAAGATGGTAACTATATTATGGGCCATACGCATTTTGTGCCTCCCCTGTCTGTTGGGTTCAAAAATTCACCAGTAATATATAATTCAGTAAATCATTGACTAGTCATCTCCTTACCAAGCTACACCTGATGAATCAGCACCTTCAATGATTATGACTATACTTCCACAGCCTCTTACTGTAACAGTCATAGAATCTAAACTTTACACCTTTCAAACAATAAAACCTATTTTCAGCTATGAAATAAATGAACATATATTGGTAAATAAAGTTATTTTGCTACTTTAATGTGGTATTTCATGCTTCCCTGTAATTGACTTCCTATCCTTGCTGTACACTCTAGCTGGCAATTCAGCCAACACTATCATTATTGAAAAACCTATAAGATTACTAACATGGAAGTATAGACACTGGCTTATTACTCTGTGCCTCAAGAATGTAATCTGTGAATGTAGTTTATTTATTGGGTTCTTTTTATTTATTTTATTTATCACATGGGCTAAACACAGGGAATGTATTCTTTTTTTTATTAATAATTATAAACAGGGAATGAATTCTTACCAGATCTCAGCACACACGCATCTGTCACTTTCTTCCCATTTACGTATGTGTCAGCCCCTTCACAAGGCTCAAGTGTCACTATAACTGTAATAGAGCAGAAATATTAACATTGAACAAATATTACAGGTGACAATTTTGCTATTCTAATTATCTGGTCTTATTACCTGATCCACAAGGTGTGATATCACTTCGGAATATACAGTGCTCTTCACGGATGAAATGTCCGCTGAGGACTATATCCTGTCTCCTCTCTACATCCTCACGTCCAACTCTGTAAAAAAAAAAAATAATAATAATAATGCACATATTACATACCCGATAATCATGTGTAGAGAAACAGAACGAAAACCATAATTCCTCATGCTGTAGAATAAAAAAATTTTTTTCTATGTAAACCTGTCTGACCTTCTTTTGTCCTCTATTAATATCAAGTCTTTTTCATCTCCTGGATGTCTTTCATGCATCTTCCATTCTATTAAATTTCTAATTTGAAACTTACCTAGTATTTAAAAGGATACTCCAGAGAAAAAAATATATATTATAGTTTTGTAAATTACTTCTATTTAAAAATCTCAAGTCTTCCAGTGCTTATCAGCTGCTGGAAGTTCTGCAGGAAGTGATGTACACTTTCCAGCCTAACATTGTGCTCTCTGCTGCCACCTCTGTCAATATCATGAGCTGCCCAGAGCTAGAGAGGTTTTCTGTTTCGGCTCCATGTAATAAAGACAACGTTCATCCAAAGTAACGATCATCGGCTGATCGTTGTCTTTCAACACACAGAAAAATCATCTGCCTCCAGCCGCTCATAGCTCCATGCAATGTGTGGCCGATGGCTGATGACTGTGTAATAAAAAAAAAAAAACAACTTTATACATACCTGTCCCCAGTGTTCTCCAAAATTCTGCCCAGTCCCGCAGCAACCACTGGAACTCCAGAGCCGGTCTCTGAAGTGGCAGGCCACTCAGCCAGTCACTTGACGAGACGGGACAGCGCGATGGCCAGTAATTGGCTAAGTGGCCTGTCACTTCAGAGACCGCCTCTAAAGTTCCAGCAGCAGCTGGCAAAAGCTTGGAGCCGGGGAGTGTGGTCAGGTATGTATAACATTTATTATTTTATCCTTTTTTAAACTTAAGGCAATGATGTCCATGCAGCCCTTGCCATATGATAGTCGAGCGTATAATAGACTCAGTAAGTGAGCGCCAATCTAGCAGATCAGCACTCGCTTATCCAGAATATCGAGCTAGGCATGGGGCTATGTAATAGGCGCTACTATATTTCATTGTCTTACAAAGCACTTGGGTTGAATTTAAGGTGTTTTGCGTCATTATCTGTAATATAAACTATCGTGCTATCTATTTTACAGCTTTTGACTAATTTTGATCAGAAATTTTAACTGCATGCACTTCAGAATCCATCCTGGTAATTCTATTCACAGTCTGCAGTGATTTAGATTCTCAAAAGTACTAAGACAAATGACTGATAAGCAGTGGCTGGAAAGGGCGTGGAAGAACAGGAGTCATGTGACCCTTCTTTTGCAACTGGCCGCCGGCTAGCTCTGTCGTCTTCCCATATTTGCCACTGCTACCAGGGGCCTTGAATTGATGCATTTTATTGTATATATTACTGTAATGATATAAAGGTAGCAGGGACAAATCAGCTATGCAGTCAGTTCATGAGGACTTAGCGAAATTGGCCAGCAATACATATGACATGTTGATTTCACATTTCAGTGTATCACATACAATATAATGTACAGAGGTGTGCAATATGTCAGGACTCAGGTAACCCCTAAATGAACATAAAAAAGAAATAGAGGAAAGCAAACAAGAGAAAAAAAGGGGGAAGGAAGGGTGATATAGTTTTCTCAAAGCGTCATCAGCCGCTCAGCCACGATTGGCTGAGCACAGTTATGCTCAGCCAATCGCGGCTGAGCATCGGATGACGCTGCAGAGTGCGGCCGGCATTCGGGACAGTCGGAGCTGTTCGCCGGCCGGCCGAAGACGTCACTGACTGAAGATCGGAGACGGGGGTCGGCACGTGACAGGTATGTATAGCGAACCACACTTCCGGGTACACGGGTGGAGGTGGTGGGACACAGGGAAGGGGGACATTCACAGGCATAACATACATTACAAAGTTGTATAACTTTGTAATGTGTGTTATTCTGTGAATAATTCTTTACCGCCGCACTACCCCTTTAAGGAAAAGAATACCTAAGAGTAGGACATCCACACCTTTTGGCCTATTCTTAGTTCACATACTTACATACATAATTATTTTACAAGATCATCCATACACCACTGTATGGCACACTAGGGATTCTGTTCATACAATCTCAGTGTTTGCATAATTCCCTGTGTAAATACATTGTCGCATTTTCGGCATTGTTCTAAAGCCCCTATTAAAGCCCCTGATCATTGCCGTTTCAGCCTGTTGAAAGACAACATGGTGCATGTTGGCTGATCGTTGTCTTCTATTACACTAAACAATTATCGTCCGTAACGGTTGGTATCGGCTGAATAATCACATTTGGGACCTATTCTCCACAAAATGGCGTCTGTGCCACATCCTAAATGCCCACCATGGACTGTATACATAAAAAGCTAAACCAAACACTAAAAAATGAGGGAGAAAAGAAATAGGGAGAGAGTACTGTACTCACCTTGTAATACCATCTTTGATGTAGTATAATAGACACTCAGACATTAAAGGATCTTCATTGAGGTTCACAAGATGAGGAGTCTGAAGAACACAAAAAAGGTATGGTAGACATAGAATTCAAAAATATACAGTAGTCATAGAAACAAATAGATATAATAGTAGATTACAATACAACTAGCAAGGCACAGCAATATAAGTTCTGCCTGCAAGTGTTGACTATTACCTTAGAAGAGAATCTACAAATACTCAGGATAGAATGGTGCAAAGTATGTAAGATGTATGTTCCAACAGTATAGAGTCCACCAACGTTCACATGGTTCAGTTTGGAAAAGTGCATGCCCTCCAAAACAGTCTGCAATCTCACACTATATTTAGGGATCTTTCTACATTACAAACAATAAAGTAACTGTCCAGTCAGAAGTGCAACATTGATAGGGGATGGTCACCCACTGTTTATACAGGCTTCTGTATGTACAAGGATTGTAAGTGCCCTTTTACATTGCTCAACGAGACGCAGGAAATGAGCAATGATCTGTGAGATCGCAAGGCTCGGCTAATCATGGGGCCGCATGAATGATAGCTGAATTGTTTGTGAGGCCATTTAAATGCATTGTTATCAGTAGCACACCCACCGTTTAGAAAGGGAGATGTGTGGCCAATAATAATAATTTTAATGGCCATGCAAAACATTCAAGCAGCCGATCGCTGGCTCCTTTGCACAGGACAATTATTCCTAGGAACATTGCCGATATTTGGCACAACCTAAGGTGCACACCACCAGTCTCGTGACTGGTTCATCCTGCTCTCTCCCTCCTCCCTGCTCTGCCTCCTCTGACTGTCTGCTGTGTATCAGCACAAGCCCATAACAGACTCACCAGGAAGTCAGTGAATGAAGAGGTGGATCAGCTAGTGCAGTATGATTAATAACTACAGACCGCTAAGCCACCATTGAGAAAGATGCCGTAAATGAAGTGAGAATACAGAGCGTGGAGCCTCGATGGTCACTTTAAAGTAAATGCACTGATCATCTGTATAACATTTGACATTCACTGTATTATGCATGCAGCGAAGAAGAGTAGAGGCTGGAAAGTAAAGGAGCACACCAATACTGCACCAACCTCTTTGGGGGAATAAACCCCAACAAGCTCTGAGTACATTTCCAGAGGTGCCGTGTTGATCTGATATTCCCATGCAATGAGAATGTGAGGGATTAAAACATAGGTGATAAACTTACAACCTTAGCCTTTGACCACCATCACAAATATATTTTTTATTATTATAGGTTTATTCTGTTATTGTGTTTCTACAGCTATATGTTCCCCAGGGGTTCTGCACCCCAAAATACTCATCAAAACTGTTGACATTCTGCATCCAATGGAAGGGAATCGTGAATTGCATATCCCAATCACATGCAGGAGGAAGGATCTTAGAAAAAAATCAGCTTGTTCATTATTTTGGGAATTCTGTATAGATATGCCATAGGCCAGCCTCAGTGTAACATATCATTAATAACTAACTAGTTCAGTGCTATGTGTAGTCCAAAAGGATACTGCATTAAAAATGTGTTTGAGATATATATATATATATATATATATATATATATATATATATACCAACTACTCTAGATACACGTTCAATAATACAGCCACCCATTGGCCAAAAAGTTGCTTGTCCATTCATGACAGCTATTTGGAATTGGATTCTACAGTTCAGTCTTGGAAAATGTGCATCTAGCTTGGAAGCAAGTAGGATTACAGCAAATAAGCAACACAAATATGATTTTCTGGTACTGAGATAATGCAGGGTTCTACAGAGATTGAGATGCTGCATATAAAAGGTAGGGCTGATATATCCAGACCTTTCCTGATTTTAGCTTGTTCATTTTCCATCATTCTCTCACATAGAATTATAATGCCCTCGAAGAACTTTACTTTACTATCAGCAAATATTAACCATATAAAACAGTGCTAAAATGCTAACCATATTAAAACTCAAAATAATAAAAAATGAGTAAAAATATCAGTAACGTAATTAATGGAGAATGAATGTAAATGCCTATAATGGAAACCTATAACTACTCCACAACAGCATTTTGGCTGTTTCAGCCATTTACACTTAAGCCAGGTCTTTACAAATTGAAAAACTAAAAGCCTGTTCACACTACGGAATCAGCACCAAAATTCCGTGCGGAACCCCCGAGTGCGGACTCAAGAGCGGAGGCGTGCGAGCCCTCCCATTCAAAAGGATAGTCTGTGTGTGACGGTTTCCCACAGAATTTTGGCACCAATTCCGTAGTGTGAACATTAACTCTGGATACAAGGGACCTCTGTATAGTCAACTCCCCCCCATTTAATCACATTGGTATGCATATTAACATGTATATACGCTGGAAATGAAATATCGTACAATACAAAAGTTGGACATAAAAATTTTTTAATTTACCTTCTTAGGTGAAAACACTCCAAGTGTTCCTCCATCTTCTCTCATGGCAACCCCCATCTCCGCCAGTAAAGCTTCTCTGTATGGAGAAGAAAACTGTTAATGGACATCAGCCAACCACATAGGTCTCTGCCGCTCAAAACATGAAATAATGGGGTACACATCTATATAAGAGTATGTGATTATTATATCAGTTACCTGTCCATACGTATAGCCTCAGTGCGTCGTAGCTTCTCCTCCCACGTCTCATTGAGCTCAGCAATAATTTTCTCTGTTTCCTATTTAATGAAAATAAAAGACTATTTCAAGTGAAAGGCTGCTGAAGTAACGTACATATAGTATGCGCAGTATTGGTCACTTGGACATTGGGGTTGACTAAATGGTTCTAAAAGTTGTTTGATAGGAATTGCCAAACAAACAAGAGAACGTCTGTGAAATCAGAGGAATTTTTATCAAGGTCATAAAGTCCTGTGAGGTAAAAATTCATGTACCAATGGGGTTCTGTATGTCAATATGTGAAGGTTCTGTGGGGTGCCAATCCGTTGTCATACTAGTCTGAGGCCTTCTAAAGGTATTCATGGCTGCCCTGGTAGATTGGCAAGAACGATTTACCACAGAAAGGCTGTACTAATAGATTGGTAATTTAACTGTTCGAGGTAATACCATAGTATTACTGTGAGCTGTATAGGCATCAAATGTTTAAAGGAACAAAAAATTATAAAAAAAACAAAACCTGAACTTGTTTAGAATATTTAAAAAAAAACAACAAACATTAACATTTTAAATCACCAGTTTACAATTTTTTTTATATAAAGGAAACCTAAACCAAAAAAAAAAACAATCATATTGGGTAAATGTTAAAATATCATGTTTTTGCCAGCATTGCTGTTTTTGGTCACTTATCAAAGATGGAATAAAAAGCGACCAAAAAAATCCCATCTACTGTTTGTCTGGAAAAAAAACCCCCACAGATTACAAAAAAATCCCTTATACAGGTTAGAAGGCGGAAAAATAAAAAAAGTTATAGGGATCAGAACATGGTAATTAAAAACATTTTTTTTGTAGATAGTAAGTTATTTGAAAGAAAAAGTATTTCACTGGAGTACCCCTTTAAGTCTTCATAACTATAATTTTTTTTTTTTTTGAACATCCATATAGCCCATATAGCAGACTGGGTTTGTAGGGCATACCTTAAGCCTCTCGATGGCCTCTTCACTTCCAGGTGTGAATGCAAGACGCTCATGTAGGCTGCAGACAGAAGCAGCTCGACTGGACAAACCAGACATAGAGGATGAAGGACTCATACCCGTGAGGGCATTCACCGCTGTGAAGAGATTGTCAGGAGCATGACGCGTGTGTAGGACATTGGCGTTATCCACAGGACACACATCTATAAAGAGCAGAAGCCAGAGAAAAGGGGGGCACCGAACAGGAAGGACATGGCAAGGTGTGGACAAGAAGAGACACAAATGGTACAATGTAATGTACAAAACAGTGGAAGTGATATTATAGATTGATATGAGACAAGAGGTGAAGAATAGGAAAAAAAGAACAAAGGAAAGTTAAAGAAAAGAAAAGGAAATGTTAATAAAGAAGTAATAGTGTTATATGAAAGAGATACACGAAAATGCACAAGGATAAAAGTTCATGGTATGGGAGAAGAAAGAAATAAAATATAGGATGTAGAGAAATAGTGGAGGTAAAGGGAAGTTTGTCATAGTAGATGGCAGGGATTGAGGACAAGCAGGGAAGCGAGAGAAGAAATCTTTGTTTGGATGTTGTAGATACATCACATGAGAGGAGACAAGGAGCCACAAATATAATGTGTCACGTGATACATCACACGCCTTATCCAGTGCGCACAATGTATCAGATTATATTTGCATTTCAGGACTACAGTTGGATGTGTTGAGCAGAGACATTAGGTTATATGGTGGATTATAGAAGTTATATGGCTTCTATACAACATATAGTACCAATAGTAAAGAGAAACATATCAAGATGGGTCAGAATAAAATAACAAAGAAGCCATGGCACATTTTAGCCAAAGTTACAGTAAAACATGTTGGTGTGTTACTATGTAGACCTAACCAAAATGTATTAAGAGCTATACTTAACGCGTTCTATGGCCGTCATTGGTGCCATTGCCAGATTTATGCGGAGCATCGCCACTACACAGTTAACAAAGCCAACTGCTTCAAGCCCTGGCTGCAGAAGCCCCACCATAATCATTGAGCGGGACCACCCCCTGGACTCTTAAGCATTAAAGAAATGAACAAAACACTAGTTATTCCCAACAAAACTATATATATATAAATTTGCTCAGCTCCTCCTGCTCTATAACTTTTGTTGGTGGATCACACTGGTTTTTCAATATGACACATTTGCTTCAACAACAATAGTTTTTTCCTATGTATTTCCTAAGTATGTTTGCCATGAGGCCAGTTTGAGTATGCCCTAGAGGTGTGGCATGTAACTAACCTATATAAGTATTTTAATACAAAAACCATGTAGTCAGGGGTGGGCCACTCACTATCAATGATGTCAGACAGTCCCTGGGCTCCCAGCAGCTCTCTCAGACGTGCCACCTCATCCTTAAGTTCACGGATCAGACGGTTATTTGGATCTTCATTGATAACAGCATTGCATCGGATCTGTTTGGCACGGTCAGCATATCTGCAAGGGGATACAACATCTATTGTAGACTACTAAAATGGTGATTAGACTATTCAAAGAATACAACAATGGACATAACATGGATAAAGAAATAGTAACACCTCATTTCAAATATAAGTGGTCTACCTCATCCCTGAAATACCTGCGTATTAGGCTTACTCCCACGTATAGCACCTTATATGCTGCAAACTTTCCACAACTGTTTAGGGATCTTAGAGCCCTTTTGGGGAAGTGGGCTCCCTAATATATCTCTCTCCTGGGTCGCGTAGCCTCAGTTAAAATGACCATCCTGCCAAAACTCCTTAATTACTTTGAAACCCGGTTCGGGTCCCCCTGAGTGAGCTGAAAGCTTTGCAGGGAGCGACCTTCCGCTTTATATGGGCTAACAAGTGTCATAGGATTCCAAAATCTGTGATGATGTATAGTAAGACTCAGGGCGGCCTGTCGGCCCCTAACATCCTTCACTATTATTGGGCCACTCACCTATGTCAGGTATCAGGATGGGCTTCGCCATCTACGTATAAATTGTGGACAGTCATAGAAAAGTTGTGGCTGGCCCCTATTCACCCGAACTCCTTTCTGTGGACTTCTGCTCCTCCTGCCTGCCCCTCTTCTCCCATGCTTGGCCCAATCCTTTTTTACTAGACAAATATGGTCTGCATGTGCATCAAAGTTTGGTCTATACTCCCGGGATTCTCCTCTCATCTCCTTCCTACTGACGCCCTCCCTTGAGGTTGGCATGTCCTCCCCGATGGTGCGGCACTGGATTGGTAAAAAACTGTTTCAATTCGCTGATATAGTTGACCCCCTTATGCAAAACCTCCTGCCCTTTGAGAAACTTAGGGCCCTATTCCACGGGACGATTATCGTTCAGAGTATCGTTAAATCGTTCGAATCTAAATGATAATCGTTCGTTTGAATAGCAGTTAAAGATTAACGACCGAACGAGAAATCGTTGATCGTTTAATATCGTTCGCAAATCGTTCGAATTGAATAAGACGTCGTACGGTCGTTCGCAGTAGTGACGAACGCAATAGCGACAACAAGACGACCAAAAGAACGATCATAAGTAACGATTATCGTTCCATGTAAATGGGTGAACGATTTCAGGTCTTTCGCAATAGCGGTCGTTTGGATCGTTTATGATTATGTTAATAAAAATCGTCCCGTGGAATAGGGCCCTTAGAGAAAAGTATTACCTCCCTGGATCAGAGTACCTCTCTTATTTTAGTATTATTCAAAAAATTCCAACAGCACTTCCCGATATCTTCAAAAACGTGAAATATTTATTCAATCACATCAAAAAAACAAACAGTGTGGCACAGCAAAAAATCAAGCGACGTTTCTCCCGTCTCACACGGGCATTTTCAAGCTCATATCCCCAAGTGATAATCAAACTTTTATATCAAACAAGTGACTAAAATTTACATTCCATTGGTTGTTTCAAGTGTCCATCTTTTACAAGTGTTCTCTGATAGGAGGCAATCAAAGTCCATCTGTGCCATTGTGTTTCAGTGAGTTCTTTGTAAGGCAATGTGCAGTGTTAACCCTTTTTGTGCTAAAGTGAGTGACTGCTTGAAATTACCCACTAGCAAGTTCCTCATAATAAAGGTAATAAGAAATACACAGTAATAAATAAAATAAGTCCATCATAAGTGTAGCAACGAAGAAGGATAGACAGCACTATGTTATCCACATCATTTGGATCTTTTCAATGAAAATGCCCGTGTGAGACGGGAGAAACGTCGCTTGATTTTTTGCTATGCCACACTGTTTGTTTTTTTGATGTGATTGAATAAATATTTCACGTTTTTGAAGATATTGGGAAGTGCTGTTGGAATTTTTTGAATATATCCTCCAGGATCCAAGGTCAGGATCATCCAGCCGGCACCCACAAGATGTTTGAGCTCCAAGCTGTGCTGCTTGCAATCCTTTTTGCATGCTTGCTTGCTTATTTTAGTATTAGACATTTTATGCGATCAGCCTTTGGTTCCCTCACGGTCTCAAAACCCACATCCTTTAAGCAGCTGATACGGGCAGGCGGCTCCACTAGAGGCCTACTCTCGGCTATTTACCAAATTCTGAACTCGCCTATGGGGGACTCACCGATCCGGCACAAATATATGGACAGATGGGAGGCTTCATTGGGTATAACAATCTCCCCTGAGCTTTGGCAGGTGATATGGAGCAGGGCAACTACCTCTTCTATTTGCACGAATTATAAGGAGACCCACTACAAACTCTTGATGTGCTCGTACCACACTCCTGAATTAATTCATAAACTGAATAGCAATATCCCTTCAGTGTGTTGGAGATGTAATGGCTCAGTGGATGCCCTGCTTCACATCTTCTGGGACTGCCGCTTATTGTGTGCGCACTGGTCTACCTAACTAAAAGGATAGTGACCTGGGTATGCTGATCCGTTTCTACCACTCCCTCCCCCACCTTACCCTCTTGTTTTTCCCCACGTCGGTGTGTCTCTGTGTTTTTTGTGTGGGCTGGCGTCTTGCCTTCACCAATCATTCATTTTCATAGGTACTAGTAGTTGACATGATGTTTTCCATGGTTCTGTTTACTATGCATTTGACTGTATTCCTTCTGCCACAGGCCGATATCGCCTTCTCTTGGCAGGTTGTGTTTGCCTTTTTATGATGCCATGTACCTCATTTGGCTTCTATTTGTTTTCCCTATTTCCCACTTCAAGAATTCCTGAAATTGGTGCACTGCCATGCTCATGACCATCCCTTATGCAACTTGTGAAAGCATATGGTGTTTTATCCACACCAAGGGCAGACATGGCATGTGTACCATGGCCCAGTATGTTTGGGAACCCACGACTACCTTAAAAGCAGGATCCTATTGAAAATACATAGTTGCTTTTTTTGTTGGGTTTGGGTGACATGTGTCTGCTTTAGAGGTGAGGAAAAGATAGAACATCTCACCGTAGGGTGCTTAGGGTCTCATCATAGTTGATATCTGCAGGACTCAGAGCAGCAACCATAGCAGTGCGGGAGTTTCCACCTGATGGACACAATACAAAAACTGGTCATTTTCTGAAGTTTTCCAGAAAAATTACATATTAAAAACAATCATACATTTGTTCCTATGTCATAAGTTTCTTACCACTATTGACAGTAAGGACAGTATTGTGTGAGGAGCCCTGCTTTCTGACTAAAGTGTGGAAGCCTTAACAAAACCCTGACTATCAGTCAATAGGTCCATCTGTCACAATATGGATTTGCAATAACATTTTGGTTGTTTATAGAACAAAAGGACAGCTGTTCTATGACTGTAAAAATAAACTGTAACACAACTAAATTATAGACCAGGAGCACCAACATGCAGAACCAAAAAAATTAAGGTAGCTAAAAATGCTTAACTAGTGCTGCACCACCTTTATGTTACAGATCCTTAGAAGTCTCATCAATTAGACCCCAACAATCAATAGTAATGGCAAAACCAGTTCTGCAACCCCATCATTCTGCAGATCCATGGAGGTCGGAGTAGTCAGACGCCCACAATCAATAAGTAGTGGCATAACCTACCAATATGCAATCACCTAATATTGTCAGAAAACATGTTTTCCTTAGAACAAATATATTAGTTCAGGATACATACAGTAAGTCCTGTTTTGTTGCTCAAAATTCTCTACTATAGTGATGGCACAGCCATTTATCAGCCATGTTGATTTACAACAGAAGAATGTCATGCATGGTGTATATGTAAAATGTATTGTAAAATGTAAATGCATTACCTAAGTTCTCTCTTAGTAGCCATGTGAGTACAGAATCTCGATATGGAATAAAGTCTGTCTTCTTCTTTTTCTTGTTCTGTCGAAGGAGATAAACAGCAGGTAAGATGGTAGAACTACCAATGCTTCTTGTGGTCATTCTATGGGCCGGCTGATTCCGCATTGCGCCGAAAGAATTGACATGACAATGCGGAATCAGCCGGCCCATAGAATGGTGTCTATGGATCTGGCGGAAAGACGCGCGGCCGTGAGCGTGCACAGGCAACGGAATTCCGTGGAATTTATCCGCGAGAATTCCGTAGTCTGAACCCGCCCTAAAGAATCTTAAAACTTCAAAGCTGGGGTTGAGGTGGTTCTGCACCTTCTAATATTCTAATACCAGCTTACTCAATACAGTATATATGTATGTAGTGTGTATCTATGTGACCGTTTGATTTATTGCCAATATATTAAATAACCAAAATCTCACCTTATTTGTTCCAGAGTCCTGCGGAAAAACAAGAGAAATGATATTAGCTATGGGTGTAATTTACCCAAATTATAGCGCTCAATGCCAGTCTACTGCATTAAACCCTAACAGGATATTATCTTGTACTGCAAAGAGTATAGCATCGAGAGAAGACAGTAATATCCTTTATAAAGTAGTGATTAGGCCACATCTTAAATATACTGTACATTCACATTTGGGCATCAATTAACTAAGATATGAGAGAGTTGGTGGCAGCTCTTAAAGGGCCAACAAAAAGTTGGAAAGAGGTATGAAATATCTTAGTTATGAATAATGGATGACAAAACTCAATTTACTATAGCGAAAGGAAAGCAGGTGATATAGTACTATAAATAAACATGTAAACTGCCTCTATGAAAAAAGCAGTGATCACTTTTTTTTTGTTGTATGACATTCATAGGGTGGCCTTTTTTTCGAACCACTAGCTATGTAAGGGTATGTTCACATAGCGTATGAGACCAGCCGTTCCGTGACCCGGCCAGGACACGGAACGACCGGTCTCGGATGATCTTTGGAGCCACAGAGTTCTGATGCGCGCCCACATCAGAACTTCCCACAGCACACAATAGAGTAAGCACCCTGAGCATCTCGCTCTATTGTGAGAACTGACGAGTCTTCTGCGGCCGCTATTCACTAAATAGCGGCCACAGAATCTCCGGCAGGGATCCCACAGGAAGCAATGTAACGTACAACGGCCATGGTTTTACGAAAATATATATTGTGTGAACATAGCCTAAGGCCTCATACACCCATCCTTAGTGAAGCCTGTAAATGTGGCCCCACAATTGCGGACCGCACTATGGATGTGCATCAGTAGTGCTCTGCAATTCACAGAGCACTGCATAGAAGACAGTGATCCATGCCGTAGTTACTGGTCTGCACTCCGTCAACCATGGCTCCGTCCACATATACAGACGTTTGAATGGAGCCATTAAAATGTATTGGTCCTATGTTCTGTCTGCAATTGTGGATAAAAACTATAGAGGTGTGAATGAGGCCTAAGTATGTGACTACAATAAAAGGCTGCTGGTGCTTTTAATCTGTGATCAATAAGGATGTATGAAATTTTATGGTACACTTACCATTTCAGCAAGAGCAGAAATAACTTTCCCCAAGGTTGTAAGAGACTTATTGATATTTGCGCCTTCCTTTAGGTGGAGAAGAAAAGGAAGAAGAACCAAGAGTGAATAATATATGTAGGGCAGCATTGGTCATAAATGCACATTTATAAAATATGGCGGGATTTATCACATCCCCACATTCTCCCAGTTTCCCAGGACCGGATCCATCTTTTTCCAGCACCCGGGGAGGAACGGCAGGAAACAAGGCCGACTTCAAAGCCAGCAGCCAAACTAGCAGAATCCCAATAGGAATAAAGCGATTTGTTTCGTTCCTACTCTAGATTCGCTCATCTCTAACTCAGACCTGTCAGATCAAAACTTTAGACACGTCTTTATAGCAAACAACTGACAACTATACCTAAAGGGAAGACCATCCTGATCTGGGTGAGATTTTTCTTTTATTTATTCAAACATCTAGTCCTGTGAAGGACAAAAAATTATTTTTATCTAAATTTTAAATGGCCACCTTAAACTGGTTAAACTGTGAATAAAAACACATTTCTAGATGTCCTGGGTGCATATAAGCCATGCATAAGTATACCTGTAGGCCTTCTGTTACATATGGTGGCCATACCTAACTATGTCTATAGTAGGAATTATGTAGCATCAAATAACAGTGAACAGTCTAGCTTTCAGAATAGCAATTGTATAGGCTTATATACCTGGTCTAGCTGACACAATTATTAGGATTTATTAGACCACACAATAGATCACATGATAGACAACACAATTGGATGAAGTCATTATTGTTTGAACCATTGTGTAATTTATATTGAAACATTTTTCAAACAAGATAAAGCATATAAGAATCTCACTTTTAATCTTGTTCCTTTGGCTCCGGTGGAATCTGCCCTCTCACTTCCTGCAAGGTCCACAAGGCTAATTTTGCTAACCTGTGAAGAAGAAGGATACAATTTTCTCAAATAATATTAGCATAATACAATTTGCATGTCATAAGAGGCTCCTTCTGACACTGAACAAGTCCGGCATAGTTATCTGTGTATTGCGGTCTGCAAAATGACTGTCTCAGACGCCACAGCACTAGAGCTGCCGCCGTAATGATATTTCATGACTAAAGCTTTAATATCAGTCTTGATGGGTTCAACCTTATTTGCCACCATCTTCATATAATCTATATATAGAATAGAGTTTTAGTTTTAAAAACGCTATGGAAGTTTTTCGCCAATGGGTTCTGCATAATATAGTATTTTAGTTTTTAGGCAGGAGGAGACTGGAAGAGGAGATAAAAGGATGGATATAGAAGTAGGATGGGATGCAGAATAGAATTACCAGTATTATAGATTCACAGCAGATATCCAAGGCAAGAATCTTTTTCTAGAAAATACTACTGTATCGGCCAGGTGAACATCTCAGACATCGGACGTTTTTTGACCTAGCCGGGTCAAACAACGATCGATGTTTACACAATGTGTGAATATGGCCTAAAAGTGCAAAGAATTTCCAATCAGGTCCGAATTAGTTGAGTTTACTATGTATTTATTTTTTTCATTTTATTAAAAAAAGGTGGAAGGAGTGGTGAGGAGTGCTAGAGTGCGGCACAAACGCTCAACTTCTCTTTGACTCTCCATTACAGTAGGAGACCCAAGGCTGTGCATGATCCACTGTCCCGACAAATTTCAAAAAGGCACCATGCTCACTAGGGGACTGCCAACTACAGTACACTGTCAGTGCCTCAGGTAAGGCCCGTGAGCTGACAGATTCCCTTTAAGTGTAGGAAAGTTACTTGCAGTTTAATATTAACCCAACAGGTGGGGCTCACTACACCTTATGTACAAAGAATTTAAATTACATAGATACTGTCAAGTTGAGACACATTTCCCCAGAAGTCCCTCACTCTCTAGCCTGCTGCCGAATTTGCATTGTGAAGTCCAATGTGTGTGAGGGCACCCTTAACATTTAAAAAAATAGAATAAAGAAATTGCTTTGAAGGGAACCAATCAGCTTGATCTACTGTGCAGCTGCCTGAGCATACCAGTCGCGTCTGCAGCAGTAGCTTTACATCGATGAAATAGGAGTTTTATTCTGGCCCACCAGGCTGGGAGAAGGGAGGCAATGAGTCATCTAGGTCTCTCTGCCTGTCAATCATTCCTGCAGAGGCTCCCTGCCTATATGACTAGTTTCCGCCCCTTCCCAGCCTCATTTTCTGGAATAAAACTCCTTTTTCCCCCTTGTAAAGGTACTGTTGCAGACATGGCTGGTATGGTCGGGAAGCTGCACAGTAGATCTATACTTAGCAGCCGGGAACCATGTCAGCACAATGCAGAAATCAATAGTACAGGCGATTAATAATAAACTTTAATTAATAAACTTTGTAATTGGGTTTATTAACCGAGAAATGCATTTTTATCATGAAAAAGCAGTTTGAAGCTCTCCCCCCTGTCTTTATGGTTTTCTTATGGAGAGGGGAGGGGTTGAAGGAGATGAGGCATCAAAACAGGACAACAAAGAGTTAATTTACAGCTACATCACCAGGCTATCTCCTCTGAAGTCAGCGCTGACCTCTCTGACCTCTGAATATGGGCTTTAACACAGGTCCCGCAGTGTAATTCTTTGTTTTCTGCTGGAGACTAATTTCACTCCTCCCCCCTACCCTCTCCATTGGTTACACAGGGCATGTCTGATGTAAATGAGTCCATATTTCCTGATAATGAGCAGTGAATGAGAAAGTGGAGGGAGGGGGGGACCTGGGGAAAGTTTTTGAATGCAGATAATGGCATATTTGCCTAATAAACCCAATTACAAAGTTTCTTAAAATCGCCTGGACTATTGATTTCTGCAAAAAAAAAAAAATGCGACAGTGACACTTTAAAATAAACAGCTGCTCATGTGTCCTGTCATACTCCTCAGAGCCAATGATGGCTGCCGTACAGAGGTGACCATAAAGGCTAGGAATAACAATGTCCTCACAAGTACAGTGGATTTTAGCATGTCAGTACATCTAGTCTGATGGTAAAAATATTACTGACAATGTGCCATTTAGCACAAAGCCATATTGCAGACCTGTACTTATAATACACTTACAAAGCCACAAACTTTTAGCTGAAATTTTATTTGTGCTGATTACAATATATTATCGACCATTCTCACCTTCTCTGTGCTGGTCTGGGTGTCAGCATCGTGTCTACGTTGGGTGAAAATGATATTAAACACAGCGTGGGAGCGACTGCTCGTCTCATTCATGTTTGTAGCCGCAACAGTTCTGTGAAGACACAAGCAAACATTACAGCATATAGAATCATACAAGATGTGGTGCCGGCCATTGGCCTGTAAGAGTGGTTCCCATGTTTATTATTGAGGTACCCCGGATCACAAGTCATGCTGGGATTCTTTAGTGCTGTATATAATTAAAGACTGCTTATACTGTTCATGTTGGGTCAGGGTTTTTATTTCATGTGAAGCCAACAGAATGAGCGAGACTGATTGCTAAAGAAGGTGTTGGGAAATTCTGCATATGTCATGTGACTACAAGCCCCAAACTCTCTATGTGAGGGAACATGCTCATTACGGAAAAGAGGTGGAATTTCCAATTGGATGCGGAATCCACTTAAAATTGGTCCTTTCCATTGGCTCCGACAGACTCAGGTCCCACTGGCTTTACCAAGAGGCATGTCCCTCTAAGTAAATCTGGCCAGGTAAATGGGGTCATATCATCTTTTAGTTAAGACTATGACACTACCCCCCTCATTCCAATAATGCTGCAGAGTACCTAGCTTTGTTGCCAGAATCCATTAGATCTTGAATGTCTTGATAGGAGGTAACAGCCAGCTTTGACAAGTCTTCCACATAAGGTCCTAGAAGGGGGTGCTCACGGACACGAAGATTCCCCTTATTCTTTGGATTTAGCAGGTCTCTAACACGCTCACAGTATATCTCCATATAGCTGACCTGCAGAAGCAGTGGTATATATATGCATATATAAGTAATCTTCTGGGAAGAAAAAGAAACTCAAGCAAAACACCAAATTACAGTGAAACATATAATCCAGCATTGTACATGGTGGGCACCCTGAAGTGCCTGCAATGGTTGACTATTAGTGACTCTTTACAGTACAATACTACATGTCCTGCACTGCTCTTTACCTGTGCCAAGACAGCTCCATTTTATTTTTCTGGGACCCTGTGTAATCTGTACAGGACCCTGAAAATGCTTCAGTCCTCTATAAAGCAATTTACAGTCTCCAGTAGCTCTTTCTGACTGTTGTATGTAAGAACTTGCTTTACCCATATTAGTTATCTGCTTATTTTCCTTTAAATCTTTATTTTTTTCTCATTTTGGGGTTTCAGATTCAATGACCATATTTCCATAGAGTTTTGGTCTCAACATACAATGGTTTCAACATACAATGGTCGTCCTAATACCAATTAATTACTAAGGCTGGGTTCACACTATGTATATTTGAGGCTGTATTTGGTCCTCATGTCAGGTCCTCATAGCAACCAAAACCAGGAGTGGATTAAAAACACAGAAAGGCTCTGTTCACATAATGTTGTAATTGAGTGAATGGCCGCCATATAACGGTAAATAACTGCCATTATTTCAATACAACAGCCGTTGTTTTAAAATAACAGCACATATTTGCCGTTAAATGACGGCCATCCACTCAATTACAACATTATGTGAACAGAGCCTTTCTGTGTTTTTAACCCTTTAAGGACAGAGCAAATTTCGATTTTTGCGTTTTCGGTTTTTCCTCCTTGTGCATAAAAGGCCATAGCACTTGCATTTTTCCACCTAGAGACCCACATGAGCCCTTATTTTTGTGTCACTAATTGTACTTTGCAATGACAGGCTGAATTTTTCCATAAAGTACACTGCGAAACCAGAAAAAAATTCAAAGTGTGGTGAAATTGAAAAAAAAAACGCATTTTGTTTATTTGGGGGAAATGTGTTTTTACGCCATTCGCCCTGGGGTAAAACTGACTTGTTATAAATGTTCCTCAAGTCGTTACGATTAAAACGATATGTAACATGTATAACTTATATTGTATCTGATGGCCTGTAAAAAATTTAAACCATTGTCAACAAATATACAACACTTAAAATCGCTCCATTCCCAGGCTTATAGCGCTTTTATCCTTTGGTCTATGGGGCTGTGCGAGGGGTCATTTTTTGCGCCATGATGTGTTCTTTCTATCGGTACCTTGATTGCGCATATACGACTTTTTGATCGCTTTTTATTACAATTTTTCTGGATTTGATGCGACCAAAAATGCGCAATTTTGCACTTTGGGATTTTTTTGCGCTGACGCCATTTACCGTGCGAGATCAGGAATGTGATTAATTAATAGTTCGGGCGATTACGCACGCGGCGATAGCAAACATGTTTGTTTATGTATTTATTTATTTACTTTTATTTATAACCTGGGAAAAGGGGGGTGATTCAGACTTTTATTAGGGGAGGGGGCTTTTTACTATTAACAACACTTTTTTTTTTACTTTTACACTTATACTAGAAGCCCCTCTGGGGGACTTCTAGTATAAGTGCTTTGATCTCTCATTGAGATCTCTGCAGCATAGATATGCTGCAGAGATCCATGAGATAGGCACTCGTTTACTTCCGGCTGCTGCAGCCGGAAGTAAACGAGTGCCGAGCCGGGGACGGCGCCATCTTGGAGCGGTCCCCGGCCGGCTTCATTTGCGGAGATCGCTCCTCCGGGATAACATCCCGGAGGAGCGATCTCCCCACTAGACACCAGGGATGACGCTGCGTCCGGTAATCGGATGCAGCTGTCAACTTTGACAGCTGCATCCGATTACTGTATTAGCGGGCACGGCGATCGGACCGTGCCCGCTAATACCTACGGTCCCGGGCTACACGCGGCACCCGGGACCGGCGCGGTTCAGAGCGGGGCCGCTGCGCGGCCCCGCTCTGAACTCCCTTACCGGCATCAGGGCGTAAATTTACGCCCGATGTCGTTAAGGGGCTAATCCACTCCTTGTTTTGGTTGCTATACAGCCTCAAACATACAGCCTCAAATATACGTAGTGTGAACATAGTTATATTGTATGTTGAGGGACCACTGTATTAATATTTTAGAACTTGTAGTGTGGTGTGTAATGAATTTACCCCTTATCTTACAACATACAATGGTCGTCCTAACACCAATTAATATTGTATGTTGAGGGACCACTGTATTAATATTTTAGAACTTGTAGTGTGGTGTGTAATGAATTTACCCCTTATCTTAATATAGCACCAACACATTCCGCAGTGCTGTACACATATTGTAATCATCCCCATCAATCTCTGGCTGCAACAGGGCTTGCAGTTTACATGTATTTTCCTGCCTCACATACAGATGAATAAGAAGCCATCCAATCTATTAGTATGTAGGTGGAAAGCACCTCAGTTATCTATCTAGTCTTTTGCTCTCAGTGACTTTGCATTCTTTGTCCATTATGTTCAATAAGCTCCATGTAATACGAAATGTGCTACTGCAGTGAAATCTGGAGCCGCCTGCCACTTCTGGCATTCTATCAGCCAGACCCCCCTGTGGGATTGACTCATAAGCTGTGGAGCTGTCACCCGATCTTTAGACTGCTCTATGGAAAATTCATTTTTCATATAATAATGATAATAATAATATTAAGAAGAAGAAGAAGAATCAACTTTTATTCTTTATTCCATGTACTGTTCTGCCACCTTCCTCCTGATCCCTATTACATGTGGAGTCATGGAGTCCGATAGCACATACCTCTACAGAGTAAGACATGTTGTCATTTGTCGTGTCACTGATCCGAGAGAAGAGATCTTCACAGAGCTGAAACACAAAGGTTTGATCATGTCCCTTAGCCACCCATCACATACATAAAATATGATATACATATAATTATATACATGACTTGTCACTTGGGCCATCAAGTCACAGTCATCAAGAGGTTAACACTTTACAGACAGTGTAGGGTTAATTAATAATTCACAGACGCAGAGTATATCTTGAATATTTCATAGACTGTGAGGCATCAATGAATAATTCAGATAGTGAGGGGTTAAAGAGATTAAAAGCAGCAGGTTAACCCCCACTTGGACAGCGAACCCTTAAAGAGAATACATAGGAGAATTAAGGAGAATACATACACACCGCCGCACGCTCATTTTCTATATGTGATGTCATTGTTATAATGACAGGAAATGAGAAAGATGCTCTCGGCTATTTAGGTGAAACCTTTAGAGACAATAAATGTCATCTCGGCTGGATATAATGATGTGAATGACAAGCGTGCCTCACGGTATGACGTCTATTGCCTTGGATAACCTTGTGACTTACAGCGACCTTCTAGCATGGTGAGACAGGCCGAATGTATATAAAACCTCACTATTGTATACGTGGATATTTTTATAGTTTATAGCTTTATGTACTGAAGAGAATTGGTGCAGATCTACAGTGTTGCTGTAGAAACTGAGGTCAATGTCATAAAAATGAGTATAAACAGTGATGGGCAGTAGATATAGAGCCCGACCCCCATCAGTCATAACCCAATGTGTTTATTGACTTATAAAGTTGGGGTTTACACCAAGTGATTTTGTTTCCAAACATAAAGGCGTCTGGATAATATGAGCAAAATAAAACTTGGCTGATCCCTATTCCATTCCCACTGCACATTATAGTTATAGCAATGACAAGAACTGAAGGAATATTGATCCAGTGGGATCATTTGCATATTGCTGCTAATATTCTTGGTCAGGCAGCAAAACTTAGTCTAAAAGGCTCTAATAAATTGTATTTAAACTTAAAAAAAATAATAGCAACAATTGACCCAGGTATCTCATAGCAGAAGAACAATATTTTATAATAAATGACAAGTCCAGCCTCAGGATTTTTTTTCAAATTAAAGGGTACGGGAGGAACATAACAAAAAATACTTACTCACCTCTCCCTGTGCCTTCCTAGCGCTGGATCGCTGTTCCAGGACCCCCGCTGGGCTCCAGGATCTCCAGCAGAGCCAACGTCATGACCTGGCAGATGGACTGGACGCTCAGCCAGTCAGTGACTGGGACGGGACACCGCTCCAGTCACTGATTGGCTGAGTGGGCTGTCCATCAGCCGGGAAGGGCATTTTCCCCACATCATTACAACTTGGGGGAAAATGCCTTCTGCTTATCGTAGGCAGGGGGAGAGGTAAGCAACGGTAGCTTGTTATTTTCTCCCCTGCCCCTGCTGCCTTTCACAACTTTGCCAGGGCGGGACTTCTCCTTTAGGAACAACAATATTACGGCATAAGGCAACGTTCATTTCAATATTCTACCCTACATGGCACATATTTGTTGCCAACCTATCAAAATAGGATGTTGACGTATACAATCCAAGGGTACCCAGCCAATAGTAAAGTTTCAAGTCAAGTATTTATATATTAGTCAATAATCCTTAATAAAATTACTATTACTATAGGTGTGGTGAATCAGGCAACACAGCTAGCTTTTTTTCTGCTGAGTTGTTTACACAGAGGTGAGAGCACTGTGTCTGACTGTAAAGAAAACACTTCTTCCTGCAGGGCATACAGCAGCTGATAAGTACTGGAAGTTTTTTTTTTTTAAATAGAGAAATTGTACAAATTTGTATTATTTTTTGACATCAGTTATTTTAAAAATATATATTTTTTAGAGATGAGCGAACCTCGAGCATGCTCGAGTCCATCCAAACCCGAAAGTTCGGCATTTGATTAGCAGATGCTGCTGAACTTGGATAAAGCCATAAGGCTATGTGGAAAACATGGATATAGTCATTGGCTGTATCCATGTTTTCTAGACAATGTTAGAGCTTTATCCAAGTTCAGCAGCCCCAGCTAATCAAATGCCGATCGTTCGGGTTCGGATCAACTCGAACCCGAACCCGGTTCGCTCATCTCTAATATTTTTGCATACCTCTGTAAGAAGTAAAGGATTTTTTTTCCAAGTAAGCTGCTGCCATAGATGTCTGGAGAAGCCCTATTTTGTTATTACCTGGGGTATGATTCCTTGTTGGTTTGGCTCCTGTTTGCCCATCATGGTATAAGATTTACCAGCTCCAGTCTGTCCATAGGCGAAAATGCACACATTGTATCCCTCAAAGGCATGGAGCAACATCTCTTCCCCAATATCACGGTAGACCTGTTGTTGTCCGGCAAACTGACTGTCCTCATCCTGCGTATGAGACAATATCATTGTTTCAGAGTATACTCTCAATATTTGATGTCACAATATCATTTAAGGTGCTAAAGAATCTCACAGGGAATAAGACAAAATATTTACTACCAGTGTAACAGTGATGGTCACCGCTTTCCTCTCCATCTCTTTTCACCTCAAAATTCTGCAAAATTACTGCAGTCAACGCCTCTCTCTATGGCACAGTGCAGAACTGAAGAGTCAGGCTAAGAACAACCATAGCAGAAATGCTGCAGCGGCAAATAGACCAAAGCCAGAAGTGGATTCTAAAGGAGTGAGAAGTATATCTCCAGCCTGCTGGATCCATTTCTGGAAGCAGAAAACCTGCAGCATTACAGCTGAGCCCCCCAGCTGTTGCAGAACTACATTTCTTATCAGGCCTTGACCAAAGCTTTGCTTTGGCTGTCCGGGCATGATGGGTATTGTAGTTCTGCAACAGTTGGAGTGATGCGAGTTTGACACCTGTGCCTTATAGTGTCTTGTTATATTTAGAATTTCTGTGAAGAACCTACAAAGCGCATGTATGTAGTATCATTGCCACGTAACTTGATGCAAGATGTCTATGACATATGACTTGCAATGAGCGAACTTCAGAAAAGTGTTCGGGTTCAGCCATGTGGACAAACCCAAGCCATGGACTGTATCCATGTTTTCCTGGCAGTCCTAGTAGGGCGGCATACAATTTCTCCAGACGCCGCGAGTTGAAGGCTGAGAGTTTTGGTTTGGCAACATGGCTGAACCCGGACACTTTTCTGAAGTTCGCTCATCTTTAGTATAATAAGTTTTTTCCTGTGACCATTTATAGCTGGCTAAAGATCTGTGGACTAAGTAGAGGATAATTTTGGTGGCATCTGCTCTTTAAAGTGTCGGTAGATCCTATCAGAATTGGCCATATCTATATGCCGCTGCCTTTTTCCTTATTCTCCATATCTGTGAACGATCACTGTCAACCAGATTGTAATAATCATTGGATCTGCTCCATCTGGTAATAGGGTCCTTCTTATAGTCCGACCTACTGAACAGAAATTCTATGTATCTATTCAATGTATGGATGTGTAGGTTTAGCTCATTGATACTCACTGAAGTGTGCGACCAGTAGGAGTAGTCGAAACTGAAGCTTTTTGGAGTTTCTTTTGGCTGTTTTGGGTTGATAATCGCTGTAAAGAAGATGAAAAGCAACTTTAGGAATATTTCAATGCAAATGGAGACAAAGACAACAATATACATCAGCCAGGACATTGCTGCTTACAAAATCTTCTGTTACCGCTTAACATCACCATACTCCTAACCCCTAGTGGTAAATGAGTATCCTACAGGCATCATGTAGGGAATGTTTACAGACCTTAAATGCATGAGGCTAAAACCAGCTCCCCCCCCCCCCCCAATGCGTTCACCAATTGCCATGCAATGTTGCTGACCAATCCTATCGCTTGTAAAAAAGCACAAAGTGTATGTCACAATAAATGGCCGGAACACAAAATTAATACAATAAAAAAAGGATAAAAACTTTACATAGCCTTGTCCCTCATCGTCCTATTAAGGCATGGGTCTCCAAACTGCGGCCCTCCAGCTATTGCAAAAATACATTTCCCATCATGCCTGGACCGCCAAATCCAAAGCTTTAGCTGTGCAGGCATGATGGGAGTTGTAGTTTTGCAACAGCTGGAGGGCTGCAGTTTGGAGACCCATGTATTAAGGAATTACTGTGTATAGGTTTTATTTTATAATTGCCTCTAGACCAGGGATGTCAAACTCAGTCCCTTCAGCTGTTTCAAAACTACAATTCCCATCATGCCTGGACAGCCAAAGCTTTAGCTTTGGCTGCCCAGGCATGATGGGAATTGTAGTCTTGAAACAGCTGAAGGGATTAAGTTGACACCTTTGCTCTAGACCATATTTTGTCCTGCTTGGCTTTAGGATATATTGTGTGACACTTTTAGGCTATGTTCACACATATTATAACACCAGACGCGGGTGGCGTTCAGTATGTTCCTGCAGCCGATACAGCAGTATCGGCTGCAGGAACATTATCTTTTTACAATTAAATTAGGGCACTGTTGGGTGTACCCGCAATTCAATTTACCATTGACCACAAAGTAACATGTAGCTGTCGGCCGTACTTTACATTTTGTGAACAGTTATTGTTTACAGACGCTGTTCGGTGAACAGCAACTGGAAATAATAGGCATGTTCTAAAGAGCATACGTTAAAATAATCATGTCGGCACACAGCAGACAGCTTTGCATTGAATAAAATGCAATGTCGCAACTGCAGAAAAGAACGGGCGCTGATTTCATTGCAATCAGTGTCCGTTCTTTTCTGAAAAATAACGTTGTGTGAACCCATCATGAAAAATAACGTTGTGTGAACCTTATCATGAATGTGCAGGTTTGTATTTTTTTTTATATTTTTCATTAGTGTACGCATCACTAGTTATTCATTTCACTACTTTTCACCAATATTTAGTTACAGGGAATCATTTACATGCATTCCACTTTAACTGATGTGTCTACACTCAGTACACATTTAATTTATACCCAGTTTCTTCTTTTTTTTTATTTGGGTGGGGATGTACCGTATATCTCACCATTGTGGGTTTTTTTTACTAGGTTACTCCTGACCATGACCCTGCCTGCATGATAACGTCTGAACTAAATCACTTCATCTAATAGGACCCTAACTGTTCACTGGTTGGAGAACTCATAGGAGGTTCCACTTTGGAGTTGGCTGATTTATAATGTACCTGAAAAGGACTGTGCATCAAATATTCTGTTTATCGGAATTCGAATTGTATGGACTCTAATATGTACTCTAATACTATTCCCACACCCTGGCTTTAAAAGTATTCTAACTAAGTACCAGGCGTTTTATATACAATGTTATGCATTATTGGGGAGATTTATCAAACATGGTGTAAAATGAAACTGTCTCAGTTGCCCCTAGCAACCAATCAGATTCCACCTTTCATTCCTCACAGACTCTTTGGAAATGAAAGGTGGAATCTGATTGGTTGCTAGGGGCAACTGAGACAGTTTCACTTTACACCATGTTTGATAAATCTCCCCCTATATGTATTAATATGAAGCCACTCATCATTATCACTGGAGATTAGAGAATTTGCAGTACAAACAAAGCAAATCATTTTGTTAGCTCGGCAATCTGATTATCAGCCTGCTGCTTTTAAAGTCTATGCGGCTCTGTGCTGCTCCACCCCGGTTGCCTGGAAAAGCTGGATCCAGACCTGGGTAATTTCCAGCTTCTCCAGGCAACCGGAAAGGGGTTATCCAGCGCTACAAAAACATGGCCACTTTTCCCCCTACTGTTGTCTCCAGTTCAGGTGTGGTTTGCAATTAAGCTCCATTTACTTCAATGGAACTGAGTTTCAAAACCCACCCAAACTGGAGACAACAGTAGGGGAAAAGTGGCCATGTTTTTGTAGCGCTGGATCATAACCCCTTTAAAAGGCAGCCGGCTGATAAGCAGATTGCTGAGCTAACAAAGCGATTCGCTTGTCGCATTCATGTATTTTTCTATGTCTGGGAGATTTTTCTTTCAATATCAGCTTTCTTAGTTGTTGATGTCCTCTGGGAGCTATGTTTTTTATACCAAGTGGTCATTACATTGCAACAACACCTCAGATATTGCAGACCAGGGGTGTTGTGGCTCTTAAGAACAACTGGTTTAGTATTTCAGCACAGCAAGAGTTAACTTAATGACCAGCTTATGTTTGTTACGCTCAGATGGGTGGAATTGGCTACAGGCAGCTACTGCTTGAAGGCTAATACATCAATATGTGCGACATATTACTTTGTTTTTAGCATAGTCACCAGTGTGGCCAGGACATCTGCTTACACATGTACAGTCCATAGCTGATCAGATGACAGCAGCCATCTTTATACAAGTGTACAATCATTCCAGTGGTATCCCCCATACTGCAGGTTTGTTTTATTATTGTTAATGATTTATGTTATCTAATGGTGAGTTTACACAGACAGATTTATCTGACAGATCTTTGAAGCCAAAACCAGGAACAGATTATAAACAGGAATCAGATCATAAAGGAAAGACTGAGATCTAACCTCTTTTCAAATTTATTCCTGGCTTTGGCTACCAAAATCTGTCAGATCTTTGTGTAAATGCACCCTATGACTGATATATGCCCCATACTCTCCTTATTACACCTGAAGAAGTCTGACGAGCAAACTTACAGTAAGTTCGGGTTTGCAAACCCCCAAACAAATCGGCATTTGACCCCTGCTGCCTGGAGAAGAAAGTTTGCAAACAGAAACTTAATGTAAATTTCTAGTTTTTAATTATGGGGGCATTATATATTTGTGCTGTTATATTGTAATATATAAAGATTTTACTATTTTTTATTTTTTTAGATTTTACTACTCTGGTATGCCTGTCATTTAGTGTGACATACACCTAGTGCTTTTTTTTTTTTTTTTTTTTACATATCTCTTGTTGTTTTCTGTATATCTATACCATTGCCCCTCTGGCTGTGCATATCAATACCTTTGTATTTTGCAAGCCTAATAACATCCCATGGCTATTGGTGAATGCATAGGGGGGTTGTTTCGGACGCATGCATTGCTAGGTATGTGAGAATAGGCCTCAGGCCTATATTTACACACACAGTAGTTTTTGGTCAGTATTTTTCAACCAAAACCAGGGGTGGATTAAGAACACAGAAAGCTAAAATTATTATGTTAATTTGTTTTCCCTAAGACCCATTGGCATCACAACATATGGGGTAAATTCGCCCCTGCGAGCCCCTGGGACGAAGGAATATTTAATGAAAAAATAACAATTAAATTTTAATCCCCTCCTCCATGAGGTATAAATAGGCTCCACCTCCCCCTAGACCTCAGTCTAATTATAAAGAAACATAAAACACAGGGAGGGAGTCTTGTGATGCCAATGGGTCTTAGGGAAAACAAATTAACATAATAATTTTAGCTTCCCTTACGTCCCATTGGCATCACAACATATGGGGAATTAGCAAGCATTATCCCCAATGGGTGGGTTATTTATTACGTCCGCATTAAGAACAGATCTTGCAAAGGTTGTTCTTGACAAGAAAGAAGTATCCAGCCTGAAATATCTCACAAAGGTAGTCAAAGACGACCAGGTAGCTGCCTGGCATATGTCCTCAAGTGGCACAGCGGCACGCTCTGCCCAAGTGGAGGCCACAGCTCTAGTAGAGTGAGCCCTGGTAAATTCTGGTGGATCCAGATCAGCAGAGGAGTAACATAAGGCAATGGAGTCACAGATCCATCTGAATATTGAAGGTTTTGAAGCCTTTCTCCCCTTGTTCTTTCCTGTGAAAGGGATAAAGAAATTCTCGTCTTTACGAAAATCACCTACTCTATGTAGATAGATCTTGATAGCTCTGGATATGTCCAATAAAGAAAGATCCAAGTCTTCTTTAGATGATCCAGTAGGAGAAAATACAGGCAATACTATAGGCTGGTTGATGTTGGCAAATGAAGCCACCATAGGCAGGAATCCTGGAAGGAACCTAAGGATAACTTTGTCTTGGGAAAAAATCACGTATGGAGGTGCGGAGTCAAGGGCTTGAAGTTCTCCAACTCTCTTAGCAGAGGTAATGGCTAGTAAAAGAGAAACTTTCAATGTTAACTTGAAGTCTACTTCCTCCCAAGGCTTAAAGGGAGGAAGACACAGGCGTCTCAACACAAAGGATAAGTCCCATGGGTCTACCTGCTTTACCAGGTAAGGCCTAGTCTAGCCTTGACAAAATTCTTTACCTCCAAGATCTGAAAGAAACGTGAGTTTAGGTGTGCAGAGAGGGCTGCTATCTGCACCTTGATGGAACTAGGTTTTAATCCTTTATAGAAGCTTTCCTGTAAAAACTCCAATGACTGTGGAGTAGAAGGTTTAAGTCCATCAATACTCCTGCTTGCACACCAATCTTGAAAATCTTCCAAATCCGTGAATAAGATTTATTTGTAGTGCTACTACGAGCGTGAGAAAGGGTATACTATACCTTCTCAGAAAAACTAGAGTCTAATACGGTCCTCTCAGTCTCCAAGCTGTCAAGCTGAGGCTGGAAAGATTCCTGCACAGATGTTGACCCTGGAATATTAGATCCGGATGCAGAGGTAATCTCCAAAATTCCCCTCTGCTCATATTCATGGGCAGGGTGAACCATGACCCCTTCGGCCAGAAGGGAGTTATTATTATTACTGACGACTGATCTAGACTGATCTTCGTCAAACTGTGGGAATCATGGCTATGGGAGGAAAGATATACGCCAGCTGGTATGTCCGTGGTATTGTCATTGAGTCCACTACCGTGGGATTGTCTGCCCTGTAAAGGGAACAGAAATTCCTCAGTTTGGCATTGCTTGCTGATGCCATGAGGTCTCTCTGAGGAAGCCCCCACCTCTGGGTTAACTGAATGAACACTCTCCTTGAGAGAGACCATTCCCCCGGTAATGTCAGGCCTCAACTCAGTCAATCCGCCAATATATTGTCGACACCCCTGATATGAATCGCAGAGAGTCTGGTTATTCTGGTTTCTGCCCAACAGAAAAATCTTCTCTACTTCCCTGAGGAGAGAAGGGGATCTGGTACCTCCCTGTTTAGGTACGCCACACAGGTCATGTCGTTCATCCGGATTCTGACTGCTCTCTGTAAAATAGGAGGAGAAAAATGAAGAAGAGCTAGGTAAATCGCTCTAAGCTCCCTCACGTTGGACGGCAGAGCGGATTCCTGTTGACTCCAAGATCCTGCAGTCGTGATGACTGTCAGATGAGCTCCCCAACCTGTTCCTGAAGCATCTGTCGTGATGGTTATCCAGTGTGGTTCTGAAAATAAAACTCCATGTTTGACTTGTCTCCACCACATTAGAGAATGTCTTGTTTGAGTCGATAGAACATCATCGCATCCAAGTCCTTCAGTCCTCGGTTCCATACTGTTAGTGCTTCTCTCTGAAGAAATCTCATGTGCCATAACGCCCATGGCACCGCGTCCGCAGCTGAGGCAAGGAGCCATAGAAAGCGCATTTATGTTCTTATGGATACCTGACGAGGAGGAATTAGGAATTAAGTCTGATTTCTCTATGTTCATAAGCCAACCTAATTGTTGAAGTATGTCCTGGACATAGTTCAACTGAACTCTCAGAAGATCCTGAGTCTGAGTCATAATCAACCAATCATCCAGGTAAGGGATAACTTTATCCCCTGTAAACGGAAGCGAACCATCATGGTGACACTACCTTTGTGAAAACAAAGGGTGTGGAGGTATTCCGGATGGAAGGACTTTGAATTGTAAGTGTCTTACCTTCCCCTGGATTTGGATGGCGAAGGCTCTCCTGTGAGCCTTCAGAATCGGTACATGAAGATATGCATCCGGTAGATCTATGGTGACCATAAAATCTCCCTCCTGGAGGATAGATTTTACTGATCTTATGTTCTCCATGTGGAACGTCTTCTTTACGATGCACCTGTTGAGATATCGCAAATCTATAATAAGCCTCCAATTTCCGGATGGCTTCAGCACTAGTAACACTGGGGAGTAAACTCCCTGACCGATCTCGGAAAGAGGAACATCCTCTAGAGCCTCAATGGAAAGGAGGTAAAGAATTTCTGTCTCTAGGACTAAGTGTCTTTCTGGCTTAAGATTTCTTGACAGAAGAAATCTTGGAGGAGGAAGAGATGATAAATAAAGGACATAACCATTTTGAATAATATTTAACACCCAGTGATCTTTTCTTAATTCTTCCCAGGCAGGGAGAAACAAACTCAGACGTGTTCCCACTGGACAGCTTCTGCGTCAGAAGTCTGGTTTCTTGTTGGTGTCCTTATTCTGCTGCTTCCCAGAACCTCTTCTGGAATAGTTTCTTCCTCAACCTCTGTACTGGTATCTCCCTTTGCCTCGCTGAGGAGATTTTGCTCTGCGAAAGGAATCACCGCTCTTATAGGACAATGGTAGGGACTTCCCCTCCTTGTCAGACAATTCCTCCATTAATTTATCCAGCTCAGAGCCAAACAGCCTACCTGGCTGGAACTCCATATTACAGAGCTGAATTTTGGAGTTAGCATCTCCAACCCAGGGTTTTAACCATAGCGCCCTTCGGCAGCGGTTGAGAGCGTACTAGTTTTTTTACGCTAACCTGGTTCCCTGAGATGCAGCATAGCAGAGGAAGTCAATGGCCATAATGACCTTTTTTAAGGAGCGAAGGACCTTGTCCCTGCTAGCTCTACCTTCCAAATTTTCCTGGACCTTGGTCAGCCATCTTCTTAGGCTTCTAGAAACCTCAAAAGAAGAAATGGAGACTGCCCCTTGGGCTGCCGCTGCCGTATATGATCTCTTGAGGGCTACCTCCACCCTTCTATCCATCGGATCCTTAAGATTGGATCCGTCCTCCGCAGGCAGCACAGTACATTTCGACAGTTTGGCTATGGCCGGGTCCACCTTTGGAGGCTCAATCCAGTCCTTACATTGTTCTTCCTTGAGAACATATAAGGTCTTAAACCTCTTGCTCAAACCCGGAGCCTTTTCCGGTTCTTTCCATTGCGCCTGTAACATAGACAATGAAGTCTTACCCACAGAAAAAGCCCTAGGCTTTTTTGAGGAGGACCAATCCTATCCTCTTCTATTTCCTCAGGGTGTATTTCAGCTTGCACAGCTTTGCAGGGCTTGTGAATTCTATCAGCTGTGAAATACCCCCTGAATAATTCTCTCATCTTCAGAAGTAGAAGAGGTTTAGAAGAAGATGATGAGTTAACTTCATCAATCACAGTAAAACTGAAAATGACCATAATCCTACAGCCATAAAGTAATATACTCACAGGCTGGGAGTAGAGAGAGAAATACTCCATTTGGTCTTTAACTTAGGACATGGGCGGCGATTCTCATTAGCCGCTAAAGTCTTTTGCACATAGTCCTTGACCCATACAACTACATCCTGAACATCAGGCTCCTCATAGGTTTAGGTCTGCATGAAGGACAGCGTACTTAGGCATTATAAATATTTTTAGGCATTCATAAATATTTTTATGAAAGAAAGGATGAATCTTATCTGGAAAAAATGATTCTCCTACAGTATCCATAGCCGTCAGGTAGTGGAGTCTCACACTCGGCACATGAAGTGCTTCCTTAGAAGGTCTTTTACCAGCAGCAGGACTGGTCTCCATTTCAGACATCTGCAAATAATCAATGTATTACAATACATATAAACCACTAGCCTGGCTAGAGTGATATCGGAAAGAGACACTAGGTGGCAGCAACACTTACTTTTAAGTATATAGAAGAGAGATCACAGCACTTTGCACTCAGATGTTTTCTATTAGATCCAAATGAGCCACAGAAAATCCTTCCAGAGGAAGACAGCCAGACCTAGAGGTAGCAACAGCTTACCTTCTGCCTTGAACACACAGCTAATCCAGCATGCAGAGAGCGCGCGCCGCTGCCGGCCCCCGGAAGTGACATGATGCTGATGCCGCAGTGCTGAGACGCACGCATCGCCGATGCGTTCCACAGTCGAATGCGACTGGAAGAAAAGCCAGCGGCTCGGGTGACACGCAGAGTGCGTTCCAAGACGCACTAGGTAAGAAAAACTTAAAAGCTAAGACCTGCAGAAGCAAATATCAGGATACTACCTGGACACCGGCTCCAGCGGCATCCCAGCAATCATTACCTGGAGAGAAAACCTGAATGCAACAGGTTAACAAAGCATAAAAACGGAGGAGGGACAAAGTCCCCTAGGGCTAACAGCAACGAAGTAAAAAAAGACTGAGGTCTAGGGGGAGGTGGAGCCTATTTATACCTCATGGAGGAGGGGATTAAAATTTAATTGTTATTTTTTCATTAAATATTCCTTCGTCCCAGGGGCTCGCAGGGGCGAATTTACCCCATATGTTGTGATGCCAATGGGACGTAAGGGAAGCCTATGTTCACACAATGCTGAAATTGACTGGATGGCCGCCATTTAATGGAAAATAATGGCTGTTATTCCAAAACAACAGCAGTTGTTTTAAAATAATGGTATTTATTTTCTAGTGATGAGCGAATATTGAAATATTCGAATATTCACACAAATATTTCCCGGATATTCGATCGATTAAAGTCTATGGGAACAAGTATTCGATTATTAAAAAACATCTATTCGACCACTTGGAGGTGAAGACCGGAAGCTGGGGGATTTGAACGCTTATCGAATATTTATCGAATATTCGGCAAACTATTCGATAATATTCGATAGATCGAATACCTTACTATTCGATCGAATATCTAGTCGATCAAACAGTATTCGCTCATCACTATTATTTTCCATTAAATGGCAGCCATCCAGTCAATTTAAACAGTGTGTGAATATAGGCTTTCTGTGTTTCCAATCCACTCTTCGTTTTGATTGAAAAATACTGACCAAAATACTGAGCAACAAAACTGTTTGAATATAGCCTAAGGGTGTGCTTACACGTTCATGTTTTTATTGCAATTATTGAATACAAAGCCAGAATTAAATCCTGAATGGAGGACACTTATAGTGGAAAGACCGAGACTCCATTCTTGGTTTTATATTCAATAATTGCAATTTAAAAACCTGAACATGTGATCCCATTATTAGTCGATGGACACTGATTAAAAAAGAGATGCGATTGATCATCCGATCTCTGTTCTGTCGTTGATTGACTAATGACTTTACGATTTCAGACTGCTTTCTGTGTTAAAGGGGTACTCCAGCGGGAGGGCTATTTTGGGATCTGGCCAGGGAGGAGGTGGCTTAGAGAAAAGACATCCACTCACCTCCCCGGATCCAGCGGCGGGTCCCGTATCACGGCGCTCCAGTTCCCGCTTCCTGGTATCTGATGCGGGCTTGAGACATGACGTTTCAAGTCCGCTCAGATCCCGCCTCTGTCACTGACTGGCTGAGCGGACTTGAAACAGATCCCGCCTCCTTCACTGACTGGCTGAGCGGACTTGAGACGTCGCGTCTTAAGCCCGTGTCAGACACCAGGAAGCGGTCGGGGACCGGAGCGCCGCGATACGAGACCCGCCGCTGGATCCGGGGAGGTGAGTGGACGTCTTTTCTCTCAGCCACCTCCTCCCCGGCCAGATCCCAAAATAGCCCCCCCCGCTGGAGTACCCCTTTAAAGTGACTGTACCACCAGGCCCAGGGTGAAGCAGAGGAGGCGGGCCAACCCACTCTTAGGGGGAGGAAACCATTGGTTCCATTGATTCTAATGGAGTCACGTCATGGAGGGGCTGGGGTTTCTTCCCACCAAGGGTGGGTCGGCCCACCTCCAGTGCTTCAGCCTGGGCCTGGTGGTACAGTCACTTTAAGGCCAGGCTCCATATTGCATTAATGCAGTGCTTGCCAGGTATACATTGGCATCTTGTTGAAAAAGTGATACCGAGGTATATAGCAATATATGTCAATGGGCTCATTCATTAGACCTGAATGTATTCAACAAGTGACCACTTCCCGCACTTATGTTTATTAAGGTTGATACTAAGCATGCTCTGCTGTACTACCAAGTCCAGCTAAATAAACATATGCGCATAGGAAGTGGCCTTACTGATTGCGTATGATGGGCCTGCTGCAGTGCACCATGGTAAATGGTAAGCCTAGCCTAAAGGGGTTTTCCGGCGTTCACCATTTTTTACCATACTGCTGCTGGTGCATATAAAACAATAAACATCCTATGCTTACCTGTCTGCGCTCCCCTGGTGTCCTGTTGCAGTTTCGCTGAAGTCCCCCCGCTGACTGCAGAGCCTCCACTGACTGAGATGTAACAGACACTCAGCCAGTGATTGGCTGAGCAAGCTGTCACTCCCGGGTGAGTTCCTCTCTGAAGTGGAGGCTCAGAAATCAGCAGGGGACACCAGCGAAACCACAGCAGGACACCAGGGGACTGCGAAGAGGTAATAATTTTTATTGTTTTATATGCACTAGCAGCAATCTGTTAAAAAAGGCTTAACACATTAAAAATATAAGTGCGAGAAAGCGCTTATAAGGAAGGCGCCCAAACTTTAGGATCTGAAAAATAAGGAGATATCTGACAGTCCCCTGATGAAGAATATACAGTACATAAGTGCTTTCAGTTATGATAATAATCCCAAGCACCATCATGAGATATAGGTAGAATCGTTGCAGGTAACCCAGCCTCTCTCGTCACTTCTCTAATGGATGACATTAGATACATGCAGGGTAATGTATGAACTGTTCTGCATTGGGAGTTTGTAATGAAAAAAAAAAAATTCTTATTATTAAAGGGATATTCTGCCCAAACATAACTTTTTATATGCATCCCATGATGAGACCAACAATTCATCCCATACTTGTTATTATCTATTCAGTCTCCTTCTCCCAGCTGCTGCTTTCTGCCAAAGACACAAAAAACTGTGAGTGAGCTTTTCTCTCCATCTCCCCCTCTCTTCTGGGATGGCTAATGTAAACAAGTCCCTATCTGCTATTTTATTGCAAACCTGTAATGTTGTGAGGATTAATTACAATGAGTTCATGAACAACTTGACCTCAGTTTAACTCTCCCAGCATTATAAAGAAGCTACAAAGTTGCAGATACAGCCGGCCAGGGACTTGTTTACATCAGTCTCAGTAGGTGGGGGGAGGAGTGGGAGATGGAGAGAAAAGCTCACACACGGTTTTATGTGCCTTTAGCAGAAAGCAGCAGCTCAGAATTGGGGGAAAGAGACTAAATAGATAATAACAAGTATGAAAGGAATTGTTAGTCGCAGTATGGGCAGCAACGTATGACAAGTTATGTTTGAGTGGAATACCCTTATTATGTATGATAAATCTGTAGCTGCAACTGCACAGATAACACTCCTAACTTGTACATTGTAAGTGATTGTGAATATTAAAACTGTCTGATAAAGAAAGCAAGGGATCTCTTAGCATATAGTTTTTTACCCTCATATAACCCACCCATCTCTTAGCATATAGTTTTTTTTACTAACTCATCTAACCCACTAGCATCCGACGCCTAACTCTGTTCTGAGCTAATGGGTCTGTAGTGACCGGTTTTCATTCTGTGCTCATGCACCAGCTGACAGCGAGTGCCCTCCGCCTCCTCTGCCCAACAGTAGGGGATTATGTGCGTACAGAGACGCCCTTTGTTCTGTCAGGAAAACAGTGCCCAGTCAGCATGTCCTGACCCATGCCAAATCCCAGCGACACCATAGAGACAAAATGATAGAGTCAAAAGAGCGAGCCAAGGGGCACAGGAAAAAGGAAGGGTCATAGCAGAATAAAATAACACCAGCGGCCATCAGTGCAGCCTAAAGCCTCAGTTCCCTCAAATAGACCCGAAACTAGACACTCCAGAGATAAACGCCCTCTAGTGGTTCCTGCAGTTACTGAGACATGGCATTTACGTTGCATAATAGATTCCTGTTAAATAATGTCAGACTATCCAGCTGTTTTATCTCTGTGCGATACAGCAGTTCAATTCTGCAGCAGGAAGAGAAGCCACCTTGCTCTTTCCTTGTTTATTGACTTTTCCCATCTATCATATCGACTCGGCTCTTCATTTCTTCTGTATCCTTGTATGCACTGGGAATCCCTGTTGTTTGCCAAGTACTGGGCACTCCTCACACAGAAGTAGATACATTCTCTGTTATATGCATTTTATTCAGGATGGATTGGACGCTGTCTGAAGCTGACCACATACATTGGACTGATGGCCTTGATGGCCACGGTTAGAAAGAAATTTTCTGGCGTGATGCCCTTGGTTGTGCTGGATTTCTTGAACCGTTCTTCATTTATAATAGTCAATGTATCGCATATGTACTATCATTTCTTTTTTTTCTTCTTCTCTGCTTTCATCTCTTTCTAACTTTTCCATAGGCTTCTTTTCCCCATTGCCCAACTATTTTATATCTATTGGCTCAATGCCCAAAATTTAAAGGGGAAATATCAGCAGGTTAGACTAATCTAAGCTGCTGATAGCCCCCTAATGAGCACGGAGTGCCAAGAAGGATGGTATGTCTATGCAGTTCCTGTACAGTTAGTAGTTGAGCCCCGCCATCGCACCGAGCCTGGAGGCCTGCTCCAATGATTATTATTAGAAGCAGCTGGCTGGCTCAGGGTGATGGGGACGGGGCAGTGCTCCTAACGGTGCTCCAGCCTGTGGATTCAGCTACTAACTGCACTGAATAGCACCAAGAAGGAAGGGAAGAGACATATCTTCCTTCCCCTTTAAGGAAGCTTGTGTTGAAAAAGTTTTGTTGGGGTTACAATACACAAATTTTTCAACTGCAAATGAACAGCACACCAGCCTGTATTACAGCCAGCCAGGATGAAGGAGGCAGCAACCAAAGACATCCAGTCAATCATTATCCCAACACCATAGGCTGTATTCATGTTTTCCATGACTCCTTTAGCCTGCATCAAACTTCTTTTTTTTATAACTATTTTTTATGAAAGGTTTTCAATATAAAGACAGCAGCAAAAACTGTCACTAACCAGCTTAAATGAAAAACAGGACATCAGGAGGACAGCTTCTCATCTAGGGGGTCATCACCATAACCATGACCGGAATGGTAGGATAAAGGCACAAGGCTGAAACCACCAGCTCAAAACAGAGCCAACTCGCCATTCCGCTACCAAAGATAGCATACAAACAGGACAAACAAGGGAAGACAGGAAGGACAAAGAAGGGGGGTAGGGAGTTCTAGGGCCGTCCATCAGCAAGAGTCGGGGAGACATCATAAGAATCCCACAGGGACCATGTGGACTCAAAGATCTCTATTGTATTATTTAGAGAGGCCGTCAATCTGTCCAAGGAGCGCAGTTCTCGGATCCTAGCGGTCAGACTACTAAGGGAGGGGGGAGGTCTGGACTGATCCCACCATGTTGCACTAGTGTTGCACTGCTTGCTATATCCTAATGCACAGACAGGACACCTGCTTTAGATTACTCTATCAGGCTTGACCACTATGGTTACTCGTACCACAGGTTACTAAAACATTTTCCAGAATAGAAATGATTGTCACTGTGAATGGATGGAGTTTTCCCATCTACCTGTGGGGGTGATAGCAGCAATACACATGACACTTACTGGTGGTGCTTCCAGACATCTGGATGATGCATTTTGAATCTTTTCCGATTTCCCGTGAGTTGAATGGCCGCACTCTGACTGCGACCTTCACCGATGCTCCCGCCATTTCCTGCAAAGTAAAGAAGCAGCTTGAGCGTGATTCATAGCTTACAGCAAACTGTGACTCTACTGCGGCATAACACTGGAGACATACAGTATACACATAAGGATTAGACGCATAGAATACAACAGTCTCTTGTTCTCCTGCACATTCAGACAATGCTGTGTGACCGCGGTGACGTCTTCCTTGGGTCTGAGGAGCTGACATTATTACAGCCAAGCAGATGGGAGCTCACCATATCAATTATTCATGTCATATGTAAAGACGCATAACAGTGGAAGGAGGGAAGACATAAGCAGGCTTATCCCTTTATGAAAGGTGCCATATTTAGTAACATGTTGGGCTATTGTTCATATCTAATACCAGCACTTTATGTAAAAAGTGGAGCTCCATAATACTGCTAAATATGTATGAAGCCATGATAATATTCCCCCCTGAAAGAAGAGTTCTGCATTCTGTCTAACAGGGGGCTTTTCAGTAAAGGGGACGTAGCCTAAATGTACCATAACTGCACAAACTAAATATAAAGCCATAATCACTCCTATCTAAGCCAATTATTCAATTATCTGATATGAGCGCATGCGCCTAACATTGGTAATGTAGCAGAACCCCATTTGAATTTAAGGCATATTAGTGCTAGAGTTCTCATACACTGTGGGTGTCATCTTGGTTCGGTTTGTGAGTTCAGACATGGGATTTGAAGTAACCACTACTCAATAATGATTTGAGCGCATGTGCATAATATTGATAATGTAGCAGAGCACCATCTTGGTTGAGGACAAGCCAGTACCATAGTTGTTTACGCATTCGCACTGAGTTGGCCACACGCCATTTTGGCCTGCCACCGCTAATCAAATGCCGAACGATCGCTTTCGGATGGACTCGAGCATGCTCAAGGTTCGCTAATCTCTAGTCGTAACGCATCAGTTAGTTTAGAGCCAAAGTCAGCTGGGGATGCTCCACATGGGGATATCTATCCAGCCTCTAACTAGCACTTGTCACTTTCTTTACATATGAGGTTTACTATATGTTTACACTTGCTTTATGATCATGCACTGGCACTATGGAATGTTAGTAGAGATATACATGTTGTGAGGCTTGGTCTATATATTGGAGGAGATTTATTAAACTGGTGTAAAGTAGAATCGTCTTAGTTGCCCCTAGCAACTAATCAGATTCCACCTTTCACTCCTCACAGATTCTTTGAAAAATCAAAAGTGGAATCTGATTGGTTGCTAGGGGCAACTAAGACAATTCTAATTTACACCAGTTTGATAAATCTCCTCCATTGTGTTTACGTTATTTTGGCTGTCTGTTGGCTGTAGGGACTCTTTGTATTGGATAGGTCTCTCCAAGATTAAATTATTTTAAATGTTTTCAACTGGGTTAGGCTGGGTTCAGTTTTTTTCATCCTTTTTTTTGCAAAAAAATGGATGAAAACCAGCAGAAAAAAGGATGCATTTGTGTGCATCCGTTTTGATCCGTTTCTCCATTGACTTCCCATATTAAAAAAAAAGGATCAAAATGGATCCGTTTTTTTTTAACGTACACAAAAACGTAGTCAACCTCATTTTTGTTTCCTTTAAAAAAAAAAATGTTGTTTGGAAGTCAATGGAAAAACAGATTAAGGCTATGTTCACACTACGTAAAAAACACGGCCGTATTTCATAACAACAACAACAGCCGTTGTTTGCGCAAATACGTCTGTTGTTATGAAATACAGCCGTGTTTCTTTACAAAGTGTGAACATAGCCTAAAATGGATGCCCACAATTTCATCCATTTTTTACATCAGTTTTTTACAAAAACGGGGGAAAAAAACGGATTGCAAAAACGTAGTGTGAACCGGGTCTTAGAGTCTTACTTTATGTGTGTACTGTATTTACATGTTGAATAGAGGATATATTTCTTTTGTAACTCTTGGTGGTGTGCCTAGCATTATATGACATACACAGCTAACAGGTTATACTATGTTTTATACATACAATGAATGAACGGCCCCTCGTACTGGATTTATTTAGCTTTATAGAAGGGAGGAGATGAAGCCGGGACGGTATACAAACAGATGAACTGGAGACCTTTTTAAGAAATATAAAGAGCTTTGCTATAAAAGTCAATCATTTAGTTGTAAGGCAAAAGTCAAGATCCATTTGATGTATGCTAGCGTATTATATGAATCTTAAAAACGTTTTAAATGGAAGCTTGTTATAAATAATTGGATGTTCTTCAGTTCTGGCACACACATAGTATCCTCAATGGCTGCTATACTAGATAAGCCTTTGTGGTTATACTGGTATGGACACCCCTGCACTCAAAACAGGATGCAATCTATGTGGTGTTAGAGGATCTGGTTGGTGCAGGACGATGACATCACACAGCTGCACATTATTGCTATAGAAATATAAAGATCATTTCTACAATATCCTTCGTGTATTTTATTGTGCGTGAGGTGGAAAATATCTGATCTGCAGATCATTGCACTACCTAAGCTCATGTCATGTTTGTGCTTACAGTATTAGAGCTCCAAGTAGTTATTATAAGATGTGTTGGATTTTACTATAACTATACATGTTTTTTTTCAAAAGTTTACTATAGTTTACCATATATAGACAATGGTTTATGACATTACTATATAGAGAGGCGTTGTTTGAAAGAAGTAGTATGATCTTACCCATTTATGTCATTTATACCACAGGATACATCATAAAGGGGTTGTCCAGCTAAGATCTTTTTCTTTCAAATCAACTGGTTTCAGAAAGTTATATAGATTTGTCATTTACTTCTATTTACAAATCTCAAGTCTTCCCATACTTACCAGCTGCTGTATGTCCTGTAGGAAATATTGTTTCCTTTTCAGTCTGACACATTGCTCTCTGCTGACATCTCTGACCGAGACAGGAACTGTCCTGAGCAGCAGCAAATCCCTGCAAATCTTGCCTGCTCTGGACAGTTCCTGACATGGACAGAGGTGGCAGCAGAGAGTACTATGTCAGACTGAAAAGAAAACACAACTTCCTGCAGCTGATAAGTATGGGAACACTGGATATTTTTAAATAGAAGCAAATTACAAATCTATATAACTTTCTGACACCAGTTGATTTGATTTGATTTGATTTTCGCTGGATAACCCCTTTAAATATCATAGGTTGGGTTCCAGATGTGGTATCCTGTGGATTTGCTATAAATGTATGAGCTAGGAATACCTTTTTAATAGGTCAATCCCTTAAAGCGACACATATATGGTTGTTCCTGACCAAATGGCCTCTCTACTTTATTTGCTAAACTATTGAACAGTTTGTGATAGACTGAAGGTGAATGTAACCCAGTAAGGCACACACTTCATAAACCTGGGCCAGAGGCTTTACATAGATCATGTTACAAAGTATCTTAAGGTGTGTGAACAACATTAGGTGCTTGCCAATCCTCCTCACGTTCCTGGAGTGAGACCTCTATGGACGGGAGCCAGCAGCACCCAGCACCCACACAGATTAGGGCTTCCTTTATAGCTTTATTCACTTTACAGTCATTGCGTATAAGCATACATTCACACTGGCATTCTTTGCATCCTATATGATCAGGTATAGAAGATAGTAGATGTTCATAAATATCACAGAACTGAGATATAATACTAGCCATGATTCTTATAGGAGAAAATGGATGCCTAAAGAAAGTGAGCTATTTCCAACTCACTTTATGGGTCAGACATTGCTATTTAACGTACTTGGTTTAATCATAGTAGACACTATACAGGTATATGTCATTCATGTGTGTATTTTCCTTAATAAGTGTATATTCCTTAATATAACGCTATAGCACATCTAGCACCAGTTAGGCCAATACTTTTATGCCACATTTCCATCTCATTTCCAAACGATAGGGGAAACAAACCGATTGGTGGTGGTCCAACTGCTGGGACCATAGATAATGAATGTAGCGGTGGTGGCGTAAGCTCGGTGAGCTCCATTCATTCCAGGGTCACCTGTGTCACCATTCTTGGCATCATATACACTTGTTATGCCCTATTCTGAGGATACAGGATAACTGAATGACAGCCGAATAGCCGTCACATACATCTAGCTAATCTATTAAGGCCTAACCCTATGTGCCGCCATTATTTCTGTGGGTATTCTCAATTATAGAGCATAGCTTGTAGCTTTCACGTGAGGGTGAGGATTGTGTCTGGTTAAGAATGGCAAAGAATCTTATTTTCGAAAATATATATACAACTAGAGTTTTTCTTTCACATCTACCTTGATTTCAATGGTTTATAATTTTTGCTACAATGCGTGCAGCTACTGGATTATGAGTAGTTCATCAGTAACTGCAAGTACAGAATATTTGTTAAATGAATATAGCAAAAAAGATTATCACCAGATGAGGCTGAGTACAATGCGTCCAAGCCGCAGCAGCCCCTGTAGATCAGGCCATTACTGACTAACAAGTTGGTACAAGGAGTATTCAAGTTAGCATGAAGTACTCTCATGAATGCTTTGTACAGTCACCACTACTATGCATACAATGCATTCGGAAAGTCTTCAGACTCTTTCACTTTTTCA
The DNA here is from genome assembly GCF_027789765.1 of Dendropsophus ebraccatus. Classification (NCBI taxonomy): domain Eukaryota; kingdom Metazoa; phylum Chordata; class Amphibia; order Anura; family Hylidae; genus Dendropsophus; species Dendropsophus ebraccatus. The sequence continues at coordinate 104,392,392 of NC_091459.1, read as the reverse complement.
TATTTTGCTACAGTATGTATTAGCCGTTTTCAAGTCTTTCCAGAGATGTTCTAATAAATTCTGGTCAGGGTTTTGGCTGGGCCACTCAAAAACATTCACAGAGTTGTCCCTAAGATACTCCTGTGTGCTAAGGGTCATTGTCATGGTAGCCCAGTTTAAAGTACAGATAATCTCGATACTTTGCTCCATCTAGGTTTCCCTCAACCCCGACTAGTCTCCCTCTCCCAGCAGCTGAAAAACAGCCCTCTTACCAATGCACTTCTCCCCTGATTACTTAGATTGGGCTTTACAGGCAGTTCTTTCCTCCTCGTTGCTTGATTTTGCTCTGATATGCATTGTCAGCTGTGACACATTATACAGACAAGTCCAAAGCGTGTCCAAGCTGAATTTACTGCAGGTATCTCCAACCAAGGTGTATAAACATCTCAGAGATTATTTTAAGAAATGGGATGAGACAAAAGCTAAAGTTCAAGTGTCATAGTACGTATACGTATGTTCATGCAACATTTTAGTTTTCCTTTTTTTTTTAATAGAAATTTAAAGCGAATGTACCACCAGGTTCATCGCAATGGGTATTATTACATTAATAGACCAGTGCCGACCCCAGGGTTGCCGGAGCTGTAGTCCTTTTATTGAACCACCACCCGGTTCCCGTGCACAGAAACGTTCTATTCCCAAGCACCAGCCCAGCACAAAGCACTGGGGGCAGGCCCGCCAGCCCACCGTGTGATGAAACCCCCTCTACTAGAGTCAATGGAGCAGTGTCAAAGAGGGGAGGGGTGATCGTCACACTGGGGGGACGGCGGGCCTGCCTCCAGTGCTTCATGCTGGGTCACAGCTTGGGAGTAAACTGCCCTTGTGCATGGGAACTGGGTGGTAGTTCAAAAAAGAACCACACCACCAACAGTGTGTGTAAAAAAATTATAGTGAGGAACTTGGTGGTAGATTCGCTTTAAGGGTGCCTTCACACGTACCGTATCGCTGCGTTTTTATCGCTGCGTTTTTTACATGCGCGTTTTGATTTTCACATGATTTTCATGTGAAAATCAAAACTCGCATGTAAAAATCGCACCAAAAACATAGCAATAAAAATGCAGCGTTTAAAACGCAGCGATACGGTACTTGTGAAGCTAACCTTAATAATTTTTAACATTCTGTTTTCACTTTCCTATAATGGGGTATTTAGTGCAGAATGATGGGGGAAATATTTTCTTTTTTTATTACAAGGTCTCAACATAACAAAATGTGAAAAAGGTTAAAGGTTTTGAAGGCTATGCGAATGCATAGTCTAAGGCTATGTTCACACTGCGTACGATTCCGGCCGCATTTCGTACGCCGCCGTATATGTGCGGCTGAAACTACGGGCGTGGGAAAAATCGACATGCGGCCAGATGCGTACGAACCGCGAACATACGCCCGTAGTACAGTTCTGCTTCCCTAGCTTGTTTCGAAGTGATCTGAAGCAGGTCATTTACTTGGAAATCTTCGCCCAGCCCAATAAAACTCACAGAACCTTTTGGATCGAAAAATCAAGTTTAATTTGGCTGAAATAAGTACTCCGTACGGGACCGCATGGAAATCCATGGCCGTGAGTTCGAACATATCCATCCTCAAACAATGGTCTTGTTCATTTTTCACGGCGCCGTATACGATCCGGTCGTAAGTTCATACGTAGTGTGCATTGTGCGGCCGTATATCATTTACTTTCAAGCAAACGCATCAACCTCAAAACTACGTGCGTATATTCGCGGTTCGCACTACGGCCGGAAAGATACGTAGTGTGAACATAGCCTTATGGTGCGTTTACACAGACAGATTTATCTGACAGATTTTGGAAGCCAAAGCCAGGAATGGATTTGAGAAGAGAAGAAATCTCAGTCTTTCCTTTATGACCTGTTCCCTGTTTATAGTCTGTTCCTGGTTTTGGCTTAAAAAATCTGTCAGATAATTCTCTCTGTGTAAATGCACCCTAACAACAACTTATCCAGACTTTAATGTGTAAATCTAAAAATTCTGCTGTGTTCTGTTGCCATGGGCAGCAATTCTAACAAGCAAGGGATCTATTACAAAAATTCTTATAAAGGCTATAACTAGATAAGCAACTAAACGTACATGTATTCTTCACAAGTTGTTTCCCACTGTAACACTCTATTATTCAGTGACAGAAGTACTTGACATCTGTAAACCCGGAATACATTGGGATACTTATCTGCCCTTTAAAATAGAATATATCCAAAATGAAGACACACTTTCTATCTAAATAGTATACTCTCAATAGAGCTACTGAGATATCTGTAACCAACACAGTCTCAACAAAATATAAATAATCCTCCAAAGAAAAAAAGAGACCCTTTGTGTAATGTATAAATCAAAATGAACTAGATTCTTATATAGTAATCCATACCTTTATTATCTAAAATAATGTATAACAATAAATTGCAGTAAAAAATCAGAGAACCACACATGGAAGACAACAACCCAGGAAAAGCAGTTTAGGGTAACCTCATGGTACAGGCTGCACAATGCTGTGAAATAGTGGATGAGGTGAAAACATCGCACAAGTCACCGTGTAAAAATAAATAAATATCCAATCTTTCTAATACATGGAATCATGAATGAAATGTATAAACAGCCATCTACAATAAAGTGACTAGTGCTATATGGATAAATAAAGCAAAGTGCAGAGCATACCCATAACACTGTATTACTGCTCATCCTGGATGCCGCCAAACCCCATTTTTGGCGGCATTTTGGCGGCATCCAGGACCAGCAGTAATACTGTGTTATGGGTATGCTCTGCACTTTGCTTTATTTATCCATATAGCACTAGTCACTTTATTGTAGATGGCTGTTTATACATTTCATTCATGATTCCATGTATTAGAAAGATTGGATATTTATTTATTTTTACACGGTGACTTGTGCGATGTTTTCACCTCATCCACTATTTCACAGCATTGTGCAGCCTGTACCATGAGGTTACCCTAAACTGCTTTTCCTGGGTTGTTGTCTTCCATGTGTGGTTCTCTGATTTTTTACTGCAATTTATTGTTATACATTATTTTAGATAATAAAGGTATGGATTACTATATAAGAATCTAGTTCATTTTGATTTATACATTACACAAAGGGTCTCTTTTTTTTCTTTGGAGGATTATTTACCTTTAAAATAGAAGAATATCTGTAATTAAATAAAATTATGCCTGGAACCTTGTCCAGTTTAGTCACAGATACACAGTGAGTGTGTTATGGTGCATTTACACAGACAGATTTATCTGACAGATCTTTGAAGCCAAAACAAGGAGCAGACCATAAACAGGGATCAGGTGATAAAGGAAAGACTGGGATCTATCCTCTTTTTAAATCCATTCCTGGCTTTGGCTTCCAAAATCTGTCAGATAAATCTTTCTGTGTAAACGCACCCTTAGGAATACTGATCAGGTGGCTCCCCACTGAGCGCTCAGATTATGCACTAGAGATTGCACTGACCTATCATGCTCTCATTATAAATATTAGGTGAAGGCACACAGCAGGAAAGGGACCACAGGGCTTATACAAAACTGTGCAAAAGTTATAGACAGGTGTGGGAAAATGCTGCAAAGTGAGAAGGCTTTCAGAAATAGACGCGTTAATAGTTAATGGTGCGTTTACACAGACAGATTTTCCTGTAAGATTTTTGAAGCCAAAGCCAGGAACAGACTATAAACAGGGAACAGGTCATAAAGGAAAGACTGAAATTTCTCCTCTGTTAAAATCCATTCCTGGCTTTGGCTTCCAAAATCTGTCAGATAAATCTGCCTGTGTAAACGCACCGTTATTTTCATCAATTAAGAGTTTTATAGGAGGTTGTTCCTAACATCTTGGAGAACTAACCACAGATGTTTTATAAATGCAGATGCTCAAGTCCTTCTATTTCCTTTTGTAATTCCAGACAGACTGGATGATTTTGAAATCTAGTGCTCTGTATGGGCCTTATCATCACTTCCAGGGATCCTTGTTCTTCTATACGTTGAATATAGTGTTTAAAGGGGAACTCCAGCTGATTTTTATTTCTTTTAGATCGACTAGTATCAAAAAGTTAAATAGATTTGTAATTTACTTCTATTTAAAAATGTTAAGTCTTCCAGTACTTATCAACTGCTGTATCCCCTGCAGGAAGTGGTGTATTCTTTCCAGTGTGACACAGTGTTCTCTGCTGCCACCTCTGTCCATGACAGGAACTGTCTAGAGCAGTAGCAAATTCTCATAGAAATCCTCAATCACCAGTCCATGGATTGGGACCAGGTCACAGATGGTAGCGCTGGTCCGCTGTGACGGTGCATAGCAGAGTACTGTGCTGGGGGAAGATGTGGCAGCCCTAAAGGTCCCATCAGCTCTAAAGGTTTAGTGCCGATCCACAAAGCAGAGTACACTGTTCCAGGGGAGAGGATGGTGCTGGTGAGATTTCGGTGTACAGTATAGTGCTACTGTACAATGAGCCCCTGTCAGAACTCCCACCTGCACAGTGTACTCTGCTCTGTATTCTACTAGGCACTAATACTCTTTAATTTAATTCTCCTCCATGATGTCTAGATATTTTATGTCTTGTTAACTGATACATTTGTCTAGAGGCAGCACTACAGACTAATACTGAGAAATATTAGTGGGGTCAGAGTAGAGCGCACTTGACGTTTTACGATCATTTATTATATTGATTGAAGTATGCTATTACTGTTGGCAAAGTTCACCTGAAATTTTTTTAATTTAACCCTTTCAGGACCAGGCCTGAAATGGCTTTAAGGACCAAGGCAAATTTTATGAATATGACATGTGTCACTTTATTCATTAATAACTTGGGAATGCTTTTACATATCCTTGTGATTCCAAGATTGTTTTTTTCGTTAGATATTCCACTTTATGTTAGTGGTAAATTTGAGTTTATATCTTTAGAATTTTTTTGTGAATAACTCCAAAATATTGTAAAAAATTTTAAAAAAAGCGCATTTCTCTAAATTTGAAAGTCTCTGCAAATAAGGTAAAAAGTAATACGTCATTTATTATTTATTAATTCATATCTATAACATGTCTACTTTATATTAACAGCATTTGGTGAACATGCTGTTACTTTTTTAAGGATATTAGAGGCCATAAATGTTTAGTAGCAATTTTCAAAATTTTCATGAAAACTTCAAACTCAGAAATTCTTTAGGCACCAGTTCAGTTTTGGAGTATATTTTAGAGGCCTGTATACTAGAAGTCCCCATAATTTACCCCATTTTGAAATCTTCACCCTTTCAAGTATTCAAATTGACATTCATACCAGTTTTTCACCCTTAAGACATTTCACAGGAATAACTGCAAAGTAGGAGTGAAAAGTTAACATTTTCATTTTCTTTCCAGAGACTCCAATGTAATCCTATGTGTTTTTTACCACACCAATTACCGTTACTGATCCACCAATGCCGACGATTGCCGATGCTGGACCCCCTTTGGGGGTCCAGAGGTAGTTACACTAAGATGTCAGCTATCAGCTGACAGTTTAGTTGCAGCTCCCGGGCACTGTTTGTGTAAACAGCGAGCATTGGAAGCAGGTCAGTAAATGTACTGACTGGTGCTGGAACTCTCATCCTACAAGTCAGTACATTTACTGACTTTAGCGGGAAGGGGTTTTAAAGACATTATTTACTACAGACCAAAGCCGTTTCAGTATGAATCAACAATCCCCATGTTCATTTAAAGCGAATGTACCATCAGATGAATTGAATGGGGCTGGCACAGGGAAGTCGGTGCTGCAGTCCTTTTTTTGAACCACGACACAGTTCCTGGGTACCGGCCAGGGGGTGAAGTGCTGGAGAGGGGAACGCCGCCCCGCCCCCAGTGGACAGACCCCTACCCCTCTAGAATCAATGGAGCTGCATCATAGAGGGATGGGGGTTTTCTTTTCACTGAGGGCGGGCCGGCCCATCTCCAGTTTTTCACCCCTGCCTGGTGCCCAGGAATAGAACGGCACCGTACGCGGGAATCGGGCTGCTGTTCAAAACAGGGACTACGGCATCAGCATCCCCGCGCCCTTCTATCCATGTGAAGAGCTTAAAGCGAATGTACAAATAGTTTTTATGTTAATATAAAGCTAATCCGTCAGCTCCATTTAGATGGGTGATAAGAGGGTATGACAAACTACACTTCTGCAAATGGCCAATTATAGAGGTGTAAAATCATCTTGAAGTAGCTTGTGTCACAGGTTGCTCCAAAGCACAGCATGCATGTCTTCTCCCTCCCCCACGCTACTGACTGACATACAGAGCTGGAAACCAAAAGTTGTACATGAGTCATGCAGGGGAGGAGGCAAGCATGCTGTGGCTCAGCACCACCTCTATGACATTTCAACTGCTAAGATAAAAGGCCAATGACTACATCTGCAGAGTGTTAATGCATTCTCCCTCTGTTTCCTCTGGCTATTCTGGTTTCCTAGCCCCCCCCCCCCCAACACACACACACACACACTTCAAAAAATATTTCTATTAAATGGGGCTAAGTTGCAGTAGCAGATACAGTTCGTTGATAAAAATAGGGCTGTACCTAGATTTCACTATGGCAGGCTCCAGCTTTTGCAAAACTACAATTCCCATTATGCCTGGACAGCCAAAGCTTAAGCATTGGCTGTCTAGGCATGATGTAAATTGTAGTTTTGCAACAGATGGTGGGCCACAGGTTCCTCCTCCCTGTTCTATAGGATTCTGGATGAATTACCCCCTTTCTTTGCGTCATAAGAACGTCACAAATATCTATAAGAAACATTATAGTAGACCTGTAACAACACTTTGTTCCTAAATTTAACCGGCCATGTATTGTGATTCACGATATAATCATGAAGTTGTGCTATATCCATACAGCAGAAACATCATTGCTTTATTATTAGGCAAGAAATGTTCCTGATAATAAGAGTACATGTGCGGAGGCCGGTCATTGTCACTTGTCCGACACGGGGCACAGGTAGTGATCAGACGATTTATTTAGAAATGTCATTATTCGGCTCATTAACATAAACCTCAGTTGCTAGGCAACAGTAGTCCTTCTCATCTATGGCCCGGCTTCCATTCTTTCACACAGCATGGCCGACCAGGCCTTCTGCACATAATATCATCCATTCAGAAGCCGAATGGGCAATGTTCCAGGGCATGCAGGCAAAGAGAAAATTACTTTGCTTTGCTTTCCTGTCATGTCTTCCAAACCGTATTAAAGAGAGTGGATGTACAAGATCCTACATAGAGATGTCACACAATGAAGTATGCAAAATATATTATAGGAAGTGACAACGTGAAAATGTATGGGTGACATATTTCTGACTGATGGCAAACTGCTATGGCATCTTTTCCTATAATCATGACTGAAAAAGAGGGGTGAGGCTATGCTCCCATTTTGGTCAGTATTTTTACCAAAACCAAGAGTGTGCAAATCTTTTTATTATGGTTTTATTCTGTATAGGTTCTGGTTTGGTAATGATACTCACCAAAATGTAGGGGGAACATAGCCTAAGGCCACATTCACGTGTTCACAATTTTTGTCCGTAATTGCGCAATTACAGACAAACTATAGTCCCATTGATTCCTATACTGCCCTGTTCACACGTCTGGCTTTGGCTGTTATCCAGCACAGGTTATTCAAAGGAAGTCAATGGGAGCCACAAAATGATGGTTGAATACGGGTGCTTTGCGGACGTAAATTTGTGGATGTGGCCTTAGGGTGTCAAGGGGAGAATACCTCCATACACACTACCCGAAGCCTCTGTCGCTCTCCCCGCAGCTCCGATGAGACGCTCGACTGCTCGGGAGAGCTTCGGGAATCGCAGGCGCAGGCAGAGTACATCACACTGCCTGTGTCGGGAACGGGACAGGAGACGCGTGGATGCCGGGAACAGGCCCCTGGTGAGTTAACTGTGTTTTTTTTTCTTTATTTAGTTGCAGTTAACTCCTGCCTGAATGAAGCAGAACTGTGGACAGGCAGGAGTTAACTTTTTCCAGCATATAAGGCGAACCCCTCACAATCTTCTTAAGGGTGCCTTCACACCTTCCGGATCCAAAGCAGATCTCACTTCTGCGGATTCGAAGCGAGAACCGCTGCGGATCCGGTATCAATTCACCCCTATGATAGCACATATTCGCAGCAGGATTGACATCCCGCTGTGAATATGTGCTTTAACTCCCTGGTGCCCGCAGCCCCGTCGTCGCATCCCCCATCCCTGGCGGCGGCACATCCCCCCCATCCCAGCCACATCCCCCCATCAGCCCATCTCCGACCCGCCGCCGCGAGCATACATTACCTGCTCGGCGGCGCGGCTGCAGTGAGGCTCCCGACTCCGGTCTCGCTCAGCTGATCTGAGCGGGACCGGAGCCGGCAGCCTCACTCAGCCGGGCTGGGGGTGGGCTGATGGGGGGATGTGGCCGGGATGGAGGGATGCGCCGGGAATGCGACGGCGGGGCTGCGGGCACCAGGGAGTTAAAGCACATATTCACAGCAGGATGTCAATCCCGGATCCGCAGCGGTTCTCACTTTGAATCCGCAGAAGTGAGATCCGCTGTGGATCCGGTAGGTGTGAAGGCACCCTAAGCGTACAAACTCACTGGGCGGATCCGCAGCGAGAATTCACAGTAAGACCTGCTGCGGAACCCTGCCTTGTACCCTCTATGGGCAGACAAACTCGAAGCAGGATGCACATCCCACTGCGAGTTTGTCCGCAGCCCGCCCCGTTAACCCCCCGCCGGCTGGAGTGTATACATCACCTGGTCCCCGCTCTGGCTTGCTTCGGGGGTCCCCGGCATGTCCCGCTCAGCCAATCAGTGCACTGCCCCGCCGCAGCGCACTGATTGGCTGAGTGGGACGTGAAGACACCGGGAGCCCCAAAACAAGCAGGGAGAAACTCGCTGCGGATCCGCCCAGTGAGTTTGTACCCTAAAAGTCAGGAGTCATCTTATACACCGGAAAATACAGTACCTATTGCCTGGGAAGATGTGTGGCCAATGAGTGACTTTATTTGATGGGTAAAAACAAAGTCAATGAATGAGTGCTTATTAACTGGACACTGGCCCACGCGGGGTAATATCCACCTGTCTGGCTAGTAATCACCCCTTGTAATGGGTCCCTTATTTATCTTTTAGCTACAAATATTATATTACATAAATGTGTTAGTATGGTTACTGACCAGCACATTGGTCATTGATAGGGTCAGTAATAGATTACAGTATTGAAGCCTGAGTAGCACAAACTCCTTATGTTTCTTTGAGAGCCTTGTCAGTGCGGGGCCCCATCCTACTGCCTGCGTTTCCATTCCTATTAGTCTATGGTTTATCATGCAGGCTGCCTTTGACATTGCCTAGGAGACTGTGTCTGGGAATCACGGCAGAGCTGGAGTTTTCCGTATACTGTAATCACAGATCTGCTGCTGAATGCTGATCAGATGTTTCAAAGTGAAGAAAGTTGAACTCATTTGATAAATCTTTCACAAGGTCTTGGCCTCACTGTTTAACCATCATGCATGAAACATTTCAAGGGGCTATTTATAGGCTTATGAGACTTTGACGTTATTTGAATTCTAGTTATAATATTAGTGAAGTCTGAATGGGAAGTTGATGTTTCATGGAAAGTCTATTAAAATAAAGTAATTCTGTGATGTAAATAGATTTCAGATAAATATTACTACTGGGACAGTGATCATGTTTTACCTGGATTGTTCATGTGCCAACTCTGATACGTACATATCATTTATTCACATAGGTTCCCATCTACTTGTACATTTCTTTCAGTAAAAAAAAAGTCCATTAAAGATGACCCCACTTTTGCATTCTACCTATTCAATATGCCTCTATTCAGTAATAAAGGTGAATTGTTTATTAAAAGAAAATACATTAAAAAAATCTGACAAATCATTTGAGATTCCATGTGACCCATAATCTGTACAATTGAATACCAAAGGCATTAAATATATATATATATATATATATATATATATATATATATATATGTGTGTGTGTGTGTGTGTGTCATCAGGAAGTGGATAAAATTTGGCCCAACAGTGACACTACCAAGAACTGGCAGGTATGGCTGACAAAAGTATAGGGTGTTTGGGGACTTTTGTAACGCTGGGAGTGGTTCCCCTGTGCCACTACTAGCAATGACGTAAGCCGCACCAGGGAGCAGAGTCTAAGGGGCCGCTGGTCTTCACCAGAGCCCGCTGCAAGGCAGGATGGATTTGCTGCGGCAGGCGACCTCCAGGTCGCTACCCCTGGCTTGGCTTGCTAGTGGCGGTGGCGAGGTGCAGCTGGAGACAAGTAGGCAAATACACAGGCACTCAGCAGGTTGCTCGGCTGGAACAGAGACAGCTGTCAGATGGCAGGAACCAGGAATGGCTGGAACCGCTGGGCAGGATACAGGCTGGATACAGGAGAGCTGGGCCACACACCAATGGGAAGCATGTAGAGGCTCCAACACCTGTGGTGGGGCAGGGCTGCAATTTATAGGAGATCTGCAGAGCAGCAGCCAACTAAAAGCACACTGACCCTTTAAATAATAGCAGAGTTGGTGCTCGCGCTCCCTAGGAGACAGGGACGCGCCCGTTGAGCTGACAGGGAGCCGGAGGAGGAGCCCCGGAACAGAGCAGGAGATAGGGCAGCAGCAGTGCGGCGAGAGGTATGTGCGCGGCCGCAGATGTGCCAACTTTAAGGTTGCCCATGCACATTGATTCTAATAGGGCCACGTCAAGGGTTTCCTTCCACTGGGGCCGGGCCAGCCTGCCTCCAGTGCTTCAGCCCGGCTGGTGCCTGGTATTAGACCGGCACCATGTGCAGGAACCAGGCCGCGGTTTAAAAAAAGCACTGTGGCAGCAGCACCGTTCAACTGATATCTATACTTAAAGGGAATATACCTGATGGTACATTCGCTTTAATGTTTTGCACCCTTCACCACACTGCTCCGCCAGTTTAGAGAATTATCATCTGCACAACCCAAAATATCACTAACCAGAAAAGTAAAGATAAACCTTCCTAGGATCGCCCTGTTAACTTCTAAATGAAGCAGAATGAAAGTGACGACAGGTTCCCTTTAAGTAGAAAATGAATGTTTACAGCACATGTAAGGTTAGCTGGGGTAAACACCTTTTCATTATAGAAGCTCATACGACCCTCTCGGTTATGCACATTACTGATATGCCAGTAGAGACATTGCAATATATTTTCTATTATTGAGAGCTCTATATCTCTTCCCTCTGCTGATTAGCAAGTGGAACATAAAGGAAATGAGAAGACGCTGAAAGCATTTCTGTGGCCCTGACAGATTATTCTCCTAGTACATAGACAGCTGCTTCTCCTCTTCCAGTAATAGACAGACTGGAGATGATGACTGGAAAACCTTATATATTTTGAGTACTTTAAAGCTAAACCAGAAAAGTTTCGAAGAGGAGTTAATTCCCATGCAGATTATGGTGCAGTAAATGGGAGAAGATGACTAGATAGATAATAACAAGCATGGAAGGAATTGGTAGGCTCACCATGGGCAGCAACATATCAAAAGTTATATTTAAGCAGAATACCCCTTCAGTATTATACAATTGGGGGCACCATATAAATACCATTTAAATATGAATTTTATTAATAACATTATAAAAGTATATATAAAAAAAACCACACACAAATTAAAATAGTGCACTCTTTTAATGATGTATTAAACAAGTGAACTGATATCTACTATAGCGTTTTACATCACTCCAGTTTCTATAGTGTTCTCCACTGCCGTTGCTGCAGGCATTATATGTTAACAGGTCCAGGTGTATATTTTCTTCCCTATTGGTTATTGTGTATATATAAATTTAAATTTTATGGTCATCTACCATTCTTTCATGAAGCGTATTTGCAAAACATGGTCAGTATTGTTCTGTGTGTATTCGTTTATCTTAGATCTGACCTAATGGTATTTTGGTAATGTAATTTTTCCATACAGCCTTTCTGTGTCTCTTTGATATAAGGGGTTTCTTTTGTTTACCCTTTACTATATTGTCTTTAAAGGCACAGGTATATGTATTATGTTTTTCCTGTATACTTATATACTGATCAGTTTTCAGCGTTACATGCATACTATTATGTTCTATGAGATTCAGTGGGCAAATTGACCCTTGCTTAAATCTTCATTCTACTAGCACCCAGTATCCCAATAATTTCTGCGTGGATTTCTTCGTATATACTTGTATTATGTATTTTTATGTGTTAATAAAATTTACATTTTAATAGTATTTATATGGCATGTCCCCTTGTTGAGTAAAAATATTTTTATGTTATATTTTCTCTGATATACATGGGACTTTGTATGTTCTACTCGAGATCTACTGGGAAGTGATCACTAATTAAATCTATGTTTGTGTGTCATTCCTGATTGTGGCAGGTGGCAAAATTCTGGTCAAACCTGCACTGGGGAAAGAGGCCTTATACTGTCACTGGGAAATGACATGGCATGGCTGCTGCCAAGCTGCATTGTCCGTTTTCTGCTGTTAGCAGTGAGCTCAGCAGCTGAGTCACTCTAGTGCGATGGCTCACCTACCTACTGTAGTCTGGTTACCCAGGTGCTATAGGACCATGTGCCCAGTGCTGAACTTCCTCTTCCTCCTCCTTCAGTTTCCCAATGTAGCATGCATCAGATGTTTACCAGGTAGTGAGTCAGAAATGCGCTCAGAATTATTCACATCGATGGTCAATCACACAAATGATCTCAGCCCTCATCTGTCTTTCCTCTATGTCTCATTGATTCCAGAGAGTTGATCTCAATCTTTTTGGTGACTGAACAACACTATTTTTTTTTTTTCTTTCTTTTTTTTTTGCTGTTTGACATTCGCAACTTGAAACTATCGCCACTTTGCATGAATACATTATAAATACTTTTTTTTTTTACTATGCCCCTGATCAGCCGGTAGCCTTGGTTGTTCTAACTTAAAGGGGTTATCCAGTGAAAATCTTTTTCTTTCAACTCAATTGGTTTCAGAATGTTATATAGATTTGTAATTTACTTCTATTTAAAAATCTTAAATCTTCCCATACTTATCAGCTGGTGTATATCCTGCAGGAAATGTTGTTTTCTTTTCAGTATGACACAGTGCTCTCTGCTGACATCTCTTGCTGAGACAGGAACTGTCCAGAGCAGCAGCAAATCCCCATAGAAAACCTCTCCTGATCTGGACAATTCCTGTCTCGGACAAAGATGTCAGCAGAGAGCACTGTGTCAGACTGGAAAGAGAACAGCATTTCCTACAGGACATACAGCAGCTGATAACTATGGGAAGAATTGAGATTTTCAAATAGGAGTAAATTGCAAATCTACAGTATATAACTTTCTGAAACCAGTTGATTTGAAAGGAAAATATTTTTATCAACCAGTCCATCTGTTCTGGGACTTGCTAAATCTGTATATATATATATATATATATATATATATATATATATATATATATATATACTGTGTGTATATATATATATATATATATATATATATATAGCCTATCTCCTTCATTATATTAACATCATTTCTCCAAAGAGAACTTGAAATTTTAGCATCCCCGCACCATGCTCTTACTTAGCCCACAATATTATAGAAGAATACAGAAATTCCACTTCAATCTTTCCATTTCATCTTTCTAGACTCCATTGTGAAGTACGAGCCTTGACTGCTGTTGTGCTGCCGAAGCGGGATGCGTCATGTTTTTATAATAAATGCTCGCCCTGGGATGGTATACGTCACGCACACAAAAGACATCAGTCAGCACCATCTACAGTAAAATAAAATGGCTCCACAAAGCTGTCAGCTTTTCCAATATAGCTGCACAAATTGATCTGCAATCATTACAAGCCATAGACCATAAGTAACAGGTATGACAAAGACACTCACAAATCAAATGGGTGCCAGATGAACTCGAGAGGCTAGAAAATCATGTGGGAAGGGAAGATAAGTGATATAAGGTATTTACTTAACTACGGATATAGAGAGGCAAACATAGCTAGGACTAAGCTCTTTAAATAAACCATATAGAAGATGGGTCAATAGACAGCTTAATACTGTGCACTACTATATAAACTTGATGCTTTACTGCCGTACTCACTGGAGTTGTGTGAAGTGATATTTTTAGAATGTATATAAAGAAAAAAATCATGGGAAAATTAATACCTCAAATCTGTCATATTTCAGCATATATCATGGTAGAATGGTAAGCTAAAGCTACAGATGAGAGCAACTCAAGTATGCAACATTTTATTACCGGTGGCTGAAGAAGTTGGATGCAGCCCAAGTAGGACTGGGAAAACATAGATACAGCCTATGGGGCGAGTTGCACTCATCTCTAGTTAAAGCTTATACAGTTCAGTACATGCTTCTGCAGTGTAGAGAACAAGGCAATACCCACATTAGGCAGAAGCCCATTTTCAGCATCTTAGAAAACAGAAATCAACAACCCTTCTCCAGAAAACTAGTAACCATAACATGTTACAAATTTTTGCACCAGGCACACACCATGATAGCTATCCCCTATAGTGTTTCTTTTTTCCAATTTTAAGCTATTAATATACTCAAAATCTTACGTGGCAAATCCAAACCAAATGTTTTATGCTCTAAGGGTACGTGCACACTACGGAATGGCGACGGAAAACCTGTCGCGCATTCCACAGCTCACACCCGCTCGCGGACCATGGTGCGCGCGTCTCCGCCCATGTCATAGATTCCAGTCTATGCACGGGTGGATTCCATCTTCCGTCAAAAGAATTAACCTATTCATTCTTTGGATGGACAACGGAATCCGCCCGTGCATAAAATGATGTCTATGACATGGGCGGAGACGCACGCACCATGGTCCGCGAGCGGGTGCGAGCTGTGGAATGCGCGACAGGTTTTTCGCCGCCATTCCGTAGTGTGCATGTACCCTAAGGGAAACCGCATGCTGTGGAATCTCTGCTTTGGAAAATTATCAGCATTTTTATCCTGTGAGAACATACCCTTACATATACAGTAGTTATTCAATCACCCCTAAACTGTTGTCTTCCCCAAATAAATAACCCCAAAGCTGGGGTCATGTGTAGTATTGTGGTTCCTCATCGTGGAGCTTATTTTTAGCCAAGACCAGGAGTGAATCTAAAACACAGAGAAAGGTTAAAATCATTTCATTATAATGTTTATCTGTGTTGGTTTCGCTCCTGGTTTTGGCTAAAAGTACTATAAAAAAAAATACATACACCCAGACCAATTTTTTTAATCTTTCTATATACTACAGTATATTCATTCCATGAACACTGGTTGCCAGCTTGGCCATGTATATGTCTATTATGATTATATCTTTATTGTACAGTAGTGCCCAATACTACACCACATTTCATAGATATTGTTCTGCGGAACCTTAATCCTCTGGAGCTCCCTCTGTCCCCTGCATCTCCTGCCATACACCATACAGCAGTAATGGCCTCTCAGCTAATCACTAACTGCAGCTATTTAATGATTATTGCCACTGTTAGAATGCTAAACTACAAGTAAGGGTTAATACTGGCATGATGTAATACAGGCTGGTGACAGGGTGTGACATGATCTGCATGTATTACATAGCACTAAATGAATGATGAAGCTATAGTCGGCCATTACAGCTGTACCTACCATGAGAGATTTGTGAATGAGGTCAAAGGATGACGTCCACCAGTCATATGCAACAGCTGCTTGTTATTACATGTGTGATTTGGCTAATAAACCTCTGATGTTACAGATGGCGGATGAGAATGTTACTGGTAGTGGTGACTGCGCTCTCGCACAATGCAGACCCAGCCGGAGTATCATGCAGGTGCCTATACCGTACACACTGCGTAAATAAACACCCACATGCACTCTGCAGCTGCAGAGTGCAGAAGAACATGAAACCTCCTGTACAACTATAGACCAGTCCTATCCATGACGGGAACATTTTAAAGTTTCCAATTGTAGAACCTCCTATGTTAGAAATCCATTCCACAAGTACATATGTTCATGTAGCTTTTTATTGTCATCGTTTATACAATGTGTGGTTAATATAAAAAATTTTGGGGTCTGTATAAAAGATGTGATCAACCAATGAACGAGCATTATTTAGTACATTGGCTGATCACTGGCCCTTTTACAGGGAACAAACAATCCTCACTATTGGTGGTCTGTCTGGGAACATATACCCAGTATATATCACAGTATCTTAAGCTTACTCTATATATCATCACATGTGCTTCTAAAACTCACATGTAGGAAAATATTTTGGCGGTTTCTTGTTTATGCAGTTTCTATATACAAATATATGTGTGTTACAGATTCGATATTTTCCGGCATATGTGATGACCCCCAACTTTTCCAGTTAGAATAGAGTTTTGGATATACTCGCTGTATAAGACTATCCCTCTTCTGTTAGGCACTAGATAACAAATACAGCCTCTTCTTCAGTATATAGTTTCCATAGTATTCTAGTAAAGGCACCGCACCATAGAAACTATATGGAGAGCAGGAATTCTTCTGTGGTCTAGCTAAGGAAGTATAGGGCCAAATCTGAATGACCTTGAGGCTATGTTCACACTGTGTAAAAACAATAGCCATATTTCATAACAATATGACAGTTGTTTCTACATAATATAAACATAGCCTGAATATGAAACAAATTTTTACCGCTCACCTTAAAGGATAAGTCCAGCGAAAATTTTTATTAAAGTATTGTATTGCCCCCCAAAAGTTATACAAATCATCAATATACACTTATCACAGGAAATGCTTATAAACTGCTTTTTCCCTGCACTTACTGCTTTATCAAGGCTTCACTTCCTGGATAAAATGGTGATGTCACGACCCGCCTTCCAGATCTGTGCGGGCTGTGGCTGCTGGAGAGGATGATGGCAGGGGGACACTGAGGGACACAGGGCACTGGAGGGACACTGACCACCCCCCTGCCATTATCCTCTCCAGCAGCCACAGCCCGCACAGCTCTGGGAGTCGGGTCGTGACATCACCATTTTATCCAGGAAGTGAAGCCTTGATGCAGTAGTAAGTGCAGGGAAAAAAGCAGTTTATAAGCATTTCCCGTAATAAGTGTATATTGGTGATTTATATAACTTTTAGGGGGCAACACATTTTTTTTAATAAAAAGTTTCGCCGGACTTCTCCTTTAAACAAAACCTCTCTAAATTAATCTGCTCATGAAATCTGCTCATCTTTATCTATGGATATACTTTTGTAACACAAGATTAATTGTATACACTAACAGTATATTTATCAGGGCTACAGTGTTTAAGCCCTATTGTCCAAACATCCTTCAACAGGTATCAGAAGACCCAGGATGTGCCAATAAAACATTCCCCTCACCATTAGGGCCCGTTCACAATATGGAAATTCTGTAAATTCTTTTAGCGGAGAGGCGTGGAAAGCAGAGGCGTGCAAGCCCTAACATTCAAACAGATAGAAGGCTGGATTCAGCGCTGAGTCCGTAGTGTCAATGGGCCCTTACACCCTCCACCAGCCTGAACTGTTCACAGCTGACATAGTATATTTGAACATATTTTGATCATTATTTTTGTATTTGTACCAAAACCAGGAGTGGGTCCAAAACACAGAAAATGGTTGAAATCTTTTCATTTCTAGTTTTTATCACTGTCAGTTTAGCTGCTGGTGTTGGTAAAACTACTGACCTAAAGAAGGCCCAAAATACCACGTGTGAACCTAGCCTCATGCTTCCCGTGCCATATCCTGACCATCCCCTTAGCATAGTGCCACAAAAATCTTGATTCATATTTTTCTGGTGATCCAGCTTTTCTGCTCTTTTTCTAACTGGAGTCTTTCCAGTGGTCTTCTGCTTTTATAGCTAGAGATGAGCGAACCTGGAGCATGCTCGAGTCGATCCGAACCCGAACGTTCGGCATTTGATTGGCGGGGGCTGCTGAAGTTGGATAAAGCCCTAAGGCTATGTGAAAAACATGGATATAGTCATTGGCTGTATCCATGTTTTCCAGACAACCTTAGAGCTTTATCCAAGTTCAGCAGCCCCAGCTAATCAAATGCCGAACGTTCCGGTTGGATCGACTCAAACCCGAACCCATCTCTATTTATAGCACATTTATAGCACATCCACCATCCGTTGTATTCGGCTGTAATTTGTTTGACTATGCTGACTGCCCAATCAGAATAATTCTTGACATCCTCCTCTGACCCTATCTATCCAATGTTATTTACATCCACAGAATCCCATTTTGCTGGATGTTTTTCCTCGCTCCCACCAATCTTGGTATATTTTTAACACTGCTGCAAGAGAAAACCCATAATGTTGACAGTTTCCTGGGCCCAATCAGCACATAGTTCTAAGCTTTGCTCGAAGTTGCTTGTTTTTTCCATTGTAATGTGGAATAACACTGAAACACATACACAGAAACCGGTCTTGATTTAGTTAATTTCGGTCATGTTCCATACAGGGAAGCTTCAATCGTGATGGTTTAGGTGTCTCTAATAAAGTGTCCATTCACTGTATATATGCCATTGTAACTCAAATTGCTCAATTACGACTCCAGTTGAATTAGAGTTGAATTATTCTGGGTAGGAATTTGCACTTATTATGGGTCAGCTCTCTTTCAAAGATATAGATTATATTGGCGATAAAAGATATGGCTAGGACTTTCTCAGACTATGTAGAGATCATAATGCTAACAAACTTTGTGCTACAACAATATTACTGAAAACAAGGTCCATTAGGTCCATATAGCTAATTTTGGACCACAAAGCACCACAGGTTTAGGCCTTGCTCACACTACGGAATTGGTGCCAAATCCTGCCTTCAATCTCTCTGAATGGGAGCGCCTCCGCGCTCCGTGCCTCTCTGCTCAAAGAATCGACATGTCAATTCTTTACGGCAGGATTTGGCGTCGAGTCTGCGCGTGGGGTTTCCGTACTGAATCTGCACGCTGATTCCGTAGTGTGAACGGGGTCTTAATCTGTAATATTATTCCTCGTCATTATTAAATCTAAAGATTTAATCTAATCTAATCTAAATCTAATCTAAAGATCTAAAGAAATACATTAGAAGTTTGTTATTTATGCAGTTTACTAATATAGATATGTAGGTTTACCAAAGGTCACAGTATACTTTGAACATATAGGGAGTCTGTTTGCAATATTGATTCCTTTCCATTTACAAGAAGGAACCGTCTAGATTTCACCTCTGAAAGGACACAGCAAGGTTTACTGAGTAACCTCAAGTAACTTAAACCCTAGGAAGTAATCAATGAAACTGCAGCTGCGGCTTTCATATTACACCATCCAATGCATGGCTGGGCCAGATGTTACAGTACAGGTCACATTTCTGACGGTGCCGTCCATTTAACCCATGTGCTATTGGAGTCTTGAATGATCTTGTCTTATGTAGATGGAATTATAAGGGACTTAAAAATCGTATAGATAGACAATAAATGAAGAATATGTATAATTTAATGGTGTGCAAGAGAGAGTAGAGATAAAATATAGGAGTAGGATTATATGATTAAATACTAGAGTGTCTTGCTTGATTTTTTTTTTTTTTTTTTAAAAAGCTCCTTAAGAGGCTAGGAATGACTAGGGTTTATCTTGAAAAACTTTTCTTACAATGTGTAAGGAAAAAAAACACAAAAACCATACAGTACATCAGTAAAGTAAAAAATGCCCATGAGATGGTGGAAGCGACAGCAGTAGCAGCCATAACCTTCTACAGGCCTTTGGTTAATGCCATCCTCTCTTTGCTGCTAAGTTAAACATCACATATTTTTTCTATTAAGAAGCACATGATTATTTTGTCACCTTGGAGCCTTATTGGTGGTTATGGGGTTTTATATGCCTCTTTGGTAGCACATCTATCAATATCTTTTATCTACACTTAAATTCCCAAGTACCATATTCCCAACAATCTGTGTGTCAACCTGTTTTCTTATATTGCGTGCAGCTCCCTTTGAAGTGTGAGTCATTATGTAATTTATCCGGTACACAGCCTTTGTGCTCAGTGGCCCAAGTGTATTGCTTTGCATTTTTATTGCCTTTTTGACTCATTTACCTGATTCGAGAGTGAACATAATAAATGCTTCATTTACTTGATTAAATGGAAAGCAGTTTTTTTTCTTTTTCAAATGTAAAGCAAAGTTTTTGCTACGGGTTCTCACTTTTAAGACCAATAATAATTTTTGTATATAATAAAGCAATTTTAATTAGTGTATTCATCCACCTCACCCTTTCATGCAGGCCAAATAAAAAATCCAATCAGGATGGATTGCTGGTCCTTTTATAGCAGGAAGGAGTGTTCCTAGAAATGCTCATTTGCCCAATGACTGGCCCGGGGCTTTAGTTGTAGCACAGTGTAGTGTAAGGCATTATTTCTGAAGGATCCATCCTCTCCTTGGTTGAACTTGATGGTCTTTTTTCAACTGTACTATCTAAGTGGCCAAAGCAGGTTTAGTCAACTTACAACATCATCAAAACAGACACTGCAGCAGAATGCAATGGATCATATTGGGTCCCATAGGTCACCACTGTGCGATGGATGCAGCTCTGCGTCATGGCAATGTTTTATGGTAGTGTTCTGTGGTGAGCCCCCACGGTGCTATGGCGGAGGTACGGCCGTTCACTTGCTAGATGGTAGAGTGTGACTCCTCTGTGGTGGTGGTTGGCCTAGTGATGTTATGTTGTGATGCCAATGTTGGTTGGGCACAGAGGTATGGTGGCACACCTGCTTTTAGTTTAAAGGGCCGGTTGTACCTTGTTCCCCTGTGGTCAGTGACCTGCTGGGCTGCTGAGGGGTCCCTTGGACTGTTATTACGGTGGGCCGGAGTGGTGTAGTGACCCTCCCAGACTATTGGTACCGCCACCCACAGAAAGGGGAATGATGTGCCCGTCTTTTGACCTTTGGGTCTTCGCACCGCTTTATGCCCACCAGTGTCGGGTGTCCCGTCCTATGAGGGTGACACAAGCCCCAGACTGTTACCTGGGATGAGCGGAATACTGAGGTTTCACTGCTGACAACCGTGCTGCGATATAGAGTTCGTAGGCTTTAGCAACTTTGCTCTGACCGGATCAGTTCCTAGCTTGTTTTCTGTCTGTGGATACCGTCCTGCACTGTGACTCTCCTAGTCCACGGCGTGGGTTTAGATTATCTCTGACGTGTCCTCCCCTGTGAGGGGTTTAACACTGCATAGTGTTTTGTAAAGTGCTTGAGAAGAAACTGTTAGATGCGTCTTGTCTTACTTCCTCATCATACAGGAACTTGACTAAGACTACTCTACACTTCCTCTACCCATGTGACTTCCTATCTCCAGCATATCTAAAATGTGCTGTTAGTTGGTGAAGAGTGCATAAGAAGAAGTAAAGTGAGAGATGATAGGACAAAAGAAGAAGATACTCCCATAGGTTCACAGATCCACAGATCCCTTTCCATATTTCAGCCGTGCAGCTATTAATAATAATAATAATAATAATAATAATTTTATTTGTATAGTGTCAACAGATTAAGTGCATATATCTATAATAGCGACATCTAGTGGTGAAACTTTATCACTATATTACATCACCACTGACTTACAATAAGTACAGGCTTTTGCGAGGGGTGTCACCAATAGCAACACCCGTGGTATGACAAGCAATAGATTTAATACTGCTCATGGGTAAGTAGTTTGTCGGTTTGTTATTACTAACCATACCCATAACCATGGCCCAGATTTACTAAAACCTACCCATTTTAGTAAGATCAGGCCTCTTCTGTAAAAAAAGAGAAGTGTCAAAAAAGTGCTTAAAACTTGCACCAAACTTTGCAGCTTTCTCAATAAAAAAATATGGACCCAAACTCTGCCTTTTAGGCAATATACAATCTGGGTCCTTATGTAAACATCCCTAGCCATTACCTATCAAACTAGAACCTTCTTATAGTCACTGCCGGGAGCATGTAAGCAAATATGGTTCCACTTATTGTATGCACTCTAATTTAGGCCAAATTTGCAGAGCTGACAAAGATCCATTGGTGAATATTAGATATTTGAATTTTTAATACCTGGACACATCTATAGAAAACATATACCTTGCATTTGATATCACCTACACTTATTGCTGCATTAGCAGTGAAAGTCTGCCTTCATGGGTATACTTATAGTACATATATTAAACAATCCCTGCTTAAGGTTCTCCATTCACAAAGGACAGCTGAGCGTATTGTGCATTATTGCATGGGTTGTTCAACATAAAGATGTTTTTGTAGTCTCCATATCCAGTGTCATTACCTGCACAGAATCATACATTTCTTTTGATACATACCATTTTAGCAATGGCTTTTCATATGTAACACCAAGTGATGCAGGAACTTCAAAGACTTTAATATAAGCAAACAAAAGACAAATATATAAGTCAGAGTGCTGTACTCCAGCAGACAGAAATGCACTACCATCTGAGAGTAAATATGGCCATAGAGAATCTAACATTTTTAAGGCTTGGCAGACCCTTGGCCACTGGGAGGAACACAGATCCGACAGGATGTAATTTTCCTATCCATTCTAGTTTCTCCAAAGAGGTGGATGGCAGCCACTTATTTCTCCATGCTGCCTTCTCTATTGCTCTAATGCCAAGTATGTCTATTAATGGAGGCATCAGAACTGATAGCCGTCATCCACATGATGTTTATGGCCACATGAACAGAAAAGAACATGTGATAAGGGAACGACATTTAGAGGAAATTCAGATCTTAGTATATAAATGGTCGCTGTCCTTTCAACCAGCTTTGCATAAATAATAAAAAAAATACTTTAAGCAAATATGAGAAACATAATATATATTTTTGAAGAGAAAGATGCATCTTTTCTTCTTATGAGGCTTGTTTCTTTCCTCCACCCCCCAATTTCATCATTCATTCTAAAAAAAAACTGGAGGGTATCAGTTCACTGAGGGATTAGGTCACTTGTTGTCCATAGTCTATGGAAAGGGCGGGGGTGGCTGAAGAGAAGCAGAGGCAGAGCTACTGTAAAGACTACATGAGCACACACTGCTCAGTATTGCTCTATAATATCCTCTATACTTCTGCTATTTTTGAGGGAATGCTATAGAGATAAGAGGGAGCAGAATACCTTTTCCGTGTGTTCAATCTATGGGAGACTTATCCAAGTTGTCATATCCAAGTTGTGTAATGGTCAGAAAATAGTAGTCCAGTTTATTCTCAAAATTACCAGATTAAACAGCTATGTCTTAAACTTTAATATATAATATGTTGGAAAATCTACTTAGGGTACATACCCCAAAAAGCAAAAAGTCATGGTACTGCTATTATTTTGAATGTTTCTGAAATAGTGCCCTATATACTGCCAAATCTACTCTACAAGGAAGTATATATATTCATATTTAAGAACTACTGTATTGTAGTAACAAACCAAGGAATATACAGTGCTTACATGTAAGGTAGACAGTATGGGTAACAGGTATGGGGGCAATAGGCCTCACATGACCTTGTTAATGACAATATGAATAAAGATAAAATATACACGCTAGTATATATTCATTGTCAATACCTGCTCTCTATTTAGTAATGCATTAAGAGGTACAATATCAAGCTATGAATATCATCAAACCCCTACTTAGCTTTAAAAACTGAGTGAATAGACAGCAGTGGTATCCATGATCCTACTAATATAGCAGCTGTAGCAAACACAGAGTTTCCCACTATGACGTCAATGTGTAAGAGTGGACAAGTCTTTTAAATGGAACCTGTCAGCTCTATACCATGCTCAGAGCTGCAGACATGGGCAGATAGCTGTCAGAAGTTATAAAATATGGGAACAAAGTATGGGACATTTTTAAATTCAACAAATTTCCCCAACTATCTGGGGTAACTATCTTGGCCAACTTTTATATACAGTAATATATATATATAGCTACATTTAAAGAACACTTCCACCAAAGTTAAAAATCTCAGGCAGGCAGGGGTGTGTGGGAACATAAATAAAGTATACTTACCCATGCCTGTGCCCCCGTCGCACCACTCCCACTCACTGCTGTCAGTCGCCAGATGTCCTTCTTGGTCAGCAATTGGGTACGTCACATACCTCGCTCCTCCAGCTGCACTATCACCGCCTGGCTGAGGGATTGCCCGCTCAGCTAGTCATAGAGTGCAGCGGTATCCTACCACAGTCACTGATAGGCCGAACGGGCAGTTTATCAGAGGGGAATGTATCATTGCAGCTGGAGAAGCTGCAGAACACTGGCGGAATCGGTCAGTGCTCTGTTGGCACGAGGCTGGGTAAAAATGCTTTCTGTATTATGCTTGCGTACCCCCTGCCTGTCTAAGATTTTTAGACCTATTAGCCTATGTTCACACAACGTTTTTTTTCAGCTCCCTTTAAAATGACGTCCCTTATTGTGAGTCTAAAATGACGGACGTCATTTAGCAGCCTGGCCTCCACTTGACTGCAATGACTGGTGTTTGCACATTATTCTAGTTTGGGTTATGAATTGCCCTTTGGGTGTGGCTTAATTGAAAAGTCCATTGAATTTAATAGTAAAAACGGAGAAAGAACAGTGACAAAAGAACAACTGTGTGTGAACTACTAATAAAAAACGTCCGCTGTTTGCAAAAGATGTTCAAAAATAATGATCATTATGCATTATTCATTATTTTGACGTCCGTGGTAAAAACGTCAGTTATTCAATACACTGTTTGCATTGGAAGTCCATCTTCCCATTGACTTAAATGCATCGCCATTGCAGTCAGTTAAATTGTGGAAAAAACTGACTTTTTTTTAATATCAAAATTGGCTGTCTTTTCTATAATTTTGATGTTGTGTGAACATAGCCTTAGGATGTACTCATCGCTCAACTGATCACTTTCAAGAAATTCTGGACGTATACTTTTCTTTTATTGTACTGCGGTAACTATAAAAATGGTTCCCCTGTGATGTCTTCCAGCTCCCAGCTTGTCACTTTTCTTCCTATTTCTGAGACCGACTCATCAGACAGGGACAGCCCACTCACCCAATCACTGACTGAAACAGGACAATGCCATTTCTGCATATTTCTATAGCCAGATATTGGCTGAGTGGGCTGCTACTTCCTAAGACACAGGAAGAAGAGCGAGAAGCCAGAAGACATTACAGGGGGAGTATGTTTATGTTTTGTTACATCTGCAATACCCCTTTAACCATCACTACATCTTTTGGCAGAAATTTCCATATTTTCCTTGTTTACAGTAAATAATCATGATGATGGTAAAACCTTCCAGACAGGTCTCTGTACTGACCAATGATATATTTGAACTTTGAATTCAGGGGCGTAAGTACCACTGTAGAAGCCATAGCGGCCGCTGTGGGGCCCACTACATCAGGGGGGCCCATCCCTGCAATGCAATGGGCCTCTTGTGCTGTCATCATACTACCAAGGGAGACTCCTACCATGGGAGAATAATGGGGGAGATGTCTATTTTGGGGGGCACTATGTACAGGGGGGACACTAGGAAAGATGCCTACTATAGGGGCACTATCTACTGGGGGGAAAACCAGGAGAGAAGAGGGCTAACACACATCGCGATTACCTACAATGGGATGCGGCAGAGGAAAAGTTTGCTATGGGGCCCAGCCCTTTCCAGTTACGCCCCTGATTGGATTGTCATTAACTGTTCTGTAACAAGCTGAATGACCCCAAGTCTGGCGTTTTGTTATTGCAACCACCTATTCCCTCAATTTCCATGGTGGCCCTCAACAAGTGGTAAAAATATACATAATATTCCATGTGCAATCTAAGGAAAGAACAATCTGTCCCCTGTGGGCATCTTTGCTTCTTTTGAGGTCCCCCATGATTCCATTTGCCTTAGCAGTAGCTCCCTGATTGCTAAAGTTACATTCACCGTCCAGCCATGTCACATAGGCTCTTCCAGTATTAGTTTTACCCAGGAAGGTAATGATTTAGCACAAACCTATGATGACTTTGAGTTCTGACACCAATGTGTTTCAGAGGCCAATGTTAGTTTATCTATTAGGGATCTTAAAATGATTTCAGTTGCCAAAGCTCAGTCATCCAAGTATATTTCAAGCTGTAACATCTCATGATTTGTCTTAATTTTTTTAACTGAATAAAATGATAACATTTACAATAATAAAACAAAAATAGCAGCAAAACCCAATAGCTTTGCCTCATGCTGTGTCGGTATATCATTTTCAGGCCCAGTCATATCTGCAGACTATTTCACCATCTATCATTTCCAATATAGTGGCTAACCGAGATCAATATCACTGGCACAACATTACAGGTGATTGCACCAGTCATGTAGACCCAGAAGCAAAGCATAGCTGTAGCAATTCCTATCCTGTTAGGATTTGATTCATTGTGCAGCTCCCTGCTGAACCGTTCAGCCATCATCGCTCTGCCAAAGATCCACATATAATTTATCCCGGAACCTCTCCCCGTACCGTCTGTAAACACATTATCTGCCAGAAAAGCGAAGCAAGCGCAATGGGCGGGCTGATCACCAGAGTTTGCAGTGTCATACCCCAGGAGGGTGGTTACTACCCCACCTTGACCCACCCAACCATGGATAGTGTATATTCATCCCAATCACAATGTCGGCCCAGGTGTGACGCCGCTCTGTATTGTTACAAGCCTGAGCTCAGCAAAAAATGGCGGGTGGGGACCAAGAAAAATAAGGTGGTATCATCAGCTGTTCAACAGGATACATACGTCACATAAAAACCACAACAGACACAAAGGCAAGCTCTTCATTCAATGATCATCATATAATAACAGAACAGCCGTCATATAAACATACATGATATTGACAAGAAACCATAGGTTCCTATATAAACAATATCAGTCTTTTGTTTTCATGTTGTGCTTTGGAAATATATTACATAATGCATTAATGATGTACTGGATATTGTATTAGATACATATAAAAGAGAAATACAAATAGCAATAGATGACTGGTGAGAAATGTATCAAGCGAAGCCACATAGACAATTGCCCACCGACAGTATCTGTACTTGACCTACAAAGACCCATTTATGATCCATCACCTATAATAATGGCAATCATTCATCAAGGTGTCCCTATAACATTTGGTCAGACATCATAGACAAGAAGCGATAGCGGATTGATAGGTAGAAAGTGATGCACCAAGGGCCCTTGCAGTAATGAATGGGTTAAATGCCTGGTGCAGGAATGTCCCATGGGAATGAGAGAAGGGAGGGAGACAGAGCAAGGAAGAAGGAGGAAGGGAAGGCAATGGAAGAAGAAAAATAAGGACATAGCATTGAAAGATGGTGGGGAAGATCTTAGAAACAGAATGGAGGCATAGTGTGTTGGGTATATATAAAGGAAGGAAAGTGCAGGCAACATGGAAGACGAGCAAAGGAAAGGATCAAGAAAACGAAACATAAAGGCACATTAAATGTATCATGGATGCAGAAATGATGTCGGGGAGAGACAAGCATAAATGACAAGGATCATCCATCGGTACATAGGAAAACAAATAGCAGTTCAGTGCATCAGGCACACCATAGGTTGGATGAGGATGTATGAGACAAGGATGAAAAAGACACAGGGATGAAGGGCGGTACCTGGCTGTCTTCCTTGTCACTGCTTCCCTCTGCGGTAGAGCATCAAGACAGACTTCCCTGGACTGACAGCTAGTGGGAACGCTCTATTGCTGTGTCACAGCTCCCAGTGTGTATGTGTGTGCTGCTGTCCTGGACCTCCTGTTTGTCCCTCCGGGTCCCTGCCCTGCCTGTCTGTGCTGGTTGGTTGAAGCTGTGTTGTGGGGGAGGAGGGATGGTCAGGCTGCTGAAGCTGGAATGCATAGAGAAGCAGAGATGGAGAATTGAATAGGGAGGAGGAGGAGGGAGAGCAGGTGGGGAGAGAGAGCCATACTGAGCAGGAGGAGCAATGCTGTAGCCACTGGTGGTGCTGAGGAGAGAGCCGTGACGTCAGTGCAGATACTACAGGGCCCCAACACAGACTCATCAGACACCGTCATATATGGATGGATGTGAAAGAGATTGGGGATGCACTCCAGAAGTAGTCAGTGCAAAATCTAAGTATTTTATTCACCCATAAATGCTAAATTTCAATCCTTCCATTGGACTTTTCTCAAGATAGATAGATAGATAGATACAGTTATTGGTAAAACCAATATGTATTTACCAATATATATATATATATATATATATATATATATATATAGTAAACAACTAGGTGATAGACAATAAAAATAATTTGAAAAGAAATAGGTATTTAACTTTAAAGATACATACCAGTAAATATTTAAAGGTAAAGGTAAGATGCAGTAACAGATGCATGAATACATAATGATACAATTAGGAGCTAGATATTTAACTGTAAAGAGAGAGATAAGATATAGATGAGAGATAGATTACAGAATAAATAAGAAAAAAATATCTTCTTACCTGCAAAGAAACAGAGATAAAGATAAAGTAATCTACTAGGCAACATCTGTAAAGATAGATAGGTAGAATTAAAAGAAGGGGTTATCCAGAAATAGAAAAACATAGCTGCATTCTTTTCAAAAACAGCGCCACACTTGTCCTCATGTGGTAAGTGGTATTACAACTCCACTCTTTTCACTTTAATAAAAATGAGCTGCAACACCACCACACTTATGGGAAAAATCATTGTGTTAAAACTTGGGCACAACCAAGGACTCTCCAGTGCTGTGGTAAAAAGTGATAGATAATACACACATAGACAGAAAGTAGACAGTTATATAGTTTTTTTTTTTAAACTCAGTTTATTAGAGTAAGTTCCAGAACATCACAAGTGTAATCTTGAAAGCATGAACACAATGAGAAATAACAGTGTGGTATCATGTTATATACATCGGTAGGATAATAATGTCCAACTTAACGATCCAACAGGGACCAGTACGACAGTTATATAGTTAACAAGCCAGCAGTACCTGTCAAGCTGACTGGAGTTTTTATCTCTATCATTTGCAGTGTGCACAGTTTAGAGAGAACAGTGGTCATAAGTAGAGATGAGGAAATCGATTTGCTTGATCTGTGCTCCACTCATGAAGCCGCTGACCTTTCAGCGCTGCTCCGCTTTTTGACCCTACACCTCGTGCGCCAAGGAAAAACTGGTTCCAATCCTAAGGAAACTGGGAGAAGTTTCCCAGGATTGGATCCAGCTTTTCCCAGCATCCTGGGAGCAGTGACAGGAGCGGAACAGCGCTGAAAGGCCGGTGGCTTGATGTGTGGAGCGCTGATCAAATGAACCGCTTCGCTTCATTTAGATGAGCGATTCGCTAATCTCTAATCATAAGTGTCTCATCACCCTATTTAAAGGGAATCTGTCAGCTGTAATTCAGGTTCCAAACTGTTGACACTCTTAGGGCCCTATTCCACCAAACGATTATCGTTCAGATTATCGTTAAATCGTTCAAATCTAAACGATAATCGTTCATTTGAATAGCAGTTGACGACTAACGACCGAACGAGAAATCGTTGATCGTTTAAGACCTGGACCTATTTTTATCGTTGCTCGTTCGCAAATCGTTCGCATTGAATAAGAAGTCGTTTGGTCGTTCGCAGTAGTGACGTACGCAATACCGACAACAAGACGACCGCAAGAACGATCATAAGTAACGATTATCTTTTCATGTAAATGGACGAACGATTTCAGGTCTTTTGTAATAGCGGTCGTTTGGATCGTTTATCGTTGACAATTATGCGAATGATAATCGTCCGGTGGAATAGTGCCCTCTTTATAGTTGTTAGGATAAGGAGACACAAGATCGTGCCCATCCGGAAACCAATGTGTAAGTATTGCACAGCATACTCTTTACATGACACAGTTACGATCATGTAAAAGGTAAAAGTACCAGGAAAAAGTACCACACAAACAGTTAATCTACTATACTGACAGCTAAGCTCCCACAATCCCTGTGTAGGGGACCCGCACTGATTGTTCTATATCCGCCATGAAAAGGCGGACGACCGTAAAAAGGCGCATTGTGGTCATTAAGAGGTTAAGGGTATTTACAGATTTGCTTTACAGCAGCCACATTAGATATACAAACCTGTAGTCTGGAGCCAACTTATTAGAGATAGCGTTGTAGACATGCTCCGAGACCTGTGTAGAGTTAAAGAGGCACAGACGCAACATTTTTTTTTTCAAGATACCAACAGGGGTTGTGATTGCAAGCAGTTTTGCAATAAAATCAATGTTCAAACCCTGCTCCCTTTTTGCCAATATTTGGTCTTTTCTCTGTTAACCTCTTAAGGACATATGACGTACCCGTACGTCATATGTCCTCATTAGCACTTCAAAGCGGGGCCGCGCGGCGACCCCGCTTTGAAGTGCCGCGGTCCCGGGCGCCGCGTATAGCCCGGGACCGCCGCTATTAGCGGGCACGGTCTGATCGCCGTGCCCGCTAATAAGCTAATCGGAGGCAGCTGTCAAAGTTGACAGCTGCCTCCGATTACTGGAGGCAACCGTTCCCTGGTGTCTAGTGGGGGAGATCACATCATGGCGCAAAAAATTACATCTGACACAGCCCCATAGACCAAAGGATAAAAGCGCTATAAGCCTGGGAATGGAGCGATTTTATGGAACGTATATTTGTTAACAATGGTTTGAATTTTTTATAGGCCATGAGATACAATATAAGTTATACATGTTATATATCGTTTTAATCGTAAAGACGTAAAGAGGAACATGCATAACAAGTCAGTTTTACCCCAGGGCGAATGGCGTAAAAACACAGTTCCCCCAAATAAAAGAAATGCGTTTTTTTTTTCAATTTCACCACACTTTGAATTTTTTTCTGGTTTCGTAGTGTACCAAATGCAAAAATTCAGCCTGTCATTGCGAAGTACAATTAGTGACGCAAAAAATAAGGGCTCATGTGGTTTTCTAGGTGGAAAAATGCAAGTGCTATGGCCTTTTAAACACAAGGAGGAAAAACCGAAAACGCAAAAACGAAAATGGGCCCTGTCCTTAAGGGGTTAAAAAAGAGACCAAACACAGGAAGTCCCAGTGTGGCTTTTGCCACTAAAAATGATGGCTGTCCAGAAAGACGGCCATAAAAAGAACTTATTGTGAACCTAAGGAAGGTCTGCAGCCAGTTTATAGCCTCTGGTGTCCTTATTACTGTGATATCACATAAAGAACTAATTCCAGGGGTGTAACTAGAAATGGGAGGGCCCCATAGCAAACTTTTGATTGGGCCCCCCCTTCCTAACTGACCACTAAGCCATCAAGTGTAGTCATAACTGCAAGCGCTTGTCAGGAGTGCTTATAGTTAAAGGGACATTTACAGATTCCGAGAGGCCTGCTTGGCCACCTGGTGCTGCAAATGATGACAGCTCAGGGAGTCCAGTGTATTGCAGGAGCAGGTCACAGGGCCTTCTGATGCGGCAGGCTCCATAGCAGCTGCTATGGCTGCTACAGTGGTAGTTACGCCCGTGGCTGGTTCACGAGCTAAGCCCAATCAGTCAGTGCCAGGTATATATCACAGTTGTCATCTGCCTGCAA
The DNA here is from genome assembly GCF_027789765.1 of Dendropsophus ebraccatus. Taxonomy (NCBI): domain Eukaryota; kingdom Metazoa; phylum Chordata; class Amphibia; order Anura; family Hylidae; genus Dendropsophus; species Dendropsophus ebraccatus. The sequence continues at coordinate 104,360,877 of NC_091459.1, read as the reverse complement.
CTATCAGGAGTCCAACCAGTGTAATCCTCTATATCCTGCAATCTATATCAATTACAGAATGTAGAGAGAGAGATGACAGATGTCACACCTGACAGGGGTTGAATGGAACCATAGTAGGCGGAGGCCTCCTGAAGGCCTCTGTAGCTGCCATTTTAAATCTGCATGTGCACTCTGCCTTAGCCAGGCTTGTACATACAAAGCACCAATTCTTGTAACTAGCTGTTAGTTTACCTTTAGGTGAATTTATATACTTTTTTTAACTCATTTTTATTAGCAGTTATCCTTTTTTTTTTTTTACTTAAACTGTCCATAAACAGAAAATGCAGAGTGGCACAGACATTGTCAGTGCAGTGATTTATAGAGCTACAGCTGCCCATGTCTAATAGACAGTAAGAATGAAGAAACTGCATATAACTAATGATAAAGGTAGAACTGCTTACACAGTGATCCTTATCCACAAGCTCTAGCACAGCAGATGGGAAAAATACAATGCTGCAGCTCTCAGCTCCAGTTACAGAAATGCAGAGTTTAGATACAATTAGGCTAAACTTAGCTCATGTCTGCTATTGTGTCTGCACAATACTAGGGAATTAGTTATTTCAAGAACAATAGAATATGTTGTCTCTTTTCTTTTCCAATAAATATATAGCATGATTAGCACCCCCCCCCCCACACTCCTTAAAAAGGGTGTACTCCCATTGGGGGCGGCCCGGCCGTCCTCCAGTGCTTGAGCACCGGCCGTTTCCGGTGCATAGAACGGCGCCGTGCTCCCCAAAGTATTGCATAAATGTATTCAATCAGTACATTAGGAGGGCACCGAGCAGGGAGGGAGAGACCTCCCGGTGCATCTACCTTCCCCCTCCCTCCCTCCCTGCTCGGTGCTGCTGCCGCCACATATACACAGTACTATTCCCCCAACATACCGGCTCCCGGTGCTTCCTGGTGTCCGCACTGACCGGGAGCCGGTAAGTGAGAGCGGCGGCCAGGCGGGGAGTCAGCCGTGGGATAGGGGGAAGTTTGCCAGACCCGGAAGAAGGAGGAGGGGGGAGCGCTCCTGTGTTATGAGCGTCTCCCCCCTGCGCCCGGCGGCATCAGCGGTGGCATCAGGCAAGTGATAGCGATAACCCAGCTACTGCTTCCATCACCTGCTCATATTATGAGCAGATTATGGGAGCAGTAGTTCAGTGTATAAAGTCCAGTCCAGTGTGGCGGGTGATCGGCCGGCGGGAGGCGGGAGTGCGGCGGATCGGCCGGCGTATCAATGATGGAGATCGGCCCTGGTACTATTACCCCATCATCTGCTCATACTATGAACAGATGATGGGGGAGTAGTACTGTGTATATGTGGTGGCAGCAGCACCAAGCAGGGAGGGAGGGGGGAGGTAGATGGACCGGGACGTCTCTCCCTCCCTGTTCGGTGCCCTCCTAATGTACTGATTGAATACATTTATGCAATACTTTGGGGAGCAAGGACTCTTGCTCCCCAAAGTATTCCATAGATGTATTCATTCAATAAAGCACACTGTACACTACATTACATTACTTTACATAGAAACCCATAGAAACAATAAAGTCCCATAGACTTCTACATATAGAGCGCCCCCTGCTGGACACTCCATAGGAATTACACCATTCGTCATGACGTCACTGTTTCTGAGAGAATTCTAACACTCCATGATCTACTAAATTAAGGGAAATAGCCCTATATGTGCATTTCCCTTAATTAATGTACATTAGAAATTTGTATAACTTTCCATAAGTAATAACATATCAAAAAATAATTTTGGCCGGACTTCTCCTTTAAGGGAAATAACCCTATATGTGCATTTCCCATAATTAATGTACATTAGAAATTTGTCTAACTTTTCATAAGTAATAACATATCCAAAAATAATTTTGGCCGGATTTCTACTTTAAGATTTCTAAACAGAGGTAATTTACAAATCTGAATAACTTTCTTATACCAGTTGATTTAAAAAAGAAAAAAATTATGCCCGGATACCCTTTGAAGTTAGACATTGTGGGGGATATTTACTAAGAAGTCTAATGTGTGCAACTTTTTTTAATGTGGGTTGGTGTTTAGTTTGTTCTAATATACTGTGTGTGACTTATGGAAAAGTCACACTGTCATAGTAAATGCGTAGCTATTCGTAAATACATAGTTATGCGTGAGAAATGAGAATTTGACCTTCAGATGAGAAGAACTACAACTGAAATTGATCCTGACACAGTAGCAGCAGTGGGCAGAAGCAGGAATTTAATCTTAGTATCACAATAGCTAAACCTGCTTGGGAGATTTGTTCAGGCAAACCTCATTCAAAACAGAAATCAAGCTTTATTATATATGATATATATGGCTTGACCTCACAAATCAGTGGGTACAAATAAACAGATCAGATAATCCTGTGATTTAGAATTTGTTCACATTGTGTCAGCTAGGCTGCCACGGGTCGACCGGGAGGGGTATGAGAAGGACACAGACAGTGAGCCCTGGACTTGCCCCACCCAGCTGTCCTTGCCTACTTATCTCAAGACAGTCCTAGGTGGCTGCAGGCAACTGAGTGACAATCCCTTACCTAAGTCTGAAGTGTAGATAACAAAACAAAGACTAGATTTGCATTTCCAGGGAAATACATAGTGCTTGAAAAGAGCTCCCCTTTAACAGTGACTTCCCTTTAGGGTGCCTACACACCTACCGTATCGCAGCAGAAAATCCGCTGCGGATCCGCAGCAGATCCGCAGCAGATTTAACTAGATGAATGAACACAGCATTAAAAACGCACTGTCAAATCCGCTGCGGATCCGCAGCAGATTTGTAAGTGCGGATATGATGCTGTATTCATTCATTTAGTTAAAACTGCTGCGGATCTGCTGCGGATCCGCAGCGGATTTTCTGCTGCGATACGGTAGGTGTGAAGGCACCCTTAAGAGAAACTTTAACCCTTGGTACCCTCCCTTTAAGAGCGACTTTGGTACAGTCCCTTTAAGAGCAACTTTAGTGACAACGCTTTGAGTGACCTATATACTGTCCCTTTAACCCTTTAAGGACAGAGCAAATTTCGATTTTTGCGTTTTCGGTTTTTCCTCCTTGTGCATAAAAGGCCATAGCACTTGCATTTTTCCACCTAGAGACCCACATGAGCACTTATTTTTTGCATCACTAATTGTACTTTGCAATGACAGGCTGAATTTTTGCATAAAGTACACTGCGAAACCAGAAAAAAATTCAAAGTGTGGTGAAATTGAAAAAAAAAACGCATTTTGTTTATTTGGGGGAAATGTGTTTTTACGCCATTCGCCCTGGGGTAAAACTGACTTGTTATATATGTTCCTCAAGTCGTTACGATTAAAACGATATGTAACATGTATAACTTATATTGTATCGGATGGCCTGTAAAAAATTGAAACCATTGTCAACAAATATACGTCACTTAAAACCCCTCCATTCCCAGGCTTATAGCGCTTTTATCCTTTGGTCTATGGGGCTGTGTCAGGTGTCATTTTTTGCGCCATGACATGTTCTTTCTATCGGTACCTTGATTGCGCATATACGACTTTTTGATCGCTTTTTATTACAATTTTTCTGGATTTGATGCGACCAAAAATGCGCAATTTTGCACTTTGGGATTTTTTTGCGCTAACGCCATTTACCGTGCGAGATCAGGAATGTGATTAATTAATAGTTCGGGCGATTACGCACGCGGCGATAGCAAACATGTTTATTTATTTATTTATTTACTTTTATTTATAACCTGGGAAAAGGGGGGTGATTCAGATTTTTATTAGGGGAGGGGGCTTTTTACTAATAATGACATTTTTTTTTTTACTTTTACACTTATACTAGAAGCCCCCCTGGGGGACTTCTAGTATAAGTGCTTTGATCTCTCATTGAGATCTCTGCAGCATAGATATGCTGCAGAGATCCATGAGATCGGCACTCGTTTACTTCCAGCTGCTGCAGCCGGAAGTAAACGAGTGCCGAGCCGGGGACAGCGCCATCTTGGAGCGGTCCCCGGCCGGCTTCATTTACGGAGATCGCTCCTCCGGGATAACATCCCGGAGGAGCGATCTCCCCACTAGACACCAGGGATGACGCTGCGTCCGGTAATCGGATGCAGCTGTCAACTTTGACAGCTGCATCCGATTACTGTATTAGCGGGCACGGCGATCGGACCGTGCCCGCTAATACCTACGGTCCCGGGCTACACGCGGCACCCGGGACCGGCGCGGTTCAGAGCGGGGCCGCCGCGCGGCCCCGCTCTGAACTCCCTTACCGGCATCAGGGCGTAAATTTACGCCCGATGTCGTTAAGGGGTTAAGAGCAGCTTAAGTACTGTCCCCTTAAAAGAGACCTAGGTATCATCCTTTGAAAACCAGCTTAAGTAATGACCCTTTAAGAGCGACTTGGGTACCGTCCCTTTAAGAGCAGCTTGGGTACCGTCCCTTCAAAAGTGGCTTGGGTACCGTCCCTGTAAGAGCCACTTGGGTACCGTCTCTTTAAGAGCGGCTTGGGTACCATCCCTTTAAGTGCGACTTGGGTACCGTCCCTTTAAGAGCGACTTGGGTATCGTCCATTTAAGAACGACTTGGGTACCGTCCCTTTAAGAGCGGCTTGAGTACCATCCCTTTTAAAAGCGGCTTGGATACCGTCCCTTTATGAGCGGCTTGGATACCGTCCCTTTAAGAGCAACTTGGGTACCGTCCCTTTAAGAGCTGCTTCGGCACCATCCCTTTAAGAGTGACTTATGTAATGCACCTTTAAGAGCTGCTTAGATACCGTCCCTGCTACATGGCTGGCTCAGCTCTGCTACTTTACTGACTGAACTCTGCTAGTTTTAATGGTAAAGATCATTGCTCGGTTACCATGACAATCCTACTCATGTCAGGGAGACAAAATCGTTAAGGATCTTCCATCTACTGGCCAATAGTGAACATGTGACTGTGTGGATGTTCTGAGGCATTGACTGACAAGACCTTAGAATTTCTATTGGCTGCTATAATTCAGCTATATGCATATGTGCTGTGATTGACTGTTAGCGTTTACAGTGTGGCCATTATTTCCAATTGGCCATTATTTTCTATGGGAAATTAGGGGTCTTTAAACGTAAATTTCTTAAAAACGACAAATCCGATAGAAACAAAAAATAGATAGCACACCTGTCACTGCCGAGGGCTTCGAAATGCAGTTTGAACGGAGTCTGTGCGCAAAGCGGTTCGGGCTGTATTAATTGCATAAAAATGGCTGGAAGAAACAGAAGAAAAAGAAGAAGAATACAGATTACAATATAGTGTTTTTTTAAGCACTATAACAAGACAGAAAAAACAGCAAGAGATGGTTGTACAGTCAGGGTAAAAACTAACAGAAAATGCAGTTCAGATTCAGGATACAAAAGGAGAAGTCAGAGACACAAAAGGCGAGATCAGAGTAACCAGATGGAGACACACAGATATGCAACACAGGGTACACTTAGCTCGCCCAGGTGAGACTAATAGATAGCATAGAGTATAGGACAGACATGTTATAGGAGGTCAGGGACCGGGTCTAGAATGTGATTAGACCAGACACACACAACACAGGCTGACAAGATCACAAGTTAAAAAAGGTTATCTGTTAAATGACCAGGGGGAACTCAACAGGGAAAAGATGGGTGTGGGCAAGAATCAATTACTAAATCAGAAAGAATTTAGCTGTGTTCAGACTGGGGCAACTGAAGGCTAGAATTGAAATACTAAAATATGACTAACTGCGCAATCTCAGCCATATACCACGAGTCAAAGACCACATCTAGGCATGGGCATGACAAATTGACTTGCAGCAACCAGAGATTATGGAAATTGTCAAGTATTAAAACATAAAGTATATAATAAAGTTACATAACTTCATTTTTTAGCAATAAAAGGCTATGGATACCTTTGAAAAGTAATTTTCTTTGTACTTTGGCTCAAATTCCCCCATTTTCTCCATAAGTCTTTACAAAAAAATGGCTTTCTTTTTCCTCTACACCCTCTGCAGCTTGCTGCATGAGCTCTATTTTCTCTCTATACTTGCATATAATCTATATGATTTTTAACAGGCTGTCTTTTATCTCCTCTTACCTCTCATTTCAGCCTGTATGAGCTGTCCTCCAAGACTTCTCTCCCCCAGTCTACTATGTGTGCTCCCTGTTGTTATCAATAACACTGAGAAAGCAGAATCATCACCTCTTACAGATTAATCTTATCTTACTATCATTATCATTTTACTAAACTGTAAAAAATTGTCCCTCTTCCCATCCCTATCCCTGCTTAATTGACAGTCATCCTACAGTGCTTATTCCTTTGCTTATACTGTACATTGTGTGCAGCAACAAGATTTGGATGCAGGGCTCAGCTTCCAACTGACTGTCAGTCCAGCAGGGATAGTGATAGGGATGGTAGGGGGAGCGAGGCGACATTACCACCATTAACACTTCAGGTGCTATCTAACAGTATCACCAGTTTGGAATGTTAATTAAAGCTGAGAGATTTAATTTAATAAAGACTATTTAGAAAGCTACTTCATATTGCATTTGGCAAACAAATGGACAATACAAAAATCCATAGGTTTAAAGCTTTAGTTACATAAAGCTGAAACTGTATTCTCTGAATGTGACAAAGTACCAATCGATCTGGCGGCTGAGTATACAGGACTGCAGATTATAAATGATAGCTTTAGTAAATCAAACTACATCCTGAATAATAATGTTCATGTTGGCCTTTGCTTAGTGAATGATTAACCTTGACATAGGCAGACTGGGCAGACCGGGAGGGAATGATTATTGCAACAATTAATAGGGTCAGCAAACAGGACAGACGACAGAAAACCAGTAAAAGCACTGACACTGGCCAGAGAGCAAAGATTACTGGGGGAGGCTGAGGCCGGCGCAGACAAAAGGTAGTCAGAAATCCAAGAGAAAGTGCCTTTACTGGGGAGCAAACAAGTTATCATATACACCTACAAATAGGAGAGATATCAAAGGACGCAGATAGAACTGAGCAGCACTGTGAGATCACTATGTCTATGAAAGCAAAACCAGGTAATAGGAAATGTAGATAACCTTCCAAAAATGACAGCAGCTTATCTGTATGATTCTATATGTGTTTTTGTTCCTCCTTTGTAGATTTCTTTACATGTGTATAAATAGTTTACCGAATTATTTCAACTATTGTGCAGTGTATTTTATGTCCTGTAAACAATGCATATTCTTTAATGATAGCTATTATTATATTAATGTGCCTATTGCTGTTATAAACAACCAAGAAACTTGAGTTGTCAGACACTCTCCTAATATCTTAGCCGAGCTCCAATTATGCAAAGCTGTTTATATCATTGAAGAGGCAACTTTGGTCCTTTTGAATATGATCAAAGGGATATTCGCTTCAAATGTAAAAATAGCCATGTATTAGTAAACATGGAGGTAGAGTTGTAGCTACTATACTTTCGATGACCTGTTCATTGTGAGAAACATTGCTCATTTGGCTCTCCAGCTAAGAATCTGAACTAAGTTTCCATCATGCTCTGCAAGGGTGGGGTCGCAGAGGTTGCCACGCCCAACACTAAGCAATGCCAGCAGAGTCTACAATTTCCGTGCCAGTGTTTGAGTGGAAGGTCGTAAAGCAGCGCTAGAATAAACTAACACCAAAGAGAGACGCATATAACAGATTTAGGCCCAAGTATTTACCCTATTTCCCCGAAAATAAGACATCCTCTGAAAATAAGGCAAAGTGGAGGATTACAGGACAGCTCAAAATAAGGCATCCCCTGAAAGTAAGGGCCCTATTCCACCGGACGATTATTGTACGCATAATCGTTAACGATAAACGACCTCAAATGACCGCTATTGCGGTTACATTCACTCATTTCCATGGAACGATAATCGTTACTTATGATCGTATTTGCGATCGTTTTTTCTTCGCTATTGCGTTTGTATCTACTGTGAACGAACGAACGACATCTTATTCAATGCAAACGATTTGCGAACGTTTTGCGAACGAGCAACGATAAAAATAGGTCCAGGTCTTATAAAGCGATCAACTATTTCTCGTTCGGTCGTTAATCATTAACTGCTATTCAACCGAATGATTATTGTTTAGATTCGAACGATTTAACGATAATCTGAACGATAATCGTCCGGTGGAATAGGGCCCTAAGATCCCTGCCGCCACCATGCTAAGGGGAGGGGGGGCGGTGGTGGGTTGTCTGGTTATTCTGGTTTGTGATGACAACTACTACACATTTTCGGGGAAACACGGTAGAGATGCCCAGACAAAGAGAACCCTGTGATAAAAGATAAAGGAGTCATGTAAGTGGCAATTTATCCAGCAGAAAAGCTTTGTCTGCCTAGTCACCTGGACCAGGTGCACTTAAAGCGTTATTCCAGCATCACATTTTGTTATCTAATTTACAGTAAAAATAAGAAAAAAAACAATACTCACCTTCCCCATCGTTCTGCGACTGCTATTCCGAATGTTGAGGCAAGGTCTTTTGTAATATGGCACTAACCAATCCATTAATGTTTTTCCATAGGAAGTATGAATGCATCATTAGGATCAAAGCTGAATGTCATAAGAAGTAGAAGAGTGGTAACTGGTAAAACCATATCTGCTGCTGATATCCTCATCACCGATGGCAAGATCACTAATATTCTACCTTGGGGAAAAGTACAGTCAAGCACATCACAGGTAATAAAGAGAGGCTTTATTCATATTTACAAGAGGGCTTTTATGTGATTTTATGGCATCTGTGTGGGACTGGGTATTAAAGGGGTTGTTTAGGGATAAAAAATATATACGCTTGTGGGTGATGTAAAAAGAAATGATACTCACCTCCCCTGATCCCTTGCAGCTGCCATTCTGATGGCTCCTCTTTGGTGCAAAGGAATTGCCAATTCTGTCTTAAGTTGAGGACTCTAATAATCAAAACCAGATTAGTCAGAATGGAAAAGGAAAAATCATTTAGGAATCCATGAACAAGAGAATATGGAGAAGGCACTCACCATAAACACATTCTTCTTTATTTAATCCAAGGCATAAAAACAGGCAGAGTGTGTAGCAGTCGGCTGGGACGCTATACAATCACTGAAAGAGTGTAACAGCTGTTTCACGCGCACATACGCGCATCATCAGAAAAATTATTTAGGTGTACTGAACAAACACTGTTGCTGGGCTGACATTCCAAAAAAGAAAATAATGTTTGGCAGCAGTGAAACAAATGTCTGACTGTGTGCTGAGTGGTTAAGAAAATCCTGGCACTCACCTAGTGAAGTTATGCTTGTTTATTATGTGCAAAACATCATAAAGTAAAGGAGGACACGTTTCGGCATATAGCCTTCATCAGCTGACAGTCTGGCGCCTCACCGGCACAAAAAGAGCATAACCCAAGTGTACAGGTGTGTGGGTGCGGATGCGCAAGGAATAGGTCACAGTCCAGTGCTTTAGTTAAACAGAACGTAGTGCAATACAAGGAAAGCACTTGTGGTGGTAATACAGTCCAGTGCAATACAAAAGATACAAGGTGAGGTGCTCGTAGTTGAGGTAGAGATAAGGTGCTTTGAGAAAGAAAGTGCTTTGCAGTAGAGAGAGGTAGCCAGAGGGGCTTTGTCCAATGTAGAAGTGTACTCTGCCGGAAAAGAAGAGGTGTGTAGAAGAAGAAAATAGAGAATACTCGTATTTACGGATGACTTCTAGTCTGACCGCCTTTTGCCCCCTAGTTGCGGGCTACCCATCCCAGGTGGGTAATACGAGCCCCAAGCCTTGTTGTCTGGGCTAAGCAGACTCCAGAGACTTCTCAGTTGTCCTGCTCTGTCCAATGGAATACATAGACTTTCTTTACCTTTGTTCCACTGGGGTCTTTTCCTATGATTACTTAGGTAACTGCCCTGCACTTTGTAGAGAGGTTCCTGGTGTGGACAAGGTGATCCTCAATGACTTCTCTCTCCCTGTAGAGTTCTAGCACTGCATAGCGGTTCTGGTGCTCATTAGAAAAAAAACTGGCTAGTCTAGTTGTGTCCTTGCTAGAGGACCTGGCCAAAGCCAGGCCCTGGCTTGGCTTCTGCAGAGACTTGTCTGTCGTGCTCTCTCTCACACTGAATCCAGACTACAACTAACTCCCACTGAACTAACTGCTCCCACTGGGAACTAATTCCTTTCCACAGACGTCCGTCTAACCCTGCCTGTGATTGGTGGTCTGTGTGTGTGCAGAGAGAAAGGAAAGAGAAAGGAAAGAGAGGATAGGCTGAAGAAAGGAGGGAAAGCACCTGCACCTGTGAGTGGACAAAAGGCAACATGTGACATACAATAGTTAACCCTTGTTAGGCTTCAGCTGAGCATAGAAGAGACTTTACACAAACACAGTAGTTACACTCAGAGGGAAAACACCAACTGCAGTGGATACCTCATCCCACCTTTATAAACCCGAGGGGTTTACCTTACTCAGGTGCAATAAGACTTAGGGGCCCTTACTGAGTCACTACAACTGAGATTCCTAGAGCCCACCAGAGGAAATGATTTCTCCTTCTATACAAAACATGACCATGTGCACTTTAAATTTAAGTGTAATCTTGGTTGTCATTACACCCATCAAATCATCGGTAAGGTGTATTAGCAAGGCCTAACAATAAGCTCAGAAACTGACCCAAATGGGTGCAAACTTAGTTCTTTTCTTAGGGCTTTTCGCTACGTGTGATAGTGTCGTAGCCATTTATATTATATTTTCTTATACTGCGCTGGACAAGACTGAAGAGAAACCATGACATTTCAGTCAGGACCATATCTGCCATGAGGCAAGATGAGTATCTAACCTCAGTCCCTGAGGGGCAGCAGTCTAAGTCAGAACTTTAAAACAACAATTATTGGGTAACTGTAAGACTATTATGTAGAGGTATAGGGGGAGATTTATCAAACTGGTGTGAAGTAGAACTGGCTCAGTTGCCCCTAGCAACCAATCAGATTCCACTTTACATTCCGCACAGTCTTTGGAAAATGAAAGGTGGAATCTGATTGGTTGCTAGGGGCAACTGAGCGAATTCTACTTTACACCATGTTGGATAAATCTCCCCCATACAGTGTACTTTGCAGATACAGTTCCACTTTGCAGATTTTCTGCATGCAAACCTTTATGTTTCATAAATGTCAATGTGTAGACATACTTTCAGTTTCTAGACTAAGTATTAGTAAAAAAACATGTCACTCATTCTAAAGGGGATCCTTTTCAATGACTTTTGGTCAAAATATGTTGTAAGATGTTATGTTGATGACTAAACCTTGACTGATTCATGTAATCTTCTTTCCATTGAATAGCTGCTGGATGTTGGCGACCTTGTTGTTATGGCTGGCATCATAGATCCCCATGTCCATGTCAATGAGCCAGGGCGCACTGCCTGGGAGGGTTACAGGACTGCCACCATGTCAGCTGCTGCTGGAGGAATTACAACCATTGTGGATATGCCACTGTAAGAGAAGTACAATCTATCACGCTGATAACAGGAGACCAATCTATTTGTGGTGAAAAACCACATACTTTTTTAAAGCAAATGTACCAACAGTAAATTCACTGTAAGATTGTTACATGGATAAAACGGCGCTGGTGCTGGGAAGCCAGTGCTGCAGTCCTGGTTTTGTGCACATGGCGCCGTTCTATTCCTGGGCACCAGCCGGGGGTGAAGCACTGGGGATAGACCGGCCCACCTCTAGTGCTTCACCCCTGGCTGGTGCCCAGGAATAGAACGGCGCCGTACGCAGGAGCGGGGCTACGGTTTAAAAAAAAGAACTTCGGCACTGGTTTCCCCGCGCCGTTCTTTTGATGTGACAATCTTAAAGCGAATGTACTGCTGGTACATTCGCTTTAAGTTTGTGACAGATGGGCCATCATAGTGATCATTATATCCTACTGTAGCTCAGAGACACCAAGGAGACTGGCAATGGCAGACTGTAACCTGCTGTTATGTTTCCATAGTGCATGGGATACTGAGAATTACTGTAATTTTGATACCTCCATTCTCAGCACGATTTTCGTGACATCTTCTGTTTAATTCATATTATATATTTGGTCTACTAGGGGCAGGACTTACCGCCCCTAGTGCATTGATCTGCAGCGCCCTCCCACCCCTCCTCATGGATATTGAGGTGGTGCTCTGCAGTGATATCACTCCAGGGCCTCAAGGTTATAACCGGTTATAGTTTTCTAACCTGCTGCTAGTTTCCCTTTAACATGCAAAAATCATACATCTGTAATTTTGTAATTTGATAAACTAGTCAAGCCAAGGTCATAGTAAGCAGTTCAGTGCCGTGACGTGGAGTGAGCAGTGTTCCGTGACGTGGAATGCCTGTAACGGACTCTCCCCCGCCCAGGTAGCATCTGTGATAAGATGCTGAGAGCGGGGGAACTGTACAGATATGCGCTGCGCTGTAATGAATGATAGATATCTGTACAGTTCCCCCGCTCTCAGCATCTAATTACAGATGCTGCCCGGGCGGGGGAGAGTCCGTTACAGGCATTCCACATCCGTGCTCTGTGAGGAACACAGAACGTGGGAATACAGCCTTAGGTGTACAGAACAGAACAGCAAAAAATCTAAGCAGACTTGATAATGGCTACTAGAGCCCATAAGCTGGCTGCAGTTAATGCACCATGGTCTAAATGAGTTATAAATTATGAGAGTTCATCTAGGGGAAAATGAGAGAGTGCTGGGGAGCTGCATTTAGATGGCACCATATGATATACCTTTCTGTGTTGGCAGTAACAGTCTCCCACCTACTACAACTGTGAGCAATTTTCACACCAAACTTCAGGCTGCTCGAGGACAGTGCTATGTGGATGTGGCATTTTGGGGTGGAGTCATTCCTGATAATCAAGTAAGAATATATCTTTTTGAGATGTAAAGTTTGGGCAAAAATCTGAGACTTTTCAGCAGGTTAACACTGAGCTCACCACTTTAGACAAAGGGGGTAAAGCATGATGTAAAAGGGGGGTGGCCATGATGACCTGTCAAATTACACATCCCAATTACTATAGTAAACAAGCGACAATCTGTTAGATTGGCGTGCAATTACTGGGCCTATTACACAGCTCGATTATTGTGCAGAAAGAGCTGCACGGACATCATTGGTGATGTCCGTGCAACCCTTGTTTTAAAAGTAAAGTTCATACATTACCTCTCCACGCACCCAGTGTTCTCTTTGCTTCTGCCCGATGTCCACAGCCTCCGGTGGAACTTCAGAGCCGTTCTCTGAAGTGACAGGCTGCTCAGCCAATCACTGCATGCGGTGCTCCTATCTCGGCCAGTAATTGGCTGAGCAGCCTGTCACTTGAGAGACCGCGGGAACTTCATTATTTTATTTACAGATTCATCTGCTATCGGCCGTCCATCACTATTAGGGCCAGTTCACACGGAGCAAAAGCAGTGTAATTCTCTGTGGCATTCCACCTGCCTCAGTCTCCCACAGTATGTCTATGGGATGGCTCATGCATCTCCGCTTCCGTCACTCTCTGCTCAAAGAATTCATCAGCCGCTTTTTTTTCCATGTGAACTGGCCCTTACACGTAGTGATGCGCAGTTGTCGGCAGATAATTTTAGGTCAAGACCAAAAGATGCAGTCAGCTGATGATTGTTTTAATTGGCTGTTGTCTTTATTACACAAAGCGTAATATGTTATATGTGACATAACAAGTCAAGATGTTATACAAGATCATTGGTTTCCAACTAAATAAGGGACTAAATAAGGTTCAAGAGGGGAGTGTTTTTAGTAAAAAACTGAGCTCAAGAACAAGAGGACACAGTGAGAGGTTAATTGGGGGAAAGATCAGAAGCAATGTAAGAAAATATTATTTTACTGAAAGAGTAGTAGATACCTGGAACAAACTTCCAGCAGAGGTGGTTGGTAAATCTACAATAACAGAATTTAAACACGCCTGGGATAGACATATATCTATCCTAAGATAATAAGGAAGAAAATACTAAAAGGGCGGACTAGATGGACCCAGTGGTCTTTTTCTGCCGACAATCTTCTATGTTTCTATGTTTCTATGATAAAATGATGGTATAAAATTATGTCACGTGTAACCTAAGAAAAAATAATAAATAATGTGTATATAGAAGATCTTTGGGAATAATATGGCATATTCTTGTGTTTTTTTGTCTTTTTGTCTTTCTTTCTAAGATAATAATAATAATACCTCGGACTTTCTGTTAAAGGTGGAGTTGATACCCATGCTACATGCCGGAGTTGCAGGCTTTAAGTGTTTTCTTATAAACAGTGGGGTGCCAGAATTCCCTCATGTCAGTTTAATGGATCTCCATTTAGCTATGTCTGAACTACAGGGGACCAACAGCGTTCTTCTGGTGAGCACACCACACTTTATTCTATGGCTGCTATGGCAGGAATATATACAGTAGATGGCTGCACTAGATCACTGCAAATTAAAAACAAATATGTGGTAGAGACGATGGATGAAGACAAATCATATTCACATTTCCCAGTGATAAAACGTTATTTATAAAACATTGCACTATGTTATGTATTTAGGGCAATAAGGAGTTAAATTGGCACCATCATTTCCAAAAATTTTTAAACAGGTAGTTCAGTCAAATATTTTTTATATATCTTTCAAATCAACTGGTTCTAGAAAGTGCTATAAATTTGTAATTTACTTCTATCAAAAAACGCAGTACATATCAGCTGCTGTGTGTTCTGCAGGAAGTGGTGCATTCTTTCAAAACTGACACAGTGCTCTCTGCTGACAACTTCTGTTTATGTCACGAACTGTCCAGAGCAGTAGAAAATCCCCATAGAAAACCTATCCTGCTCTCCAGATTTTTTTTTGAACTACCGTATTTTCCAGCATATAAGACGACTTTTTAACCCCGAAAAATCTTCTTAGAAGTAGGGGGTCGTCTTAAACGCTGGGTATGGACGCCCCATACGGTGGGGGAGCTAAAAAATGGCCGCATCCCCACCGTATGCGGTGACCACTGTAAAAAAACAAACAGTTAATTCACCTGGGGCCGGTTCCCGGCAGCCGTGCATCTCCTGGCTTGTTCCCGGAGCAGGCAGTGTGAGGGATCCCTGAAGTCCCGGGGATCCCTGAAGCTCTCCCGAGCAGCCGAAAATCTCATCAGAGACGCTCGGCAGCTGGGAGAGCTTAAGGAGAATTACAGAGGCTGTCATTCTTCCGATGCTCTTCCGGCAGCCGAGAGTCTCTGAGCTTCTCCGATGCTTGGGAGAGCTTTTTGATACTAAACACTGACTTTTAGATACCAGACAAAGGGCCCTATTATGCCAATTTCTGGCCATTCCGTCTCCTAATCGGTTGGTGTAATAGGTCGTGTTAAAACACAACGATCGGCCAACATGTGCAATGTTGGCTGATCATTGTCTTTTAACATGTTCTGAGAGTCTGCTGCCCGCTGCCCTGCGTAACAAGAGCGGTGGCAGCAGACCCCCCCCCCCACTTGAATGGGCCATCTGGACTATCTAAGGATCGTCCTGATAGCCCCTCCCACAGCACTCCGTGGACCCTCCTGCTTGCTGTCTGTGCATATAAAAGCACCGACAGTGAGTGGGGAATGTGGAGGAAGCGGGCGCTGATCTGACAGGTTGGCGCTCGCTTCCTCCTATAAATGGCTATATGTAATATGGCCCATAGATTCTCTTGTTGTTATACCTGAAGGAGGAATATACATTTACCTCCAATACAAGTTACTTGTAGACAGCATCTCTGGGGTCTTGTTATAGGCGAGGAGCAAAGTAAAGGTATAAAAGCTTGGTAATACTCAAACAATGTATTTTTATGTGACTCATATTTCTGTAAAAATACTATTTAGTGGAGAACTTCTTTAGAAATACAGTCTGCGTGTTTATCGCACTCATAGGGTGTGCAGGATCTTGCCAGAAGATGACAGTGATCCGCTTGCATGCATATTAATGTTCTCCAGTCAGTGCTCCTGCCACTGACTCTCCAGCTGTCATGTAAATATACAGCTTTATAACAGACTGTGAGACTACGTACACATTCTCATTTATCGGCAGCGTGTAGCTGTCAAGTTCTTTTTGCATTTGTGGAGCAATTATTTGTTACATCCAAACAGATGCTTGTATTTTAGATCTTAAAAATGTGTTTATTTTCTAGTAAATGTCTACAGTTACTAAATATAATAAAAAGGCGTTCTCTTCTACTGATCTAAATAAGAACTTGTCTCCTTACACTACTATCATGCATAGGGAACATAGCGGCTATAACCAAGAGGATGGATAGAGGGCACTCAGATCTAGGAACGTACCAGGATTTATCTTTGGTTCTGTGCAAATTGGAAGGGGGGGGTCCTTACATTTAGATAAAATGGGAACAGTACCAATCTGTATGCAGTCTGCTCCCCTTTTGAAGCTAGTCAGAAATTTATATTTTATGGCTATGTGAAGTGCGCCAGTATAACTGGAGCTCTACAGCAGAGAAACAGAGCGCCATTCCCTATAGACATAAACCTCGTTATCTTATAATCTATAACCAGTGCAGAGCTGTGTACCAATTTAATGTAAATTAAATTAAAGAGATTTTCTGTGCTAATATTTTGTTTTTTTTATCTAATGCCTTGTGCAGTAAAAAAAAAAAAAACTGCTATACTCACCTGCCCCAATCCCCCACTGCTGCTGATGCTCTGATGCCTTCTGGTCTCTGCTTCTCTTCTTGGTTCTTGCAAGAATTTGTGAGGGCAGTAACTGCTTGTGCAACCCAGTGAGGCAGGTCACCACTATGGTCAGTGACTGGCTTATTTCCAGCACGCACATTAGAGGAAACAAGAAGCAGCAGAGCAGGAAGTAATGGAGCTGTTGAAATGGCACATGTGGGATATCAGGGCGGGTGAGTATGCTTTCTTTTTAATGTCCACCCAGAGACCACTTTCAAAATAAATTCTAAAATAACCACTTAAAGTGAATCTGGTACTAACTAACATTGTCCCCGCTGCTCTGAATCCAGAGATGCCTTATTTTTGAAAGTCCAGTTGCCCTATGCTAAGTTGCCCCTTAGGGCAATTGCCCTAAATTGCCCTAAGCTAATGGTGCTCTCAGTGCACTGTTTTCCCTACCTGCTTATGATACGATCTAATGATTATTTAAGGATACTCAGGAGCCTGATAAGTGAAGAAATATACACTTTTGTCTGATAAGATACATTACAAAGTCTCCTTTATTTGCTTGTACATTTTTTATGTAATGTTTGTTGGAAAAACAGTGACCATTTAAGAATTTATTCTTTGTTTATAAAGTTTCATGCCGAACTTGAAGATACAAGAAGCGCCCCAATCACTGGAGGTAAGACCCAGACATTATTATAAATAAATGAATGAATGAGCATACTTTAAAACATACAGGTAAACATTAAAATCCTGCTTACAATGCAAATTTTCAAACAGTGCAAGAGCTGTAAGATTATTTATTTGTTATATCAGAGACTGCAGACACAAACAGAATCAGAAAAAGAGCCTGTAAAATAGAGATGAGGATATGCAGCATGCTCATCCTCTCACAGATTTGCTTATTACAGACCTATTGAAGAATTTCTTCATTGATTTAAATGGAAGAAAAATCAACGCAATAACATTGGATTGGGGACCTCACAGCAGACTTGATGTAGACTTGCAGGGGTTCGCTCAAAACTTTTGCAACTTTTTGCAAAATCCGAGCAGATTAGGGCATCATAGTTTAAAAGGGGACCTTACACATGTAAGCAGAGAATAAGAAGATGACGATGGTCTTTATTGGCACACTTTATTAGAACACAAACTCCACCTTTAGGTTATGTTCACACTGCGTATGATTCCGGCCGCATTTCGGATGCGTACGAACCGCGAACATACACCCGTAGTACAGTTATGCTTTCCTAGCTTGATTCGAAGCGACCTGAAACAGGTCATTTACTTGGACATCTTCGCCCAGCCCCGTAAATCACACAGAACCTTTTGGATCGAAAAATCAAGTACAATTTGGCTGAAATAAGTACTTTGTACGGGACCGCATGGGAATCCACGGCCGTGAGTTTCAACATTTCCGTCCCCAAACAATGGTCTTGTTCATTTTTCACGGCGCCGTATACGATCCGGCCGTAGACTCATACGTAGTGTGCACTTTGCGGGCGTATATCGTATACTTTCAAGCGAATGCATCAACCTCAAAACTACGTGCGTATATTCGTGGTTCGCACTACGGCCGGAAACGTACGCCGTGTGAACATAGTCGTAGGCTATGTTCACACAACGTATGTTTTGTTTAAATCACGGCTGTTGTTGCAATTTGCAGCAACGGCCGAGATTTATACAAAACATATGTTGTATGCGAATTATTGGAATCCCGGCCAGAGCAAATACACATAGTAAATGCTCTGGCTGGGATTCCATCTGGCTGCACGAAAAACTGACATGTCAGTTTTCTGCGTCCGCTTTTCATTGAATAGCAGCCACACAGAACATGTCAGCTCAAACAATGGAGAATGCGGCTCCAGACGCACACTCCATTGTGTGCAGCGGTGAATTGGGATGCAGGCGCACAATGCATCAAAATTCACCAGAAATGAAGATCATCCGGCTGGTACTGCAGTGTAGGCCAGGATGATCTTCAGTAACACCGGCCGTAACACATGGCCGGTGTTATAAGAAGTGTGAACCTAGCCCTTAAAGTGTACCTGTCGTTATAAAAAACTTTTGACTTGTCACAGAGACCTGTGAAAAGTTTTGATTGGTCTGGGTTTGAGTACTCAGACCCGGACCGATCAAAACTTTTCACGTCTCTGTAACATGTCAAAAGTTTATTATACTGACAGGTACACTTTAACTTGAAACAACAAGAACAGTTTCTCTGTCTTTTGTCTGTGGAATTGTGAGCCTTTTAATATGGCGCTCCGGTGAGCCGTTTTTATAATTAGTTTTATTTATAAGGAAAGGTCATTCGGTGCATTGGGGGTGGCACATTTAAATGACCAATAGAGCACGCTCGTCTATCAATAGGGTAGGATACCCTAGTCTGATGATAGTTTCTTTATGTTCATACACTAAAGCTTTGAAAAAAGCAAATACCTAAGCCTTAACATATTAAATATGTTTATAGATCCTACACAGTATGAAACCTTTCTGACCTCACGCCCAGATCACATGGAAGTTGCTGCAGTTGAGATGGTGGCTGATCTCTGTCTACAGTACAAGTTAGTATCTGGTAAATACTTTCATCCACACAGATATTGATTTTCTAATGTTAAACCGATACATGTGACATACGGGTAATATGGTAAAGAGAATTTCACCCTATTGGCACGTATTATAAACAAAGATACATGCTGATAAACGTGCAGTCAGGATAGCCAAAGGGATCTTTTTTTTTTTTTTTGGGACAACTTATCCAGATATCACGGACAGTCAACAAATTGATGACTCCCATGGTAAAACATATGGATAAGTAGTACAAGTATACCGTTCAGCATACTCAGAGTTTTCGCCCACATTTAGCCCGCCTCACCCTAAAGGCAGTATCAGACAGCCCAAGATGCTCAGTAAACGAGACTGATCTTGCTTGTCTATTATATTGTTCAGGGCTGCACAAATGATCACTGGATTGTTAGATGGCCCTTTGCTTTAGTTAGCCATCGGCTACAAATCTCCTTTTTACATAACCAATTATGTACCTGACAGCTAATGATTCTTAAGCAAGTCAAAAATAACAGATCAGCTGATAGTTCTCATGTACTAGGGCCCATAGACAGACATGTCAGGAGAGTATGACAGATCCTCTTTGAAAAGTAAAGTGCTGGTAGATGTTAGATTACAGGACATCTCCTAATGTCATAAATTGCTCACACAAAATTCTCATATCCTTTCCCCAGAGTTCGCTGTCACATTGTACACCTCTCATCCGCACGATCACTCCCCATTATCAGGAAGGCAAAAAAAGCTGGGGCGCCCATCACAGTAGAGACAACTCACCATTACCTGACCCTAAATGCTGAAAACATACCCCCCGGAGCTACATACTATAAGTGCTGCCCCCCTGTGAGAGGACATCACAATAAGGTATGCCTATTCTTTCATAAACATAATTAGTCAGTTCTTTTAATGAAGGATATAGCGTGTGAAAAACAAACAGGCAGATAAATGAAACCTGTCTTCTCATTCTTAGCCATTGTAACGTCTACACCAGGGGTGGGGAACCTTTTCCATGTCGAGGGCCGGTCGGGCATTTATAAAATCATTCGAGGGCCGCATACCGTGCGCAGCAGGGTAGCGTGGGTTTGCAGCACCCGGGGCAAGGCAAAGTATTTTTCCCCCAGTGCCCCTGCTATTGTAGTTAACCCTCTGTGATGCCCCTTGTACCTGATGTGAATCCTTAGTGATACCCTGTAGCCTGAGTTAACCCCCCAGTCATGTCCCTGGTAGCCTAATTACCCCCCCCCCACACCCAATGATGCCTCTGGTAGGCCTAGTTTATCCCCCCAGTCATGTCCCTGCTAGCCTAGTTAATCCCCCCAGTTATGTCCCTGCTAGCCTAATTAATACCCCCAGTCATGTCCCTGGTAGCCTAGTTAAGCCCCTCTGTGATGTCCGTGGTAGCCTAGTTTAGCCCCTCAGTCATGTCCCTGGTAGCCTAGATAACCCCCCAGTCATGTCCCTGGTAGCCTAGTCAGCCCCCCGTCATGTCCCTGGTAGCCTAGTTAACCCCCCAGTCATGTCCCTGGTAGCATAGTTAACCCCCCAGTCATGTCCCTGGTAGCCTAGTTAACCCCCCAGTCATGTCCCTGGTAGCCTAGTTAAGCCCCTCAGTCATGTCCCTGGTAGCCTAGATAACCCCCCAGTCATGTCCCTGGTAGCCTAGTCAGCCCCCCGTCATGTCCCTGGTAGCCTAGTTAACCCCCCCAGTCATGTCCCTGGTAGCATAGTTAACCCCCCAGTCATGTCCCTGGTAGCCTAGTTAACCCCCCAGTCATGTCCCTGGTAGCCTAGTTAAGCCCCTCAGTCATGTCCCTGGTGGCCTTCTTAACCCCCTCAGTCATGTCCCTGGTGGCCTTCTTAACCCCCCAGTCAGGTCCCTGGTGGCCTAGTTAATCCCCAGTGCCTACCCCAAATAAAAAAAAAATAAACATCCCACTCACCTTTCCTCAGCTCCCACGCTATCCAGGTCCTCTTCTCCCTCCTCTCTTCTGTGCCGGTCTTCTCCTGCCGGCGGCGCGCGGTGAAATGACGTCATCGCGCGCGGCCCGCAGGAGTCACAAGACGTGCGCCGCTCTGTTGGGGAAAGAGCCGGCACAGACACAGGAAGATGCTGTGTATGCCGGCTCCTGCCTCACCACCGCGGCGCACATCACAGGAGAGCCGCAAACGCAAAGAAGACGTGTGCCGCTCTGGAGGAGAAGGAGCCGGCATACACAGCGTCCTCCTGTGTCTGGTAACTGTGACAGACACAGGAGGAAGCTGTGAATGCCGGCTCCTTCTCCTCCAGAGCAGCGCATGTCACAGGGGTGCCGCGGGCCGCATCCGGAGGTGTCAGGGGCCGGATGCGGCCCGCGGGCCAGAGGTTCCCCACCCCTGGTCTACACAGTCTAATGCTATGTTCACACTACGTAGGTTCTGCAGAAATCACGGCCGTTGTAACAACAGCCGTGATTTCTGCAGTACTTATGTAGTGCTGCAGGCTGAGGGAATCCCGGCCGCAGTGTATACTATGGGGGAGATTTATCAAAGGGTGTTAAATTTAGACTGGTGCAAATTGCCCACAGCAGCGAATTACAGCTCAGCCTTCAACTCTGGTAAAATGAAAGAGGAGCTGTGATTGGTTGCTGTGGGCAGTTTACACCAGTCTAAATTTTACACCCTTTGATAAATCTCCCCTATAGTATACACTCCGGCCCAGGCTCCCTAGTGGCTCCGTAGAAAACTGACATGTCAGTTTTCTGCGGCTGCTATTCAGTGAATAGCAGCCGCAAAAAACCCTGTGAATTCGCTCCGGCCACACACTTTATTGTGTGCTGTGGGGAGTTCTGATGCGGGCGCGCACTCATGCGCCGGCATCAGAACTCAGTGGCGCTAAAGGTCATCCGGACGGTACTGCAGTACCGGCCGGGATGATCTTTTCTGAGACCGGACATTCCGTAACCTGGCCGGGTTGCGGAATGGCCGGTCTCATACTACGTGTGACCATAGCCTAAAAATGTAATGGCTGACTTACTATCCAAAATTTTGCACCAAAATGTTGTGCACGTAAACCTCTTTGGCAGGTGTACTTTTTACCTAGTTACAGAGATCAATTGAAAAAAAAAAGTGGAGATATGGATGCAGGCCTGATACCTTTACATTAGCATTAAAATATTATTCAACATATCTGTAGAATAAAATAATATTAATGCTAATGTTAAAATAACAGACTGTTGTTGAAAAGTTACCTATACCCCTTCCCACACTTTTCTTTTAAATCATCTGTTATTGCTGTGAGCGGTTCCTGAGGTGGTCTGTTTCTGTCTCTCTCAATTACTTTACCACTAGGAGGCACTATGGAGTGCACTTCTGCAGGGCACCATAGACATGGTTGTGTCCGATCACTCACCATGCACACCAAACCTCAAGCACCTACAAGATGGAGATTTCCTGAAGGCCTGGGGAGGGATCTCTTCTCTGCAGCTAGGTATTAACCTAAATTCAGATGCTTCTAGTATTTTATAACTTAGATCCTCATCATTTAACTACCAGACATGATGATTATGGTGACAGCACATCTGTCTCATTGTTGTATAGTAATACTAACAATTTGTCCACCTATAGGGCCATTGACTTGTTATCTTATCACTCATTTACTGTATGTCAGCAGATAAGCTATGGTGGCATTCTACTTATAAGAAAAAAAAAAGAGTATTCCATACGTAAGAGAATAGTTTCAGTTTTCTTGTTTTATTTCTTGTTTTCTATCTATTATAAGGACTGTCTCTTTTTTGGACATCTGCAAGGATCCGGGGGTTTTCATTACCAGATGTATCTCGATTGTTGAGCAGCAACCCAGCAATATTATGCAACCTGGAAGATCGCAAGGGAGCCATTAAAATAGGGTACGATGCTGACCTGGTCATCTGGGATCCTGATAGTGAGTTTCAGGTAAGGAAAAATAGAAGGTACTAAAGCATTGCTGTATCTTCTCTACACAACTTAAGTAGGGATTTAGAGCATGGGTATTCACATCAGTAGGATAGGCAACATAGTTTTGCTGTTAGTGGGAGGTAGCCAGTCCTGAACTTGTAATCTGCTTTGCTGGGCAAATTTCAGGTGGACTGGTTAGATCAGTGAGCCACCCAGCAGGGGTGGCATCTTGCCATTTCTCCTAAATTACATATTAAAAGAGCAGCCTGTTTGAAAACCTGTGATGCCAACCTGGGTTCCTCTGGGCTTTCTGTGATGTTACTTGGCATCTTATACCAAGACGCAAGTTGCACATCACCACCATGCACCCACCTGCAGGGATCAGGCCAGGCCTAGAATATGCTAAGACTCATTACATTTACAGTAATGGGGATACTATTTTATTATTTTACATTATTTAGGTAGAAACTTCCATCTGTCTCTGCATTTTTCCTGTTCAGTACTGAGAACCTGTGAAGGAATCTATATATAGTGCAGTATTAGCAAACAAGGATGGAGAATTCATGGATTTAATGGAAAGGGTCATGGAAAAGAGCTCAGTAGAGCAAACTTTTGTTCTCATTAAGATTATGTAACGCCATAATACAAAGCCTACCCATTGTTGCTATGGGACTCCTGATCTATCTGCATGTTCAGTTTCTTTTTATTCATATATTTCTGGGTTATTTTCTAGGTGCAAGAAAAGGATATTCATCATAAGAACAAGGTATATTGGAGTGTTAATGGCTATGTACACAATTGGCCAGTGGCTTAGAAGATATACAGATGTATGTTAGGATGACAAGAATGGCAGTGCTGATCTGTACAGGCAAATTTTTGGGGAAAATTTTAAATTACACTTTGAGATTCAGCCCAAGCAGAATTCAGTTCTCCAAATTTGCTCATATAATGCTAAAGTCACCAGCATCATTCTAGGGCTATGTTCACACACAGTATTGTTGCTCAGTGTTTTTCAACCAAAACCAGGAGTGGATTAAAAACACAGAAAGGCTATGTTCACACACTGTTGAAATTGAGTGGATGTCTTAAAATAACGGCAATTATTTGCCATTAAATGACGGCCATCCACTAAACTTCAATCAGTTCCTGGTTTTGGTTGTAAAATACTGACCAAAATACTAAGCAAAAATACTTTGTGGAAACATAGCCTAGAAGTGTAGTTTGTTACATTGCAGCCCGCTTGCATCAATAAATCTACAACTGAAACATGTCAATCCAAGTCTGACAACCAGTACAATACATGCTCTATTGTGTAGACTGGATGTCAGTCTCTCAGTGGTGTAGCTTCCTGTCCTGCCTCTTCCCGCCTCTTTACATGTCAATTCTTTGAGCGGGGGAATGCAACACATTACACTGAGGCAGGCAGGATTCCAAGTGGAGTCCACAGTGGGGGGTCCGCTAGGAATATCTGCCTGTTTTACTCAGTGTGAACAGGCAGATAGCTCCACCCCCATTACATAGCCTGCAGACCTGACCAGAAGAGGCCAGAGCACTGGAGCACCTGGAAAGGTGAGCATTACTGGGGGAGGAATGGGGTGGCTAATATGTATTCCCCAACCTGTGGCTCTCCAGGCTGCAGAACAACTGCTAACAGTTCATGATTGAAGTTGTAGTTTTCAAACTGCTTGAGAGCCACAGATTGGGAAACAATGATTGTGGAGGGGCAGACAGTGGCAGAGTAAATAGGGGGAAGACAGTGGCATGCTACATGAAGGGGCAGACAGTCGCACACCACATTAAGGGGCAGATAGTGGCACAGTACATGAGGGGAATACAGTGGCATAATACATGAGGGGGAGACAGGGGCACAGTACACTAGGCAACAGAGGTATAGTTAATTTAGGTATAGTGGCACATTATTAATTGGCAGTGGAATGGATGTTTTGGGCATGGTTCTGCAGTACATTAAGGGAAAGTGACATAGTTCAGTTGGGGGGGGGGCAGTGCCATCATTAAATGATATGAAGAGGCACAGTAGCACAATCCTCACATGTTTTATCACTGCCACCCTAGTTCTCTATGCCACCTTTGACCACCTATCCAATCACTGGCTTCAGGGGTCTTATTCCATCTTCTGCTGAGATCTATGATTGACTACAGGGTATTCAGGCAAATCATCTCTGCAAGGAAGTAAACAAAGGTGTCAGGGAGGAGGAGCGGCAGCGCTGTCTTAATGGAAGCCTGGGCCCAATGTCAATTCTTTGGGCAGAGAGAGTTGAGCTTGAGAATATTATTGAGTCAATGGGACAGGTGGAACTTCAAGCGGAGTCCGCCATGTGCCCTCCTCTTGAAATTTCCATGCATATTCCATAGTGGGGAAAAGGAAAGAAGAAGTCCTAGAGTGCGTTGTTAATTCATAGTACCACCATCCCATAGCTGCAACATTTCAGGTAACAATTTTGTTCTCTAATTTAATATCATCTCAATTTTTTAAAAGATTCGACTAACCTGCAATATTGTCGATAAGTAGCAGTCAAGGGCAATCCGCCATGTGTTGGGATGCTTCAATAGAGAATGGTAAAACAGAATATTAAAACTTTTAAACAACCGCTGACATCACATAGAGACACATCTGAAGTCTAAATTTGTAGAGCACTGCAGGGAGTTATTGGCTATGAAATCTTTGTATCTCCAAGCTAAAGTTAATGGACCTCCACTAAGTAGAGTCAGACTGTACACAGTGGGGGAAAGTTATCAAGCAAAAAAGTTGTATTTGTTGGCTTAAAACGGCCAGATGCAACTTAATTTATTTGCAAATGGCCGTTTTGCGAATAAAATATTTGCATCTAGCCATTTTACGCGAACTTCGCCAGTGGGGCTGGGAGGGGGTGTGGAGGGGGCAGGACGAGGGTCACGGAATCTGGGTCCGCTGCATTTATCATTTTTCGCTACGCAAAATGATACTGAAACCTACGCCAGCTCTGAGCTGGCATAGGTTTCAAAATTTTCGTATGGAGAGGCTCCGTGAAATTGGGATTTATGTAGAGGCAATGCGTCTCTGCATAAATCCCTAAGCTCCGGAGCTGCGGCGACATTTTTACGCCCGGCGTAAAAAACGCCAGACTTAATAAATGTCCCCCAGTAACTTTAGGACTATGAGCACAGTTGGAGTGACAGAGGAGAGACCTGAACAGGAGTGTATACCTTACTGCTCCACTGCCCTGGTCTTATCATCTGTGTAATATTGTCATCGGTTTGTCGAACCTTTAATTTAAAGTAGTTTCTTTACTTCTGTGTTTTACAGCTCACCCCCTATCTGGGATTCCTTCTTTGGGGAAAAGTTGTGGCAACTGTTATTCAGGGAACTCTGGTCTATCACAAAGGCAAACACATTCCCCAACCTACCGGAGAGCTCATCCTCATTCAAACTATAAACCCTCCAGAGCCGAAAGCGCCCTATTACTAAACATACAAGTGTACCATATATACACTTATCGGCCCATTTACTATTACCATGACTTAAACTTTGTTGGGCCACTTATTGTACCTCTGTGTGTCTTGTAATGTCTGCCATTATGCTATGTGTTGAGATGCTAAAACTGTTGTGATTGTTACATGTCTCTTTTCCTGTACAATACTAATAATTCTCAATTTTGTGTTCATTATTCCAGTCCCAGCACAGGTGTTGCCCTACACCTTCTGCTACTGTATATCGCAGTATATCCCTTATACATTATTAATATCATCCCTCTAACCACTTTATATAAAATGCAACACTGGTCATAATACACTGGCCATTAGGATTAATATTGAGTGGTCATAACTGTTGGTGGTAATAGAGAATGTTATCAAGTACATACTGCAGAAATTCCTAATAGGATTGATCTATCTGTCAGTGCAACCAAGTACATTTCTTTACTACTGATTTGCTAAACCAAATCTACAGCTGCCCATAGGTTGTATCCATGTTTTCCAGGACTTCCTAGGGCTGCTTTTAACTTCTTAATATTCAAATGCTGAAAGTTTGGGTTTGAATGAACCCAAGGGTGCTCGAGATTCGCTCTATACTGAATATTTTCTGCCTAGAAACAAGTGTAGGAGTACTGTTCTGCCATATGATGGGATATGCACCAATCATATGCTGGCTATGGGCAATTATCATGTTGTATTCAATGTAACTTTGAGCATGAAAGCATCCTTGTGGTCCTATTGTTTTCCTATTGAACCTTGCACAATTTACTGCACTACTTTCATTTAAATAACCTTCTGACAGACATATCTGAATTTTGGACCAGTTGGAGTCTTAGGGTCCTATTCCATGGGCCGAGGAGCGCCGATGTAAGCGAGCGCCGATCTGCTAGATCGCCGCTCGTTTACTGGGCCTATTCCACGGCCCGATGATCGTTGAGCGAGGGCTGCAGGGACATTGTTACCGATGTCCTTGCAGCCCTTGCAGTAATACATTACCTGTCAGGTCTTCTTCTCCGCTCTGTCTTCCTCCCTGGGTCCCACGCGCTCTATCTTCAGAATGGCCTGTCAGCTGACAGATCACTCAGCCAATCACAGGCCGCGGCGGTCTCGGCCTGTGATTGGCTGAGCGCTCCTTCAGCTGACAGGCCACTCTGCAGCTAAAGCGCGCGGGACCCGGGGAGGAAGACAGAGCGGAGGAGAAGCCCTGACAGGTAATGTATTACTGCTGCTGCTGCTTCTTCTCAATTTGACGGTCGCCCGCCGCGCACCGCTATTCAACCGCAGTGATGCGCGGTGGGGGAACGATGATTTTAGGTCTGGCCCTAAATGAACAATCAGCCTATGACACGATCATCGGCTGATCGTTCTTTCTATTTCACTGAGCGATAATCGTCCGAATCGGGCCAAATGGGGCCGATCCGGCCGATTATCGTTACTGTGGAATAGGGCCCTAAGTGCCGACATGATCTCTAGAAATTATCAGGAGACACAAGAAACTCCTTGGCTCGGAGCTCCATCCAATTATAAGACACAGGCTCAACTATAAGTCTATGGGTGGTATTACACGGGCCGAGCAGGGCCCGATAATACCTGTAAACCAGCAGCTTTCTGCTAGATCGTTGCTCGTTTACTGGGCCTATTACACGGCCCGATAATCGTTTGACAAGAGCTGCAAGGACATCGTTACCGATGTCCTTGCAGCCCTTGCTAAACTGGCATACATTACCCATCCACGTTCCAGGGCTGCTCCTGCCGTCCGCTTCTCCCGGGGTCCCGCACACGCTCTAGCTTCACAGCGGCCTGTCAGCTGGTAGGCCGCTCAGACCGCCGCGGCCTGTGATTGGCTGAGCGGCCTATCAGCTGACAGGCCTCTGTGAAGCTAGAGCGCGTGGGACCCCGGGAGAAGCGGACGGCAGCAGCAGCCCTGGAACGTGGATGGGTAATGTATATCGTTAGTGGCCGGCCACGCACCGCTATTACATGCAGCGGTGCGCGGTCGGCGCCCGACGAAAATAGGGTCTAGCCTATTGGCCCTATTCCACGGGTCGTTTTAGAGGAGCAAACGAGCGCTATTAGCGCTCGTTTGCTCCTCGTTCCCCGCTCGCTGCCGCCGCTATTCAACGCGGCTGCAGCGAGCGGGTGAGTGCGGGAGGGGCGGCGGGGAGCTGCGGGGGGGCTGCTCGGAGGATCGCTGATCGTCCGGGCAGCCCATAGGATATAGCAGCGTCTGCTGCCGATGCTCCTATTCAACGGAGCGACGGCAGCAGATCGCTGCTATATCAGTCGCTTGTTTTTCAACATGTTGAAAAACAAGCGACTGCAACGATCAGCCGGCATGAACGATGTCGGCTGATCGTTGCACTCTATTCCACGGAATGATCATCGTCCGTAGCGGTCGATATCGTCCGAAAACAAACGATAATCGTTCCGTGGAATAGGGCCATTAATCAACCATCAGCCGATGATCGTTGTCATCGGCTGATCGTTGCATTTATTACACGGAGCGATAATCGGCCGAATCGGGCCAATTCGGCCGATTATCGTTCCATGTAATAGTACCCTATGACTCATGCAATGAGACAGATTGGGCACCCAGCCAGAAAGTGACACACTGTGCATGCTTCTCTCAGCTATATCTATGAGGGAATCCACACTGCTACCCCGACCAGGGGCATGTCAAAAGTTTATTTAAATGACAGCAACGCTTGGAATTGGTTGTACCATATTGTACAATGTTTGGACAAGAGACAATATTCTGGTGACTGCCATGTAAGTAAAGATCTCTTCCTAATGCTGAATATCATTAGTAAGGTTCAGTATAGTGTGAGGAGATAGCCCCTGTCCCATGAGCTGTATGGGTTGCAGTATCAGATAGATATAGATATGAAGATATTTATTACAGATGATTACAGCATTATTATACAGATTATTACAGCAAAGAAGCAGAAGGAGACAAATCAGAAGAATGGGAAACCTACCTCACAATGGGAGTCTGCAGCCTCACACATATGTGCACCTGTTGGAGCGGCCATGACAGGATGTGACTACACCACATGCAGGACGTCTGTCAACGTGGAGTACGCAGAAGGCATTCATAATAACAATGGAAAATACAGCTCTGAAAATGGACCAAAGTTGTATACATGACACTAAAGTAAAACACACTACAGAGCTGCATTAGACGGAGAGTACAAGTGAATATAACATCTGCACATTTATCATTTCCATAATCAATAATCATCTCTACTGACACAAAAACTATCTAATATAAACATCACAGTATAATGCATGTACACTACTAGGGGACATAATCTTTCAGCATATAAATGTAATAAAAATACATAAATTATACAAAAATAAAGTGTAACATTGGGTACAGATACACTGTTTTTTATAACCCATGTAAATAAAGGACTGCAATACACATAGAGTGATTTATGTTTCTCTGTAATGAAGATACCTCCTTTCCATGTGTACCAATAGTGCATATGAAGGTCTAGACAAACACCAGGAAACCCTGTAGCATCAAAACACAAGTGGTATAGGCAGTAGTTAAGTACCTTTTTTATGTTTTACTGCTATTCTGGGCACCTTAAAAAAGTAAAAAAATATGGTTGTCTATGGTTGTTACTTATTTAAATCACACCTCTCGGTTTTGGGCATTCATGCGTGCTACCTTGAGCTATGAAAGACTTTCTTTCAGAACCTAGTGGTCAACCATACAGTACCTCTTTCTAGCCACATGAATGGAATCTCTTTAAGTGCCTTATAACAAATCTTTTTCTTTCAAATCAACTGGTTTTAGAAAGTTCTATAAATTTGTAATTTACTTCTATTTAAAAATCTCAAGTCTTTCCATACTTATCAGCTGCTGTATGTCCTGCATGAAGTGGTGTTTCGATCTTAGCCTGATACAGTGCTCTCTGCTGTCCCCAGTGTCCGAGACAGGAACTCTCCAGAGCAGAAGAGGTTTTCTATTAGGATTTGCTACTGCTCTTGACAATTCCTGTCTCGGACAGAGGTGGCAGCAGAGAGCACTGTCAGGCTGGAAAAAACACTCCACTTCCTGCAAGGCTTACAGCAGCTGATAAATATGGGAATACTAGAGATTTCAAATAGAAGTAAATTACAAATTTATGTAACTTTCTGAAACCAGTTGATTTGAAAGAAAAATTTTTTATCTGGAGTACTCTTTTAAAATTTAAATAGTTTTATAACAAAGCAGAGGCCACAGATCAAAATCATTAGCAGTCTTCTTGTATTTATTTTGGAGCCTGGCACTAGTGATATAGCTACACCTGTCTGCTGTTTGGGCTTAAAGCTGTCTTGTCAGCAGAAAACATAAGGCTAGTCATCATGATTCTGGACATATCTTTCCTATACATAAAAAGTGAGTGTGTGGTGGGCACAGCGGATTTAAAGATTTAAGGAGGTGCAACAACAACAACAAGCCCAATAGAAACATTACTACAGTACAAGCGATTATGTCAAAAAGCAGAGAAGTGCACACTCACGTTATAACAATTATAGGAAATTATATTCTTTATTACCAAATAGACCACATCACCCAACAATTAAAAGACACTCGTAAAATAGGACAATGCATAACAGACCCAGATGTACCCCCCCCCCCCCCCCCCCCGATTAATAGAGTATCATGTGTATAGGCTATCAATTGTTTTATCCTGGACAGCTCCTTTAGCTTGAGGCCCCCCTAGGTGGAGGTGTCTATATACAGATTTATACAGCTAGTATTAAGTATTAGGAGCCATAAAAGGTAGAAAGCAATAAGCTCTACTAAGTGGAAGCCAATAGCAGACATTCTGCTGTTTAACTACTGTACAGTATATCTAGAATGCAATGGATTAGATAAGCGTTTCTGAAATAGTTCATCAGATCTTATGAGACAACTCATACTGGATCTTCATACTTGTAGGATCCATTGAATTTTAAATGTAGATGTACAGTAGCTTAAATAGTAACTTATTTGGGATTTACTGACCCAGACACAAACAAGGGGAGTGAGGGAGGTGTGAGGGGGCGAAGCAGATCAGAGTGCATAGTGTTCTGTGTTCTCTAACAACTAAAACAGATAGAACACCGTTCTCCCACATTTTCTGTCATAACATTGTCACACATTACAAAACTATTAACCAAATGTTCCAGGGTAATCCCCCCATGTACATTTAGCTTAGCTGAGCATGCATATTAATTTGATGCAGGCTCCACCTCTGGGACCCACACCTATCTCACACCTCTGAGACAGACCTGATTGTAGTCATTCAAATAAATGGAAGTTAAGCAAACTGCAGGAAAAAGCCAATTGCTTTCAGATTTCCAAAGGGTCTGGGAACTTTCATTCTAGAGATAGGTATGGGTCACAGAGGTAGAAATGCATATATCTTTTATAATATTAAATTATGCTGATGTATCTGGTGCCACCCTTTGTAAGCATGGCATCTTGGGGGGCACCTTAGGTATAATGGAGGGTCAACTCAGGAAATCCCCATACAAGCTCAGTGCACATTCAATAAGTAAGAACAACTTGGCAGATTTATTTTCTATGTTTTTCTAAGTTAAACAAGGATGTAGTAGAGAGGAATACAAATCACACTGATAGCACCACACATGTACAGCCTTGTATTAGAAGTATGTGAAATAGGGCTATATGCCAGACCTGGCTAGGGTAACAATATACAAGAGAACTCTTGATATTATATTCTTTAGTGGATTTAGCACAAAGTTTTAAAATTGTTTCTACCAAACACACATAAATCTAACCCACAGTCGATGATCACACACCCCGATTGTGCAAATGACCACTAATGTACACCCCAATCTGGACAACAAAGCTAAAGCATTACAGTCCACACTTCCAGTAACCATTGATACACTTTTGTATCTTTAGGCCGGATTCACACAATGTAAATCTTCAATAAATAACGTCTGTTGTAACACCAGGCGCTATTTATTGAAAACTAAAATAACATTGTGTCCTATGGAATCCCGGACGGAGTGTATACACTCGGGCCAGGATTCCATGCGGCCGCATAGAAAACTGACATGTCAGTTTTATGTGTCCCCTATTCACAGCAGCTCCAGCCGCACTTTACATTGTCTGCTATGGTGATTTGGAATGCGGGCACACCAGAATGCGACCGCATTCCAAATCAAAAGAAGTAAAGTTCATCTGGCCGGTACTGCCCAAAGACGTTTTGAGACCTACTGGTACAGAAATCTGATATAAAGAACAGCAGGAATACTGTTGCCTCTGTGCACCCACTACCAGTGTTGCATTCTCAAACTGCCAGATGATATATCCTTTTGACAACAGGATACATGCCTAGGTCATCCAGCACACATCTTGGTGCAGCAGCCATTTGTGCATCACTGTTCATTTTAGGAAGTGTTATATGTATATAAATATATTTAAAAGAGGGAAAACCCAGCTTTCTTATGTAAGCAGCTTCCTGTAGGCAATGGTTAGTCCCCATCAAACATGGTCCAAGGATGCCCAAAGCTCATTGATGAACATGGGGAATGAAGGTTAGCCAGTCTGGCCTATTCCCACAGAATACAAATAACATGTTCCCCCTTAATCAGGGACGGCGTCAGCACAGGGATCACCTAGGGAAGTGCCGAGTCCCATAGCGCCTCTAGGGGCCCAGAGAGGGAGAGGAGCCTGGTTTTCTAATGTTCAGCTGGTTCACAGTAGAGCAAGGGCCTGATCACATGACCACAAGGTCCTCAACTTTACAGTATAAAGAGCAGCCCGACAGAGAGGAAGAGGGAGTAGACTGAGCTGTAAGTGCTGTGTGTCACTGTCAGTCAGTCAGTGTCTGTGCCAGTCAGTCAGTGTCTGACACTGACTGACTGACAGTGTATGTTAGTGGTTTCTCAAGCAATTGTGCATAGTGTGTTGATGATAGGTGCATAGTGGCTCTGTCGCCCAAGGGCCCGCAGATAATACATATTTATACATAATTTGGTGAATAAGAACTATTTTGGTTAGCTGGATGTCACATATGGGTGCATGACAATATCATTACTCATTAGATTTGTGAGAAACAACGTATGACCTATTATTCAGGGCTAAGGGACATTTGGCACTGAGCAAACGATTTGCCTTTGTCAGCAGTCAATGATGCTTTCCCTAGAACACACTGTAATAAGTAACTTTTTATCTGTGGTTATCTATTACCAAATCTCACACTTACACAGTTAGGGACATATAGCCATCAGGTAGTCCTTGCCACCCGTGCTAATATGTCCAGGAACGCAGCCTTAACACAAAATTGATGAATTATATGTTTTTCCAGTTATCTAATATATTGCATCATAAGTCCTTGACCCAGTATTCATTGGACAATTTCAACAAAGGAGATGTTTTGCCAAATGTGGCTAAGTGTAATGTCCCTAGTGTTACGGAGTACAGGTCAGACACCTGTGACCCTAGGGCTAGTGGGAGTGACGCTGTGTGACAAATGGAGAGAGAGGGAGGGAGGATAGAGGACAGCATTGAAATGGTGCCCGGGCTTCAGAGACACAGAGACTGGGTTAAGGTTCACGTGGCGTCATCTTCTGCAATTCAGTCAAAGGGTTAATAAAGATGCAAGGGACAGTTAGAAGTATATCCTATTCTTTGATTCGTGCCACCCGGCTGTCAGGAACTGTCAGGATGTCCACTCATACGGTTGTGCCTCCATCTCCTGCCCTTCTGCTGCCTCTAAGTGTCCCTCATCGTCTAATGTTGGGCCCCGGCCCTTCAAATGTTCCTCCACGGATACAGTCTTCTGGGGCTCAACAGATGATTGGCCACATGCACCCCGAAATGTTTCAGGTAAGTCCTTTAGTTGTGACTTGTGCTGCATGGCAAATGGGTGTGCAACCGTGGTTGTTTCCAATGTAGCAGAGCTGAGTTTGTCCTCTTGTTCATCTCATCAATATAACAATATGCAAATGTAAAACTATTGCATTATCAACATGAATACTATGATTCACCCCCAAAATGTCTGACACTTAACAAAACTTCTGACAAGTGACAGAGACATGTCAAAAGTTTTATTGGTCAGGGTCTAGGAGGGACATTTACTAAGGAGTCCAATGTGTGTGACTCTTCTAATGGGGATTGGTGTGTATTTTGTTCCAATATCTTGTGACTGATTTATCTTGTGACATGATTTATTATGCCATAGTGAATTTATCTAAGTAAAAAATCGCCGAAAAAGTCGCAAAAATGCAAAATGTGCGCAAGAATATTCACTGGGTACTTACCAGATGTAGGCCTCCACCTGTTTGTGCTACTTTTTAAAAAGTTGCAAATGATAAATTGGGCAAAAATCACCGATTATGTGAACTTTTTGGTGAATACTCAAAACAGGTTGATTTAAAAAAAAAAAAAAAAGTTGCATCTAATAAATATTTGCCCATCGAATACTGGTTCATGAATAGAACTTAGGCAAAAAATCCAATTATTCACCTAAAAATAGGTGCAAAACCCTTAATCCATTTCCCCCTAGGTGTTTAGACTACAATCATTTATTAAAGGGGTAAGGGTTTATCCAGCACTACAAAAACATGGCCACTTTCTTCCAGAGATAGCCCCACTCTTGTCTCCAGTTTGGGTGGGGTTTGCCACTTAGTTCCATTGAAGTGAATGGAGCTTAATTGCAAACCACACCTGACCTGGAGACAAGAGTTGTGTTGTCTCTGGAAGCAAGTGGCCATGTTTTTGTAGCGCTGGATAACCCCTTTAAAACATGCCAAGGGAAGCTGCAACCCAGGCTGGGGCAATCTCCATACACGTGCACTAGACAGACTTACAGGCTTAGGCTATGTTCACACTACGTAAAAAAAACAGCCGTATTTCATAACACCGGCAGAAATTGTGTTTTTTACGTAGTGTGAACCCAGCCTTATAATGTGGCCCATCTAATGCAAATAGGAGATCACAGCGAGCTGGGGAGTGAAGCACGCTGCCATGTACTTCTTCTGGATCATTCCAATGATCAGTCTGGGTCTAAACACTCAGAACCCACCTGAACAAAACTTTTTACATGTTTCTGTTACTTGTCAGTAGTCTTTTTTTTTTATGACAGGTACAGTTTAAAGGGGTACTCCATTGATTTTTTTAAACAACTGGTGTTAGAAAGTTACATAGATTTATCATTTACTTCTGTTAAAAAGTCTTCCAGTAATTATCAGCTGCTGTATATCCATTACTTTGCTCCATTCTTGAGCTATTCTCCCCATACAGTATTGCTTCTAGATAAGTGCAGCCCCAACGTACCACATACTGTACTAACAGCCCTGTACATATCATCTTGCCATGTGCATGAGGTCCTACATAATGAAATCCAAGTTACTAAGTTACTTTATGTCCCCAGAGTTCAGCTTAGGATAAGGAAGGAGGTGTTCTAAGGAAGCGCTATTTAGCAGCACAAAGTGCTTCTAGATAATAATAATAATATTATTTATTTGTATAGCGCCAACAGATTCCGCAGCGCTTAATATAATATAATACAAACAGTAGTATGTGTGCACAATTATTTACTATGCATGTAACTTTCTTAATATTTTATATATTTAGAAAATCATTTGAGTCATTTACTCTTTGTATGTATGTATGTATGTATGTATGATTAGTTCATACATTTGTACACATTATGAATGGGAGTTCCAGAACTTTCTACCACATGGGAATGTACCATTGAGGTTACGGCCACATGCGACTGATTTATTGCACATTTTTCACAGCTGTAGGTACATATTTTGCATCTAAATCCACAGTAGAAAATCTGCATAGCTTTTCTGCTTTAGATATTGGTGCAGAATGTGCTAAGTGAAAAGAAGGCAGTGGCTAGATTTACAAAAATCCGGCTCCATTCATTCTCTATGGACACCGGACCTACCTCCACAGCACGCGCGCTGGCTTCTGACCAGGATATCTCTGTCCCGGGACCGGCTCCGGGAGCGGGACTCGGCGGGATCAGGTCAGTATAAGGGGATCTAGCTGGGGGTCGGGAGCCTGTCAGCCCGGCACGGGGGGTGACAGGTCCTCTTAAAAGGTATAAGGTTTTTTTCAAACTATTTTTATTGTTTTTCACATATAATAAATCACACAACAGAAAGAGGACACATCACATTTCGTGTCCGTAAAGAAAAACACACAGGAATAAACCATACCAATCAGCGTGCTAGTGAATGAGGACACTATGCCTGGCCAGACTATAAGGCACTGTAGTGAAATATCCCAACAATATTCCTGTGGAAACAACCTAACCCCATCCACCCCCTAACTCCCCCCCCCCCTTCCACAGATGCAGGTACCTAAAACAAAAAGGATAAAATAATGTACTGCAGTGTCTATTGCTTCTAAATTATTTTAAGCTGCCAATTACTACACATTGGCCCAGATTATAAAGCTGTGTAAACTAGAAACTTGTGTAAATTGCCCACAGCAACCAATCACAGCTCAGCTTTCAGCTCTTGTAAAAATGATAGGTGAGCTGTGATTGGTTTCTGTGGGCAGTTTGATAAATCAGGGCCATTGTGCATCCTTGCTTTTCTTGTTTAAAATTTACTATTAGGGCCAGCGTAATTCCTTGATGCAGTAGCAAGTGCAGGGAAAAAGCACTTTATAAGCATTTCCCGTAATAAGTGTATATTGGAGATTTGTATAACTTTTGGGGGCAATACAATACTTTTCTAAAAATTTTCACTGGCCTTTTCCTTTAAATTCAACGGCACATTGTTGAGGATGGTCTTCAAATGTTCCTAACCTATCACAGTGTATCAGGCTGGTTGATAGATTTGGTGTATCTGAAAGCTAAATTGGCCTACTTGAACCTAGAATTGTGTGCTTAAATTTTGGAGTATTCTGAGCATTCTTGGTCCATTTAGGTCATGTCCTCTTTATTAGAGGCCCTGCCTGCTTTGCCAAGACAACGCCGTTTTTACTGATGCAAAGTACCCAGTATTTTGGTGCATTTTGGAATATTGTATACTGGAAACGCTGTTGATTTTCGACACTGAAATTCTATTAAAAAATTCTACGGCATAAATGCTGCATTTGGCAATCCCCTGACTGACTACAAAATTGATTGTTAGAGTTATGAGACTGACTAGTGGGCACAGCAGGTCTGCCTATAATTATTTGGATACTACGCAAGTGGGCTTACACTAGTCATCTGCCCATAATAACATACAAACACTTTGGAAGCAAAAGCCATTGTTCAGTCTGCATTTTTGGTCGAGCACTGGCTGGGCTGATTCTATACAAACACTTTGACCGCACATACCTACAACCTACCTGACTCAACAAATCCCTTACCATGTTGTAAATAAATGATGAAATCTTTCTAGAATATAGAAGTAGGAGTCACGAGTCTTTATTGGAACATACACAAGGCATGGTGGGCCAAGATATGGTTAACTAGTTAACTTGAGTTATTTAAGAGCATGTATATAAGATAGTGAGGCGAAAATCCGCTTTACAGTCTGTGGCTTCAAGAGAATTATGACTTCCTCACTATCTGTAAGCAGTCCCGAGTCCCTGAAGCGACCTTTACATGTCCCTCATATACTCCTGCTGGGGCCAGGTCCATCAAACACGTCACCTCGAATCCAGGCTGCTGGGGCACAAACAATGATGGGTCCAATGGATACTGAGATGTTCAAGGTAAGGCTAAACATACAGCGCTCCACCTTCCAGAATGACATGACCTCATGGCCCAAAGCTTCAGTAACAGATGTGTGTAACAGATCTATTGATCGGCCATAAAATGGGCAAACACTCCTCTGCTGATTACAAGGTTTTGAAGGGGTTAATCTAATGATAGAAGTTTAGAGCCACATGAACAAGTCGGAGATCACTTGTGTAGCCCCGCCTATACAGTTACTGAGCCATGTCATAGGCTCTCTAAATGATTGGCACTTGCATCTGGCAGTTGATTTAGATGATTGACGCTTGCATCTGGCAGTTGGTTTAGATGATTGACGCTTGCATCTGGCAGTTGATTTAGTTGATTAGCACTTCATCAGGCCGGTGATTTAGGTGATTGGCACTTGCATCAGGCAGGTGATTTAGGTGATTGGCACTTGCATCAGGCAGTTGATTTAGGTGATTGGCACTTGCATCAGGCAGTTGATTTAGGTGATTGGCACTTGCATCAAGCAGTTGATTTAGGTGATTGGCACTTACGTCAGGCAGTGGATTTAGGTGATTGGCACTTGCATCAGGCAGTTGATTTAGGTGATTGGCACTTGCATCAGGCAGTTGATTTAGGTGATTGGCACTTGCATCAAGAAGTTGATTTAGGTGATTGGCACTTGCATCAGGCAGTTGATTTAGGTGATTGGCACTTGCATCAGGCAGTTGATTTAGGTGATTGGCACTTGCATCAGGCAGTTGATTTAGGTGATTGGCACTTACGTCAGGCAGTGGATTTATGTGATTGGCACTTGCATCAAGCAGTTGATTTAGGTGATTGGCACTTGCATCAGGCAGTTGATTTAGGTGATTGGCACTTGCATCAGGCAGTTGATTTAGGTGATTGGCACTTGCATCAAGAAGTTGATTTAGGTGATTGGCACTTGCATCAGGCAGTTGATTTAGGTGATTGGCACTTGCATCAGGCAGTTGATTTAGGTGATTGGCACTTGCATCAGGCAGTTGATTTAGGTGATTGGCACTTACGTCAGGCAGTGGATTTATGTGATTGGCACTTGCATCAAGCAGTTGATTTAGGTGATTGGCACTTGCATCAAGTAGTTGATTTAGGTGATTGGCGCTTGCATCAGGTAGTTGATTTAGGTGATTGGCGCTTGCATCAGGCAGTTGATTTAGGTGATTGGCACTTGCGTCAGGCAGTTGATTTAGGTGATTGGCACTTGCGTCAGGCAGTTGATTTAGATGAGTGGCACTTGCATCGGCTAGAAATCTACCCATTTAATACCACCCTAAATCTCCAATATACAATGTATTTTTCTTCTCCTGGAGACCATATGAATTTTTATTCGACAGAGTGCCTTGTCTTCTGTTTTGGCCTTCCCAATCATGATAGAGGGTTATGCTGCGTTTACACGGAACGATTATCGTTCGAATTTTCGCAATAACGATCACATTTGAGCGATAATCAAACGATCAAGCGATGAGCGAAAAATCGTTTATTTTGATCTTTCAACATGTTCTCAAATCGTCGTTCATCGTTCGCTAAAAATTCTCAGATCGTTTCGTATAAACAGTCTTTCAAAGATTCACCCTATGTAAAAGATGTGCTTAAGTGATCTTAAAAACGGTTGCATTAACGATCTTTCTTACGATTTTTTTTAATGATTTTCCTAACGGTTTATTCGTCTAGACGCTGATCGTTATAAAAACCAAATTTTTGCTTCAAAATCGTTAAACGATCGATTGGGCAAATTATCGCTCCGTGTAAACCCAGCATTATTCTCTGCATATGAATTCTTCAAGCACAATTGTCTATTGCAATGAGCAGGATGTTCTCAGAATACGGACACAATAAGATGGCGTCAGTCTAGTCATGGCTTTTATGAACATATTACAACCCAATTATACAATGGGTAATTTTATTTTGATGGATTTTATAGGTCACCATGCTTAATATCTATTGCTTGGCAGCTGTTCGGCATACCACCAGGAAAACCACTAGAAGATAAATGTACTCAGTGGACCTTATAACAATTGCATAACAAGGCTTTCTGGAAGCAGAGAAGCCAGGATTAGAGGAAAGCTGTTATTATATTGTCTTGTAACCGTTAGTTAACAATTATAACAAATAGGCTAAAGTCAATGTTTACTATGGAAATGTCAAACCCTTCCCCAATATCTCACAATGCCTCTGTCTGTACATCATTAAAAGGATGTCCTATTCCAGCTTGCTGGTAAAGCCATCCCCTCTCTATATCAGTCCTTGTTTTATACTTAGCAGCCCTATTATACTGAATAACGGTTTAGAATGAGAAAAAAAAGGGTATACTGTTAAAGAAACAGCTCCACCCGGGCTATGTATAATGTGAATGTAGCCGAGCTTCAATACCAGACACTCTGCACAGTTTATGGTATGCCTTACACAAAAACGCCTAGACCACAAAAAAGACCATTGACACATAAAGTCAAAAACGCCAGAAAAAATGGCAGAAAAAAGCACAAATGCATAAAAAAATGCAGCTTTTGGCAGATTTTCTTTTTTTTTTTTTTCTGAAAAACGCCACACAAAAAGGATGTGTGAGGGCACCCTTAGAGGCAGTGCTAAGTTGCAGCATACATGCCTCCTCCCTCCCCACCCCTTCATGCCCCACATGATTGATGTATGTGGTTTGATTTTAAGCACAAAGCCTGGTAGTCATGACTGGGTGTATAGAGAAGCATTTCCACATAAGTGCCAGCAGAAGGGAATATTTTTCATGATCATCTGTGTTAAGCAGGGTAAGCAGAAAAAAACCCACTCTAAAATCCACGCATCTTGTGGTGAGGATTTAATGCTGTGGATTTCCCTGTGCAAGATTACTGTGGAAATGTTCTAATGCAATTTCACTGCAAGTCAGCACTTGGGGGTGTCTTATATTAGGCCCCGCCCCCTTTCCCCGGCAGGATTCACTAAGAGGTGCACATCTGCGCCCGGCGTACTAAATCTACACCTGCTTCCAGCAGGTGCGGATGTGGATCATGATTTATGCCTGCGAGCAGGCGTAAATCATGCTAAATGAAGCGCGAGAGGAGGCCATGCCTCCTCCCCGCCTTGTCACGCCCCCTCAAGTTCCCTCAGTCCACCTATCGTACAAGCGGGGCGTACGGGAGGCATACGCCAGGGAGAAGGGACAAATCTGCACCTTCTCCCTGGCGTACGCCTCGGGTGGACGTTTCATAAATGTCCCCCTTGGTCTTCAGTCCAGTCCCTTCTACCTGTGACATCAACCAACACTTTCTTTAAATCTCTATATCTAGCACTTCTGCCATTTCTGTGATTCAGTATTTCAGCCTCTCTGACTCAGTATCATCATCATACTCTATAAGGTTATGTTCTTACAACAAATTTTCATGTGGAAATATTCACATTATATGAAGATTAACATGCACATGCAAATTATTGCCATTCACTGACATTTTTATGCACCATCAGTTTTGAATATGCTATGTGGAAAAAATGCACTATATGAACTATAGCATAGATTACTTTAAGGCAGGGATGTTGCAAAACTACAATTCCCATCATGCCTGGACAGCTGAAGCTTTAGCTTTGGTTTAAAGGGGTACTCCAGCCGGGGGGCACTTTTTTGCTGGGACCGGGGAGGAGGTGGCTGAGGGAAAGGACGTACACTCACCTCCTTCCAGCGTCAGGTCCCGCATCGCGGCGCTCTGGTGCCCAGTTCCCGGCCGCTTCCGGGTGTCTGATGCGGGCCCGAGACGTGACGTCTCAGGTCCGCTCAGCCACTCAGTGAAGGAGGCGGGATCCGTTTCAAGTCCGCTCAGATCCCGCTTCCTTCACTGAGTGGCTGAGAGGACCTGAGACGTCACGTCTCGGGCCCGCGTCAGACACCCGGAAGCGGACGGCAACCGGGCACCGGAGCGCCGCGATGCAAGACCCGCCGCTGGAACCGGGGAGAAGAGCTGACGTCTTTTCCCTCGGCCACCTCCTCCCCGATCCCAGCAAAAAAGTGCCCCCCCCCCCCCCGCTGGAGAACCCTTTAAGGCTATATTGACACACAGTATAACAACAGTTGTTGCTAACCAACAGCCGTTATTATAATGACAGATCTCTGACAGCTGCAGGAACATTTATTTCCATACGGCCCATTCGGGGTGTGTTTGGAAATCATTTAAGCATTGATTTCCATACACACAACGGACGCACAGACTGCATCCGTGTAAGCATGAAGGATTAATAATGCCCGCTGTTTCGCGAACGTTATTAATTGACATGCTCATTCTTTTGCACAGCCGTTGTCAGTGCGGTGTATGCATGGAACAGGCAGCATTGCATTGATTTCAATGCAATGCTGCCCAGGCTGAAAAGAACTGCTGCTGTTTTAATTGAAAACATTTGTTCTTTTAAAAAATAGTATGTTGTGTGAACACAGCCGTAAAGCGAATGTGCCATCAGGTACATCGGTTTCGCTTTTCATCTTAACGGATTGGCGCCAGCATGGGGATGTTAGTGGCGCGGTCCTTTTTATGAAACAGTGGCCGTTCTTTTCAGCCTGGGCAGCATTGCATTAAAATAAATGCAATGCTGCCCGTTCCATGCACACGCCACACTGACAACAGGTATTGTTTGGTGTGGCTGTTGTCTATTCCCGAGCACCGGCCGGTGAGCCTCCCCCAGTTCTCAATGCCG
Organism: Dendropsophus ebraccatus; assembly: GCF_027789765.1. Classification (NCBI taxonomy): domain Eukaryota; kingdom Metazoa; phylum Chordata; class Amphibia; order Anura; family Hylidae; genus Dendropsophus; species Dendropsophus ebraccatus. Next base: position 104,317,931 of record NC_091459.1, on the reverse strand, counting down.
GAGAGGTTGTTCAGGAATAGACCAGCGACATGTGTGGGAACTGGGCAACAGTTCAAAAAAAGGACTGCGCCACCAACATTCCCGCACTGGCTCCAATCCATTAAGGTAAAAACCCCAAAGCCATGGACCTGATGGTATATTCGCTTTAAACTGAAAAAATGTCTCTATTTTTGCACAAGGACAGGTGAAGCTGGGCGGCCTCCTTGATCGGTCAAGACAAAGTATAGTTATTAGGTGAATCGTACACAATGAATGGCCGGGAGGGTGATCTGAAGGCCACCCAGTGCTCCGTAATGCATAAACCTAGAGAATAAAAACCTCTTTTTGTTTTATACTATAAAGGATCATGTATATGCAGATTGTTGTTGATGGTTATTGCTCTGTTGAGTAATAGTTGCATCTTTTTCTTTCCTACAGATAATGGATGACATTAAGCTTGGGATACAATACGCCTTCCAGACAAAGAACACGTTGACCCTGGCTATAAGTGGCTCAGGACACTGTGCTATGGAGGCTGCCATATTTAATGTGGTGGAGAAAGGCGAAGTAGTTCTTGTAGCTTTAAATGGCATCTGGGGAGAGAGAGCTGCTGACATTGCCCAGAGGATAGGTAAGAAGGACAGACAAGTCCACTTTTACTACTCTCATCATTAACAAAACACGGGATAAAGGGAACGCCATCAGAAAATAACTTACTGCTTAAATGAATTTTTTTTCCAGATTTTTTTAATGTCAGATTTTATATGCATGTATATATATATATATATATATATATATATATATATATATATGCAAAAAAAGGGGTCAGTGGAGCCTCAGTTACGAGTCTCAAACCACGTGTTTTGAGACTCGTAACTGAGGCTCCACGGACCCCTTTTTTGCATATTCAAATTTTGTATGGGACAATCAATGGAGACTTGTAAATGAGTACTCCATTAGAATTTTTCACTGTTCTCCCTGAGTTCAGTGATTGTTGTGTGTATATATATATATATATATATATATATATATATATATATATTTTTTTTTTTTTTTTTTTTTTTTTTTTTCTTTCAGTCTTGCATAATGCTCTCTGCTGTCACCTATGTCTGTGTTAGGAACTGCCCAGGGCAGTAGCAAATTCCCAGAGAAAAACTCTTTGGACAGTTCCTGGTATGGACAGAGGTGGCAGCAGAGACCATTGCAAAAAATACATTACTTCCTGCATGACATACAGCAGCTGATAAGTAAGTCTGCATAATGTTCCAAATCCAGCTGACCAAAAAAAATATTGCTTTTTGCTGAGTACCCCTTTAAGATGCCCAAACACCTATGACAAATGCCAAATGTTTGTTTCTCTCCAAATCCCTTCATACAATTGAATACGTATACCAGATGGACAAAAGATGGCTGCAAGACAGCTCTCCAGGGGCGTAACTACCACTATAGCAGCCATAGCGGCTGCTATGGGGCCCGTCGCATCAGGAGGCCCCATGGCCTGCTCCTGCAATACACTGGGCCCCCTGAGCCGTCATCATTTGCAGCACCGGGTGGCCCTGCTGGTCTCCTGGGTTTTGCAAATGTCCCTTTAACTGCAAGCACTCCTGACCAGAGCTAGCAGTTATGTAGTTATGACTTCACTTAACCGTTTAGTGGTCAGTCGGGGGGGGGGGGGGGGGCCCAATCAAAAGTTTACTATGGGGCCCAGCCATTTCTAGTTACGCCCCTGCAGCTCTCCCTTGCTGTATACCCCTGAGAACAAACAGTTTAGGCTGTTGAATTCCAACACGACCCACCTTTTTCCAGGCTCCTTGTTCCAGTTCTCCTATACAGTATAGACTACTCTGTAATTTCTCTGTAATATAGCCCCCTTATGTGCAGCATCCCCATAAATAGCCCCCTCATATGCAGCATCCGCATATATAGCCCCCCCCCCCTTGTGCAGCATCCCCATATAGTGAATCACACCCACCCATGCAGTGCCCCCCATAAAAAGAGGAATAAAAAAATACTCACACTCCCCAGCAGATACTTTCTTTTCCCTGAGCTCTGGTACCCGGAGGCTAATCAGAGAGCCAGGGAAGTAGCTAGGATTCATGGGGGCCCCATAAAAATAAAAATGATGGGATCCCATAAATCTTGTAGGCCCCTCCTCCCAATACACAAACTCACTCAGCACAGTCCCCCAGCGTTCCTTCATTCTCCCAGCTCCCCAACACAGGAGTGCTGTCACGCCAGGGAGCTAGGAGAAAAAACGCCTGAGGACTGCCCTGGGCCAAGTGAGTATGTATGGGGAGGCTTGGATCTGGGGCATGTAGCTCTGAAGTCCCAAAGTGAGCTACATCAAGGTGTCCAACGAACCCCCCCAAAGCCTGGGCTGACACTAAAACTGCACAAATATTCCACCATTGTATACACCGACACAAAGGCATATTAGAGACACCCAAATATGCACACACAATACACTTTACATACAGTATATACAGCCAATCATACTAACATACTAGACACATTACATAAATACACAATAGATGTGTGCACACACATATTACATAGATGCACAAGTATGTTTATCCAGGACAGGGAACTCCAAGGGATCTTCATGCCTCCTCTTCTTCCAGCCTGGACCGTGCAGCCCTCCCCCTCCTCAACGACTGCAGAGCTGTATACCAGAGGGGTCACCAGGCTAGGATTAACTTTACCATAGGCCCCGGGCTGTTGACCAAGCTTGGGCCCCCCCTCACCCCACTCTGACTGCACTAGTGTAGTGTCCATGGTACAGGATGGATAATGTCATGATGCCCGTTTTTGTGCAAAATTGCAGTAAAAAAGCTGCGATTTTTTGCAAATAATGGCAAAACTGTATCCAGGAGACAATACACCACTTAAAGTATAAGTCTTTTTGGGTGGCCATGGGCCCCCAGAAGCTCAGGGCCCCAGGCTACCGCCCAAAAAGGACCTATTATAACCCGCTACTGGGGTTCACTGCAGGGGAAGGGGGGTCAGGAGAGAGGAGGGGGCCCTGCTGATGCTCTCTGAATCTTCCTGCCTGCTCTGTGTGGAGGGGGCACCAGCTAACAGGAAGATAGCTAAGCCTGTTTGTTCCTGTCCTGTGAGGTAATTACGACCTGTGCACAGAGACTGCAGGGGAGGGACAGGCCCCCGGATTTTAGTTCAGGCAAAGAGCTGCCCTGCAAAGGACCCCATCTTTTAATGAATATTAATGAACTGTGAAAGGCAGCAGCGCCCCGACGGCCCTACTGGTTATACTGCCCTGCTATCAAAGCTAGATCCATGGAGGCAGACCAGCTTTTCCTCATGCTACTAGTTAATAGGGTCAGCACAGCAGTCGGCCCCAGCGCCCCCCTTTGTTTACTGGAGTGAGGCGCCCTGTGCAGTGGCACTGGTCGTAAACCCCTAAGGCCTGCCTCTACCCCTCCCCCCCTTTTCTGCACAATAACCTCTGCACAGATTACAGGACCTGCCTAGAAACCTTTTTCTACATAAATCAATCCAGACTAATGGTGCGTTCACACCTACAGGATCTGCAGCAGATTTTCTGCAGCAGATTTTATTTAAATAACTGAACACAGCATCAAATCTGCTGCAGATCCTGTAGGTGTGAACGCACCATAAAGGCCCCTATGGTCCATGTGTCTGATGTCTAAAATGTCTAAATAAATATGTCTCACAATTTGGTTTTAGATTGATAAACTAATACAGGCAATATGGTCCCTTTAAGGACACTGGGTCTAAAGTTGTAACAGCCGACCTCCCACTGAATGGGCAGTGTGCTTCAAATGCACTCTATGTTCCACACATACAGACAATGCATTGGCGATCTAGTTGTCGGGTGCTCCATCCATCTCTCTGCTAGGACGTCTTTGGCTCCAATAAGATATAGCTACTACCGCACTATACCATGGCCTTGAATGCTCATGTTGTAGTATATTACAATGATGACCTGAGTCTGTATTTCGGTAGACAGGTTAATTATTGCTATATGCCTGACATCTAGCATTTGCACCTGGTCAGTTCTCAGTAGTGTTGGCTTGGACTCTGCACTGGCATCTGCCAAACATTCACACATGAATTTAACCCTTTCTCGGATTCACGCACTGCTGTGATTATAGATATGTACCAATTTTTGCTTTTTGACAAACTCTCTGATTCTGGCCTGTGAGAATTACATGTAAAAATGCTATTATTAAGATGGATAGAAAGTAACAATGATTGTGTATTTTGTGTAATTCAGGTGCTGATGTGCGTCTCCTGGCAAAGCCACCTGGTGAAGGCTTCAGCTTAAAAGAAATAGAAAAGGTAACATAAACCCATCATTATAGTCTACAAACCTGACTTTTTATAAGGTCCTGATGTGTGGTCCTAAGGTCCTCCTGTTTTGGCAGATTCAAGCTGTCCATATATTACAGGCCAGCATGCAGCTTTACCAGTTAGTATATTTATTGGCAAGACCAACAAGGGGCATCAATACAGTATATAAAATATAAAAGAGCAGATAGGTAAAGATATATAATGGTGATTTATGCAAAGCTGACCATGAATATAAAACTTTTCTTCCTTTTCTTCCTTTTGAAATCCAGGGTTTAGCTGAACACAAGCCTTCTCTCTTCTTCATCACTCATGGAGAGTCGTCCAGTGGAGTGGCACAGCCATTAGATGGCATTGGAGACCTGTGCCACCGGTATGTGCCCATAGAATAAAATCTTTTGATGATTCAAGGGATTTGGATCTCTGTAACATTGAAGGGGTACTCCAGCAAAAAAAAACCTTTTAAATCAACTGGTGCCAGAAAGTGTCAGAGATTTGTAATTTACTTCTATTAAAAAATCTGAAGTCTTCCAGTACTTATCAGCTGCTGTATGTCCTTTCCAGTCTGGAAAGAAGGAGAGATTTTCTATGGGAATCTGCTACTGCTCAGGACAGTTCCTGTCACGGGCAGAGGTGGCAGCAGAGAGCAATGTGTCAGACTTGAAAGAATAAACCACTTCCTGCAGGACATACAGCAGCTGATAAGTACTGGAAGACAGGAGATTGTTTAATAGAAGTAAATTACAAAGCTCTGGCACTTTCGGACACCCGTTCATTTGAAAGGATTTTTCTTTTGTTCAACAGCATCAATCACCAGCTAATATAAGGATGTGTCATGACATGAGATGAATCAGAATTGACTATTAGCCCTAGAATGAAATATTTGTCGTCTCCCCCTATACAGGCATAACTGCCTCCTTCTGGTAGACTCTGTGGCCTCTCTGGGAGGTGTTCCTATCTACATGGACAAACAAGGTTAGTGATTATTTCCTTCATTCTGTTGTAAAATGGTGAATTTCTGTAGTATGGTGCTTTTGTACCATTTGATTTTCACAAAATGACTATTGCTTTTGCTGCAATTACAGACACAAGTCTTTTGGGGTATGTCTCTTAGGTTAGCACTAGTGTTTAATGGCGATGCCGACCAGTTTGGGTTCAGGAACATTCTCCAAACCGGAACCTTTGGCATCTGACTCCCCGCGGCTGCAGACATTGGATGCAGCCCTAGGGTGTCCTGAAAAACATGGATCCGGCCTATGGACTTAGGGTCATTGTCCCACTAGAAGCGGACCCCCTGTCCCAAGTCTTTGGATGCCTGGAACAGGTTTTCCTCAAGAATTGCCCAGTGTTTACTGCCATCCACCTTTTCTTTGACCCTGACCAGTTTGTCCAGTACCTGTTGATGAAAAACATCTCCATGACATGGTGCTGCCACCTCCATGTTTTACTGTAGGAATGGGGGTCATGGGGTAATAGGAAACAATGGGTTTGTACCACACATAGCATTTCAAACGTTATCCAGTTAACGTTAACAGTTCAATTTTAGTCTTTTTTTCCCCCTAAGGCTGGGTTCACACACTGTGTTTTTGCAATTTGTTTAACGTATACATTTTATGGAAAAAAAAATGGAATGAAACAGATGCTTTTTCTTAACGGACACAAAAGTAGTGTTGACTAAAAGTAACCAATTAAAAACGGATGAACGGATTGCAAAAACACAGTGTGAACCCAGTCTAACCCAACTTTTTCTCTGATGTATTGGAAGCTCCTTGGTTTTCATGTTGCCTCAAAGGACACTCATAACAGGTGGAGGTAACGGAACATTAAGGCTGCATTCACATGTTCTGTGTTCCACACGGAACACAGACGTGGGATGCCTGTAACGGACTTCTCCCCCGCCCAGGCAGCGTCTGTGATAAGATGCTGGGAGCGGGGGAACTGTACAGATATGCGCCGCGCTGTAATGACAGCGGCGCACGGCTGATTCATTACAGCGCGGCACATATCTGTACAGTTCCCCCGCTCCCAGGATCTTATCACAGATACTGCCTGGGCGGGGGAGAGAGTCCATTACAGGCATTCCACGTCCGTGTTCCGTGCGGAACACAGAACATGTGAATGCAGCCTAGGGGTCCATTTACACAGAAAGATTATCTGACAGATTATCTGACAACGGTTTGAAGCCAAAGCCTGGAATGGACTATAAACAGAGATCAGGTCATAAAGGAAAGCCTGAGATTGGTCCTCTTTTCAAATCCATTCCTGGCTTTGGCTTCAAATCTTTGGCAGATAATCTGTCAGATAATCTTTCCGTGTAAATGGACCCTTATGCTACGTTTACACGGAACGATTATCGGGCGAATTTTCGCGATAACGATCGAATTCGAACGATAATCGTACGTGTAAACGAGGTGAACGATCGATAAATCGTTCATTTTGATCTTTTAACATGTTCTTAAATCGTAGTTTGCAAAAAATTTGCCGATCGTTCCATGTAAACAGTCGTTCACTGATTTTACCTATGTGTGAGATAGGCTTAAGCGATCGCAAAACGAATTTTCTGTACGATATATCGTTCCATCTAAACGCTGATACTTGTTACTTCGAAATCGTTAATTATACGATCGGGCCAATAATCGCCTCGTGTAAACGTAGCATTAGTCACAGATCATGTGACACTTTGAACGCAAGTTTTATATTGTTTCCAAACAATATTTTTTTCGTTCATCCCACCACAATAATTTGGACTACTTTGGTTCCATTTACACAGAAAGATTATCTGACATTATCTACCAAAGATTTGAAGCCAAAGCCAGGAATGGATTTGATAAGAGGAGAAATCTCAGTCTTTCCTTTATGACCTGTTCTCTTTTTATAGTCTGTTTCTGGCTTTGGCTTCAAATCTTTGGCAGATAATCTGTCAGATAATCTTTCTGTGTAAATGGACCCTTTGTCAGATCCATTAAACTGAAATCACAGTAAAAAAAACAGGGAGTGAATACTTTCACAAGGTCCTGTACATTCCATGTTCTATATAGACACCTATTGTTAGATTTGTTTAATAAAGATTAAGAAGATCACAGTAGTAACGACAATTTACTACCACCTTATTTGATTCAATCTACTATGGATACAGCCATAGTAATCAGAAATATGGTCCATGTCTTCTGTCTCAGCTTTGACTCAGATGTTTCCCTTTTATTTGGCTGTTTGCTGATAACTGAGATAACTCCTATCTGCTGAATGAAGCAGACTGGTAAAAGATAGCTAGTAATGATGTAATGGAGGCTGGTTGCGTGCTCTCAGAGTGCCACCTAATGGATGGAAAGTATTATTACACCGTAGGACAGCAATTACCCAAAATATAATTTACAGATAATCAATGTAGTCCGCTGTAAGCTAGAACACAGATATCAGTGCCAACCACTGTAGATCTGATTATAATTATTATCGTTGTAATGTCTCTGATAGGAATCGACATCCTATATTGTGGTTCTCAGAAAGTGTTAAATGCTCCTCCAGGAACTGCTCCCATCTCATTCAATGAAGCTGCAAGGTATGTATTAGAGAGAAAAGACACGTCCCCCAGTAAATTAAACCTGAGGGCCCCTATGGACACATAAGCCCCTATGGGAAACCACCATTACAAATAGCCAAATAGCATAGGATAGAGGCTTGTGCCACCGGGGAGGAATATATACCGTGTTTCCCCGAAAGTAAGACAGTGTCTTACGTTCTTTTTACTCCCAAAAGTCCCACTATGTCTTACTTTTGGGGTATGTCTTATATTGGACAGGGGTGTATGACTGTATAGGGGGGGGAGACAGGGGTGTATGACTGTATAGGGGGGGGAGACAGGGGTGTATGACTGTATAGGGGGGCGGACAGGGGTGTATGACTGTATAGGGGGGGGAAACAGGGGTGTATGACTGTATAGGGGGGCGGACAGGGGTGTATGACTGTAGTCCCCTCAGTAACAGTGCAGGACTGTAACATAGGAGGAATGGATGTGCTGCAGCTGGCAGGATAACACACACAGCTATAAGTTATCCCGCCTGCTGCAGCCCATTATTCCTCCTATCCTGTACTGTTACTGAGGGGATGAGATGACAGGTCAGCTGTCACACGTTGTCCTGTGTGTGCAGGGAGGCGGCCATGTCAGAGCTGGAGGAGCAGCAGCACGTGAGGGCGGCTGTCCTGTACTCCCCTCAGTGAGCAGGGACGCCGGACCGGACGGGTGGTGGGCGCATGGACGGTGCGGCAGGACGGGGCCTCAGAGAGGGCGGACAGGTGCGCGCACGGGGGGTGGGGGGAAGGTCGCTTGGACCAGACGGGGGCGGTGCGGGCAGTCACCTGGGCCCTGCTGCTCCTTCAGCTCCCGCACCAATACCGGCGTCCCTGCACATGACGTGCAGCGCTCGTGCCGGGCCGCGCGTGTGTGTGTGTGCGCGCGCGTGCGAGCCTCTGACAGGACGGGCGCAGGGACATAAAAGTACAAAAATACCGCCCTATGTACTATGTCTTACATTCGGGGTATGTCTTACTTTAGCCCAGCCCCCGAAAGTCCAACTATGTCTTACTTTCGGGGGTGTCTTACTATCGGGGAAACACGGTACAATGTATGTACTTGTATTAATCCAGTACACTGTCCTGCTACAAGAAGGCCTAGGAAATAGAGACTGATAGACATCAGAACAGAAGTAGTACATAAAGTACATTATCTGTCTGTATTTTACTATAAAGGTTTATGCAGTCTTACCGTTTAAAGGGGTAGTGCGGCGTTTAACATTTATTCACTAAATAACACACATTACAAAGTTATACAAGTTTGTAATGTGTGTTATTTAAGTGAATGGCCCCCTTCCCCGTGTCACCCCCCCACCCCGGAAGTGTGGTGAAGTATACTTACTCAATTGCTGTCAACCTTGGTCGCCATCTTGGGTCGACGACGTCATCTTCAGAAGGCCAGCGTCATCATCTGCTCAGACGCGATTGGCTGAGCATAACTATGCTCAGCCAATCGCGGCTGAGCAGCTGATGAAGCGGCAGAGGGGGGCCGGCAAAAGGCACAGCTGGAGTGGTAAGGGCGGCCTCCCGAAGATTAAGTCGTCGACCCAAGATGGCGACCAGGGTCGACAGCAATTGAGTAAGTATACTACAATTTGCAACAATGGCCATGATTTATGCTACACATACGTTGTATTTGAAATGCCATCCGGCCACACGAAAAACTGACATGTCAGTTTTCTGCGGCCGCTATTTATTGAATAGCGGCCGCACAGAACATATCAGTTCACACAATGGAGAGTGCGGCTCCGGCCGCTCATTCCATTGTGTGTAGCAGTGAATTGGGATGCACCCACATCTGAATTCACCAGAAATGAAGATCATTCGTTCTTCAGTAACATCGGCCGTTCTGTGACCCGACCGAGTCACAGAACGACCGGTGTAATACACCATGTGAACATGGCCTATGGAAGGTTCCTGATGGCACAGAGAAAACTTTGTATTCCAATATATTTGCTATTTATGCAAATATCTAATAAAAACATTACAGTAGCTTGATAAGGATGACACATCCACATGAAACAATGTGCAAAATGTAATGTAATGTATAGTATGAACTCTATGTGAATTAAACACCCAGTTGTATGATATACTATAAAAGTTTACTAGCACTGCTTTCTTGCATAGTAAGAAGATATTCAGCCGTAAGACAAAACCAGTATCGCTGTATGTGGACCTGACTTGGCTTGCTAACTACTGGGGCTGTGATGGAAAACCAAGAATGTAAGTTACAACCTGAACTTACATGTGTAAGCAAGGCCGGCTGATAATCTCAGGCAATTGCCGCGCAGCAGAATCCGCTTGAAGTCATAGGGGGAGATTTATCAAACATGGTGTAAAGGGAAACTGGCTCAGTTGCCCCTAGCAACCAATCAGATTCCATCTTTCATTTTCTAAAGAGTCTGTGAGGAATGAAAAGTGGAATCGGATTGGTTGCTAGGGGCAACTGAGCCAGTATCACTTTACACCATGTTTGATAAATCTCCACCATAGTGCGTATTCTGTAGTGTGCAGATAGCCTTAGGGTGGGTTCACTCTGAGGAATTCTCGCGGATAAATTCTGCGGAATTCCGTCGGCTGGACGTGCTCACGGCGGCGTGCCTTTCCGCCGGCTCAATAGACACCATTCTATGGGCCAGCTGATTCTGCATTCCGCCGAAAGAATTGACGTGTCAATTCTTTTGGCGGAATGCGGAATCCGCCCGTGCATAGAATGGTGTCTATGGCACGGGCGGAGAGGCGCACGGCCGTGAGCACGTACAGCCGACGGAATTCTGCGGAATTTATCCGCGAGAATTCCTCAGTGTGAATCCACCCTTATGTTGTAAACTGGCTTTGGTGTCACCTCAGACACAAGGCCAAGGTGTGACTGCTGCCTTTGCACCCCCTATAATACAGTTCTGAAGGCACTCATTATTGTTATCAGTTATGGACATAACATTTTTGAATTCTCCTATTATAAATATTAAACACTTGCTTGTCAGTATTGCAAGAAGGTGCCAAAAGAACCCTCAATAAAGTCAAGTTATACCTGCAGTATATAAAAATCCAAAAAGGGTTGAAAAGAGGTAAAACAAAAACTAAAGCTTGTAGTTTAACCCTTTAGTTACAAACATAAACTTATGCTGCAAAATAAAGTATGATAGGAGCATATAACTTTCCATAGTTTTTTGGTGACCATTGAAATAAATATGAATATGTTACATGAATTGTAAACATTGCCATCTTTTAGATACCATCATACTGGACCAGTGACAAACTTGTACTGCCTGAGAGAAGGGCTGGCAATCCTGGCTGAGCAGGTGATTAAAAACTACATAAGTAATTATAGCAGCTTTATAGGGCCGTGGTCTTAAAGGGGGACGCAGGTGAAAATCTTTTTCTTTCAAATCAACTGGTTTTAGAAAGTTATATAGATTTGTAATGTACTTCTATTTAAAAATCTCCAGTCTTCCAGTGCTTATGAGCTGCTGTATCCCCTGCAGGAAGTGGTGTATTCTTTCCAGTCTGACACAGTGCCCTCTGAGGCCACCTCTGTCCATGTCAGGAACTGTCCAGAGCCGGAGAGGTTTTCTATAGGGAATTGCTGCTGCTCTAGACAGTTCCTGACATGGACAGGAGTTGCAGCAGAGAGCACTGTCAGACTGGAAAGAATGCACCCCTTTCTGCGGGACATACAGCGGCTGATAAGTACTGGAAGACTGGAGATTTTTAAATAGAAGTAAATTACAAATCTATATAACTTTTAGAAACCAGTTGATTTGAAAGAAAAATAATTTTGCCTGAGTGAATCTTTAAGGTTCGCAAGATGCCTCCCATCAGCATTTAAGGTTTATTTACATGGATTATGACCTGGATCCTGGGGCAAGTGCCTCTTTCAACTGTATATATGACTTCAGTATCTGTAGACAGACCTCAACTTCAATTTAAGGAGTTAGGTCTATGCAAGCAGGCATGAAGGTGGGGAATATTTTCCTCTTGCCATGCTGGGGAACACCCTCTTGGCACTTAAAGGGAAACTCCAGGTAGAGGTAAAAAAATGAAACTTCTGCAGAAGCATATAGCATTACTTAACTATCTATCCCAGTTTTGAAACTACCAAAAATCCATTTGCTTTGGGGGGTTTTGTTCTGCATTGTGTGGCTGTACTTCCTGGTTTAGCAGTTGTACTCAATACTACAGGTTCCAGAATGCATTGCTTTCCCTCAGCTGTTCAACACAGTCCCCCACCCTGCCCATTCCCCGCCCAAATCTGTTCCAGAATATCTAGGCTGTGTTTACTTATTGCAGTTTCATTGTGTTACTGAATTATTTGCAGTACTTTATCATGTCATTGTGTTACCACACACACAGCGCATGCTGTATTCTCTACCAGTAACATCACACAGCACTCTGTATTCTCTACCAGTAACACCACATATCACACTGTATTCTCTACCTGTAACACCACACAGCACTCTGTATTCTCTACCTGTAACACCACACAGCACGCTGTATTGTCTATCTGTAACACCACACAGCACTCTGTATTCTCTACCTGTTACACCACACAGCACGCTGTATTCTCTACCAGTAACACCACATATCACACTGTATTCTCTACCAGTAACACCACATATCACACTGTATTCTCTACCAGTAACACCACATATCACACTGTATTCTCTACCTGTAACACCACACAGCACGCTGTATTCTCTACCTGTAACACCACACAGCACACTGTATTCTCTACCAGTAACACCACACAGCACGCTGTATTCTCTACCTGTAACACCACACAGCACACTGTAATCTCTACCTGTAACACCACACAGCATGCTGTATTCTCTACCTGTAACACCACACTGCACGCTGTATTCTCTACCTGTAACACCACACAGCACACTGTATTCTCTACCAGTAACACCACACAGCACGCTGTATTCTCTACCTGTAACACCACACAGCACACTGTAATCTCTACCTGTAACACCACACAGCATGCTGTATTCTCTACCTGTAACACCACACAGCACGCTGTATTCTCTACCTGTAACACCACACAGCACGCTGTATTCTCTACCTGTAACACCTCACAGCACACTGTATTCTCTACCAGTAACACCACATATCACACTGTATTCTCTACCAGTAACACCACATATCACACTGTATTCTCTACCTGTAACACCACACAGCACGCTGTATTCTCTACCTTTAACACCACACTGCATGCTGTATTCTCTACCTGTAACACCACACAGCACACTGTATTCTCTACCTGTAACACCACACAGCACGCTGTATTCTCTACCTGTAACACCACACAGCACGCTGTATTCTCTACCAGTAACACCACACAGCACGCTGTATTCTCTACCTGTAACACCACACAGCACACTGTAATCTCTACCTGTAACACCACACAGCATGCTGTATTCTCTACCTGTAACACCACACAGCACGCTGTATTCTCTACCTGTAACACCTCACAGCACACTGTATTCTCTACCAGTAACACCACATATCACACTGTATTCTCTACCTGTAACACCACACAGCACGCTGTATTCTCTACCTTTAACACCACACTGCATGCTGTATTCTCTACCTGTAACACCACACAGCACACTGTATTCTCTACCTGTAACACCACACAGCACGCTGTATTCTCTACCTGTAACACCACACAGCACGCTGTATTCTCTACCTGTAACACCACACAGCACGCTGTATTCTCTACCTGTAACACCACACAGCACGCTGTATACTCTACCTGTAACACCACACAGCACACTGTATTCTCTACCAGTAACACCACACAGCACGCTGTATTCTCTACCTGTAACACCACACAGCACACTGTAATCTCTACCTGTAACACCACACAGCACGCTGTATTCTCTACCTGTAACACCACACAGCACTCTGTATTCTCTACCAGTAACACCACATATCACACTGTATTCTCTACCTGTAACACCACATAGCACGATGTATTCTCTACCAGTAACACCATATATCACACTGTATTCTCTACCTGTAACACCACACAGCACGCTGTATTCTCTACCTGTAACACCACACAGCACGCTGTATTCTCTACCTGTAACACCACACAGCACACTGTATTCTCTACCTGTAACACCACACAGCACACTGTATTCTCTACCTGTAACACCACACAGCACACTGTATTCTCTACCTGTAACACCACACAGCACGCTGTATTCTCTACCTGTAACACCGCATAGCACGCTGTATTCTCCACCTGTAACACCACACAGCACACTGTATTCTCTATTTGTAACACCACACAGCACGCTGTATTCTCTACCTGTAACACCACACAGCACGCTGTATTATCTACCTGTAACACCACACAGCACACTGTATTCTCTACCTGTAATGCTGTTATTGGAATAAAGTAAAGAACTTTTTTTCAGTGAAGTTTCAGCAGCTGCTTCTGGCTGGTCAGAGATGATGAATCACTCGCAGCCGCACGCATCTGCTGTTCTGCCAGCAGCCCCGCTCATCAGCTCCTTAGCCGCTTCCTCCTGCTGCTCCTCGCCGTGTCTGCAGGATGAAGGAGAGTCTGCAGACGCGGCGGGGAGCAGCAGGAGGAAGCGGCTAAGGAGCTGATGAGCGGGGCTGCTGGCAGAACAGCAGATGCGTGCGGCTGCGGGGGGACGCATACAGGAAGAGCTCCGGGCCGGCGGGGGGGACGTGGAGTGTCAGGTCAGTGCAGCCGGCTTCAGGACGTCCCCGCAGTGATAGGCAAGAGCGGGCGGCTATTTAAACTTGCCGCTGCACTCCTGCTCCTCTCAGCTGCCGGGGACACCCTGTAAAGAAGTGGGGAATCCCATCATAATGAGGGGAATCCCCGCTTCTTTACAGGGTGTCCCCCGTAGCTGAGTGGAGCAGGAGCGCGGCGGCAAGTTTAAATAGCCGCCTGCTCCTGCCTCTCACTGTTCCGGTGAACATGGAGCGTTCTTATGCTCTGTGGGCCGGGTGCTCTGCACCTGACCCACGGAGTGTAAGAACCAATTAATCAGTTTAACATTGTTCCCTATGGGAACTTACAGCTCGGTTCTCGAACTGCTCGGTTTTGGAACAGCCTTCCAGAACCAATTATGTTCGAGAACCGAGGTACCACTGTACTTACTTAATCCTCAGAAAGGTGCACAATGCCTAAGTTATAGAGGATTGTCTATTGCGGCACAATGTCTTTCATCTGTATGAGCTAGGATATCGATTGAATCCCGCTGATTTTGCATGTTAATTTATTCTTATTTCCAGGGTCTAGAGCGCTCTTGGGAAATGCACCGTGAGAATGCTCAAAGACTTTACAAAGGATTAGAAGAACTAGGACTGAAACTTTTTGTGAAGGATCCAGTAAGTTATACCCACAACTTTTTCTCTGTCTGTATGTCCTCTGTGATGTCTTCTCTAATCTCCCCCTGTAAGTACATAGACATCATAAAAAATCTATATGTCTGCACTTTCTTGTACATTTTGTCCTGTCTTTATGTAACTATATAAAGAGAGAACATTTTTCTCCAGCCAAGTGGGTTTTTATCATTCTAAGGCTGCTTTCACACGTCCCGTGCATCCACAGACAATTTTAGGACCCATTCAATTCAATTGATTCACACGATCCATGCTGCGACCCCCACCACGGAAAAATCGGACATGTCCTAGTCTGGAGGATCCCCCAATAGATGTGCGCACACACACCCTCCCTGGCAGCAGAGATAAAAGGAGCAAATAATCTACTACACACCTATTCCCCCCGTGCTGGCTGGGGGGGAGTAGGCGTGAACGTGTGTAAGCCGGCCGGCATGGGGGAAGTAGTTGAGTATTTGTCAGATTATGTGCTCCTGTCATCAAAGCTGCCGGGTGGCGGAGGCTGCACTTCTATTGCAGGATCCGTGCCGCAATCATCCTCTGAGCATGACCTATTTTTTTACGGCACGGATCACGGAGGGGGTTGCGGCACCGGTCATGTGAATAAGGCCTAAACCTGAGCCCCACAAGATACCAGAAAGCTGGCAATGAACTGAAAATGTGGCAGGGGGTTATTTCCCACAGAATGACGGGGGTTGGAAATCAAAGAATAATTTTACCCAGTTTCAGATATTGAGTCAAGTGGCTGTCAAACACATTATCTGATGGCAAGAATCTAATGTCTATCAACAGCCTTAGAGGCTATGGAAGGAAAGAAATAAACATGGATTCTTCACAGTTACAGCATTATTATTATTACCATGAACTGTGAGTGGAGTTAAATTGCTACTGGGTGTTCAGAACTCCACAATTGCTAGAATGAGCTGAAAGAAGCGCATAGCTCAGCGCTTTTCTCCCTGTATCGCTGCAGGGGGAGAGCAGCTAGAAAAGTCTTCAGCTGTATGCTTCTACTGGTTCAGACTGTTTAGCTATCATAGGCATTTTCCTGTAGGTATGGCATAGGTGTCACGGCTGCGGACTCCTTCCCGCTGGCAGCCGCCGGTGTCCCAGTACCTGGACCCGGCGCTGCTGCTAGTTCGGCCCCTGGGTGCACCTCACCTTCCTCCGCTCCTGTCTCTCGCTGTGCCGGCCAGCGCGCGCGTCCCCGCCTCCTAGGGCGCGCGTGCGCAGGCTGTCTCAGATTTAAAGGGCCAGTCCGCCCCTAATTGGAAGTTGCACTAATCACTCCCTATAAATTCCAGCATGCCCTGTCCCTCGTGTTGGAGCCTCTACATGCTTCCCATAGCGTTTAGCCCAGCTCCCTGTTGTTCCTGTCCGCTGTCCTTGTCCTTAGTTCCTGCCCGCTGCCTAGTCCATTGTTCCTGTGCACTGCCTGTCACCTGCGGTTACGCCTATCGACCACTGCCAGCACTATCTCCTGCCTACTGCTCCTGCCACACCTCGCCCGCCGTCACTAGCAACCAAGCCAGGGGTAGCGACCTAGGGGTCGCCTGCCGCAGCAAGCCCATCCCGCCTTGCGGCGGGCTCTGGTGAAAGCCAGCGGCCCCTTAGACTCCGCTCCCTGGTGCGGTTTATGCCATCGCTAGTGACGGTACAGAGGATCCACTACTCCTGGAGTTACAATAGGACCACCAAGGCCAGTGATTGGCTGTAGTGTCATATGCAGAGAAGCCAACACTCCATGGTGCAGGATCATAAAAACAGAGGTGGATCAAGTAGGGGATGAACCTGATGAAGAGGCCGATGCGGCCGGGAAACACGTTGTGCTGTATCCTTGTTTTAATTTATTTAACTTTTTAAGTTAATGCTTTTTAATAAGCTATATACTTAAGCATTCTATCGGAGTTCGACGCGCCTGTTGAACCTGTCTTTCTTGAGGAGTGGAGGTCTGCATATGCACAATCCCGGAGAGAGATCTGGTTAGTCCTGTGTTTCAAGACTCTTAAATGAGGCTCCATGGGCTATTTTGCATATGCACAGTGAAGGCAGTGTTACCCCAGTGGTTCCAATGAGGAAAACTGGAATAAATAAATAAAACTCCTTTATTTATATAGCGCCAATCTGTATTTTTGGAGTGTGGGAGGAAACACAGGACCCCAGCGCTGCAACAGTGCTGACCACTGAGTCACTGTGATGTGCATCAAGAACACTGGGCTGGCTTCCATTGTTCCATATGTTACTGCAGGTTTACACAAGCCCTCTGCTTCACCCTGTGAGAGCCAGGATGAGCACACTGGAGACAGTGGAGACTGCAGATAAGAAATCTGCTATAAAGGATCTGCAAAATCTACACTGTGCACATCTATCCTGACAGAACTACTGCAGGATGTATGGTATAGCACTAAAACACCAGCATGGGGTATAAGGTGGTAAATGATGGAGAATGATTTTAAAATGAATGTACCATCAGGTACATCACTTTAAGTGTTGCACATGAATAGAATGGCGCAGGGATGTCGGTGCCACAGTCCTCTTTTTGAACCGCAGCCCGTTTCCCATGCACAGCTCTGATCTATTACCGGGCACTGGCCTGGCCTGAAGCATTGGAGGTGGGACTGCTTGACCCCAGTGTGACGATCGGCCTTCCCCTCTGTGACGCGGCTCTATTAGAATTAGAGATGAGCGAACCTCGAGCATGCTCAAGTCCATCCGAACCCGAACTTTCGGCATTTGATTAGCGGTGGCTGCTGAAGTTGGATAAAGCCCTAAGGCTATGTGGAAATCATGGATATAGTCATTGGCTGTATCCATGTTTCCCAGACAACCTTAGAGCTTTATCCAACTTCGGCAGCCACCGCTAATCAAATGCCGAACCCGGTTCGCTCATCTCTAATTAGAATCAATAGAGCCACGTCACAGAGGGGAGGGCCGATCGTCACACTGGGGGCGGGCGCCGATGCTAGGGAAAACACTGGCGCCGTGCATGGGAACTGGGCCACGGTTCAAAAAGAGGACCACGGTAATGGATTCTCTGCGACGTTCTATTCATGTGCAACACTTAAAGCGATGTTCTAATAATAAATGAATATTACTTTAACGTTGAGAGATAATATTGTGGGAATACTCCTTAATGGATGACGCCATATTTCATGTCAGTTCCCATAACCATAACAGCAGTAACATTTACTAGGGACTTATATTTTGTGACAAGCTGGTGATATATGGGGCATTCGCAGTAAAGATTCCTCTACGGTTCCATGTTTATGACAGTAGAAGGAAATGGGTGTTATATTACCTAACAGTTTGGCTTACCCTTTGTTTGCTAAGCGACTTTTCTTTTAGTTGACACCATTTACCAAGCTCGAACATGCCTCGGACTAGCTTAAGCGCCATTCCTTCAGAAAAAATATCATTTGCTGTTCTTGTAAGTACTAAAGCTTGTCAATATTAACAATGTATTCATTGCAGGCTTTACGACTCCCCACTGTGACAACAGTCAGTGTGCCTGAGGGATATAACTGGAAGGACATCACCACATATATCATGAAGAATCACAGCATAGAAATCACTGGGGGGCTGGGACCCTCTACTGGAAAGGTAATGCACTGCAATGAATCAGCTTAAGATTTTTAAGGCCGAGTAGAATAAAATGGTATCCATCTCCAGGGCCGGCGTAAGCACAGGGCTTACCTGGGCACGTGCCAGGGCCCACAGCGCCTCTAGGGGCCCAGGGAGGGAGAGGGGCCCGGTGTTCTAATGTTCAGCCTGCTCACTGTAGTGTAGGGTGAGGAGCTGAACATCAGAAAACACAGGCGAGGACCTGCACAGAGATAGAAAAGGACCTGATCACATGACCCGAAGGTCCTCAACCTTACAGTGTGGAGAGCAGCCCAACAGAGAAGAAGACTGAGCTATAAGTACTGTGTGCCAGTGTCTGAGTGTGTCAGTCAGTCAGTCAGTGTCAGTCAATGTCTGTGCCAGTCAGAGTCAGTCAGTCAGTGTCTGTGTCAGTCATTCAGTGTCTGCGTCAATAATGTGTGTTTGTGTATGTTAGAGGTGTCTCAAGCAATTGTGTATAAAGTGTGGATGATGGGTGCACAGTAAATAGATGAGGGGCCTGCTGAAGCTCTGTTGTCTGAGGGCCCGCAAAAACCTTAAGCCAGCCCTGTCCATCCCAGGACACAGTACCAAAGAACCTGATCCTGGTGCAACTCATACAGGTGGAGCCCACCTTGGTCATTATAGAGGAATCATTTTTCAGGGCTCTGATCATTTTTTAATGAAAACCTTTGCATTTCCCAAATAACCTTATTTTGCTTCTATGTTGCAGGTTCTGCGGATTGGACTCATGGGCTACAACTCAACTAAAACAAATATAGAGCGTGTTTTAAATGCATTGCGCGATGCTCTGCAGCACTGCCCTAAAAACAAAATGTAGAAACTCTGTACAGTACAGCTGACAACAACATCCAATGAACATGCATCCAATGAACATCAAGATTTTTCACTGTTTACTATGTTAACTATTTGTAAACGTGCCTTATATATATATATATATAATGTATCTGTGATCATTTCTATGCAAGGTACTTAAATAAACACATTTACACTGTTCATTACACTGTTCCTCTTTATTCTTAGAATATCAGCCATGTGCATGAACATAATACGGGCCTCTTGTTAGCACTTTTCTCTCTGTTAAAATGATGAAACCAGCTAGATCCTACTGGAAGTCACGGGGTCCATCGGGCACTGGCAGTACCATCTATACAGCAGGGGCAAAAGTTGTACAGTTTTACTTACAGTTCTGCTCTTATGTCTTATGTTTGTTTCTTAGGTTGATTTTGAGGGTCCTTAGGCTATAACACTATTTGGCCTCTATAAACAAGTAAGAAACACAATAAGTAAATGCACACACATTTTCATCCACAATAGATTGTACAATTACCTTTCCAAATGTGTTTTTATTGAATGGGCTCCAAGGATGGGCAAATGTCTCATGACTAGAGATGAGTGAACTTCCTCAAAACTAGTTTCAGGTCAAACTCATTCGAAGTGGCGGTCAGATTTGATTTACTCAAAGTTATGGGCAATGCAGGAGATGTGAGGCCAAGGACTGTGCAGGGCCAGGAGTAGTAGTGGCGGCAGCAGAACAACATGGAATATGATGGACGGCACAGGAGATGTGCCGATGTGTAGGACTAGAAATAGCAGCAGTATAGTATGTGGCATGGACGGCACAGGAGATGAGCGGCTACATAGGACTAGCAGTAGTGGTGGCAGCAGTATAGTATGGCATATCATGGACGGCACAAGAGATGAGCGGCTACATAGGACGGGTAGTAGTGATGGTGGCAGTACAGTATGTGACATGGACGGCATATGGGATAAGCAGCTACATAGGACTAGCAGTGGTGGCAGCAGTATAGTATGGCATATGATGGACGGCACAGGAGATGAGCGGCTACATAGGACGGGCAGTAGTGATGGTGGCAGTACAGTATGGTATAGCATATGATGGATAGCACAGCCGTCTATGTGACCCATAATGGTGGGGAATCCCTGATATTTACCCAGTAGTGGCAGCGTGGGAGATAGGGCAGCAAGATGCAGGCTATCACCCCCGTAGCATCACCCCCTGCAGCAGCACCCAGTAGGCCCCTGGTACAATCATACAGCTATAATAAGCTCATATAGTATAGCAGCATACTCTACATTGTGCCTCTCCAGCTGATGCAGAACTACAACTCCCAGAATGCACTGACAGCATTGTAACAACTGCAGATCTGTATGTTGGTGAGCAGTGCCCCCCGCATTGGCTCTGGGAGACCCCCATCTTCCTGGCACTCATCTCCCTCCTTATCCCAACTCTTTCCCGCACACTCTCACTACGCCCCGCCCACCAGCGTTGTTCCTGCTCAGTCAAACCTACACAACCACGCCCACAGCCGCCGTCGCCTTGGTTACTGTGTGGAAAACGCCGCCCTAACTGCCAATCACTGTCGCTGGCAGCGCGAGCCCACTTTTTCAGCCGCTGCCGCCGCTTTCTGTTACCATGGTAACAACCGGAGCTTCGGCGTCCGCTATTACCATGGTAACGGTAAGACCTGGCTCCTCGGCCCACAGGAGACGGTCAGAAGGTGGTGGAGCGCAGCGCAGAGCGGAGCAGATAGTGATACACTATGGCCGGCAGCGAGGAAGGCTCAGCTATGAAGCTGGAGGCAGTCATTCAGGTAATGGGACCTTGTGATGCTCGGTCTGTGGAGGAGGAGGCTTAGAGAGACTTCTTATGCAGTGCATGTGCTCAGCATACTTTATAACAGAGCCAATGCACAATGTTCATTTCAATAAACTTTATTTATAAAAACAAAGGACCCCTCTAATACTGTCCAATCTGCAGATATGATGTGTGTATGGTGAGTGGCGCTTTACTTAGAGCACCAATAGGTTTTTTTTTTGTACAGGGATTACATTATTTGTAATATAGTGGAACACCCCTTTAAATGTAAGTATACTATTAAAGGGATTGTCTGTGGGCATATAGTTTTTGTGTGGACTTAAAAATAAATAAGTTATACTCACTCATCCTGATCCCCTGCAGTGTCCTTTGTAAAAAGAAAAAATATATATATTTTTTTTTTCTTCAAATGCTTTCACTAGTATAAAATTGCAACAAAATTAGTACTAGTAGAAAATTGGAAATTTTTGTACAACACTCAATTTTTAATGCAAAATACAGCAAAAGTTAAAATGTGACAGTTTGGACTGTTTTACACCAACGCCCACACCCAAAGTGTCAATATAAATGTAATAGTAAGCTGAGTAATTGAATCCATTGTTACTTGTCCTGTGTTACAGCCAGTATGATAGTTGAGATGTCTGGAATGTTGCTGGTTCCTATTGGAAACAGTCAGCAAGGTTGTTGACAGATGCACATGTGACAGTTTAGCTGTTACTGGAATGCAGTTGGCGGGTGGGTGGGGGGGCCATGAGCAACCATGGGGCCCCAAAGTGATCCTTGTAATGGAGCAAAATTCTCCTTCGACTATCTTCAACAGCAAGGAGAATGGAAATAGTGATGTCACAGCATAGGAATTATGCATGCTTTAAGGGAAATGCACACAAAAGATTAAAGGAGAAGTCCGGCAAAAAATGTTATTAAAGTATTGTATTGTTCCCCAAAAGTTATACAAATCACCAATATACACTTATTACAGGAAATGCTTATAAATGCTTTTTCCCTGCACTTACTACTGCATCAATACTTCACTTCCTGGATAACATGGTGATGTCACTTCCTGGATAACATGGTGATGTCACTTCCTGGATAAAATGGTGATGTCACGACCCGACTCCCAGAGCTGTGCGGGCTGTGGCTGCTGGAGAAGATGATGGCAGTGTCCCTCCAGTGCCCTGTGTCCCTCAGTGTCCCCCTGCCATCATCCTTTTTATATTTCCACCTACAGGGCCATGTGAGGTCTTTTTTTTCCAGGAACAGGTGTACTTTGTAATGGCATCTTTCAATCTGCCATAAAATGAATGAGTGAACCCCCAAAATATCATTTATGGGGTGAATTTGGGGGGGGGGGGGGGGGGGGAGTTCCATGTTTACGTAATGCACTTAAAACTGGCATTTATTTCTTTATTCTACAGGTCAGTCTGGACACACGATATGCATGTTTACTAGGTTTTGTAACCTTTTACTATTTTTATTAGAAGTAAAACCTTTTTTTTTTTTTCTTTGCAAATAGGTATATTTAAAATGGCCCTATTGTGACTCTTATAGCGCTTTTATTTTTTCACCTACGGGGTTGTATGGGGCATCGTTTTTTGCACCATGATCTCTAGTTTTTCTAGATCAAACATATTGATCACTTTTTATTATTTTTTTTTATACATAAAATGTTTTTTTAAAAAAGCTATTTTTGTGTTTTTGTATGATATACTATATGTTAATTTACTTTATTATTTTTATGTGTTTTATGTATAAAATAGGTAAGGGGGGTGATCTTCACTTTTATTGGGGGAGGGGCTTCGGGACATTCTCTGGTCACTTACACTTAAGCGCAGCAGCCGCAACAAGATTGTGGCGTTTAAGGGGTTACTGATAGCAGCCTGTCCTCACCCGCTATGGGGCGAGCTCAGCTCCTAAGCCCGCTCCATAGCCTGGTACCCCGGCGGGGCATACATTTACGCCAGTTTGCGCCAAGGCCCAGGATGCGGGGGTGTAAATGTACACCCCATGTCGTTAAGGGGTTAAAGTGTACTTGTCATTAGAACTTTCTAAATCTAAATCAACAGTAGATCTGATGTAAAGTAAGTTTGCAATTTACATTATTTTTTTTATATCCCCCAAAATTTTTTTGTTATCATGTTTTATAACAAAGCTATACTTACTTGTTTCCAGGTCCAGTCTCCTAAAGGAGCTTTTTAGTCTTGTGCTGGTTGAAGAAAAGAGACTAAGGCTGGTTTCACATGTGGCAGTTTTTTGGAAAACTGCCCTTGCAGTTTTTGAGCCAAAACCAGAAGTGGATTCAAAGTAATGGGGTAAAATAAAGGAAGCCCTTATATGTTTCCCACCTGCCGGATCCACTCCTGGCTTTGGCTTAAAAACTGCAGTGGCAGTATTCCAAAAAAAAAAAAAAAAACTGCATGTGTGAAACCAGCCTAAACGCAGGAAGTCACAGCAGTACAGAGAGTCACAGCTCAATGTGTCCATCACTCAAATGACTTCCTTTTCTGTGAGCGCAGATGACTGGGACTTCCTGTGTTTAGTCTCCTTTTTTTCAAAGGGTATGTTCACACTGAGTAAAAGTGGCGGAATTCTGTCTGCCTCAGCATGTCACTGGGATACCAAGTGCACCTCCGTTCTCCGCTCAAAGAATCGATGTGTCAATTCTTTGAGCGTAGAGCAGAGTCCGCAGTAGGGATTCCATTCGGAATTTACACCTGTTTTCTGCAGTGTAAACGGGTCCTTACACGAACATCGAAGTGTAGGGGAAAAAAAATTAGAGAGTATAGCACACAAATATTGCAAAAAGTAAAGGATGATGTATACCGCGTGGGTAACCACAGCATTCCATCTTGATCCATAGTATGGGGCTGCATTTTGTTTCCCATACCCCTTTCTATCGGCCATAGTAATCACTTAGGCCCTCTTACTCGCCGAGCCCTATAGTAGCTGCTAACCTGGTATATACACAGCCTTGCCTGCTGTAATAACACTTTGCAATTGTACTGGACATTTGGATGAGGATTTAGAAACACCATCCGCACATACTGTAGTGGAATTTACACAGTTTACAGAGAATTTGCATAGTGGATTTACACAGAAAAATAAGCCAGCTGTGGATTTTTACTTGCCCACCATTTCACACCTGAGACATGGGACCCCTTTTGTCTTAGTCATGGAGGTCCCAGTATTGGACGCCCACTGATCACACAGTTACATTCAGCTTTTCTGTTTATTAGTTTTGTGTAGAACACAATACACTCTTACTAACTATTGGTGCCATCAGTTTTGGAGCCATATATGATAATAAGCCTATGGTATCTGTTGGGTGACATATAACCAGACCGTCTAGCCTTTCCTTCCCATACAAATTAATGGGCCTTGGGTGCCCATGGTGCCATCACTGGGTCACCATTGGAATACTTTTGTTAGGTTGTAAGCAATGCACATTGGGAACACCCCAGAAGACCCGCTGTTTCAGAGGTGCTCCGACACAAGCGGCCAACGATCACTATTTGCCCTTTGTGAAAGCTGCACAGGTGGAGGAGCCTCATGATGTGACCACTGGGGAGAGGGGGGCTGCTGCCAATATTAGCGAACTAGAGGCTACCTACTGTGTATTCTGGGAAGTAGCTAGGGCTAATTTTCAACAACTGAAATATTGCCCCAAATCTGTGGAGTGCCACATTGGCAGATCTTCTTAAAGGGAACCTGTCACCCCCCGTGTCGGGGTGACAGGCTCCCGACCCCCCGCTACAGCCCCCTATACTCACCTGATCCCGCCGGGTCCCGCTTCTGGATCCCGTCGGGTCACGGAGATATCAGCCGCTGCAGCCCAGCGCGCGCGCTGAGAGATGAGTCCAACGCTCATAGAGAATGACGGAGTGCTGGACTCTCCGTCATTCATTATGAGCGTTGGACTCATCTCTCAGCTGCAGCGGCTGAGATCTCCGTGACCCGACCGGATCCAGAAGCGGGACCCGGCGGGATCAGGTGAGTATAGGGGGCTGTAGCGGGGGGTTGGGAGCCAGGTTCCCTTTAATGCCTTCTTGGCATCTGTCATACTGTTATGTCAAACGTGGAGTGGAGAAGTATAAAGAAGACTCATGAGCTGAGGCTGGACAATTTTTAGAGAGTTCTTGCTGCTATCTTTAATTGACTGATTGGTGTCAGTCATTTAAAGTGTCACTGTCGTTATATCAACAGTATATGAGAAATAAAGCAAGTTTGCAATATACATTCATTATTTTTTTGTTGTTATCATGCTGTAAAACTAAGTTGAACTTACCAGAAATCAAGGTCCAGTCTCCAGAAGGCAGATTTTCTGACTTGTGCTGGTTAAAAAAAAAACAGACTAAACACAGGAATTGCGACCAGTACAGAGAGTCACAGCTCATTGTGTCCATCAATCACATGACTGCCTTCTCTGTGAGCGCTCAGATGGCCTGGGATACACTGGACTTCCTGTTTTCTGACTTTGAGAAAAAAAGAGTCAGAAAACAGGAAGTGCAGTGTTTTCCACAACTAAAAAAAATAATAAATGTATATTGCAAACTTGCTTTCTACTTACTGTTGATTTCGATTTAGAAAGTTATAACGACAGGTGCACTTTAACCCCCTAGGTAACTGGCAGGTGCTGGCCTTATCTTGGTATTGATTGCCTCTTTTTGACACAGCTGCGGTTTGCTATTTGGCTGTCATGGAAGCCACTTATGTTGTAATTGGAAAAACCCATAGGGGGAAATTTATCAAGGGCTTTGCGCCTATTTTTTGGTGAATAATTAGATTTTTCACCCATTTTTGGTCCAGGTTCTGTTTGAGAACCAGTATTTGACTGGCGAATATTTTTAGATGCAGCTTTTTTTAAATCTGGCTGTTTTGAATATTCACCCGAAAGTTTTTAAAAAGTCGCACAAACAGGTGAAGACTACGTCTGGTCAATACCAGGTGAATATGGTTGCACAATTTTTGCGACTTTTTTTTACTTTTTACTTAGATACATTCACTCCGACAGTGCTACATTTTAATAAATCAATCACAATCTATTGGAACAAATTATACACCAATCCTCATTAGAACAGTTGCACACATTAGACTTCATAGTAGATGTCCCCCATCGTGTTTTGTCACTCACTTCACATCCCAAAAAAACGTGAAATAAGAAGCAACCAAAAATGCCATCTATCTTTAAATGCTACAAAAAAAAGCTATATCTTAGTGTGGAGAGTGACCACAACACAGCTCCATAGACAAATAAAATAGCAATGGCAATGCTAAGAAATAATAAAATAATAATAATAATAATAATAATATATATATATAAAAAAAAAAAATTAAGTAGTAAAAAACAAGCTCAGGTATAATGAAAGCTCTGTCAGCAGAAAAAGAAAAATGTAATGCAGCTTAGAATACAAGCCTCATCTTGCCCCAAAAATTAAAATTTATTCAATTCAGCGCCACAACCGCCTCTTTCTTTACAACTAGGCGGGGCTTATTTGGAGGGGCGTGGCTAAAATTGATTCTGCGGCAGCTCACAGGTGATGTAGACTTCTATTTCTGGTTCATGGATGCCACCGATGCAATAAATTTATTAGGGGTCACTGTAACGTGACCGGCTGGAAGAATGGAGCAAGGGGACTGCTGAACTTGTATAAGACCCCTATAAAAACACATGTAAAATGCCAGTCTTTGGTAAATCCCCTCCATAGTGTTTTACAACATAGACATAAAGTTCTGTTCGGCCAAGGAGCTAGTTATCACATAACATTCACTGAACGAGACACATTATATGTGTTGTGTATGTTCCTTGCTTTCTCTTGATTTACTCATTTGTATAAATATGAGGACTGCAAGTTTTATTATATTATAAGATCATACTGTAACAATTATGCTTTGGAGGGAGCGTGCTTTATTGTGTCTCAGTATCTCAGTGTTCATTCCATCTGAGGTTTTCACAATTAAAGTTATTCAGCTATGCTCCTTTTGCTCCAGCAGGTGGCAGTGTTTTCTTTTCATTGGCATCTCCTTTGCAATGACTCTATCAGGTCCATATGACTGTAGCGACATTTCTTATATTTCCTCTGTATTTTAATTGCATTTGGGTGTGAATTCTTATTGTTATAACTATGATGAATACATTGAGCATTTCATCTTTCTTTACCATGCAGAATATGTTGAAGAATTGAGGGACAGATGTACCATCTGTGCAATTTTTTTTTGAGCAGATGGTACTTTTTACG
Organism: Dendropsophus ebraccatus; assembly: GCF_027789765.1. Lineage (NCBI taxonomy): Eukaryota > Metazoa > Chordata > Amphibia > Anura > Hylidae > Dendropsophus > Dendropsophus ebraccatus. The sequence continues at coordinate 104,290,196 of NC_091459.1, read as the reverse complement.
GGCTGCGCAAATTTGTATGGTTGTTCTTTGATTAATCTTGTGCAATTGTTATGCACATTTTTTTAACTAAAAGAGCTTAGCTACAAAAAAAACTACGCTTGGGAAGGAGTGGAGTACTGCTGTGCAATTTTTTTGCGCAAAAAAATGAAAAATCGTACATAATAAATTTCACTAACAAAGTAGCTGATAAGAAACCATGCCCCCTTTCGAAGGTAAAAAATAAAAAGTAGGTGCAGCCATTCCAATCTTCTCAAAAGTAGTGCAAAGGCCTTTATAAGTCCAGTGCAATTGTGTATGCCGTATGCAAAATATCAGTATTAGCCAAAATAATAGCGCAAATCCAAAATTGCATGTGATCAAAGTGTTGTTCCACCTTTTAAATTAAGAAACTTTTGTATCTTTGCAATGTACTATGAGCCGCTAAATACCAATATGAACACATAGCGGCATTCCCTGTGATCTGTACAGTAATGAGAATCACAATAATATCTTCTAGTTCCCCCAGTGTCATAATGTTTCCTATTTTTTATGGACTGTCCAGGAAATTACAGATGGTTGCCAACGCTGATCATAAAGTGTTAGCCAATGTCTTATATAGGACTGTGGGTGAAACTACTGCTGCATCTTACATCTCAACCCACTCATACTATTAAAAAATACATGCCAGAAAACCACAGTCGAGCACTGTATCCTGCCCGTAATCTCCTTCTTCTTGCCATTCCCTGGATGTGACTGACAAATCTGATTCTCCACAAGACGCGCTGTCCACATCCTAAGTAACATAAATTAAAGGGGGAATACTATACAGTATATGTTATATAGCAGGAGGAACTGAGCAGAATAATAATAATTATAAGATAAATATAAATATTATAACTTTAATTTTGTTCATTTAAACCTCTTCTCTTTTATGTTTAGGAGTCCAGTGGGCGGCCCTACTGAAGTAAAAAAGGATCAATTATTGAGTAAGACCTCTCACTTGACTCCTAAGCATATAAAAAGGTTTAACTAAATAAAATACTGAATATTCTCAGCCTTCCCTTCCCCATAAAAAAAGACTTCTGCACAGGTCACAGAGCATGCCCAGAAACCAATGCCATTCTAGTAAAAAGAGTTTGGGCCAGACTATTGCGCCTATGTCCATGGGGCTTACTATAAGGCAAGATGGCTGCCACCATAATTATGTAAAAGAATCTTTAAAAAAAATGCATTGCAATGAACATTGGACACCATAATGAATAATTATGGTGGGGCACTCCAATTTTTCACATGGGTTTATTTGCCATGGATGTTAGATTATTGATTATTAGGTTTAAAGAGGATGTACCATTAGGTACATCCTCTTTAATTTGACACAGGGATAGAACGGCGCTGTGACGGGGAAGCTGGTGCCGCAGTCCGTTTTTCGAACCACGGCCCGGTTCCCCTGTATGGCGCCATTCTTTCCACGGTTATCGGCCGGTGCTCAAGCACTGGAGGTAGGCCGGCCACCCCCAGTGGGAGGGAATTCCCTCCCCTGTATGACACGGCTCCTTTGATTCTAATGGAGCCGCGTCAAACGGAAAAAAAAGGAACGAGGCACCGACTTCCCCCTCCCTGTGTCAAATTAAAGAGGACGTACCTGGTGGTACATCCTCTTTAACCTCTAGTACAGAAGATGAGAATCGGAATGAAGCAGCTACATAACCCACATTGTTGATGTGCCCTCCTGTGGACAGCTATGCCTGGTACCACTGCTTGTCCTATTTAACTTCTCCTGTTATTGCACAGCTAATATTTGCTGCTATTATATGTGCTAAAATTAAACTATTTTCCCCTAATTATATATGACTGCCCCCTCCTCGTTCTAGCACATTAATAAGTTTGCTTGGCTGTCAATGTTTTTTACTTGTTCACAATTGTTGGAGAGTCTTAACATGCTGCCTAGTCTGGCTTCATGGATGAAGAACCAGACAGCAGGGATAGTTGTTTATGTTGTGCTTTATATATTTCTTTTTCCCACTTCTTCGATACCTTTTGTGAGGACAGATGGGTTATTGTAGTAATGTGCCTGTATTCATTGTGCGGCTCTTTCCCCCCACCCCGGCCTGTAGTAAGCCGGACCCCTCTCCTGTACTTACTCATTGTGCTGCTCTCCCCCCCCCCCCCGGCCTGTAGTAAGCCAGACCCCTTTCCTGTACTCATTCATTGTGCTGCTCTTTCTCCCCCCGGCCTGTAGTAAGCCGGACCCCTCTCCTGTACATATTCATTGTGCTGCTGTCCCCCCCCCTGGCCTGTAGTCAGCTGGACCCCTCTTCTGTAAATATTCATTGTGCTGCTGTCCCCCCCCCCCCCCCCCGGCCTGTAGTAAGCCGGACCCCTCTCCTGTACATATTCATTGTTCTGCTCTCCCCCCCCCCTCCCCCCCAGCCTGTAGTAAGCCGGACCCCTCTCCTGTACTTATTCATTGTGCTGCTCTCTGACCCCCGGCCTGTAGTAAGCCGGACCCCTCTCCTGTACATATTCATTGTGCTGCTCTCCCCCACCGGCCTGTAGTAAGCCGGACCCCTCTCCTGTACATATTCATTGTGCTGCTCTCCCCCACCGGCCTGTAGTAAGCCGGACCCCTCTCCTGTACTTATTTATTGTGCTGCTCTCCCCCCCCCCCCCCGGCCTGTAGTAAGCCGGACCCCTCTCCTGTATATATTCATTGTGCTGCTGTCCCCCCTGGCCTGTAGTAAGCCGGACCCCTCTCCTGTACATATTCATTGTGCTGCTCTCCCCCCCCCCCCCCCCCCCCGGCCTGTAGTAAGCCGGACCCCTCTCCTGTACTTATTTATTGTGCTGCTCTTCCCCCCCCCGGCCTGTAGTAAGCCGGACCCCTCTCCTGTACTTATTTATTGTGCTGCTGTCCCCCCTGGCCTGTAGTAAGCCGGACCCCTCTCCTGTACTTATTTATTGTGCTGCTGCCCCCCCTGGCCTGTAGTAAGCCGGACCCTTCTCCTGTACCTATTCATTGTGCTGCTCTCTACCACCCCCCCCGGCCTGTAGTAAGCCGAAAGCTTCTCCTGTACGTATTCATTGTGCTTCTCTCTCCCCCTCCCCCCGGCCTGTAGTAAGCCGGACCCCTCTCCTGTACATATTCATTGTGCTGCTCTCCCCCACCGGCCTGTAGTAAGCCGGACCCCTCTCCTGTACTTATTTATTGTGCTGCTCTTCCCCCCCCCCCCCCCCCCCCGTAGTAAGCCGGACCCCTCTCCTGTATATATTCATTGCGCTGCTGTCCCCCCTGGCCTGTAGTAAGCCGGACCCCTCTCCTGTACTTATTCATTGTGCTGCTCTTTCCCCCCCCCCCCCCCCCCGCCTGTAGTAAGCTGGACCCTTCTCCTGTACCTATTCATTGTGCTGCTCTCTACCACCCCCCACCCCACCCCCCCGGCCTGTAGTAAGCCGGAAGCTTCTCCTGTACGTATTCATTGTGCTTCTCTCTCCCCCTCCCCCCGGCCTGTAGTAAGCCGGACCCCTCTCCTGTGCTTATTCATTGTGCTGCTCTTTCTCCCCCCGGCCTGTAGTAAGCCGGACCCCTCTCCTGTACTTATTCATTGTGCTGCTCTCCCCCCAGGGCCGGGACAAGGAGTTTTGGTGCCCTAGGCAGAGAAGGCAAATGGTGCCCCCCCCCCCTAAACAAAATAAAAATAATTTTATATATATATATATATATATATATATATATATATATATACATATACACACCTAGGGGGGACATTATCAAACTCCATACACCACCTCACATAGTATAGCCCCCACAGTGAATAGCCAGTGTATATACAGTCTCCATACACCCCCTCACATAGTATAGCCCCCAGTGTATATACATCTCCATACACCCCCTCACATAGTATAGCCCCCAGTGTATATACATCTCCATACACCCCCTCACATAGTATAGCCCCCAGTGTATATACATCTCCATACACCCCCTCACATAGTATAGCCCCCAGTGTATATACATCTCCATACACCCCCTCACATAGCATAGCCCCCAGTGTATATACATCTCCATATACCCCCTCACATAGTATAGCCCCCAGTGTATATACATCTCCATATACCACCTCACATAGTATAGCCCCCAGTGTATATACATCTCCATACACCCCCTCACATAGTATAGCCCCCAGTGTATATACATCTCCATACACCCCCTCACATAGTATAGCCCCCAGTGTATATACATCTCCATACACCCCCTCACATAGTATAGCCCCCAGTGTATATACATCTCCATACACCCCCTCACATAGCATAGCCCCCAGTGTATATACATCTCCATACACCCCCTCACATAGTATAGCCCCCAGTGTATATACATCTCCATATACCACCTCACATAGTATAGCCCCCAGTGTATATACAGTCTCCATACACCCCCTCACATAGTATAGCCCCCAGTGTATATACAGTCTCCATACACCCCCTCACATAGTATAGCCCCCAGTGTATATACATCTCCATACACCCCCTCACATAGTATAGCCCCCAGTGTATATACATCTCCATACACCCCCTCACATAGTATAGCCCCCAGTGTATATACATCTCCATACACCCCCTCACATAGTATAGCCCCCAGTGTATATACATCTCCATACACCCCCTCACATAGCATAGCCCCCAGTGTATATACATCTCCATACACCCCCTCACATAGTATAGCCCCCAGTGTATATACATCTCCATACACCCCCTCACATAGTATAGCCCCCAGTGTATATACATATCCATACACCCTCTCACATAGTATAGCCCCCAGTGTATATACAGTCTCCATACACCCCCTCACATAGTATAGCCCCCAGTGTATATACATATCCATACACCCCCTCACATAGCATAGCCCCCACAGTGTATAGCCAGTATATATACAGTCTCCATACACCACCTCACATAGTATAGCTCCCACAGTGTATAGCCAGTGTATATACATCTCCATACACCCCCTCACATAATATAGCCCCCCCCCAGTATATATACATCTCCATACACCCCCTCAGTGTAGCCCCCAGTGTATATACATCTCTATACACCCCCTCACATAGTATACCCACAGTGTATATACATCTCCATACACCCCCTCACATAGTATAGCCCCCAGTGTATATACATCTCCATACACCCCCTCACATAGTATAGCCCCCAGTGTATATACATCTCCATACACCCCCTCACATAGTATAGCCCCCAGTGTATATACATCTCCATACACCCCCTCACATAGTATAGCCCCCAGTGTATATACAGTCTCCATACACCCCCTCACATAGTATAGCCCCCAGTGTATATACAGTCTCCATACACCCCCTCACATAGTATAGCCCCCAGTGTATATACATCTCCATACACCCCCTCACATATTATAGCCCCACAGTGTATATACATCTCCATACACCCCCTCACATATTATAGCCCCACAGTGTATAGCCAGTGTATATAGTCTTCATACACCCCCTTAGTGTAGCCCCCACTGCCTGATCTGGAAGCAGCTTACCAGGTTACTTCCCCCTGCCACACTCCACTTCTCTCCTCCTTGGCTCCAGACACCATGTGACATATTAGTAAGAAGCTCATTGGTCAGAAGGTCCAGAGCCAGGCAGAGGGAGGAGGAGTGTGTGTAGATGTCTGCCACCGCGGGACTAGAGTCCTCAGTAGCAGAGAAGGGATACAGTGCCACGGGTGAGGTCGGGTGGGGGGATTTACTGTCTGCCGGGGGAGGGGGAGGGAGAGAGAGTGACGACACGGGCTGATGCAATGTGAGGTGGAGGGGCGGCGCTCAGCAGCGCAGGGCTAGAGCCTGCAGCTGCTTTAGGGCAGAGCGGAGGAGCGATCACTATCTGCCCGGGGGGAGGGAGAGAGAGTGAGGACAGGTGCTGGAGGAATGTGAGCGGAGATACGGCCATCAGAAGTACAGTAGCCTAGTAAATAAAATTTTTAAAGACATTCAAATTGTGCCCCCTGTAACTTACCACTAGATGGCGACCTAGACCATCGCCTATGCCTGCCTACCCTTTGTCCCGGCCCTGTCTCCCCCCCCCCCGGCCTGTAGTAAGCCGGACCCCTCTCCTGTACTTATTCATTGTGCTGCTCTCCCCCCCCCCCCCCCGGCCTGTAGTAAGCCGGAAGCTTCTCCTGTACCTATTCATTGTGCTGCTCTCTTTCCCCCCGGCCTGTAGTAAGCCGGACCCCTCTCCTGTACTTATTCATTGTGCTGCTCTCTTTCCCCTCGGCCTGTAGTAAGCCGGACCCCTCTCCTATACTTATTCATTGTGCTGCTCTCCCCCACCCCCGCCTGTAGTAAGCCGGACCCCTCTCCTGTACTTATTCATTGTGCTGCTCTCTTTCCCCCCGGCCTGTAGTAAGCCGGACCCCTCTCCTATACTTATTCATTGTGCTGCTCTCCCCCACCCCCGCCTGTAGTAAGCCGGACCCCTCTCCTGAACTTATTCATTGTGCTGCTCTCCCCCACCCCCGCCTGTAGTAAGCCGGACCCCTCTCCTGTACTTATTCATTGTGCTGCTCTCTCTCCCCGGCCTGTAGTAAGCCGTACCCCTCTTCTGTACTTATTCATTGTGCTACTCTCTCTCCCCGGCCTGTAGTAAGCCGGACCCCTCTCCTGTACTTATTCATTGTGCTGCTCTCTCTCCCCGGCCTGTAGTAAGCCGTACCCCTCTTCTGTACTTATTCATTGTGCTACTCTCTCTCCCCCGGCCCGTAGCAAGCCGGACCCCTCTTCTGTACTTATTCATTGTGCTGCTCTCCCTCCCCCCGGCCTGTAGTAAGCCGGACCCCTCTCCTGTACTTATTCATTGTGCTGCTCTCTCTCCCCGGCCTGTAGTAAGCCGTACCCCTCTTCTGTACTTATTCATTGTGCTACTCTCTCTCCCCCGGCCCGTAGTAAGCCGGACCCCTCTCCTGTGCTTATTCATTGTGCTGCTCTCTCTCCCCGGCCTGTAGTAAGCCGTACCCCTCTTCTGTACTTATTCATTGTGCTACTCTCTCTCCCCCGGCCCGTAGCAAGCCGGACCCCTCTTCTGTACTTATTCATTGTGCTGCTCTCCCTCCCCCCGGCCTGTAGTAAGCCGGACCCCTCTCCTGTACTTATTCATTGTGCTGCTCTCTCTCCCCGGCCTGTAGTAAGCCGGACCCCTCTTCTGTACTTATTCATTGTGCTACTCTCTCTCCCCCGGCCCGTAGTAAGCCGGACCCCTCTCCTGTACTTATTCATTGTGCTGCTCTCTCTCCCCCGGCCCGTAGTAAGCCGGACCCCTCTCCTGTACTTATTTGCACTGTTCTCTTTGACTGTTTCCTCTGGTCGCCTGTTCAGCCCTCCTCTCTCCCACTCGTCGTCTCCTTCCTCTCCCTCCTCCCAGCTCTTTCTCACTCTTTTCTCCATATACTGCCTCTCTTGTTCCTGGCCTGGCACCTGCCCAGACTGTTAAGGGAAAGAAAACAGCCCAGGAACCTGCCAAATCTTTGAGCTGGGCTCCAGAGCTTGCCTGGAAGGGGTGGGGTGGCCTCCTGAGTCAACAACAGCCACCGACAGGTGCGGAAGCAATTCCGGCTAGGGTGGGGGAGCGAGAACCCCGAGACTGGACTGAGTCAAAATGCCAGTGCTGGTCTCCCTCCTGTAGCTGCTGCCTGCTCCCCAGAGAGAGAGGAAGTCGGTGTAATTTATACAACGTGGAGTGCACACAGCGGATACACACAGCACAGGATAAATATACAGCATCACCTGCCGGCAAGGTCATGCAAGAATGTAACCCCTGTGTGGACCGCAGTTCACCGCAGCACCATCCCCTTACCTCTCAGCACTCTTACATTAGTAACATTACTGCTGTTTCTGGAACTTGGAGTGTAAAGCAGGTAACCTTCATAAGACCCCTGTGTGGTTGGCAGATGGTGGCTCACCAGTTTACACAGAGAGTCATGCTCAGAAAATGTCAATGTTAGCACCAAATAGAGCTAGCTCTAAGGACTCATTCACACCTCTATAATTTTACAGATTTCAACATGGACATACCAGTAGAAGTCTATGGGTTCATCCGTAATTTGTGGATGTTACGAAGGTAACATTTATAACATCCTTCAAAAATACAGAACCGGAATTTCAGCTAGTGGTATAATTTTGTCCATTTCTACTTTTTTAAGTTCTTTCCAGTTTTACAGATTTGCAAAAAATATGGACGAATACAGACGCATTACAGATGCATTTTTAATTGCGGACTAAAAATTGCTTACATAGTATACAGTCTGCAATAAAAACGTGTGAATGTAGTATACAGTACACAAGGAAAACGTGTGAATATAGTATACAATGCACAATGAAAACGTATGAATGTAGTATACAGTACACAATGAAAACGTGAATGTAGTATACAGTAAACAATGAAAACGTGTGAATGTAGTATACAGTATGCAATGAAAACGTGTGAATGTAGTAAACAATACACAATGAAAACGTGTGAATGTATTATACAGTACCAGGGGCGTAACTAGAAATGGCTGGGCCCCATAGCAAACTTTTGATTGGGGCCCCCCCCTCCCTCGATCAATCAACCACTACGCCATCAACACACTCAGCTCTACACAGGTTTTGTACACCAAATACATTACAGTGCAGTTATATCAGGTGACTCACAGGGAATGTCTTCTCTGATCAGAGTTGTTTCCTTTTTATTTTCTTCTCCATCCTTCCTGGGCCATTATGAGAACTTCTCCGAGCCACGAATCCACAGAATCTGCCAGACAAACATATTAGGCTCCTTATACTGGCACCATCCTCATCTCTATACACACTGCACATCTGTATTGGCCCCTTTACACCCTCATTTAGTTGGTAGCCCTAACACTATGTGAGCCCCTTATAGTATATGCCCCTCTGTGTATTCCCCCTTACAGATGCCCCCGTGTTAGCTCCTTATAAATGATCCCCCTGTGCTTTCCATCCCCCTCATAGATGGTCCCCCATGTTGCCCCCCCTTATAGATGCCCCTCATGTTGTCCCCCTATAGATGCCCCCCTTGTGTTGTGCCCCTATAGATGCCCTCTCATTTGGTCCCCCTATAAATGCCCCTTATGTTGTCTCCCTAGAGATGGCCCCCTGTATAATCCCCCTATAGATGGCCCCTTGTAATATCCCCCATAGATGCCCCCCCTGTATTATCCCCCATAGATGCCACCCCACTGTATTATCCCCCATAGATGCCACCCCCCTGTATTATCCCCCATAGATGGCCCCCTGTATTATCCCCATAGATGCCCCCCTGTATTTTCCCCCATAGATGGCCCCCTGTATTATCCCCCATAGATGCCCCCCTGTATTATCCCCCATAGATGCCCCCCTGTATTATCCCCCATAGATGCCCCCCTGTATTATCCACCATAGATGCCCCCCTGTATATCCCCCATAGATGCGCCCTTTATATCCCCCATAGATGCCCCCCCTGTATTATCCTCCATAGATGCCCCCCCCTGTATATCCCCCATAGATGCCACCTGTATATCTCCCATAGATGGCCCCCTGTATTATCCCCCATAGATGCCCCCCCTTGTATTATCCCCCATAGATGCCCCCCTGTATTATCCCCCATAGATGCCACTCCCCTGTATTATCCACCATAGATGCCACCCCCCCTGTATTATCCCCCATAGATGGCCCCCTGTATTATCCCCCATAGATGCCCCCCCTGTATTATCCCCCAAAGATGCCACCCCCCCTGTATTATCCCCCATAGATGCCCCCCTTTATTATCCCCCATAGATGGCCCCCTGTATTATCCCCCATAGATGCCCCCCCCCCTGTATATCCCCCATAGATGATACATAGATGTATCATCCCCCTTTGCAAAGCAGATTAAAAAAACAAGGGGGGGCCCTTGCGCGTCCCGTCCTATCTACGGCAGCACAGGTACCAGAGAGCTCAGAGTCCGCCCCCCGGCCTGTACTTCCGGCACAGACGCTCCGTGCGCCGGAAGTACTAGCCCGGGCGGGCGCTGAGTCCGGTACCAGTGCTGCCCCCAGGTACCAGGACACCCCCGGACCCCAAACAGCTGCAGCACCCGGGAGGCCTGCTTGGCCGCCGGGTGCTACAGACTATGTCAGCTCCGGGGGCCCACGCCACGGGCCCCCTGATGCGGCGGGGCCCCGTAGCAGCCGCTACGGCTGCTACGGCGGTAGTTCCGCCCCTGTACAGTACGCAATGAAAATATGTAAATATAGTATACAGTACACAATGAAAAGTGTGAATGTATTATACAGTACACAATAAAAGGTGTGAATGTAGAATACAGTACGCAATGAAAATGTGTGGATGTAGTATACAGTACACAATGAAAACGTGTGAATGTATTATACAGTACACAATGAAAATATGTGAATGTAGTATACAGTACGCAATGAAAACGTGTGAATGTAGTATACAGTACACAATGAAAATATGTAAATGTAGTATACAGTACACAATGAAAACGTGTAAATGTAGTATACAGTACGCAATGAAAACGTGTGAATGTAGTATACAGTACGCAGTAAAAACGTAAATGTAGTATACAGTACACAATGAAAACGTGTGAATGTAGTATACAGTACACAATGAAAACATGTAAATGTAGTATACAGTACACAATGAAAACGTGTAAATGTAGTATACAGTACACAATGAAAACGTGTAAATGTAGTATACAGTACGCAATGAAAACGTGTGAATGTAGTATACAGTACGCAGTAAAAACGTAAATGTAGTATACAGTACACAATGAAAACGTGTGGATATAGTATACAGTACACAAAAAACTTGTGAATGTTGTATACAGTAAGCAGTAAAAACGTAAATGTAGTATACAGTACACAATGAAAACGTGTGAATGTAGTATACAATAAACAATGAAAATATGTGAATGTAGTATACAATACACAATGAAAATGTGTGAATGTAGTTTACAGTACGCAATGAAAATGTGTGAATGTAGTATACAGTACGCAAAAAACGTGTGAATGTTGTATACAGTACGCAGTGAAAACATGTAAATGTAGTATACAGTATGCAATGAAAACGTGTGAATGTAATATGCAGTACGCAATAAAAATGTGTGAATGTAGTATACAGTACGCATTGAAAACTTGTGAATGTAGCCTTAGGGTCCTATTACACAGGCCGATAAAGGTCTGATGAATACTGTAAATGAGCGCCGATCTGCTAGATCGGCACTCGTTTACTGGGCCTATTACACAGCCTGATAATTGTTTGGCAAGGGCTACATGGACATCGTTAGCGATGTCGTGGCCAAGGGATGCATGGACATAGTTGGCCTATTTCGTGGCCAAAATTAGCATATTGCCCCTCAAAAATGTTATATATGTAAGGGGAACTATCAGTAGGTTAGACAATGTAACCTGCTGATATGTTCCTATTGCATAGGAGACGCCGAGGAAGAAGGCATGTGTCTTACCTTCCTCCTCGGTGCTGTTCCAGTGCAGTCAGTCTTTTGCTCCTCGGTCCGGTGAGACCATTAGGAGCACTGGGGAAGCTGTTAGAAGCACTGCCCACCCCCATAGAGCAGTTCCGCACCTCCAGCCGGCCCGCCCCTTTATTATGATAATGAATGGAGTGGGCTGGCCGGGGTGGGCCAAATCAGGGCTATGGGGGCGGGCAGTGCTCCGAACAGCTTCCACAGTACTCCTAACTGTCTCACTGGACCATGGAGCAAAAGACTAATTGCACCAAAATGGCACCAAGGAGGAAGGTAAGAGACCTACCTTCCTCCTCAGCGTTTCCTGTGCAACAGGGACATATCAGCAGGTTACATTCATCTAATGATGCGTTTACACAGAAAGATTATCTGACAGATTATCTGCCAAAGATTTGAAGCCAAATCCAGGAGTGGATTTGAAAAGAGGAGAAATCTCAGGCTTTCCTTTTGACCTGATCTCTGTTTATAGTCTCTTCCTGGCTTTGGCTTCAAATCTTTGGCAGATAATCTGTCAGATAATCTTTCTGTGTAAATGGACTATATCCTGCTGATAGTTCTCCTTTAAACCAACAGGTATCAGAAAGTTATACAGATTTCTAATGGTGCATTTACACAGGCAGATTTATCTGACAGATTTTGGAAGCCAAAGCCAGGAATGGATTTGAAAAAAGGAGAAAGCTCAGTCTTTCCTTTATGACCCGTTCCCTGTTTATGGTCTGTTCCTGGTTTTGGCTTCAAAAATCTGTCAGATAAATCTGCCTGTGTAAGCGCACCATTAGTTACTTCTATTTAAAAATCAAGTACTTATCAGCTGCTGTATGTCCTGCAGGAAGTGTTGTATTCTTTTCAGTCTGACCGTGTTCTCTGCTGCCACCTCTGTCCATGACAAGAACTGCCCAGAGCAGGAGAAATTTTCTATTGGGATTTTCTTTTGCTCTGGTCATTTTCCTGTCATGGACAGAGGTGGCAGCAGAGAGCAGTGGATATAAGATAACGCTCACAGTGACCATGGCAGAGATAGGATCTTTAGTTGCATCAGATTCTTGAGAATGCCATGTCTGTAGGGACCTATTGGTGTGAACGACTCATATGGTATTATAGTATTGCTGACAGATATCTACAGTACACATAAGTAAAAACAATAATCCCTCACCCCCTGCACCCACTGTTATTGGGATCAGTAGACCAGAAGTGCATTTTGACTTGGGGTATTCTGGAAAGTTAGGGCTAGTTCCCTTTGCTCCCTATTTGTGCAGTACTACAGCCTCCGCAGCCTCCTTCACAAAGGCCTTATTAATTTAAGGAGCCAGATCTACATACATCAGGGTCATGTAGGGTGAAGTTCTCCGTCGGGTGAATGGATGGAATTGTGTGAAAGTAGAAACACCTCAAGATGAATTATCAGCAACTCATGAAGTGCAGGAATGGCTTTTCCCCTTGAGTTATAGCTCCGCGCGTTGCTGCTCTCATCGGGGGGACTGGTATGGCCCATACTGGAGAATAAATTATACTGCCGCTCTTATAGTGATAAAGATGTACTCTGAGCCCTGGGTTGACTCATAGTTTAGCCATTCCTCTGGATCCATTATAAATAACATGTATAAATTATAGCACCGCTGGTAAATGTAATGAATAGTATTAATACACTTATGTTAGGGTGGTAGTTGGCATTTATGAGGAAACCATGATAGAGAGGGCATACAAACACTATGCAAACATTGCTTGGCTCAGAGTCAATCCCAGAAGTAATGTGAGAGCCGGCAGGAGAATGTTATACATGGCGTCCCCTAGTAATCCTGTGTTTTATAACTCTTTGGGAGGGAAGATATTCCCTTCCCATAGATAGTAATATACAGAATGGATAATAAATCTTTTTTATATGGAAACAAAAACGTTGTAGTATGCTAATTCAGTATTATATATAACAGATGAACCTTTACATAGAGTAACCTGATTATTAAAGGGGCTGGCCACTTTCTAGTAGAATTGTTCAGTGTACAGTATTAGTTAGTGTACTCACAATACTTACTGCCAGCAGCTTCCTGTGTACCCCCATAGAGCTAAAATCAGACTTCTCCAGGCTGTACTGCCCTGCTCTGTGGTGAGTCTGTCTGTAAGATGGCTGACATGGAGGAGCATGTGACTATGCCCCACCCTCCAGTGTCCTCCATAGGCATATGCAGGCTCAGTGGTGGACACTGGGGGTGGGACATGGTCACATGCTTCTCCATGTAAGCAATCTTATGGACAGACTCACCACAGAGCAGGACAGCACAGCCTGGAAGATGAGTCTGATGTTAGCTCTATAAGGTACACAGGAAGCTGCTGTCAGTGCTGTGAGTACACTTACTAATACTGTACACTGAACTATTTTACTATAAAGTGGCCAACCCCTTTAAGTATGGTACTTCTATTTACTGCATTACAACTCTCCTTCCTTTTACACTGAATATGACTGGGGCTTATAATTGTCTATAGTGTCTGTTATTTCCTATATACAATACTTGTGTTCTCAGATCATATACTGTACCAATTATTGGTCACTGTATAAACAGAATAATAATTCCAGTTGTAAATATATGATACTTTGACAGAGAGTACCAGCCATTGACCCTGCCGGACTGACAGAAGGTGACGTATTATACAGTGATCTTCATAATCCTCACAATGATATATAATCTGAGGCATCTGGTCCACTGGGGGAAATATAAAGTGACAGCTTCCACAGAATCCATGATGCTTGTTTAGTAACTGTGATAAAAGACCATTATACTCTTTGAGGCACAGTTCACCAGAACACTTGATCCCAGAAGCTTAGCTACTCTTCATAGTCATTCTAATAGTACGGTACTTTGATTTATTGAAATAGAACATAATTATTGAAAGACAGATTGTCTCCCTGCTATTGTTCATATAGTGACACTTTATCTTTTACCATTTGCATTGTATATTTCTCTGGAACTAGTTAACTTTATATAGATCCGTATTGTAAACTGAACCATTCCTTTCACTGTTTCCTGCCTATCTTGTGCAGAGAGCAAGCCCCTTCAATCTAGGAACATATGGATTACAGATGCTAAATGACCTGCTTATGTTTCTGTATGCATGTCATTCATATGTTCATGTATATTCAGTCTAATGCTGAGTAGGTTGCCTGGTTTACATAGATTGTGGCGACAGATTTGAGGCCATCAAACTATTAACACTGCTACATAAATAGAGAGGGATTAGACCTATATTACTAACCATACTGCAAAAAAAACACAGAGAATAACTGTCACGCCGCCGCGACCTCTCTCTTCCCCATGCAGCCGCCGGGGTCCATGTGCAGGGACCCGGCGCTGCTACCTGTCTGGCCCCGGGGGGACGCCTTACCTCGCCCTGCTCCTGTCTCCGTCTGTGCCGGCCGGCGCGCGCGTCCCCGCCTCCTAGGGCGCGCGCGCGCCGGCTGTCTCAGATTTAAAGGGCCAGTCCGCCCCTAATTGGAAGTTGCACTAATCACTCCCTATAAATCCCAGCATGCCCCACCACTGGTGTTGGAGCCTCTACATGCTTCCCATAGCGTTTGGCCCAGCTCCCTGTTGTTCCTGACCTCAGTCCTTGTTCCTAGTCCCTGTCCGCTGTCCCGGTCCCTAGTCCCTGTCCGCTGCTTACCCATTGTTCCTGAGCACTGCCTGCCACCTGCGGTTACGCCTACAGACCTCTGCCTGCACTATCTTCTGCCTACTGCTGCTGCCACGCCTCGCCTGCTGTCACTAGCAACCAAGCCAGGGGTAGCGACCTGGGGGTCTCCTGCCGCAACAAGCCCATCCCTGGTGAAAACCAGCGGCCCCTTAGACTCCGCTCCCTGGTGCGGTTACCACCTTCGCTAGTGACGGTTCAGTGGACCCACGACTCCAGGCACTACAGTAGGCTCCAACCATGGATCCCGGCAAGGTGCCTGATGTCCGTGACGTAGCCAGAGTGGTCGCCCAACAGGCTCAACAAATCCAGCAACAGTCGCAGCAGATCCAGCAACTGACGGCCGCCTTACAGCAGCATACTACAGCCCTGCGCTCATCACCTCCTGCAGCCTCTTCGAGACTTCGACTGGCTCTCCCGAGTAAATACGGAGGCGATCCCAAGTTGTGCAGAGGATTCCTGACTCAATGCACCAGGCACATTGAACTTTTAATTAGTCAGTTTCCCAACGAGCGCTCTAAAGTGGCTTTCATCATCAGCCTATTGGAGGGTAGAGCTCTGGCTTGGGCCATGCCGCTGTGGGACCGAGATGATCCTGTTGCTGCCAATCTCAGAACCTTCCTGGCCGAGTTTCGCTCTGTCTTTGAGGAACCTGCCCGTGCATCTTCGGCTGAGACTGTGCTTCTCAATCTCTCTCAAGGAAGTTCCTCTGTTGGCGACTGCACCATCCAGTTCCGCACCCTGGCTTCAGAATTAGACTGGAATGAGGCCGCTCTAATAGCCACCTTCAAGAAGGGCCTGTCCAGTCGGGTGAAAGACGTGCTCTCCGCCCGAGATCTTCCTACCTCCTTGAACGCTCTCATTCTACTGGCTACCAAAGTCGACAACCGGTTTTCCGAGAGAGAGGCGGTGGCTCTGATCACTTCCGTCCTCAGCGTCCGGGAAACGCTCGCACCTAGGTCCTGCCTCCCTAGGTGTGAATGCTACCTCTCCAAGGTTGTCTATGCCAGTCTCCATCCAGACACCCTCAGGACAAACGCACCAGACTACTGCCTTCATCGACTCTGGGTCTTTAAGCAGTTTCATTTCAGCCACATTGGTCCAAAGATGGGGGCTACCCGTGACCCAGCTAGCCCGATCCCTGTCTATCTCCTCGGTCACGGGCGAGACTCTTACCGAAGCTGTACACTACCAGACTGCACCTCTAGTCCTCCAGGTGGGCGCCTTACATGAGGAGAAGATCTCCTTCTATGTCTTGCGCCATTCCTCTTCCGACATCCTGCTGGGCCTCCCTTGGCTGCAATTACATACCCCTAAGCTAGACTGGAGAACCGGGGAGATTCTCAGTTGGGGTCTGGACTGTCCTAACCGGTGTCTGAAGCCTCCTCAGCCCAAGTGCTCTATGACGTCACCTGACTCCGTCAAGCCTCTACCCCGCCTACCGGCAGAATACCAAGACTTGGCTGACGTCTTTTCTGCCAAAGAGGCGGACTCTCTACCCCCTCACCGGACGTATGATTGTCCCATAGACCTACTTCCTGGAACTTCTCCTCCACGAGGTCGGGTGTACCCTCTCTCCGTACCCGAGACTGAGGCCATGTCCTCCTACATCCGGGAGAACCTACAGAAGGGTTTCATCCGCAAATCCACGTCCCCTGCTGGCGCAGGATTCCTCTTTGTGCAGAAGAAGGACGGTTCTCTCCGCCCATGCATAGACTACCGGGGCCTAAATAAGGTGACTGTCAAGAACTGATATCCTCTTCCGCTTATCCCCGAACTATTCGACCGTCTCCGTGGAGCCAAGATCTTCTCTAAGCTGGACCTCAGGGGAGCGTACAATTTAATCTGTATTCGTGAAGGAAACTAATGGAAGACCGCTTTTAACACTAGAGATGGGCACTATAAATACCTGGTCATGCCATTCGGCCTATGCAATGCCCCAGCGGTCTTCCAGGCATTCGCCAACGACATATTCCGTGACCTCCTCTATGTCTGCGTCATCGTCTATCTTGATGACATTCTGGTCTTCTCCCCTGACCAGCAGACTCACGTGACACAAGTACGTCAGGTCCTACGAAGACTACGGGCCAACCATTTTTACGCCATGCTGGAGAAGTGCGTTTTCCATCAGCGCAGCCTTCCGTTTCTTGGGTACATTGCCTCCGACCGGGGTCTACAAATGGATCCAGCCAAACTCTCAGCTGTTCTCCAGTGGCCACGTCCTGTGGGACTCAGAGCTATCCAACGCCTCCTAGGATTTGCCAACTACTATCTGCAGTTCATCCCACATTTCTCTACCCTGGTGGCACCCATTGTAGCTCTCACTAAGAAGAAGGCGGATCCCAGGCATTGGCCACCTGAGGCCGAGCAAGCCTTCACTAGCCTAAAGTCTGCCTTTGCCTCTGCTCCTGCTCTAGTCCGCCCGGATGCCACCAAGCCGTTTTCACTTGAGGTCGACGCATCGTCAGTGGGTGCTGGAGCTGTCCTCTCGCAAAGGGACGCATCAGGCAAGACAAGAACCTGTGGGTTCTTCTCAAAGACTTTCTCCCCTGTCGAGAGGAACTATACTATTGGTGACCAAGAACTCTTGGCGATTAAGTTGGCACTGGAGGAGTTGCATCATCTCCTAGAGGGGGCTAGGCATCCGGTCAACATCTACACGGACCACAAGAACCTTCTCTACCTCCAATCGGCCCAACGCCTCAATCCCCGGCAGGCCAGGTGGTCGCTCTTCTTCTCACGATTCAACTTCATCATTCATTTCCGTCCGGCTGAGAAGAACGTGAAAGCCGATGCACTTTCCCGAGCCTCTGATGTTATGGGGCAAGAGGAATCCCCTCGCCACATTATACCTCCCGATCGCCTAGTGCCAGTCGCCACCTCTACTCTTCAGAGAGTGCCTCCCGGAAAGACCTATGTGTGCCCTGCACTTCGAAGACGAATTTTGAAGTGGGGTCATTCCTCTTTGGTGGCCGGGCATCCGGGAACTCAAAGGACCGGGCAATTGATCTCCCGTCAATACTGGTGGCCCAGCCTACTTCAAGATGTCAAGGACTTTGTGGCTTCCTGTACCATCTGTGCCAGGAACAAGTCCTCCCATCTAAGACCTGCCGGCCTACTACAGCCCTTGCCAGTTCCAGACCGTCCCTGGTGCCATATAGGCATGGACTTTGTCACAGACTTGCCTCCATCTGCGGGTAACACTGTTATTTGGGTTGTCCGGTCTGATACGCAGTGTGAACATAGCCTTAAAGTGTAAATGTCATTTAACTGTCACATAGAAATTAATAGTACAAGTGATTTTAAGAATCTCTGTTATAGGTTTTATTAAGCAAAAGCATTACCTTCTGTACTCAAAAAGCTGTTTTTCAGCCTCCCCCTTTCACTTCAGAAGAAGCAGGTTTGCTGCGTCCATTGTAGTTTATGAGGAGGGGAGGGGTCGAGAGTGGTGAGTAAGCAGGTAGACAAGGGAAACAGCCCATGTATAGGAGGCAGCACCTCACCGCCCAGCAATCTTATCACCAAGTTTCTAGACTAGCACTGAGCAGACATGTGAATTCAGCCTTTTAAGTGCCCAGACAGTCTCCGAACTGCAGGGCTGTCTCCTCTTCCGGCTCACTCATCGCCCCGGCCCCTCCCCCCTCATAGGTTATAATGGACACAGCAAACCCGTCTTCACTTTGCTCCTCTGCAATGTAGACGACTTTGCCTTATTATGCACAGATGAGTGAAAGGGGAGGCTGCATTGCAGTTTTTGGAGTAAAGAAAGAGACTTTTTTACCTAATAAAACCTATTACAAAATTTCTTAAAATTTACCTGTGCTATTGATTTCTGCAAAAATATTTAGAATAACACACGATGCTCAGGTTAATAAGCGGCTGTCAGACATCTCTTTTAATGATTTATCACCTGGTTGAACAAAGGATTGGACATGTTAAATAGTTAAAGAGGAACTATCAGCAGGTTAGATGAATCTTACCTGCTAATAGCCTCTATTAAGAGCACTGTTAGGAGCACTGCCCTGCCCCCATCACGCCGATCCAGCCTGCCAGATTGATTATCATTAGAAGGACCAGGTTGGCTTGGCGCAATGGAGGCAGGGCAGTGCTCCTATGGGTGCTCCAGGCCATGGATTCTGTTTCTTTTTTCTATTGAAAAATAAATAAATAAAACATTCATGCTTGGCGGATCTGAACAAGCAAGTTTATTGAGAAAAGTACTATGCCAGTTATAGTTAGCCATGCATTATACTGCTACTGAGGAGGGGTCCTCTATGAAGTTTTGTGCCCAGGGGCCTCCATCAGTTTTGATTTGGCCTTGCAGCCTAGTCATTTAGCAGCCAGAGTATGGCAGACTTCAGTTACTGTCTATTTAACTCATTCTGTATGTGTATTTCAGCGCCTGGAACATACAGTCCTGAATCCAGAAACTGCAGCTGAAGAGAGAGTATTGAGTGTTCGCAGTGCCGAAGGCGTGAAGGACACACTCACCCCTGTACCTGCCCGGATCCGAGAAATTATCACCCAGAATCTGAGCGAAGACTCCAGCCAAAGTAAGTTTAGTTTGTCATCTAAAGTCCTGCTGTCAGCCCACTCTCTGCAGGGACAGTATAGGGAAAAATCACTGTCAGTACTTTTATCCATGTACAACTATATAATAAATCACCTAACTGTTTCCTCATTTCGAAGGATACACAGACCCATATCCTGATGTCAGCTGGAAGGAGGAAAACAGATCTCTGCAAGATGAATTATTTCGTTTGAAAGACTTACTGGCACTAACCCGTGCTGAACGCGATGACCTTACCATCAAGAACCATGCTTTAAGTGAAAAGGTAAAGAAGACAGACGTGTGTTTGTGAGCATACAGAAAAGCGCGAGCTGTAGGTCAGGATCACACTAAACCTGACCATACACTTGAAATAGCTTCTGGACAACAGCCCTTTCTCCCAATTCCAGCATAGACGTGCTCGTTCTACTGAGGAGTCATGTTTACATCAGTGTTGACAGGAGAATACACGCCTGCCACTTACTTCTTAAAGCGACAAGGGATAAGGCATGTTAAAATTTAACATGCGACATGGGCTTTTTTCTGTGAAGAAATATCATATATTGTCCTCTCTAGATGACTGAGAATATGAGGACCAGATTAGAGCTTTACCAGTCATATTACAAAAACATTGTCATGCTAAAATTAGTAAAACAGCAGCACACTAGCATTTATAGTACCAGCACTCGAAAACATATTGTCCCATTGAGATCCTAAAGTAAAGAGGACTTAAGATCCACTGTATAACCAATAATTTTATTCTGATATCCATTTTTCCATTTCCCCTTTAATATAAAGTACACATTTTAGAATCGTCAAAGAATTATTTGTTGGGCTGTGTTTTACAGTGTAAGGCTATGTTCACACTACGTAAAAGTACGGCCGTTGTTGCTGATGGCAACAACGGCCGTACTTTTACCACGGTGGAACAATGCCTGTTGTTCTATGGGATCCCGGCCAGAGCGTACACACATCGTGTGCGCTCCGGCCGGGATCCCATACGCCGCCGCAAACAACTGACATGTCAGTTTTCTGCGGGCAGAATTTAGTGAATTCCGGCCGCAGAAAGACCTGTCAGTTCCGCACAGTGAAGCGAGCGGCTCCGGCCGCTTGCTTCACTGTGGGCTATGGGAAGCTCTGATGCTCTGATGAAGGATCATCCAGCCAGTACTTAAGATGATCCGGCCAGAGAACGTCCGTTCCGTGACCCAGCCGGGGTCACGGAACGGCCGGCCTCTTACGTAGTGTGAACATAGCCTAAGGTAAGTTTATGTTTTCTTTAGTGCAGTCTTCTAAGCTATACAGCAAAAAAGACACAATGACATGTACCAGTTGAGGGGACGCTAAAAGGACACTTGGCCTCCATCTAAGGAATGGGGGCTTATTGATACTTTTAACATATGCAAAAGGAACTTTTCAGCCGCATACAGCTCTTGCACTTTGTAAACGCAGTTGGGATATAGCCTCAAGCTTAAAGCAAATGTACCAGTAGTACATTCGCTTTAAGTTTTTCACATGGATAGAACAGTGTCGGCATGGGGAAGGCGGTGGCGCAGTCTTTTTTTTTTTTTTAACTGCTTCCCGGTTCCCATGTAAGGTGCCATTATATTCCCGGCCACCGGCCTCAGGTGAAGCACTGGAGGTGGGCCGGTCCGCCCCCAGTAGGAGGAAACCCCCGCCCTTCTATGAGGCATCTGCATTAGAATCAGCCGCATCACAGAAGGGCGAGGGTTCCCTCCCACTGGGGGCGGCTGGCATGCCTCCAGTGCTTCAGTCCCAGCCAGTCCCTGGGAATAGAATGGTAGCGTACGCAGTAACTGGGCAACGGTTCAAAAAAAGGACCGCAGCATCGGATTCCAGGCGTAGGCACTGTTCTATCCATGTGGACAAGATTAAAGCAAATGTACTGCTGGCACATTCGCTTTAATAATGGCAGTGTGTCATTAGAAAATGACCTGTTGCTCAAATCAAGTTTTTATGTTAAACATACAGTATATTTAAAGAATATTTGTAGGTTCTTTTTTTTTTTTTTTTTTACTATCTAGATTAAAATAATCCTGATGCAGTTTTCATTCTCACTACTAGGCCTAAAATTAAGCAAAGACTTTCTGTTCTTTCTGGAGTGATAAGGCGCTGTGCGCCTCTTAGTTAATACAGCGATGGAAAAGGGTGTGTTGCCTAATTTAAGACCGGCGTACGAGTACTCCAGTCTTCACAAATCCCCCGCTTACAGTGTATATTGCAAATCACAACCCCTGTTGATTTCTTTAAAAGGGCCTATGTTCACACAACTTACTTTTTATGAAATGAACACTACGTTCTTTTCATACTGCAATGAAATACATTAAAGTCAATGCAACAACGGCCTTTGTTTTCACACAATGTATTGCACAACAAGCATTCTTTTGAGTGCCAAACAATGACCATTGTTCAATGCATTGTGTGAAAACAACGGCCATTGTTTTAATAGAAAACAACAACCTTTCTTGTAAAAAGTAAGTTGTGTGAACATAGCCTTATAACATAGTACATCTGGTTTATTGGTGCTTGGTTCTGCCTAACAGTAATTCAGGAAAAATATCTGAAAATAGTCCTTACAACTAGGAGACATATCATTTGGTGTTCCTTCGTTGGAAACACAGTGTAAGATGGCTCGTGTACAGATTTTTTTTTTCATTATGTTTTTTAATATCTTAAACGTTTTCATAGTGCAGTATGAAGTGTCTCTGGTCATTAGAGAAATCTGATCCTGGATCACAGCTACTCAACAAAGAACATCTCCTAAAAAAAGTAACACAGATGGACTGCAGCAAGAGGCTGGGAGTAATAATAATACTACTAATAATAATCCCTTTATTTATATAGCACCAACATAATCTGCAGAGCTGTAAAGCGCTTGTCATTATTCGCATCAGTCACATCCCCCTTTCCCAGTGGGGCTTACAATTCAGATTCTATATTAACTTTTTAGTATGTTTTTAGAGTGTAAAAAAAAAGGCCTAAGTACGCGAAGGAAACTCATGCAAACACAGGGTGAACATAAATGTAAAATTTGCCATTAGTGGAACTTAAACCCAGGACCCCAGTGCTGCGAGACAATAGATCTAACTACTGAGATACCATGCTGCCCACAAATGTAAGAACTTATTTCAACTCCCCACTACTGTATGGTAACTATATTGTGCTCTTTATAGAGCTGTATTATGGGAATAATCTCCCCACGGACAGATGATGTTGCCTAAACCATAAGTCTTTTGTAAAGTGTATAGTACCTTCTCTCCACCCCATGAGCCTTGATTGATAGATGTTCCCAAATGGACCCAAAGATGTATCAGTTGTCAGTAGTTTCGGATCCGTAATCACGGTTCAATTTAGAGCACATTGATTTATATTGGGCTATTCACACTGTCCGTGTTAATTTAATTTGTAATCCATTTTGTAAAAAAAAAAAAAGGACATGTCCTAGTGCGGATTGTGATTGCAGTATGGATTACCAATAATCTATGGGATTCGTATTTTTACGAACATCACGGATGTCACATCTATGACGTCCATAAAAACACGGATCAAATCTATGCAAACTAGTACTATTTACATTTACGGATGATTTTCCACGGATCATGGAGAAAAAATAGTGTGAGGTTTTGCGGCCCAGTTAAAGTGTTACTGTCATAGAGACATGTTAAAAGTTTGGGTACTGAAACCACAACTGATGGCTAGAATGAGACAGCAGTAGGACTCCGCTAAGCCCTTTTACCCCTTACCTTACTGCATGACATTGGCTCATAGATTTTCTATAGAGCCTGTTTCCTACAGTAAGTAATTTCTCTGGGTTCTTCTCCCTATTTGTTTTATCGACTGCTGGGGGGGGGGGGGGGGGGCTCAGCACCCAGATCCCGCCAATTAAGACTTTTGACATGTCTCTATAACATATTAAAAGTTTTAAAAACATTTAAAAATGATATACACTTCCTATTTGTCATTTTGCCCTTTATTTTATTTGCCCATGTAAACAACAGTTTCATTGACAGAAGAACAAAGGTATCCTAGCTTGTGATCCAAGAACTCTGCCTATGTTTCTGAAATCCTCCAGGGTCGGAATAAAGCATAATATTATTCTGATGATCTGTCACTGAGAATCTGTAAGACAAAAACTGCTGTAAATCTCTCCAAGTAAAGGGAGCATTTGAGTCACAGTTCCGTGGATTAAACATTAGTCCAATAATAACTCTCCAAAATTTTTAACGAGACTGGCACCACTCTTTGTAAGTTCCCCAAACTTCTCCCACAATGCCATCTGCTTGTCATACACATCTTGACTTAAGCTGAGACTCTGCGCTCGTGTGCTGTGTCAGTCCTTGGCAGTCTACCATAAGCCTAGCGCACTGACGACAAGGCCCTTGACTGCTTAGTGACCTTGTCCCTCACACCAGATCTCGCAGCTGCACCTCTCTGCTCCCCCCATGGGGCCAGATTCCCACCTTCCCAAGCAGAATTAACGCTCTCTCATAACAGCACTAAATAAACTGTCTGGCTGTTAACAACCCAGTGGGAGCGCTGCCCTCCCCGCAAACACTTTCCCAGGGACGTGTGATCTCCGACTCCCATCCCTTCCCCCCACAGCTCCCCTCAAGCAACACAGGAGACGTCAAGACTTCACACTTTCAAACAGAAATGCTTATATAGTGACACATTTTATTGGACAACATAAATATTTCTCTACGGATTTGGTTCAACATGAATGTTTTATATCAGATTGAAAGCTGTCAAGCTAATAATTATTTCCAAACAGTTTTAGTGCCATTTAGCCACTAATTGACCCCCGCGGCAATGTTTTTGTATCCTCTGGCACAAAAAGGTCGCTGTACGTGGCTGCTTTAGCGGGCATTTCTCTTAAAGTGGAATTTTTAGTTGTAAAATTGCCTAGAGGGGGGGTTAAAGGTATGATTCACTAAATATAAAAGTAACTATTAAGATCAATCTGTCTTTATGTGAGCATTAAAAAACAGTACAAATTCAGGCTGATGGCGCCAGCGGGTAACTGAGGAAACATCAAAATGGGCCCTAATGGGTCTAAATTTAGACTTAAAGAGAAACAGAACAGCTCTGATGTTCTGATGGGGTTTAGTGAGGTGAGAGATTGTAGGCATAGAGGCAGGAAAAGGCAAGTTATTCACGGGACAAGCACATAGGCCTGAAGTAATGTACAAAGATTGATGAAGAATTCCTGCAAAGTGGACCCGTTCAGCTGGGAATCATTGCTGCTTCTTATGGGACCAGACACCTAAGATAGCAGTTCTTTGCTTCTGGAGTATTGGTTAACGCATGTGCCGCAATACAAGGCACTGTTCTACATGGGATGGTGGTATCTTTCTCCCTTATAAGTAATGTTTCTAGGCGAAAATTACATCCATAACATGGCATCCTCCATTCTACATGAATTTTTATTTATCGTTTTCATACAAAATCTGACTAAAGAAATCACTGGAGGAAATATAGATGTAGAGTAGGGCCATATAAATCTACGGGTTGTCTAACACAGCTGTATAAAACTCTTGTACAGACCCATAATATTGCCCCTGTTGACTGCTGTTAAGGCGCAGATACACATTAGAGAAAAGTCTGTGGCGGACTATAGTGGCCCCCGAAATATTATGTTAGGGGAGAGAAAGGTTGGGCATGTTGGATTTCAACTATCTGGTTCTGGTTGCTGCTTAACCTTCCACTCTCCATAGAGGACACATAAATGTTTGACCAGGCCAAACATACATGTGCATAGGGAGTTCGGGAGAGAAAGCTTTTTAATGGGGTTATCCAGTATTTGTAAACTTTTTAAATGTTGCTGCCCATACATAAAACATAACAGACATCTTATGCTTACCTCACTGCCCTCCCCCGTGTCCTCCTGCAATGTCTTTGAGTCTAACAGCCGCTGCCACTTCTTCAGACAAACTCCTCTTGGTAGTGACAGGCTGCTCAACCAACCACTGTCTGTGACAGCTGTGATTGGCTGAGCAGGCTGTCACTGCCAAGATGAGTTTGTCTGCAGAAGTGGCAGCGGCTGCGGTCAGCTGGGGACTCAGAAGATGTTTTATGTAAGGGTAGCAAAATATAAAAAGTTTATAAATGCCGGATAACCTCTTTAAAGCGACTCTGTACCCACAATCTGACTCCCCAAAACCACTTGTACCTTCGGATCGATGCTTTTAATCCAAGATCTGTCCTGTGGTCAGTTCGGCAGGCTATGCAGTTATTGTCCTAAAAAAAACCTTTTAAACTGGCAGCCCTGTGTCAAACGGCTGTGGCCTAGAATATCTGTGCCCTAGCCTTGCACCACCCCTCCGTCCCTCCTCCCCACCCTCTTCATCATTAGGAATGCTCCAGGCAGACTTTCTACTATTCATCACCTGTGTTTGCACGGCACATGGGCTGAATCGTTAAGCCACCTGTGCTCGCTTGCTCCTCGTTCCCGGCTTGCTGCTACCGCTATCACACGCTGCAGCAGCGTGCGGGTGAGTGCGGGAGGGGCCGCGGGGAGCTGCGGGGGGGGGGGCTGCCCGGGTGATCACTAGATTGTCTAGGCTGCCCATAGAGGATAGTGGCGGTCTGCTGCCACCGCTCCTATTCCACGGAGCGACGGCAGCAGATCGCTGCTATCACAGTCGTTTGTTTTTCAACATGGTTGAAAGACAAACGACTGCAACGATCAGCCAACATGATCGATGTCGGCCAGGGGCGTAGCTAGGGGTTCAGCCTAGGGGGGGCGAGTGAGTCTGAGTGGGCCCCCAACCAAGGTTACCCATAGGAAACCTCAGCAGGTGACAAGGATTTCTGAATAATAAAGGGAATATTGTTCTACATTTCTGATAGTGAATAAGAATAAAGAGCCGTGTAAGAGGCTTCTACATCTGGAATATAGAACCGCAAAAAAGTAAAAGGGCTTAAGATTAGAAAAATATAGCTACCTTCTTCCACAGACAGCACCACTCTTGTCCTCAGTTTGTGTGTGGTATTCAACTAAAGTGAATGGAGCCAAGTTGTGATACCACACACAACCTAAGAGCAGGGGTGGCGCTGTTTTTGGAAGAAAACAATTATGCTGTTTTTCTTTTAATTCTGGAGAACCCTTTTAACCAGATTATCTTTGCCTAAAAATAATAGTGGTATAGGTAATAAGCTTTTAGACATCTATCTATCTATCTATCTATCTATCTATCTATCTATCTATCTATCTATCTCCTGTCTGTCTATCTATCTATCCATCTATCTCCTGTCTGTCTGTCTATTTATCTATCTATCCGTCTATCTGTCTATCTATCTATCTATCTATCTATCTCCTGTCTGTCTATCTATCTATCCATCTATCTCCTGTCTGTCTGTCTATCTGTCTATCTATCTATCTATCTATATATCACTCCATCTGTCTGTCTGTCTACCTCTCTGTCTATCTATCTATCTCCTATCTATCATCTATCTATCTCCTGTCTGTCTGTCTGTCTGTATGTATGTCTGTCTGTCTGTCTGTCTATCTATCTATCCATCATACTGAGTACAAATGCTGGAAAAGCTGGGTGACCTCCATTATACTGACTACAGGATACTGGAAAAGCTGGGTGACCTCCATTATACTGAATACAAGATTCTGGAGAGCTGGGTGACCTCCATCATACTGACTACAGGATACTGGAAAGGCTGGGTGACCTTCATTATACTGACTACAGGATACTGGAAAAGCTGGGTGACCTCCATTATACTGACTACAGGATACTGGAAAAGCTGGGTGACCTCCATTACACTGACTACAGGATACTGGGAAAGCTGTGTGACCTCCATTATACTGACTACAGGATACTGGAAAAGCTGGGTGACCTCCATTACACTGACTACAGGATACTGGGAAAGCTGGGTGACCTCCATTATACTGACTACAGGATACTGGGAAAGCTGGGTGACCTCCATTATACTGACTACAGGATACTGGGAAAGCTGTGTGACCTCCATTATACTGAATAGAAGATTCTGGAAAGCTGTGTGACCTCCATCATACTGAGTACAAGATGGTCCCAGAGCTGTGTATATATATATATATATATATATATATGGCTCCTCCTGATTATTTGGTCATATATATACTGTATATAGCTGCTGTGTCTGGTCAGTGGTGTGGGTGGGTGGTTGTGTGTCTGTGTCTGTCTGTGTGTTGTCACTCCTCTCACAGTACCTGACACCTTCCAGCGCTCAGCAGCCTCACTTACTGTCAGAGCTGCTGCTGGATGACTTCAGTCCCTCTCTGGCAGCCATGGACGGCAGGATCCCTCCAGCTGCTGGTCCCTCCCCACACATGTCTGTAGTGGCCGGGGCCTCCAAGAAGCCAACAGCACCTGGCAATAGCGGGCCCCCTCAGCTGTCGGATGCCGTGCCCGGCCAGGGCTGGATGTTTTTCCTGCTTCTTCCTCACACGCTGCTGCTTCTCCCCTCCCCCTCACTGTCCTACAGAGTGTGGTATGAGGGGGAGGGGCCAGCAGCAGCTTGTGAGGAAGAAGCAGGGAGAAGATCCAGCCCTGGCCGGGCACGGCATCCGACAGCTGAGGGGGCCCGCTATTGCCAGGTGCTGTTGGCTTCTTGGGGGCCCCGGCCAGGACAGACATGTGTTAAGGCTGTCTGCAAAAGCAATAGCTTTTGCAGACAGCATTAACTGTCTGAGACCTTAGTGGGCCCCTGCCTGAGTGGGCCCGGGGGCGACCGCCCCCTTTGCCCCCGCCTATTTTCGCTACTGATGTCGGCTGATCGTTGCCTTCTATTCCATGGGACGATAATCGACCGTAATGGCCAATATCGGCCAAATACGACCGATAATCCGATAATAAGGCCTTTACACCTGATTCCAGGCATAACCTTAAATTAGGCACAGGAGGAGGCCTTCTCCCTACCTTGCCGTGCCCTCTGCCCATCCATCGGGCAAACAGGGGTAATGGCTGGCCTACACCACGGAGTAGGCAAGAATCTGCGCCTTCTTTGTGGCGTACGCCAGGGGCGCATCCTTAAAGGAGGAGTGCGGCCCCCCAAAAGTTATACAAATCACCAATATACACTTATTATGGGAAATGCTTATAAAGTGCTTTTTTCCCTGCACTTACTACTGCATCAAGGCTTCACTTCCTGGATAACATGGTGATGTCACTTCCTGGATAAAATGGTGATGTCACAACCCGACTCCTAGAGCTGTGCGGGCTGGCGATGCTGGAGAGGATGATGGCAGGGGGACACTGAGGGACACAGGGCACTGGAGGGACACTGAACATCCCCTGCCATCATCCTGTCCCGCAGCCACAGCCCGCACAGATCTGGGAGTCGGGTCGGGACATCACCATTTTATCCAGGAAGTGACATCACCATGTTATCCAGGAAGTGAAGTCTTGATGCAGTAGTAAGTGCAGGGAAAAAAGCACTTTATAAGCATTTCCTATAATAAGTGTATATTGGTGATTTGTATAACTTTTGAGAACAATACAATACTTTAATAAAAATTTTCACCAGACTTCTCTTTTAATAAATCCCTCCTCATATATACTCCAAAGGTATAGCCCAAACAGTTGCATAAGTCTCCCATTGCATTTCCTACTGTGACTAACAGGATTTTACAGGTTCACTAGACTACTACTAGCCTAAGCATGCCAGTGCACACCAGCCAGATGTATGCCAATCTTTTGCGATCTCTCTGTCCATTATAAGTGCTATAGCACGAACATAGCCGAAACCTTTTACCTTTCCATGTTTCAAGTATTCACTGTTTAGGATATACATGATATAAGGTTGCTTAAAATAAAGTGTATGTTTTCCTGCCACACCTACGTCTGCTCATTTATAGACCCCGTGTCTTTATACCTGTCTCACTCCCATCACAAGTACAATCCATGTCTCAATTATCTAAAGCCTGGAAAACCTTTTCATGTCTCATTCTTTTCAGTCCTGAAAATCTTTCTTTACCTGTTTAATTCCCTTCATTTTGAGTGATTAACATGGATTTAACAGGGGAAGAAATTGTGTATTTAATAGATTTCACCAGGATATTCAACATGCAACATTGTCTTCATGTGTTGTTGGAAAGGGAAATGATGAAGGGAATAGAACATTGAGAAAAAACTAAAATAGCCTTAAATGTCTGTAACATGTAAACAATGTAAGGCCTCGTTCTCACGTTGTAAGACAGTGGCCGTTCTGTGACATGGCCATGTCACAGAATGGCCGCTGTCTGTGAGGTTCACGCCGGCCAGTACTGCAATACCGACCAGATGAACATCACTTCTTTGGAATTGGAATGCATGCACATTTGGGTGTGCCCGCGTTTCAATAGACCTTAGCAGACAATTTAAAGTACAGCCAGAGCCGCACTTTACATTGTCTGCATAGTCAGTTTTGTGCCGCACAAAATTGACAAGTCAGTTTTTTTTGTGGTCGCATGGAATTCCGTCCGGAGTTTATACAGTGTGTATACACTCCGGCTGGGATTCCATAGAGTTCAATGCGATCGGCTTCTGTCATTAAATAACGGCCGTTGTTTAATGAATTTGTACATTGTTTAAATAAAAGAATTGTATTGTATTGTATCTTATTAGAGAAAAAAATAGCACTTTCTTCAGTTATCAGGCTCTGTTTCTCCTTCCCACCTAAACTCATTATTACTGCTAAGTAAAAGTAATCTTAAGAGATGGGCTATGAGCTCACTGAAGAATCAGATTGCATGCTGCCATAGAAGTCTGTGGAGAATGGTGGTAAAGAAGGGCATTCACACGTTCAGTGATTATGGTCTGCGCACGGAAGGCGCACTATGGACTGCAACACAGAACTCCCAGCATCATGGTTGATTATAATGCCTGGAGTTGCACATTCCGCTCCATAGCACACCTTCCGTGCACGTACTGTAATCACAGAACGCGTGTTTGGCCCCTTAGGCTAGAGTCACATTTGCATTTAGAGCTGTGTGGTGCATAAAAACATCTTACAAATGGGGGAAAATGTGTCCTTTTCATTTATAATACGTAGTTGAATATTTTAACAAGTGAAATGCTGCTCAATCGGGTTGAGATTAGGTGAATGACTTGGTCATTTAAGAATATTCCACTTCTTTGCTTTAATAGACTCCTGGGTTGCTTTATCTTTATGTTTTGAATCCATCTGTATTATGAAGCATGGACCAATCAGTTTGGCTGGATTAGAGCACACAGTATGTCTCTGAATAGCTCAGATTTCATCGATCTGCTTCTGTCCTGTGTCACATTATCAATAAACACTAGTTTAATGGAGCCACAACAAGGGGAGGGGGTTCCGGCACACTGGGGGCCAGTGGGTCTGTCTCCAGTGCTTCATGCCCAGCCATTGCTTGGGAATAGACTAGCACCGTGCGCGGGAACCAGGTGGCGGTTCTAAAAAAGGACCACAGCACCAGCATCCCTGCACCAGCGCCGGACTGTTCATGTAAATGACAAAAAAGCAATGTACCTAGTGGTACACTTGCTTTAAGGATGGCTTGTTTCACCTGCACGGAGAGCTCCTTTAACCGCACCTCAAATCAACTCCAGGCCTTTTATCTGCTTGAGAATGACATAACAAAGGAATTGCCCATAACTGCCGATGAAACAGCCCAAGAGTCAATTGTCTAATTACTTTTGGTCCCATTAAAAACAGGGTGGCACAGACAGTGGCGGTCTGCTGCCACAGCTCCTATTACATGGAGCGATGGTAGCAGATAGTTACCAGGCTGATCGTTGTAGTTTCAGCCTGTTGAAAGACAAAGATCAGCCGACATTGTGCATGTTGGCTGATCGTTGTCTTCTATAACACAAAATGATAATCGGCCGATATTGGCCGAACACATCCGATAATTGCTTTGTGTGATAGGGCCTTTATGCGGGCACACCGGAATCCCGATTCTAAGGAAATGCAGTAACGGCTGAGATGACTCACTGACACCGGCCGTTCTGTTACACGACCATGTCAAAGAACGGCCGGTGTCATACTGTGTGTGAACCCAGTCTTAATGTGGAGGCTCAAGTAAAAGCTGAAAGTCTGGACTTTATGTCCATGTCCATTATATAACTTGAATATGTTTCAGTAAAGAGGTTAAAAAAATTGTCAGTGTCCAAATATATATGGACTTCACTGTACATTTTATTGTTCAATACAGCTGGAACAGAATCAGTTGCACAGATCGGAGGAAAGTGAAGCCATATTAGATCTAAAACATCGCTTCCAGGAGGAGGAGATGGCGTATAAACGCAAATTGTCTGCTTACCAGGAGGGGCAGCAGCGACAGGCTCAGTTGGTGCAGAGATTGCAAAATAAGGTGAGTTACACATCGATCTAACATCTCTGGATCAGATAAACATTATGATGATTCATTCTACTGATCAGTCACACTGTAACAATCCATATGTGGTATACATGAAAGGGCACGATTTGTAGAAACCATTAAAAACATTTAAATAGTAACATCTAAAAAGTCGATAAAAATACAAAGTTGTCCAGGTTTAACCCTTACTGATCCATCTACTTGTCTCCTCCATGTACTTGTTCTCCAGGTCTTACAGTATAAAAGTAGATGTGGAGAACTGGAACAACAACTCCTAGAGAAAACCTCTGAAAGTGAGCAGCAGAAATTATTGGTAAGTAAAGTGCAGTTTCCACTGAACAGTGGGTGTATTCGGGTTGTATGATTGAAATAAAAAGAACTAAATTGACAACTGATGTACAGTGTATATGGTAACCCCTCAGATCCCATTTATTGCTGAGGTGTCTAAACTAATGACAAGGGGCGATAGGTTATTTTATCTTCCATTCCTAAAATAAATAGGTTAACAAAATAAACTGATATAAAACATAGGAATGGCACCCTCCAAAAGTCCCTTTCCTTTTATATATGCATGTTTCACACTATATTGACACACATCAAAATGATGGCCGTCATTTAACGGCAAATAACGAGTGCTGTTTGTATAATGACAGCCGTTACTTGCAGTTAAATTATGGCTTTCCAATAAAAACATAGCCTTAAACTGTAATGACAAATAATAGCATACCACATGTTCAGTCTGCTGTGTAGCAAACAATATGTTTGAAAGATTATTTAATAGGGAGTCTAAAAGACCTTCTGATTAACTCTTGGAGCACCAGTGTTAGGGAGAGTGCGGTGTGATAGCATGCTGCTTTGTGTTAAATGAAGCAGCAGGTGCTGCAACCTCACTGATCTACAACAGTTTTT
Source organism: Dendropsophus ebraccatus (assembly GCF_027789765.1). Classification (NCBI taxonomy): domain Eukaryota; kingdom Metazoa; phylum Chordata; class Amphibia; order Anura; family Hylidae; genus Dendropsophus; species Dendropsophus ebraccatus. The sequence continues at coordinate 104,257,204 of NC_091459.1, read as the reverse complement.
GTGGTGAACTGGCAGGAGTGCTGGGGGAGGGGAGTAGGCAGGGTGGGAGGGCACTGATTAAAAGTCGAGGGAAAGCAATGCATTTTGGGGCTTTAGAGGATAATACATCCTGGGAGAGAGGGAGGAGCTGTAGACAATACTATTTTGTAGTTCTGCTGTTTTCCATTTCCTGTCTGTCGTAAATCATTCGAAACCAGGCTTATGCCAGTACTATTAGTGATAACGCTATATTAGTAAGATATATGTCTTGGGGGTGATAGTTTTATTTAAATACAATTTTCCTTTACCGGATAACCCCTTTAAGTCACTAAGTCCTATAAGTCAGCTGGAGGCTTAGAGCATCAATGAGAGGTGGAGGAAAGCATTGTCAGATGGGCTTGTTACACCGAGGTTATTGAGCTTATGTTTTCAAAATGCTAGGAATGTGAGAAATATTTAGCAATATTGTGCTAAGCATGTCTGAATAGGTTTTTCAGTCTGTCAATTACCAGGTTAAAAACTATGTTTACGATTACACTTAAACGTCTTTGGCACCAGGATCCTGCTCCGCCAGCTGCAGAAACATCACCGTCTTGCCCACAGTCTATGCAGCCGGTTCCACAAAACACCTGTGCTGACCGAAGGCGCATGGGAACGCGCTGACGCTTTCCATCTTTTGTCTTCTCGTGTATTGTATATTCAGGTTGAATGCCTGACTCCCACCACTAGGCTTCAGGTGTGCTCAGCTTGTATATTTTGGCAAAAAAAAAAAAAAGGCTTTCAAGGTGTTTTCATGTAAAGAATTTTCTGTATATCAGGAAGTAGATGTTTAAAGGGATTTCCACTCCACCTTAGACACAGCTAATTTATAGATCTGTCACCAGATCCTCAATGTGTTTTTACAGTGTTGTGAAAGGAAAATTATTTTTCCTCTTCCAGATGTCTCCCCATTGTTGCGTATTTGTCATGCTGAATGGTTTATGGTGTTTACATAAAGTGCAATATTAGGCAATCCGGAGTAAATACTCAACACGTTTGAAGTATTTCTGCATTCAATCACACGAAAAAGTATGCTCACCTAAAGACTATGTTCTTACCACAACTTTTTTGAGGTGTTTCACTCTTGGTTTTATGGATGATTCTTGCAGGCGTTTTATGCAAATTCCGATAGCGATTTGCGTAACACTGACATGATATGGGGCCAAAATGACATCCATCAAAAAAGACAGCTGCAAAATACTTATAGTCATTTTACCACTTAGATGCCACAATAATTGAGTACTGAGCTAAGTGGTTAGAGGCCATATCTGTGGTATGATGGTTCCCAACATTGGCCTACAGTTTCCACTAACTAAGGGCCCATTCACACTACGGATTCGCCCATTCACACTACGGATTCGTCCCATTCACAGTATGGATTCGACATGGAGATTCCACTGGGAACCTCCGTCCGCAGAATTGAATGGGTGGGCTTGTGTGCCTCAACTCTCCGCGCCTCTCCGCTGAAAGAACTGACATGTCAGGTCTTTAAGTGAAGAGCGGAGGCAAGCAGGCCCTTCCATTCAAAGACATAGCAGGAGAGATTCAGCAGTGTGAACGGGCCCTTACAGTGGGATTCTTCAGGATACTATTGTGGTGTCTGTCACTTTGACAGCAGTAATCTTTGGAATCAGATCTGACTGAATTGCAAGTGGAGACTTTATTTCTGTATGTACTTAAGCCTTTAACGCCACATGACATACTGATGGCATTAAAGATGTATGAAGTGGCCTCAAAAACTGAATCCGCTTCATACACGGTTGGTGCTGGCTGCTAGAGCAGAAGCTTGCAGGTGCCATCATTGTCAAGGATTTGAGGTAACTCTGACCTCAGCCATTTTACCACTTAGATGCCACAATAATTTAGTACTGTAATAGGTGATTAGATGCTGCAAACTGGTCACTTCTAGCCTCTGATCACCCCATCCCTCCTCTTTGGTGCAATCATATGTCATCGAGCATTTGTCATGGTAGCCAGGTGCAGTGTACTGTACAACCATTAACAGGTTAAATCCCACTGGAGGACAATGACAGAAACAAATAAAAGTAAGAAAATATATAAAAGAAAAATACCCCATAATAAACTTCACCCATTTTCTATTTTTAAAAATGGATAAAATTTAAAGTATAAAAATAAACATAACTGAAATTGCAGTATTTAAAAAAATCTTAATTTTTAAAATCTAACTTTATTTACATGGACATTCACATGTTATATACTGTTATAGTCTCTATATATTTCCTCAACTGCGAGGGCCATCTCTATCCCTCAGACAACCACAGAAGATAAGTTATCACCGTATGGTCCCCTGCTCAAAAGGCTAAAAAAGTACACTAGTTTTTAATATAACCAGAAATGTGTCAGTGCCATACTGTCAACTTGAAGATGGATAAATAAAGTATAGCAGATATTAGCTTTTCTCTTTTCATGTGGCCATTGCTTTGCCCTGATGTGGACTGGATACTGGAGTAGGTGAGCTGTGCCAACCTGCTACTCTCTCATTATGCACATAAATCCAACAAAGCTTCAACCACATGGATCACACAGACATATGGGCTAAAATAGTTACCAGTCAGTAAAATATTTGGTCCAGCAGAGTCCCAATATAAAGTTTAAATATAATACCCATTATATAATGTTTATTTACCAAAGAGACTGACATTATCAGGAAGCCTTTTAGGCATCCTCTGAGGTTATGTGCATTTCCATTGTGATCAGAGTCAATCTTGCACCCTTGGAAGAAATTCTAGGAGGATTAAAGTTTAACAGTATGTCAGTAAGCCTTGTTTTTATTAGTTACAGGCCAAACTGGATTCTGCAGAATCTGCTCTCCACAGAAAGGATCAGGATCACAGCACGGAGGTTAAGAGCGCCCTCACAAGGCTGGAGGAAGAGCAGCAGAGGTATGATCAGGAGGAGCATTCATACACAAGTCATAAACAGACCCAAAAAAATGGAAAGATTCCATGTTTCCTACCATACTCTGTGTTACACTTTGGCATGTAGTCCCAGATTTATCAAGTTGCCTGGCCTACAGACTGTGTGTCTTTTCTTACAGCTCACGTTTCATTTTACTTTAGCTTGGTAAAATAAAAAACCTGAGCTGTGATTGGTTGCTATGGGAAAAAACAGACACTGTGAGTTACAGGCAACCTGGTAAATCTGGGCCATAGTGCAGTAGATCAATAAATAAGTGAGATAGATAGATAGATAGATAGATAGATAGATAGATAGATATGCAAAAAGGATTGCAAGCAGCACAGCTTGGAGCTCAAACGTCTTGTGGGTGCCGGCTGGATGATCCTGACCTAGGATCCTGAAGGATATATTCAAAAAATTCCAACAGCACTTCCCGATATTTTCAAAAACGTGAAATATTTATTCAATCACATCAAAAACAAACAAAAAATGTGGCATAGCAAAAATCAAGCGACGTTTCTCCCGTCTCACACAGGCATTTTCAAGCTGTTGGAAGTGCTGTTGGATTTTTAGAATAGATAGATAGATAGAGATATGGGGAGACTTTTTCCATTTAGAAGAATTGCAAATCAGAATTGCACAAAGCAATCTAGTGTCTTGGATCAATATGTCATACCTCATATTTCTTAGATGGCAGTCAATAAATCTGGACTTTACTATATGAGTGGTATCAAGAAAAGCAGGACAGGCAATGACAAGATTGTGCAGCCAATGATCGGAAGTTACCAAAATGCTACAGCTGTTCAAACAACTGATTGGTCAGTGGCCATAGACATAGGAGGTGGTCTTGTGGCACTGTCAATTATCCTGGGATAGCTGCCTGCAGGAGATGGCTGACAAGCTCATCTGTGGATAATGGGTTTGAATGGCAGCATGTGTTATGTGACTTGAAGCCAGCGGACCCCAGTGCAAAATCTTTCACTGGGTCCCTCAAATATGGGCCTCCTCGGGCTCCTGCGCTCAGGTGCAAGCACATCCCCTGTACCCCTCATAAGTACACCCCGGACTGCCTTGGCGTTTATTTGAGCAAAAACGCCAGCAAATGTTAGCTGTAAGTCCTCAAAAATGCCAAAGGCAAATAAAGCCATTCACACCTTATTTAAAGATGCCAGAAAAAACCACCAAAATCTTCTTTGTCAGTTTTTCTGGCTTTTATTTTTTTTGGAGGCCAGAAAAATGGCACACTAAAGCTATGTGGAGGCCCTTAGGCTGTACCCCTATGTGGAGGCCCTTAGGCTGTACCCCTTTATCAGGTATCTTGCCATATAGGATAGGTGTATAATCACATGTTGCAGATTTTGTGCGGAATATTCTGCTATTGTCCTGTTTATCTGAATAGGTTGTGCAGAAATTAATGCACTTGGCAAAAACAATCTGATTAAGCTATATAGAACAGATGCAGTTTGTGTGAATATTCCCTTACATTACTTATATGTTCTTTCTAATAAGACTATAGTTATAGACATCTAGATGTATTAGATAGATCATTAACCTAAAACAGATTTTACATGGATCCTAAACCCCCCTTAAAGGGGTTTCCAGACTTGTAATACCACACACAACTTAGGTGTGGCACTGTTTCTGCAAGAAAGTAGCTGTGCTACTTCTAATTGTGGATAACCCCTTTAAATGTGTGTTATGTAATTATTCATGCAGGAGCAGCAGCCTAGCTCAAGTAAATATGACTCTGCGGGAGCAGATGGACCAGCTGAAGTTAACAAATGATAAAGTGACCGAAGAGATGAGGAAACTGACTGCTGACCTGCACAGAGCACAGGATGAGTTGGAGCAGCGAGAGTCTGAGTGGAGCAACGAGAGAGAGGTGATTTTGCCTTTCGTTAGCATTTCATTTATACTATTAGCAAATTCAAAAATGCAAAGAAACCACCCCATTTTTATATTAAACATATAATTTATAATGCTTATCATTTTTTACTTTTATCCTTGCATGTGTCATCAGGACATGTCAAAGCCTGTGATCAGCTTGTTAAAACATTTCTTTATCTACCCAAAACTTTTAATGCTTCTATCTCAGCACTGGAGTGACAGATTGCAATAAGAGTTATTGCTCCAAGTTCAGTGTTAGAAGCACTATTTTACACGTATCCTACTTTAGGCTATGTTCACACAACGTATCTTTTACATAAATCACGGCCGTTGTTGCTGTCTGTGATTAATGCAAAAGATATGTTGTATGTGAATGAATGGAATCCTGGCCGGATTGTATACACCTAGTATATGCTTGGGCCGTGATCCCTAGCAGCCACAGCGAAAACTGACATGTCAGTTATGTGCGGCCGCTATTCATTGAATAGCGGCCGCACAAGCCTGACAGGTCACATAATGGAGAGTGTGGCTCCGGCTGCACTCTCCATTGTCAGCTGTGGTGAATTAGGATGCGGGCGCACACAGATGCGCCCGCATCCCAATTCAGCACAAATGAAGATGATCTTCACAGAACAGCCAGTGTTTCACGTAGTGTGAACCCGGCCTTAGTCAGCAGAAAGCTGCTTACAGTCTGCTTTAAACATCCGCTTCTCCCTACTTGTTTTACTGATCTGTTCTGCTGACCTTTTCTAAGTGACAGGGACACTTTAAATTGCTTTGTTTGACATTATTGCTTTTTGCATTTTTATTGCTTCTCACCTCTTCTTCCTCTCTTTGATGTTCCTAGAGGTATACCTCATACCTGGGCAGCGAGCAGAACGATATCATGACGTTGTGGCGGCAGACAGCAATCCTGCGCAATCAGTTTCTGGACATGCGTGCTATGGCTGAGAGGTAAAGAACATGCCACACTGTAATATAGAGTAGTGCACTTACACAAAGGATTATAGTGTGACAGAGTGGTCCTGACACTTGAAGTTTGATATTGGAGTACTAATTTAGTTGACATTTTCCTACAATATTTGTTTGCGATTTTCAGGGGTCTTGCTGAAATGAAAACCGACATTTCGCGTAGCTCACGACGCATGCACACAGCCTGTCTAAATTTGGACTCAAACCTCCGACTTTCCCAGAATGCCGCTGGAGCATCTCTTCATACAGCTCGCCTGGAACAGCAGCTCCGCGACAAAGTGAGACAGATGATTCAACTACAAAGCCAGTGGGATGCTGAGAAAGTGGAACTGAACTCCAGGTAGTAGCGACCATTTAATGTAATAATGCTTAACTTTTAGTATGCCATCCTGTTATAACCAGACAGTTTCATGTTGTAGTCTACTGTCAGTGTGGGTGTTTGCAGAGATTACCTATGCTGGCAACAACAGATTGCAATGGAACATTTTGTCAGTATTTCAGACTGTACTCTTTTCATAGGGAATGCCTGAATCCACAACAAATTTTCTAACATGTTCAAAAGACATTCTGTGAGCTTGGATCCCTATTGATTCCTGAATTAAAGACTAATGGTGCGTTTACACAGATTTATTTGACAGATCTTTGAAGCCAAAGCCAGGAATGGATTCGAAAAGAAATCTTAGTCTTTTCTTTATGACCTGTTCCCTGTTTATAGTCTGTTCCTGGCTTTGGCTTCAAAGATCTGTCAACGCTGTGTAAACGCACCATAATATGTGGGGGATTTATAAGGATCATGTTATGTTGTTCTTAAATAAATCCCTGCCCTTTTGCCGGATTTATTGAGCTGCACACCCCTCAATAAATCTGACATACTGCACTGTGGCAGCCTTAGGGATGGCCTGTCCTTAAATTGGCACTAAACAAAAAAAACTCTTGAGATGCCCTTGAGACATGTCAAAAGCTATGATCTGTCAAGTTCTGGATGTTCAGACCTCACTACTTGTTAGAATCAGGGGAAGCGCTCAGCTACAGGCCCTATCCCACGGAACGATTACCGGCCGTATTTGCCCGTTATGGCCGATAATCATCCCGTGGAATAGTAAGCAACGATCAGCCGACATCGTTCAAGTTGGCTGATCGTTGAAGTCGTTTGTCTTTCAACATGTTGAAAGACAAACGACTTATATAGCAACGATCTGCTGCCGTCACTCCGTGGAATAGGACTCACCCGCTCGCTGCTGCTACTGCTGCGTGTAATAGCGGCGACAGCGTGCAGGGAACGAGGAGCAAACGAGCGCTGACAACCCTTGTTTGCTCCTCACTGTCCGCCTGTGGAATGGGGCCTTAAGTGTTTTATCCATCAGCTTGCTGCCTTTTCCATCTCACTGTAGGATGAAGAACAAACGGAGCTGAAGAGTGAAGTGCTGAGCATTTTTCCCGTTTCCATCTAAAATTAGTGGCGGTTTGAACACCCAGACCCCAGCTTGTATTCTAACATGCCTTAGAGTGATCAAGACACAGTGATAGGTCTTTAAAAAGGTATTCCAGGGAAAATATATCCTGGACCCCGCACCAATCTCTGTTTTGGGCCCCGACTTCCGTATTATTAATAGAGCCGTGGGTACGGCAGGTTACCCGCAGCTATATTCATTTCCATGGAGCTGACGGAAAGAGCCAAGTACAGCGCTCTTCCGGCGTACTCAGCGCTTTCTGTCGATTCATAGTAATGAATAGAGCCATAGGTCACATGCTCTATTCATAATACAGAAACTGGGGCAAGATACAGAGATCGGTGAAGGATACGGAGGTTGGACCCCCGGCGATCTCCTACTTTGTGGATAGGGGAAATTCTACTGTGGATAGGGGAAACCTCTTTAATATTAGATTGGGGGGTGGGCACATTGCTGATAAGCTGTTTTAAGAGGCTGACCCATTTTTGCAAGCCCTGCATCATGTTCATGGTTTACATCAGTTTTAGCTTTATTCCTGCTTTGCCGATACAGTACTTTTCATAGTAGTGTTATAAGATACCGCAACATTGTTCCAATAAGTTTAATGTTCAATACCCAACACCTTTTCTTTTGAAAAGTACAGACTTTGCAAAGTAGAATCCAGGCTCAATCAGAAGTAAGTATTGTAAAGGGCGGCAGCACTTGTGTGAGCACATTGGCTCCATCAAACATCTGATCAGTGTTGTGGCCCCCTCGCTGTTTTTACTGCATGACAGTACTTTTTGCTACTGGTTGTACATTAACTTGTACAGGGGCTGCATTTCAATTCCCCTGCACAGCGTGGCCTAAGCAAGAAAAGACTTAAAGGGGCCGTAATACTGCAGCCTAGTTTATTTGCAGAATCAGTGAGGGTCCCAGGCCTCGGACCAATTATACAATTATGGTACTGTATATCCTAGTGATATGCTGTCACTTTATGGAATAAGAATACCTCTTTAGGCCATGTTCACATGTCGGAAGACCGGTGTCAGAGAAGATCATCCCGGCCGCTACTGCAGTACTGGCCGGATGATCTTCACTCCTGATGAAGTGGGATGCAGTCAATCAGTGTGCAACCGCATCTCAATTCGCCACTGCAAACAATGGAGCGTGCGGCCATCCCTAGGGATCCCAGAGTGTATACTATGGCTGGGATTCCATATATGGCAGCACTACGTAAGTTCCGTAGTAATCACAGCCGTTGTTGCAAATCGCCAACAACGGCCGTGATTATTACATAACTTACAAAGTGTGGACATAGCTTCAAAATGTATGAATGCAAATGCACCTTAACTTTGCTTAAATGAAAGACCTCTTTAGTCTTTAATCCAGGCCTGAAAACCTAGAATAAATGCTTATATTTGACCTAGATCTTATTCTCGCAGACACCTTTATTATCAATATTAGTTATGTTGTCAGGAATGCCTACTTGAGTACATCTGATCTATTGCGTGTGACAAAGTAAGCTATAATCCTCAGTTAGCAGCCAGGGTATTAGCCTGTATAAGTAACAGCATTGATACTAACCTCTTGAACCCTTCTGAGTGATGAAGACGTTTTCAGAAGGGAACATGAAAGCTTTACACCTTCTTAGGAATTGGATAAATAGATCCCTTTGTGTCCTAATCACAGACCATGCTCCGAATCCAAGAGATGGAATTATCGGCGGGTGATTCATTACTTTAGATTGTTTTTTACACGTCACCATAATTTGTTTAGCAAGTAGACCAAGCATCTTAATCAGAGAAGGTTAATGCCGTCTTAGGCATTTTATTTCACCGGATGCTTGAAGTGAAAAGAAAAATGTAGACAATGTGTTGGCGTCTCGCATTCCACGAATAACTCGCTGTTAAAAACTTAATTTCCATAGCCTCTGACACCTGCCACCTCTCCCTGTCGCCACAAGCTGGGGAAGCCTAGAGTTATGAAAGTTATGCAGGACAGAAAATAGGCTAGATTTTACTGGGAACATAAACAAGGAACGTGCTCATCATTAACATTGTGCAGGTGAACTCCACTAAATAGGTTATATAAGAGCACTCCAGAGTGGATGTATGTGTAGGTGAATAGGACCCACATATATACAAACACCATTGGGTAAATTTGTGCAGACATCATAGTCCTATGGATCCCCTTCATCAGTCTAGAATACATAGTGTCCCACCGGCATATCTGGACACTGTGCCGACCAAGAGCATCTGTTGTTTCAAGTGATTTTTTTCGGATAAGCTGCAGTGTGTGTACATGAGGAGCAGCATTATATGTGGCCATTATTTATCTCTTATATTTCCAGCAGATTTCATCTCTGCAACCTGTCTTTCCCTCTCTCTGAAACATATGCGTGTTCCCAAGCACTCCCCCTCACATCTCTCCTTTTCCTTCTCCCCCTCTGTACTTGTATTATTTGTTCTGAACTAGCTTCAGATCATAACCAGTAAAGAAAAGTCATTGCTAAGCAGATTTTTCAGATTGGATGACAGTTTGGTATGAAGGGGGAGGGTATATGCTTGATAACAGGAGAAGGAAGAATTTTTGTCTGATAAGTTATATTACAAATTTTCTAATACGAGTTTGCACTCGTTTGTTGAAATGACAGTACCCATTTAAGTGTAGCAAACCATTGCTACACTTATAGGCCATGTTCACACGGCGTAAGAGGTCTCTGAAAAGATTATCCCGGCCGGTACTACAGTACCAGCCGGATGATCTTTCCTGCTTCAGAGTCCTGATGCGGGTGCATCCGTGCATGCCTGCATCAGAACTCTCGACTGCACACTATTGAGCGTGCGGCCGCAGCCTCTCGCCCCGAAGTGTGCACTGACATGGTTTTTTACGGCCGCTATTAACTGAATAGCGGCCGCAGAAAGCTGACATGTCAGTTCTTTGCGGCACCGCAAGGGATCCTGGACTGAGCGTATACTATGTGTATACGCTCCGGCCGGGATTCCATAGAAAGCAAGGCAACGTATGTTCTCGCAAGGCAACATGATTTTTATAGCTGATAGAAAATTCAGCTTGACTTTTTCCTATATTTCTCTGTCCCTGTAAAAGCAACAAAGATGTCCACTATCCCCTGCCACAATGATTTTTATTTCGCTTCATCCAGGTTTAGCTAAACATAGCAATGCAGATCAGGAAAAACTGTGTGATAACCCTTCAGCATCAGTATTGGCCATATTAGACCCCATGCACAGCATGTATGGATGTTCAGATCTCCATTATATGGAGCCCTTACACAATGTTTCTCCTATGTATTGTGTCTGTCAAGGGATGGGATATAGCTGACAGAAAGTAATAAGTAAGTTCTTGACATGTTGGAAGCAGGAAAAATGGGGAAGTGCAGACTATAGCTCTCCAAAAGGCAAGTGTTCCTCATATGATCCCACAGAAGAACTACTGTAGCACTGATTGTTGACAAAATGTATGCATAGAAAGGTGTCAGGACACACAGGGTATCACGGTTTTATGCAAACAGGCCCGTATAGCTGTAGACCAGTCAGAAGGCTCATGCTGACCCTGGTGCACTGCTAAAAGCTGCCATTTTATATAGTTTTAATGTTATGGCTGATCATCATTAATATTGTTAACATCATGTTAATATTATCTTTCTTCATTGGTTTCTATCAGAATCAAGGAGCTGTCTACAAAAGTCGACAAGCTGAAAGAAGAGAACAGTAGGATGGAGAAGGAAAAGCAAAGGCTGGTATGTTAACTGGGCCACTATGAATATTATTATATTTATTTATTTGGGAGCCACTTTTTCACTTGAGAAACCATTTTTGTCTCCATACTTACCTAGTTTACCACTTTTTCACTTCAAATCCGCTCTAACAAAGAAACAGTGACACATTAACAAACATGTATCCTTGTATCCTATGTATGTAAATGACCTTCAAGTTGATCAAAGTAATTGATTTGGGGACTCGTAAGGTTATGGGAAGACAATTTTTAAATAAATCCTCTCCCAACATATATTATATATATTTTATATGTTGCAGATCCTATTTCCGCTCATGGGGAGAAGGGCCAAAGAGGGGACTTCCTCTTTATTACATCCATATGGTCTAATTAGATCTATGGACAGAGGTCACCTTCATGAGACAAACCCGACAAGAATGATTCCTACAAAATCCTTCTGCTTTCCCTTTGTCCCTGATTGTTTCTTTCTACAATCAGCAAGCCAAGGGTTAAACACAAAACTATTTAATATACTTTAGAGTTTTTTGACTATACCACACCATTAACTTTCACCCCGTCAAATGCTTGCAGGTGTGTTGTGGACCCCTCATGTAGGGATCAGCTTATCCATAATATGACGCTTTACACGCAGCTAATGAAGCGGCAGCTAGAAGATGGATTCACTGTAAAGTCCCACCAGCGCTCCTCAGGGAACCATTTTGTTCACAGGACGATTACTTTTTTTTGACTGACACTTTCCAGCATCACTCTCCAGGGATTTTCTGTTAACACTGTCACTTGCAGACACTTAATAAAATGGCCATAAATCTGGGGCAATGAGCAAAACAAGGCTTTCTGTGTAACATTAAGTCCTTTATAGCTGAGATTTTTTTTCCAGGTGAAGTTGTTCATGGTGACCTGAAAGTATCTAATTCTGGGAAAAGGAGTGAAGCCATTACATGGCTATTTAAAAAACACACTATAGTAAAATTATCTTAGGATAGTATATTAAATAGCTAAGGATATTTCTCACGTTTCTTCTAAACCATTAGTCAATGGAGATTTAGACGACAGCTGTTACCTGTGTAATGCCGGAAGGTCGGAAAACTAAGGGCCGTATTACACGGGACGATTATCGTGAGAAAAATTGTTTTATCGTTCGAATTAAAACGATAATCGTTTTGTGTAATTGCAGGCAACGATTGAAAAATCATTCGTATGTTGCTGATTGTTGATTTAGATCTGAACCTAAAATTATTGTTAATTGTTCGCTAATCGCTCGCTGTAATTCCACATTCGTTCGCTCAAGTTCCGCATTTGTTCACTAATCGTTCAGTGTAATTGCACATTGTTCATTGTTTTGCTGGGATCAGATGGAGTGAGCGATCGTAGTAACGATCGCAATAACGATCATAATAACGATCGTAACTAACGACCATCGTTCTGTGCAATTTGGTGAACGATTTTAGGTTAACGATAAACGATCTTGTTTGCGATCGTTTATCGTTAGTCATTAATCGTTGAAAAATCGATCAGTGTAATAGGACCCTAAAGGTGTCCCTGTCATTTGCAGAAAGTATTAGGACATGTCAGAGGTTTTAATCAGTTGGGATCTGTGCGTAGTAGATAGAGATGGGAAAAGATCTTGGCTAAGCGCTTGACTTCCTGGCTGGCTGCGATCTCTGTCTCGTTGAAGTACATTGTCTCCATCGATCTACAATGGAAACCATTTCCCTCAGTGAGACGAGGGTAAAAGAGCTTCGCCAAATGTCATCCAGGTTACAACCAGCACAGCATGCTGAGAGTTTGTATTTTTTTTTTGCAATCTGTGGCATGTTTGTCTTCCATAGACTTCAATAAAATTTCTTAAAAAGCCATTCTTGCCTAAAGTCAAAAACACCAGAAAAAACACCAAAATATGTTTTTTTGGAGGCCAGAAAAACGCCACATAAAAGCTGCGTCTGGAAGCACCTTAAAAACCCTTCATGAGAAACAAGGAGAATAGTATATCACCAAGACATGGAAGCAAGTCCTAATGCAAAATGGTCACCTTGTTGAGACTTTATATACTATGGTATCCAAACTGCAATAACACTACTACTTTACTGAAAGAGTAGTAGATGCTTGGAACAACCTTTGAGCAGGTGTGGTTGGTAAAATATGCCTAGAAAACATATATCTATCCTATAATAATAATAAAGTAAATTATATAGGGGCAGACAAGATGGACCTGGTGGTCTTTTTCTGCTTACAATCTTCTCTGTTTCTATGAGGCTGGCATCCTTTATAACTATTAGTCAGATAGATATGTCATGTCCATTTAAATCTGAAGCATATGAGATACAGTAAAGGGTTTATGCACCTCTATGACATTATGTGGCCTTCTGCATTGTTACCTTTTTTAAATGTCCTTTTTAAGTTTGAAATATTGGTATCATATACATAATATATATGTATGTCCTATGTTTTACAGGAAAGCGCTGGCTGTAACACCTGGCAAGAGCTGGAAGGTGTCAGAGAGGAATGTGAATCACTGCAGCAGATACTAAATACCATCACTCAGGTATGTAGCATTGTAATGCATGAAGGACGAGATGCTATATAGGAGAAGGGGGAGTTTTGAAGTCGGCACTCCTAGACGTAGCAGGTTAAAATGTAACTTTTATTCGTGCATTAAAATCCCATGGTGGGCATAACAGGACCTACGCGTTTCGCGCTACTGCGCTTAATCATGGTCTCAAGAGAAGTGAGTGAAGGACGAATAAAAACAGGTGACCAACCAATGAAAAAAAGGATGAGATCCCTACGTCACGGATCTTGTGCTGGGACGGCACAGGTGTTGCATACACAGATACTTTTGCTGGATAATTATGCATGGGTGTCTACGACTAAACATCATGTATAGCAAGAGTGAGCAACACTTAATATTAAACATGAGCTAATATGCAATATACAAAAAGAAAATATAAATGCAAAAAATTGCAAGATGTATGTATTAAAAATAGTGATAAAGCAAATCATTTTTGAAATTTAGACCATTTGGATGCCGGGTATTCAGGCGATATATCATTTCTGCCTCTTTGTGCAAAACTTGTTTCTGCCAATCTCCTCCTCTTGGCGTTTTTTTTTATTTTTATGATAGCATATGCTGTAAAGGAGCTGACATTACCCGCATGTATTTCTATGAAGTGTTTAGCAGCTCCTGAAGCATTAACTTTATTCTGTTTCTTGATACTGGTGAGGTGTTCACTCACTCGTTGTTTGAATTTTCTTATAGTGCAGCCGACGTAAGATAGACTGCAGGTTGTGCACTCTATCATGTAAATGACGTGGTCCGAGTTGCAGTTCATGAAATCCTTAATGGCATAAGTTTTGGTTCCACTGTTGTTGCAAAAAGTTATTTTGCTTGTCGGAATGAATTTACACGCTGGACATCGACTGTCCCCACACTTGTGACAGCCTGGAAATTTGCAAGTTGTATGTGAGGACTCCGGAAACAGCATGCTGGGTGACAGAAGGTCTCCCAAAGACTTGCCCCTGCGTGGTACACATCTGAGTCCCAGATCAAGGATTTCAGCGAGGATTGCATCTTGACGCAGGATGGGAAGATTTTTGTGAAGAATGTCCGTAATTAATTTATACTCCGGTGAGTATGTTGTAGAGAATGTTAAATGGGAGAATGTTGATTGTTCACATGTTGCGTTCGTGGTTCTAGACAGTAGTGTGTCACGATTTCTCCTGGATACAATTCTATGGGCTCTACTGATGTTTTGCTTACTATAACCTCTTCTGAGCAAACGGGATGAGGACTCCTTGCATTGGGATTCAAAAACCGCACTGTCAGAACATATGCGTTTGATACGTGTGAATTCTCCTACAGGGATAGCTTGTATTGTGTGTAGGGGATGTTCACTAGTAGCATGAAGGATGGTGTTCCCTGCTGTGGTTTTGCGGAAAACAGAAGTGGTAATTTTATTGGAATTTGATACTTGTAATTTGATGTCCAAGAAGGCAATTTCATTTTTGTGGAGAAAGTGAGTGAAGGAGAGATTTAATGTATTGTTGTTAATGTAGGTAATGAAATTTTTAACCTCTTCTTCTCCTCCTTCCCAAACCAATAGCAGATCATCGATAAAACGTCCATACCACTTTATATTGTGGAAAAAAGGGTTGCTAGAATTAAAGATGAACTGCTCTTCCCACCAGGCCATGTATAGGCCTGCTAATGTGGGGGAGAATCTAGCCCCCATCGGGGCTCCTCTTGTTTGCAAAAAGAACTCATCATTAAAAGTGAAATAATTGTGTTTGAGTAAATAAGTTGTTAGGTCAATGATGTACTCTTTGAGTTCGTGGCTGTATTTACTGTACTTGTATAAGTGATGTGACAGGGCTGCAATCGCTAAAGTGTGGGGTATAGACGAGTACAGTGCCGTCACATCACAACTTAACCAGGAAAAAGTGGAGCTCCAATAAAAATTCTTGAAAATATTTAAAACTGAGCTGGAGTCCTTCAGGTACCCCGGTACTCTCACCACCAAGGGCTGAAGTAGTTTATCCAGCCAGGCACATGCCCTTTCATTGAGGGAGCCAACTCCCGAAATTATAGGACGTAAAGGGGGGGGGTTGATTCCCTTATGGATTTTGGGTAACCCATAAAAAATCGGTAAAGTGGGAGAGGCGGGAACAAGGAAGGTAAGTTGTTTCTCCTCCATGATACCCAATGCTATGCCCTCTTGTACAATGTTGGTAAGAGTTTCTCTAAAAATTCGAGTGGGATCTGATTGCAATCTACGGTAGGTGGTGGCATCATTCAGTATGTCATAGGCGCTGTCACAATATGTTTTGCGATCAAGTAATACAATTTTACCGCCTTTGTCGGCCATTTTAATGATTAAATTTTTGTTATCCTGTAATTCCTTGATAGCATTTTTTTCACGTTTTGTAATGTTATTGTGAATAGGTCCTAATTTTTCTGACAGTTTCCTGAGATCCCGCTCCATGGCAAACTGAAAATGATCCAAAGCCTCCACCCGAGATTTGAAAGGGTAGAAGGAGGGATTGGATACAGTAGATGTTACACTGTGTATTGACTGTTGATTCTCAGTTGTGCCCTCTATACCCAGATCTATAAGTTGGAGTAAATTTGTTTGGTCCTGAAAGAGCAAATCCACAAATTCATTATCTGTGGTGTCATTATTATTTGTGAGAATGGGTGAGGGTTCTACACAGGAGTGAAAAAAGTGTCTTTTAACTGTGAGTAGTCTTGCCAGCCGGTTAATGTCCATCAATGTCCGAAACATGTCAAAATGATTTGATGGCACAAAAGTGAGACCCTTCTCCAACAATTTTATGTGATCCTGGTTAAGTTTGAATGATGACAAGTTCAGTATGGCCTCAGAGGTAGCATAGGTATTTGTAGTGCGATTCAGTTGTGCTCCAGAGTCTTTATTGTCTGCATATTCCAGTGTGTGTGAGTTGCAATGTGTTGGGGTTATAGGAGAAGTAGATGTTTCATTTATCTGTGGTGAATCGCATGCGGTTTTTAATGTGCTCTCTTGCGTCTCTCCCGTGCGGGGTACCTTTGAGCTGTGTCTATGTTTTCTCCCCGCACGTCGTATGCGTTTTTTGGTTGTTTATTGGTTTTTTTAGGGTTGTAATATTGTTTTGGTCTTGCTCCCCCTCCTCCTCTAGGAACATCCAGTTCATTGCCATGAACAGAGGCGTTTCTGTTCGAAATTCTGGGTATATCATTAATCTTCCTAGAATTTATTTTTGGTTGTTCATGTGTGTTTTCCACGCCTGTTTCCAAGTCCGAATAATCTGTTGAATCTATGTCCGTGGAGGTGAAGCTTACATGTGAGGTATTGAACTGCTGTTCATTGGAAGGTTTTTTTAAAATTGACTTCGGAGTGTAGCGTTTTTTTTCCTTCCAGGTGTATACTTGGTTCAAGTTATAATCTTCATTATCGCGTTGGAATTTTTTCTTTTTTATACCAATGATATACTCCTCTAGCGATTGTATCTTTTGTGTTGTTTGTTTATTCAGTTCCTCATATTCTGTTGAACCCATAAAACCCGCAAGTTGTTGTTTTGTAGTTTGTATCTCAGTTTTGAGTTGTTCTAATTTAATGGCTTCATGCTTAGTTATGATACCGATGAGCCGGAAAGAAAAATCCGTTATTGCCTCTGCCCACTCCATTTGAAAGTCCTCTGATATGTTGGAGGTGGCATTTTTGTAAATTCTTAGGCCCCGGGGTATCATATGTTTATCTGCATACGTGTTCAGTGTTGTTAGGTCCCACCAAAGACGCAGTTCCTGGGAGCGTTGTTTTTCCCATTGTGTGAACAAGCTCCTACACTCAGGGTTGCCGGTGGGGGTGAGATCAAACACCTGAGTGATTTTACGTTTCCTTTCCTCCAACACATTGTTTAAATCAAAGTCTATGGGAGTTGATGATGGTTGTGTGGTTTGTTCCATGGTTGAGTTAGACTGAGTTATCTGAAACTTGGTTCAGATTAGAGAGAGGAGATTTGTGTAGATAGGCATCCAAATGAAAGAAAGAAAAAAGAAATATGTATATATATAAATAAATGTAAAACTTCCACATTTAGTTGGGTTGAAGACTGTGGCTGCCAATAGATATAAAGTCTTTTGTGATTAAGTTTATCATGTGGGAGACTCGTATCTTGTGGGCCTCTGCAAATAGCAAAAAAAGGAAAAAATATATAGAAAAAGATACAGCTCACCAGTGGATCTAGATGCAGCAGCGACAGGTTAGGTGCAAGGTTGGGTGCTCGAACATCAGGGCGTTGGCCAGGCGCCGTAGGCTTGGTTTGCAGTAATAGGAGAAGGGGGAGTTTTGAAGTCGGCACTCCTAGACGTAGCAGGTTAAAATGTAACTTTTATTCGTGCATTAAAATCCCATGGTGGGCATAACAGGACCTACGCGTTTCGCGCTACTGCGCTTAATCATGGTCTCAAGAGAAGTGAGTGAAGGACGAATAAAAACAGGTGACCAACCAATGAAAAAAAGGATGAGATCCCTACGTCACGGATCTTGTGCTGGGACGGCACAGGTGTTGCATACACAGATACTTGTCATCATTCAAACTTAACCAGGATCACATAAAATTGTTGGAGAAGGGTCTCACTTTTGTGCCATCAAATCATTTTGACATGTTTCGGACATTGATGGACATTAACCGGCTGGCAAGACTACTCACAGTTAAAAGACACTTTTTTCACTCCTGTGTAGAACCCTCACCCATTCTCACAAATAATAATGACACCACAGATAATGAATTTGTGGATTTGCTCTTTCAGGACCAAACAAATTTACTCCAACTTATAGATCTGGGTATAGAGGGCACAACTGAGAATCAACAGTCAATACACAGTGTAACATCTACTGTATCCAATCCCTCCTTCTACCCTTTCAAATCTCGGGTGGAGGCTTTGGATCATTTTCAGTTTGCCATGGAGCGGGATCTCAGGAAACTGTCAGAAAAATTAGGACCTATTCACAATAACATTACAAAACGTGAAAAAAATGCTATCAAGGAATTACAGGATAACAAAAATTTAATCATTAAAATGGCCGACAAAGGCGGTAAAATTGTATTACTTGATCGCAAAACATATTGTGACAGCGCCTATGACATACTGAATGATGCCACCACTTACCGTAGATTGCAATCAGATCCCACTCGAATTTTTAGAGAAACTCTTACCAACATTGTACAAGAGGGCATAGCATTGGGTATCATGGAGGAGAAACAACTTACCTTCCTTGTTCCCGCCTCTCCCACTTTACCGATTTTTTATGGGTTACCCAAAATCCATAAGGGAATCAACCCCCCCCCTTTACGTCCTATAATTTCGGGAGTTGGCTCCCTCAATGAAAGGGCATGTGCCTGGCTGGATAAACTACTTCAGCCCTTGGTGGTGAGAGTACCGGGGTACCTGAAGGACTCCAGCTCAGTTTTAAATATTTTCAAGAATTTTTATTGGAGCTCCACTTTTTCCTGGTTAAGTTGTGATGTGACGGCACTGTACTCGTCTATACCCCACACTTTAGCGATTGCAGCCCTGTCACATCACTTATACAAGTACAGTAAATACAGCCACGAACTCAAAGAGTACATCATTGACCTAACAACTTATTTACTCAAACACAATTATTTCACTTTTAATGATGAGTTCTTTTTGCAAACAAGAGGAGCCCCGATGGGGGCTAGATTCTCCCCCACATTAGCAGGCCTATACATGGCCTGGTGGGAAGAGCAGTTCATCTTTAATTCTAGCAACCCTTTTTTCCACAATATAAAGTGGTATGGACGTTTTATCGATGATCTGCTATTGGTTTGGGAAGGAGGAGAAGAAGAGGTTAAAAATTTCATTACCTACATTAACAACAATACATTAAATCTCTCCTTCACTCACTTTCTCCACAAAAATGAAATTGCCTTCTTGGACATCAAATTACAAGTATCAAATTCCAATAAAATTACCACTTCTGTTTTCCGCAAAACCACAGCAGGGAACACCATCCTTCATGCTACTAGTGAACATCCCCTACACACAATACAAGCTATCCCTGTAGGAGAATTCACACGTATCAAACGCATATGTTCTGACAGTGCGGTTTTTGAATCCCAATGCAAGGAGTCCTCATCCCGTTTGCTCAGAAGAGGTTATAGTAAGCAAAACATCAGTAGAGCCCATAGAATTGTATCCAGGAGAAATCGTGACACACTACTGTCTAGAACCACGAACGCAACATGTGAACAATCAACATTCTCCCATTTAACATTCTCTACAACATACTCACCGGAGTATAAATTAATTACGGACATTCTTCACAAAAATCTTCCCATCCTGCGTCAAGATGCAATCCTCGCTGAAATCCTTGATCTGGGACTCAGATGTGTACCACGCAGGGGCAAGTCTTTGGGAGACCTTCTGTCACCCAGCATGCTGTTTCCGGAGTCCTCACATACAACTTGCAAATTTCCAGGCTGTCACAAGTGTGGGGACAGTCGATGTCCAGCGTGTAAATTCATTCCGACAAGCAAAATAACTTTTTGCAACAACAGTGGAACCAAAACTTATGCCATTAAGGATTTCATGAACTGCAACTCGGACCACGTCATTTACATGATAGAGTGCACAACCTGCAGTCTATCTTACGTCGGCTGCACTATAAGAAAATTCAAACAACGAGTGAGTGAACACCTCACCAGTATCAAGAAACAGAATAAAGTTAATGCTTCAGGAGCTGCTAAACACTTCATAGAAATACATGCGGGTAATGTCAGCTCCTTTACAGCATATGCTATCATAAAAATAAAAAAACCGCCAAGAGGAGGAGATTGGCAGAAACAAGTTTTGCACAAAGAGGCAGAAATGATATATCGCCTGAATACCCGGCATCCAAATGGTCTAAATTTCAAAAATGATTTGCTTTATCACTATTTTTAATACATACATCTTGCAATTTTTTGCATTTATATTTTCTTTTTGTATATTGCATATTAGCTCATGTTTAATATTAAGTGTTGCTCACTCTTGCTATACATGATGTTTAGTCGTAGACACCCATGCATAATTATCCAGCAAAAGTATCTGTGTATGCAACACCTGTGCCGTCCCAGCACAAGATCCGTGACGTAGGGATCTCATCCTTTTTTTCATTGGTTGGTCACCTGTTTTTATTCGTCCTTCACTCACTTCTCTTGAGACCATGATTAAGCGCAGTAGCGCGAAACGCGTAGGTCCTGTTATGCCCACCATGGGATTTTAATGCACGAATAAAAGTTACATTTTAACCTGCTACGTCTAGGAGTGCCGACTTCAAAACTCCCCCTTCTCCTATTACTGCAAACCAAGCCTACGGCGCCTGGCCAACGCCCTGATGTTCGAGCACCCAACCTTGCACCTAACCTGTCGCTGCTGCATCTAGATCCACTGGTGAGCTGTATCTTTTTCTATATATTTTTTCCTTTTTTTGCGAGATGCTATATACACAGAGGGCCAGATTTATCCACAGGATAGGCTATCAGTAGTTGCTTGCACCCCATTACACTGAGAATGGGGCTGGAAGCAGTTGTCTGTGTACTGTGTAGAGGCAACAGTCTTGGCTCCTATTGAAGTGAATAGGAGCTGTGGCTACAATAGCCAGCACCTCTTTAAAGGGGTACTCTAGGCAAAAGTAAAGAAAAAGAGGGAGGACAGGGGGTGGTGGGAACATTATAATTAACTGATACTTTCACACTGGTATCTGTTATCTCTCAGTCCTGCGACGACCCTGCTCAGAAATTTCCACTTAGCCAGTCAGTGACTGAGGCAGGACTCTGTAGTCACTGCTGGCTAAAAGGGCAGTTCTCATAGTGTCATGATGATACAAGAACCAGGAGATATATGACACCAGTGGGTGACTATAAGCAGTGGAGTGTGGCTGTGGAATGGGTAAATATCACTATGTTCCCACCACCTGCTGCCCTCCCTGTTTTTTATGTTTTCCCGGAGTGCCCCTTTTAGGCTCTCCTAATATCTGCCAGCCTGCCTCTGCTCCCTTATTGATCTGCTATTGTGAGTTAACTAAAAATTAGCCTCAGATCTA
Organism: Dendropsophus ebraccatus; assembly: GCF_027789765.1. Taxonomy (NCBI): domain Eukaryota; kingdom Metazoa; phylum Chordata; class Amphibia; order Anura; family Hylidae; genus Dendropsophus; species Dendropsophus ebraccatus. The sequence goes on along the minus strand of NC_091459.1, from coordinate 104,235,618 downwards.
CTGTGCGAAAAAAGCATAACTACAGTGAATGACCAAACACAAAGGTGCAGTCCCTCTTGGCAATATAATATGTAGACATTGAATACTTATAGTAGCTAGAATTTGAGTTATTGCTATAATCTCCCCCTAAGTGTACAGGCATCCTGAATTATTAGGACACAAGTCTACTGACCTGAACTGACACCATCATAGGGCACATAATGCATTCATATTACGCTTCCATGAAACTGGCCTAAAGCCTGCAAACAGCAACGTATAGTTATCCATTGTTTAGGCCTCTCTTACCTGCTTTAAGATTTAATGTTACACTCTTTTCAGGTGTGTCAAGAAGATACAAAGCCTAATACTGTTAATGTAGAGGAAGACGGAAATGCTGGTGATGAAATGAGTCGTTCTGCATCCCCATCCAGCAGGAGATCTCCTACTCGTATGCGTTCCCCTCATAGACAAGACACTGCCTTTAGGGCCGTACAGAGTGCTCTGCAGAGACGCCAGGAAAGAGAGAAAGTAAGGAGGAATTGTAAACAAAATCCATTATAGGACCGTTTTTCAGAAAGTATTGTAGGTGAATAGGGAATTTCTGATAAATATTATACAGTATTTATATGTGCAGCTGTTTTAGGTCCATCTGCTTATTAGAGATAACCTGCCATCACTTTCCTGAACCGAGTCGTCAGTGTGGTCCTGTGGCTTCCCCCACCCCACCAGCCTTGATTGATGGATTTCTTCTCATTGGGTATAGCAAGAGAACTGTCAATCAAGATGGTCAGGGCAGGCAAAGGCCACCAGCGACTGCCCTAATAGCTCGATCGTTCATCCTGCCAGATATCACAATGTCATTTTCTTTTTTCAGCTAGAAATAGATGTTACCTGTTGTCCATTTTCCCAGGTGTTACTGAACACTCTGTATACTAGATATTCTACATACATCTATAGTTTTCTATTCACTGGTATGTGGTCACAGAACATTTTGAAACATTATTCCTGGCTTTAGACCACATATCCGTGGGTATGCACAACCTGACAGTCTGTCCATACATAGCCATTCACCGCTCTCGCTCTTGTGCAGGAGCTGCTCTCTGAATTGGCGAGTGCACTACAGTCTGTGGAGGACACCAAGAAGCAGCTGTTGGAGAGTCTGCAGGACTCGGAGAGAAGAGGGCATGAGTTAAAGAGAGAGAAGGATGAGATCAGTAATATACTGGAGAACATAAAACTAGAGTCTCAGAGATGTCAGTCCAGTCTGGAGTCTCTACACAGGTACATTATTTTGGGGACAGGTCTAATGTGTCTAATGTTCTCCGGACAGACGACTGTTTCATTGACTTACAGCATGTTTTATGGCCTTTCATTATAAATATATTAACTGAATATTGTTATTTTATCTCCGCTGCATTAACGTGTATTGGTGGTGTGGGGTCACATGGTAGAGGTGAGTCTTTAATTGTAATGTCAGTGCATGGATTGGAATGTTTCTTAATTTAAAGTGATTGTGCCATCTTGACTATCTCAAGCAACTGAAGGTCAAACTGTTTCCCTGCAGCGGCCACTGCAGGAGACATGTGGTACTACATGATAGCTATAAAGATGAATTGATCGCCATTTTTAAAGGAACTCTATTAGCTTTATATCAAGATAAAACAGATGATACCCTGTCTCTTAGTTGATGTCTGTTTGCAAACTTATAAAAGCATGTTTTCCTTCCAAGCTTGAGTGTCATAGATGGTACAGGGTCTCGATCCTGGCACTCAGCCATGTACATCAGTCATGCAGGGCAGGGAGGGATGAAGGAGGGTGGAGGTGTGCTTGCTGCAGATTAGCATGCAAGGCAAACCTGATTTTATAACTTTGCAATTGGCCATTAACTAAGAGACAGATATCATCTATTTATCTACCCATATCAGCTATCTATCTATGGTGGCAGCCCTGAGCATTATATAGAACTGACAGATTCTCCTTTATACATGGACAGGTCTTGTCCACAGCTCTCACTTGTGGCTTATAGAGGTGGGGATCCCATCAATCAAGTTGCAATGAAGGGTTGTTAAGAGAGATGAACTAACCGGGTTCGGGTTCGAGTTGATCCGAACCCGAACGTTTGGCATTTGATTAGCTGGGGCTGCTGAACTTGGATAAAGATCTAAGGTTGTCTGGAAAACATGGATACAGCCAATGACTATATCCATGTTTTCCACATAGCCTTAGAGCTTTATTCAACTTCAGCAGCCACCGCTAATCAAATGCCGAAAGTTCGGGTTCGGATGGACTCGAACCCAAACCTGGTTTGCTCATCTCCTATACACAGTCCTATAGGGCCCAGAGTTGAAGTGTGAGATCTGGCGTAATGCATGCTTTGAGAGTCTCGATCCATTATAGCTTGGTATTTAACAGATTGGAGTCTTGGGATTGGTTTGGAAGCTCTTTATAATGTTTGTCAGGTGAATGGGATAGAAGGAGTCATGAAAAGAGCTAAAAGATACAAATTATTCAAAGCTTACAGTGAATTTGGGTTGAGACAAGTACCAGGTGATAGAGCTGATGCATGATGCCAGTGTTCTCTTAATAGGGGGCAGATGTTCAGTGCAGCAATTTTACAAGGGACACATTTTCCACCATGATTTTCACTCCATGATGAGAACATAGTAGGTTATCCTCTACAGAATGTTCAGTTTTCTGAATAATTCCAGATGAGGCATTGCCCCGGCCTCCAATGTACTATATGGAATAAAGATCACCTGTGTAGTCCTTTTATAGCTGCTATTGAAACCGTATCTGGTATTTTTCTGCATTGTTTGAGTCTACATTCAGGAGTCCCTGAAGGAAGGAATGTTTATCTCACTCCATTGTTTCATTGTAAGGGCACTTGGTTATATAATAGCACACATATGGACTCTCAGCACAGCATGTTACCGTAAGTCAACCTGATTCTCTGATACTTAAGGAAAACATGCTTTTTTGTTTAGTGAGAGTTTGGTGAAACATCTGCAAACATGTTGTGATAGATGATAAACAGCTGGTGACGGCCTGTGAGTGGGAAGCAATTCCAGCCAGTGATATATCATATTAAAAGGGGTTAATATCAGTAAAAAAAAGCCAATATTGAATTAGATAGGTCCACTTGACAGAGAGGATGCAACAGTGTTCAGGAGTAGAGATGAGTGCAACTGGTCCATGTTTTCCAGGACTTTCTTGGCAGCAGCCAACTTCTTCAGCCAATGCTAATCAAAGTCTGCACGCTTGGGTTCAGATGGACCTAAGCATGCTCGCTTTGCGCTCATTTTTATTCATGAGGGTTTTTCTTCCCTCTTTAGAGTATAGTTCTGGTTGGCAGGATGAGATTTGTTATATGGGTATTGGAAGGTATGACAACATTAAAATACAAAGTTAAAGGGGTTATCCAGCGCTACTGTTGTCTCCAGTTCAGGTGCGGTATGCAATTAAGCTCCATTTACTTCAATGGAACTGAGTTTCAAAACCCCACCCAAACTGGAGACAAAAGTAGGGGGATATTGGCCATGTTTTTGTAGCGCTGGATAACCCCTTTCATGTCTCTTCATGTATGACTAGTGTGACCAGTCACTTCCTTGACACATACCCATCAAAGCCACTTACACCTAGTCTAATTCTTCATTGTGTACACATTTCCGTATGTTGCAAATATATACCGAAATGCTTCAACACGCAGATTTCACTTTGTTACCCGTTATTAAAGATATATTTTTTTATTTTAGAGTTCCAACAAATTCCACAGCAATTTACAAGTCTGGGGGTACATACATTGACAAAATCAGACGCTAAAGGGGTTGTCCAGCAAAAATCTTTTTCTTTCAAATTAACTGATATCAGAAAATTATATAGATTTGTCATTTACTTCTATTAAAAAAATCTCAAGTCTGCACATACTTATCAGCTGCTGTATGTCATGCAGGAAATGTTCTATTTTCGAATTGACACAGTGCTCTCTGCTGACATCTCTGGCCAAGACAGGAACTCTGTCTTGGTTTTATATGAATCCCCATAGAAAACCTATCCTGCTCTAGACAGTTTCTGTCTCAGCCAGAGGTGGCAGCAGAGAGCACTGTGTCAGACTGAAAATAAAACAACTTTTTCTGCAGGACAAATAGTAGCTGATAAGTATGGGAAGACTTGAGATTTTTTAATAGAATTAATTACGCTGGACAACCCCTTTAACTGTTTCTCAGAAACTGGAGATATGAATGGCGCATTTAACGTTTTTATTACTTTTTTGTCCCTTATGTCTTCGTACTGCTAGTAGGTCTTAGCAGATTGAATGGTTGAATATTAGTTCATCCTACAAAGAATAAAAAGCTGCACACAGTCGACTAATAGAGATAAACTGCTGTCCTCAGTTTCTTTAACATTGTCACCCTCTGCTGGAAAACCCAAAAGCCGTATGACCTGTTCTCTGCTGACCATGACCCTGTAAACTTCATCTAGTTACATAAAGCTGTCATTTGTTTTCTTTTTTTGTTCTTGCTTTTTAATTCTTAGTTGTAAGGTTTTTATACACTTTAAACATTTTTTCTAAATGTGTTCTTGTCCTTACAGAGAAAAAGAAGCGATAGAAGAGTCTTTAGAGACAGCGAAACAGAGGGCAGAGGCATCCCTGATGGAGATTGAGCGGCTGAAGGCTGTAAATACAGAGCTACTGCGGCAGAGGGAAGTTCTGGAGGAACAAAAGGAAGAACTGAATAGAGAGCGAGAACGTAACCAGAAGGAGCTAGAGAGAGGGTGAGGGAAAGGAAGCTGCTACTTCACATTTATGTTAGTTTTATAAGAACACTTGTTCATCACTTGGCACTAACTCCACTACACTGGAATAATAAAGCTAAATTGCAGAGAATGTCTAAGAGTGTAGATGTATTCAACCAGCACAGTAAGGACGTCTCTACATTAGAATGTAAATGATGTCCTCTCCAAGTACAGCGATGGATCTACATTACCTATTCTGTTAGACAGGGCTCATGCCATGTATGACCCCTGCCTGTACGTTTCTACCCCAGTGGCATTTAAAGATGACCTGTCAACAGCTTTCTAATACTTAAGGGGAACCAATCATGCTAAAAGGAAACGCGCTGGTACATCACCCAGCACGCTTCCCAAACATCCCCCTGTAGCCTCCGTCCCCTGTACATACAGACCGCAAAGTTGGTTTAATAACCTCCCACGCTTTATGTAAATTACCAGCCAAGTAGTAACGGTGGGCGGTTGGCTGGTTATCTAGTCACGGTCCTGGGTGGGTAACGGCACTGTAATCACGCCCCTCTGGGCGTGTTGGAAAGCGCTGCATGCTGACATCACTCGGGGGTGGGGTGGGGGGGCTGCATTCCACGTCGGCCACGCCAACGTCTATACTATGCTGAGCATGCGCAGTACAGTGGGTGAAGCCCCTGCTGTACTACGCCGCGCAGGCGTGGCCGACGTGCAACGTGGTAATTTACATAGAGCGCGGGAGGTTATTAAACTAACTTTGCGGTCTGTATGTACAGGGGACGGAGGCTACAGGGGGATGTTTGGGAAGCGTGCTGGGTGATGTACCTGCATGTTTCCTTAGCTTTATGGGCAATTTTAGCGTGAATGGTTCTCTTTAAATGTATATTGGATACTACCATTTTAATTCCACAGAGTGTATGTAAACATCATATCACAACCAAATAGAAAAACACGTGCAAATTAATTGTCTACACATCCCAAACTTTTTTTTTTAACATAAATACGTGAAAGAATCCAAATTGGAGACAACAAGATGCTGTGAATATCAGGTTAAAAACACCATAATATAATCTACCATGCTTATAATATATTCAATGTACAATAGATATTCCAATAATGCAATACCAAAGATCAATTTACCACTGGAGGGAAAAGGTCATAACACAGGATTCAGTCACCTGCGGCACATGGCCTTTGATTTGCTTTTCTCCCCTTTTGCCTGAAACAGTGATCTGAGCTTTTGCACTTTGCCTAGCGCAGTTGTCAGTGGAGGCAGAAGGGAGAAGCAGGGAGGAGAATGCACAGGTAGAGAGAGTTCTCCCAGCTGCCTCCAGTAAAGACCTGTGCTGAGCAAAGAGAACAATTGCAGATCCCAGTTTGAGGCCACTGGGAGAAGAGCAGGCGAGGGCCCACGCAGTGCTTCTGCCTGTCAGTCTAGAGCCCGTGGGAGTGTACTGGCCTTGGTGCTTTAGTTTAGAGAGATGAGGCCAAACTGTGCTGGGCTTCTGCAACCCAGAGAAATGCCACGTGGGCTTTAACGCTTACTTTGCTTATTACTTCTAGTGCTTATATCTTGCAGTAAGAATGACATCGATAGAATCAGGGTTAGAAGCCCTATTGTACGCAGCCTTTAGTTTAGGCATTGAAAAGCTGCCGAGCAGTCTGCATGATAAAAGTGGCTACTGAATTATACCATGCTCTTGCTTTTATAATATGGTTTGCAGCCCTTCTGCAGTTAGCATGTCCACTACTATTTCTGTTTTAACAACCCAATACTAATTGATGGAAGAAAGATGGTGGATATTTTCTCATCATTCACTGCATTAAATAGTGTAGTTATAGCTAGGGTCAAGGAACCTCTTACCATTCTATTCTGTATACTGTAGGCAAAGGACCCAAGAGAAGTTGGAGGAAAAAGTTTCATTGCTGAAGAAAGAATTGGTTACAGTAAGAGAGAACCTAAGTCAGGCTTTACTTGAAAGAGATGTCCTGCAAGGAGAGAAAGATGCTGTATCTAGTGCTCTTAGCAAGGTATGTATGTGCATAGGAAAGGGCAGGGAATGAGGGGGTTTCTGTCTCTGATGATAGTGCTGTAAAGAAACTTTGTCATTTCAATTTATAGATATACCATTGGTTTATTTTGTTAATTATTATTTTAATATTATATAGCATCAATATATTGCCCAGTGCTGTACATAGAATATCCCTACCCCATTCTCACAGTGGACTCTGCACCAATAGGAGCTCACAGTCTATATTACAGATTCACTTCAGTATGGGTGTATACCAGAATATTTAGAGAAAAAAACACATAAACATGGAGAGGTCATACAAACTCCATGTAGATTTTGCCCATGCTGTTAGTCATTTGAATGATTCTTTATGTAGTTATATGCGGGAATTAATAAACCAGGCTATAAACATTATGGATATAGGAATAGAGAGTGCGGGAATTGCAATTCAATTAATATAGCAGTAATATGAGCCCTGAAGCTCCTATTGATTTTAGGATTTTGGGAGCTTCCAAATGCAACTGCATGGAAAATAAATGACTTGTCACCTCTATTTCCCAATATATGTGTCCCATTTTCCAATATATTTAATGGGAGTGGAGTTTAACACCACATGGTTTTTAACATGGAAACTGACACAGCGAACATATCCTTAAACAAATACATCTGTATAGTCTAAAGCAGTGCTTCCCAACCTTTTCCACCTTGGGGCACCCCTTAGAAAAAAAATTTACCTCGGGGCACCCCTACTAAATAATGTCCTACACAATATAAAAACCGCCATTTAGTGACTCACATGTGACGTCTTCTTTGATCCGAGACTTTACTTTCCCTTTTCCTCTCCATCAAGTCCAGACCACTGTGACGATTTCTTCCAGCTACAATTCATCTCTTCAGAACCTGCCAGACAGACCTCTTAGGCACCGCACATTTCTAGCAACTTGCTTCCCTTTCTCCCTCCTATAGCCTCCCAAACTGTATACCCCACACAATAATAATGCCCCCTGATGTGCCTCTTATACTAATAATGCCCCATGCTGTGCCCCCACATAGTAATAATGCCAACAGTTGTGCCCTTCATATAGTAATAATATACCCCCTAGTGTGCTTTTCATCATAATAATGCCCCTTATGCTTTTCCCCCTCAGCATAAATGCCCCCCTCCCTGCTCTGCCTCTAGTAATAATGTCCCCATGCTGCCCCCTTTAGTATAAATGCCCCCTGCCTGCCCCTAGTAATAATCTCCCGCATGCTGCCCACCTCAGTCTAAATGCCCCCCTGCCTGCTCCTGGTAATAATGTCCCCCATGCTGCGTCCCCACCTGCTGTGCAGCAAAAAAAATAATTTCTTCTCATCTAATCCGGCTGTGTGGCTGCAGGGAGCAGTTCTCCTCCTCTTCGGGCTCCATCTTGTGAGCCACGGGGACGAAACCTTCGGCAGGCGTGATGATCATCACACCTGCCAGAGAGGTCACGTCCCGGAGTCCAATAGGCTGCTGGCATGAAGAGATGGCGACCTATGGGATTGAATGTAGGAGGTCCTGCTCCTTCATTCTGCTCAATTTAATGTTGAGCGGGCGGAACATCAAACCGATCGGTATATCCCTAGAAGCTGTGCGGCCGCACCCCGGTTAGGAAACGCTGGTCTAAAGAATAGAAAGGGGGGGACATAATTAAAACCTTTAAATATGGTTCAAGAAGGAAGTTTTTTAAAATAAGAAACTGAACACAAAAACAAGGGGACAAAATCAGAGGCAATATGAGAAAATATTACTTTACTGAAAGTAAATGAATGTAAGCATGCCTGGGAAATATAATGGCAGACTAAATGGACCAGGTGGCATCTTTCTTCCATCAGTCATCTATTATTCTCGGTCTAATCTGACTGTGTAGAGACACACCTTTTAGACAAAAAAAAAATGGTAACACCAAGTTGTCAATTTATTCCTCAATTTCTAAGAGCAATACTCTAAGAAAAATGCTCCAGAATTGTTACTTTAAAAGTAATACAAGTATTTGCTAGTACAGTCAGGTCAGAAATGCCCACAGGTCCCATTTAATGCTAAATAATCAGTCGCTAAGTGTTAATCCAGAGTGATCACTAGGACATGGCTCATAGACTATCTTACTTGGTCCAGGAACTCTGCAGGAGATGCATAATATTGATCTAAGTACAGTACACAGTGTCTCTGGTGTTGGTTGTGTGTTTTTAACACGGATTTCTATGCCAGGCTGAATCTAGCAGAGCGGAACTAGAGTTGGCTTTAAACCAGATGCGCAGTGAACGAGCGGCACTAAACGACTCATTGGCCAAAATGGGGGCGCTGAACGAAGGTTTAGCACAAGATAAAGTGGCCCTGAATCGTCTGATTTTACAGGTATACCTTGTCTTACCATCTTTATAAAAAACATATATCTGTTCTATGAAAATACATGTGCTCTCCTGGGACCCAGGGAATTAAATATCAACCTCTGTTACACTGTACGTCACAGGTATTGAGCCTTATCTACTGCTGTACAACATTAAGGGGAGCACTTTACTAGACCTAGTAAGATCTAGTTACATTAACCCCTAACTATCTATAGCACCAAGGACATTTCAATTAGTTTTGAATAGTTTTTTCTTTGGTTATTTTTTCATTGTCTTATATAGTCCACTGTGTCTTTTAGTCCTTTGCGTTGCCTGATCCCACTTCCCTAAAGGTACAATACATAACTTTGGCAATCATCAAGGTGCCTGGTTCTGCATTTCATTTCTGGGGTTGGGAAGAAGTAGAACATACACATTTTACATAAAGAAAATGATGGGGCATATTTACTAATATTCATGCACCAAATTTATCACAGTGGCTCATGCTGTTTAATAATGTTAGATGCCATTTTCTAGATGTAGACCACCTGTTTCTTGGCCTAGTTTAGGCCAAGGTTTTGGCGCACAGTGTCAGAATGAAGCCATGCCAAGCCTTGCACTCTTTCCCACTAAGTCATGCACCCTTGTCAAGCAAGACACAGAGGTATCTACAACACATAATAAAAGTGGTGCATGGCATGTGTGCCTTTTCTCGCCACAGGCGGCATCAGAAATCTGGTGTTGTAAATCTGTCCCAATATGTTAGAATGTTTCTGATTTGTTTTACTTGTGATATCCATCTTGTTCCTTTTTTTGCCTACTAATGCAGCTGGAGGCTGAGCGCAGTGCGCTGCAGGAGGACAGACGTGTTAGCGAGGCTAGTTGTGCCGCGTTGAGGGAGCAGCGAGAAGCACTGGAACTTGAGGTATCTCAGTTGCAGACAGAAAGAGTCGGGCTGGAACGGAGGTCCCGAGAGGTGGAAGAGAAGCAACAGAGGGCTGAGGAGCAGCTGCATGGTGTCCGCAGAGAAAGAGCTAAATTAAAGGAGCAGCTTGCACAGGTAAGGGGGCCCCAAACATTGACATACACTAAAATGTCAGATAATTCTGCTGTACTGTTGTTTTGCTACAACAGTCAATGATATAAATCAATTAATCCATCAGGTTGACAATTCTGTGGCTATACCTTTAAATGGATTCATCAGGAGGGGCATGCAACGCGTTCAGTCCCGTATTGATAACAGTTTATGTGTTCCAGTCTTACAATTTTCAGTTTCTATTTGGGAGGTTGGAAAGTTTATTGTAAACCTGTGTCAGCTTTATGTGTTTGTGTTATGCTCTTCTATTTCAAAAGCCATTTGGACAGTAACACTAGGTCAGATCCTATGGAAGAGCTTACACACTAAAAGGGGTTTTCTAAAGGTTAATCCTATTTATTCTAAATGAAAAATGTATTTTACATTTGTTTAATACTTCTCGTAAAGTGGATGTAATCTGATATACAACACTAATTTCACATACATCTGTGTGCCATACCTCTTTGAATGTGCTGAACATTCGGTTAAAACTTATTGTAACAATCTTGGGGTCACTGTCTCATGGGGATCGCTCTCTTCTGGGTTCAAACGGCTGGCACATCCCAAATGCCAACACTACAGGAGACTTTTCAGACTACACAGACCCACAGCCTGCACTATTCTCCATTCATGCCAAACAGCACTATAGTTTCCTGTGACTAAAAAATATATAGACCCCCTGATATTTAGTTTGCAACCTTCTCCTACTTTAAAGTGATATTGTCACCCTCTTACTCTATGTGCAGTTCATCCATAAGCTTAAATTTGATATATACCTGTATAACACTTGTCTGTGTCTTCTTTCTGCTCTAAAATCGCTTCATTTTATCGGTGGATAGTGTCACCTAGGCGGGGCTTCTCTGCAGTTGTGCTCCATCTACGAGATAGGTAGAATGCCCAACTGCTGTGAAGCCCCGCCTAGGTGACACTGTACACCGATAAAATGAAGCCATTTTCGAGCAGAAGGGAGACACAGACAAGTGTTATACAGGCAAATATTGAATGTGCAGAATTTAAGCTTGTGGGTGGTGTGGAGAACCGCACATAGAGTAAGGGGGTGACAGTATCACTTTAAGATTCTTCTCAGGTCATTGCATCAGACTGCTTTGTTTCCTTTTTATACTTGTATACATCTTATGTGATTATGCCCCACAAACTGTCTTTTGTGTTGGCCGATTAATATAGACAGCCGCACAAAAACCTAGTGATGTTCATGCAGCCTTGGCCGCACAATTATCAAGCTGTGTAATAGGTTCTAGAGTGCCGACAAAGTAGATTGGCGCTCACTCACACCTTTAGGGTTTGTGCACACTGGCAAGAACCTCACCTGCGTGCAGCAATGCTCCACAGCTTTCTTTGAACCGCAGTTAACACAGGGGAACCAACTCTGAAGGTCTAATTGATTTTAGTGGGAGCTTCAGCCATAAGAACATAACTTCTCTTTTGTATGTTTTCCTATCTCCCATTAAAGTCAGTGCATTTTTTTTTAGCTTGCAATAATTTGAGACGTAGTTGAGATACTAGTTATGTTATCCTGTGCATTTCGGTTTATCTGAATATTCCTTTTTACTTCCACTATCCATCAGGCTAATACAGTTGCACAGACACTTGAAGATCAGTTGCAAGAAAATCGAAGAGAGTCAGACATACAGGCCTCAGCCCTGCAGCGCGCAGGACAGCGCATTGAGGAGCTGACCAATCAGAATGCGGAGCTTGGAGTTCAGCTAACGGCCCTGGAGGCTGAAAGACAAGAGCAAGAAGAGGAAATTGCTCAGCTGCGGTAAGGGTGCTTTGGCTGAAGCTCAAAAGTGTTTTATGCTCTATCTATTCTCTTTCTTTCTGTCTTATTTTGTCTTGTCCTGGACTCCTAGGACACATAAGGAATCTCTAGAAAGCACCTTATATGATGCACAGCGCCGGGCGGCCCAGCTGGAAGACCGCAGAGAGCAACTAGAAGGAGAGATTCACACACTAATGCTTGCTAAACAAAACCTTCAAGGTACAAACCCACTGCCCGACCTGCCTAACTGTAATAAATGTACCATGAGTATGACCATGACTTGGACTGTATTCTTATTTTTAAATAGTTTACGCTAATGTACATCTGAATCACAAAATAACTGAGGATCACTCCCATAATAGAGACTTGTAGGAGCCGCAGTTTGCCAGTGAATAATAATCTATGTACATATATCAAGATAAAAGGCTTTTAACAGGCCATACTCACCTATTAAACACCTATAAAACCCATCCGATATTCAAATAACCAAGATATATCAATTGAATTAATCAGAAAAGTTTATTATTGAGAAATATCGCAAAAATCAATAAGAACTAAAGACAAAATTTAAATATAAAAACAAATAAAGACCTGGGAGGTGGGAGACCAAACATGAGGGGAGGTATATGTTTACAAAATAAAGTGCAAGTGCATATGTACAATACTCATGAATTTTCAGTATACAGCCTGGTTATATGCATATTATAAAGTGCAAGTGCTCAAACATGACCAAAAACACAAGCTGCATAGCTAAATCTGATAAAGTATAGGCAGGTGCACATAAACAACATTACCCAGGGATATCATTCCCAGCCCCTCAGGACTCCCACCTCACACTCCTCCAACGCCGTTTCGCTATTCGCTTCCTCAGGGAGTGATGAGGGGGAGACCAGAGGGATGCTATATAGTCCGCCCTGTTGCCCAATTGGATGGCTGTAGTACTTACACCTGCACCGAATTATATGGCGGCCATTTGTGCGGACGCCAGTGCCAGCCACGGACCGCGCGATGAGCCGGAAGTGACGCAAGGCAGATGTGCCCTACGTCAGATCCGGTCCTGAGGAAGCGAATAGCGAAACGGCGTTTGAGGAGTGTGAGGTGGGAGTCCTGAGGGGCTGGGAATGATATCCCTGGGTAATGTTGTTTATGTGCACCTGCCTATACTTTATCAGATTTAGCTATGCAGCTTGTGTTTTTGGTCATGTTTGAGCACTTGCACTTTATAATATGCATATAACCAGGCTGTATACTGAAAATTCATGAGTATTGTACATATGCACTTGCACTTTATTTTGTAAACATATACCTCCCCTCATGTTTGGTCTCCCACCTCCCAGGTCTTTATTTGTTTTTATATTTAAATTTTGTCTTTAGTTCTTATTGATTTTTGCGATATTTCTCAATAATAAACTTTTCTGATTAATTCAATTGATATATCTTGGTTATTTGAATATCGGATGGGTTTTATAGGTGTTTAGTTCTGTTTCAATTGCCATTCGGTAATCCCCTTTTTCCCCCCCTTATCCTTGTTTTTCTTTGGGGTATAGGACGTATATTATAAGAATCCAGAATCTATAGGTGTTTTCCATACTCACCTATTGTCTGGCTGAAACACAGTGATACTGACATGTCTTTATGTGTTCAGAATTCAGAAATGGTGTCCAGAAAGGGTCATGCCGGGTTGATAGCCTGGCAAAATTTTACTAAATATTCTTCAGGGTCCATTTAGAATTAAGCATAGAAGGTAATAAATTATACAATGGGCTAATAGAGCCTCAGAAAATCAGCCAGCTAGAGATTACTGTGTGCAAAATGAAAGTTTTTTATATTCTAGACACAACATTAATGTGAATTATGTTAAACACAGATAATCCACTAAGTACTCAGTGTAACATGATGACATGATGCTGATAAGTAAAGTCTGAAATAGTGCAAATGTAATCTAGTGCATCTCGCTGTATGGTCGGACATAGTCTTAGCAGTTGCTGATTCAGTTTTGGACAGTTATTTTAATGCATCATTTATGAGCTGAATAAGAATAGCCGATAAGAGCCACCAAAGGCATGTAACCTCTGGTAAAGCAGTGCTAGTATTTACTCCCATAAATAGGCTGTAAATCAAATTTACCTTTCACTAGGTCTGTGGCTTGATGCTGTTAAAAGTTGGATTGTCTTGAAAAGTATAAGGCACAATTTCTGTCTTATGTTTGAATTAGATTTAGCTGATCTAAGTGAATTAAAACATATTATGCTGCGTTTACACGTAACGATTATCGTGCGAATTTGCGCGATAACGGTCGAATTCGAACAATAATGGTACGTGTAAAGGCAGCGAACGATCAAACGACGCACAATAAATCGTACATTTTGATCTTTCATCAGGTCATCAAATCGTCGTTCATCGTACGCAAAAAATTCGCAAATCGTTCCATGTGAACAGTCTTTGGCCGATTTAACCAATGTGTGAGATAGGCTTAAACTATCGCAAAACGATCGCAGTGCAAATATTTGTACGATATATCGTACCATCTAAACGCTGATCGTTATAAAAAAAATCGTAAATACGACATCGCTAATCGTACGATCGGGCCAATAATCGTATCGTGTAAACGCAGCATTAGATTCTTGTATTTGCTTTAGGATAAGGCTTCCCCATAGATAAGAGTCATATGCATTGTGCCATCTGCATTTACAGACGCAAGTCCTGGACCGACTCCAGGTCTGATGTTTGGACCTGTGGTTAGTTCACGACTTGCATCCGTAATATGGATGGCAAAGTCTGCATGGCACTTGTTCATCTATGGAAACCATAGGCCACATATTGCAGATGTCTGCACACCCTGCAGCATTTACAATTATATTATGGCTGTAAATTCCAACCTGATTGTGGTCTGATGATCCAAATTGACAGCTGTCAGTTCAGAAGATTTCTTTGATGCTCTCATTCGTATCCGAACCTCCTATTTTAAAATCTGTCTAGTCATGATGTCATATGCTTCCCACTACTATATCACTGTATTGCCGTATTTAATGTACTTATTGCCTTTCACAATAGCGAAAGCTCAACACCAAGCTTTGGAGGCTGAAGAAGCAATGGCTGAGCTGCGGCAGCAGAAGGTCAAAGTGGAACTGCAACTAGCGCAGACAGAGCAAACAGCACAGATGTCTCTCAGTAACCAGGCCCAGCAGCACCAAGATGCTTTAGAGCGGCTCAAGCGAGAGAAGGTTTGTACATTATTAATTGATAAATGAATGCATTAGTACAATCATAGTATGCTGCATCTCACTTGGTGCAAATAAATATGCACCATGATGTGACTATACTCAGTCTGTAAATTTAAGACTGTGTTAAACAGCCCACCTGGTGATCGTCCTGCCAGAGCTGCACAAACTTAGGATTTATCATCAGCACATACCCTATTACACGGGGCAATGTGGAGCCATTGGGCGAAGATTTTTGAACCCATGATCAGCTGAGCAGCAAAAAAATGCTCATCTGTCAAATGATTGCTTGGTCTACTGCAAGGGCAATTTCCAGCTTATTTGGCAAGTAGTAGCCCTATGTAATAGAGCTTTAAATATTTCTCTACATAGTGCTTTGGCCCAAGCATAATTATTGTTTATTGCTCCACATTTTACCTGTAGGAGTCAATGCTGTTGGCCATGATGGAAGAGAAGCAGGAGGCAGTCCAACGTATGGAGAAAGAGAAAGAGGAACTTTTGTCAGAGTGTGAGAACATCAAGCAGAAGCTGAGCACAGAGATTGTTCGCTTGCAAGAAGAAAGGGAAGAAAGTTTGCTGCGGGTAGAGAATGAAAAACAAAAGGCAAGACGATCCATCCACACATATTATAATAAATATATATATATATATATATATATATATATATATATTTATACATATATTATATTTTAGCACTGCCTCTTACAGACAGTCTGCTTACAGTATTGTAACATGATTTTTAATGAACATGGGGAAAATAAAGTGCTAGAACAATGACACAAAGCACAGTTCCTTTCCTCCTCTTGCCTTCCCATTTAGGCACAGTAGAGGACAGTGAAGTGTCCTTGAACATACTTTTGGCTAGAAAGTGCTCCCATCTACTAGATCTGTACTTGTTCAGTGCACATATCTGCCTGTCTAAAAGGGCCCTTTCCGCTTTTATCAGTCCTAGCACTCACAGTGGATAGGAATACTTCATGCATAGATTTCGTATGTGTGTGTATCTGTCCATTTTTAAAAAGTGAAGTCTCTGAAAAAAAAGCTCATCATTTTTTTTTCATTCAGGCTCTGCTCCAAAAAGAAACTGAGAAGAATACTTTGAGTGAGCGGCTGATGCAGACCCAGAGGGAGCTTTCTGACACCAAACTGGAGGCTGAGAGATTTAGACGGGAAGCTCAGATTAGGCAAGACCAGGACAAGGTCTGTTTATGCAGTGCACACAATACACAATTACACAATGTGTTCCAAGGAGATTATGGGCTCTCCTATAATGTATATAGTGTATATATGATTGCAGCATAGTTGTCTGACGTGTTATACACATGAAGTATATTGCTACAGTGAGTAGTTGGCTTGGCATATGTTAGTGGACATGTGAATAATAAACTAGAGAGTTTAATCTATCTCTGTAAATCGAGCAGGCAATGCTGGATGGGGTCTCTTCGGAACTGAAAGCTTTGCAAACTGAGTTTGAAGATGCTGTGTCAGCTCACTCCAAAGAGAACAAGAGTCTATGTGAACGTGTCAAACAATTGAGTCAAGACAAGGAAAACCTGACCAAAGAGGTTAGCTGCATTCTTTACAGTCAATGAATTAGGTATTTATTTCCACTTCTGCAAAATCCTATCTACTGTAGCCATCAGATATAATTATCCTCACCTTACCTTTCTGGGCAGATTTTGGGCGCTTTCTTACTCCTTTTTCTGAAACACTATAGACAGCCAGGTCTACACAAGCACACAGCGACTGGGACATTTCAGGATTACAGTGTCCACGCCACAACAGTCTTTCCATATGGAAAGTTGCAGCCTGGTTTTGGCAGTCCTGCAGTTTTCCAGTTACTCACGGGCAACAACCTGAAGCCTTGGCCTTAAGGTCGATTTTCAAGATGACCACTATGTAAGACTCTTGTGTGTCGGTTACCTTGGGCTGAGTTCACACTAGCTTAATATGGATGCCTTTTACCTTCACATCATGGCTGCAGCATGCATGCCTCTTTCCTTCCCCACCCTTGCCTACTTGGCTTCCATCACAGATCCCTGTACATAAATCTTGAAGGGATGTGTGGGGGAGGAGGTGTGCATGCTGCATCTCTGCACGACCTCACGCACCTCTTAAGCTTAGAAGGAAAACACAATGTAATTTTCGAAACAGCCACCTACTAGGATAGAGGTATCATTTTTTTTATCTCAGCTATATGTCCATGTCTACAGCCCTGAGCATGCCATACACCTGATGGACTCCCTTTAAATCATATTTCAGATGACACAACTATTTAGGTATTAGGTATATCTTGTGAATTTTTATTTATGAATTTTGGTATTAATATCTGATGTTCCCAGGAGTCATATATGTGGCCACAGTTACTTACCAAGAATCTTGTACAGTGATGATAATGCATAGGATGTTTGTTTTTCAGAGAAACTTTCACCTTGAAGAGCCATCCTAAGCTGCTTTCATGGTTACATAACTGAGATTATCCATTATTGTAGTTGTCCGAGGCTGCAATCATCTAAAAAATGCTTTTTATTGCTACTTTGAAGTGTCATAGAGGCGTGGCCAGGGCACTTCTGTGCACTTCAGCACTCTGGCCACACCTCTATGACACTCCAGAGACATCACTGTCAGCAGGGTTTTGAAGAAACCTGACTTCTCATAAATGCTGCTGTCCTATGCAGGTGGAAGAGCTGAGAACCCAGCTTCGTTTAGCAGAAGATGCCAGAGATGGGTTGCGCAGAGACATCATTGAAGTCCAACGCCTGTTGCGGGAAACAGAAGAGACGTGTGAACTTCAAAGGAAGGAAGCATTAGAGTTACGCCGTGATCTTGGCGACCTGACACGTGAAAGAGAAACTCTGCAGAGATCTAACACTGAACTGAGAGCGTCCATCAAGAAAACTGAGACAGAGAGGAGCAGGTGGGTGTACACCAGTAGAATCAGAGCCTAAAGTAAATATCCATCGGTAAACACCATTTTGCTTTTTTTCAATGAAACAAAGCCAGAATTCTAATATGATTAACTTCTTATTATATCTCTGTCCAAGTCAGATCATTTGTATGATATAGACCTTTCTGCATAAGGGTAAATGATAAAATTTCTTTCTGTGCCACTAAAGGTTACTACATATTGTTTAGACACTGAAGAGTTGAAGAGTTTATCCCATAAATATGAAAGGAATGTTTCATGGTATGGTCCCATTGGGATGCTTACTATGATATTTCTCATACTTCTTAGCCCATTTAGGGGGTCACTTCTAGTGTTCTGATTGTTACTGGTAGGCCTGAGCAGTAACATGAAACGCTCAGTTGCCCTTATAAATGAGGGCATGGGCAATGGACTGAGTTACTGAGCACGTGTGACCATCAGCACTAAAAATATTAGGTGAATGTTTTTAGAGGGAATAAAAACACCAGGGGGCAGCAATAACAAATCTATGATAGCTATACCAAAGTGTTCTGCTAAGCTCATAACAAGTGTACAAGAGGAGTGGTAGGGCTGAATTATCCATTTTTCTTTGTATGTTCCTATTGATGATATTGGAATTAATATATGATATATAGATTATGATACAGTATGATTCCTCCAGCCTGCAGGTGGCCATGGAGGAGAAGCAACAGCGCTTGGCCGTACTGCAGGAGTCCAAATCTTGCAGTGAGCGGGAGGCAGCACAATTAAGAACTAGTTTACGTGAGGTAGAGCGCTCACACATCGAAGCGCGCAGACAGCTGCAAGAGCTGCGCAGACAGGTATGTGTCCACTGGCTCACTTTCTACATTTTGCTATTTCTGTCAGATATTATATACATTCAGGCTGGGTTCACACACAGTATATTTCAGGCAGTATTTGGTCCTTATGTCAGGTCCTCATAGCAACCAAAACCAGGAGTGGATTGAAAACACAGAAAGGCTCTGTTCACATAATGTTGTAATTGAGTGGATGGCCGTCATTTAATGGCAAATATTTGCTGTTATCTTAAAACAACGGTTGTTGTATTGAAATAATGGCAGTTATTTACCGTTATATGGCGGCCTTCCACTCAATTTCAACAGTGTGTGAACATAGCCTTTCTGTGTTTTTAATCCACTTCTGGTTTTGGTTGCTATGAGGACCTGACATGAGGACCAAATACTGCCTGAAATATACTGTGTGTGAACCCAGCCATAATCTGTAACTTTTATGTGGATGAAAACTAAGCAGTAATTACAAAGTGTAAGCATAAAACATCACTTGTCAATCACTTTTTCTCTCTTTATATGTACGCAGGTAAAAACACTCGGAGGAGAGAGCAGTCAGAAGGAGCAAGAAGTGGCTGAACTTCAGGCCCGGATACAGCAGGAAGAGCAAAAAGAGCAGCAGAGTCGAAGGGAGTCACTAGAATTGAGGCAGCGTATAACAGAGAGCGAGGCCGAGAGAGAGGCTGCTCGCAGAGAGGTGTGTATCGCCATGGACTAAAAATGGTCAGAGCTAGGGGTAATAAAAAGTGAAGAGATGATAGCAACCAGTCTGTGAATCCAGATTTCCACAACTAGAAGGAATACAGCTAATGCACCCACACCTTTTCTCAGATTTTGTCTCTGCAGCAACGTCTTTCAGCTTTAGAGTCCTCATCTCGCCAACGTGAGAGAGAATTAGAGCAGAGACTAAGTGAGAGTCGTGCAGGAGAGCAGCGGCTGCAGGAAGGATGCAAGACACTTCAAGAGCAACTGCAGCGGGGAGCAACAGAGGCCACTGACCTTAAACTTCAGCTTGGAGCCTGTGAGACTCGGGTGCGAGCTTTAGAAACGGAACTGAGTCGGATCCAGGCAGCTCGCAGGGAGGCGGAAACCCAGCTAAATAGCCTGCACTCAGCTCTGAGACGTACATTAGGTATCAGAGGCCGCAGCCCCTCACCCCACAGAGGCATGTCTCCCAGTAAAGGTGAGTAGTTGTAAGGCTGGTATTACACGGAGCGATTATCGTTCGAAAAATCGTTCGGATTTAAACGATAATCGTTTCATGTAATAGCAGGTAACGATTAAACGACCAACGAGAAATCGTTGATCGTTTAATAGGATCCGGACCTATTTTTATCGTTTGATCGTTCGCACATCGTTCGCACATTGTTCGGTGGAATAAGAATTCGCAGCTGAAATGTGCGCAATGCCGACGACTAAACGACCGCAAGAACGATCATAAATAACGATCATCATTCCATGTAATTGGGCAAACGATTTTGGGTCGTTTGCCTTAGCGGTCGTTTAAGATCGTTTATCGTTAATCGTTAGTCGTCAAAAAATTGCTTGGTGTAATAGTACCCTAAGCAGCTGTAACCAGTAGCACTTGCCAATGATGCTTGGGATTGGGCTTCTGCAGCTATTACTTTTGGGTTGCATTGTAAATGTCAAGCTTCTAAATGTTTAGACAATCAGAATGTTAAATAAGGACAGAATTTTTTTTACAGTGTTTTGTGAACGGATAGTACAAAAAAATAGTATTACATTTCTTGTTTTACTTTGTAAATAATTTTAACACAGCGCATATTGTCATTTAGGTCTTGATGGCTCTGTAAGCGCTCTCTTGGATGGACGAAGGACGCCATGTTCTCGAGGAGGGTCTCCTGATCGTGGTCGCTCCCCTTACCCAGAAATTGAACCTGAAGGAGTGATTATAGCTCTTAAAGATCTTCTGCAGGAATTAAGGGAGACCCAGAGGGAGAGGGTGAGGAGCTAAAGGCATTGTCATTGCTACAACTGTATTAGATTACCCATGTTTGTCAGTAAGGGAGCACCATGGGGACATTAAAGGGGTTGGCCACTTAGTAGTAAAATAGTTTGGTGTACAGTATTAGTAAGTGTACTCACTGCACTTACTGACAGCAGCTCCCTGTGTACCTAATAGAGCTAAAATCAGACTCCCCTCCTCCAGACTGTGCTGTCCTGCTCCGTGGTGTGTCTGTCCATAAGATAGCTGACATGGAAGAGCATGTGACCATGCCCTGCTCCCCCAGTGTCCACGCATGTACAGGCTCAGCGGTGGACACTGGGGGGCAGGGCATGGTCACATGCTACTCCATGTCAGCCATCTTATGCACAGACTCACCACAAAGCAGGAGAAGGGGTGTCTGATTTTAGCTCTACGAGGCATACAGGGAGCTGCTGTCATTAAAGGCTGTGAGAACAGTTACTAACATTGTATACTGAACTGTTTTACTATAAAGTGGCCAATTCCTTTAACTGATTGGGTATTTTTTGCAAGGATAGGGGGATCAGTAGGACACTACTACATTGCCCTTCAAGCAAATGTAGCCAAGCTCTTAAAGGAGAAGTCCAGCAAAAATGTTTAAGTATTTATTGTCACCCAAAAGTTATACAATTTACCAATATTCACTAATTAAGGGAAATGCTTATAAAGTGCTTTTTTCCCTGCATTTACTACTGCATCAAGGCTTCACTTCCTGGATAAAATGGTGGTGTAACAACCCAACTCCCAGAGCTGTGCGGGCTGTGGCTGCTGGAGAGGATGATGTGTCCCTCCAGTGCCCTGTGTCACAGCCACAGCCCGCACAGCTCTGGGAGTTTGAGCGGGTCGTGACATCACCATTTTATCCAGGATATAAATGCATAGTGTAGATATTATATTATATTACACAACACAATTTATTAATCAGAATGAATATATTTATTTTTATTTAGGGTGTAAACCTTAAAAATCAGATAAGACTGCAGTAAACTTCAGTGTCCCCCTTAAGTCACTCTATATGGCTACAAAGCTGAGGTACAGAGTATTGCTCAATTAGGTTATTACATCAGAGAGCTGTTATAGCTGCCCTGTATGTTTTACATACAAGACTTGTGCAATAGATGTAGATATTATTTTTGCATTTTGGCAGTAAGATATTTTTTTTGCCCAGAGAAGCTGGAAAAAACAATTCCATTTGTGAACATTACCTAAAAGTGGCTGTTCTTGGCTGTTCAAGCACATTACCTTGAATTACATTGTTGTTACTGTCCTGGGAAAGGAGGACATTAGAATGTATCCATAATCATGGAAAGAAAATAACCTTTGACAGCTTCTATTTTGAAATGGTCACTGTCATTATAAACTACGTCCTTCGATGTGATAGCCTAGGTGATTATTAACATATTTGCATATCACTTTATTTACCAAAAGTAGCTCCTTAGTCCTTACCCTAGAAAAACAGCCAACAGGTGTCTCACTCTTCTGCACTCTGCCATTTACTGCCTGTTGCTAGGAAATTCTGTCTCTAGTAACAGACAGATCACAATAGAAAAACAGGAAATAGGGGTGAAATGCAAGGCTGCAATCTTTTAGCCTCCAGAAGATTAATAATGTCTTTAAAAGGTAAATCAAGGCTTCTTTCATAGCTGTTCAGTGCTCACTGTAATCCCGTCCTTGCTGTGCTGCCACTATTTATTTCATTGTTTCTCACATAGCATAATGGAAAGCCAGTGCGTCAGTAATCCCTTCTCCACATTAACCCATGTTCAGTCCAGCGCATTTTTTCTAGCACTATGCCACGGCACAACAAAGGCGAATAGGCGTTGTGCTGTGATTGGCCAGACAAGTAAGGGAAAGGAAGACTTTATGTGTACTGCTGGAAAACAGCCCCACTGTAGCCCCATCCCTCTGTAATGGAGAGAATAAGAATTAACTCCACCATGGTAATGACATGAAAGACCCTTTACAGCTTAGGGTTTTAGAGATGAGTCTGACTTTCTGAGGTAATGTTGCAGCTCAGGTACAGTCCTGAAGATTGGAGTGAGAAGTGCTGATTATAAAGCATATCGATCTGACAGAAAAATTATGTTATGTCCCCCTAAATACCTTGTTATGGTGATAGGCGTCCCTGTGTGCTGCCATACAGTCTCCAGCACACAACTTAAAGGTAACTCACTAGTATAAAAGTCACCTTGTCACTATAATCAACATTTTCCAGGTTGCAGGAATGAAAACAGGTTTAATATAGATAATATCATATAATGGCTAAATAATACCAAAGGTTTGGTGCCCTTTGAAGACACAGACATCCCTTGTTCTGTAAACGCTCTATGTCATCTAAGTACAACCTTTGCTGCTTTTCACCTTCGCATTTTTTTTAAAACAATCATAAGCAACCATCTTTTGCCATTCACAGGATGAAGCTGGCATACAGATATTGTCTCTGCGCAGGCAACTAGATGACAGCGCGAACCATTGTGAAAGAGTGCAGAACCAGCTGCAGAAACTGCAGAGACAGCTGACTGAGCTTCAGGAAGGTATCTCTTTTCTTCAAGCCTTAAATATAGTTGGTGTACAACATGGATGTGCAATCTTTTCAGGTCTGAGTGTCCCATTGTCAGATATTACTACAGTAAAGTGGGCATTCCGACCTGAGACATTTATGGAATATCAACAATAAAAAAAACAAAAAAACAACAACAACTAAACATTAAAGAAGTTCACAGCTCCTATAAACTACAATGGATAAACTGCTTACTGTGTGTACGTACTGTAGTTATTTTATGCAGTATTGTATGTGTAAAGACTCCGAAAACCAGAAGGATCAGTGAAATGGCAACTTTCCTTACGCTGAATCTCGTGCTTAAAGGGGTTGTCTGGGGAAAATGCTTAATTAGCCATATATACAGTACTTATCTGTTCTACCCTGCTGCAGCTGCCGGTTCCTCTCTGTGCTTCTTTCAGCATTTTGGCACAGCATAGAGTCTATGCACTAGAAAGAGCTGGGAGAAGCCCTCAGCTAAGGACTTCTCTCCCCATCTATTTCATCATTGCAGGAAGTAGATTCTGTAGAAAGTTTATGGAGCAGCCGCAAGAGAGACAGGGAGACAGTCACTGAACTGAATGTTGCTCCATGCTCATTCTAGCGATCGTTGGGTGGTGTCATCAACCAGACCCCAACCGATCCAAACATTGTCCAGACATGTCAAAAGCTTTTTTTAAGTAACAGTAACACCTTAAAGGGAATCTGTCAACAAGTTTATGCAGGTCTAAAATTTATAGCAGAGATCTTTATTCTAGAATTTTTGTTGTCCTTTTCTCACAATCCAAGCATTTTGGGACTAGTATTCATGAGCCTCAGCCCCCCCCCTCCCCCCACATACACACAGATTGACAGTTTTCTCCCTATACTGTCGGTAGGCACATAGCTGTCAATCAGGGGCACCTCATAAATATGGAGGGGGTTAGTGGACAGGGTTAGTGGGTTAGTTGTTTCATGCTGCTGCAACTAAACAGTGATTTGATGAAAAATACTGCAACAATGTCAGAGCTGGAATTGGCATCTCTGTCACTACTCCAGTCCTGGTAGGTACAGATTCCTTTTAATGCCAATGAGAGAATTTCCTCCTACACTACCATGTAGACAGCAGATATAAAGGACACAATGTGGAGAGAATATGTGTTCTATGTCTGCTAGCTCATGTCATGTCATTCTGTGCTCTCAGTTATGTTTGTTACCAATTCTCAGCACTAGAACTTCACAGCCTGGGGCTACGTTTTAAGAGGGTGTGATCCTAAAGCCATAACAAGGAGCTGGGAAGGGAGGGAACTTTATCCTATTTTCTGTACGAGAAGCTTCACAAGCTGTAACATAATGGCCCGGATTATCACATAAACGGGGAACATCACTTTTTGTTCTTTAAAATCCATCCTCAGTAATGAACTGTGTGAAATAACAGACACATTTCATGCTCACACAAGGATGACAACTACTTGAGGCCTGCATGCAACACCCCACCTCTAAAACTGTAAAAATGTCATGTCACACCAGGTTATTTCTTTAGGAACAATCCTCAACGTTGTTGGTTAAGCTGTTGGAAACCTCTATCTGTAAGTAATGTACTGTATCTAAAACAAGTCTACAATTTCGCAACCAATGCAATGTGTCAGTGCACAGTGTATAGGATAGATGCCTTGAAATCATCAGGACATTAAATGGTATTCCAGTCCTAGAATTTTTAACTATGTGAGGGTGCCTTGAAAATAAAAAGAAAAGCATACTCACCTGCCTTTATTCCCTGCTGCTGTTCTGGTACTTCCTGGTCCCCACAGCTTACTGCTGCTTCCTGGTTACTGTGACCCTCGCACAGGAACTGTCTGCTAAGCCAATTACTAACCGCAGCGGTGACCCACCTCCACTAGTGACTGGCTGAGTGAGAGTTATGTTATACAGGAACCAGGAAGCATCGGTAAGCAGAGGGGACCAGGAGGCGTCAGAACAGCATCAGTGGGGAATAAGGGCAAATGAGTATGCCTTCTTTTTTGTTTTTATGTCACCACCGCTCAGTTTCTTCTGGCACAGGAAAATTCATTTAAGGCTGGATTTACATGCTGGTAATGCATGTTTTTGAAATAAAAATACGCACAAAAAAAGTGTATAACCCACTAGATATGGTAGATTTGTATACATTTGCTTGCATTATTTCTGTCTCTGTACGATTCTGTACATTTTGGGGGTACTCTTGAAAAGCATTGGCTACCACACTTTTTATCTTCTTAAAAGCAATCCATTTCTTTACCTTTCAATGAGCAATATATGGAAACATAAAAGTGCATACATTTGCTTATTGTGGTTTTTTTCAGCCTACGTTTTGTAGCCACAGTTCCAGCTATTTATTTGGCTCCGGGCCTGGTACCTTGTGAATGCTCACAGTAATTTTGTTTTATAAAAGGGCAACAGAAAATGGAGGAGCGCCTTGGCACCGCTCATACAGAAATGCGTCTGCTGCAGGACAACTTGCATCAAGTGGAGATAGAACGGCAAGCAGCCGGGGAGCGCGCCCTGAAACTGGAGCACAGCTTACGTGTCAGCGAAGATGAGAAAAGAGACCTGCAGGTATGGAGGGGTTAATGCTGCGCATGCTAATATGATTATAACAAATATAAGATTGTGCGGACTACTATGCTGCATGTTGTACCTATTGCATTCTTACCCTCATTCCACTTATGACTACTGTAACTTCAAGCTTGTTACACGCCTACACCTACAATTTATGTTACCTGTTCTGGGCTTGGCTGTAAACAGGAATGTCTATTTTGGATCAAATCCTCTCCACCCATTTGTTTGGATGTGTTCACTTTGCTGGGATTTCCCTCCCAGGGACCCCGCATGACCTTATCTTCTATTGCTGCTTACAGCAACTGCAGTTGTTAATCGTAAAATATGGGGAATGCTACAAATCTCTCGATGAAGGGGTTAAAGGAGGTTACAAATATTATACATGGCTGCTTTCTTCCAGAAATAGAGTCAATCTTTGATGTGGATTTTGTGTGGTGTTGCAGGTCGGTCTTATTCAAACAAAAGCAAAAGAATGTTGTTCCAGGAGAAAGGCAGACATGACTTTTTAAGCTTTTACAATAGATATGTCACAAAACCAACATTTAAAAAAAAAAAAAAAAAACCTATAAAGTAAGTCAAACAACTTTTTATGTAAATCAGAAATTTGTGCTGCAGAGAAGTTCATCACATCCCTTTTTAGAAGATGCAACAGACATCAGGACTTTACACCGACCACTGATCACCGACCACCACCTGCGGATGTAGCTTCAATATTCTCTATTTAAAGCAGCCTAATAAATTACATGTTCAAGGTATGTAACCCCTTTGTCAAGTTGTACATAGACGGACTGAGCAAGACGTTGTTCATGTACAATTTGAAAAAAGGGTTTATACATCCTGAAATGTCTCGTTTATTAAATGAAATAGAACAAAGTATATGGAAGTTGCATCCTCTTACTATTGGTACTCCAATTCAGATTTTGCTGTTTAAACGTCTGAACATCTCCTGCACCTAATAAGAGGAGCTGTGGTGACCTTCTTTGTCGTAAACTTTCTTTGACCCTGGTTGGCAACCACACCTAGCCCTTTAAAGTGTCACTTTCGTTTACATTTTTTTGCAGAAATCAATAGCACAGGCGATTTTAAGAAATTTTGTAATTGGGGTTTATTAGCCGAAAAATGCATTTTTATCATGAAAAAGCAGTTTGAAGCTGTCCCCCCGTCTGCATGGTTATCTATGGAGAAGGGCCGGGTTGGAGGGAGATGAGGCACCAAAACAGGACAACAAAGAGTTAATTTACAGCTACATCTCTGGGCTATCTCCTCTGAAGTCAGCACTGACCTCTCTGACCTCTTAATACCGGCTTTCACACAGATCCCGCGGTGTAATCCTAGTTCTCTGCTCTCTGCTGGCGACAGGGCTCAACTGATGTAAAAGAGTTGAGTTTTCCTGATAATGAGCAGTGAATGAGAGAGAGGAGGGAGGGGGGGGGGGGGTGACCTGGGGAAAGTTTTTGAATGCAGATAATGGCATATTTGCCTAATAAACCCAATTACAAAGTTTTTTATAATCACCTGTGCTTTAAACTTTAGCCGCATCCTATGTACCTTTATGCCAACAAGCTGCCACAGTGTTGTGACCATAACTGCACAACCGCAACAGATTGTCTATAATGCATATTACCCAATTCATCTATGGTACAATGTTGCCTTGTGGGATCCTATTCTTTTATTTTTTATGCCAACTGTTCCTGCACCAAAAATATATGCTAATACTTTCATTATGTACATTCAGTAATGTAGCTTTTGTTCCTATTGGTGACACTTCATTGATCCTTTCAGGAGCGACTGTGTCGTTCTCGTAGTGATGAAGGCAGACATGAGCTTGAGTGCAAGAGCCTAAGAGAAGTGCTTGAAGCCTCAGAGAACCGCAGCACAGACCTAGAGCTAAGACGCCGCTCTCTGGAGGGTGAACTAGAGAGAACACGCCTTTGCCTGGCAGAGAGGGAAGCAGAAGTGCAGTCACTGCAGGACAGAGCCCATTCTTTACAGGACCACCTAAAAGAAAGCGAGGATAGGGAGGCATCTCTGCAGAGGGAGGTGCAGCGCTTAAGCTTTGCGTTGACCAAGGCTCAGGATGGTGAGCGTCAGCTACAAGAGAAGTCCCAGGGACTGTCCCAGGCACTTGGAGAAGCAGCAGCTGGTAGAGGGAACTTACAGGATGATGTGACCAGACTACAGGGAGCATTGACAGCTGCTGAGCAAGACAGACGAGTGCTACAGGTAACAGACACACACTAAGAATTCTCAGTTCAGTAAAATTAATCATTTGAATAGATAATGCATACCTGGCCGAGGTCCCAGCTATTATGGGACAGGTTTGGGTGTGCAGTAATTTGTTTCATCTGGAATGTTGGCTGATATCCTAATGGTTTTCTTTTCGTTTGTTCACAATGTGTTATTTATGGCTTCTACAGGAGCGGCTGGATTCAGTACGGCAGGCATTGAGTGACAGCAAGAGACAGAACTTGCGTCTCTCCCAGACAGTTCAGGAGCATCAACAGCAGCTAGGAGAACTGCAGCTAACCTGCAGGGAATATCAGGCGAGGTCAGAGGAGCTGCAGCAGGTAAGATGTCATACGTAACAAAAAAAAACACTGATGGTGTCAACGCATACATTTGTCAAAAATGGTACTATTCCCTTTAGGAGTCTTCAGTTAATAAAGCAAAACTATAATAGAAAGTTGCTGTTTAAAATCCACACCTTAAAGGGGCTCTGTCACCTCCAAAACACCCGCTAAACTTACGTTATCAGTAGATTATACAATCATAGAGTATACAATGCTGATTCTATATCTGCAGTTTTTATCTTTCTATATACTTGCATTCCTTTGCTATAAGCCACAAATGAAGCAGTCTAAGTAGTCCTCTCCATTATATTTTTGAGCTCTTTAGTCCTCTCTATGCAGTAACATGCCCAATGTGTAGGCTTACAGCGGAGAAATACAAAAGAGCAGAAGGCTACAAATGACAGATTTGGAATCAGCATCCTTTATCCTACTTACAGATGACTTTAGTTTAAGGTTTTGAGGAGGGTGGGTTGGAGGTGACAGAGTTCCTTTTAAAGAACATCACCATCTAGATATTAAATTGTTATAGCTATTATAGCTCTTCAGGTCCATGTTATTGCCCTTAGCATGCTATATTATAGCGACTAGATATGATTCAGGTTTGTCAGGCCACTGGTCTAATGGACTTGTACAATGCCATTGCTATCGGCAAGTCATAAAAGATGCATAATATAAAAAGCTTCTTGAGACTTTAATGTAGTTGAACCTGGTTGTTGTCTTTTCAGGCTCTTCTAAAACACCAGCAGAGAGAGAAGGAGCAGGGTATTGTACTTGTTGACCTGCAGGAAAAAGTGAAGGTGCTGTATGGAGACAAGACACAGGTCGAGATCGATAAACAGGACATTCAGCATTCTGCAACTCTTCTAGAGAAAGGGAACAACACACTAAGGGCTGCTCTGGAAAAGGTAACAGTCTACAGGAGTTATGTACCTTGTAGAAATAAGAGATCAGTTCTTGTACATTATCCTTTGGACTTCGGACTATGGGCAACAGGTCAAAATATGTAATAATTGTGTGGAGGATCTACATCGCTTACACTTTGGAGACTTATGATGTTAATCACATTATTCTGTCACTTACAGGTGAAGCGTGAGCAGCTGCGCTTGGAAGGAGAAACACAGCGGCTCAGCATAGAGAAAGAGCAACTAAACCAAATGGTGATATCCCTAAAGAAAGAGCTGACAGAGGCACAGAGACAGAATCAATACCTGGAGGTATATTAATACTGTCTGCCACTATTAAGGGGTGTACTGATGTGCACTGGCTGTACGTGCATAGGCAAAGTGTGTAGGCAAACCATACACTCATCCCACATACCTGGTGCTCAAACCCACATTGCCTTCTTACTTGTATCCCGCCCATATCGCCATATCCAATAATATCATTTCAGAGGATCATTGTGAAAATGTTAGAAGATCATCTTCCATCCTAGAACCACAAACAACAAAGCTTCCTGTTATTTGTGCCATCGCCCACAGGGGCTGTTTGGCTTGTAGCTTTCATGAATCCAGGCATACTAAACTGTATAGTATTTTGTAACACTTGATTATCACTATGCTGTATGAATCTGTGATGTGTAAATTACTTTTTACCCTTCGACCATAGTTATACACAATTCATGGTTGAACACAGCTATTTCATCCAACCCCTTCCATACACATACACACTCGGGTGAACATGCATATGTTAACTAAAGAGAGATGGTAGTATGCTGCTTCCAGATATATCTGATATTATCTTTCTTGAGAACAAAAGGAATCAGACACGTTGAAACTCAACTTCCCGAAGCTTCCATCCCCAAACATCTGTTGTCAGGTAGTTCTGAGGCCTCCATACACATTAGCTGGCCACTGAAATCAAAGGGTTCAGCCACTATTCATAATTTGTACGAACGTCAAATATATTGTTCTTTATTTTATGAAAATAGACACAGATGACGGAGCTGGAGCGTGCCCATTCTCAGCGGCTTATGGAACTCAGTATGAGACATCGTCAGGAGCTGGATACAGAGGGTGAAAGACTGCGCATTACTCAGCAGCAGGCAGAAACCACACTGGAGTCTAGAGAAAGAGCTCATAGACAGAGGGTCAGGGGCCTGGAGGAGCAGGTAAGGGCTTATGGGCAGTACATATCATTGTTGCAATATTAAACAATGTGTAAAAGACACTTTAAAAGGCAGCCTGACATATCTACTGGCAGGTTACACCATTGCTGAGGGACTTATGGAGATTCACCAACAGTATAGAGCCATTCTTCATCCCTTCCCCTTTTGGAGAGCAATGTCACCTGACTTTGGGTCAGCCCCAGCTTCTTAGAATAAGACACCAATTCACCTTTACGCTGCAGTTTTGCAGTTTTTTTTACTAGTATAGAGTGCATTTCTGTTGGGGAACATTGGTAAATGCATCTTCAGGCTATGTGCACACTTAGTATGAGACCGGCTGTTCCGTGACCCGACCGGGCCAGTGTCAGAAAAGATCATCCCAGCAGGTAGTGCAGTACTGGATGGATGATCTTTAGCGCCACAGAGTTCTGATGCGGGCGCATCCGTGCGCCCTGTATCAGAACTCCCTACTGCACTCTATGGAGCGTGCGTCCGGAGCCCCTTGCCCCATAATGTGCACTGACAGGGTTTTCTGCAGCCGCTATTCAATGAACAGCGGCCACAGAAAACTGACATGTCAGTTTCTCGCGCCGCCGCTAGGGATCCCGGCCGGAGTGTATACTATGTGTATACACTCCAGAAGGAATTCCATAGACGGCAATGTAACGTATATTTTTGTATTAATCACGGCCTCTGCAATCAGCAACAATGGCAATAGTTTTACGAAAATATACGTAGTGTGAACTTAGCCTCACTTTGTATTGACCAAGGCAAAATCTAGCCACTGGTTACTTGACCATAATGTACTGCATGATGCCCCCTGAGACTACTCAGACAGTAACAGTAGAAAAACTGTACAGTATATGCTTTTTTTTTGTGTGGCAGGTGACAACATTACAAGAGCAGCTCGACCAGGAGGTGAAACGTAGACAACAGGCCATGCGTTCTGCTCATTAACTCCTTCCTGAAATGGATACAAAGAAAGAAATGTCTTTTGAACATACCTCCTGAAACCACTAGTAGCTAGAATTGTCATCTCTTTGGAGAGCAATATGGAAAGCCATAGGTTCTCATCTGTACCATGCACAGAATGAAGTTATTGGTATACACCAGCTAAGGCCACTACAAAGCATTGTCAGAGATAAATACTCAATCAGGTTTTGATCTGTTGTCATAAAACATATTTATGTGCACTACAGCCATAAACGTATCATAGGGGATCTTCTCTTCTGGGGCACATTACTCATCACATGAAAGAGATTTATAACCTGGAATAAAACGCTATCTCGGTAGATTTATATGCTCCTTTGATTCGGATGAGTTTTTCTTTCAGTAGTGGCACATAAAATATGACTGTAGATAACATTTTAATACAAACTACACTTTGAAGATAGGCAGATGCCACCTACACATAGCCAACAGCTAATTGGATGTTTCTATAGGGGAAGCAGAACATTTGGGGTGTGTTCCCATGTTCAGGTTTGTTGATGACGTTTTTGAAGTCAAAGCCAGGAATAAATTAAAAAAAGAAAAAAAAAGAGACGTCTCAACCGTACATTTATACATGTGTCTATTTATGATCCGTTCCTGGCTATGACTGCAAAAACTGCATGGAAAACACTGAACAGGAGAACACGTGCTTATGCTTCAGCAATTCCAATTTACATAAGGACCATTAGGATTAAAGGGCACCATAAATAGCACCACACTAGCCCTCCGGTTGTGTGCAGTATTACAATTCAGCTCCATTCAGTTCAGTAGAACAGAGCTGCAAAAACCAAGCCCAAATTGAGGACAAGAGCTTTACAGAATTTTGCAATGTAGCATTGGTGCATTACATACTGTCTCGTGTCTGGGGAAAGAAGGATCAAGCATATTGGGTTTCAGCTGCCCAAAACTTTTGGTCTTGTGGATATAAGCTGCTGCCAGAGCAGTCTGGCAGCAGCCTCCCCCACTCCCCACTGGGAACACCAAACACATATGTGTATGGGAGAATCTGGAGAGATACCTGCAGGTCAGAGAAGCATTCATCCATCTTACGTGTATGGCCAGCTTTAGGCCTACACTACAAAGATTTTTACCTCATTGCAATGACTATACTATACAGTATTTATATTTACCGAAATGATAATTATAACAATGTATACAGTTTTTTTTTTATTTTGCTATGTTACTCATAGCATTGAAGTTATTCTTATTAAGCTAAGGCCACATGATTTCTATCGGCTCAGACAATCAGCATGACTTCCCTTATAGGACATATCAGTCATCTCATTCTCTATATCTTCATTTTATAACAAAAAACTGTGGTATTCCCAATAGCAATCACTTGAAGTCCACTTTATTGCAGCAGTATATTAGTCTGTATTTTATGCTAGAATTTGTAGGCCAAAAGCAGCAGTGGGGCTTGGGGATGGGGAATCTTCGGCCCTCCAGCTGTTGCAAAACTACCATTTCCATCATGCCTGGACAGCCAAAGCTTTAGCATGATAGGAATTGTAGATTTGCAACAGCTGAAGGGCCGAAGGTTCTTCATCCCTGTTTTAAACCCACTCCTGGTTCTGGCATAAGGATGGAAAATACTGATCTAAATACTGCCGTGTTAAAGTGGCCCAAACTTCTACCCTTACTATAGCTTGCCATAGATTTTAGACTGCTTTCGGATGAACGGACAGCTGTCTCTTCCAATCCTGTCACACATGCTCAGCTCTGCCAAGTGTGCATGTATTCTGAATGGGAAAAGGGTAGAAAGCCGCTGCAAGTCATCTCTGACATTGCCTGACTCCAACATGCCCGACTGGCAGATGTTGGGGGAGAGTCAGGAGGCTCTCATTCCTGTTTGATTGCTATGGTTAATACTGTCATTTATCCTTTGTACCAGTTCAAGACTGGGCTACAGAGCGATTCTCGGTCACACCACCAGGAATCACCACGTTGCACTGCCTGGTTGTGCGACCCCTTCAATCATACAAGTGAATAGGGCAGCACGACAAGCTGGGTGACATAGTGATATCAGGTCAAATGTCCAGGAATGGCCACGTAGCCCCAGCCATGTCTTCATTGTGTTATCAGCTGCATGTAAGTTACTGTTACTACTGGTGTTCAGGGATTAAAGGTTATGATAATGTGACTAAATCTGAAATATATTTATATGAATATTTTAGTAGAAACAATAAATTATATACATTCTCATATGACTTTTTACAAGCATTTTATAAGAATAAATTTATGTTTTTCTTACTGAACAATCTTGTGCTATTTTTTACCTGCGTCCACGATAAGGCTTCCTGTTTTTCATTTTATAACATTGTCTAGACAGTCCATTGATTTCAGTGTGAACAGTGCTATATTTTATTTTCCATGTGATGGAGCTAAAGGGCAACTGAACTCACTCACAGATGACAGCTGATGTCTGGAAGTCACAATATTTTGATACCTGTGCCCGCTAGACTAGACCTGTGCGCTCACTACACCTCCACTGGACCATCCAGGATTTGCCTTTTTACCCCCTTTCCTACATTAGGGTATAAACTATAAAGTTAACAAATTTTCTGCTCTATACCACTAAAGCCCTACCAATTAACCCTTACCCACCGGAATTGTGTCCCATTAACTCTCCACTGCATTCATCTCCTCATGGCCTGAAGCAACAAATATAGGATGATTTCACTCTTCCACAACTCTGTCTGTGCGTATTTGCCTCTATATGTTTGGTTGTGGTGTGAATGTGTAGTTAAATGTCCCTACATGTAATATTTCATACTTTCCTTCTGCTTTTGATGCAAACTGTCTGCTCTGTTGTTTTTATTAGCCTGTCTGGTGTACATCCCAGTCCTTTGTACACTCTAGCTAGCAGTTAAGCCCACTCTATCTCCCTCTTTCTATACTTTTCATTATATCCCCTTCCACATAGTTGGCTGAATTCCTGGCTAGAGCGTACAGCAGGGCCAGGGGGTATGATACAGAATTTATATCAGACATAAAGTTGCTCTACTGAAGAAAATGGAGCAGTTGTTTGCTTCAAAAGCAGAAGAAAGAATGAAAGACCACAAAAAGGTAGTACAAGAACTTAATTTAGCAATATATGTTCATTTATTAGATGGCTGAATTTAGGGTTCACCGTTGAACAACCCCTTTAAGAGGGGAGCCAACATGTTGAGTGATAATGTTCATCAGCTATTTCTTCTCTCCATTCTATTCAATAGGTCATCATTATCGGCAGATACGAACTTTGTTGTTGTTTTTTTTTTTTTTTAAGGTGGATTCTTCACCTTAGAAAACTCCCACTACCATAGATCTCAGCAGACTGCTAATTTATATGGGTTATGCTGCGTTTACACGGAACGATTGTCGTGCAAATTTGCACGATAACGATCTAATTCGAACGATAATCGTACGCGTAAACGCAGCGAACGATCAAACGACGAGCGAGAAATTGTTCATTTTGATCTTACAACAGGCTCCCGACCTCCAGTTAGATCCCCTTATACGTACCTCATCCTGCCGAGTCCCGCTGCCGGTCCCGGGACGGAGATATCCCGGTCAGAAGCCGGCGCGCGCGCTGTGGAGATAGGTCCGGCGTCCATAGAGAATGAATGGAGCCGGACTAATCTCTGCAGAGGGACTCGGCGGGATGAGGTACATATAAGGGGATCTAACTGGGGGTCGGGAGCCTGTCACCCCGACACGGGGGGTGACAGGTCTCCTTTAAGCGATCGCAAAACAAATTTTCCGTACGATATATCGTTCCGTCTAAACGCTGATCGTTATAAAAAAAAATCGCTACTTCGAAATCGTTAATCGGACGATCGGGCAAGTTATTGTTCCGTGTAAACGCAGCATTACATAGGAACATTAACTGTATAAATATAAAGTGTGTGGAAGAAGGATAAATGTTTCTGCTGACAGTAGCAATAAACACTGATGGGAAATATGGCCTCTGTGTCATTGGTCCTTCTCTTCCAGGCTATAGGGGAGTGTAGGAATCCTGGGAGCCTAAGGATGTTTGACATAGTTACTAACACCAATCTACATGCAGCAAATACCAAAATCCGAGCTTAAATAGTCAGAGGTCGCTCTTGTTGCAGTGACTGGCTGTGGCATGTGAAGATGATTTAAGGAATAGCGCTACTGTGTAAACATGAAGGCCAGTACTTTACACAGTTCACACACACACACAACACTACAAACTTGATGAGAGCTGTCAGAGACACGTTGAATAAGTCACTCTACTCACCTTCCAAAATAACACACTACTCTATTCTATTCATCCAAAGTTCACAGCAAAGTACATTTCACATTCCATCTTCTACTCTCAATGGGTTTTATATTGAATCTTGAAATAATATTTTTGCCCTATTGGGCCTATGTGTTATACAATGCCTCGGCTAGATACCATTGAATTATTACCCTTATTTATATAATAGCCTTGGTAATTTAGAGTTCAGGGAACAAGTTCTACATAAAGGGCCCTTTCAGTGCCGTAGTTATTTTTATCTGGAAGCTTCTCTGCTCATTTATGTAATGTATACACACAGCTGGGGACATTGTACTGCTATGCGGGATCATCCATCCAACTATGAAGGCTGGATTCACAGCACATTTGAGGTATCTGTTGGTGGTATATGTTTTTGCAGCAACAAAAATGTGCGGAAGTATGTGATCCAGTGGATTCAAAGGGATTTCAAAGGGTATGTCCAGGTTGTAAAGAAAATCCAGAATGTCCCAGCACCAGATAAAACAGCAAACTATAGGCCATACTACACGGGTCTATGCTGAGGAGGAAGCGAGCGCGACCTGTCAGATCAGTGCTCACTCATCCTCGTTCCCCGCTTGCTGTCGGTGCTATTACACACACAGACATTGAGAGGAGGGGACACGCAGAAAGCTACGGGGGGCTGCCTGAAGGAAGAGCGTGTGGATGGCCCATAGGAGAATTCGGCGGTCTGCAGCCCCTGGCTTCAAAAATCCATCAGCTAAATCTGTGTGTTTAATAAGGCATTCTCCGATCTAGGGCTGATCCTACCTACCTTTACACTCTGGTGAGCACCCAGCTATTTCTTTTGGAGAAGAGGACATATTGCTTTATAATGATTACTTTATATGGCGCCAAGTTATTCCCCAGCGCATTACATAGCTTGTCATCACACACATTGTTCCCTGCTTATTAGGGACCATTTTGACCACATGACCACCACAGCCTCAGCAGTCATGTGCCGTACTCCTGATATCACCGCCCAGTGATGAGATCCATGAAGTGACAGCTGAAGGGATCTGCAGCATGTGATCAGACAGAGTTGTTATTTTTTTGTTTGGAGTCCTATGAAAAAAAGTCTTAATAAACCTCTTTAAAGTGTATCTGTCACTTGGAACAACAGTACCAAACCACCAACACCAAAGATTTAGACCAAAGACACTAGTCATACTCTCTTTCTGGCTGACTAGGGCTTTGTTTCAACAATAAAAAATCCAAAATGCCCTCGGGCTGCAATGCCTCCCTGCTCTGATTTTCCATCCTCTGTCCCTATCCAATGCATCAGCCATGGTTGCAGGTCACAGTGCACTTGCAGGTCTCAGTACATCTTTGCAGGTCCCTGCCTCTAACAAGCCCAATCTATCAAATAGCTGGCAATGGGCAAATGCCCATTTATCTGGGTGTCCATGTGATCCTCAGCAACAAAATCCTCCACTCCACAACTGGGTCCAATGGGCACAGGTCCGGGTAAAAAAGCAAGGCCAAATAAAGTACTAAAAATTTATTAAAAAACAACACAATGCATTTCGAGATCGCACCAATCCCTTTCTCAAGAGGATTCTGTTGCTGTTACTATCCCGTTGTGGTTGCCTGGGAGTGGCTGCGGTTCATATACCTGCTGTGGGCGAGTGTTGTGCCTTGTATTTGCAGAACACAATCTGGTGAGAATCTCCATTTTCTCTTTTTCCTGATGCCTTTTTGCCTGATTTCTACACTATGGAGTGCTGTTCATTTTTATATTGCATGTGATCCTCAGTCCACCTGTTGTTTCTTCCATCAATGGTCACTAAACCAATAGCATCCCAAAACAGGGTGTCACGGCCGCGGCGGCGTCCCGTGCTCCGGGCCGCCGCCGCGACTCCCCACTGCCCCATGCAGCAGCCGGTGTCCGTAGGCAGGGACCCGGCGCTGCTGTCACTTCGGCCCCGGGGGGCGCCTTACCTCTCCACGCTCCTGTCCGTCGCTGTGCCGGCCGGCGCGCGCGTCCCCGCCTCCTAGGGCGCGCGCGCGCCGGCTGTCTCAGATTTAAAGGGGCAGTGCTCTCCTAATTGGTCCATGTGCACAATCACTCCCTATAAATTCCAGCCCTGCCCCACTACAGGTGTTGGAGCCTCTACATGCTTCCCATAGCGTTTGGCCCAGCTCCCTGTTGTTCCTGATTCCTGTCCACTACCCGGTCCCTAGTCCTTGTTCCTGGTTCCTGCTTCCCCGTTACTCTATTGCTCCTGTCTTCAGCCTGTCTCCTGCGGTCACGACTACAGACCTCTGCCACCACCATCTCCTGCCTACTGCTCCTGCCACGCCTCGCCTGCCATCACCAGCAACCAAGCCAGGGGTAGCGACCTGGGGGTCGCCTGCCGCAGCAAGTCCATCCCGCCTTGCGGCGGGCTCTGGTGAAAACCAGCGGCCCCTTAGACTCCGCTCCCTGGTGAGGTTAGTGCCATCGCTGGTGACGGTCCAGTGGATCCACTACTCCAGGCGTTACAGTAGGCTCCAACCATGGATCCCGGCGAGGTGCCTGATCTCCGTGACGTCGCCAGAGTGGTCGCGCAACAGGCTCAACAAATCCAGCAACAGTCGCAGCAAATCCAGCAATTGACTGCCGCCCTACAGCAGCATGCTACAGCCCAGCGCTCACCACCACCAGCAGCCACCTCGAGACTTCGACTGGCCCTCCCGACTAAATATGGAGGCGATCCCAAGTTGTGCAGGGGATTCCTGGCTCAGTGCACCATGCATATTGAACTTTTAAGTAGTCAGTTTCCCACCGAGCGCTCTAAAGTGGCTTTCATCATCAGCCTATTGGAGGGTAGAGCTCTGGCCTGGGCTACGCCGCTGTGGGACCGAGATGACCCTGTTACTGCCAATCTCCGAACCTTCCTGGCCGAGTTTCGCTCCGTCTTTGAGGAACCTGCCCGTGCTACTTCAGCTGAGACAGCTCTCCTCAACCTCTCTCAAGGGAGCTCCTCTGTTGGTGACTATGCCATCCAGTTCCGCACCCTGGCAGCTGAATTGGACTGGAACGAGGCCGCCCTATTAGCCACCTTCAAGAAGGGCCTTTCCACTCGAGTGAAAGATGTGCTCGCTGCCCGAGACCTTCCTACCTCCTTGAACGAACTCATTCTACTGGCTACCAGAGTCGACACCAGGTTTTCCGAGAGAGAGGAGGAGGTCCGACAAGAACGGCGTCTGAGTCTGCCCCGTCGCCATCCTCGGTTGGCACCAGTATTCCAAAATCCCGTTGCTCCTATGCCCCAGTTGTCTCCAGAGGTTCCTATGCAGGTGGATCGAGCTCGCTTGACGACTGAAGAAAGGGCCCGTCGACTAGAGCTGAATCTCTGCCTATACTGCGGTGGCGCTGATCACTTTCGGCAGAGATGTCCCCAACGTCCTCAGCGTCCGGGAAACGCTCGCACCTAGGTCCAGTGGGAGAGGTCTCCCTAGGTGTGAATGCCACCTCTCCAAGATTGACTATGCCAGTCTCCATCCAGACACCCTCAGGGCAAGTTCTCCAGACTACGGCCCTCATCGACTCTGGCGCTGCTGGCAGTTTCATTTCTGCTTCGTTGGTCCAAAGATGGCGGCTACCCGTGATACAGCTAGCCCAACCCCGGTCTATCTCTTCGATCACGGGCGAGATTCTTACCGAAGCTGTGCACTGCCAGACTGAACCCCTAGTCCTCCAGGTGGGCGCCTTACATCAGGAGAGGATCTCCTTCTACGTCTTGCGCCATTCCTCCTCCGCCATCTTGCTGGGTCTTCCTTGGCTGCAATTACATACCCCTAAGCTGGACTGGAGAACTGGGGAGGTTCTCAGCTGGGGCCAGGACTGTCCTAATAGGTGTCTGAGACCTCCTCAACCCAAGTGCTCTACGAGGTCACCTGCTAATGCCAAGCCTTTGTCTGGTCTACCGCACGAATACCAAGACTTTACTGATGTCTTCTCGGCCAAGGAGGCAGACTCTCTACCACCTCATCGGTCCTACGATTGCCCTATAGACCTTCTTCCTGGAACTTCTCCCCCACGTGGCCGAGTATACCCTCTCTCTGTGCCTGAGACGGAAGCCATGTCCTCCTACATCCGGGAGAACTTACAGAAGGGCTTCATCCGTAAATCCACGTCTCCCGCTGGCGCTGGATTTTTCTTTGTGCAGAAGAAGGACGGTTCCCTCCGCCCATGCATAGACTACCGGGGCTTAAATAAGGTGACTGTCAAGAACCGCTATCCTCTTCCGCTAATCCCAGAACTATTCGACCGTCTCCGTGGAGCTAGGGTCTTCTCCAAGTTGGATCTCAGGGGAGCGTATAACC
The DNA here is from genome assembly GCF_027789765.1 of Dendropsophus ebraccatus. Lineage (NCBI taxonomy): Eukaryota > Metazoa > Chordata > Amphibia > Anura > Hylidae > Dendropsophus > Dendropsophus ebraccatus. The sequence continues at coordinate 104,195,370 of NC_091459.1, read as the reverse complement.
TGATCCGTATTCGTGAAGGAGACGAATGGAAGACCGCTTTCAACACCAGAGATGGGCACTACGAATATCTGGTCATGCCATTCGGCCTATGCAACGCCCCAGCGGTCTTCCAGGAATTCGTGAATGATTTATTCCGCGATCTCCTCTACGTCTGCGTCATTGTCTATCTTGACGACATCCTGGTCTTCTCCCACGACCAGCAGACCCACGTGTCCCATGTACGACAGGTTCTACGGAGACTACGGGCCAACCGTTTGTATGCCAAGCTGGAGAAGTGCGTTTTCCATCAGCGCAGCCTGCCGTTTCTTGGATACATTGTCTCCGACCGGGGCCTACAGATGGATCCTGCCAAGCTCTCAGCTGTTCTCCAGTGGCCTCGTCCTGAGGGACTTAGAGCTATCCAACGATTCCTTGGATTTGCCAACTACTATCGGCAATTCATCCCTCACTTCTCTACCCTGGTTGCACCCATAGTGGCTCTCACTAAGAAGAAGGCGGATCCTAGACGCTGGCCTCCCGAGGCCGAACATGCCTTCAATAGCCTAAAGTCTGCCTTTGCCTCCGCTCCTGCTCTAGTCCGCCCGGATGTCTCCAAGCCGTTTTCTCTTGAAGTTGATGCTTCCTCTGTGGGCGCCGGAGCGGTCCTCTCGCAAAGGGACACATCAGGCAAGACCAGAACCTGCGGGTTCTTTTCTAAGACTTTTTCCCCTGCCGAGAGGAACTATACTATAGGAGATCGGGAACTCCTGGCTATTAAGCTGGCACTGGAGGAGTGGCGTCATCTCCTAGAGGGGGCTAAACATCCCGTTAACATCTACACGGACCACAAGAACCTCCTCTACCTCCAATCGGCTCAACGCCTCAATCCCCGGCAGGCCAGGTGGTTCCTCTTCTTCTCTCGGTTCAACTTCACCATTCATTTCCGTCCAGCCGAGAAGAATATCAAGGCCGATGCGTTATCCCGAGCATCCGATGTTATGGGGCAAGAGGAATCCCCTCGACACATAATACCTCCCGATCGCCTAGTACCAGTTGCCACTTCTACTCTGCAGCAGTTGCCTCCCGGTAAGACTTATGTGCGCCCCGCACTCCGTAAACGCATCTTGAAATGGGGTCATTCCTCTATGGTGGCCGGGCATCCGGGAGTTCTAAAGACCGGGCAACTGATCTCCCGCCACTACTGGTGGTCTAGCCTACTCCAGGATGTCAAAGACTTTGTGGCGTCCTGTACCATCTGTGCCAGAAACAAGTCCTCTCATCAAAGACCTGCCGGCCTACTTCAGCCCTTGCCAGTTCCAGACCGCCCCTGGTGTCATATAGGCATGGACTTTGTCACAGACTTACCTCCATCTGCGGGTAACACAGTCATCTGGGTTGTCACGGACCGCTTCTCCAAGATGTCCCACTTCGTGGCTCTTCCTGGATTACCATCATCCCCTCGCCTGGCCCAGCTGTTCTTTCAGCATATCTTCCGCCTCCATGGTCTTCCTCTTCATATAGTCTCTGACAGAGGCTCACAATTTGTCTCCAGATTCTGGCGTGCTCTCTGCTCTCTACTCCAAGTGAAGCTGGACTTCTCTTCGGCTTATCATCCCCAGACCAATGGGCAAGTGGAGAGGGTCAATCAGGTCCTTGGCAATTATCTTCGACATTTCGTCTCCGCTCGCCAGGACAACTGGTCCAGTCTGCTTCCTTGGGCAGAGTTTTCCTACAATCATCTGGACTCGAGCTCCACAGGCAAGTCACCCTTCTATGTGGTCTATGGACGTAACCCTCGTCCTCCTCTGCCTCTCTCTCCATCCTCTGAGGTCCCAGCCGTGGAGGAGTTGTTATCTGACCTGCAGTCAATCTGGGAACAGACTCGACAATCTCTGCTCAAGGCATCTGTCCGCATGAAGGACCAGGCGGATAAGAGAAGAAGACCTGCCATGAATTTTCTCCCTGGTGACAAAGTCTGGCTCTCGGCCAAATATGTCCGACTCAAGATTCCCAGCTACAAGTTGGGTCCTCGATTCCTCGGTCCTTTCTCGGTGCTAAAACGCCTCAACCCTGTCACCTACAAACTCCGCCTACCCCCTACGATGCGGATTCCAAACGCCTTCCATGTCTCCCTCTTAAAGCCAGTGGTCCTCAACCGGTTCTCCGATAAGGCTTCGCTCTCTGCTCCACAAGCCGTCTCTGATGACGTTTACATTGTCAAAGACATTCTGGCTATGAAAACTGTCAGAGGGAGACGATCCTTCCTAGTGGACTGGAAAGGATTTGGTCCTGAGGAGAGGTCCTGGGAACCCGAGGCTAACATCCTGGACCAAGACCTCATCAAGAGGTTCCTACAGGCCAGAAAGAGGGGGAGGCCAAAGGGGGGGGGTACTGTCACGGCCGCGGCGGCGTCCCGTGCTCCGGGCCGCCGCCGCGACTCCCCACTGCCCCATGCAGCAGCCGGTGTCCGTAGGCAGGGACCCGGCGCTGCTGTCACTTCGGCCCCGGGGGGCGCCTTACCTCTCCACGCTCCTGTCCGTCGCTGTGCCGGCCGGCGCGCGCGTCCCCGCCTCCTAGGGCGCGCGCGCGCCGGCTGTCTCAGATTTAAAGGGGCAGTGCTCTCCTAATTGGTCCATGTGCACAATCACTCCCTATAAATTCCAGCCCTGCCCCACTACAGGTGTTGGAGCCTCTACATGCTTCCCATAGCGTTTGGCCCAGCTCCCTGTTGTTCCTGATTCCTGTCCACTACCCGGTCCCTAGTCCTTGTTCCTGGTTCCTGCTTCCCCGTTACTCTATTGCTCCTGTCTTCAGCCTGTCTCCTGCGGTCACGACTACAGACCTCTGCCACCACCATCTCCTGCCTACTGCTCCTGCCACGCCTCGCCTGCCATCACCAGCAACCAAGCCAGGGGTAGCGACCTGGGGGTCGCCTGCCGCAGCAAGTCCATCCCGCCTTGCGGCGGGCTCTGGTGAAAACCAGCGGCCCCTTAGACTCCGCTCCCTGGTGAGGTTAGTGCCATCGCTGGTGACGGTCCAGTGGATCCACTACTCCAGGCGTTACACAGGGAAAAAGAGAACGTCACACAATGTGTTCTTAGGAATTACATCCTTTGTCCCAGTGCAGTCTCTGTTCTTTGCCCTGGATCTTTTATAACCCTAGCAATGCCCTGCCCCATGGAAAACTGTTACCATAACTGCAAATATGATATTCTGTAGGAGAAAGGATAATGAAAAAATATTAGTGCACTTGAGGGATTGGGTGGGAGATTCTTATGGCCAGCTCACTCTGTATACATTTATACGTATATGTATTGGAAGAAAAAAAAAAGTATAGGAAATATGCTGTGTGATCAAAGGCGTGTGTAGTTGGCACGAGAGATTGTAAAGTGTTTTACAAGTGTATGCAGAGCACATGCTTTCTACAGTGCAAACACCTATAGCGCTCCTCCGACTTCCCACTCTGCAGTCAGCTTTTCAGCCTGAAAGACGTCAATTATGGAATTATATTTTGATGTTAATTACAGATAATTTCTTGGATCTCACAGTGTTTGTTTGCTGCAATGGATCTCAGCAGGGTCACTTCTACAGATTTCCTGTACTACCTATTTTTATGCCACATGTGATCTGTTTTTCTTTTGTGACCAAGAGAAACCTAATGAAGGAAGCAGGATTTGTTATACTGTATTTCACACTTGTCATTACAAATAACTATGCAAAAAATAATAGTATATGAGAATACAAGAAGCTTACTAGAGATAAATGCTTCCTTCTCCTGGAAGTTTAGCTTCACTGAGGGTTTAGTTAACTCGGCCCATGTCAGTATATGGAGAGGGGAAAAGGAAGAGGGCTAAACCCAGCTGGCTTATTTCCCAGTACTAAATTCACAGTTTACACTGCTCAGTACTTCTCTATAATGTCTTCCATGGTGCTGCTTCTTTTTAAGGTTTGCTACAGAGAGACAGGTAAGCCAAATATCCTGATATTTGTCTGTCCAGTCTTCAGAAAAGATTCTAGCCGCTAGTTTCCCCCCACTCTGGAGCTGGGCCCTATTACACTGAGCGATGATGTGCAGAATAGATGTCGCAGATCATCGCTCTGGGTAATAAAGACAACCATCAGCTGATAGCAACGATCATTGGCTGATCATGTTTTTTAGTCCTGACCTAAAATCATCAGCCATTGGGCCAATTACACATAACAATGAGTGGCCAAAGGTTGATGAATATGTAATGTCCTGATAGCTTTGGCTCACTCCCAGGCTGCTCAGCCAATCACTGGCCATGGCACTGTGCCGGTGATGGGCTGAGCAGCATGTCACTTCAGACACTGTGGGAAGCAGGCTGAAGCTACCAGGACATCAGGGAGCGTGGAGAGGTATGTATAAGTTTGTTATTTTACGGGGGCTGCACAGACATCACTAGTGATGTTTGTGCAGCCCTTGCTGCACGATTATTGAGCCACATATGAGCTCAGTAAATGAGCGCCAATCTAGCAGATTGGCGCTCACTTACATCAATTCATGAGGCTGTGTAATACGGCCTTTGGATATGGAGCTTGCAGAGAGGGTAAAACTGGTGACTTACCTTATGTAGTAGTGCTACTCACATGACAGTCTAGACAGTCATATGGACAGTCATTTTGAGTCCTGCAAAATAGTAGTATATGTTAAAAAGTGGAAAGAACGTAATCGCCAGTAAACTTGGTTTGTCCATTGAGGGGAGACCACTCAGATACATGGAGGAGCTGTCAGTAAACGTAGTGCACAAGTATAAAAGACGTCTTCTCGGCAGATGCTGAAGACAGGCGGCTCCTTGGTTTGAACAAGAGGTGAATTCTCAATTTTCATCACATACCTGAGCAGCAGTATTTCTCCCCAGACATGTTCTAATCTCTTCCTGGTAATTTTAGCCTTTGTAAAGGTCACCATTGTTTCCATCTCTACAGCAATGATCATCATGTGACTGGGGCAGCTAACCCTGGCTCTATGCAGAAGATTAAAAAGGGGTTCCAGGCTAAATGTACTGATGACCTATACTGAGTATAAGATAGCTGGGGTGCCGCTCAGCTGTATACCACAGCCGCAGTGGCCAAATACAAAGTAGACAGCTGTCCAGTGTACTCTCGCTCTGGATGTATCTATTGTACCCCCATGCAGCAGCCTCAGAAATCCCCTTCACTGGCATAGATTTCACCTACAGTTTAATCCTTCTAGCAGGCGTAAATCGCAGCAAATTCAGCATGCTGGAGTGGTCACTCCCACTTCAAATGAAGCCACGCCCCTTAATTGTGAAGCCCTGCCCACTTGTCAAGTGTGGCGGAGATTTTCCAAAAGTCACAAACTTTTCTGCAAATTATGGGGTTTGTTCAAAATTTGATGCCATGATGATGTGGGTAATCTACATCAGGCACAGGGCTTAATATTTTGTCCCCCATTGTGTACTGGCTTTGTCAGGAGTCCACCAGTGCTTGTCTGCCCACACTCCAGTCTGTAGCCAGGACAGGATTATACAAGCCTTACTCTATTCTTATTCTTCTAGTCCTTCAAAAGACATTATAGCTCTACCTTTTAGCTCCTTCCAAAGCATTGCTCTTCCTATTTTTACCACTGTATATATACTTCTTTCTATATTTTGCGCTATATGTACTTTATATTTATTGGAGATGGTGGGATTCTCATGAAATATATTTTCTCTCTGTCTACATTTTATAATGCTTGAACTGGGTGTGCAGTTACTGGTCGGTATTAGGGATAAGTGACCAGGTACTTTATAATTGTTGTTGTTACTATTGTGTTTATTATGTGTATGATGAATTCATGTCTGTATATGCCTGTATATTTGCACAAGGTATATTTGAGGTATATTTTTTTCTGTTTTTTGCTTTGATTCTTGAGCATGCTAGTCGGCAGTCATATATTTATTTACTCTGCCCGCCCTTACTACATAACTTTTACACGTCCCTGGACGTAACCATAAAAACCAGGATTAATACCAACAAAGGAATCAATGACCGGACTATAAAGTATTAGTAACTATGTTATATTAGAGCAAAACACCAGAGGGAGCCCATCACATCTACTAGTATTCATGCTCTGCTTCTAGTAGGAACAGTCCATATCAACCAATTCCAATCCAAATCCAATACATTGTTATTAACCCTCTCCTGTCCCTGAGGTATCCTTTTGTTCATTTTTCCTCCTGCCTTATGAGATCCATTACTTTTTCTACTCCTTCCAATAATGTCTCAGTATTCCCATATCCTGATCCCTGGAATTATGTTAATTCTTTATTTATGGAGCTGTGTGAGGGACTGTTTTTTTTGCATGTTGAGCTGTACTTTTTATAGATACCATTTTGAAGTACATGACTTTTTAAATAAATCCATATTTTCTGGGATCCAAAGGGACTAAAAAGAGTGGTAACTCTGAAAAATGTTATTTATTTATGGTGTTCACTGAGTTGGATAAATATTGTGAAGTTTTAATAGCGCAGAAATGTCTGCATTGATAATATATTTTTTTTTTACTTTTTTGGGGGGAAAGAGGGATTTTTTTTACATATTTAAAACTTTTTACTTTTTTTTATCATGTTTTTTAGTCATTCTTGGGGACTTACAAAACACAGCAATCACTGAGCTCAAGGAGGTCAGTAACTAAATTCAATGAAGTACTCACTCAAGAGTCTCCATTGATACTTTGCCCCCTATAAATTTAAATATGCAAAAAAGGGTCCGTGGAATGGCCAGACATCCCTCCAGGGGAGGAAAACCTGTTACCAAGGGGGTGCCTCCCAGTGGGGAGATCACCAAACCACCATGATATCGGTAGTGAGCATTGGAACATAAATAGGGAAATACCAGGGCGGCCCCTTTTGCGTCAAAGTCCTACTCTGTTCCAAGTATTGCGACATGACAAGGGTTTACCAAGGCAGGCATCCATCCACAGGGTATATGCCCCTTATGAGTGTGGTGCAGGATTCTGGCTAATGGGGGCAATAAAAAGTAGACCAACAAAACACAGCAATCACTAAGCTCAGGGAGATCAGCGACAAAAAAAAATCTAATGAAGTACTCACCGAAGAGTCTCCATTGGTTTTCCTTCCCTGAAGGGACATCTGGCTATTACCGTGTTTTAAGACTCTGAACTGAGGCCCAGTGCACCCTTTGTTTGAATACTGCTTGGGGACTTAATGTGATCATTTGATTGCTTGTACAGTGCACTATACTAAAGTGTTCTGTCATTGTCACAATCTTCTATTATGGCCTGCACAGTAATGACTGACCAGGAGGCCTTCACAAGACTTGCCATAACCACTGAACAGCACACATGATCACAGGCCAGAAGGGGCAAATGGCATCTAACCACTTGGATGCTCCAGTCACCACTGACTGTGGCATCTAGGTTGTGAAATGTCTTCATTAGCACTATTGTATTCAGTGTGAATATGTTGTAAGGACCTGCTGAGCACCTAGTCAGGTCTAACTCAGCAGTCTAAATTTAGTTCCTTGTGTTTTACTTTCTAGTTTGGACTCTAACGTATGTCTTACTCCTAATATGCCTGTATCTGTTAAAGAGGAACAGGAAAAAAATCTTTCAAATCATCTGATGTCAGAATATTACACGGATTTGTAATTTTCTTCTTTTTAAAAATTCCAGTACTTATCAGCTTCTGTATATCCTGCAGGAAGTGGTGTATGCTTTCCAGCCTGACCTGGTGCTCTCTGCTGCCACCCTTGTCTGTGTCAAGAACTGCCCAGAGCAAAATCAAATCCCCATAGAAAACCTCTTCTGATCTGGACACCAGTTGATTTGAAGGGGAAAAAAAAATTGACAGAGTTTCCCTTGAAATGTTTGCTTAGTGGTTTCATAGTTTGTGTAATGTGTATACGTATTCAATAACCACTTTTTTTTTCTGCAAGTGAAGTCACCGCAGGTGGGAAGAGTAATGATGGTGGGAGACATACTAAAGAAACAGAGAAATGCCAATAGTCTATAATAAAGAGATGACATGGAGCGATATATTGGACGTGATGGTGGCGATGACACGCTCACACCTATAACAACAGAGAACTGATGACCAGTTGGAAAGGTCAAAAAACAAACACGAACTGTTGTCTAAGCTAACACGATCAGAATATATGTTAGTCGTCGGCTTATTTCAGGTTGTAGGCAAGTAAAATAGAATCTTATTATCCCTTAAGAACAGCTGACCTCTCCGAGACCTTGCACATGGATTAGAATGGGCCTTGAAGCTGACATGTCACCTGCTCATGGGAGATAATAATAACATTTCATGGTGTTTCCATTATAGAAGAAGCGATGTGTATAATAAGACGCTGACCTGATGCATATAACCCAGGCCTGGGGAATAGGCGAGAAGGACTCTAAAGGCAGAATTGGAAACAGATGAACAAGTCAGCAAAGTCCTGTGCACAGAGCAAGTAAACTGGCACAGAGAGTTCCTGGGCATACTAGGTAGGCACGATGTGTGGTACTCTATGGGGCCTCCAAGCAATGGTTTTAGTACACAGTACTGCCAAATATAACATCTGATGAAATATGCCATATTTTTTATCAAATTGACTGACAAAACAATGGCGGGGCACAGCAGGGCAAAGCAGGGCCCAGCGGAGATGCCAACCTGTCAGTGAAAAAGGAGGAACATATTCAGACCACAGACCAGCCCTTATAAATATTTTCAGAACCCAGACCAGAATAAGTTTTTTCGCTAAAAAAACATTTAATACATAGAGGGAGGTTTATTGAACTGGTGTAAAATAGAATTGTCTTAGTTGCCCCTAGCAACCAATCAGATTCCACTTTTTACTCATCACAGGTCCTTTGGAAAATGAAAGGTGGAATCTGATTGGTTGCTAGGGGTTACTAAGACAATTCTACTTTTACACCAGTTTGATAAATCTCCCCCATTGTTTTAAAAAAGTTAGATTACTTTCAAATATAACTTCATTGAAGTTATAATTTTACCTTGAATACTGCATCCAACATCCTTGTCAGGAACAGGAGGGCTGTTCACGCTCTGGCACACAGAACACTATTGATACAGAGTAGAAATTTTAGGAAACCAGTTAATGTAAAAAGCCAATTGTCATAATCCTCAACACTGCTTGAGGGTAGGTTCACACTACGGAATCTGCGCGGATAAGTTTCATAGACACTATTGTATGGCCAGGACAATTCCGCTGTTCGCTGAAAGAATAGACATGTCAGTTCTTTCGGCAGAACGTGGAATCGGCCCGGCCATAGAATGGTGTCTATGGCACGGGCGGATATGCGTGCTGCTGAGAATGGGTACGAGCCATGGAATCCGCTGGAACTTATCCAGGCGGATTCCGTAGTGTGAGCCTACCCTAAAAACGAACTAAAAAAAAGTATGTCTTCCAAATGAACTGGTACCAGAAATTTATAAAGATTTGTAAACTACTTATATAAAAAAACTCAAGTCTTCCTGTACTTATAAGTTGCTGTATGTCCTGCCAGAAGTGTATTCTTTCCAGTGCTCTCTACTACCACCTCTGTCTGTGACAGGAACTGTCTAAAGCAGTACAGGTTTTCTATGGGGATTTGCTATTGTTCTGGACAGTTCCCGACATAGACAGAGATGGCAGCAAAGGCCACCATGTTAGAATGGAGAGAAATTCCACTTTATGCAGGACATACAGCAGCTGATAAGTACTGGAAGACTTGAGACAACTTTCTGGTACAACTTTCTCATATCAGTTGATTTAAAAAAAAAAAAACAGAAATTTGTCGGCGTACCCCTTTCATATTGGTTTCACTCATCACCTGCATGCTCTCTGTACCTGTTTCTGGTAAGAGCCAGAAGTGAGCAGGGTAAGTATATACATTTCTGAGCAGGGTAAGTATGTGGTTACTGTGGACTACTAGGCCAGTTTATCTGTTAGCTTCTGGTAAATGAAGCAGGTTGTGGGTTGAGGATTTCACATTTTCACCCTGATTACAAAGAAATGCTGGCACTGGCTCTTATCCAATATGCTTGTGAATTATTCACACATAAAAGTGAAAACAGGCAACGTAGGACGCGTTTCGGCTTCTACCAAATGGCTTTACACCGATTACCAATGGCTGCTGGCGATGGAAGCCTCTGTACACGTCTGTGTTGTCATTTCCATTTTCTGTTCTATCAAGTGAGGACAAAATAAAAAATGATGGATTGCCTGATACATCACACAGCGCCACTAGGTGTACTTACCTGTTCTGTGTTACTTATATAGATCCAACATGCTCCGCAGCGTTGTACAGAAGTTGTCACTCTGCTCAGCAATCCCTGCCACCAATGGGGCTCACATTGCACTGGAAGTTCCCAGTCTTACACACTAGAGTTAATTTCATAGGAAGTGTGGGAGGAAACGAGTACCTGGAGGAAACCCACGCAAACATGGGGAGAACATACAGACGCCATGCAGATGTTGTTCTAGGTTAGATTACAACCCAGAACATATTCTTAGTCTTTAATATAAGAAAGCTCATACCCTATAGGGTTTACCCAGATTAGAATATTATCTTCTTATATTTTGGTAGGGGATTTTAATAGGGTCCTTATTCAGGATCATCATCTATAAGCCAGAGTGGGGAACAGAGTGGAGGACCAGCCCTATCCTGCAGTTTCAGTAGACTGAATGAGCACTGTGTAATGCTTTGTTTCTCCTGTGGTGGCGCTGTAGGAAACATGAACAGTTGCAGCCAGGTTTTTGCCCAGTTTACAGCTGATCGCTGTGGATTCCAAAAGGCCCGCATGTTATTGTGGAGGCATCCTTCTAAAAACTGTCTAAATTGGAGAGTTCGGAAGTAGCAGTATAATAATAAACAAGGTTCTGCTATGATTTTAGATGTGGGGGCCTCCTGCTGCATTATATTCAGTGTTAGGCTTTATTCATCCCTATCAGGAGCTGATCAGATCCTTCTGCTTAAAGGGGTTCTACCACAATAGACACGGGTCTGAGTGGACTATGGAAAATGGGACTGAATGGAGCAGCACAGACTCATCCACTGGTCCATTTATAGGATTGATAGCCAAATACAGCACTCGTCTTTGGGGCTCCCATAGTCAGCTAAAGGAGTAGTGTTTGGATCTTCACATTGATACTCCACTTAGAAGACTTTTTTTAAAAATTTTAAAGGTTAACTGTCAGTAGGTTAGACAAATCCAACCTGCTGATATAAAGGAGACGCTGAGGAGGAAGGTATGTGTCTTACCAGTTTTCTAAATTTTAAGGAGTTCTACCACCATATATGCTAGTCCACATGATAGGAGATAAGTGTCTGAAGGTAGTAGTCCAATTATTAAAGGGGAACTATCAGCAGGTTAGACAAATCTGCTAATATATCCCTATTGCACAGGAGATGCCGAGGAGGAAGGTATGTGTCTTAGGGTATGTTCATATCGCTTTTTTGTCCACACGTCGGGCTCACAACTATGCTTTTGAGTCCTGCACAAAAGCCGTGTACGTCCGGTAAATGAGCAGAACATTATCACATAATGACTCCGTCCTGCTCATTTAAGTCAATGTGGCCGTCGGCATCCTTTTCTCACTGATTCCCGACGTGCAGCCCGACGTGTGGACAAAAACGTGATATGAACATACCCTTACCTTCCTCCTCGGTGCCGTTTCCATGCAGTAGCCATGTGCTCCACGGCCTGGTGAGACTGTTAGGAGCACTGCCCGCCCCCTTAGTGCCTGTCCGCCCCCAGGCCCCGTCACTGCTCCTAGCAGTCTCACCGGACCGAGGAGAGGACGGCTAACTGCACAGGAACAGCGCCGAGGAGGAAGATAAGACACATACCTTCCTCCTCGGCATCTCCTGTGCAATGGGGACATCTAACCTGCTAATAGTTCCCCTTTACGAATTGGACTACCCCCCTTCAGACACTTATCCCCTATCCTGTGGTCTAGCATATATGGTGATAGAACCTCCTTAAAGTTTGGAAAGATGGTAAAAACAATGGTCCCAGGCTGATCTTATTTCCCCCAGCTATGGTCACAGTGCCCACCAGGGAGGGACCCATCCTATGTAATAGCAGCACTTGGCGTCACACCATTTTCATCAGTATTTTTAGCCAAAACCAGTATTCATGGTGTGTAAATTGCAGAAACAAAGTTGCAGTGATCCCCCAGAGCCCATTATAAGCCACTGCTGGATGTGGAGCCTGATGGTTGTGTCACAGCCCTATGTTTTACATGGCAGCCACGACTCCAGTGTGAACACAGCCTGATATAGCAGACGTGTGTGGTCACTTCTAGTTCCCATTGAAGTAGTGCATGGACTCTGTGGACTATGACAGACACTGTCACCCTTCTCTTACAGTCCTGTATGGATAATGTACATGAACAGGAGATGCATCACTGCTATCCATCAGCTGGGTGACAGACAGTGTGACCCTATAACTATACGCCAGGGCTGAGGGCTGCCAGCCTGACACAGTGACACAGGGACGGAGCGCACATCTCTGCTGAGGAGCGGGGGACGCTGGGAATTGTAGTTCTAAAGGTAACGACCACGGCGCTTACTGTAGCCCGGGGACTACGAGTCCCAGGATGCTTTGCGGAAAGGACCGACACATTCCAGAGCTCCTGTCCAAAACTTCTCGCTTTAACTTTCTTGAAGCTCGGCCTTCCCGGGCGTCACAAGGAAGAGGGTGTCTCCTGATTGGTGGGGGCCCCCACCTCTCATTCCGGGGGGGTGGGGGGTTTGTTAGAGTATTGGGGGAGGGGACAGAACCCCCCAGTCAGTTGTGAACAGAGAGAGAATTCAGTGTCAGTGAGCTGCAGGCTGCTGCACAGGGGGAGACTCAGTGGTAGGGGCACAGGCTGGCATGGGCACCCAGGTATAGGGAAGTGCTATAGGGGCAGGCTGCCGGTATACAGACCAATGCACTGGTGATGGAGGGCAGCTGTGCATGATACCACCTCCATTCATACCTCCCAGGACTGGGACAGGCTCTAAGATGACAAGGTTATCCTCCTAAGGACTGGTGGGGATCAGGCGGAGCTGTCACCAGGTCGCCCATCATCCTCTGGGTGCCCCATACTGACACCCTGGGCTGCACGGTAGTTGCCACATTTTGGGGATGGGGTCATTGGTGCGGATTTTGTTGGTGTGGCATGTGTTTTCCAGTGCCCATACCTTGGTACCTTTGTCAGATTTCTACCCATTTGGGCAACAAGAAGGCGACTCGGTAACCCGCAGGCAGGATGACGGTGGATCGGGATTACTACCCATCTCCAGAGCCTTCACCTTCTTCGGAGACAAGCACAGCGGGCTTTATGTGAGTATACTACTACCCTTCCCATCATTGTCACATCTGATGGGAGACTACAACTCCCAGACTGTGTTCCCTTACCTGCGCCTCTGGGAGTTGTAGTTCTGCATCAGCCGGAGAGAACACAGCTCTGAGGGCATGCTGGAACTTGTAGTTTTGCTTCCATGTTTGCAAATGTATGAAATCCATCCGATTTACAGTCTGTGTAACCTAGACCCTCGCGTCAGGTAGTTCACATGTTCCTAAGGATCCAAACAATGGATAACAATAAACCTGCGTGTATCATGTCAGCTGGAATTAGATGGCACTTGTGAGTAGAATAGTCATATGCAGTTTATAAGCTGGAAACATTTCTATTCATAGGGGATGTTCACGTGCTGCCGATTCTCCCAGTTAAGTTCGATAGGGAAGTGAGCAAACCCTTAAAATACTTTCAGAAGTGGTAAAATCTTAAAGGGATTCTCTAGGAATAAAGATCGCTCCAATGACAAATGGGTAAAACGTGCTGCAGTGAGTGCCGCCTGCGGGGGAGCGCTCCCTGTATACTCATATATCATCCACTTGGATGGCATACAGTACTTACAGGATTCTCTATGGAACTAGCCCACATCTGTAGAACAAATAATACCCTCTTCCTTCCCCTTGGCAGCCATGGCCACAGTGTTACCAGGGGATATGTTTAGCCCACTATTAGCCACCAGCTGCTAGAAGCTTTGAGGAGGAAGATCAATATTTTCTTCAGCCTCTATAAACACATATACCCTGCAGGATGGAGAGGAAGAGGAGAGAGGCTCTTGGCTGGGTAACCCAGAGAGTTTGGCTATGCACTGTTAGGAGGAGCTAGCCCTGAAAGTCAGGGAGTCATAAAGCGCCATAAAGCTACTGTATATTCCTACATACATCTATCCTTCTATTTGTCCCATACATCACATAAAACGTTCCAGCTTATTTATAAAAAAAAAGTCTCGAGATTAAAAAGTTTGTGCAAAGTGATGGATCCATAAGCCAGGTCCATTGCCTTCAGTACTGTGTACAGATCTCAGGATTTATAATAATTTATTACTCATGTATCCTGGAAATACTATCCACTACAGTCACCAGCTACCGAACCCGTCGGCCCATTCTTCTGTGAGTGATTGGTGGTCATAGCTCATGATGTAATCCACAGAAATATCTGTGATACCAAACTAAGGGTGCCTTCACACGTACCGTATCGCTGCGTTTTTATCGCTGCGTTTTTATCGCTGCGTTTTTGGTGTGTTTTTTACATGCGCATTTTGATTTTCACATGATTCTCATGTGAAAATCAAAACTGGCATGTAAAAATCGCACCAAAAACGCAGCGATAAAAACGCAGCGATACGGTACGTGTGAAGCTACCCTAAAAGGGGAATCCCATCACAAAGTTGTATGGTGCATAAGCTAGAAAGAGGACCTGTCATCTCTCTGTCATAATAGTATTAATTCTGGCTTGTCTTTTCTTAAGAGTTGTGCCTATTATGTCACTAGAGATGAGCGAACCTCGAGCATGCTCGAGTCCATCCGAACCCGAACGATCTGCATTTGATTAGTGGCGGCTGCTGAAGTTGGATAAAGCTCTAAGGTTGTCTGGAAAACATGGATACAGCCAATGACTATATCCATGATTTCCACATAGCCTTAGGGCTTTATCCAACTTCAGCAGCCACCGCTAATCAAATGCCGAAAGTTCGGGTTCGGATGGACTCGAGCATGCTCGAGGTTCGCTCATCTCTAGTTGTGATCATTATAGCCTGTTAGGCATCTGTTTAAATCATACCTGTCATTTAAAAAAACAAAAAACCTTTGACATGTCACAAGGACACAGAAATGGAGAATTCAGCAGCATCCACAGGAGTTCCAATTTTCAAGGCTTTATTTTATGTCTAAATACAGGAAAATGATAAAGACCAGTTCTGGTTGAAACTTTGCATTTTTCTGTATTTGGGCATTAAATAAAGCCTTAAAAAATTGGAACTCCCTTGGATGCTGTTGAATTCTCCATTCCTGCATACTACTATAGGTAGTGAGAAATACCTGCGTGTCAGTGTGCATCCCATCTATATATACCAAGGTACCTGTGGTGCTGCTGGACTCCATTTGTTTGTTATGTCACAAGGACACGTCAAAAGTTTTGGAACTTTTGAAACTGATCAGGAGAACAAGTAGGGAGAAGCGCGGGGTATTATAATGGAGCCACGCCAATGGAGATCGCTGCATGCCAGGGAGTAGAAAGCGCCAATCTACTGGCACAATGTGATCAGTGGGGGTCCCAGCAGTACATTTTTTCTAAGTGACATGTCCTATTTAACTTATCTGTCCCCCATAGGGTTAAATTTATTTGGTGTGCGTTGGAAGAGAGATAATCCTATACAGTGAGTATATCCCATATCTTAACTGGAAAAGTTGGGGGCCGTCTTATACACCCAGTCATCTTATACGCCGGAAAATAAGGTAAATTATTTACTGGACACCATGGGATGAAATAGTGCAGTGTAGTACATTATACCACACCAAGGTATGGAGGCCAAAAAGACTATCTTTTGGCCTCTGTCTGACATTGGTCCAGGTGGTCCAGGTGGTTTCAGTGGTGCCTGACCGCAATCTAATGTTCATACAGGGCAGTCAGGATATCAAAACCTGACTGATCTTTTGTTGTGCCCATATATGTGTATACAGTAATAGTTGTCAGTCATTGGCTAGGACCGCCCACTGGACTCCTAAGTGCAATTTACTATTTTTTCTAAATATTGTCCCGTAAACATCATGTGATCAGCCTACCCTGCTGTATATCATGATGTCGAGAGGTTGGACTGCATGTTTAATGTGTTGTGTTCCCTTTAAATAGGTTCCTTTAGGGGAAATGCATCAGTAAGCACTGTTGTATACATTAACTACACTTTAAAGTGAATGTCCACCCATAGTTTCCATTATTTTGTTCGGGTGTGGTTGTGTCTTAGTTCCATTGAATTGAATAGAGCTGAATTGCAATACAGGGGTGATGCGTTTTCCCCCCATAAAAGTAGCTGTGCTTTTCCTAATTCTGGATAACCCCTGTAATGACACTTGTGAAAAGGGGAAATGTTTGTATATATATATATATATATATATATATATATATATATATATATATATATTTTATTATTATTTTTTTTTTTTACTTAAAGGGACGCTTTAAACTAGAGATCACTGTATTGCTTTGAATTGGAGTTTGGCAGCTCTTCTAATACTAGGAGTACAAAATGGCATTCAATTGCTATTGTTAAGGTTTTTTTCCAGTTTATAACACTTATCTCCTATTCACTGTATAAGGTATGGGGGGACCACTGAGACACCCCCCAATCTTAAGAAAGTTTTCCATTAAAATTGGGCTGCAGTTCATTCATTTATTGTCTATGGCAGGTACAAGAGATCGCCAAGCGCTAGGCTGGCCATCTGAAGGACCATCTTCATTGTCAAACTACACTGCAAATCATTTTGAGGCTATGTTTCCACGGTGGGAAAGCGGGGGCCGTCTTTCTGGACGGCCATAATTTTACCCCCAAAAGACAGTCATCTATTAGTAATCATGAATTGCTCATGTACATTATTTGGGGCCATCATTACCAATAGACCAACAGATGCCTCAATAGAAGACACATTGGGGGACAATTATCAAACTAGTGTAAAATAGAATTGTCTTAGTTGCCCCTAGCAACCAACCAGATTCCACCTTTCATTTACATAAGACTCTTTGGAAAATGAAAAGTGGAATCTGATTGGTTGCTAGGGGCAACTAAGACAATAAAACTTTACACCAGTTTGATAAATCTCCCCCTTTGTCTTTTTTTTTGTCCATTTAACGTCCATTATTTTATAATGATATGAGGATAATGAGAATGTCATTGTAAAATAACGGATATCATTTGGCCTCAAAATGAACGTCCTAAAAGATGGCCGTCAAAAGGCCAAAAAAAGATCTGTTGTGTCCTCTGGTCACATTATGATATAAAAGTTTATTTGACCATTAATGAATGAATAAAATATTGGAGTCACTGATCGGGGTCCAGCTGGATACTCGTAGACTGACTTTATGACGTGCAATCCTCTCCCTGCCTATATCCCGGTGACTCCGGTGTCATAATGTAGTGGATGTGATATAGAAAAATAATAACATTCCCAGGGATTCTTGGAAAGTCTGGTTGTAGTACAGCTGCTCAGCTCAACGTTCAGGATTAGCCGTGTGGAGTGACTTGTAAAATTTCAAGAAATCCCAAATCTAGAAGTTTATGGCTTGTTGCAACATCAATTTTTTTGTTATGTTAAGTCATGACTCAAACAATCGCGTTCAGCTTGTACACAATAGAATAATACTCCGGAGAGATGATGGGTTAAAGCAATTGTTCCAGAGAAGAGAGGGAGATGGAGGCTAGTGGGTGGAGGGGGTCTTCTCCTTCTGACCTTGCTCATGAACATTTATACAGCTTATGCAACAATGTATAAAACGTACTGGTCCACTGAAAACAATTTGTACACATTATGCAACTCA
The DNA here is from genome assembly GCF_027789765.1 of Dendropsophus ebraccatus. Lineage (NCBI taxonomy): Eukaryota > Metazoa > Chordata > Amphibia > Anura > Hylidae > Dendropsophus > Dendropsophus ebraccatus. The sequence continues at coordinate 104,177,544 of NC_091459.1, read as the reverse complement.
AGTCCCTGTAGTTTTTTCCTGTATTATTTTTTTTATATTTTTAAAGAATTTACAATTTTATTCCTTGGAGTGGGTAGAACTCAATCCAGATGTAAGTGACTGGATGTAGAGGATCTACCAAGTGCTGGATTGGAAACACATATACATTTCATTCTTCAAAGCCATACTCTTCCTAGCTGCACACGGAGGACGCAATGTATACACAATTATATATCTACGCGATTTAGTATTAAAATGCATAGAATGAAGAAGACATTGGAGTTTGAAGTGTAACCCTGGGACCAACAGCCAACTTATTTTAAATGAGAAGTATGGTGGGGGGTTAAACAATCATTACAGGCAGGGGGTGGGGGGGGGAATATAAAAAAGACATTATGCTTGCCGCATCAGGTAGCTCCCGGACCCCGCTGGCTGTCATCTTCTTCCTGGTTCTGGGTACGTCACAACCCCCGGGTGCACAGACTGGTGGAATTTAGCCCGCTCAGCCAATCAGTGATTGCAGCGGTGTCCCGCCCCAGACACTGACTGGCTTTGCGGGGGGATCCCACCTCCATCACTGACTGGCTGAGCAGACTTGAAACGTCAAGTCTCAAGCCCGCGTCAGAGACCCAGAAGCAGCCGGGCAGCAGGGACTGGAGCGCCGCAATACGGGGCCCGCCGCTGGAACCGGGGAGGTGAGTGGACTTTGCTGCCCTCAGCCACCTCCTCCCCGGCCAGATCTAAAAAAAAGCCCCCCCGCTGAAGTACCCCCTTAATGTATTCTGCCTAAAAAAGTCGCCAAGCCTAAAGGAACATACACTTCACATTTCTGTAGCCGTCCTCCACTATTCCCTGATTGCTCCCACATATAAAGGGCCGGCTTCCAGTAATAGATAAATATGAGAGAATTGCTGATAATGCGGTGACCTATTATTAGGGTTCTATTAGACAAAGCTATTTTTTGTTTGCTGTGATTGACGATAAACGAGCGCAAACAAGCAAAAATCTTCGTTTGTCATCTCTAGTATACGAACAATCGTACTAATAAACAAATGATGTGTACATACACCGAAAGATCTGCAAGGGATTAGTGAATGATTAACAATGATTTTATGGTCATCTTAAAAGATCCAATCAACTACATGCAAACAAGTTTTCATTAGTCGTTTGATCATTGCCTGCTTATACACGTTAAGTTCAACAATATGATGATTTTTCGCATAAGCTTTTGGATAAGCTTTGCCGGTAATAGGGCTTTTACTGTCGTTCTGTATAACAACCACCTGAGATTATAGCCTGTATGGAGGTCAGAGTTACATGGTATTAGTTACCACACGCAAATCAGGGGGCATATACTGTAAGTTCATAAAGCAAGATGGCATCGCAGAGATACAGATGTTTCTGTTGGATAAAGCAGAAATAGACGAGTCCTTAGCCCATGGCAGACAGGAAGGCCTCATTTTATGAAACAACACAAACATTAACTTTCCATTTGTATGACAGGAGTAAAAAATTTTGTTTTTTTAAGACTTCAGTGATGGTTAAATGTCCTGCTACTCATCTGAATGGCCACCCTCAAACTCCTCCAATTTTTGGGCACTATTTCCAGTACATCGCATTCACCCTAGTGGTCAACTTTCGCCTTTTTTAAACCCCTGCATAGATCTAGACTTTAATTATTGATTAAGGAGCCAGCAGCCACCACCATGAGAAGCTTCAGTGCCAGCAGCCACCACCATGAGAAGCTTAGGTGCCAGAAGCCACCACCATAAGAAGCTTCAGTGCCAGCAGCCACCACCATGAGAAGCTTAGGTGCCAGCAGCCACCACCATGAGAAGCTTAGGTGCCAGCAGCCACCACCATGAGAAGCTTAGGTGCCAGCAGCCACCACCATGAGAAGCTTCAGTGCCAGCAGCCACCACCATGAGAAGCTTCAGTGCCAGCAGCCACCACCATGAGAAGCTTAGGTGCCAGCAGCCACCACTATGAGAAGCCTAGGTGCCAGCAGCCACCACCATGAGAAGCTTCAGTGCCAGCAGCCACCACCATGAGAAGCTTAGGTGCCAGCAGCCACCACCATGAGAAGTTTAGGTGCCAGCAGCCATCGCCATGAGAAGCTTAGGTGCCAGCAGCCACCACCATGAGAAGCTTAGGTGCCAGCAGCCACCACCATGAGAAGCTTCAGTGCCAGCAGCCACCACCATGAGAAGCTTCAGTGCCAGCAGCCACCACCATGAGAAGCTTAGGTGCCAGTAGCCACCACCATGAGAAGCTTAGGTGCCAGCAGCCACCACCATGAGAAGCTTCAGTGCCAGCAGCCACCACCATGAGAAGCTTAGGTGCCAGTAGCCACCACCATGAGAAGCTTAGGTGCCAGCAGCCACCACCATGAGAAGCTTAGGTGCCAGCAGCCACCACCATGAGAAGCTTCAGTGCCAGCAGCCACCACCGTGAGAAGCTTATTACATGCGGGTTTTATTGTAAGGCTGTGAGCTCTGAAATAGTTAAATCTTCCCACTACTCTACTGACACAGCTGTGCCACTACAGTAGTGTAATGGTTTAAACAGTTTTGTAGCTCACAGCATGTCTATGAATGATGATGCCGAAATTTCCATAGTCCGTTCTGTAGTTCATCCTGCACCATGCTTGGAACGTGTGAAAAAGGCCTTAGAATATGGTCTGCCAAACCTGCCGACTTTGGTGTGTTCAGCTGAATGTCCAAAGTGTATGACGGCCTTCTCACAGTGACGCATGGTGGTGGCAGCATCATGCTGTGAGGGTGTTTATCAGTGGCTAGGAGAGGAAGACTGGTCAGGGTTGGGGAAAGCTGAATAATATTCTTAATGAAAACCTGATCAAAAATACTCTGGACCTCACACTGGGACGAAGGATTACATTATATAATATTATTATAATAGTTCCAACAAGACCATGACCCTCAGCACACAGCCAAGACAACAGAGTCCTGACTTGAATCCATACAACCGGATAGAGCTTCAGAGGATCTGCAGAGAAGAGGGGCAAAAAAATCCTCAAATCCAGGTGTGCAAACCTTGTGAAGTCATACCCAAATGGACTGCAAGCTGGAAGCACTGCCAAAGATACTTCTACAAAGTGCTGAGTAAAGGCTCTGAATACTTCTCTCAATACAATATTTTAGTTTTTTTAGTTTTTTGCTTGTTATCCATGGGAGGTCCCAGCAGTCAGGCCACCATGATCAGCTATTCTGTGTGTTGGACAGTCCAATAGAAAACTGATTTCCCAGTTCTACATCTGTATTAGAGACTAACACAACTCGAATCCGATCGTTTAGCATTTGAATACAGGCGACTAAAGACGTTGGATGCAGCCCTAAGGCTGCCTGGAAAACATGGATACAGCAATAGGCTCCGGTCTCCCTAGGGCTGCATCCAACTTCTTCAGCCACCAGTATTCAAAGGCCAACCGATCGGATTCGAGTTGAGCTCATCTCTTATATGTATTAATAGGCAAACATGCTGATAGATGGACTATAATTTATAAGAACAGCGGTGGTGATCATTTTGTGGGATTTTAGTTTTGTTTTGTTTTTTTCTTCCCACTTACAGGTCACGCTCAGTTTTTTTTCCTTTTAGTGTAATTCCCATTTATACTCATTTCATATGTGGAAAATGGGACTGGATATAAATATATTCTGGGTCACACATAGATGGCAATAATTGTACATTATAGTTCATGACCACCTCAGAGAACACCTTTTTTTTTTTTTTTGCACCAGAAATATTTTCCCCGCATAGGTGACTGTGTTTTCTTATGTAAATGTATGAGAGCCTTGTTATTTAGCATCATAGCTCTTTTATACACAACCTATAAGTCAAATCTTATGATGTTGTTTACCTGCAGATTCTTTCCAGGCCAGACTTAGACTCGCACATACCTTAACATGAACATGTTTACCCAGAGGTGGTCTACCCCAAATCACAATGACACCTTTCATGTGTGAGATACGGCGAGATACCGAGCGCATTCCTAGCCATGAAGTGTTTTCTGTTCATTATTTATATATGGAACAGATCGCCAGCTCCCAACACTATTTCATCTAAATGGGGTATTAAAAGCTGCAGCAATGCAAATGTAACATGACCCTACATGAAAAGGAACTCAGTCTATGTGCACCTTTGTCAAAGAGAATATTTAACATTATGGATCTGTATACCTGGAGACATTGAGGTCTCCATGTTTTGTTAGGTAATCTCTGTATTGTTTTTTTGTTGTTCTTGTTTTTTTGCTTTTTTTAGACCTGCTGGTGGTGCAAAAAGACGGCCATTGAACGGCCAAAAAGAGACGTTGTGTGAACTGAGCCTACAGGTGTAATACAGCAAAATTCTTGTGTTCATGTGAACCTAGCCGTATACTGCAATAAATAGACATAAATTGATGTAACTCGGCGTGTAATATATATCAGGAGTTTGTTTGTGAAATAAACAGGCAGCACCTGCACCTCAAAGCAGAGTACTAGTGCAGCCTGATGCTTTGCTGTATTGGTTGGAGCGCTCCCAGCTTATCATCCTGGCTCATATAACTGAGACTCGGCTATTTCCCACCTGGGATACACGTGCGGGATGGAGCCAGGTGACAGCTGTCTGCTTGGCAAAGAAACAAATCAGAACTAGGATCATATGTGTGAAACCACAACTGAGAGAGTATAGAAATATAAGATCTCATTTATTCCATGGCAGAATCCTGACAGGCCGCTCATTATTTATGGAGTGCTTCATTTTTTTATTCATTAGCATCTAATATTTTTTGGGTACCTGCACAAAGTTTGGATAAGCTAAAGTAGGTAGCCTGCATTTTTTTTTCTTCACTTGCTGCCCATCCACAGCAATTTGCGCTTTGCAGTGTCCATCAGATGTATACAATATTAGGGATGAACAAATTAGCAGTACTAGCAAAGTAGTTGGAAACTTCTCCCTGTTGCCCAGGACTGAATCCAGCTTTTTCGGGCACCCAGAGAGGAGCGGCACAGCGATGGCTGAGCCTAGCGAAGCACTCATCCTTTCTTTATATATATATACGGTATATGATCATATATATAATCATATACCGTTAAAACAACACAGGTGTATACCCATTCTTAAAGGGTTATTCCACTCAAAAGGTTTTTTTTAATCAGTAAAAAGTAAATCCCTAGCTATGTAATTACTACTACTGACGTCAGCATTGGAGAAAGCTCCTCGGCCGTGTCTCCCTTGCAGCTATAGGCTATGTTCACGCAATGTTTTTTCAGCTTTGTTTAAAATGACGTCCGTCATGTTGAGGCTAAAATAACAGACGTCATTTAGCAGCCTGGTCTCCCCTTAGTGCAATGACTGGTGTTTGTACATTATTCTAGTTTAGGGTCCATTTACACAGAAAGATTACCTGACAGATTATCTGCCAAAAATTTGAAGCCAAAGCCAGGAATGGATTTTAAAAGAGGAGAAATCTCAGGCTTTCCTTTATCACCTGATCTCTGTTTATAGTCCATTCCTGGCTTTGGCTTCAAATCTTTGGCAGATAATCTTTCTGTGTAAATGGACCCTTAGGTTAACTAACTAGATTTTGGTTGTGGCTTAATTGAAAAGTCCATTGAATTTAATGGTAAAAACGGAGAAAGAACGATGAAAACAACTAATAAAAAATTTCCGTTGTTTGCAAAAGATGTCCGAAAATAATGATCATGTTCATTATATTGACGTCCGCGGTAAAAACGTCTGTTATTCAATACACTGTGTGCATTGGATGTCCATCTTTTCATTGACTTCAATGATTTGCCATTGCGGCAATAAATATCAAAATCGACCGCCTTTTCTCTATTTTTGACGTTGTGTGAACATAGTCACAGACTGCTTTACATAGATTCCTATGGTAGAGCGATAATGGACATTTAAAATGCCTCTGTGCTCTGCCTTTCAGGCATCGGTGTGATGGGTGCATGTAAGCACTGATCAGAACCGGTCTGTATAATAGTGGGCATGTTCTGACCTTTTTTGGAAGAATGTCTCTTTTCTTTCTGCACCTTCGTTTTCACAGCATGATGCGGATACCCATAGGAATAAGCAAGGAGACTGCATGCTGGGAAATGTAGTTCCCTGGCTGGCGCCATCTTGGTAATAGACCTTTTCAAAAAAGATGGAATGGAGGAACAGCAGCACCTTCAAGCACGGGAGAAGTCTCAAAATACAGGGGACCTGTGCAGTTTGGGATCTTTTTATTGGGGAGGTCATGGGTGGAATACCCTTTTTAAGAACAGTTGTGCAACTACCTCAGTTTGGTTTCTTTTTACCCTCCAATTTATCACTTCTGCTTATACGGTAACAGGTTAAAGGGGTTATCCAGGCTTAGAAAAACATGACCACTTTCTTCCAGAAACAGCACCACTCTTGTCTTCAGTTTAGGTGTGGGCTCTGAAGCATAGTTTCATTGAATGGAGCTGACTTGTAATACCACATCCACCTGAGGACTGGGGTGCTGCCGTTTTTGCTAGAAAGTAGCTGTGCTTTTTTTTAACCCCCGATAAACACTATAGTCTATGTTCCCACTATGGAATCATAGTGGGAAAAGGCGGGCGTCTGTTAATATTGTCGGCCACAAATAATGATCATTATCGTTATTAGCGTCCGTCATTATGAATAGACAGCTGTCTTTCCCCCATATAGGACAGCACATTCCTGTCATGGGGACATAGCCTCAAACTAGATGACTTTCTTCTTTCTCCCTTCCTATGTAAATGTCATATTGTTGTAAATTACATTTGTTTTTCCATGTGTGAGTGGGCACTGTGGTTTACATACAAAGTATTAACAATGCAGAATTTTAAAGTCTTTGTTCTACATGTAACTTTTTATGTGGGTTGCTAATAAAATTTCTTTATCCCACAAGGAATTCTGCATCTCCAAGGGGTTTATAATACTTTCCGGGTACCAGCTGTTCACATAGATATTGCTAAACATTGTTCTCATATTACTTAACAGAGTCAGTGGTTTTTATCAGTATTTATTTTATTGGAATAAGTTTATACAATACAGTGGTGCCTTGGATTACGAGCATAATGCGTACCGGGACGGTGCTTGTAATCCAAATCCACTCTTAAACCAAAGCAAATTTTTTCCATAAGAAATCATTGAAATGCAGAAAATTGGTTCCACACCCCAAAAATAATGATTTTATACTCTGAACATGTAAAACAAATGAAACAAACATTTATAAACAGCTGAATGTGATATTATACGTTACTGTACAGTATAGCAATCAGCATGTGGAGTATAATGTATAGTAAGTGCATAAACCTGATAACACAGCAGCAGTTTGTATATACAGAATGGAGATGCAGACCCCCATAATGTAGTAGAACAACAGTACAACAGGTTAGAATAGAGAGGCTGGGTTGCTGTTAGAGTTCTGTGTGGTCACATGACAGCAATGGGGAAGGGGAGGGGTGTTCAGCATGGACCAATGAGGACTGACAGAGACTGCAGGGAGCATAAGGGAATAAGCAGGGCACATGTGGGTACATACATGCAGCACTCTCTGGGGAGAGAGGGGTTACAGCTATGAAGAGATTACCTCCCCTGATGCAAGCCCCAGCCTGAAGTGGATCTGCTATGATTTGGAAGGTGAGGGGGAATTCCTGGTTCAGAGTACAGTGCTGTAGACCCCGCTATGCAGACCATGCCCCTCCCCCACTCCCACCCAGTACAGGGAGCTCTTAAACCAAAGCAATGCTCTTAAACCAAGTCACAATTTTGAAAAACTGTGAGCTCTTAAACCAAAACGCTCTTAAACCAAATTACTCTTAAACCAAGGTAGCACTGTACATATTTAGGTTTAGTATAGTGTTTTATTTTGTTTTTTTGTCATCATTCAATTTTTTTATGTGAAACATTTTTTGTGCTTTTACCTGTAAGACCTGCACAGATTTCAGCTTGTTGCCTACAGAAATTCAAAAAAAGAAAAAAGAAAAGCGGATTGATTTACCTGACATGTAATAGGGCTCTTAAACGATAATTCAGTAATCTCTTCCAATGATAGTTTCAGGTCATGCTGCATTTACACTAAACGATAATTGGTCCGATCGTACGATTAACAATGTCGGAGTAACGATTTTTTTTTTCATAACTATCAGCGTTTAGACGGTACATTATATCGTACGGAAAATCGTTCTGCGATCGTTTTGCGATCGCTTAAGCCTATCTCACACATTGGTTAAATCGGCGAACGACTGTTTACACTGAACGATCTGCAAAATACGGTTCAGGGAAGAAAAAGAGTGCTGCACCTCACACCTATGGCTGATACTAGTACCTCTCGGCTGCATAAAAAACATCAGAATTCTGTATGTGAATTGATCAAGCCACACTGCCCCATGTACCGCGTGCAGGTATCTGATACACATGGGTCCCTACACTAAGTCCACACTGTGCCAGTCAGCGACCACCACCCCTGCAGGCGTGCACAGTCAGGGAAGGGAGGCCATGGAACGGCCCTGCAACCTCCATGCCACAGGACCAGACCCAAAAATGCCACACCAAAACCCAGCCAGCACCACCGGCGGAGAAAGCTGCCCCCAAACAGCACAAGTCTGGATAAGGTATTGCACTCACCATAGCTATCAAAGATAGAATGGGACAGACAGGAGGGATTAAAACCATGAGCACTCAGGTGTCTCCTGCTAATTGCGGTCATGTGGGTCTCACCAGGAGGAGTGCAAAACACAGAGAAAAGAGAAACAAAATACGGTTCAGGGAAGAAAAAGAGTGCTGCACCTTATACCTATGGCTGATACTAGTACCTCTCGGCTGCATAAAAACATCAGAATTCTGTATGTGAATTGATCAAGACACACTGCCCCATGTACCGCGTGCAGGTATCTGATACACATGTCCCTACACTGTGCCAGTCAGCGACCACCACCCCCGCAGGCGTGCACAGTCAGGGAAGGGAGGCCATGGAACGGCCCTGCAACCCCCATGCCACAGGACCATTTTTTTTGCGAACAATGAACGACGATTTGAGAACATGTTGTAAGATCAAAATGAACGATTTCTCGTTGGTCGTTTGATCGTTCGCTGCGTTTACACGTAAGATTATCGATCGAATTCGATCGCTATCGCGCAAATTCGTACGATAATCGTTACGTGTAAATGCACCATTAGGATCTGTTGTCCTTAGTGTGGACCAGAAAAGGGTTTATTATTTAGTTTTCTGTTTTGCATATCTCATCTTGTGCTTATACATTCCTTAAAAAAAACAAAAACATACACCCTCTTTGGATTCTGTCGTATTAGATGTTTATTATTTAGAAGCAGTATATGAACAAAATAATTACACTCTAGGCTATGTTCACACTATGTAAGTCTCCGGACGTAGCGCGTTCCGTGAATAAGCGGCCGGAGACTTACGTAGTTTGTGTACAATGGAAAGTATACGATGTACGACTGCACAGTTCACACTACGTACGCACTTACGCCCGGATAGTACGCGGCGCCGTAAAAAATGAACCAGACCATTGTTTGAGGACGAAAATGCCGTAACTTACGCCCGTAGAGTAACATGCGGTCCCGTACGTAGTGGTGATTTCTTCATTTTGCTTTTTGTGCCAATCCAAAAGGTTCTGTGGGGTGTCGGGGGGTAGCCGAAGCTTTCCAAGTAAAAGACTGCTGTCAGATCGCTACGTAGGGCGCTCGTAAGGAAGCGTAAGTAGACTACGGGCGTAAGTTCACGCTCCGTACGTAGCCGGCCGCAAGTAGCGTAAATCCCCGGCCGGAGTTTACCGCGTATATGTCCGGCCGCGAAAATATGCGGCCGGACATATACGCAGTGTGAACATAGCTGATCCATAGGAAATAAGAGGGTAAGTAGCAGCCAGGTACTGCTATGTAAATGTACTGGTCTAATCCTCAGCAAGTGTGACTACCTCTATAAAAGAAGACATTTTGGCAATTTGCTGGTCTGTAGCATGTTTAGAAGTCGTGGTCTTAAAGAAGTAACTGTTGCTGTCTGTCAATCTGGAAAGGGTTACAAGGCCATTTCCTTACAAATTAAATGCTATCATTCTACAGTGAGGTTATCCACAAGTGGAAAATATGGGGTTCCATAAATTTAAAATATGGGGGTCCATAAAATATATCAAATAACGGTGACATCTTTTCCTAGAACTCTCCATTGTTCCATTGGCTTTTTATTATCCCTAGAAATGTATGAATAAATACTAATGAGTAAAGGCCCTATTACACGGAACGATTATCGGCCGTATTTGGTTGATAGCGGCCGTTACGGCGGATAATCATCCCGTGGAATAGAAGGCAACGATCAGCCGACATCGTTCAGGTCGGCTGATCGTTGCAGTCGTTTGTTTTTCAACATGTTGAAAGACAAACGACTCATATAGCTGCAATCTGCTGCCGTTGCTCCGTGAAATAGGAGCGTTGGCAGCAAACACTGCTATATGCTCTAGGCTGCCCGGACGATTTAGCAATCACCCGGGCAGCCCCCCACAGCTTCCCGCGCCCATTTGCTCCTCCAGTCGGCCCGTGGAATAGGGGCTTAAGAATCACTTTGCTCTTGTCAATTAGATGTTGGGAGTTGAGGATGTTGGGAAGTGTGGTGATTGGAGCATAAAAGGTCATGAATTAAAATAACTTTGTGAAACCCTTAACACTCCTTGACACCGCTATGGTGTTTACTTTCTGCAGTGTTGATATTACATACACCATATCATTCATACAGCCATTCACTTGCTTCAGGAGTCACGCACCGTTTGTGATGATGTCATCGCTGCAGGAGAGGTGGAGAATAGAGATGACATTCAATCGTTCGGTATTTGAATACTAGGGGCAGAAGAAGTTGGATGCAGCCCTAGGGTAGTACTGGAAAACATGAATATAGCATGGTTGTATCAAACTTGACTTGAGCATGCTCGTGTTGTGCTTATCTCTAGTGGAGAACACTAGAGCATTGGTGGTGCTGGACAGGGGTTTCATGGGAAAGTAAAGGTTATTCTTTCATTTTAGGAAATTTCCATCTTCCAAACAATTTATTAAAAATCCTACCCTACCCCCTTTAAAGCAGATTTTACATTTTGAAGCAGTGTTTGCATTTCTGATTCTATGACTAAACCCTGGTGAGACAGTGAGCTTACAGATGTCTAGAGATGAGCTTCAGACCTTCATGTCTGGAGGTTAATATCCTGCCAGAAATGATATCTGCTGCTGAGTAATCACAATGATGATGGGGGAGAGATCTGATCTGCTGACGGATGACTGATTTGTTGCTGACACATTTATTAGGGGCTGTCTGCCCTATTATTAGGCTAATAGTGGATGCCCAGTGCATTGGACTCTCCACTCTAGCTAAAACCAAACTGAAGTGCTACTTAAAGTGACTCTGTACCCCTTCTGCCCTCAAACCGATTGTACCTTTGGATTTAATCCATGATCTGTCCTGGGGTCCGTTCAGCAGGTGATGCAGTTATTGTCCTAAAAAACAACTTTTAAACAGCCCTGTGTCAAATTGGCGTGGCTTAGAGTGTCTGTGCATTAGGCTGGCACAACCTCTCTTTCCCTCCTCCCAACCCTCTTCATCATTAGTAATGCTCTTGGCAGGTATTCTCCTATTCATCAGCTGTGTGAACACTGCACATGGGCTGCATCATTAAGACACCTGTGCAGTGTTCACTGCAGAGGAATAGGAAAAATCCTGCCAGTGGCATTCCTAATGATGAGGAGGGTTGGGAGGAGGGATTGAGAGGCGGTGCAAGGTTAGGGCACAGATACTCTAGGCCATGGAAGTTTGACACAGGGCTGCAAGTTTAAAAGTTGTTTTTTTTTAGGACAATAACTGCATCACCTGCCAAACGGACCCCAGGACAGATCTTGGATTAAAAGCAGCTGTCCGAAGTGGTTTGGGGGGGGGGGGGGGGTCAGATTATGGGTACAGAGTCGCTTTAATTCTTTGGATGAATGTCCATTAGTGTTAATTTAGCTGGATTTTTGTAATGCTGCAAGATGTATTAACTCCTGCTCTGTGATTTCCTGCAAAAAAGAGTTCTTGGGCCTTTAGCAACAAGACCACCAGCGAACGGCTTGTTAGGAGGGCGACTCTGTAACATAAGGTGTTCATAAGGTGTCCTTTGTTCAGCTAGAAGATCAGGCCAAAGTTTACACAGGCCTAAAAGGAATGTTTTATGTGCATCAGTGACTCACTAGCAATTCAAATACACTTAAGTAGAAGTGATTTATGTTTATAGGTAGATTGTTATTATGTTTTCTACTTCAATTTCCGCTTAGTAATAGAACATATTAAAAAGAAAACCTTTTACCACATTCACTCTCAAACCCATCTTTATCCCATATCCTAAAAGCCATGGGTCCCTGATTTTGAAAAAAAAAACTAAAATACAGGCTCGGGATAATCCATCATCCTGTAAAATAATAAGACTTCAATGCTAAGTTGCTTCCATATGTACATAGTGTGAAGGGCTACTCCTCTCCGCAAGAGAAACATGTTCTTGACATAACTCACGAGCATGAGAATCCTTTGATGTTTACTAAGAACTACTATACTAAGATGACACCCACTGAGATTAGGTCCTGAAAGACAGAACAGCTCCGGGATATACAGAACCCTGTTACAGCTTAAAGGGCTGCTACAGCTAAGATGCAATAGTTACAAACTGAAGAGCAACTATTATTCACATATATGATCTTGGGAGCATGTATTTTTTATATCAGTCAGTATTTTTATTACGTGTTTGACATTCAGTTGTCCCAAAACAGATTTATAGATGTCCTTCCTCAGTCTCAGTAACTACCCTAAAGGACATGTATCACCTGCGAATGATAGTTAGATAGATAGATACTCAACAGAGGTGTAGCTAAAGGTTTACAGGCCTGATGCAAATGCTCATGCAAAGAACACTGAAGAGACACCATCACATGTCTTGACGTCAGTGAACTAGCCAGACCTTCCTCCGGGAAAGAACAACCAAGCCAAGGAATGTCTCCAGTCAAGGAAACCACCCAAGCAAGGTATCCATCCACAAACAGCTGTTTCGGGGTATTTGCCCCTCATCAGTGTGGAGTAGGATTCTGGCTAGTGGGAGCAATACCTCAGGGAGATCAGCCAAAACACGACAGAGACACCATCACGTGTCTCGACGTCAGTGTATTCTAGAACAGGGGGCAATGTTCTAGAATACACTGACGTCGAGACACATGATGATGTCTCTGTGGTGTTTTGGTTGATCTCCCTGAGGTCAACCAGCGTCCTTTTGCATGCACTTACTAGGCATTGCTCCCACTAGCCAGAATCCTACTCCACACTGATGAGGGGCAAATACCCCGAAACAGCTGTTTGTGGATGGATACCTTGCTTGGATGGTTTCCTTGACTGAGAACATTCCTTGGCTTGGTTGTTCCTTCCCGGAGTAAGGTCTGGACAGTTCCCTGACGTTTAGACGTGATGGTGTCTCTGTAGTGTTCTTTTGCATATCTGATTTCGCCGGGGGGAAATGTTTTAGAATACACTGATGCCGCGACACATGATGGTGTCTCTGCTGTGTTTTGGTTGATCTCCCTGAGGTCAACCAGCGTCCTTTTTTTCCGATGCAAATGCTTGGTTTGGGCCCTCCCCCTATCTATGCTGCAGTCTCCTATAAATACACTTACATACAGTATATATATCCTTTTGTTCATGGTGTGATAAGCTGCCACCAGAGGTAAGACTCTAGCAGAAATAGTGCAGACTAATTGCAGGCCCCTGTAGACTTATGTACTTGTGCTGGTCTGGAGCTGAACATCCAAGAGCTGTAATGCTAATCTTACCCTGACCATAACTATACTTCATAAAAATAAATCTATATACTAAGAAGTTAAAATAAAAGGGGGAGGACGGTGCGTGCGTGATGACGTAGCCGTGATCACGTCAGAGGCGCGCGGGGCCGGTCCATGCTGAGCGAGCGGGGGATGTAGCTGTGAGCCGAGAGACAGAGGGACAGAGACGGCCGTCCGAGGCAAGCGGGGAGCGGCTGAGGAGACTGCGTGGATCGGTGGTGGTGTTCCGGTCCCTGACAGCCTGTCCGGCGCTTACCGGCGGGTCTCGGAAGCTGCGGGGACGAGTGCTTGAGGAAGCTGGACACGAGGAGAGGCGGCGTCGACAAGGAGGAAGAGGGATCTCTGGTGTGGCGCGGAGCTCTTGGAGCTCTGAAGAGGTCGGCTGGAGCAGCCGCAGACGCAAGTGTGGGGAGCAGGACAACTGAGGCACCCGTTGGGGTGCGTGTGACACGAACATCCTGGAATCTGTGGGACCTTCCCGACAATGAATTAATAGGACCGCATCAGATGGGTGAGACTGTGCTGAGGTGGGGCTATTGTACCCTGGTCATTTAAAAAGCAAATGTGGATGACTTTTACTGGGTAGCTGTACTGGATAGCGAAGCAGTTAAAGGATACTAATCTTGGAAGGACTGGACCCCTAGTTCATGTGATATTCTGGATATTCTAAGACTTTTTGTTTGCTGCGTGGTGCTAGTAGGCGTGGGGGGCAGTGAACTGGGACTTTGGGAGAAGGTACATGGTACTACCAACTATACTGATTGTGAATACGGATATAATTGGTTTTGAGTTACTGCGAGATGAGAACCAAGAATAGCAACAACACAAATCAAACAAAGGCGGCGACCCCGCCCCCTGCAGCGAGGAAAAAGACCGATAAATCAGAAAAAATGGACAAGTTTCTGAGTCCCTCGCTGCAGGGGAGGGGTACAGCCGCAAGGCTAAGTATGGGTAATGCATCCCAAAGCTGTACTGATCAATCGTTTGCTGATGTATCGGTAAGCCAGGAAACCCATGCCCCAAAGAGTGTGGAACCCACATTAGCAGATATATTACAAGCAGTGAATAAATCAAACGACGCCTTGTTCGGGTTAACAGGGCAGGTAGGGGAAATTAAACTCGAAGTCTCAATAATACGTAGTGATCTTAACTCCATGAGAGATAGAGTAACTGAGGCAGAGCAGAGGATAGAATCCTTGGAAACTAAGGTGTCATGGTTGACAAGTGAGTCTAAGGAAATAAAGAAAATAAATACAGAATTACTCACTAAAATAACCGACTTAGAGGATAGAAATAGACGAGCTAACTTAAGAATTGTGGGTATCCCTGAGGGAACAGAGGGTCCAGATTGCACTAGATATATACAAGAATGGTTATTAGCCGATATGAAGGAGGAGGAAATCCCAAAGCATTTTTGTGTTGAGAGGGCGCATAGAATTACTGTTAAACGCAGAATTCCAGGAGATAGCCCAAGGCCAGTAATTGCTAAAATTCACTGCGCAAAGGACAAGGACCTAATTCTACGCAAAATGAGGGAAAACCCCCCTAGAGAAATAAATGGCTCAAAAATCTTTCTGTATTCTGACTATTCAAATGCTACGCAGAAAAAAAGAGAGAAATTTGTAGAGGTAAAAAGAAGACTCAGACAGCATAATCTTAAGTTTGCAGTGTTGTATCCAGCAAAACTTAGGGTAATACATCAGCAAAAAACTTTCTTTTTTGAGAGTCCTGAAGATGTGGTGTCTTGGCTTGAAACTGTTGGATTATAAGTATTTATTTTTATCTCCCTGTCTCTGCAGCAGCTGGCTGGGTAC
Source organism: Dendropsophus ebraccatus (assembly GCF_027789765.1). Classification (NCBI taxonomy): domain Eukaryota; kingdom Metazoa; phylum Chordata; class Amphibia; order Anura; family Hylidae; genus Dendropsophus; species Dendropsophus ebraccatus. The sequence goes on along the minus strand of NC_091459.1, from coordinate 104,161,897 downwards.
CGCGCGTCGTAGGCACCTAGACTAGTGACATCCAAGATGTTTTTGGGTGTCAGGTGGGTTAGGGGGGGTGGGCTCAGCAGGCCCGGGGTGTTTTTTTTTTTTTGTTTTTTTTTTCCTTTTTTCCCCTCTGCTCCAACTTTTCTCTCTTCTTTTTCTTCCCATTTCCTCTCTCCCTTTGAATGGTGAAGTTGGTATTTTGGAATGCCAGAGGGATTAACGATAAGTTGAAAAGATATGCTGTATTAAGGGAGCTGCTGAGACATCTTCCGGCCATAATATGTATTACGGAGACCCATCTGGTCAAGGAGAAGATCTGTGTTTTGGAACGCCGGTGGGTGTCTCACCAGTTCCATTCAGTGTACTCGGCCTATGCAAGAGGGGTGAGTGTACTGATCCACTATCTGGTTAACTTTGAGCCTATACACTCGGAGGTGGACCCGGAGGGCAGATTTGTCTTCCTGGCCTGTAACATAGACTCTGTCCCTATGGTACTGGCATTTGTATATATTCCCCCACCTTTTTCTATGGATGTGTGTCTTAAATTCTTTAGATTCTCGCTGAACTATAGGGGATGGCCGGTATGTATGATGGGGGATTTTAATGCAGTCCCGGATGAGGGGAGGGACCGTATGAGGGTAGACGGGAGAACAGTAACCAGGATATCGGGCTCACCCCTACAAAAAATCCTAGATGAATTTAATTGGATTGATGCTTGGCGCTATCTTCACCCTGAGGATAGAGGATATACTTGTTATAACGCATCCCACGGGGTGTTCTCGAGGTTGGATTTAATACTGGTTAACGATAGTGCCTTGAGGCTGATTAGAAACATCAAGTGTGAACCCCGTAGTTTATCCGATCATGTTCCGGTGAGCGTAGACATCGATCTAACAGTAAAAAAGGGTGGGCGTGCTCAAGCATTTAGATGTAACCCTCACTGGCTGAACCTGATAGATGTGAACAAGATCATAACAGAAATGGATACATTTTTTGACATTAATAAGGGCTCTGCGGGCCCTCACGTTGTCTGGGATACCTCCAAAGCGTACTTGAGGGGACTCCTGATTGGGCAAGTCAGTGGGGCTAGGAAAAAATTTAGAGAAAGGGAGGAGTCACTTAGACAAGAGGTAGTAGCAGCAGAAAATTTATACTTAGAATCTGGGACGCTAGAAGATAAAAGCAGATGGAAGAATGCTACGCAAGAACTTACCCAGTTTGGTAGGGAGAAAGTTCTGAACCAGCTTAAATTTAAGGGTGCATATAGTTACTCGCAGGGGGGGAGACCGGGAAAGCTATTGGCATCCCTGGTAAAAGGGAAAGAATCCAAGAAAATAGTGGTAGAAATTAAAGACCAAGAAGGATCGATGGTGAGGGACCTGGGAGGAATATTAGAGGTTTTTGTGGGTTTCTATAAGGAACTTTATAGATCTAGATGGCAGGAAGGATTAGGCCTAGATGAATACTTCTCTACCTTAGAAATGCCCAAATTATTGGAAGAGCAGAAACAGTGGCTAGACCGTCCCATTGAAATGGAGGAATTGAGAGAAACACTTAGAGGTATGCCATCGGGGAAAACCCCTGGACCTGACGGGCTTCCGACAGAAGTCTTAAGGGTAACGGATAGGGTTATGCTTGCCCAGTTTCAGGAGATGTTATGTAATGCGTATGTTAGAGGTTATCTGCCCCAGTCTATGTACGATGCAGATATTGTCCTAATCCCCAAGCCGGACAAGGATGCGACTGAGCCAGAATCATATAGACCCATAGCATTGATAAACGCGGATATGAAGCTATTGTCGAAAACCTTGGCAAATAGGCTGATGAGGGTCCTTACTTCTTTGGTAGGGAAGGATCAAACGGGTTTTATCCCGGGAAGATCCACCCATGATAATATTAAGAGAACATTTGTGAACATACAGGTGGGCCGGCAGGGGGGGGGGCACTCCATACTGTCATTGGACGCGGCTAAAGCGTTTGACAGTGTGGAGTGGCCCTTCCTATGGAGGACTCTAAGGGAGTTCGGGTTTGGGGATGTATTTATCAGATGGATACAAATAATTTACTGTTGCCCAAGGGCTAGGGTAGTGGTGAATGGGTGCTCATCGGAGAGTTTTAGTCTGACCAGGGGGACTAGGCAGGGTTGTCCCCTTTCCCCCCTGCTCTTTGCCCTGGTAATGGAGCCGCTCGCTAGAAGTATAAACAACAACGACGGGATAGAGGGCTTTGGAGCCGGGGGGAGGGGGGACAAAATAGCCTTATTTGCCGATGATCTTTTGTTGTTTTTAGGGAATACTGTTACAGGTTTGGAAGTGGTGATGGGTGAATTAGGTAGATTTGGTCAGCTATCGGGGTTAACTATTAACTGGGGGAAATCAGTTTTGCTCCCTTTGGATGATAAATTAAGGGTGAACTCCTACACAGATCTTAAAATGCTGAGCCCAGATGGGGTGTTTAAATATCTGGGAGTATGGATCGCGGCGGATCCTAGCAGATTTAATCACCTAAATGTGTTGCCTAGGTTAAAAAAGATGAAACAGCAGATTGATATATGGAACAAACTACCTCTCTCCAGGGCAGATAAAGTGGGTCTAATAAAGATGATCTGGCTTCCACAACTGAATTACGTACTGGGGGGATCCCCCGTCTGGATAGATAGAAAAATCTTTAAAAAAATAGATGGGTTGTTAAATGAGCTCATTTGGAACAGGAAAAGGGTGAGATTAAAATTAGAGTTTCTTGAAATGCCTGAGGAGAAGGGTGGTTTGGCAGTGCCGGATTTTTTTGGGTATTTTATTGCCTCCAATCTAGCCTGGTTGGTGAACTGGAGGGGGGTAGAATTTCTGGCAAAATGGGTAGCGGAGCAAAAAGGTTGGGCAGAAGACATTTTTGAAGTACTAGAGATGAAGATGAGAGAAAGTTATCCTAGATACTCGACATATAAACTAGCTACTAAAGTGTGGGAAGAGGTGAAAAAAGGCGTTAATAAGGAAGGGATATTCTCTTTTACCCCGATGTGGGGGAATAATCAGTTTCCGGAATGTGTAAAAATACCAGATCCGGAATACTGGATTAAAAAAGGGTTAAAATATGCTTACCAGTTTTTCACAAATGGGAGCTTTAAGTCATATGTTGAGTTGAATGCTAATTCTCTGACGCCATTATGTTATTTAAGGTTTTTGCAGGTGAAACACGCAGTTAGAAACTCTGAGTCTAATATATGTTGGAAGGTGATTAGTTCTGAAGGTATAGCACAAATAATAGAAATAAGTAGTAAAGCTAAGGGTAAGATCACTAAGTTGTATAAGGTATATGGGAATTGTATTAAGAAAAAGCGGGATATAGCTTCTCAAAAGAAGTGGGCATGTGTAATTGGAGATAGAGACCAGGTTTTCTGGTCAAAGGTATATGGTAATGCACGAAATTATATCACTGTTAGGGTACAAACCCACACACCGTATACACAGCAGATACGCAACAAATAAGCAGCAAATACGCAGCAGATTTGTTGGTACAGATTTGATGCTGTGTTCAGTTATTTAGATCTAATCTGCTGCGTATTTGCTGCGTTTTTGCTGCGTGTTTGCTGCGTATCGCAGCAGTAAATACGCTGCATATACGGTGTGTGGGTTTATACCCATAAGAAAAATTTGGTGTTGCAGTTTTTTTGTAATCATAGATTATACTATTCACCAAAAGATATAAATAAATGGAAAAAAGGAAGTTTGGTCAGCTGTTGTAAATGCGGAGTTGACAATGTATCACTAGAACACTGTTGGTGGGAATGTGGAGTTGTAAATAAATTTTGGTTAGAGGTATTTTTAATACTATCACGTTTATTTGATTTGGTAATTACTGATGAGTATATCTGTGCAATCTTAGGAGTGTATGAAGATCAACATCTGCCTAAATGTACTAAAAAGATAATCTATAACTTTGTCTTGGCGGCTCGAGTTATTATTCTCCGCAATTGGATCTCACCTAAACCTTTAATGATTGCAGAATGGCAAGAACTAAGTAACACAATACTAAAAAATGAGCTATGGTATAACAAACATATACGGAAAAAGGGAGATGGAAAGTTGAGGGAGATAGTTGAGCTCTGGGAGAAATATTGGAGTGGTAGCAGTACTTAGTGATGTGTGTTTTTTTTTTTTTTTTTTTTTTTTATTCTTTTTCTTGGGCCTGCTGAGGGGGTTGGGGTGGGTGGGGTGGGAGGTAAGATAGTTATATTTTGTTCTCCGTTTTAGTGCTCATTGTATGATCGAGGGAACTTAGGGGGTTAAGAATTAAGAATTGTAACCTGTGGGGTACTCCTGGGACGCCCAGGTGATAATCATGATAAAGTTGGGTTGAATGGTGATTGTATGTATGGGGTGTTGGCGTGGCCCCGCCCGCGCTGTCCTTGGGGTGGGGTGGGGTGGGGGGGGGATGGGTGGACCCCCTAGGCAGCTACCTTACAAAAATCAGGAGCTAGTTTGATAGTAGTGGAGTCTAAGTGACTATCTCAACATCCGTCCATTGACTTAAACGTATAGTATGGTTTTAGCCTCGTGAGTGGATGCTTGTACAATAAATTCTGTCCGCTAGGAGGCTTCCGGCTGTCCATAATATATGGGCAGTGGAGGGGGGCTCCGGGGATAGTGTGGAGGTTGAGACCAGAGGTATGGGTAATATCGGTCTTCGTCTTGAATAAAAAGTGGATAAGCTCATTAGTGGCCTGGGGTGCCCAGTAATGGGTACGTCCGGTCCAAGGGCGAGTATGTGTGAAAGTGTAAAGAGGCATATTATTTTTTGAAATAAAGTGATAGTGGGGGTTGCTGGGGGGTCCGGTTCTGTCCTTGCCCCGCCTCGCCGGGGTCCTGGGGGTGGTGCGGGTGGGGGCCGCGTGGATGCCCAAATGTGTGTTGGATAGTCAACCCTAATTATTTTTGGGGGGTGGTGGAGGAATGATATTAAAGAGAGGTTTTACTTTTTTTTTTTTTGTTAGTAAGTATAGGATGGGCGTCCTAGGGGTTTAACCCCACAGGATAGTAATATTGCTGTTGGTATTTGTATATAAAAGTGTTGGGGTTGTTAAATTAAATAGGCATTTTGGGGGGGAAGGGGTATTTGTGTTTTGGGATAGCTGTTGTTAAGGTAAAGGATTTGTTATGTGTATACACATGGTAAAATATGGTAAAATAAAAAAAAAAAAAAAAAAAAAGAAGTTAAAATAAATAATTATTTTTAACCTGTGTTAGTGAACAGTATAGGTAGATACCGGATTGAGAGGAAGGGGTGAACATACTTCTTATCTCCTCTGCACCTGTCAGTGAAGTCTCTTGTTTTATGACTTTACTTCTCTGACCTTTACCCTGTGTGACACCTCTGCCCCTTTTAATGATACTGCACAGACCTCCTTAGGGCTTATTCCCACATCCCGTTTATTACGGTGGCTACTGATGTTGTATCAACATGATGCCAGGAGCAGGGAAATGGCGAAAATCTTTTTCTTTCAGATCAACTAGTTTCAGAAAGTTATATACATTTGTAATTTACTTCTATTTAAAAAATCTCAAGTCTTCCGATACTTGCTGCTGTATGTCCTGCAGGAAATGGTGTTTTTTTTCCAGTCTGACACGGTGCTCTCTGCTGCCACCTCTGTCCGTGTCAGGAACTGTCCAGAGAAGCAGCAAATCCCCATAGAAAGCCTCTCCTGCTCTGGACAGTTTCTGTCTCGGACAGAGAGCACTAAAGAAAACACCATTTCCAGCAGGACATACAGCAGCTACAAATATGGGAAGATTTGAGATTTTTAAATAGAAGTAAATTACAAATCTGTATAACTTTTTCTGAAACCAGTTAATTTAAAAAAAAAAAATTTCCGCTGGAGTACCCCTTCAAATCTCTGCAGCACTTTAGTGACAGAGACGCGCGGCTCATGGGACATGGGAATAAGCCCTTATACTGATGAACAGTGGAGCTGAATTTTAGCAGGTCAGGCATAAGCAGTCACCCTCAAAGAGGTTATTGTGGGGTCAGTCACAGCTGCACCCTGTGACCCCTAAAGCTATGCCACTGATACTCAGTAACCACCATATACTGACCACTATTCTGTGTGGGAACATAGCTTAAAATAATAGCTTTCTTTTTTCAATTGTTCTAAATAAAGTTCCTTAAACATTAGTAGCTGTTATCACAGTGGAACATTACCTCAGGTGTGTGTATTTAAAGGGGTATTCCCCCCAAAATTATTTTTGCATTAATACGTTGCCCACCCATAGCTTTCCATCTTTCCAATATAAAGTTATAACGGATTCTGCAAAGTTTTGCTGTTATCTAGCTGCATCCACCCCCACGGATTGCATAGAATCATCAGACCTCAGTCCACTCCGACACCGCTCCCTGCTCCCGGCCCGCACCCTCCGAGATGGCATCACGTGTCCTCCATCTCTTCAATGGGCCAAGTTAGCACTTCTATCCCAGCCAATCCGAAGTGATGGAGGACACTGACAGGGGATGGCTTCTGTAAGAGAGGGAGACAGTGATCAGTGCAGCTTTCACTGTCTCCCTCTCTAACAGCAGCCACCCCAGTCACCTGCACCGTGTGGCCCCAGCCTCAGAGTTCACCCCCTGATGACTATGCCCCCTCACTCGTGTCGGCGCTTACCAGCGGCGCCATTTGCAGACCCCGTCACCTGCGGCGGCGCTTACCGGCAATCGCCCGCCCGCCGGCATCATTCGCAGCACCGGCGCAACTCCCCCCCCCCCCCCCCCGTCACTCACGGCACCCCTGTCATATACAGGTGGCGTTTACTGGCGGCAAGCACCCCCGACCCCTCCCCCCCCGGCCAGTCACCAGCGGCACCCCCCTCACCCGGAACTCGCCCGGCCCGCGGTAGGCACCCCCAGCCCCCCCCCCCACCCCATGACTCACCCGCAGCGGCGGCACCCCCCGCGGCAAGCACCCCCACCACCCCGTGACTCACCTGCTATTTCACTCAACTCTGCTGCATCACACAATCAACTCTGCTGCATCACACAATCAACTCTGCTGCATCACACAATCAACTCTACTATATCACACAATCAACTCTGCTGCATTACACAATCAACTCTACTATATCACACAATCAACTCTGCTGCATCACACAATCAACTCTACTATATCACACAATAAACTCTGCTGCATCACACAATCAACTCTGCTGCATCACACAATCAACTCTGCTGCATCACACAATCAACTCCACTATATCACACAATCAACTCTGCTGCATCACACAATCAACTCTGCTGCATCACACAATCAACTCTGCTGCATCACACAATCAACTCTACTATATCACACAATCAACTCTACTATATCACACAATCAACTCTGCTGCATCACACAATCAACTCTGCTGCATTACACAATCAACTCTACTATATCACACAATCAGCTCTGCTGCATCACACAATCAACTCTACTATATCACACAATCAACTCTGCTGCATCACACAATCAACTCTGCTATATCACACAATCAACTCTGCTATATCACACAATCAACTCTACTATATCACACAATCAACTCTGCTGCATCACACAATCAACTCTGCTGCATCACACAATCAACTCTGCCGCATCACACAATCAACTCCACTATATCACACAATCAACTCTGCTGCATCACACAATCAACTCTACTGTATCACACAATCAACTGTACTGTTTTGCTCACTCAACTCTGCTGTATTACTTATTCAACTCTGCTATACAACTCACTCAACTCTATATCACTCGCTCAACTGCTATATCTTGGGAATATCAGCTCTGCTACATCATGTACCAATCAGACATAAGCATTGCATGATGGGAAATGTAGTTTTCTGGCCGGCGCCATGTTGGATATAGATCGGCTTTTTAAAAAACTTGTAACTATGGAACGGAAGCAGCTAGAAATACAGGAGACGGCTCAAAATACTCAATGGGACTTGGTGAGTAAGACTGGCTAGGTTTAGGAGCATTTTATTTTTTTAGCTCTTGGGGGGAATACCCCTTTAAGGTGCTGGTGTCTGGAAGTGAAGAATGAAGTAGGAAAGTATTTACAGAATTCCTCAACTTATTATGTAGATGTCAGATGCCAAGTGGTGTAAAGTAAAGTTTTACTTTATCATGGTGGCTAAAACAGGATTTGTTTGGAAAACTGCAGCTTTTGGCGGTTTTTGCAGTTTTTTTTAACTAAAAACCAAAAAGGGATCCCATCGTTCCTATATGTTTTCTCTTCCTTCTAAAAGAATGAATACTAACACCCTTCCATGCAGATTTAGTTTAGGTGCCATGTTACCATTTGTCATCACAGTAGTGCAATACCCTATGGCTGTATCCATGTTTTTCAGAACTCCCTAGGGCTGTATCCAGCTTCTTCAACTACTGGTAATTAAAGGGGTTATCCAGCGCTACAAAAACATGGCCACTTTTTCCCCTACTGTTGTCTCCAGTTCAGGTGTGGTTAAGCTTCATTTACTTCAATGGAACTGAGTTTTAAACCCCGCCCAATCTGGAGACAAGAGAGGGGGAAAGTGGCAATGTTTTTTTAGTGCTGGATAACCCCTTTAAATGCCGCTCCCTCTGGTTTTGGACAAACCCAAGCGTACTGGAGGTTCCCTCATCTGTACCCTCGTATGCTGTATTCTGAAACTGAAATTATATGATATTAATATGACACACATATATATATATATATATATATATATATATATATATATACAGTAGTTTATCATAAACGAAGAATTCCATCCACGGCTTCTTAAAATTGTATGGCTTTTATTAGGACATCACAGGACAGCCGTGGCGTGTTTTTATCTTATTTCTTTGTTTCGTTTTTTGTGATGTCCTAATAAAAGCCATATAATTTTAAGAAGCCGTGGATGGAATTCTTCGTTTATGGTGGATCTTTCGGGTTGCGGCCCATAATATAACCCCAACGTGCTTCAAACTCAGGAGGTCCATACACACCTGCAGAAGATTATGGCTGTTTCTGGGTGTGCTGACATAAACTCTTTCATTCATACCGTAGTTTATATCTTTAGCCCCACAGGTCAAAAATTCATGCTTGTCCTGAGGATTTGCCACCTAATAAATAGTACGGGAAAACTCTTTGGGTATATAGAGTAATTCTCGCTGACAACTCTGTGTGGAATCCGCCACTCGTCCCCGGCACTCCTGCTTCCGTCTCCGTTGGCTCCATAGGCTCCATTTTATGGTTGGCGGATTCCGTTGTCCGCCCAAAGGGTCCACCTAAAGGATCAATAATGTATGTCGGTGCTCTTTTACTGGGCCTATTACATGGCCCGATAATCGTCTAGCGAGGGCAGCAGGGACATCGTTACTGATGTCCTTGCAGCCCTTGTTTAAACACCATACTTTACCTAAGCATGTTGCAGGTCTTCTCCTGCGCTCCTTCTTCCTCCTGGTCCCTCGCGCAGCCGCAGCTTCGGAGCGGCCTGTCTGAGCTGACAGACCACTCAGCCAATCACTGGCCGCGGTGGTCCTAGCCAATGATTGGCTGAGCGGTCTGTCAGCTAAGACAGGCCACTCCGAAGCTGCTGCTGCACACGGAACCGGGAGAAAGAAGGAGCACAGGAGAAGACCTGCAATATGTTTAGGTAAAGCATGGTGTTTGTGAAATCACCGGTCGCCTGACGCGCATCTCTATTCCACGCAGTCATGAGCGGTCACTGCCCGATGATTTCAGGTTTGAACCTAAATAAACGATCAGCCAATGAAAAGATCATCGGCTGATCGTTGTCTCTATACCATAGAGTGATAATCGGCCGATTCGGCCGAATATCACTTGGTGGAATAGGACCCAAAGAATTGGAATCCAAGTTTTCAGCGAGAATTACTCCGTGTGCATATACCCTTTGAGAGCACATCTCCCATATAGTTGGAAAATATATGGCAAAGTTTGTGCTTTATTATCCTATTGGCTTTGGCTAAAAAGCTGCATAAGAAACAGTGGTAAATGCTGTGTGTGGAGGAAAAAAAAATAAATATAAGCTAAAATACCTTTTTTTTGTCATCTCTGCAATTGATTCAGGCCTGGTGATCAGCCCCAATATACAGCTATATCTAAATAAAGCTGCAGTCGGCTGTATATTTGCCCTGTGGTCACCAGTACAGTAGTACCACCACACATTGACCATCCCTATGCACTTTCTTCCCTGTGTAGAAAACTCTCACTTTGCATGTAATTCCGTCTCGCTCTCCAGCAGCATGTCACTGCTAATGTCCCAAAACGCTGACTTCTATTACTGTCAGATGAAAGATTCAGATCTCTCCTAAATACATGCAGCTGGATGGGGGAAGGGAAGCCGAAGGTACTTTAAAACATAAACATGAGGAATCATCTTGCTGAGTCTGTACCTTTAAAGAGCGAGCGTTTCCCACCAATGCGAGTGTGAATAACCAGACCATGCCTAAGGGAAGCACAATGAGTGTACTGGGGCATCATGTAAATATTAATGTTAGCTGTCTGAGGCCGACCTCACGTAACCCCATGGTGTCAGAGCCACGGAAATCTGGGAATGGTTAATCAAGGTCAGAAGGAATGAGTAAAGATTAAATTGTTTATATGATAGAGAAGGCATGGTATATAATATTTGTTTATTCAAATAAAAGGAGGGGGCGATGGTGCTGACTTGGCAGATATCTGTGACTTATTAAGCTCTTCCTCCCTTTATGCGGGAAAGCTCTGGTCATGCTGCTTGCTGATGGAATATATATATATATATATATATATATTTAGCAGCAATAGTGAGAATGAGCCTCAGAATGACCCCTGTAAGCGTAGCGGTGTTAGGGTACGCTTAAGGACTGCCCTACTCTGTACGGTCCCCATGAGTCCAGGGGATGACTGGATTACATTATACACGCACAACTCTCCCAAGTAGGACAAGATGTAACCTCACTTAACTGAATGCAGAAAAGAGAAATACATTCTGTAGGCTTATAAATGATTGTGTATGTGTGCTAAAAAAAATTGGTAAAAATGTAAATCCAAGAGCCAAGTATGCATTAAGCTCGGCGATACGGGATGTTGTGTTGCTTCAGTTCCCACCATCTGCTGATCCTCAGTTCTCAGTTCAGTTGGCTATGTTCCCACTACGGGATAGTATCGGGAAAAGGCAGACATCTATTGATAATGACGGGCACAGATAAAAAAAAAATTGTGGCCATCGCTATCAACAGACGGCTACTGTTTGCTGTTAAATGATGACTTGTTCCCGTATTGGGGACATAGCCTAATTCTGTATAAATGTGTAGCACCATAGGACTCAGGTTTTGTTTGTTTGCCTGATGGACTTATGAGAGTCATGGCCATTGGCATTAATCATTGCAGCATAAGCTTATTGGTTCTTAGCCACAACAATGCGATTCTTGGAGATTTTCTGGGATATGACATGTCTTTCCCATATTGCTTTCCTCAACAGATTACTAATAGTATTGGTTTTTCTCATTTTTATAATACCTGTATCCTTGAAGATTAAAGACAGAACAATAATCCACATAGGGTCAACTAAACCTATATCTTACAGTCATCCGTTGAATCCTGAGTCTATGCCCATCTCAATGGTAACTCTAAATGGGGGTGGCAGTGGACGGTACAGACTGCTGCATAGGGAGTGAAGAGCTCATTTAACCCAGTGTATAATCTCAGCCTAACATCCCAATCTAAGGTTTAAAGGGAACCAGTCACGGTAAAAACAGCCATAAAGCTAAGGAAACATGCTGGTACATCACCCAGCACGCTTCCCAAACATACCGTTGTAGCCTGGTTCCCATGTACATATAAACCGCAATCCTAGTTTAATAATCTCCCGCGCTGTATTTAAATTACCAGCTAAGTAGTCATCTTGGTGTGTGGCTGGGTCAGCTAGTCACTGTTCCGGCGCTGCAATCACACCCCTCTGGGCGTGTTGGAAAGCGCTGCATGCTGACGTCACCCGGTCTTTTCTATGCTACGCATGCGCAGTACAGCAGGAGAAGACGCTGCTGTACTGTGCCTGCGCGGCGTAGTACAGCAGTGGCTTCTCCTGCTGTACTGCGCTTGCGCAGCATAGTAAAGACGTCGGCATGGCCGACATGCAATGCCGGCCCCCGAGTGACGTCAGCATGCAGCACTTTCCAACACGCCCGGAGGGGTGTGATTGCAGCGCCGGAAACGTGACTAGCTGACCCAGCCACACGCCCAGATGACTACTTAGCTGGTGATTTAAATACAGCGTGGGAGATTATTAAACTAAGTTTGCAGTTTATATGTACATGGGAACCAGGCTATAAGGGCATGTTTGGGAAGCGTGCTGGGTGATGTACCAGCACGTTTCCTTAAGGCCCTATTCCACGGAACGATTATCGGCCGTCACGGGCCGATAATCATCCCGTGGAATAGAAGGCAACGATCAGCCAACATCGTTCATGTCGGCTGATCGTTGCAGTTGTTTGTCTTTCAACCATATTGAAAAACAAACGACTGTGATAGCAGCGATCTGCTGCCGTCACTCTTTTGAAAAGGAGCATCTGCAGCAGACACATGGGGGGAGATTTATCAAACATGGTGTAAAGTGAAAATGGCTCAGTTGCCCCTAGCAACCAATGAGATTCCACCTTACATTTTCCAAAAGGTCTGTGAGGAATGAAAAGTGAAATCTGATTGGTTGCTAGGGGCTAGTTTGCTAGTTTCACTTTACGCCATGTTTGATAAATCCCGCCCATGGTCTGCTGCTTTCAAGGAACGCTAAAAGCAGCAAACCATGAGTCTCCCCAGGCCCTACATAGGACAACAGTAATATATGAAATGCTGTATTGAGTCCTCAAACGTTTAACATTGAATAGCCAATGATTACTAAGAGCCAAGATTAAGGACCTTTGAGGTCTGAAACGCGTCAGAGAATTTTTAAAAGGATGAAATAAAATTTTTGAAGTTTTTATTCAAAAGCTGAAGAGTCTGTGGAGTTTATCCATTTACATATACATTTACCTTGGAGTCCAAAGAAAGCTCTTCGTGCTTACTAACAGACTAATGTATTGTGGGACTAACATCATCCTGATTTGAGGTGCTGACTTCTACTTCATTTGCTTCTTTATGTTCATCTGTAGCCTGTGATGTTTTTGCTTTTGTTTTTCAGGTAAATAATAATGGGGTTGTGTCTTTCCTTCGTGAGGTGTCTCAGTTTACGCCTGTGGCTTTTCCTATTTCTGGTGACCGCAGAGTTGTGGCAGCATTTTGGGCAGATGTAGATAACCGCAGAGGAGGGGATGTTTTCTATCGGGAGACTGAGGAATCAAGAGTCTTGAACCGTGCCAGCCAGGATGTCCAGACATACTTTCCTGAGTTACCTGACTTCAATGCTACCTGGGTTCTCATTGCTACTTGGTACAGAGTCACTTTCTATGGTGGAGATGCCAGTTCACCAGTGAGTTAGTTATATTAATGTATGTTCACTTTACATATGATAAGTCTGAAATTGTGATGCCGAGGGAGAAATATTTTTAACATTTTAGATTTCTATAGCCTATGCCTATGACTATAGCCTACACAGGAGTATAAGTGATAGACTGGATTTTCACTTGTTATGTCTGGCTTTGAGTGTCATGAAAGAAGGCAGTTTGTCTTTTGGATCATTTTTGAGCATGGTGATCTAGCAGACAAAACACATACATTAAAAAATAAGAGCACATACATGCATGGATAAGTGTAACCAACTATGCAAGAAGCTATTTGACAACAATAAAGCAGACTTACTTGAGGTATGGAGCTAAGGCACTGGCTGTATGAGCATACAGGAGCAACCCGAAATAAGCATTGCTGTACCGCCACTTCCTGCAGTCCCTCTTGGTGTCTCTGTTACTAGAGACAGACTGAGCCTAGCAACACACAGTAAAGAGCAGATTCAGTGGAAGTGAGACTCCCAGGTGCTGAAACTTTAGGGGGTAATAAAGCAAAAAGGCAATAAATTAGAGATTTTGTTGTGGACACTTCAGCTATCTAACCAGAACAAGTTGTGTGAAGAGTTGGTGTCCATTTAAACATGAGATGTACCTAGGTTCCTAGTAATGACGTGGGTGTCGGCAAAGTCAGCTTCTTTAACTAAGTTGCTTGTTCTTACATAAGCAATCTTTGTCGTCACCATATAAATGACATTGCTGCTGTTAGTCATAGATAAGTTATATACCTGAACAGTAATATTCTGTTTTTACAGGTGAACACCTTCCAGATTGTCTTGATTACAGACGGACTTCGATCCTTCACCATCTTTAACTATGAGACAATACAGTGGACCACCGGTCGACATGCCAGCAGTGGAGGTGACAGCTGGGGTAGAGGTGGCATTGCTGCCCAGGTACGGTATTTTATCAGCATACCCCTGCATTATTATCCTACCTAGATAGTGCATTTAGTTCTCAGTTCACTAGGGGAGTCTTCACTAGATTATTACAGTCACATTTTAGACTATTATAGTTTAAACTGTCAAAACTCAATAATAAAAGCGTATAGTAAAATCCATTTACTGTAAAGTTTGTTGGGGGACAAAATTCATTAATGACCCATGCTCAGGATTTACACCCTGATTTCTTTATTGTGTCTCATAATTCACTCCTTTTTGTCTCCTAGGCAGGCTTCAATGCAGGCGATGGCTGGAGGTATTTTAATATTCCGGGCTCTCGTACGGATGACATTGCAGGGATTGCAAACACTACTAATGTAGGAATTCCTGGACGTTGGGTTTTTCGAATCGACAACAACCACGTGCAGGTTGGGGGATGCAGTAATGCAAGTACGTGGCGTCAGAACAGAACTAGTCTAGTCGTGTCTCAGCTTTCTTCTCCTTAAAATTACTTTGTAGCCGGATTGCACACCAGCAGATGTTTTATTGGTTGCATGCTTCTGTAACATGGAAACCAGAACAACTGTGATACATTTACATTCTTTCTCTATTTGAAATTGTTTATTTCTTCTAGAGCTTCCCCCTTAAAGGGGTATTCCAATCTCAAGATGTTATGCTCTACCCATAGAATACCCAGCTGGTCTGTGGGGTCTGACCACTGAGACCCCCACAGATCCTCAGAACGGGGACAGAATACGACGCTCAGAAATTTTTGGCAGCCCCATAGAGAATAAATGGAGCACTGGCCCCATGTATGTGCAGTGCAAACCATCTATTCTCGGGACAGCCCTGTCCCTGTTGTTGGGATTGTGTGGATTCTAGTGGTCAGACCCCATGTTGTCCCCATCCTGTAGGTGGGGTATATAAGGATAAGGCCACTCATTTAAGAAGAAAAACAAGTCCTTGAGTTTTCGTTTTCTAATATGTTATTCAGTTTTGTTGGGTGACGATCACTGTGGTATTGCACCTTTCTCAGTTGGTGTGACTCATGCAAGTCATCAGTGATATTAAATAGTATAAGGTGAAGGGAGCCTTTGTTGGAGCCTTAAAGGGATTTTCCATTGATGAAACCTATTTTAACTGTCTAATAAATTAACATGTATAGGTAAATACAGTTTTGTTACTATGTCTTTGTGTTTTTATGCTTTAATTCTGCTTTAATGCAGACTGCTCTGTTCTCTTCTTTAGCTCAACTATCTTTCTATTGGACATTCTGTATCAGATTTCCTGTTCCTGTGTACCCTCTAGTTATAAATTCAGCCACCTCTATCTCCCTGCCACTATGTGGATAGGGTTATTATAATCAAGGAGGTATAGTGAGCGGGAAATAAAGTAGGCTGAATTCCTGGCTAGAATGTACACAAGAATAGTATATCCCTTACAGAATGTACACTAGACAGGAAGTTAAGCTAATGAAGGCTACAGAGTAGACAGCTAGCAAGAAAGACCACAGAGGCAGTAAGAAATAACCTTATTGACCAATATTTGTTTGTTTATGAGACAGGTGAAAATAGGTTTTATGGTCATAAAACCCATTTAATGAATGCTGTATCAGACATCATTTCCCATATACAGAACTTTATGATTTTTTAAACAATTTGAGTGAGAAGAAGAACTCATTGACCTATATTTTTTGGTGATTTACTTATTTTGGCGGAGAAATACGGAAGGTGATTTGAGCGACTAAATAAATGTTGATCGCCTGCACTCTTCTGGAAGAAATTCTATAGTATATTAAGCTTCACATTATTTCATTTTGACATTTATATTTTAAAGACAACATTTATAATGTGAGTAACTATAAATTATATTCTCCCACATTAAATAAACCCTTCAGGAAGTGCAGCTTCTAGGCGGATTAAAAATGGCTGACAAGGAACTGAGCTACAGTCAAACAATTTATTAGCTGCAAAGTAGAATAGAGAAAGCCTTATATAGCCCCAAAAACAGCCAGGTTAAAACCTTGCTAATCCTTAAAATGCCAACACATCTGGGCAACACATTACTGCCCATTGAAATGGAATGTTGTGTTCCATTGTTGGAAGTTCTGGAATCCACCAATAAGTAAATATTGACTTCGGCCTATGCCAAGGAACCGAGCTTCTGTTTAAAAATATTTGACTTAGAATTCAATGAAAAACAAATACACATACGAGAAACAAAGTGCCCTTTCTCTGCCGGCATTGTGGAACCAAGACGTTAATAAAATCTTAGTTTATAATGATGTATAAATTCCCATTTTTCTTCTGCTTTCTACTGAAAAGTGATATATTTAACTTGTGTGTAGTAATATTGCTGGGCACACATTATTGAAGGGATACGAGGCGGCTGGCACAGTAGTGTATGATTTATGAATGACCTCAGGTAAGATGACTGATACTTGGATGATCATTTTTCAACTATACAAACAGGCTCTGAGGGAAAATAAACCGACTTAACTTCCATATTGGCCGCCATGTTTTGGCTTATGAAACAGGTAACCAATGGGTGTCATTGGCAAATAACCTGTATATAAAACAAAGGCAGTGTACACCATGGCAGCTTTTTTAGTGCTCTAAGACATCTAAAATGTAAAAGTTGAAGCAACTGGGGAAATTAAAACCTTCATTAAAACTTCAAAAAAGTCATTAGCTATAATATTATAAAAGCCAATAGCACCTGTCAAAGGGGTGTAACGTATTAGACAGCAAGTGAGCTGTGAGTTCTTGAAGTTGATGTGTTGGAGGCCTGAAAAATGAGCAGATCTATGGATCTGAGCAACTTTGACAAGAGCTTGTGATGGATAGACATGGCAGGTCTTGTGAAGTGTTACCAGCATGCAGTAAATAGTAACTTCCAAAAATGATACAATGACGGACAGTCAGTGAATCAGCAACAGGGTCTTGTGCCTTGATCCATGTGGGGAGTGAATGGAAGCCTTTCTGGTCTGATCCCACAAAAGATTTACTAGTGGTCAGAAATTTCCACCGGAGTCCAATAGGCCACTTTTTATCAGCACAGCAGTTTTCTAGAGATGCGTTCTAAAGGGTTTATCCAGTGCTACAAAAACATGGCCACTTTCTTCCAGAGACAGCACCACTCTTGTCTCCAGTTCAGGTGTGGTTTGCAAGACAAGAGGCTGTCACTGGAAGAAAGTAGCCAAGTTTTTGTAGCACTGGATAAACCCTTTAAAATAGTCAACATGGTAAAAAAGAACTCCAACAACAATAGTGATCTGTGTCTGTGTCTTGGTTGACCCCTGTTTGCCATTAAAAGTGCCTACAGGGAGCATCAAAATTGGAGTATGGAGCGATGGAAAAAGGTGAACTGGTGTAAAGAATTATGCTTCCTTTTACATTATGTATATACCCAGGTCATGTGTGTTGCCCACTTGGGGAAGAGATAGCACAAGGACAAGCCAAGCTTCTGGAGGTCTATGCATTCATGTGGATGTTACTTTGACATGTATCATCTACCTAAATATGGTTGCAGACCAGTTACCCCATTTGTGGCAGTGGTATTCCCTAATATAGTGCCCTTCTTCAGTAGGATAAAGCATTCATGGTGTTGACTCCAAATTTACCACTTATTAGTCTGATTGGGTGTCTGAGATGTGCTGGAATGATAACTCATGGATGCATGAAGGCTGCTACAGGACCTATATGATCTGCTGCTAATTGTACAGCCTATCCCTTGGGGTGAGAGGGAAATACTTAAGAAATATTTATTTTGTCAACAGCAATACCTCCCAGCCCACCCATCCACATGAACGTTCACCAGGGACAAACATTAATTGTTCCTCTATGAGGTGGAGTAAGCTATAGACAGACATCTCCTGTGTCAGCTTATTCCTTCAGAAACAAGAGTTCGGCAGCAAAAATACAGCAGATATCACCCCTCTCTCCCCTGACAACATTGGGAGGCTGCCATACACCTTGTGCAAATGGTGGCGGCGTGTTTGTCCGGGTTTAATATAAAAAGTATGAGCACCTTAAAGCATTCACCAACCATGCACAGGCCGGCACCAGCGGTCTGTAGACAAAGCTGATTGTCTGTCTGTGTCACCAGCTGTGTCTGTCCACCAGGACGGGGATGACAACTAGAGGCAGTGGAGGCTACAAGGTCCTTGGTTTGTAGTGAGTAACTATGGAGGCACATTGGTAGACACAAAAAGGTAAGGTGTGGTTTATTAAAACTGTTTGAAAAGTTGATTAATTTGGTTTTTTGAGCAATACAAATAAATTGGCTGTGGGGTTGTTGGAAAGAATAGTTGAGGGTCTATTGTTAGGCCAGGTTCACACTGCGTTTTTGCAATCCTTTTTTTCATCCGTTTTTTGCAAAAAACGGATGAAAAACTGATGAAAAAAACGGATGCATTTGTGTGCATCCGTTTTGATTCGTTCTTCCATTGACTTCTATTGTAAAAAAAACGGAACAAAACAGGTCCGTTTTTTTTAACGTACACAAAAATAGTGTCAGCTACGTTTTTGTGTTCATAAAAAAAAACGGATCCGTTTTGATCCCTCTTTATTACAATGGAAGTCAATGGAAAAACGGATCAAAACGGATGCACACAAATGCATCAGTTTTTTCCATCCGTTTTTTGCAAAAAACGAATGAAAAAAACGGATTGCAAAAACGCAGTGTGAACCCAGCCATATTGGAAATAGAAATCATGCTAATTGTTGATATTGTCAGTATACATAAGCAATACTTGTAGGGATAAATATTTATATTTATAAATGTTTATGGATTTTTATTTTTCAGCCTCTGTTTGCTGGACTCTGCGCCCCTGCCGCAATGGTGGCCGATGTATTGACGACTGTGTCACTGGGAACCCTTCTTACACATGTTCCTGTCTTAGTGGCTTCACCGGGAAACACTGTCATATTGGTAACAAATGATGTTTATTTATAGATTCTTTGACTATATTTTGTTATGTATGAATTGTCACATATGCTTAAAGGACAAGTGCCATGAAAAACTTTTTCCCAGTAATTGAAGCACATTACAAAGTTATATAACTGTGTAAAATGCTTTTATCACCTATCTGCCTCCCTTCCCTGTCTTTTCCCCCCTCCACCCCCCACCAGGAAGTGTCCTAACTCACACAGACCTAATTACTGTCGTCACCGTCACCAAGCTCTTCTCTCAGCTCCTTCTCCTGTTACAGCAGCCCCCCCCCCTCCCCTGCCTTGTCAGGTGACTCAGCTTGCTCAGCTCCCATTGGCTGAACAACTGCAAGCCATCACTTGGACTGGGGAGGGGGGCCTCCTGTAACAGGACCTAGAGCAGCCCTCCTGCTGATGACTCATCCTCACAAGAAGGAGCTGCCTGGTGATGGTGACGACAGTCATTAGGTCTGTGTGAGTTAGGACACTTCCTGGTGGGGGGCGGAGGGGGGGAAAGACAGGGAAGGGAGGCAGATAGGTGACTGAAGCACATTACAGAGTTATATAACTTTGTAATGTGCTTCAATTACTGGGAAAAAGTTTTTCATGGCACTTGTCCTTTAAGATTATGCAGGATTGCATGAAAACTCATGACAAGATAGTCTGGAGTAATTAAATGCAAGTGCTTTTGTGCATCATTTATTGTGAAATCGTGGTACAACACAGACAGAATCCGACGTTTCGGTGAAGGCACCTTTATCTAGGAGTCTGTATATAGGGAATGAACAGGATCTGTAGGTATGGATATATTGGCAAGGCTGCGCCTGCCTGGAGGAGCGGATCCGGGTATGCTGATGGCTAAACACACTAGGTGTGGGGAATAAAGCACCGGATGGCAGAAACCAGGTGGCAGTCCAAGGAGCGTGGCTGGAGGTCTGGCGAAGCTACGTCGCCGATCAGCATACCCGGATCCGCTCCTCCAGGCAGGCGCAGCCTTGCCAATATATCCATACCTACAGATCCTGTTCATTCCCTATATACAGAGCCCTAGATAAAGGTGCCTTCACCGAAACGTCGGATTCTGTCTGTGTTGTACCACGATTTCACAATAAATGATGCACAAAAGCACTTGCATTTAATTACTCCAGACTATCTTGTCTTCTATTCTCATAAAGTGTACCAGTGGATTACTTTCTATACTAGATATACTCATTTCCACCGGGAATATACTACTGAGTGATACTCCTTCCTTCTATGATTGCATGAAAACTCATGTTACATTCTTAGAGCTGTGTACATATTGTCTTGCAGATATGGGAAGATGCTTCTCTCAGCCATGTCAGAATGGCGGCACCTGTGTGGATAAACCCAGATCCTTTTCTTGTATATGTCCGACAGACTTTACTGGACCAATGTGTGAGACAGGTAATTTCAGACCCAGTTCCTTCATGTAAAGGCTTGTTGCGCACTTTGTATTACTACAACGATTTGGTACACTGGGGTGGGGCTACCACCTTAAAGGGGTTGTCTGGGAAAAACACATAATTGGGGATATAGTGTAGTTCAGAGACAGATGCCGGCACTACCAGAAAAAACTGAATGTGAACACAGGCCAGTGGAGGTATGTAATGCAGTACAATATTCAGACCCAACTGGGATGCAGAAGACAGAGCAGTAAATGTAACATGCAGCAATAGAGGAGATAGTCCAGCACTCACCGATATGTGGGGATCTGTAGTTTATTTTAGGTCAAATAACACAGGGAGGGATAGAGATGGAGCAAAGGTGTGGGTGCCTTGGGACGGCTGTTTCTGGGTTAACCTCTTCTTCCGGCCAGGACTAAGGGGGACATGACAGTGATGTATAATTACTTGTTTCACTTCTGTGCAGCTGATGGTTCCTTGACTACCTGCTGTCTGTTGCTGTCAGTGTTTTCAAAAAATCTAGTGACGTGTTGGTCCTACTGGAAATGGCCCTTCAGCTTAGATTTTTTTTTTTTTTTTTTTGGGCATAGATTCCCTACTGGCTATGCTGAGCGCCCATTTCTGGTGGGAGCAGCACATCTCCGAATGTTATGAAAGAGATGATAGTGGGCAAACATACCAGCAGCTTAGATGCGTCTAACCTGCTGTTATATTCCCTTTAAAAGAGATCTATTAGCACTTGGACCCGACCCAAGGTGCTGACTGTGTCTTGCAGGTGGCAGTCCCCTAGTAAGCATGTTACATTTGGGTAATGTGTGAGTGGAGGCAATGGTGCGCAATATCAATTGTCCTACTGTAAAGTAGAGTGAAAGAGGAGTTGTGGAGTAGAGCTCATGCTGCGCTCTGGCACACCTCACCACTCCTCCCTCTTCTCTATAAATATTTTGTGCTGCCCGGCCTCCTGGATGCTCAAACCATGTCCTGGTCTGCGCATGCATGGCTGATGCCAGAGGCCGCACGCTTCCTGTATTTGTCATTATCATTTACTTCAGCCATACATGCATGGAGCAGGAACATGGTGCAAGCGTGCTGAAGGCCAGACAGCACAGAATATTCATAGAGAAGAGGAAGGAGCGGTTAGGCGTGCCAGAGTGCAGCACGAACACTACACCAACTCCTCCTTAAATCTTCTTTACACTAGGAAAATTGCGCACCATTGCCTCCACAGACACATTACCCAAAGGTTACACCAGGGGACTGCCACCTACAGCAGACTGTCAGCTCCTCAGGTCGGGCCCAAGTGCTGACTGATTGCCTTTAATTAAAAACTAAGGGTGGGTTCACACTTTGGAACCCGAGCTGAGAATTTCCCATGGATTCTGTAGCTCGTAACCAATCACCAGACACCATTCTATGGGCGGTCCGATTCCGCTATTTGCCAAAAGAATTGACACATCAATTCTTTCGGCGGAATGCGGAATCTGCCTGTGCATAGAATGCTGTTTATGACACGGGCGGAGAGGCGCGCGGCCGTGATTGGTTACGAGCTACGGGATCCATGGGAAATTCTCAGCTGGGGTTCCGTAGTGTGAACCCACTCTTATATGATGCTATCTAGATATCTAGATAAGGTGTGTGTGGGCAAATGTTTCTGGTCTGTTTGCGTTTGTATGTGCTTTCTATGTTATACCGTTTGTACGGCCAACAGGGCAGTAGTGCTTTCCTTATATTTCTGACATTAAAGAGATTTATGGCAGTTTAGTTCCTGCCTGTTGTTTTAATCCTAGAGGTATCGCCCTGCACTGGCAAGGACTGCTGGAATGGAGGCGTCTGCCATGTTTACCATGGGATTGCAGTGTGCCAATGTCACCCGAGATATACAGGCGACCAGTGCGAGACAGGTATGGTTGATCTAAAGAAACCACTTATTATGCAAAAAGGATTATTATATTTGGTCCTTTTAATCCACATTAACCATGCGCATTTATTAACTTTATTCCATATTATTTTTTCAGAGATAAGACCCTGTTCGTCTGCTCCTTGTCTAAATGGAGGAATCTGTGAAGATTTTGGGACAACATACCGCTGTCTATGCAGTTCAAGATTCACAGGGGCAAACTGTGAAAGAGGTAAGTCTACTGAAATTGAGATGTCCTTTAAAGCATGACTTTTGCTCATTTGCTCCTACCCTGAGTTATTGCTAGAATCAACCAGGAGAAGCACTTGGCTCAGTGCTTCTCTCTTGGGCTTGCTGGTCTTTTATGTCTGGCTGCAGAAGATATGTTAGATATGTTTGGGAAGATGACTTTGCACAGAAATGTATTAGTGGTATTGTACTGTGTGTTCGCCACCTTTCCTGGTATTTAGTCTTCAAGTTTCTTTCTGCCCAGAAATCAGACCTTGTGCTTCTGGACCCTGTTTGAATGGAGGAACCTGTTTGGAGTCCGATCTAAGTTACACGTGTTCTTGCTCATCGAGGTTCACTGGAGTACACTGTGAGAATGGTATGTAAGATTTTATGGTATGTTTGCATTGTAATACAAAATAGTATTTGTGCCCGGCAAACAATATTATCACTTATTCTTTTCCCAGAGATCAGGCCTTGCTCTTCAGATCCATGTATGAACGGAGCTACATGTGAAGATCTAGGTGATGTGTATTCTTGTCTTTGCACATGGGGATTTACTGGTCTGAACTGTGAGACAGGTGAGAAGTAAAGAACAGGATAGTTTAGGTGAGATGCATCTCACAGGCACCCAGTGTGCTTTGGATTTTCATTTATTGATGCTGATGAAGGTTTTAAGTGACCACTGCCATTCTAAACAACTTCTCTCCATGTAATATCCCAGGTGATTCTATCTATTCCATCTATTTGTACAAAAAAAATCTAAAGTGGCCACTAGGTATCTCTCTTTTCCGCAACCTGCTGTCCTCTGCCTGTTAGGAGAAACATGTCTCTAGTAACAGCTAGATCAAGACAAAACACAGGAAGTGGGGCTGGGGCTTAGCACATGCAGGGGAGAGAGGTAGAGAGCTAGAGAAAGCCTTGACTGTGAACATGTCTGAGCTGGTCTGTCTGCTAAATATGATCCACACTGTTTCTGATAGGCTTCCCTTTCATCTCATACCACTGTAAAGTTCTGTCTGGCTGTCCCTTCTATAAATATTAGTGTACCTACTGGTGTATGTCCACAATGCTGAAGTGTAATCTCTTCTCGCACGTTGGCTTCTCAGCAGCAGCTGTTTTTTGCTTTGGGCCATTTTACACGGTAACATGTTTTATTTCTAGCAGATCAGTGCTCGCTTACTGAGTCTATTATGCAGCTCAATAATCGTGCATCAAGGGCTGCATGGATATCACTAACGATGTCTGTGCAGTCCTTGCAGCATATATTGAAAATAATAAAGTTTTACTTACCTGTCCAATGCTCCCCAGTGTCTTCCTGCCTGTTCTCTGCTCACCGCAGCCATCACTGGCATGTCTGAAGCAGTCTCTCAAGTGAAAGGCTGCTCAGCCAATCACAGGCCAAGACAGAACAGTGCCACACACAGTGATTGGCTGAGGAGCCTGTCACTTGACAGACGTCTTCTAATGTGCCAGCGGCGACTGTGGTAAACAGAGAACAGGAAGAAGGACACTGGGAGCGTGAAGAGGTAGGTATATAACTTGATTATTTTCTATACATTTTCATCAGCCGCCAATGGTGCACCTCCTATTACATGGAGAAATGATTTTTAAACTTGGTGAAAGACAACAATCAGTCTTTGTCTAATTGTTGTCTTTATTACATGGGGCCATATCTGTTTGACTCTTCCTGATTGGACAGATAATCGCCCTCTGTAATTGGACTGTGTAACCCCTCCCCTACTGTGCTGATGCCCTTTCTTCCATTTCTGCTCACATAGAACCATGCAAACCCAGTGAATCAGTAATTCCAACTACCTTCAAAGTCCCTGTCAGTTTGGTGCACTTTCACCCACACTATGCAGAAGGGAGTATTAGTCACCCACTAAAATGGAGAGAATAAGAAAGCAGTGCACTGTGGAGGGAACTCTCTTAGAGATTGATAGTTTAAAGCGACTCTGTACCCACAATCTGTCCCCCCCAAACCACTTGTACCTTCGGATAGCTGCTTTTAATCCAAGATCTGTTCTGCGGTCCGTTCGGCAGGTGATGCAGATATTGTCCTATAAAAAACTTTTAAACTTGCAAGCCCTGTGCTAAGCTGGCGTAGCCTAGAGTGTGTGTGCATTAGGCTGGCACAACCTCTCTGTCCCTCCTACCCGCCCTCTTCATCATTAGGAATGCCCCAGGCAGATTTTCTACTATTCAGCAGCTGTGTGAGCACGGCACATGGGCTGGATCGTTAAGGCACCTGTGCTGTGTTCACTGCAGAGGAATAGGAAAAATCCTGCCAGTGGCATTCCTAATGATGAAGAGGGTGGGGAGGAGGGACAAAGTTAGGGCACATTCACTCTAGGCCACGCCAGTTTGGCACAGGGCTACAAGTTTAAAAGTTTTTTTTTAGGACAATAACTGCATCACCTGCCTAACGGACCCCAGGACAGATCTTAGATTAAAAGCAGCTATCCGAAGGTACAAGTGGTTTGGGGTGGGCAGATTGTGGGTACAGAGTCACTTTAACCTTGTCACCACATTAAAGGGTTCATCTAATTAAACTGCAGATTTTAGAAATTCTTTTGAAATGTTAGGTACACTTTAATTGCAATTACTTATTCATGTTAAGGTTCAGTGTATTAGTTTGCCTTGTAATATATACTATTATGATTTTATTCATCACCTTCAGTCTGTTAGATTCTTTGCAGCCTCTCTGAAAACAAACAAATATTCATACACTTGGTTGACACATTGTTATATCCGTTACACCCTTTCTTTTACCAGAACTTAAGCCCTGCTCGTCCTCTCCATGTCTAAATGGTGGCCTCTGTGAAGATGTGGGTTCTAGTTTCAGCTGCTTGTGTGTACGGAGATTCACTGGAAGAAGATGTGAGACAGGTGAGGCCCTCACTGATTATATAGCAATAACATGTAGGTGGTACATAGTTGCACTGTAAGGTACTGCTCTACAGGGATTCAGCTGATGTGTGCCACATGTTCCCAGCAAAATGCAATGAAATATCACATGGATTGTTCTTCTGTTGGTTTATACTGTATGATATGCCTGCACACAAGTAATATCATGCATTTATTATTTCACAGACACCCAGTTGAGGTCCCACCCTAACCTCCTACAGTCTCAGCTAGCATATAACATGCATGTTTGCACTGCCTTCTGGCATGAGATAGCAGCTCAATACATTGCTTGTAATTAGGGATGGTCCGAACCCTCCAAGGTTCGGTTTCGTATGAACCCGAACACTCGGCATCAGATTCCCGCTGTCTATGGCTATGGCTGTATCCCAGTTTTCCAGGCGGTCCTCCCGCTGGATCAGCCCGCTGCACGGAGCGGGCAGACAGTGGGAATCATTACCGAGAGTTCGGGTTCGTACTCTCGATAATCACCATGTATGGGAAAATGCCCACTCGTTGGCGGATTGCATCTTTTGTGCAGCCCTATAAATTATTGTTTATTTACTGCACATCCTGTGTAAACAAGAGATTTGCGGCCAACAGCAATGTATTTAAATGGCCACACGAGCGGCCGGTCTCTGCAAAGATCATCTCTGCAAAGCATCCGTGTGCGCCCGCATCAGAATTCCCCATAGCACACTATGAAGCAAGCGGCTGGAGCTGTTAGCTTCATAGTGTGCACCGACATGGTTTTCTATGGCAGATATTCAATCAATTGCGGCTGAAGAAAACTGACATGTCAGTTCTTTGCAGCGCCGCAAGGGATCCCGGCCGGAGCGTATACTATGTGTATATGCTCCGGCCAGGATCCCATACAAAACTAATGAACGTATCTTTCCGTAAAAAGTTGCAATCGGCAACAACGGCCGTACTTTTACGAAAAGATACGTTGTGTGAACATAGCCTAATACTGTATAGCAATTTAATACTTTTAGATTGTTTATACCATAGCTTTTTTTTTTTTTTTTTTTTTTTTTAAAGAGCATTGACAGCAGAATGTGTATAGCGCAGAAGACTACTCATTTTCCACTAACCGTGATGCATTTCTTACTATAGAGCTCAGACCATGTTCCTCATCTCCTTGTCTCAATGAAGGAACATGTGAGGATGTGGGTGACACATACAGATGTGAGTGCATGCAGAGGTTTACTGGGAGGCACTGCGAAAATGGTAAGGAGTATTTTCTGGTTACCTTTTATTAAAGTAGAAAAATGGGAGAAAGTATGAAGTGTGTCATTTTGTAATGGAACTGTAGCCATGCCCATGGTAGCCACTAGTACTTGTATAGTCTAGTGGCATATAACCGATATGAGCGTCAGTCGACTACGTATGTATAAGTGGATAGGGGATTGGTAAAAACCTTTTAAAGAAACCACTTGCTGTGTTTTTATAAAGAAAATGTTACTCTTCCCTCAGAGATCAGGCCATGCTTCTCTAACCCGTGTCTCAATAGCGGTACATGTGAAGATGATGGAAATCACTATATCTGTTTGTGCAGGCAGGGCTTTATCGGGGCGCACTGTGAGACAGGTAAAAAGACATTAAATGCTCAGAAAATGCATTTTTTATGTCTGTATGGGACATATTTTTATATACATAATATTTTTATTTTTCTTACTGTAAAACAGAAAATGTGTTCTCTCACATCGCCCCGTGCATTTTTTTTAACCTTATAGAAAGAAGCTGTCAACATGCTGTCTGATCTCTGAAAGACATGTTTTAGAGAAAGAAGACATGAGCATACTTAATGGATGGTCTGGTTTAAAAAGATTCCGTATAACTTGACTTGGGAGTCCAGTGGGCGGTCCTAATCAGTGACTGACACTATTTTGTGTGTACCTTTACAGTCAGGAGGCTGTCAGACACTGATAATACCACCCACTGGGCTCCCGAGTCTAGAAGTATCCGAAATACAAATGCCCCCACTGGATATATGGGTGTTTATCTACTCTTGCTCTATACCATGCTAGCTACAGGTCAGACACTTTGTTTAACGTCTAGTGAATAGACAATGTGAACAAGCGGATTGATTCCATTGAGGCCAATAGTTTATTCTGTTGTATAAGAATTTATATTTTCTTCATATTAATATTATTCTGTTTCCTTGTTTGCTCTCCAGAGATCAGGCCGTGCTACTCAATGCCCTGCATGAATGGTGGATCCTGTACTGACCTAGCTGATGGTTACAAATGTCTGTGTAGTCATAAATTCACCGGAAGAAACTGTGAGACAGGTATATATGTGTCGTTTTAACAAACATAGATTCGCATTATTGCCTTTCTTCCATTTTTTTTCTGGTTGACACAGTTAGAAATGTTGATGCAGAGAAATGGGTTACTTAATAAACTAACCTCTCAATCATGTTAGAGAATTAAATCCCCTTGTTGGCCAGTTTCCATAATGTAAGGTTTTGTACACCAGGTTCTATTGTGTAATGAAATGTTTTATTATAAGCCAGTGGCATCTTTTAGGTTACCAGTAGTATCAGACCAGATATGTTATGTCTCCTATGGCTCTTGTGCAAGCTGAAGAAATAATGGCAGAAACACCTAGGTGAATATGATCGGCACCGTGTGTCCTGTAAATCAGAGAATAACTGTATTATAGTCCATAACTATACATATAGTCCAAAAAACCATGTGGTGCCAGTTATCCACATAAAATAATGTGGCTTTTCATATCGTGTGGATGATTGAAGAAATAAGTCCTAATAGGTCATTTTTATAGTAGAAAACAAAGAAGCTGTGGGACAGTCACCCCCTCAGTGATCTGGGGTCAACAAGTAGAACTAGACACTGACCTTTCTATTCTGACTTCAGAGACAGATCTACACACCTACACTCTAACACACCAAGAAGAAGTTAGATGACATGTTATATGTGTGAACACAAGGATGATACATGTAAGTGATTACAATATCAGAGCAAGGGTTACCACAATGGATACAAGATGAGGTACAGTTGGCCATGGAGGATACAGGTTCACTATGGCATTGTGTGGCACATTTGCCCTCAGATGTTGCAGCTGGGGCTATAGATCCTGCACATTCATAGGTTGCCAAAGCTGCATTCCAGCTGGGCTTATAAATGCTGAATTGATGATAAAATCTGATGACTATTGAGGAAATGGTGCAATGTATCATTCTTGGGAAACCCTTGCTGTGCGTGGGTGAGCATCCTGCTTAAAAATGCCAATTAGAAGCCATAAGAGGCAACACATGTGTCCGCAGGATGTCCTGTACATATGTCTGACCTGTTAGTGTTCCTTGTACCACTACTAGGGACGACTGAGTGTGGTGTGTGATGGCTCTCAAGATTATCACACCAGCAGTTGGGGCAGTGTATCACTCCACGGCAAAGGCAGGGTGAAGTGCTCACCACGAGGACTCAAACCCACCTATGATAGCATCCTAAACTAAACTTGAATTCATCGCAGTCCAGGTTTCTTGTTCATAACACCACTGCAAACAAAGGCAATGGTGGCTGGCTGTCAGTGGCAGGGCACATGGTGCCGTGACACCAAATTTCCTTCAGCTAGGCACCAGGAAATGGTCTGGGAAAAGACAAGGATAAGTAGTGAAGGTGCCCATGTGTCTGGATGGTGGAAAAGAAAGCTGTGGTAGCCTCTTGTACTTGTTAGTGGATGAAATGATATTCTCCACTGGAGCCTGTTCGCCAAGTGTGTGTGACCCTTACACACTGCTCCCAACATCTATTAACAGCTTGGCCAGAACAGCTTAGATGGTGGGCCATTGGTCTAAACCACTATCCTGCTTCTCCCAGACCCTCTCTCAAATTCTGTCAACTGGGCAAACTGTTTTTGTAAAGACGTGCTTAGCTGTCAACAGTCTCATAACTTGTGGTTAAAATGTTTTTAATAACTGTTTTACCTTTTCCTAGAGGTCCGACCCTGTTGGTCATCGCCTTGCCTTAATGGAGGAATCTGCTCTGACCTGGTTGATGGGTATAGCTGTATTTGTACTGGGGGCTTCACAGGTGACAGATGTGAAACAGGTGAGATAACATTCACCAAGTTCCCCATAAATAGTTATGACAGATTTGAATCAATGTCTATGTTCTCCTATGGGGTGTCAAAACACAAATACCTAAATGTTTAGTTCTGTCAGTATATAACTTATGTATTGTATTCTGGTTCAATCTTCTTTATGTTTATCCTGGATCTAGAGATCCAGCCCTGTTCTTCTTCTCCTTGTCTGAATGGAGGATTGTGTAAGGACCTCGGTGCTGAGTACCTTTGTTTGTGTCCAAGAGAATTCATTGGAGATCATTGTGAAACAGGTGACATGACTAATGCTTGCTTGCCTGTATTACATTGTAGTAATCATAGCAATGGGGTAGAAGGAGGTCAATATTTACAACCCATGGTCACCTAGACAAGAACGTGCTAACTTTAGGCTGCATTTAGACTATACATATATATTGGAGACTTTCCCTATGGATGCCACACCAAAAATATACTACAAATTTACAGTACAATGCTAGTTACTTTTTTAATATAATCTTATCCACACACTGCTGAAAAAAATATTCTTCACAGCATATCCTATATATTAGATTTGCCTCTGCATTCGTCTCTCTTCATCTCATAGTTATGCCCTATCCCGTAGCTAATCCGGATTGGAATACCTGGGCTATTATGGGCTATGTTCACACATAGTATTTCCATCAGTCTTTTGGTTAGTCTTTCTTCAACAAGAATCAGCAGTGGAACTAACGGCTAAATTATAATGGAAAAATTTGCTTAGTTTTGTGTTTTTAACCCAACTCTGGTTTTAGAGACTGACCAAAACACGAATGGTTGTAATAATGAATGATGTTTACATATACCGAAAGATTGGCGAACGATTAACAATGGTTTTATGGCCCGGTGATAATTGTCCGGTGTTATATGGCTCCTAAAGTGTTCTTTCATTCATAAGATGCTTACCACTCAATTCTAAAGTTTATACGTGCCAAAAGACACAGCAGGGACGGCAGGCATTTATAACCAGAATACATGTCCTTGTTGGGATTTTAACCCTGGACCCCAAGCCAGCCGATAGTCATGCCCACCATGCTGCCCATAGTCATGCCCAGAGCTGGGAACTTTCTAGAAGTTTTCCTATTACTCCTACTTAGAATATTTAATGCTGAACAAGCCAAACTTAAAGCGACTCTGTACCCACAATCTCTCCCCCCCCCCCCCAAACCGCTTGTACCTTCAGATAGTGGCTTTTTATCCATGATCTGTCCTGGAGTCCGTTCGGCAGGTGATGCAGTTATTATCCTGAAAAACAACTTTAAAACTTGCAGCCCTGTGTCAAATTGGTGTGGCCTAGAGTGTCTGTGCATTAGGCTGGCACCTCCTCCCCGCCCTCTTCATCATTAGGAATGCTCTAGTCAAGCATTCTCCTATTCCTCACTTGTCAGAACACTCACAGGTGCCTTGACGATCCAGGTCATGTGCCGTGCTCACACAGCTGATGAATAGTAGAAATTCTGCCTGGAGCATTCCTAATGATGAAGAGGGCGGGGAGGAGGGACGGAGAGGTTGTGCCAGCCTAAAGTACAGACACTATAGGCCACGCCAGTTTGACACAGGCCAGCAAGTTTAAAAGTGTTTTTTTAGGATAATAACTGCATCACCTGCCGAACGTACCCCAGGACAGATCTTAAAAGTAGCAGGATTAAAAGCAGCTATCCAAAGGTACAATCGATTTGGGGTGGGCAGATTGTGGGTACAGAGTCACTTTAAAGCGAGGTGCGATTTTGAAATATACACAAGGCCGGAGCACCATGGGTTGATAACTTTGGATAGACTTCAGGATTTGTTGCTAAGATAATATGACGGTTATATTTACTATGTGTTTATATGTTCGTAACAGATTCATAATACACAATGGTTTTGTTTATAAACTTACTTTTTTAGTATTCTCAATAAATGCTTACATTTTTATAGCCTGTTGCTATTTGTTTTGTTCATTTCTTGCTGTATAAGGGGAAATTAACTAAAAAACAACACAAAAACAAAAACATAAATCTTTCATTTCCTCATTTAGAGCTTAGACCCTGCTCATCCTTTCCATGTCTTAATGGGGGCATCTGTGAGGATACAGCTGAAGGATACATCTGTCTGTGTAAACAGGGATACACTGGAAATCAATGCCAGATAGGTAAGTTCATATCACACTTATTATGTTCAGGCCCTCCATTGCAGATTTCTAGTTGATGTATTAATAGCTGCGATGTGGCATACTGTTGATTTTTTTTTATATAGCATGTATTACCTATTTGGCAGGAATCTGGAATTTAGTTGGGCTATGTGTATTTGCAAACGAAATGAGCCTCAAATTTTACGTTTTTGTACTGCTTTTGGAGCATTTTTTTTGTTTTGCTAGTTTTATGCAAATCACATATTTACTTGCAATTTTCAATATTTTGACACATCAAAATTTCATGCAGGGTGAATTGTGCAATGCTTTCCCATTACATTCAGTTTAATTCAGTTTAATTTGATTAAAAAATATTATGGATAGTCATGAGAGAACTTGCTGACCATTCAAGTCCGGCCAAACCTGTACATTTAGCATCTGACTCCCAGTGGCTGGAGAAGTTGAATGCAGCCCTAGGGCTGTCAGTAACAAATAGATGCAGCCTAAGGCTATGGTCACATTATGTATATTTTTGTAAAACTACGGACGTTGCTGCCAATTGGAACAACGGCCGTGATTATTATGAAAATATACGTTACGTTGTCGCCTAAGGGATCCCGGCCGGAGTGTATACATATAGTATACACTCCGGCCGGGATCCCTAGCGGCGCAGCGAGAAACTGACATGTCACTCTTCAGCCGGTCTCATACAGCGTGTGACCATAGCCTATGGCTGTATCCATGTTTTCCAGGACTTCTCATGGCTGCATTGAACTGCTCCACCCACAGGTAGGCTAAGGGTCCATTTACACAGAAAGATTTTTCTACAGATTATCTGCCAAAGATTTGAAGCCAAAGCCAGAAACAGACTATAAACAGAGATCAAGTCATAAAGGGAATCCTGAGATTTCACGTTTTTTCAAATCCATTCCTGGCTTTGGCTTCAAATCTTTGGCAGATAATCTGTCAGATAATCTTTCTGTGTAAATGGACCCTAATTCTGAACGTTTGGCAAGTTCACTCTTCGCTAATTACCCTTTTTTAAAGGGGAACTATCAGCAGGTTTGACGAATTTAACCTGATAGCCTTAAAGCACCCGGGATGCTGAGAAGGAAGGTATGTGTCCTAACAGTGCCCTGGAGTGAAGATTACTCCGACTAATAGTGCGGGACCGGCGCAGTGGAGGAAGGTAACACACATACCTTCATCCTCAACGTCCTGGGCGCTATAAGGGGCTATCAGCAGGTTAGATTCATCTGATCTGTTGATATTTCCCCTTTAGGTGTAATTTGGCTTTTTTCTTGCTGTGGAAGTCAATAACATAATGTATGCACATATCAATAGCCCCTATGTGACTTCAGGAATATCAACTTACTCAACCTAACCATCATACATGTAGATATAATTCAGATCTCCTACCTGTCTAGTCCTAGGTGAAATATGACAATTTTATTGATCAGTGATTGAATGGAATTGATCTTCCATGCTACTGAAGTGGTAAAATTGTATCTCATCTTTTTAGAGATCAGACCTTGTTCTTCATCTCCTTGTCTGAATGGGGGTGTTTGCAAAGACGTGGGGATTACTTACGTATGTGTTTGTGCACAAGGATTCACTGGGACACACTGCGAAAGAGGTAAAGTACAATGGGACCTGTTGTTTTTTGGTTTCTAGAAACCTTTAAAACATGTCTAAATGAAATATAGTAATATGTTGGTGAAAAATAAAGCTCCTTCATTCCCCCATATACATGCCACATTGCAGTGCAGGGGGTGTTCAGTTTCTTCGACCCTACCTATTGCCAGAAAAATGGTTGGTCCATTACAGTCAGTGGTAGAGCTTACTACTTACTAGCGTCAGTTTACTACCCTAGTGATATGCCATTAAAGGGGTTATCCAGTGCTACAAAACATGGCCACTTTCCCCCTACTGTTGTCTCCAGTTTGGGTGGGGTTTTGAAACACAGTTCCATTGAAATAAATGGAGCTTAAAGGGGTACTCCAGCGGGGGGGCACTCTTTTGCTGGGACTGCATCGCGAAGCTCTGGTGCCCGGTCCCCGGCCGCTTCCTGGTGTCTGACGCGGGCCCGAGACGTGACGTCTCAGGTCCGCTCAGCCAGTCAGACACCAGGAAGCAGCCGGGAAATGGGGACCAGAGCGACGTGATGCGGGACCCGCCACTGGAACCAGGGAGGTGAGTGGACATCTTTTCCCTTAGCCACCTCTTCCCTGGTCCCAGCAAAAAAGTGCCCCCCCCCCCCCCGCTGGAGTACCCCTTTAATTGCAAACCGCACCTGAACTGGAGACAACAGTAGGGGGAAAAGTGGCCATGTTTTTGTAGCACTGGATAACCCCTTTAATGTCTGTCCTAGGAAATCCCCATTCTTTAGCTTTTCCACCTTTCTGTCTATGTTGGTCACACTCCCACTGTTACAGTCACTGTTACAGTACATGATATATTTCAAAGATTTGGATGGTATTATTTACCTTTTTCCTCCATATATTTCTAGAAGTCAGACCTTGCTCCTCATCTCCTTGTCTAAATGGTGGAATGTGCAGGGATGGACATGATAGCTACAGTTGTGTGTGTACGTGGGGATTCACTGGGAAACACTGTGAGACTGGTAAGTGAAAGCTGGAGCAACTTTTTAAAATTACTCTATTAAGGGTACAAACACACACAGCAGATAAGCAGCAAATACGCAGCAGATACGCAGCAGATTTGATGGTGCAGATTTGATGCTGTGTTTAGTTATTTACATCTAATCTGCTGCGTATTTGTTGCGTATTTGCTGCGTATCGCAGCAGTAAATACGCTGCATATACGGTGTGTGTGTTTATACCCTTAGGCTATGTTCACACTATGTATGTGTGCGGCTGTAATTTTTATGCGGCTGGAAATGCGCGGCTGAAACTACGGCCGTGGGAAAAAATAGACATGCGGCTGAAAACATACGGTCATTTACTTGGAAATCTGGTTCAACTAAAAATAACAAATAAAATCTTTAGAAAGTGATGCAAACACCTCTGGATGCATCTGGGAAAGCAGAGAACACAGTTTACATGAATTGCTATTAACGGGGTTTGCGATCCTCTGCACTAATGCCGATGCCGATGCCTCTCATGGTTAATATATTTAATTAATAAAACACATTTTCGTTGTAATAAAGTCCCTTTCATTGTTCAATAATTCAATTTAAACGAATCCATAATTTTGCAATTAAATATACTGTTAAAATAAATATATATATATAAATAAATGTATATTTATATATATATTTATTTTTTGACAGTATATTTAATTGCACAATAATGGATTTGTTTAAATTAAATTATTGAACAACGAAACTGATTTTATTACAACGAAAATGTGTTTTATTAATTAAATATTAATTAGTACAGGAAGCTCCATAAGCCGTTAATTCATATTGCCGGCAATAGAGCATTCTGTACTAATCATCACTTTACTTTAATTAAAACATCAAATGTTTCTTCTACTTATGTTATCACAATAGCATTATTAGAAGAAACATTTAGAATTATATGTGCGCTCAGCTGATTGGCTGATCGGCTCAGCGCACATATAATGAGCCGGTCTGCAGTACAGTGACTTCATTGTTCTGCGGACCAGCGAAGAGACAACATCGGGGTGAGTATAGAGCTCTCCCCACCCCTCCCCAGCACTGCACCCCTCCCAGCAAGGAAGGGGGGTCACTTAACCCATTCCTTGCTGGGATGGGTGCAGTCTGACATCAGTCTGGCCCCCAAGGGGTTAAGGGGGATGCAGTACATCCTCCCTTAACCCCTTGGGGGCCAGACTGTAAGCAGCGATCTGTAAAGATGCTGCATACTGTAAGGTGCACAACACCGCTCACAATGATGGGTGTTGTGCTCCTGTTTGTGTGTTTTTTGTGTGTTTCTCCCTTTTTGTTTTTCAGATATCGGTATCCTGTGGATTACGTCGGATTCCGTGGACTACGTTGATGACCAGCGGTTGTTTGGTGTTTTTTTTTAATAAAATGGTCAATGAGGGGTGTGGGGGTGTTTTTATTTGAATAAAAAAAATTTTTCACTTGTGTGTTGTCTTTATTTCTGGTAAGATTTAGGCTGGGGAGGGCCTAAACCAATGGCTCTTCCCACCCTGGTGTTACCAGGCTGCTGTCGTTTGGTTTTTAACCCGGCTGGTTATAAAAATAGGGGGGACCCTATGCGTATTTTTTTAAATAAATAAATAATAAAAAAAAACGCATAGGGTCCCCCCTATTTTTATAACCAGCCGGGTTAAAAACCAAGCGACAACAGCCTGGTAACACCAGGGTGGGAAGAGCCATTGTTTTAGACCCTCCCCAGCCTAAATCTTACCAGCCTGCTGACGCCGGTCCAGGAGCGCCAATTGCACCCGGCTCTTCCCAGTACCCCTGGTGGCATTGGGTACTGGGGTAATAATGGGGGGTTAGTGTTAGCCATTTTATACCGACTAACACTAGGCCCTGACTTAGTAATGGATTCCGTCTATTAGACGGCTTCCACTACTAAGTCTATAAAGTAAAGAAATAAAGACAAGACACAAGTGAGATTTTTTTTTTATTCAAATAAAAACACCCCCACACCCCTCATTGACCATTTTATAAAAAAAAAAACACCAAACAACCGCTGGTCA
The DNA here is from genome assembly GCF_027789765.1 of Dendropsophus ebraccatus. Classification (NCBI taxonomy): domain Eukaryota; kingdom Metazoa; phylum Chordata; class Amphibia; order Anura; family Hylidae; genus Dendropsophus; species Dendropsophus ebraccatus. The sequence continues at coordinate 104,125,285 of NC_091459.1, read as the reverse complement.
TCGGTGTAGTCCACGAAATCCGACGTAATCCACAGGATACCGATATCTGAAAAACAAAAAGGGAGAAACACACAAAAAACACACAAAAAGAAGCACAACACCCATCATTGTGAGCGGTGTTGTGCTCCTTACAGTATGCAGCATCTTTACAGATCGCTGCTTACAGTCTGGCCCCAAGGGGTTAAGGGAGTATGTATTGCATCCCCCTTAACCCCTTGGGGGCCAGACTGATGTCAGACTGCACCCATCCCAGCAAAGAAGGGGTTAAGTGACCCCCCCTTCCTTGCTGGGAGGGGTGCAGTGCAGGGGAGGGGGTGGGGAGAGCTTTATACTCACCCCGATGTGTCCTCTTCGCTGGTCCGCAGCACAATGAAGTCACTGTGCTGCGGACCCGCTAATTATATGTGCGCTGAGCCGATCAGCCAATCAGCTGAGCGCACATATAATTCTAAATGTTTCTTCTAATAATGCTATTGTGATAACATAATTAGAAGAAACATTTGATGTTTTAATTAAAGTAAAGTGATGATTAGTACAGAATGCTCTATTGCCGGCAATATGAATTAACGGCTTACTGGAGCTTCCTGTACTAATTAATATTTAATTAATAAAACACATTTTCGTTGTAATAAAATCAGTTTCGTTGTTCAATAATTTAATTTAAACGAATCCATCATTGTGCAATTAAATATACTGTCAAAAAATAAATATATATATAAATATACATTTATTTATATATATATTTATTTTAACAGTATATTTAATTGCACAATGATGGATTCGTTAGAATTAAATTATTGAACAACGAAAGGGACTTTATTACAAAGAAAATGTGTTTTATTAATTTAATATATTAACTATTAGAGGCATCGGCATTCAGCATTATTGCCGGCTATTTTTGAAGTACTCCGTACGGACCGCCTGTCAATCCTCGGCCGCATGTCCAGCCGCAAACAATGGTCTTGTTCATTTTTTACGGGTCCGTTTACGATTGGGCCGTAGATTCATACATAGTGTGCACTGTGCAGCCGTATATAGTATACTTTCCAGCGTACGCATGAACCGGAAAAATCCGGCCGATGATTTACTGCCCACAATACAGCCGGAGAGATACATAGTGTGAACCTAGCCTTAGGGTACAAACCCACACACTGTATATGCAGCATATTTACTACTGCGATACGCAGCAAATACGCAGCAGATTAGATCTAAATAACTGAACACAGCATCAAATCTTCACCATCACATCTGCTGCGTATTTGCTGCGTATACGGTGTGTGGGTTTATACCCTAAAGGTAAATCACTCCCAACACTCCAAATGCCTAAACTGATGTAGCATTTACTAAGCATCTGCTGATCAGATATTGATGGCCTATTCTGAGGATGTGTAACTGGGAAATCAGATCATCAGAGCCTCTGACACTATAGGCAGCCATATACTGCATAGTGTATATTGGCCCCTACAGTTGCTCTAAACTGGTCATACTTGCTGGGAACATTCTGGGAAAGATGGCTTATGGACAAAAGCAATCAATCTTTTGTCCGACTGAATAAAATAATACACTGGAAAACATAATTCCAGATGATATTATTGATTGAATAAAATATTTGTTATAAATGTACTCGACAAATGATTGTTTTGCTTGAAATTATCTATTTTCATCCATTTTAATTTAAAGCGTAACTTTAACTAAACATTATTTTTGGCATGTTATCAGACATGTCAAAATTTATTGATCACACCGGGTTTTACTGCTGAGACCTGCTCTGAGCACAAGATATATTCCTGGCCGGCTGCTCATTCCCTCAATATTTTCTCAGTGTAAGTCTATGAGAAAATATTGACTAAATGACCGACCAGCTGCTGATATCTCTCCACGATCTTCTGATTAGAAAGGGTCTCAGCAGTGAGACCCGCTGTGATCAATAACTTTTGACATGTCTGAAGACATGCAAAAAGTTACTACGTATGAGACCGGCCGTTCCGTGACTCCGGCCGGGTCACGGAACGGCCGGTCTCAGCCCGGATCATCACGGCCGGTACCTAAGTACCGGCCGGATGATCTTTCCTCCGTGGAGCTCTGATGCGGGCGCATCAGTGCGCGCCCGCATCAGAGCTTCCCATAGCACACAGTGAAGCAAGCGGCCGGAGCCGCTCGCTTCACTGTGTGAACTGACAGGTCCTTCTGTGGGCGGAATTCATTGAATTCCAACTGCAAATAATGGACCTGTCAGTTGTTTGCGGCGCCGCATGGGAACCGGCCGGAGCGTATACGATGTGTGTACACTCCGGCCGGGATCCCATAGCAAATAATGCTATGTTCCACCCCGCAAATCAACGGCTGTAGTTCTGCGGCAAGAACTACGGCCATAGATTTACGTAGTGTGAACATAGCCTTAATCTGTATGGCTTCCTTAAAGTGACTCTGCACCCACAATCTCCCCCCCCCAAACCACTTGTACCTTCGGATAGCTGCTTTTAATCCAAGATCTTTCATGGGTTCCGTTTGGAAGGTGATGCAGTTATTGTCCTGAAAAACAACTTTTAAACTTGCAGACCTGTGTAAAACTGGCGTGGCCTAGAGTGTCTGTGCATTAAGCTGGCACAACGTCTCTGTACCTCCTCCCCACCCTCTTCATTATTAGGAATGCTGCAGGCAGATTTTCTACTATTCATCACCTGTGTGACCACGGCACATGGGCTGGATCGTTAAGGCACCTGTGCAGTGCTTAGACAAATGAGGAAAAGGAGAATACCTAGCTGGAGCATTCCTAATGATGAAGAGGGCAGGGAGGAGGGACGGAGAGGCGCTGACAGCCTAATGCACAGACACTCTGGGCCACGCCAGTTTGACACAGGGCTGCAAGTTTAAAAGTTATTTTTCAGGACAATAACTGCATCCCCTGCCGAACGGACCCCAGGACAGATCTTGGATTAAAAGAAGCTATCCGAAGGTACAAGTGGTTTGGGGGTAGGGGACGGACAGATTGTGGGTACAGAGTCGCTTTAGGTCTGTTTGGTGTTTATGGTCAGCGAATGACAAACAGTCAAGCCACAGTTAATTATTTTTACAATGATGATAATATTAATGATAATTGATCATGATTATTATTATTATTATAACTATATTATTCTTTTAATTGTCTATCACAAAAAATAAATAAATAAAAATATGTAACTTCACTCCTGGCTAAATACATGTACTCTTATTGTTAAGTACTGAATTAGTATTGTATCAGTCATAAGACTGCTGGTAATGTTATTGTCTATTATTTAAGACTTAGATCAGTTTTGTGATGTTTTCCTATCATACCCAGAGTCCAGGCCGTGCCTGTCATCCCCTTGTGTCAATGGTGGTACCTGCGAAGATTTGGGTGATGGTTATATCTGTGTGTGTGCCACTGACTTTACTGGAGTGCATTGTGAGACAGGTGAGAAGTGCTCTAAGGATTCTTAAAATTATATGTTTGACTAAATGGACTAATATAGATATCATTGTGCTGGATATATTGTGCTGTCAACACTAGGGTGTAGCATAGCATCCTACCTTACAGTCCTTCTTACTGGCAAGTAGAAGAAAAACATACAGAATTGGTGAGTAAGGCTGGGTTCACACTGCATTAATGCTGTATATATGTCAGCATCCCATCAACAAGGGATTCCAACATATACAGAGGTGCATAGCAGTGCGCTAGTCACCATTGACTGCTCCACTTCCCACTGGTACACTTTTACCACTTTTATAGTCAGCTAGTGACTTTATCTGGGCCATTTCCCATACATGAACATTTATTTAACAAAGTGCAGTTGACCACGCTTTTGAGTCACGCAAAAAAAAAACTATACATACAGAAAGTGGTCCAAGTGTAGACGCTAGTTGACCACATTAGGGCCAGTAAATTAAATGAGTCAGTTGCCCTCTCTTTTTTTTTAATGGCTACCTATGATGTAATGATGTAGTGTGATGTAAATCCAGCCTTTTCTGTGTATGAAGGACTTCTCTCATATGATAGGTAACAGAGGTCAGTGTAACATAAACACTAAATAAGAATCAGATTATAACTCAGCTGAAAATACATGTGTAGCTGTCTTAGAGGAGTTTGGGCAGCTCGTCTTATGTTTTCTTAATAGTGCATTTATAGAAAAGTGGCAATAGTTCAGTAAGTAAAAAAAATAAACACAATTACCAAACTCTGGCCATTACTGTAACTTCTGAGTTACGAAATATGGTCCTTTTATGTCGGGTGGAAATACATTTTAATGAGTAAAAGTTTTTTTTATAGTCCAATGAGTGACTAACGTCTCATTACGAGTTGGCAAAACGTGAACGTTTACTTCAAAGAAATGTAATTTTATAATATATGTTATTCATTCTCTTTTAGTTTTATTTTTTTGAATATATTGAATTTTTTTTGTTTTTTATTGGCCTACAGTTTAGTTTGTTTTAACATTTTGGTATTTTCACTTCACACTATATAAATACCAGGATATTAAATGGATGTTCTCGTGATTTTGCACTTTAACTTTTACTTCAGTGCTTTAAAGGAGTTATCCGGCCTTATAAAATCAATGGCCTATCAGTCAGTCATCGGTTTAAAGGTGCTGTGGAGGTCGAGCCTTCAGTGACTATTTTTGCTTATCCTTCTAACACCAGTTTGTTAGTAGCAGTGATGAAAGTTGCTGCAGTATGTAGCACTAATAGTTGTTGATATCAATTGCAAGGGGCATACATGTGTTGCACTAATAAAAAGTTACTGTCACTTAAAAAAAAACTTTTGATGTGTCACATGGACATGTTAAACATTTTGATTGGTCGGGGTCTCAGTGCATTGCTAGATATAACTGGGGGAAGGAGATAGCTGTGCACTTGTCCACTTTACTTTTTTGAATTATTTTAGTGGTACAGTAGGATACAATTTTTTTCTCAAGATTCTTCATAATAAAAGTTATTTTTAAAGGGGTTGTTCAGTCCTGCTGATTTTTTTTTTTTTATAAAGTTTAAAGTGCTGCAAAGAATTAATTAAGGATTAATGCTCTCCTTACCAAACCATTTTTGCTGCCAACACTACCCAGATCCCCATTGGGTCTCTTTTTATTTATTTCTAATGTCTTAAATATTACACTTTACTAAAGGAAAGAAGTGGCTTGATTTCTGTAAATTCCAGTTACAGTTCTATGATTTAGAATAAAGAAAATCAATTGGACCCAATTTTCTGTACTTTCCATGTTCTTTTGAACTGTAATTAGATTTTTGTGAACTTTTGACTGTAATTCTTGTACAACCTGAAATGCATTGTTTCCTTGTTTTTTATTATAGCCCACAGACGTATGCATGTTATCTTTTTTCTTCTTTTCAGGATCCATGTATCAGTATTTATATCTAATAAAATCTATTTTTTATAAAAAATACAGCATACATCATAAATAATCACAATATGCCATTTCTCCATATTAAACGATAACGGGCTTAGCGACACATTTTTCATGCATTTTTCATCTGTAGTGCTTGACGCATATTTGAATTATTTACTTTTTTTAATGCATGCCACTTCTCATGTCTAATGCTTTTTTACTTTGCTGAATGTGCCGGATTGTGTTGAATGGCGACACTCTAGAGATGGCGGAAAACCCCATTAAACGTTTCTGCAAACCAGATACTGGAGAAGTGAAATAGCTTGCATCGCCACTCAATGGATCTCAATAGAAGGACTTCATGAAATGCTGTTTCGTGAAATGTCCATAGAATGGATTTAGATAATTGCTGAATCCAACTAAGAGAAATTTTTTTTCTCTGTTTATTAAGTGGAGCCGTGGAACATGAATTGTGACTGCATATGACCTTTACAGTTTGTGTTGTTCTATGACTCACCAGATCAAGAACTATTTTCTCATCTTGAACTTCCAGTAAATACTAAGATTTAGCTTTTTATTCCAGTATATTTAGCCGGTGTAATATGATAGATGTGTTTATTGGATTATAGCATTTTCCTAATACCTCTGTAACATAACATTGTGTGGTGTTCCATAAATTATTGAAACCTTTATTCTCTATTCCTTTGCTTGCTAGTCCCTATGATTCTGTAAACCTGGATCTGTTTATGGATAGAAATAGATTGTGACTATGACCTGCCAATATCTTTAGGATACTTTAGGTATTTTAAAGGAAACCTGTCACCATTTAACTTTGTTTTATCTAACAACATAATGTTATAGAGTGGGAAGAGTCAAGCAGATTGATATACCGTTTTCCAGGAAAATATTAATTACAACCTGTCATTTATTGGTTACAATCCCTGATCATTGTTGACTTAGGAGTCCAGTGGGTGGTTCTGATCAGTGATTGACAACCTTCCCTGTACAGAGTTAACCGTTAACTATTGTTTAGGACTGCCCACTGGACTCCTCAGTCTAGAATAGGCTGGGATTTTAATCAATTACATTCTCAAAAACCTATATATTAATCTACATAGCTCCTCCTGCCTTCTGTGTTACATAGTGTTAGGGTCTAGTATCATGATCAAGTAACTCTTGCAGGTTCTCTACATTATCCTATCTCCTTTATGTTCTAGAGATCTTGGATCTACCGAGACCATGCTCCTCCTCTCCATGTCAGAACAATGGTGTATGCAGAGAATCAGATGATACCTATTTATGTGATTGTCCTACAGCTTATACTGGGATCCATTGTGAGAACCGTGAGTATCCTTTAGATTACTAAAAAATTAGGCTGGGCTTAACTTTTTTACAGAGTTTTTTTTTTTCATGTTTTCCACTAACGGTGATGACATTTTATTTTTTTGGAACCAGTTAATTAAGACACTTAACACATTCTGTGCATTACAATCAATAATAGCATGACAGTAATAAGAGGATAAGTAAACTTACACATATTGCTAACGTTTACAACTTGTGGAGGAGACACTTGGTACACATTATAACTTAGGTGTCCAGGAGAATAGAAATAAAAAAATGCTAAAAAACTAATACAATGGAATACAATATTTAACCTATCAATATAACCATGAGAACAGTAAGAAGGTCTTCGTGAGCTTATTAACAAAGTTTGGTATTGCAGAAGCAGTCAGGTATGTATCATTGGCAGCGAAAACTTATCCAAGGACAAAAGTATTATTACACAATAAAAGGGGAGCTTATATGAGTGAAGAAGCAAGAGTGCAGAAACTCATCTGGGAAAACCAGTGGATCTGATTCAGAGAGTAAATCCTGTTATAGAAATTCATCGGAGAGCCATATACAGGATTCTGGGAAATCTTGTATTCTGTGGGCGTCTTCACAATACATTAACTCCATGATAAAATTAAGGACTGAAGAACAGATAAAGAATACGTTATCTGGTATAAGAATAAAAAGAATGTAAATGATCATAAATAAGTCAGGTAAGAAGCAGAGAAAGAGGGGCTGGAGACTGAGCCATCAGACAGCCAGTCTAAATGATTTAATCCTCAATGGGACAGAGCAGCCTGTAATATATGTGAGATCATGCCAGCTGCAGAAGAAGAGTGGAGCAAAATGTTTAATAAAGACTTGTGAGAAAATGTTTTTGCACAATAATAAGTATGGTTAAAGCATTTAAAGGGGTGTTCAAAATTAATAAAACTTATCAGTAATGTGTCAGATGCAGGTAGTCTGCCCGCTGGGCCTCCCCAACAATTTTATTTTAATTGGAGCAGCAGAACATTCTGCTGCTCCATTGGTTGCCTAGGCAAGTACGTTGCTAGACTATTTTAAGCAGCCCCATATACAATGATTGAAGCTGCAGTGCACATGCATGATTCACGACCCTGTTCTAAACAAAAGAGTCAGGGTCTTTTCACACCCCCTGTGATCTGACATATGGAATAGCTTGAAATAACTTGGAATAACCCTTTAAAACCCTTTTGAAAATAAAAATACTTAAAGGGCATGTTCAGGAAATTTATTAAGCAGTCTTTCTGTAACAATCCCCTTATTTTGCCCGTGGCAACTAATAAGAGCTCAGCTTTCATTTTACTAGAGGTAATTAGTAGAGATGAGCGAACCTCGAGCATGCTTGAGTCCATCTAAACCCGAACTTTCGGCATTTGATTAGCGGTGGCTGCTGAAGTTGGATAAAGCCCTAAGGCTATGTGGAAAACATGGATACAGTCATTGGCTGTATCCATGTTTTCCAGACAACCTTAGAGCTTTATCCAACTTCAGCAGCCCCCGCTAATCAAATGCCGAAAGTTCGGGTTCGGATGGACTCGAATCCGAACCCGGTTCACTCATCTCTAGTCATTAGCACTTGAAAATTGAGCTGTGATTGGTTGCCATAAGCAACAAAAAGACAGCTCTGCCAATGATTTCAATGGCCACCAATGAGGGGATATATCACTTTTTCAGGCAGGAAAAAAAACATGAACTATGTTTGTGAGGCTTGTTGAAATCAATGTGAGGTGGTTTTCAAGTGCAAACTGTATGCTGATAGCAACCAGTCACACCTCAGCTTTCATATCTGAAACAACTACGGTAAAATGAAAGCTGAGCGGTGATTGGTTGCTGTGGACAATAGAGACGCTTTACAGTTTTTAATTATGTCCCTCAGGCCCAGATTTATCCATGTGTCTGAGGATAATGACCGTGCGATATGCCCATAGCAACCAATCACAGCTCAGCTTTCATTTCTTGTATTGTTATGACATAATGAAAGCTGAGCTGTGGTTGGTTGCTATAGGCAACAAGGAGAGAGCAGGATAAATCTAGGCCTTAGTTTAAAGAAATTTGTTTCTCCTCTCCTGTTCCGAAAATATATATTTTTTTACTATTTGGCTGTAAATCTGGAAATTTCCCACATTAAGGGCACAGAGGTGAATTCCCCCCGATCAGCCCTCAGCTCCGCTAGTAAAATGGTGTTTATTGAATTCTGTGTTTTGTGTTTATTTCATTGGCTTCCAGATGATGCTTTATTACCATGTGGTAACTCCCACGGTAGTAATAGTGATCATTGGGGTCATACTGGATAATGTTTACAGTCTTTCCTTTCATGCCTATACATACAGTATATTGTTAATTTTAAAGTGAAGCAAATGTGAAATCTTAAAAGTTTGTAATATATCCTTATGACCCTTTTCCTGTTTTTTTTTTTTATGTAATATGATAACTAGTGATGAATCAGGGCTTATTGGGCACACATATAATATAAATATTCAGCAGGACCAAATGTGCATATCAGATATTAAAGAGGCACTCTGGTGAAAACTGGTTTCAGAAAGTTATAACGAATTTTAATTTTACTTCTATTTAAAAATCTCAAGTCTTCCAGTACTTATGAGCTGCTGTATATCCTGCAGGAAGTAGTATATTGTTTTCAGTTCAACATAGTGCTGTCTGCTACCAACCCTGTCCGAGACAGGAACTGTCCAGAGCAGGAGAGGTTTTCTATGGGGATTTACTGCTGTTATGGACAGTTCCTGTCTGGGACAGAGATGTTTGCAGAGGAACGGAACGGCCGGTCTCATGCAGAGTGTGAACAAAGCCTCAGACTGGTAAGAAAACATTTCTTACATTTCTTTTATACATACAGCAGCTGATAAGTACTGGAAGACTGGAGATTTTTAAATAGAAGTCATTTACAAATCAGTATAACTTTCTAAAGCCAGTTGATCTGAAAGAAAAACAAAACAAATGCTTTGTAAAATTTTAGTAAAAAACAAACAACTAAATAAACAAATAAACCTACTTATAGGCATACGTACACCCATTCTAGGCATAATTAGTTATTATTTGTTTTAGTTTTGTTTGTTTTTTTAAATGGCAGTATTCACTAAAATAAAATGTCCACTCATGAAAATAAGTGAAAACTCTACAAAATGACTGTAAGTTTCATTTCCACAGAAAATATAGAACTTAAAAACAACACACGCACACGCACACAAACCAGTGCCATTCAGATGCAGTGTACATTGCCAGCCTATTGCAGCTTTATAGGTTAATACAGTACAGTACAGTAATATAGAAATCACTACTAAATTCAGTCCATTCAAGATACAGTGGTGTCTTGTAAAAGAACATTGTGTCACAGACCTACAATTTTTTTTATATCTTACATAGTATAAAACTGAGCTGACCCAGCAGCCAGATTTCAGATGTTTTTTTTTTTTTACTATGCCAGATAAAGCAAATAACTAACAGGAAAAGTAATGGAAAGAGTCAATAAATGAAAATAGTAAAAAAAAAAAAATGTCAAAAAGATATATTACAAAGATACAGTGAAACCTCTTTGAGAAAACCACACAACATTGCATTGAAAAGTGATCTCCTAATGCCATGGTCTTCTCTATGGTGGACTGAAAAGCTGGTCTAGATAAGGGGTGGCCTTCTCAAAGAGGTGGTCCTTTGGAGAGGTGTCACTGTATTGGATTTTACATGCGCTCTCTTTATGGCTAATGTTATTCAAAAGTGACGCTTCACTTTGTCTGTGATGACACTCTAGTGATCTGCCCTCTCTCATGAGTTTGCCCCAGATTTGTCCGATGGCTGTGCCTGTAGGAATGGGGGGCGCTGTGCTGATGGAAACAACACCTGTCATTGCCTTCCGGGGTTCTTTGGTCTTCACTGTGAATATGGTAAGACCTATGTTAATGATGGTTTTATTTCAATATCCTATCAGCATCCCAGTAATTAGTTTTCTGAGAGTTTTAAGGTTTAAGGGGGTACTCTGATGAAAAAAAAAATGTTTCTAAATCAATTGGAGTCAGAAAGTGATACAGATTTGTAAATTACTTCCATTTAAAAAGCTCAAGTCTTCCAGTACTTATCAGCTGCTGTATGTATGTATGATATTTTCTATCCAGTCTGACACAGTGCTCTCTGCTGCCACCTCTGTCCATAACAGAAACTGTCAAGAACAGTAGAAAATTCTCATAGAAAACCTCTTTTGCTCTGGACAGTTCCTTACACAGGCAGAGGAGGCAGCATAGAGCATGATGTCAGACTGGAAATAGTTCACCACTTCATACAGGACAAACAGCAACTGATAAGTACTGGAAGATCTGAGATTTTTAAATAGAAGTAATTTACAAATCTGTATAACTTTCTGACACCAATTTATTTGACAACTATTTTTTTTCACTGGCGTACCCCAGGTTTTGCAAGAAGGACACCTCTTGGACATAGTAGTGTGCATGTTGTGCAAGGTTTCTTGCGTTTACGGACCCTAGGAATATGAATTGGACTCCCAGTTCTACATTCTGCAGCTTCCTGTAAATGAACATACAATAAGAGCTTTTTTTTTCTGGAAATCTAAGTAAATTGCACAAAGAACAGGGACTCCTATTTGTAAATAAGAATAAGCGTCTGGAAGACTTTCCTAAATTCCACCAGTGGTTGTTGCCATTTGTGTTCAGCTTGTTGCTGTACTGTGACTTCTCGTGTTAGTTCATTGCTATGGTAATAAATTAAATTACAACCGCTAATGTCAAATCTCCATTACATTAGTCTCTAAAAGGGAATTCTGGCTAATTAAATTTAAGGGGAAATGTTTTGCTCTATTTAACGCAGTCGCCACTTCAGAATATTTATTCACCACCACAGGAAAAATTTTTAGAAACTTAGTTACTGTAAATTGTATGAAACTCGGAGAGCAACAAATATCAGAATGTTGCCAGTGGTAACTATAGGGGAAGCGGCACTGGTGATCATACATGGATCCAGCAGCTTTTCGGTTTACCTAGTCACATTGGAAAGTGCAGTGGAACAATAACACATGTAGAGCATACAACCGCTCTGTGTATCCCGTGGCTAGAGGTGCAGTCACTATCCAATGTGTAAGTCCCCTTTAAGTCACCTAAGACTAGGTTCACACGACGATTTTGCAATACGTCTCACTATATTCATTTTGCAAAATGTACAGAAAAATATGGTGAACCACAATTTTTTGTACACTACAAAATGTAAAAAAAAAAAGGATCCGTTTTGATCTGTTCTTTTCACAATGTAAGTCAATGGAAAACAGATCAAAACGCATTACATACAACAGCATCTATTTTTACCGTCCGTTTTTTAATACGTTTTTTCCCCCATGGAACAGATACATTAAACGGACAGCAAAATTGTGATTTGAACGAGGCCTTAGACCAGTAAAAGCAAGCTAGATGAATTTACTTTATACTCTACATAGCAATTCCTTATTGGATACAGTTAGATGAATCTTCTGAGCTTTTCTGTATTAGCTTGGTTGTTGTCATCAACTTAATTATATGGTGTGCTTTTCAGAGTTAAAGAAGTCCGGCCAAATGCTGGGGAAAATAACAAACCTCGCCAACTCACCTCTTCCCATGCCTCTGCTGCCATGGATTGCCTCTCTGGGACCCCAACCGGGCTCCGGGATATCCACCTGAGCCGATGTCATACCTGCTTGATGGACAGCCCGCTCAGCCACTCAGTGACTGGGATGGAACGCATCTCCAGTCACTGATTGGCTGAGGGGGCTGTCCATCAGCTGAGACAGGCATTTCCCTGTCATCACAAAGCTGGGGTCTTGGAGGCAGTCACAAGGCGCAACACAAGAACGAAAAGAGGTAAATGAAGGCTGTTTGTTATCCTCCCCCTGCTGCCTGTGGGATCCTTCATACGGACAGACTTCTCCTTTAAGAAAAAGATGTCCTATGGCCATTTTATGGTAATTTACCTTATTTTCTACTGCTCTATTTTCTTCTTCTGCCTTTCAGAAGTCACGTCTCTGCCCTGCAGTATGGGCTCACAGTGCCCGGATGGAGGCTCTTGCATGGAATATGGAGGCAGCTACCGGTGTGTGTGCCACACAGATTATATCATCAGCAACCACTGTAAGCTATGCTGCTTTATAATACTATAGCATTAAAGGGGTTGTCTTAGAGCTAAAAAAAAAATTTGATTAGACTTGCCCCCCGAAAGAAACAGTTACTCATATGCTGTGTCTGGTATTGCTACCAGAATAAGAAATAACTAAATGGCTCACGAGTTCCCACTCATACTCATAGCATGCAGTGGCCAACCAGATTTGTCCTACTGTGCCACCTAACCAGTTTGGCTTTGGGCCATTCCTGAGGGCATTATCTACATCAGTGATTTTCAACCAGTGTGCCGTGGCACACTAGTGTGCCGCGACACATTGTTGGGTGTGCCGCGGGGAAAGTTCCCTAAACTATGGTGCCCCTGTGAAACAGGAGAAAACAATGGGGGAGAGAAACCTGGGGATGGGGGAGAAACAGGGGAGAGAAGCAGGGGGGAGAGAAACATGGGGATGGGGGAAAGAAACAGCGGAGAGAAGCAGGGGGGAGAGAAGTTTGGTGGAGAGAAGCAGGGGGGAGAGAAGTATGGTGGAGAGAAGCACAGGAGAGAAGCACGGGGGAGAGAAGCACAGAAGAGAAGCAGGGGGGAGAAAGTATGATGGAGAGAAGCACAGGAGAGAAGCGGGGGGAGAAGTATGGTGGAGAGAAGCACAGGAGAGAAGCACAGGGGGGAGAAGAAAACAGGCCCAGGTTTCACACTGAGTGAGTATAAATACATTTAGAATCTATATTATTAACTATATGTATAATATGTACTGTTTTAGTGTCATTTTGTGCCATTTTGGTTGGTGGTGTGCCCCGGGATTTTTTAAGTATAAAAAGTGTGCCGCGGCTCAAAAAAGGTTGAAAATCACTGATCTACATGATCCTCTGTGGCCTTAGTTTGGAAATGGATTTTGCAGCTCAGTTCCATTAAGGTGAATGGAGCTGAATTGTAATACCACATACAACCTGAGGACAGGAGAGATGCTGTTTTTAAAAGAAAGTAGCTATGCTTTTTCTAATCCTGGATGACCCCTTTACAGGATTTTTAAAAGGTGAACCCTATTTACAGAACTCTATATACACAGCTAAAGTAGAATAGAAGTTTAAAAAGGTTGTCCAGACAAAATTAACTTGTCCTCTATCCACCAGAAAGGGGACAAGTAAGAGTTTGTGGGAGGTCCGACCTCTGAAATCCCGCCGTTCTCCGTAATGGGCCTACGGCTTCATTGTCATGAATACAGCCACGGGTACGGTGACCAGTGGCTATATTAATTCCTATGGAGCCGCTGGAAAGTGCTTACTCGGCTCTTTCCGACAGCTCCATTGGAATGAATAGATCTGAAGGAGAGGTGCTGTTTATAGAGGAAAGCAGCTATGTATTTCTAAGCCTGGACAACCACTGTAATTGAATTTTTTTGACATAGGTTAAAGAAAAATTGAATGCCCATTCTGTTGTATTTTCTAGCACTGCCCTCTCCTTGTGATTCCGACCCCTGCTTAAATGGAGGAAGATGTGAATCTCAGGATGATACCTATTCCTGTGTGTGTCCTCGTGGATTCATTGGGAAAATGTGTGAAAAGGGTAAGAACACATTTGTGACATATATATATATATATATATATATATATATACATATATATATATATATATATACAGTATATGTAGAAAGGGAAGAGACGGCACTCCGGAATGAAGTGAAGGTGTATTTTATTCACCCCCTCATCTGTTTATATATATATATATATATATATATATATTTATATATATATATATATACACATATATATTTATATATATTTATATATATATATATATATATATATATATATATATACACAGTGGACCCTCAACTTACAATGGCCTCAAGATCGTAACTTGACTACAGACAGAACATGTGAAAAAAACTAGCTGATTGACCAATGAAAGTGGCCATTTTACTGGTAACACCCCAGTGTTAATGAAGTGCATGCACTGGTTGCTGTGTGTGTCTAGTATCTCATCTCTACAGTAGAGTGTGATACTACATGTCCTGTACTGCTGTGTGTGTCTAGTATCTCGTCTCTATAGTATAGTGTGATACTACATGTCCGGTACTACTGTGTGTCTAGTATCTCGGCTCTATAGTATAGTGTGATACTACATGTCCTGTACTGCTGTGTGTCTAGTATCTCCTCTCTACAGTACAGTGTGATACTACGTGTCCTGTACTGCTGTGTGTGTCTAGTATCTCCTCTCTATAGTATAGTGTGATACTACATGTCCTGTACTGCTGTGTGGGTGTCTAGTATCTCCTCTCTACAGTACAGTGTGATTCTATGTGTCCTGTACTGCTATGTGTCTAGTATCTCCTCTCTACAGTACAGTGTGATACTACATGTCCTGTACTGCTGTGTGTGTCTAGTATCACCTCTCTATAGTATAGTGTGATACTACATGCCCTGTACTGCTGTGTGTGTGTGTGTGTGTCTAGAATCACCTCTCTATAGTACAGTGTGATACCACATGTTCTGTACTGCTGTGTGTCTGGCATCTCTTCTCTACAGTGTAGTGTGATACTACATGTCCTGTACTGCTGTGTGTGTCTAGCATCTACTCTCTACAGTACAGTGTGATACTACATGTCCTGTTCTGCTGTGTGTGTGTGTGTGTGTGTCTAGTATCTCCTTTCTACAGTATAATGTTATACTACATGTCCTGTACTGCTGTGTGTGTGGTATCTCCTCTGTACAGTATAATGTGATACTACATGTCCTGTACTGCTGTGTGTGTGTTTAGTATCTTCTCTATACAGTATAGTGTAATACTACATGTTCTGTACTGCTGTGTGTGTCTGGTATCCCCTCTCTGCAGTACAGTGTGATTCTATGTGTCCTGTACTGCTATGTGTCTAGTATCTCCTCTCTACAGTACAGTGTTATACTACATGTCTTGTACTGCTGTGTGTGTCTAGTATCTCCTCTCTACAGTACAGTGTGATACTACATGTCCTGTACTGCTGTGTGTGTCCAGTATCTCCTCTCTATAGTATAGTGTGATACTACATGTCCTGTCCTGCTGTGTGTCTAGTATCACCTCTCTATAGTATAGTGTGATACTACATGTCCTGTACTGCTGTGTGTGTCTAGCATCTACTCTCTACAGTACAGTGTGATACTACATGTCCTGTACTGCTGTGTGTGTGTGTGTCTAGTATCTCCTTTCTACAGTATAATGTGATACTACATGTCCTGTTCTGCTGTGTCTCTGGTATCTCCTCTGTACAGTATAATGTGATACTACATGTCCTGTACTGCTGTGTGTCTAGTATCTCCTCTGTACAGTATAATGTGATACTACATGTCCGGTACTACTGTGTGTCTGGTATCGCCTCTCTACAGTATAGTGTGATACTACATGTCCTGTACTGCTGTGTGTCTAGTATCTCCTCTCTACAGTATAGTGTGATACTATATGTCCTGTACTGCTGTGTGTGTCTAGTATCTCCTCTCTACAGTATAGTGTGATACTACATGTCCTGTACTGCTGTGTGTGTCTAGTATCTCCTTTCTACAGTACAGTGTGATACTACATGTCCTGTACTGCTGTGTGTCTGGTATCTCCTCTGTACAGTATAATGTGATACTACATGTCCTGTACTGCTGTGTGTCTAGTATCTCCTCTGTACAGTATAATGTGATACTACATGTCCGGTACTGCT
Organism: Dendropsophus ebraccatus; assembly: GCF_027789765.1. Classification (NCBI taxonomy): domain Eukaryota; kingdom Metazoa; phylum Chordata; class Amphibia; order Anura; family Hylidae; genus Dendropsophus; species Dendropsophus ebraccatus. Next base: position 104,108,791 of record NC_091459.1, on the reverse strand, counting down.
GTGTGTCTGGTATCTCCTCTCTACAGTATAGTGTGATACTATATGTCCTGTACTGCTGTGTGTCTAGTATCTCCTCTCTAGAGTACAGTGTGATACTACATGTCCTGTACTGCTGTGTGTCTAGTATCTCCTCTCTACAGTATAGTGTGATACTATATGTCCTGTACTGCTGTGTGTGTCTAGTATCTCCTCTCTACAGTATAGTGTGATACTACATGTCCTGTTCTGCTGTGTGTGTGTGTGTGTGTGTGTGTGTGTCTAGTATCTCCTCTCTACAGTATAGTGTGATACTACATGTCCTGTACTGCTGTGTGTGTCTAGTATCTCCTTTCTACAGTACAGTGTGATACTACATGTCCTGTACTTTTGTTCCTTTGGGCACCAGTTGAGGGCGGCTTCATTTTATGTTTCTGGAGCCCTGTGTGATCTGTACAGGACCCTGAAAATGTTTCAGTCCTCCACATAGAAAGTGATTTACAGCTTCCTATAGCGCTTTCTGACTGTTGTATGTATCCATACTAGCTGCTTATTTTCCTTTAATTTTTTCTCATTTTGGGGGATTTAGAACTAATTACCAGTTTTCCATAGAGTTTTGGTCTAAACATACAATGGTTTTAACATACAGTGATTGTCCTGGAACCAATTTATATCGTATGTTGAGGAACCACTGTATGTTCAAAGAAAGGTTTACCAAAAATCAAGAACAGGACATATATCCTGATAAATCGGGACAACTTAATTGTCTGGATTATTATTGTCCACAGTCTGGATTTTTTTTTTGATTAATTTTGTGCTCTTGTCTGTTTCACTGTCTGTAAAAAAGTGGATGCGTATATAATAGATATTTTCTGTCTCTCTTAGTAAAGCCGGTCCTGTGTAGTCTGCTACCTTGTCGGAATGGAGGAACATGTAAGGAGTCACATGATGATTATTACTGTGTGTGTCCTTATCCTTTTACTGGAAAACACTGTGAGACAGGTCAGAGTTTCATTTTATTGTTAATGGATGTGATATTTTTTTTTTCTGTTTCTGTTTTTGTTTCTGTCTGTTCAAAAAAGGAGACCAAACACAGGAATCCCAGTTCTTTGCTTGCTCACCTGGTTATAATGCAGGTTGTATATCAACCGAAGGCAAATACCTTGGCTAATTATATTATTACCTTCCAATAATTACATTGTCAACTCTGCATCCTTACCAGGAAACCATGCCCCTTGTTATGTAACAATTCAGTCAGTATAATGGCACTGTATGGTTATAGAGGTTTTGGTGCTGTGTGACAGGATAACTGACCATACAGTGCAAGCACCGCCCAGGATTCTCTGCTACTGAATGTAGACGCACAGCTGCTCAAGGGAGAGACCTAGTGGCTTAATGTATAATGCTAAATTAAACATAGAAAACTTAAAGGAGAACTCTGGCCAAAATAATAAACTTTGGCGGGGAGGACTGGGGACATAATAAGTAGCCTATGTTTACCATGTTTACCATGTCCCATGCACCTGCAGCCTCACATCAAAGGGCTTCTGGACCCTGCTGCATATTATCTTTCATTTATTTCTTAGTATGGGCAAGGATGGGATATAGCCCACTCAGCCAGTCATTTACTGCAGTGTTATCCTGCCCTAGTCACTAGTTGATCTGTGTATCTGGGGTGTCATCTTCATACAGCGGTCACAGGCAGTAGTTGGTACAGGACACAAGGATTACCCTTAACCTTTACCCTATATGTGAATAGACATATTAGTGTGAAAATGTAAAATAAATCTGGTGTCCTTCACGCTAGGGATGAGAGGCCCGTGTTCATCTGGTCCATGTCACAATGGAGGCACATGTTTTCACTACCTTGGCAAATACAAGTGTGATTGTTTACCAAACTTCTCTGGCCGCCACTGTGAGAAAGGTAAGTTATAGGAGTGCTGATTGTATTTCTGAGCTGAGCTTAGCAATGTTTGGAAGCCCTACTAAGAATAAATAGAGTGCCGACCTTGCACAGACGCTGTGCTCCCTTCATTCAATATTAGTCAGAATAAGGAATGATGGCTCTTGGCGATGTCTGTGTCTATATGGCAATACGTTTAACAATCCATCAGTCTCCTGATGGTAAAGGTAAAGGAGTAGCCCCCACTCTTTAGCTGTCGTTGTCTCTGTTCTTTTTTGGTAAGCATTATTTTGTGCGGGACTCACACATCTTTAACAATTTTATAGCGGAAATGGACTGTGGACCTCCAGAACATGTGAAATATGCAAAAGTAATTGTAACATCAACATGGCCTGGTGGAAAAGCAGAATACTATTGTGACGAGGGATACATAATGAGCAGCCCCAACAATACCCGCATATGTAGTGAGGACGGCATGTGGAGTGAAGCTCCACAATGTGAGGGTAAGTATACTGTAATAGGACTGAGACTAAGGAGGTGATAAAATAAAGATTTGTTATGTAAGGTTCTTCTCTAGTGAAATTCAACCTTTTCTTTAGAAATTGATGAGTGCCAGTCACAGCCATGCCAAAATGGTGCCGTGTGCAAGGATCGGGTGTCTCACTTCTTATGTGGTTGTCAAGAAGGATACAGTGGAAAACATTGTGAAATAGGTAACATCACCTCTCCATGATATGTTATATGTACAAAGGTAATGAATTAGCAGATGATATTATTTGTACACCAGTTTATATTAAGAAAATATGATCTAAGAAAATATGATCTAAGAAAATATGTATACACAAGATATTATATACTATACGGGCTCATGCCCCCAGCCATATACTGCACTGTATAATATTATATGGCTAGATGGCTACATGTGTGTCTGTATATATCCCCCCAGAATTGTAAAGTACTGCAGAATTTGTTGATGCTATATAAATAAATATTATTATTATACTTACCACGTTAGGCTATGTTCACACAACGTTTTTTCAGCTCCGTTTAAAATGACGTCCGTCATTTTGAGTCTAAAATAACAGACGTCATTTAGCTGTCTGGCCTCCCCTTAGCGCAATGACTGGTATTTGTACATTATTCTAGTTTGGGATTGCTAATTGCCCTTTGGATGTAGCTTAATTGAAAAGTACATTGAATTTAATAGTAAAAATGAAGAAAGAATGGTGACAAAAGACAAACTGTGTGTGAACAACTAATAAAAAACGTCCGCTGTTTGCAAAAGACGTCCAAAAATAATGATCATGTTTATTATTTCGTCGTCCGTTGCAAAAACATCCGTTATTCAATACATTGTGTGCATTGGACGTCCATCTTTCCATTGACTAATACATTGCCATTGCTGTCAGTTAAATCGCTGCAATAACGGGCGTTTTTTTATCTCAAAATCGGCCGCCTTTTCTCTATTTTTGACGTTGTGTTATCATAGCCTTCCTGTCATTAAAAAAACCTTTTGACGTATCATAGAGATGTGTCAAAAGTTTTGATTGGTCAGGGTCTGGGTGCTGAAACCCAATTCATTACTAGAATAGGTAGGGAGAAGCACTCAGCGAAGCATTTTTAGCCTATGTTGCCACACAGTATTTTGCTTAGTATTTTGGTCAGTATTTTGCAACCAAAACCAAAAATACTGTGTGGGAGCATAGCCTTAATCTTTCTCTCCTTCTTGCAGGAGATGGATTCTGTTGGAAGTCTATGGAGCTCATCTTATATATAGAATAGTCAATAGTCGACATGTGTGAGTTAGAATTTAGATTATAATAATTATGATCCCTGCAAAAGTATGGCACTGGGTTTATTATAGAATAAAAAATGTGGATCCTAAATACAGAATATATTAAATAATGTTGAATTTAGAGATAAGTGAACCTCGAGCACTTCAGGTTTTTTCTGGTTCATTTGCAGACATTGATGAGTGCTCCTCAGATCCATGTAAAAATGGAGGAACCTGCCAGAATTTGCCTGGAGCCTACCTCTGTGCCTGCCCTGATGGATTCTTTGGTGCCCACTGTGAAACTGGTACAAAAAAAAATAAAAAAAATCTAACAAAACCACAATGTGTTATTACTTGCTTGTAGTGATTAAGTGAGATCAGAAGATTAACTCCCCAGATGTTAGAAATTATAGGGATGTACCAGAATCTCTGCAGTTTGTTAAACCCTCCCTGCATGCTCATCATCTCTTTGATGTTACAGTGTTTAGTTCATAGGAGTGGACAACATAAAAAGTAACAGACCAGAAAATCTTTACTAAGAGAACACTATTTAATATGATGAGAGGTCTGGGTGTCTTTCATGAAGACTTCTTGATGAGTTAGTATATGGTAGACATCCCAATATTAATATTTAGTAAAAATATCTTAGAAAATAAGTATCCGTAGTTATATTCTTCATGCAGCCATCTTCAAGCACCATAACCTTGGCATTGGAGTCAGGGTCATATGCCAGTGCTGGCAGGTCATGAAGCAACTTAATTTTCCCTTTGAGGGATGGAACATTGCAGCGCAGCTCTAGAATGGTGCTGGGATCTTATAAAGATCCTATAATAACATTGCATCTTTGGAGACTTCATAGAAAGGCCTTCATTTTCTACCTTGTAAACATAATGAGGCTGTTTTTGCATGCGCATTACTAGTGATAATCTGACAAAATTGTTAACAGGATATTCCAAGTCACTTAACATGCAGAAATTATAAAATTATAAATTTAACCTTGGAGCTTTGGACATGGGTTTAATGTGTGACATATGCCAAAAATTCTTTCAGTGCACAAGGCGACCTTGTGTACATGAATTTAAGGTTTGTGCCATTGTGGGTTCAGCTCCTTGGAGAGGCTTCTCAGATACCACCTAAGCCTCTTATGGTTGGAGTCTACACAAAGGAGGAGTCTGGATTTTCTCTTTATTGCTCACATCCACTTTCCTAAGAGCCTAGTAAAAAGCCCTGTCTATAAACCAGAGCGGAGAGCTGCGGCAAACCACAGCTCTTGCTTTAATAGACCCGGCCTGTCCATATATAACATGGACATTGAACAGCTATTTATTTGGATTGCCAGTATTCAAAAGAAATCTGTGACCATCCAAGCCCTCTCTTGGCAATAACATCTGATCTGAAGCAGGACCCACAGCGCTCAGCTTATTGATGGGCCTGATTGATTATATAAAGGGGTCGTCGTGATGAGACAACATCTTCTATCTGTATTAATAAGATTGGGTCCTCATCTCATGGCCTGAGTGAAGATTGGTTACACAAAGTGTCTCTCTCAATCTAGAGGGCCCATTCTGCATTATACAAATCACTCATTGACATGAATGGGTATTGTATAATACCGGATGCAAAACCATAAAAGTTTTGAGTATAGAAACCCATTTCCTATTAATTCAACCAAGAGATTACAGACCCTTCTAGCTAGAAAGGACTTTATAAAGTGGAGAATCTTTTTATATTGATGCTACACAAGTGTACCTACACTTTTGTAGCATCAATATAAAAAGGTTCTCCACTTTATAAAGTCCTTTCTAGCTAGATTGAAGATATTTTTTTTTGTAATCTGTGGGTAATCTATTTGTTCAATATCTAAACCTAAGAATAAAGAAAACCAAAAAAAAAACATTTAGTTCTGTGCTTTTATTTAGTAAACTTTCAGGTAGTTCTCCATTTTCAGTATCAGCATGCTTTCAGCAATTTGGAGGAAGTCTGTTTGGTTTCCTTACAGAACTACTTTCACTAATAAATGATGGTGGTCTTTTGTGGATAAGTATCCAACTTTTGACAAGACCCTTTTTATAAAGTTCTTCGCCTTGTTTTTCTTCTTTGAGAGTCTTGTGTGGATGTGTAGTGTTTGGTTTTCTCCAGACATCAGACTACAGAAGGTTTTTCCAGTTTGCTAATGGCTCATCCATGTGGGTCTAGCAAACTTCAGAAGAGCTTCAGTGTTATTGACCAGCGGTTGTTTCTCCTCATGTAGACAATTCTTCACTGTTTTCATGGTAGTGGATTCATAAACTCTGACCTTTAATGCAAATAAAATAGACTTCTCAGAATTTAAAACTGACAACGGTCTGAAGCAGGCCAAAGGGCATGGAAATTTTAGAGACTTTTTTTTAGCTTGGCAAGCATCAGCAACTAGTTATCTTCTCCAAAAATGTGTGAAGAAAGGGAAGGTTTGTGTTTTGGGGGAAGATGAGGGTTGTTTTTTTAAGTTCTAAACATAATTGTTGTCGTGCTGGTTGTCGCTATTACAAGGGGTCTGTCAGCTGTTTCCTGCTACCTAAACATGAGACAGGAGTGGGCTCCATCACTACATTGCAACCACATCTATGCTGTGGCATTTTGGAGTAGTTGTAGTGATGATCAGGGAATCAAGTATGTTGGGGCGGCTCTCTTACCTATCTGGACTTAAGTGACAGGTTTCTACCTATACACGCACATATGGAGAGACCTGTCACTCAAGCCCAGAGAGTAATTTCTAACATTTGGCTGCTGACAGTTGAATTTAGGCTTGGTGAGCCCATATACCTACACTGCTTTGTAACCTGGATGTTTATATTTCACCTCTTTTCACCTCTCTGTTTTAATATACTTTTGCATTTTCTTTATACAATTGTCTCCAGAGCTGGATGGCTGCGAGTCTTCTCCGTGTCAGAATGGGGGCAAATGTGAGAATCTGGCAGGTTCTTACCTTTGTGTGTGTCCTAGAGGTTTCTATGGCTATCACTGCCAGACAGGTGAGTGTACACATGAATAAGGCTCATATAATAAAGTTACAGAGGGATATCAATTATCATTAGTTGCTTTAAAGTGTTTGTCACTTGGTTGGAGCAGTAAGATCCTTAAGGCCCTTTTACACAAACCGATTGGCAATGAGCGTTCCTAGAAACGCTCATTCCGCCGATAATTAGCCCGTGTAAAAGTGCTAGTGATCATCTGATGAGCGGGAAAACTCAGGGGATGTGTGGCCAATAGCAATGTATTTAAATTGCTGCACGATACAGCAATTGTTCATGTGGCCAGACTGCCCGAATTGTGCAGTGTAAATGCATTGCAAACAAGTGCCGATTGTCAGCCCTTGTTTACTTCCGTAGACTGCCCCGTATCGGACCTTCTTAAAGACCCTTTGAGGGTGTTCACACATTCAGATTTGTAATTGGATAATTCGCTGCTGTAATTTTAGTAAGACGGCTGCCCTTCCCCACTATGTTCCTGAAGCGGGAACACAGACCTATAAGGATGATAATCTGTTAACTAAAAATGATGTTTGGTGCTGTATTCTTCTGCACTATGTTTTTGTTTGCATTTATATTACTTGGTATTATCTGATCATTTACATAAATTGTGTTTTGCAGTAAGTGATTTATGCTTGCTTAACCCATGTGGCAGCCGTGGCGTCTGTGTGTCCGGTGCAGAGGGTGCAGTCAGCTGTAATTGCCGAACTGGCTTTACTGGCATCACTTGTGAAAGAGGTAACATCAGTATATTAAGCGTGATCATTATATCCTGAACAAATCTAAGCCAGGTTTAAAAGGCAGCTCCAAAAATTAGCCCAGTTTCACCTGAATTTGTTGGGTATTGGGGATATAAATGATGCAGTAAGTCTTGGTCCTACAATCCGCAGTCAGACTTGAACACTTATATGTAGTATAGGAAAACAGGTGTTTATAAAATTCTTGCATAGAATTGATTTAATGCTTGCATGACTATTGATTAACTTAAGGTCCTTTTACATTGGACAATTATTGTCAGACATGATAATTATCTCATATAAAAAAATGTATCGATCTGACAATGGACAACAAATCTCTTGTTCATTAGCTGATCACCGATCTGTTTTATGGCCATTGTGTTGGCCACATATTTTCCTGTGAAAACTATGATAAAATTTGCACATCTGATCCATCGATTGTTTTTGTGGCCCAGCAAGCCAATTGGTTGAGCCTTATAAAGATTCTGAATACAAGCGCTGATCTCGGCCAGAGGTGCTTGTTATTGTGGCGGTCTTGGGCTGTGTAAAAGGGCCTCTACCTAGCAGTCACATCAAGACACCCAATTCCACATTGTTTAGAACAGGCACACATTCTCACATAGCAGTCTTCCCTCCCATGCCCCCTATTGTCCCATCACTCCCTTTAATTTTTTTATGTAGATGACTTCCATCCATGATGTATGATCAAACTGCTCCTATAAGTAACTTGCTTAAACAGTGTGAAATTTCTGCTGCCACAATCTGTATTCTGTGCAAATAAAGTGGCTCTTAACTAGAGTTGAGCAAACTTCCAGCATGCTTGAGTTCATCCGAAGCCAAGTGTGCAGCATTTGATCAGCGGTAGCTAAAGTTGGGTAAAGCCCTAAGGCTGCCTCGAAAACATGGATACAGCCTGTATAGACTAACTTGAGCATGCTCGAAGTTCGCTCAACTTTACACGTAATCCCCATGATCAGTGGGTCATATCTAGTATCAGGCTCCACAAGAGTTTTCACACGTACAGGATCTGCAGCAGATTTGATGGCCCAGAGTTAGGGCCCTATTCCACCGGACGATTATTGTTTGCATAATCGTTAACGATTAACGATCTCAAACGACTGCTATTGCGAAAGACCTGAAAACGTTCGGTCATTTCCATGGAAAGATAATCGTTACTTATGATCGTAATTGCGATCGTTTCTCTTCGCTATTTATTCGCTATTGCGTTCGTATCTATTGTGAACGACCGAACGATGTCTTATTCAATGCGAACGATTTGCGAACGAGCAACGATAAAAATAGGTCCAGGTCTTATAAAGCGATCAACGATTTCTCGTTCGGTCGTTAATCGTTAACTGCATTTCAACCGAACGATTATCGTTCAGATTCGAACGATTTAACGATAATCTGAACGATAATCGTCCGGTGGAATAGGGCCCTTACTTTGCATTGAATCTGCAACTATTAAATCTGCTGCAGATCCTGTATGTGTGAACGCACCCTTATGGCAAATCTAGTTGATTGTACACGACTGCATTAGCCCATATAAACTTGTCTGATTATACTCATCTGAGCATACATGTATTCATGCTTACTGCATATGTGCAGCATAGTATAGACAATGTTAAGTCCAGTCTCCTTCTCCTTCTTCCTACAGATCTGCTGCCTCCTCTGTTTTTGTCGCTGGGTGCTGTGGGAGAGAACAGTGTATGGGTCTTTTGGACCCCTCCTGAAGAAGCGCCTGGACATCTATCAGATGGTTTTGCTGTGAGCTACACGGCTCCAGATGGCTCCTCGAGGACTGACTTTGTGGAGAGAGGTCAAACAGAGCATGAGCTGCGAGGCCTAAGCCCAGGGCGCACGTATAACATTACAATTGTCACTGTGAAACGCAACCTGCGCCACAATGATATAAGCCGCTCTCTTACACTCTCTGCCCGTACAAGTGAGACATCATCAATTCAGCTGCCCTCATCATTTTTAAAAACTCATCATATATCTGTCTAAAATTGCTTTGCATACATAGCATAATAAAAGTATATGTTTGACTCCACAGGACCGCCTACAGTGGACAGACCGCGGGTCACTTCTATGACAGAGTCTTCTATTACAGTTTCTTGGACCCTCAACCCCCATAGACATTTGCCTGTAGCGCATGTTAGGCTATCCCTGCAGCATCCAAATGAAAGGACTCAGCAAGCAGAGCAGGAACCATCAGCAGGAGAATATACGTTTAGGTGAGTGTAAAAGGTACTAAAAGGCTTTTATCTAGTCTAAGTGGTCACATACTTCATGTAGGTGACAGCATGCAGAGGTCATTTACCTAAAAAATGTTGCTTTAAAAGGGAAACTGACAGCACTGATATCACACAAGCAGTGCCTGCTTACCTTTAGTGATGCTGTGTGATCGGGCATCTTTGGAAAAAGCATTCTTTATTTCGGGCTGACAGTGTCACAGACCCACCTCTGTGATATTTTGTCCATAATCCTAGAAGCCATAATAGTAAAAAAAATGTACAATATAAAGAATACACCCATAGTTCAGTGTTTTCATTAAGAGAGTGTTGACCCCCCACTCCACCCCTCTCTGGAGTGACTGACAGGTTGCTGTGTTTGCACACAACTGTCTGTCTTCTGCATAAGGGACAGTCAGAGGTGGACACTCTTCTCATTTTTTACCATATTGTCTACTAAGGATATGTTCACACTGAGTAAAACAGGCGGAATTCTACGGCGGGGACATGTCAATTCTTTGAACAGAAAACGGCAGAGAGTGGAGGCGCACAAGGCATCCCATTGACACACTGAGGCAGGCAGGATTCCGAGAGGAGTCCGTGGCGGAGTGTATAGAGTAGTAGCTGTAATGTACATGTAGTGCTCCACAACCCAAAAGTGATGAATTTAGAGATGTCTGTCTTCTTGATCTTTGATGTTAAAAAGTCCAAGATTCCCAATTCCTATCATGCTTCTACGATGTTTTACATAGAGTTCTTAAGAGAAGGATTTAGAGGCAGTGATTTCTGACAGCTTTAGGCTATGTTCACTCTGCATATGATTCCGTCCGTAGTGCGAACCGCGAATATACGCATGTAGTTTTGAGGTTGATGCGTTCGCTTGAAAGTATACGATATACGCCCGCACAGTGCACACTACGTATGAGCTTACGGCCGGATCGTATACGGCGCCGTGAAAAATTAACAAGACCATTGTTTGAGGACGGAAATGTTGAAATTCACGCTCGTGGATTTCCATGCGGTCCCGTACGGAGTACTTATTTCAGCCAAACTGAACTTGATTTTTCGATCCAAAAGGTTCTGTGTGGTTTACGGGGCTGGGCGAAGATGTCCAAGTAAATGACCTGCCTCAGATCGCTTCGAAACAAGCTAGGGAAGCATAACTGTACTACGGGCGTATGTTCACGGTTCGTACGCATCCGGCCGCATGTCTATTTTTCCCACGCCCGTAGTTTCAGCCGCACATGTACGGCGGCGTACAAAATGCGGCCGGACTCATACGCAGTGTGAACATAGCCTTAAAATGTGTCACCAGTGCAGCCAGGCGGTAGGAAGATCTAATTGTATGCTGGGCCGTATAGCTAGAGGTAGAAAGAGGGAGATTGTGATCTGCTGTATAGAGCTTCTAGTGAGACCACATCTGGAATACTGTGTCCAGTTCTGGAGAACTCAACTACAAAGATATTGATGATATATAACATAAGACCAAAGACGGGCTACAAAAATAGTTCCTATCTTCTGTAGCTTTAACTAGTCTGATTTCTAAACAGTTTTGGAACATTTTCCAGTAGCACATCCCAACCACATGTGTCTCTATCTGCCCATGTGGTCCACATACTTGCCTTGGGTGGTTACTGAGAATAAGTTTCATTGGGTGCACATTCTTTGAGTATTGTAGCTGTGGAAGGAAGAGAGTGGGCTGACAGCTTTAAGATGATCCTACGATTAAAGGGTAGAATATTTTAACCAGTCTGTCGAAAGGCAAGTGCTACAATACCTAGAGTATAGACCAAACCCAATATGACAACTTTATATTTCCATTATGCATTTTTTTTCAGCTTTACAAAAGAATATACATTGCTGATATAATATATTCTAATCTTCTCAGAGATCTACTGCCTGGTGAAAAATATTCCATTCAAATCAGTACCCTAAGCAGTTCTGAACCTGGCAACCCATCATCGGAGAGCCTGCCCAGTGTACCTCTGATAGCGTGGACACGTAAGATAACAAAAAAGGGGGTTTGCATTGAAAAGTAAATACTATAGATTTTAAAGAAGTAGTCCGGCGTCTGCTAAAAGCTGGCAACCGGCCATGCCCATGATGAGCACCTGGAGCGGCCGCAGGACCCCCGCTGGAATTCATTTTCCCCTGAGTTGTGATGATGTCGCAACTGGGGGGGGGCTGTCCTGGCTGTTTAACTGGCCGCTCAGCCAATCAGTGACTGGAGCAGCATCCAGCCCCAGTCACAGACTGGCTGTGCGGCCAATCCATCAGTTGGGTTGTGACGGGGACACCCCGGAGATCCCGGTGCCTGGCGGGGTTCCCATGGCCGTTGACCGCAGGCACAAGGTGAGGTAACTGCCTACTTGTAATAAATTTCCCCCCTGCCAGCTTTTAGCAGACACCAGACTTCTCCTTTAAGAAAAGTGGTTGGAAGGTCTTATGTATTTGTTATTTTTACATGAAAAATAATCAGAATTTTCCAAGCTTTAGCCATAACTTCTCCATATATGTAAGAATGTCACCCTTTCACTCACCAGGTCCGCTTCCTCCCAGTAACTTCTCAGCAGTACTGGTCACCACAAGCACTGTGCACTTAAATTGGGATTCACCCCCTGACGGCTCTGTGGATGGATACATATTTAACATAACACACAACCACAGCACCAAGAGTCGATACGTACCCAATGGGAAAATGACATCATATACTGTACGAGACCTACAGCCTGGACAAAGGTACCGCATCATTGTGACTGCTCTGCGTAATACTCCACAAGGCCCAGTGAATAGTGATCCGAAGACTCTAAGGATACAGACATGTAAGTATGATGTTATGGGAGAGGGCAGTAATGCTTTGCTCATATAGAATTCTTGCACAATTTACTTGCTGTATATCGCACAGTGCAGAGGGAGGGATCTCCAGAGCCCAGATGGACACCTCCTCGGGTTTTAAGAAACAGACCCCCACCGCAGACTCCTCCAGAAATACGTATGCTAACAGAGAGGGGTCAACCTCCTGCTGAGACCCCTCAAGCTCACAGGTAAACAAATGTCTCACCTGTATATTAACATTAGTATGACCTAGTCTGACATTTTCTCCACACTTGACATTACAGGTTTACAGAGCTGACAGATGGGAGAAGACGTATCACTGCTAGATTCAGCCATCAGAACAATAGGTCGATCAACATCACCAAAGGTGAACAGATGTCTATGCAGAAATAGATTTTAAGTCCAGATAAAAAATATTTTTCTTATTCCCCTATTGATTTTTTTTCTCTTAGAACCTGAAGCACCTATCAGAGTGGAGAATACTGAGTCCTCCATCCCAATAAGACAAGCACTGCAACTGCAAGACCCTGAGCACAGTACTAGAGAAGGTATGGAGGAGGGTGGCCGAGCCAATGCGACCAGTGAAATGTTTGTTGTCCCAGTTCATTTAGTTCCTCCTCTATAGTTCCTATTCGCTGGCAGCTGTAAGGAGTGATATAGACTCTCTCCTGCCACCAGTGGCTATGTGGAGAACTACAGGGTTTCAGAAGCCTTTGGTCCCAACACAGCTAGATATTCTTAATGCTGCTGCAGTGTTAGTAGTGATGAGCGCTTTGTTATCTACGCAATCAGCTCATCAGTGTGCTGCCTTTTAACTCACTGCCACTCCCAGGACTGGATCCAGCTTTTCCCATCACCCGGGGAGGAGCAGCATGGAGCGGCAGTGAGTTAAAAGGCAGCCGACTGATGAGCGGATTACAGAGATAATAAAGCAATTCGCTTTGTTATTACTCTAAATTCTCTCATCTCTAATACTAAGTTTCAGCTTATAATTGCATATTAGCATTAGAATAGACATTACGACTGGGGAAGCAGCCTGTGTCAACAGCATTAGCGTAAAGCAGAGTGAGCAGTAATTGACTGCTTTACCGTGTGGCAGCTGCAGCACATTGGACACAGGCCGCCCAACTGTAATATCTATTCTAATGCTATAATGCATCACAATAGACATTAGGGGAGGCTCAATATGCATGCAGCAGTGTTACGGTGCGTTTACACAGGCAGATTTATCTGACCAATTTTGGAAGCCAAAGTCAGGAATGAACTTGAAAAGACAGGGAATCTCAGTCTTTCCTTTATGACCCGCACCCTGTTTATAGTCTGTTCCTGGCTTTGGCTTCAAAAATCTGTCAGACAAATCTCTCTGTGTAAACGCACCTTTAGGTTATGTTCACACGTCGTATGAGACCGGCTGTTCCGTGACCGCGGCCGGGTCCCGGAATAGCCGGTCTCTGGCCGGATCATCTCAACCAGTACTTAAGTACCGGCCGGATGATCTATTAGAGCTTCCCATAGCATACAGTGAAGTATGATTTACAAAGGTATATAACTTAATGAAAAAATGTAAAAAAAAGAAAATAATTTCTTTTCATCAGAATAGCCCTTTAGTAGACAATGACACTTACTTTATGTATATATTGTCTCACAGGTACCCGTGGAGGCTGCCTGGAAACACCATGCATTAATGGAGGAACATGTGTGAATGGAGAGATCTGTGATTGCCCCCAAGGATTTAAAGGGCAACAATGTCAGTTAGGTATGTACAGAAAGATCAGTTCCTAGCTCACAATTTAATTTTCATATATATCAAGTACATGCTGCTGCTATATTGATGGACAACCAGCTAATTTTTAGTTCCTTTAATTTATATATACATTAGTGAGAATCACATACAGGCAGATCTTTGTGCTGGTTGACTCTGATTAAAAGACAACAGTTTATAAAAATGGACAATTACTTCTCTGAGGCAGAAACGTATAAACCAGTTAAATAAAGTAAAGGCAGCGAGGGAAATTTAAAGCGTAACTGTCATTTCAGGGTCAACAGTACAAGCGATTTTAAGAAACTCTGTAATAGGTTTTATGTACTAAAAGAGTTTCCTTCTGTACTGAAAAAGCAATCTCCCAGCCTCCCCCCTCACATCAGATGAAGCAGGATTTCTGTGTCCATTATGTGGCTATGGAGAGGGGAGGGGCTGTTAGGAGTGACTGAGCACGGAGGATTTCTGCACAGCACAACACCCTGCAATCTTTTCTCAGCAAGTTCATAGATAAGCACTGACCTTTCTGACCCCAGAATCCTGCGGTTTAGGTGCCCAGAGAGTCTACAAACAGCTGACCTTCATGTCACCTCTTCCTGCTCCCTCATCTCCCTCGGCCCCTCCCCCCTTCATAGGCTTACAATGGAGAGAGCAGAGCCCGTCTTCACTGGCTTCTCTGTAATGAAGACGTGTTTGCCTGATAATGCACAGATAAGAAGTCAGGGGGGGAGGCTGGGAAATTGCTTCTTGAGTACAGAAGGAGGCTTTTTTGGCTGATAAAACCTATTACAGAGTTTCTTAAAATCGCTTATACTACTGATTTCTGCAATAAAAAAAAAACATGACAGTTACGCTTAAAGGTATTATCCAAAAAACTGCTTTTTGTGATTCCAGCCTTACTGTGCTGAAGACCTGGGGTGCGTTTACACACACAGATTTATCTGACAGATTTTTTAAGTTAAAGCCAGGAACAGACTATAAACAGAGAACAGGTAATAAAGGAAAGACTTTATAGGGAAGAATTATATAGGCTACACAAGTATGGAGAGGAAACAGAGCTCACACAACAAGTGGCAGAGGCTGTACAAGCAAAAGTAAGCAGAATTCTTAAATAAAGACCTATAGAGGAAATGCACCAAAAGTTCAAAGCAGAAATAAACATCTGCTTTTCAGAGGTGTCTACTGCCTTTAAAGCGAATCTGTACTAACCAACACTCCTTCCCCAAACCATTAGTGCCGTTCAATTGGTGACATTAAATCTTTCCTGGCTGTGGGATTCAAAATCTTCCTGGTGCTGTGGTTGGGGTGAAAAACTTTGTTTTATTCATAAGCAGCTGTATCAATTAGGGTTGGCCTAGGGTGTCCATGCCCTGGGTATAATAATCGGCACTCTCCAGAGCGATCGGAAGTGGCGCAGGCGCACTGAGACAGCCAAGATTCTTGTTCTAGGCTACCACGTCTAATGCACATGCACCATCTTTATCAGCGTTTAGGATCTGTTATTTGCGTGGCGAACGCGCTGTGAGAGGTACGGGCTCCACTTTGCACTCAGTCTCATAGTGCTTCTGCTGTGCAAATGACAGATCCCGTATGCTGGTGAAAACTGCGCAGACGCACTAGACAAGGTAGCTTAGAACAAGGAGGTTGGCTGCATCAGTGTGCCTGTGCGGATCGCTCCACGGCATGCGCAGTATTATAACCAGGGCTCAAGCTAAAAAATACAACCATGGGGTGGGAGGAAGAAGGAGGAGAGCCGTTGCAGGCCTAGGGCATAGACACCCTAGGCCATACCTTATTGACACTGCTGCTTGAGAATGAAAAAACATTTTTCACCCCAACCATGCTGTCAGCAATCAAATGGTTTGGGGGATAGGATGGGGAATACAGATTTGCGTTAACAATTTCTTTTTTACAATACCACATACAACACCTAAACACCACCATACCATGATAGTACACAGTAAGACTGGCTTTAAAACTTATCTAATAGTCATATATACATTGTATAAAAAAAAAACCAGTAGACCAACTACTACAATGAATGGCCACAATTGGTTTTGCCCAGAACAGCGCTTGCACAAAAGTTTGTTTTTTATGCCAGAAAACAGCTGCATAGGATTAATAAATCCCTCCATTGAGTTGTATGCAATATTGGGAACTGCAGCAGTCACTTCAGTAGTGCCACAAAACTCTCCACATATCCCTAGACCTTATACAATTCCAACTGCATAAATAAATGACTTGAAATTTTTTTTATTTTTTTTTATTGAGAATTTTCCTATTTCCTATTTGACTTCAGTTCTCCAGTATAAATCTCCAGGCTGCTGCATATAAGTAAATCAGTCCACCCCTCAGTGATGTTACACAATGTGAATATCATCCTTTAAGGATCAGCTTGTGTGGGTCACTGGAGACAGAATGAGTCATTTGGCTGCTATTGTTGTAGTGCGATTGTGTGGGCTGTGGCTTTGTTTATTGGACTTTATAAGCGTGCGAGCTGTTACACAGGGTGACACCTTTGCTCTTCAGCCTGCAGAAAAGAATCCTTCGCCTGCACCAGACTGTACTCGGAAACGTTATCACATCCTGTGTGGGAGGGAGGAGTCTGTCACCACCTGTAAGTCATTAACCCCGACTACATCATTGCACCCTCCTGTCATCACATGGAAGGTGCGGAACGGCCTGTTCCATTAAAAGCACAGCACAGGGAGAGTGGATTCCCTCCAGAGCCTCTGGCCTGAATTGGCAGGAGACATTACACACTATACGAATAACTAACAAATGTGAATGTTTCCCTGATCAAAGAGATTTATCATGCCAGTATTTACTCCACTCCATGCTCTTTAAACTCTTAACTCCAATTTACAGCTTTGTTTAGTTTCATGCAGTTCTATCTGAAGGCATCAGAAAATATAATAATAGCGTTAACTCAAGAACCATAGAGGTGAGGAGTACCAACGTACTGATCCATCATCCATGTAGTAAAACAGAAATCAGTATAGATTGGTAATACCTTTGGAGGACCAATAAATGTATGTTAGGAATGTTAGGAACGAGGTGATGAGCCAAAGGGGGAAAAATAGGGCTGGTCATACAAGGAACAAAGTTGGCAGTTCGAGATGAGTGAACCTTGAAAACGTGATTACCGATGGCTGAAGAAGTTGGATGCAGCCCTAAGGTTGCATCCAACTTCTTAAGCCACCGGTAATCAAATGCAGAGCGTTTGTGTTCGGACCCAAGCGTGCTCGTGATTCCCTCATCTCTAATACAGATGATCAAACAGGGGAAAATCTTAGGTT
Source organism: Dendropsophus ebraccatus (assembly GCF_027789765.1). NCBI lineage: Eukaryota > Metazoa > Chordata > Amphibia > Anura > Hylidae > Dendropsophus > Dendropsophus ebraccatus. The sequence continues at coordinate 104,091,266 of NC_091459.1, read as the reverse complement.
CTATAGATCTCGAACCTTGTCTAACCTTTCTCATTTGATTCCCGATGCCTTCCCGGTCCGTGGGGAAGGAGGCGACAGCCCGGGTACCTCCTATTATTCCGGGATATAGCCTAATACCCAGACTGTCTCCTCCTTCCCCACAGACCGGGAGGGCATTGGGAATCAAATGAGAAATGTTAGACAAGGTTCGAGATCTATAGAACCTAAGATTTTCCACTGTTCCATCATTTCTAATCTCTAATACTTACCTTCCCCGCTCCCCCACTGATGCCATTCTGAACCAGCCTGATCCTACTGCACAGCAATTTCAGGATCTTGTTGGCACATGGAATTGCTTGCTCAGCTAGTCAGTGGCCACATCAGTATCTTATCTCAGTCCACTCACCAATCCCAGATGTGTTGCACAGCAGGACTGCACTTGTTTAAAAATGGTGGCAAAGAGAAAGGTAAGTTTGTGGTTTTCTTTTTTTCTGACAACAGTCTAAGCACAATTACTAGAGATGATGGAACCTTGAGCATGCTCGAGTCCATCCGAACCCAATCGTTCGGTATTTCATTAGCGGGGGCTGCTGAACTTGATTAAAGCTCTAAGGTTGTCTGGAAAACATGGATACAGCCAATGACTATATCCATGTTTTCCACATAGCCTTAGGGCTTTATCCAAGTTCAGCAGCCACCGCTAATCAAATGCCGAAGGATCGGGTTCGGATGGACTCGAGCATGCTCCAGGTTCACTCATCTCTAACAATTACCTATAAGAAATTCCCCCTTGATTTTAGAAATAATTTCCACCTTTTTTTTTTTTTTTTTTTTTTTTGCAGATACAGGAGAGTGTATAAGATCCAACATGATGTATGCTCCAGAGAGATCTGTGAAGGCACTGCCAGAGGCCGATCAAGTGGGTACAGTGTGAACAGTGCCATATGCTCATCAGTACATTGTGGCAATTGTTTTTCTTTTATATCGCAAAACACAGTACAAGAGGATGCAGAGCCTGGAAAATGTTAACAGGGTATTCAGTCTTTTGAAATGGACGGCCTATGCTATTTGACTCCTATCACTCCTGCAGATCAGCTGTCTAAAGGGAGGCACACTGCAGCCTTTCAGGCTTCTTCATACCTGCAAATTTTGTACTTTACTTAGCAGCAGTGTAAGGGTACTATTAGACGGGCCGATAGGGCCTCGATAACAACTGTAAACGAGCGCCGATCTGCTGGATCGGCGCTCGTTTACTGAGCCTATTACACGGCCCGATAATCGTTTAACAAGGGCTGCAAGGACATCATTACCGTTGCCCTTGCAGCCCTTGCTTAAACGGTATACTTTACCTATCCACGCTCCAGGGCTACTGCTGCGGTCCGCTTCTCCCTGGGTCCCGCGCACTGTAGCTTCAGGCGGTCCCGGCCTGTGATTGGCTGAGCGGGCCTGTCAGGTCAGACAGGACGCTCTGAAGCTAGAGCGTGGGGGACCTGGGGAGAAGCAGACCGCAGCAGCAGTCTCTGGAATGTCCCACCTCAGTCGCTGATTGGCTGATCGGCATGTCTCATGCTGACCACTAACCAGAAAGTCTGGGGCTGCGTTACAGAGGAGTAGCTGGGAGCAGGGAGCTGTCTTAAGCCCCAATTAAACAGGGCGACTGTAAGGGCCCTTTTACACAGAAAGATTTTCTGACAGATTATCTGCCAAAGATTTGAAGCCAAAGCCTGGAATGGACTATAAACAGAGATCAGGTCATAAAGGAAAGCCTAATATTTCTCTTCTTTTCAAATCCATTCCTGGTTTTGGCTTCAAATCTTTGGCAGATAATCTGTCAGATAATCTTTCTGTGTAAAAGGGCCCTAAGGAGCAAACGAGCGCTGTCAGGTGCAGGGGGCTGCCCGGGTGATCGCTTGCATAGCATATAGCAGCGGTCTGCTTCCGCCGCTCCTATTCCGCGGTGCACTGGCAGCAGATTGTTGCTAAATGAGTCGTTTGTCTTTTAACATGTTGAAAGACAAATGACTACAACGATCAGCTGACATTGTTAATGTCGACTGATCGTTGTGTTCTATTACACAGGACGATTATTGGCTGTAACGGGCGTAAGAGGAGTGGTGGGGAGCAGGGAAGGTAAGTATGACTTCCCATCCTCCCTCTCCATCTGCATTAGCACCTTTTTTAAAACTTATACCCAGGTTGGTAAACCCCTTTAAACATTGTGAGATACGTGACTCAAAACCCTTTTGCAGCTCTTTTGCTCTCGCCCATACCCTTTTAATCCAACCATGTGCATCCATTTATGTGTGCAATCAGTAAAATAATTATTTTTATTTTTTCTTAGAAAAGAGAGTCTCAAGCAAACCTTGAAGATAAGATCAGGTACGGAACATGACTATCTACATTTAATCTATCCATAGCTTGAGGGCTTAGTGAACAGTGTATGCGAGCGCGGATTTGCTAGATAAACAATATTCACACAGCAAGGGCTGCACAGACATCATTAGTGAAGTCCATGCAGCCCTTGCCTAAGAGTATGTGCACACTATGGAATCCCGACAGAACACCCGTCACGGATTCCACAGCTCGCAGACTCTGGCGGCCACACGCATCTCCACTGCTACCATAGACTCCATTCTATGGTTTGCCAGATTCCACCATCCTCCTGAAGAATGAACCCGCTACTAGCTGGGGAATCTGCGACGGGTGTTCTGTCGGGATTCCGTAGTGTGCACATACCCTTAAGTGTAAAATATTAAACTTTATACATACCTGTCCACGCTGGCTGATGTTATTCTAGCTTGTGACCACTCCCCACAGCTGCCGCTGGAACTTTTGAGTTAGTCTCTGAAGTGACAGGCTCAGCCAGTCACTGGCCGAGACAGGACAATGCCGCAGCTGGTAATTGGCTGAATGGCCTGTAACTTCAGAGACAGGGTCAGAAGTTCCAGCAGTGGCTGCAGGGAGCAGGCAGAAGCTAGAAGAAACCCAGGTAGCGTGGAGACTTATGTATAAAGATTTTTTTATTTTAACCCATTCATCAGCTGTCGGCCACACATCATGATCAGCTGATCATTGTCTTCATTACACAGAGTAATAATCTGCCCGTCTAATAGGACCCTAAGTGATTACATTAACCCTTCAGTGTGGTGACAAGGTGATTTTATTGCTGTCACTGCTGTTATTGATCATTGGCACAGTACACTACTATTGTTAGCATGTGAAGGCAGGAGGGGATTGCGGATGCTTTTGTTTTTCCCTCCAAAATGTATTATATTATTTTTTGATGAAAGTGATTGTTGGAATATATTCCTCATGTCCTATAAAAGAAACAAGAGTCGGTAAACAAATCTGATGCAGTCTTTGTTACCATTTATATCACATCAATGACATTTCAAACTCTTCATCCTTTCACAGACACAGAAGCACTAGGCACTGCTTGGGGATGGATTCATACATTGTATGGCCCCATGTGAGGCACTGAGCTTGTCTGCCCCTCTTCCTAACGTCATGGGACCCTGCAACTTCTCTCAGTGTGCAAAGACACAGCTGGCACCGGCCATATAATACCATCACTGAGTGACCTAAGGAGAAATCTCTCCCCTTGGCCTCCTCTGCTGGGGGTCTTCAGCCAAAGATCTGCAAGACCATTACTCCTTCCTGCGTGCAGGCCTTGTGACACTCGTACTGTGTAATCTGTCAGACAGGCAGAGCTCGGGATTGCCGCCTCTGCAACCAATCTCAAAGAAATCACTCCAATCATCTCGTCGACTCAGACTGGCCCAGTGCTGGCCCCAATATTGGAATGTGTAGCACAGAACTCCCCGTATCCATGTCAGTTTTATTAGCTCGAATGCTGGAATGACCTGCAGATTGTTACTCTGTGGTGCTCCTATGAACTGGCACAGGCATTATGGACTAGTATGTGGGAGATAGAAACCGCTCTACAATGATGACCACAGATACACCTCTGCTGCTCTGTTTCGTCACTGCATCTGCAAGTACAGTTTGAAATTCTCAGTAATTATGTAGCTTAGAGATTGATAGGAAAGCACCAGACAAATCAAGAAGCTCATTGTGCAATTCTCAGAACTTGTTTTTTTTTTCTTTTTAAGACTCTAAAGCATTCTGTGTATGTGGGATTGTCCCAACAGTCTCTATCATAAGGAAATGGGTAAAGAATTGTTCATTCGGGATGATAGGGCCTTGTACAGAAATGACCAGGTTCCACATACGCTGTAGCAGCAGCAGAAAGTCAGAGCGTTGCGCACGACTTTTTACAAGCTCAGGCAGCAGCATGTTAGGTTGTACCTCCAGGTGAGGGAACGACAGCACTCAGAACTGCACCTAAGAAGATTGGGTTCGAACAGTGTTTGTTATATGTTTCCATCAGACCAGGCGCTTGTTTGTTTTTTTTTGTTTCGTTTTTATAATAAAACATTTTATAAAACAATTGCAGTTTGTTCTCTTGCTATTCTGGCAGACATACTGTATCCATTTTGTAGACTACAAATAGACAAACAGGAGATGCCGGCTGCCACCTACAAAGAGGTAGCAAGGCCAAATACTGAAGTATCTCCCAACATAACATCCCTGTGGATGGTCTGAGAAGCTTATAACAAAGTGTCATACACTGATTGATGGACAAAATGGCATTCTGTGGCACAACTGCCCCCATATATTGCAGTTGGGCCTGTAGATCTTGCACCCTTGCTGTGTGTGGGTGAGCATTAGGCTGGACTAAAATGACAAAATGCCAGAAAAACTGCCAAAAAGCCAGAAAGCTGGAGGTAGTCTGGGTGTTTTGATGGATGGCCTAGGTCAGGGATGGGGAACCTTCGTCCCTCCAGCTGCTGCAAAACTACAATTCCCATCATGCCTGGTCAGCCAAATCTTTAGCTTTGGCTGTCCAGGCATGATGGGAATTGTAGTTTTGCAAAAGCTGGAGGGACGAAGGTTCCCCATACCGGTTCTAGGTGGTAAGCTTATTATAACGTATGCTACACATAAAGATGGAAATCTCTTGGTATGAGAACAAAAGGTCTTAAATAATGTTTCTTTCAAATCAACTGATAGAAGTAAATTACAAACCTATATAACTTTCTTATATTAAAAAATCTCAAGTCTTCCCATACTTATTAGCTGCTGTGTGTCCTGCAGGAAAAGTTGTTTTATTTTCAGTCTGACACAGTGCTCTCTGCTGACATCTCTGGCCGAGACAGGAACTTTGTCTCGGTTTTCTATGAATCCACATAGAAAACCTCTCCTGCTCTGGACAGTTCTCGTCTCAGCCAGAGATTTCAGCAGAGAGCGCTGTGTCAGACTGAAAATAAAACAACATTTCCTGCATGACATATAGCAGCTAATAAGTATGGGAAGACTTGAGATTTTTTAATAGAAGTAAATTACAAATCTATATAAGTTTCTGACACGAAAAAGATTTTCGCTGGACAACCCCTTTAAGGAGACTTCTTCCTTCCTTTACCAATGGTCAATATATTTGTGACATTTGCCTTTGACTTTTTTTCACTAGTATCTTAAATGGCACCTATAACAGTCGTCAGAATACGCTGTAAAAAAAAAAACAGCTGTGCGCTCCAGCCATGCTCCTGATGCAGGCACACACTGGATACGGATTCCTTCCAGCAGCACAATTGATAGCATTGCAGTCAACTGTGCTGCTGGAAGGAATTCGTATCTGGCGCCTGCCTGCTGCGGAGCAGGAGCACAACGGCAGTTTTTTTAGAAACTCTCGTGCCACCTGCTAAACATTATAGTTGCCCTTTATTAGCCTGTTGTGCCCTATGCCCGCAACTTCTGTGTGCTGAATCACCATCATTTTGTATATTGACAGGCAGGGCCCAGCTTACAGTGCCAAGCTCTGCTAACATCTGCAACATGTGCCCCTATATCTAACTGCGGTGCAGGTGCGGTCAGCAATTGCAACTGCGGCCTACCTTGTCACCCTCACCACGCATCTGCTGCCAGAAAGCAACAACATGCATTCCTGTTTCTCTGGCAGCAAACACATTTATTTTTTTTATTTTTCCACCCTAAAAGATTTCAGTTTGTTTTTCAATAGATATTTACAGATTATAAGTGACACTAAAGGCGACAAAAGTTCTGGTCAACTATTTTTTTTTTTTTCCATAAAAAAAAAGCCTGCCATTTTACCAGGGGTGTGTTGACTTCACACAAAAAAAAGTCTGCTAAAAGTAAGTATCACCTATTTATGCTAAGATATATAATTTTTTATCTTATCCGGTTTACAAAGATACAAAAAGTCTGCACGGGCCAACCAACCTCAAAGTAATACTTGACTATCACATACCAAGTCTTCCTGGTGAGCAGACCACACACAATCAACTAATGGAATGGAAGAATCTGTGATGTTTATTTAAAACAAATGTTTTTTTGTTTTTGTTTTTTAAAGAAAAGCTTAGAAAATATTGAGGAGGATGATTACAAAAGTTACAGAAAAAATTACAGTCATAATTCTATTTTTTCTTATGATGGTGATTTGATTTCTCCCTATGAACATTCTCTTTGTAATCTTCCCCATCAGAGTCATCTTCACTGTCTGAATCTTGCTTGTCATCATCCTCATCATTACTTAGCTCATCTTCCAGGTCTTCCATGCTCTTTTCACCTTCACGCTCCTCTCGCTCCAGGATTTTACGGAAAGTGTTGAATTCTTCAGTTGAGGAACGTGCTACATGGGATAGGAAGTCGTCCTCTGAGAACTGGATGACTTCCTTTAATTTGGGATTGGAAGGAGGACACACTCTTTTCTTGTCAGGGGGCCGGAACTTACCGAGACGTTCCAAGAACTGGTGACGAACTTTGATCTCGTCAATTGATGTTTGGAAAACTTGAGAAGAAACCATTTCTCTGTGATTCCCACCCATGCGAAAATATACGTACTAGGAGTAAAAACATGAGTAGATTGTTTAGCAAAGATGCATCTCACTATGGTTGTTATATTTTTTTGCATTATCACCTGAAACCCAGTGTATATGCAACATACAGCACATCCAGACAGCTTTTTTTTCCCTCTTAACTAGGGTAGTCTTCTTTAACTAAAATAGATAAATAAGCAGCTACTAGTGCCCGTCAGTGCCTAACTGGTTGAAAAAGAAACATGGCAGCATGAAAGCTACAGAAAAAAATAGTCATGTTGGGGGCCATATGGTCTGCTTACAGCCAGAGGGTAATCTACTGCCGGGATGATGATCAACAGTTTCAGTAGTATCCACCTAAAGTGTAGAAATCAATAGTACAGGCGATTTTAAGAAACCTTGTAATTGGGTTTATTAGCCAAAAAAATGTATTTTTATCATGAGAAAGCAGTTTGAAGCTCTCCCCCCTGTCTTCATTGTTCTCTATGGAGAGGGGAGGGGTGGAGGGAGATGAGGCCCAAAAACAGGACAACAAAGAGTTAATTTACAGCTACATCACTGGGCTATCTCCTCTGATGTCAGCACTGACCTCTCTGACCTCTAATTAGAGGCTTTCACACTGCTCCCGCTGGGTAATCCTTTGTTCTCTGCTCTCTGTTGCCGACTAATCTCCCACCTTCTTCCTTCCCCCTCCCCTCTCCGTAGAACAGACAGTGTTGTGTCTGATGGAACAAGACATGTTTTCCTGTTAATGAGCAGTGAATGAGAGACTGGAGGGTGAGGGGACACCTGGGAAAAGTCTTTTTGAATGCAGATAATGGCATATTTGCCTAATAAACCCAATTACAAAGTTTCTTAAAATCGCCTGGACAATTGATTTCTGCAAAAAAAAACAAAAAAAACGACAGTGACACTTTAAATATTTCCTTTTTCAGGTCTGCTATTTTTACTTTGTGCTTAGTGCTTTGTGAAAAAAGGTCTGTAATTCCATCTGTAGGGCATCCACAACCACAGAACAGCTCTAGTTAATAAATCAGAACTGGTATAAAAAAATTAACTAACTTGCCCATATTTGATCTGTGTTTTTCACAGACATTTCCTATTTTTTCACGAAATGGATGGCAGATCTGTGAAAAATTGGAATGTGTGAATAGCACAATAGTAATCAATGGACACTAAGTTGATCCGAACAACTTTGCAGGACGTGTGAATAAGACCTAAGGTAGTACACACTGAGTATGAGATTTCATACGTCTGCATAAGAAATGTAGACACAAAAGGGAAGTAAAGTACTGGAGAGTAAGATCACATACTACACAGGGTTTGTATGCTCTGGGTCAGTAAAGACAATGTTAGCAGAGATGTACATATCCTTTGCAGTAATATTTCATGAGCATCCGTTCACCTGAAACACGTCTTGTAGATGGCTGGGATCCTGGGTAAAAGTCTCAGGAACAGTGTTTAGGATTTTCAGTACTTGCTGTGATGTGAAATGACACTGACTCTTGAGGCATTGTGTTGCAGCTAGTAGACGGAAGCGTGGCACTGACAGAAGTCCTGGGCATCTCGACACAGAATTCTGAAGAGAACCTATACAGAAATGGATCAGGAAGTTAAAGAAAAAACATAGGACAATACTATCCAAAAGCAAACATTTTAAAATCTATAGCTGGCCATACATATTAAAGCTGGACAAACTAAATTTCTAAAGAAGGGGTCCGTGGAGTCTCAGTTACGAGTCTCAAAACACGGGAATAGCCAGATATCCCTCTCTCCAGAAAAGGAAGCCCGTTGCCAAGGGGTGCCTCCTAGTGGGGAGAGCACCAAACCACCCTGATACGTAGTCCCTCAGGTCCTCACTCTGTTGCGAGCTATGGGACCTAAATAGGGAAACACCAGGGTGGCCCCTGTGAGTCAAAGTCTTACTCTGTGGCGAGTATAATGACATAAGACAAGGGTTACCAAGGCTAGGCATCCATCCACAGACTGCAGTTTCAGGGTATTTGCCCCTCGTCAGTGTGGAGTAGGATTCTAGCTACCGGGGGCAATGAAAAATAGACCAACAAAACACAACAATCACTGAACTCAGGGAGAACAGCGAAAAAATCCAATGGAGTACTCATTTACGAGTCTCCACTGATTGCCCCCTACAAAATTTGAATATGCAAAGAAAGGGTCTGTAGAGCCTCAGTTACGAGTCTCAAAACAAGGGAATAGCCAGATATCCCTCTCTCCAGAGAAGGAAGCCCGTTGCCAAGGGGTGCCTCCTAGTCGGGAGAGCACCAAACCACCCGGATACGTAGTCCCTCAGGTCCTCACTCTGTTGTGAGCTTTGGGACCTAAATAGGGAAACACCAGGGTGACCCCTGTGGTTTGGTGCTCTCCCCACTAGGAGGCACCCCTTGGCAATGGGCTTCCTTCTCTGGAGAGAGGGATATCTGGCTATTCCCGTGTTTTGAGACTCATAACTGAGACTCCATGGACCCCTTCTTTGCATATTCAAATTTTGTAGGGGGCAATCAGTGGAGACTCGTAAATGAGTACTCCATTGGATTTTTTCGCTGTTCTCCCTGAGTTCAGTGATTGTTGTGTCTTGTTGGTCTATTTTTCATTGCCCCCGGTAGCTAGAATCCTACTCCACACTGACGAGGGGCAAATACCCTGAACATGCAGTCTGTGGATGGATGCCTAGCCTTGGTGACCCTTGTCTTATATGTCGTTATACTCGCCACAGAGTTAGACTTTGACTTACAGGGGCCACCCTGGTGTTTCCCTATTTAGGTCCCAAAGCTCGCAACAGAGTGAGGACCTGAGGGACTGCGTATCCGGGTGGTTTGGTGCTCTCCCCACTAGGAGGCACCCCTTGGCAACGGGCTTCCTTCTCTGGAGAGAGGGATATCTGGCTATTCCCGTGTTTTAAGACTCGTAACTGAGACTCCACGGACCCCTTCTTTGCATATTCAAATTTTGTAGGGGGTAATCAGTGGAGACTCGTAAATGAGTACTCCATTGGATTTTTTTGCTGTTCTCCCTGAGTTCCGTGATTGTTGTGTTTTGTCAAACAAAATTTCTGAAAGATTGGCCACCATCTAATGTATGCGGGACTCAATTGGCAGATGTTGGGGTAGCAAAATGCTTGGAAATGTTGGATTTAAAAATGGCCGGTCCCTCTGTTCTTGGAGAGATAAGTCTTTGTCAAAAGTGCCTGGCAGTGGTTTTCAGAATACATGCACACTCAGCCAAGCATGCATGTGAATGATGGGATAGGAAGAGATAGCAGTCAGCCTAATGAGCATTCTACAATGTAAAGCCAACGTTTTGCCTTAAATATAGTCGGTATATATACATATAGTTGAATGAAAACTAAAGTGTCTCCCTTAAGAAAAGAAAAAAAGGATTTAGATACAGGGTGTCTTATCTTGTAATATTCAGTTTACACTAAAATCACCATGATGTATATATATCCTGCATTTCCCTGACAATAACAGCAGTGATCTTACCTACTTTTACCTAAGATCTACATTAAAGGGAAGACAGATGCAGCAAATTTAAAGGGTATCTGTCAACTACATGTATCAAACTGCTGACACTGTTAGATAGCTGTTAGAACAAGGAGACACATAAAACCTTTCATATATTTGTCTGTGCTTCCATAACACAGAAAAATTCTTTTACTTTTTTAGTACAAAGGGTCAAGGAGGTGGTCCCAAATTCCTGAAGTGCAGCAAGCTGTAACACCTCCTACCCTCTCCCATACCTGACCCTGACCCTGGGGGGAAGAGATAGGAGACCTTACAGCTTGCTGCTATTCAGATGCCTGGAAAAGCCTCTTTGAATGTTTGTAACAGAAAATAAAAACCCTGTCTACATTCTGGAAGCATGGCTATATGAAAAGTACCATGTGTCTCCAGGCACTAACTGCTATCCTAGGAACGCTCATTCACCCAATATTTGGCCCATATAAAAAGGACCAAAGTTAAGCCAACAAGCTTAGGATGAACACTTTTGGCTGGAATACCCTTTTAAGAAAATTGTATCCTGTACCTTATAAATAGGACTCCTTACCTTCTCCCAGGCCAAGGGTTCTCAGAGTGTCTACCCTATCCTTCAGTTCCTTGACTGTCATTTTTAGAAGCTCTGGTCTTTCTTCCAGTATTTTCAGTACTGTTCTGTGACCGAGACCAATAAGACATAGCTCCTTGATGTTGGGCGTCTTGTGTGGAGGGCATCTCATGCTCTGGATCTTTTCAGCTTGCTCCTCAGAGAAACCAAGCTCGAGAAGGGCCTGTGTGGCATTATTAACACTGGACACGCTCCTCAAACACAGACTGCTCCGACTGAAGGCAATGAAGTGTCTGAGACACAGGGATACCTACAAAGGTCATAAGACAGGTCACAAGTCAGGTGGTGGATAAAACGCCTAGAATCCTGCTAATGGTACAATACTAGAAAACTGAGCAATAAGGCTACAATAGTCAGCCATCTGCTCAATGAAATGTCTACTTGTCTGTATAAAGGACCACACAATTGCAATCAAACAGAACTCTTTACTTTGTCCAGGATATAATGTAGAATATGTATTCCTCCAGCTGTTGCAAAACTGCAATTTCCATTGCGGAGAGACAAACTATGAGATCAGGTATGTTGCATTTTAGATGCACGATCATTTTTTTTTTTTTTTTTTTTTTTTTTGGGAGGGGGGGGGGGAGGATGGGGGGCAGACATATCTGCATTTCATCTGATATCTGCTGTGTAAGGCACAGAACACATTACAGTGGTGCCTTGGATTACAAGCATAATTCGTTCTGGGGCTGCGCTTGTATTCCAAATCCACTCTTAAACCAAAGCAAATTTTACCATAAGAAATAATTGCAGACATTTGGTTCCACACCCCAAAAATAATATTTTTTTTTATGCTGAACAACATGTAAAACAGATGAAACAAACATTCAGAAACAGCAGAATATGTCACATTATAGGTTACTGTACAGTAATGGAGAGGATGGGAAACACAAGGACTGACAGAGACTGCAGGGAGCATGAAGGAAGGAGCAGGGCAGATGTGGGCACATACATGCAGCACTCTCTGTCCGGGGAGAGAGGGGTTACAGCTATGAAGAGATTACCTCTACAGTCCTGTCCCCTGATGTAAGCCCCAGCCTGAAGTCAGACCTGGGTCAGAGTACAGTGCTGTAGACCCTGCTATGCAGACCATGCCCCTCCCCAACTTCCCCTCCCACCCAGTACAGGGAGCTCTTAAACCAAAGCAATGCTCTTAAACCAAATAAAAATTTGGATTATTATTGAGGGAATCAGGGAAAAGTGCGGCTAGACAACTGAATAGTAAGATTCCTATTGCTCGGGAATGGTGGGGGAGGCCTTGCAACAAAATAAAAACATTGTGGGAGAGCTTTGTTTACTATGGGAGCCTTCTTATATTATATATAGTCTTTATGGTTCAGTTGAGGGTTAGTGTCACATACAATCATGGGTTTCAGGAGACAGTGATCCACAGTGCGATGTGTGCTGGACTATAGAAGTCCTAATCCAATGAATGGAAGAGAGGCAATACAATGACTGTTTACCAGCCGGAATGGCATCCATGTACCCATACACTTGGCGTATTTGGAAAAATTATCAACATTTGGAAAAATTCCAACAAATCTGGAATCTTGTCAAGATATAAACTTTTTTATTACTTGTTTTTCCTGTAAACATTACAGTCACTTGGACACAGACACAAACAGAGTCTCTGGTGAGAGTAATGCACCTGGAGGGGAAGTATAACAACAATAACAATGTATTATGGGGCTAACAATGGACTTTACAGCTTATCAGAATTCTCAATCAATGCAATAGGAAATAGTATTTGCCCGACTAGTCCCTTGTGGCTGATGGTCCAGCTTTCCTAGCGTCCTGAAGGATAAATCTCTATATTCATGTAGTGCTATATTACCTACATAAAAAACTTACCATATCTTAGCATAAATAGACAAACTTGTCATTCAGGACCAAACACATATAAAGTTATGCAAAAAGATTTAACTTGTTTGTTTTTGCTCAGAAACCACGACACTCTCTTCCATGGGTGGTGTCTAATATTGCTCCTTAGCCTATTCAAGTGACTAAACTGGCATACATACGCTTAAAGGACAACTCCGGGCAATTTTTTGTAAAAGTGACGGGAAGGCTAAAAGAAATAACAGGCTCTCACCTCCCTGGCTCTAGCACCGATGCTGCGTACTGCCGCTCCAGTCCCCCGGGTCACGGGTGCTTCCTGGTTAGAGAGGAGACCCAGGACGTGACATGTCAGGGCTGCTCAGCCAGTTAGTGGCTGTAACAGGGTTCTGCCTTGGCTGCTGACTGCCTGAGTGGGCACGACAAATCATGTCCCAAGTTCCCACTCAGACCCAGAAGTGTCCGGCATCAGCGCTTAAGTGGAGGAGGTAAGAGCATGTTACTTCATTCATCCTCCCCAGAATTTTTTTTTAATCTTTTGTTTCTACTTTACCGTCTTCAAGTAAAAATAATACGGATATCTTGCAGTTTTTATTCTGCCCACTAGGCCTAATTTTAAAAGGGATAAATATAAAGAATGTACAGGTGCAGCTCACAATCGAAGAACTGGTTCTGGCCGAGGTTAAACTAAAAATGCCCTAACCTAGAAAGGGGCAAGTAAGAAATAGGATAATGAAAATAGTGTATAGTCCTCAAGACCAGAAATCAGCCCTACTTCATACAGTAGATATAGATTTAATGTGATTCAATAAGCAGAACTTATAATAAACATGATTGTGTGATATAAAACAGTAAAACCAACACATGGGGATACACAATGAATATCATAAAAATAGTAAATATTGCATAAAGGTATATTGTATAAAAGGAGGCGAGATAAGAAAAAAGAAGAGAAAAAAATATATAAATAAAATAAAAAATAATAATAAAAAATAGTCTCTGTATATTGCGGTACCGCTAGGTGCTGGCCAGGTATATAGTTGTATTTCAAACTAGTATAATGTTAGACCCCTGGATTCATTTCTTATGAGCCACTGTTTCAAAAAGGCGCGATGTAGTTTGTGCTCGATCAGAACAAAATAAGTGATAAAAGATAGTTAAGTGATAGTCTGAGGAAGGATTAAAGTCTCAGACTATCACTTAACTATCTTTTATCACTTATTTTGTTCTGATCGAGCACAAACTACATCGCGCCTTTTTGAAACAGTGGCTCATAAGAGATGAATCCAGGGGTCTAACATTATACTAGTTTGAAATACAACTATATACCTGGCCAGCACCTAGCGGTACCGCAATATACAGAGACTATTTTTTATTATTATTTTTAATTTTTATTTTATTTATATATTTTTTTCTCTTCTTTTTTCTTATCTCGCCTCCTTTTATGCAATATACCTTTATGCAATATTTACTATTTTTATGATATTCATTGTGTATCCCCATGTGTTGGTTTTACTATATTTTATATCACACAATCATGTTTATTATAAGTTCTGCTTATTGAATCACATTAAATCTATATCTACTGTATGAAGTAGGGCTCATTTCTGGTCTTGAGGACTATACACTATTTTCATTATCCTAATTTTAAAAGGGTAATTCCAGCTTAACTAATATCTGCCTTATCTCAATCAGGATTAGTGAAGCCAGTGTATAGATAAGACAGGAAAGAATGACTGCTGCAAAGGTTACAGAACATGCCTTGAAACCTCCCCTATACATATGAATAGGGTCTGGGCCAGTCTATTGTGGCTATGTCCACAGGGCTCGCTGTAAGTTTTTTTTTATATGCTGTAGAGTATAGTATGGCATATTGTACAGTTTTTACTGCTCAGGAAAGATGACTGCTTCCATAATAATGATCTAAAATTTTACAATAAGATAGAAACAGATTAGAAAGAAATAATAAAAAATCAGTATCTGGCTCTGGACAGTGAGGAAAAACAAATATATTCCCTTTTAATGAAGACTTTTCTCCTAACGTAAAACATGCTATAGTTACGGTTTATAAGACAAGTAACCCAACCCAACATGTCCAGTATAACTTTGGTCCAACTCTCATAACTTTCTATGACCTGGGTGTTCCAGGTGGCCCTTCCTCCCAGCCAGCTCTAGTGCACCACTGTGAGATGTAGGAGGAGCTCTGCCCTTCTTCTGAACCAGGTCTTGCAAATTATGCATAGGGTATAGGGCCCCATGCACACAGCTTTATTCAGTCACATCACAGGAATTTTATGGACCATACTTTAGGGTCATGCCAGTAAGGCTACAGCTACATGTTCCGTGCATGGCCTGTATATACAGACGATGTGCTACAGAACAGACTCCCAGCATCATCATTCATTAAAATTGCTATAAGCTCCAAAAAACAGTCCAAATCTTTGCGATACTGTACTGACACGCTGTGTGCTGATAATGCCGGGAGTTCCAAAGTCCAGTCTGTAGCACAACATCCGTAGATATGGACCATGCACGCAACGTGTGAATGTAGCCTAACAATGCATGTTTTATGTTTTCCTCATTTATGGATATTGCACTATTCAATTCAATAATCCGGTATTAATAAAAACAAGAAATAAAATAACACACACAGCACATGATGGTGCATGTGTGTTACGTATATGTGCATTGCTTTTCAATGGTCAACTTTGTGAATTTAACAATTTTGTAATAAAATGGAACATAGAGGTTCTAGAAAAAGAAATATTTATTAACACAGACATTGTAGTACGAACAGCCAAGTACAGTAGACATAATAATGCTAAATGTGACAAACAGCTTCAATAGTACAGAAGGAATGAAAAGAGGCCAGAGGCGGAGACCATGCATGCTACAGGTGACGGCAGCCGTGGAGATCTGTATGGTATTCTCTCTAGTTTACCCTAGAACGTAAGAGAAATATACAATTACTCCACATTTATACTGTGGTAACTCTACAGCTACTGGAAACTTCTCTTAAACTGGCATTGATGAGTCGGATTATCAGACATATAAACCTTAGGGTATGTGCACACTACGGAAAGGCGACAGAAAACCTGTCGCACATTCCGAAGCCGGCACCCACACAGGTTCATTCTTTGGACAGACGACGGAATCCACCCGCACATAGAATAGAGTCTATGACACGGACGGAGACGCGCGGGCCCGCCACAGTCTGCGAGCGGGTGCGAGCTGCGAAATGCTTGACGGGTTTTCCGTCGCCATTCCGTAGTGTGCACGCACCCTTACATGTCAGAACCTTTAGGGTGAAAGCACAACATACAGGAGGTTAAAATACAGCCAAAAATAGCGATCATGTTCTTTATTTACGGCTGTAAATATTAAAACACGCAAAAAAAAAAGTGCTGTTAACAAAGCTTTATACTGAAAGGAATTGCCTTACAGTCAAAGAAATTCCCCATAACACTGCAGTTCTGAGCTGAAAACCCAGCACTGGATTATACATCTGATTATTAATTAAGGTCCAACCCCAGGAACCTCTGGCAATCCGCCATAACCCTCTTTGTGCAACCGGCCTTTCATTTCTCAGGCAGTAGGTGCTGTAGGGCAATGCAGATAAATGGCCAACACAGAAAACACCACTGGGTAGCTAAAGCACCTTTACATACTGCCATGTATTTTATACAAAGGTACCGATAAGAGACATTGTTTTGATCAGTTGAGTTTACGTAAAGAATCCACCACTAATCGCTAGAATGAGGGAGAAGCGTTCAAGCTAAATGCTTCTCTCCCAATCTCAATGAAGAAGATAAATTATATGGGGCCGTTCTCCAGCAACAAGGAGAGAGAAGATTGGTAGGGGTCTCAGCCTATCGAAACTCTGGACAGTTCCCTAATATGTGGGAGAGTTGTGACCAAAGCTTTATTTGACTCACACACCACACCCACAAACTGTACCAAGAAGCCTGGATGCTGAATCTCCCTATAGAGAAGCTCCAGTCTCACCTGAGAAGTATTCTGACACCACATTATCCCTCTGCTCCGTGCCTTCCATTGTATCATCCTCCATCGATTCGTCCTTGATTGGAGGTCTAAGATCCAGGGCAAGATCCACCTCGATATTTTTTACCACCGCAATATTGTGTATTATACAGCACACAAGAATAATTTTACTGACTTTTTCAGGGTTATATAGGAGAACCCCATTGGGATTGTCCAAACAGCGGAAGCGGCTTTTCAGTACATCAATAGTTCGCTCCACCACAGAGTAAGTTGCATTGTGCGATAAGTTGTAACGAATTTCTGACTCAGTAGCCGGGTTCTCAAAAGGTGTTAGCAGCCATGGTTTCACGCCATATTCTGCATCCCCTGAAAGACAGGTGACAATATACAATTACATCACACTTAGCAGCACAGGATACAACTTTCCCCCCTTATGGAGGCCACAGTGAATTTAAAGATTAAGAGAAATCTTGGCATTCCATACATATGCCAAATTACAGAAGTATTCTATCCCTATCAGGATTAGTTCTGTAAAAGTTTTCATCCTCTGTAAGTAAACGAGAATGTTCCCATTCACCAGCAGTTAGCAGGGATTATAATGTGTATGCAGACATGGCATTCTACCATAGAAGGAAAAGCACCAAGTGTGAATACAGCCCTTACCAGTATCACAGGAGAAGAGTGCAATGGGCTAAACAATTGTTTAAAACAAGGTCTTTAATATACAGTATACACACGTGTGTTTGGGAGCTCTGTCCTTGTTTAAAAGGTTTGTCCGGGATCAAAATAATATGGCTACTTTCTTCCATAAACAGCTCTAAACGTGTCCATGGATTGTGTCTTGTGTTCCAGCTCGGCTCCTTTAAAAGGTTCCTAAAATTTTTCAAAATTTCTGACATGTCATAGCACCTCATCAAAAGCTTTGACCGATGGCAGCCTGGGCGCCAAGATCCCACCGATCCCTAAAAACACTGGGAATCTCTCAGGTGAGCACAGAGCCCAATTGCGTTTGCTCATCACTGCATGGTAAACTGTAGAGACCGGTGCGGGTATCAGCAAATGGACCCCCATCCGATCAACACGTCAGAAGTCTGTTTTTGTTTTTCACTTTTAGGTTAATGCGGCTGCCCCGTAATATCACACACAACACCTGTGGACAGTTGTGGCACTGGTGATGAAAGGAAAGTTTTGGAGAATACTAACTTAGTCAGCTGAGTTTGGCGTGATATTTTTTGTAATTCAGTCATGAATGTGGAGCCCATACAATACGGCTCAATACAGAACTTTTGCTAAATGTTGTATTACTACAGATAAGTAAACCTGCTAAAAGCCTGTATCCATGTTTTCCATGCAGTCCTCGAGCTGCATCCACCTTCTCCAGGCAGTGGGATTTAAATGCTGAGCTTTCTGTTTCCTGCAAACCTGAACTTTTGGCAAGTTTGCTCATCTTTATTTATTACTACTTGAGCAAAAGGTCCATAGATACTCACCCAACAAATAGCCACTCAATTCTCCGTTCTCAAATCTTTCATGAATCCCAGACTGCTTTAGGACTGAAGAGTCATGTGTTGATCCAGGTAACCGGGAAACTACGTCCAAGATCCTCATGTCTGAGTCACATATGATCTGCACATTGATGGAGTGATAGTGCTTCTTGTTCCGATACATCTGTTCCATCTCGGAGGGTGGAGATATGGCTATATGTGTACAGCCCACAGCACCCAGGACATCTGGGAACCCATCGATGCTCTGGAACCCCTGCTTTATGAGATGTATCCCAGCAGCGTCACTAGGAAACTTTATGAATTGGTCAGCAAGTTTCAGAATGGCGGATATGACTTCGGAAAGAGCACGGCTGAAGGTGCTTTGGGTTATGCCTCCAGCTTCTGCCACAGTGCTCTGTAAGGAGCCGCTGGTGAAATAATGAAGAGCACAGAGTAGCTTCACAATCCCAGGAACAGCGTTACTTCTCTTCGTAGTAGAGATCAAGTCTTTCTTGATGAGTTCATATAAGGACATTATGGCGTCTGAGTTAAGGCGGTAACGTTCTTTAATGTCATGCTCATCGATTTCAGACAGATTTATTCTGACAGGGAATATTCTCCTTCGTCGTCGCCGCCTTAAGAACTGTCTTCTGTTAATATTATTGGCACTTTCTCTGTACTGACGTGGCGGGGGCTCATAGCGGACTTCTTCATTTAACTCTTCATGTCTGGCTCTCAATCTTCTCAGGATCAAATATGGCACCGTCAGGAACATGATGAAGCAAGAGGATACTGTCAGGGCTGCGGGAAACAAACATTATAAAATAAACCTAAGTGTGAATACAACTTTAAGGTATTTTTGCAGCACTGAACAGCCCCTGAAAAAACTGAAAATGACTTACGTGATTCTCAATAGTGTTGAAGAACCAGCATCAAAATTGTGTATCTTGCTAATAAATGGTGGGTCCTGCTGGTGCCTTTATCCACAGGGGCGGCTGCAGGGATGCTTGATATTCTAAAGAAAGAGAGAGACTTCCGGAAGTAACACCCTGGCTTGCATCAATATGTAATAAAGACGCAATGTAACCATGGCATTTATTTTATTGTAAGACCAATGTGATACAGATAATGTGAGGACCCAAAGCTTGCACCCCCACAGAAGTAAAGAACACGGAATATAATTGATATCTTTTTTTACAAATTTTTAAGTTCCTTACACTTTAATTTTGCACCCTTACACTTAGGGCCCGTACACACTGAGTAAAACATGTCAATTCTTTGAGCAGAGAGTGGTGGCGCGAAACAAATTACACTAAGACAGGCGGGACTCCGAGTGGAGTCGGACAGAGGTCGGACCCACCTCCCATGATCTCCTACTTTTCCCCTATCCTGTGGATAAGGAAAAAGTAAATTTTTCCTGGAATAAGTCTTTAAGATATGCATAAAACTTAACTAAGAGTAAATCCCTTGGACATAGAATATGCCTCGGAGGCTGAACCAGTGGTGCCCCTTGGATGTCATTTAGAGAATTGTAGAACAGAATTTATTTTTTTAGATTTAAGTAGCGTAGTCTACCACACAACTGGATACCTAATTACAGCAAACTGAATGTTTAGTATATACAGAATACAGCCAGAATCCTGTTCCACACTGATGAGGGGCAACACCCCGAAACAGCTATCTGTGGATGGATACCTGGCCTTGGTTTTTTCCTTGTCATTACACTGACTTATAGGGCCACTTAATATGGCGTTTTGGTGGTTTCCCTACAGGAGCCACCCCTTGGCCGGGTCCTTCCCGGAGGGATATCTGGCTAGTCCTGTGTTTCGAGACTCTTAAATGAGGCACCACAGGCTCTTTTATTGCATAGTATATTCATTGGGAGTTTTCCTGATATACACGCTGAACAGTGGAAAAAACACAAGGGTGAACCCTACAAAAGCCGAATAGTCACTATGAAAACTCCTCACCAAGGATGCCATCAGCATTTCCCTCAGTACGATCCATGCGGCATTGATAATTCACAGCTCATTACAGGCATGCTCAAATCACCAATACGTTATGCACATGCCATTTTGGTGATATATTTAGTTTAACAAACTGAATATACTAGTGACTGCTAAACGTACAGCAGACCACAAGGTGCAGGCTCCTCTAAAATGGCGCGGCCTCGCTCCCACAGCTGTGTACTGGGCAGGCCTTTGAACATGTCTATAACACAGCTTATGAAAGCCAGCGTAAGTGAACCAGGCGGACTCCGTCCATTTACTTCAATGCCCTGTGTGTGCCCTATAGCGTCTGTGTGGTAAAATGACACCATACACAGATGATATTTAACATGGCAGCCCCCTGTGAAAGCATCACAGTGTTTTAAAAAACTGATGCCACATACAAAATACTACTACTAATAATAATAATAATAATCCACTAATGTTTTATAATTACCCCAAAAAAAGTGGTATGCAGGGGGCTGTGACTGCTGGTGTCGGGGTATTGGGGGAGGCTGTGACTGCTGGTGTTGGGGTATTGGGGGAGGCTGTGACTCCTGGTGTCGGGGTAGGAGGGGGCTGTGACTCCTGGTGTCGGGGTATGGAGGGGCTGTGACTGCTGGTGTCGGGGTATGGGGGGGCTGTGACTGCTGGTGTCGGGGGATTGGGGGAGGCTGTGACTGCTGGTGTCGGGGTATAGGGGGAAGCTGTGACTGCTGGTGTCGGGGTAGGAGGGGGCTGTGACTGCTGGTGTCAGGGTATGGAGGGGCTGTGACTGCTGGTGTCGGGGTATGGGGGGGCTGTGACTGCTGGTGTCGGGGTATGGGGGGGCTGTGACTGCTGGTGTCGGGGTATGGAGGGGCTGTGACTGCTGGTGTCGGGGTATGGAGGGGCTGTGACTGCTGGTGTCGGGGTATGGGGGGGCTGTGACTGCTGGTGTCGGGGTATTGGGGGAGGCTGTGACTGCTGGTGTTGGGGTATTGGGGGAGGCTGTGACTCCTGGTGTCGGGGTAGGAGGGGGCTGTGACTCCTGGTGTCGGGGTATGGGGGGGCTGTGACTGCTGGTGTCGGGGTATGGGGGGGGCTGTGACTGCTGGTGTCGGGGGATTGGGGGAGGCTGTGACTGCTGGTGTCGGGGTATAGGGGGAAGCTGTGACTGCTGGTGTCGGGGTAGGAGGGGGCTGTGACTGCTGGTGTCAGGGTATGGAGGGGCTGTGACTGCTGGTGTCGGGGTATGGGGGGGCTGTGACTGCTGGTGTCGGGGTATGGGGGGGCTGTGACTGCTGGTGTCGGGGTATGGAGGGGCTGTGACTGCTGGTGTCGGGGTATGGAGGGGCTGTGACTGCTGGTGTCGGGGTATGGGGGGGCTGTGACTGCTGGTGTCGGGGTATTGGGGGAGGCTGTGACTGCTGGTGTTGGGGTATTGGGGGAGGCTGTGACTCCTGGTGTCGGGGTAGGAGGGGGCTGTGACTCCTGGTGTCGGGGTATGGGGGGGCTGTGACTGCTGGTGTCGGGGTATGGGGGGGCTGTGACTGCTGGTGTCGGGGGATTGGGGGAGGCTGTGACTGCTGGTGTCGGGGTATAGGGGGAAGCTGTGACTGCTGGTGTCGGGGTAGGAGGGGGCTGTGACTGCTGGTGTCAGGGTATGGAGGGGCTGTGACTGCTGGTGTCGGGGTATGGGGGGGCTGTGACTGCTGGTGTCGGGGTATGGGGGGGCTGTGACTGCTGGTGTCGGGGTATGGAGGCGCTGTGACTGCTGGTGTCGGGGTATGGAGGGGCTGTGACTGCTGGTGTCGGGGTATGGGGGGGCTGTGACTGCTGGTGTCGGGGTATTGGGGGAGGCTGTGACTCCTGGTGTCGGGGTAGGAGGGGGCTGTGACTGCTGGTGTCGGGGTAGGAGGAGGCTGTGACTGCTGGTGTCGGGGTATGGAGGGGCTGTGACTGCTGGTGTCGGGGTATTGGGGGAGGCTGTGACTCCTGGTGTCTGGGTATGGAGGGGCTGTGACTGCTGGTGTCAGGGTATGGAGGGGCTGTGACTGCTGGTGTCGGGGTATGGAGGGGCTGTGACTGCTGGTGTCGGGGTATGAGGGGGCTGTGACTGCTGGTGTCGGGGTATAGGGGGGCTGTGACTGCTGGTGTCGGGGTATGGGGGGGCTGTGACTGCTGGTGTCGGGGTATTGGGGGAGGCTGTGACTCCTGGTGTCGGGGTATGGAGGGGCTGTGACTGCTGGTGTCGGGGTATGGGGGGGTTGTGACTGCTGGTGTCGGGGTATGGGGGGGCTGTGACTGCTGGTGTCGGGGTATTGGGGGAGGCTGTGACTGCTGGTGTCGGGGTATTGGGGGAGGCTGTGACTCCTGGTGTCTGGGTATGGAGGGGCTGTGACTGCTGGTGTCGGGGTATGGAGGGGCTGTGACTGCTGGTGTCGGGGTAGGAGGGGGCTGTGACTGCTGGTGTCGGGGTATGGAGGGGCTGTGACTGCTGGTGTCGGGGTAGGATGGGGCTGTGACTGCTGGTGTCGGGGTATGGAGGGGCTGTGACTGCTGGTGTCGGGGTATGGGGGGGGGCTGTGACTGCTGGTGTCGGGGTATGGGGGGGCTGTGACTGCTGGTGTCGGGGTATGGAGGGGGCTGTGACTGCTGGTGTCAGGCTATGGAGGGGCTGTGACTGCTGGTGTCGGGGTAGGAGGGGGCTGTGACTGCTGGTGTCGGGGTATTGGGGGAGGGGCTGTGACTGCTGGTGTCGGGGT
This sequence comes from Dendropsophus ebraccatus, assembly GCF_027789765.1. Taxonomy (NCBI): domain Eukaryota; kingdom Metazoa; phylum Chordata; class Amphibia; order Anura; family Hylidae; genus Dendropsophus; species Dendropsophus ebraccatus. The sequence continues at coordinate 104,068,212 of NC_091459.1, read as the reverse complement.
ATGAGGGGGCTGTGACTGCTGGTGTCGGGGTATGGAGGGGCTGTGACTCCTGGTGTCGGGGTATGGAGGGGCTGTGACTCCTGGTGTCGGGGTATGGAGGGGGCTATGACTGCTGGTGTCGGGGTATGGAGGGGGCTGTGACTGCTGGTGTCGGGGTATGGGGGGGGGGCTGTGACTCCTGGTGTCGGGGTATGGGGGGGGCTGTGACTGCTGGTGTCGGGGTATGAGGGGGCTGTGACTGCTGGTGTCGGGGTATGGAGGGGCTGTGACTCCTGGTGTCGGGGTATGGAGGGGCTGTGACTCCTGGTGTCGGGGTATGGAGGGGGCTATGACTGCTGGTGTCGGGGTATGGAGGGGGCTGTGACTGCTGGTGTCGGGGTATGGAGGGGCTGTGACTCCTCGTGTCGGGGTATGGGGGGGGCTGTGACTGCTGGTGTCGGGGTATGGGGGGGCTGTGACTGCTGGTGTCGGGCTATGGAGGGGCTGTGACTGCTGGTGTCGGGGTAGGAGGGGGCTGTGACTGCTGGTGTCGGGGTAGGAGGGGGCTGTGACTGCTGGTGTCGGGCTATGGAGGGGCTGTGACTGCTGGTGTCGGGGTATGGAGGGGCTGTGACTGCTGGTGTCGGGGTAGGAGGGGGCTGTGACTGCTGGTGTCGGGCTATGGAGGGGCTGTGACTGCTAGTGTCGGGGTATGGAGGGGGCTGTGACTGCTGGTGTCGGGGTAGGAGGGGGCTGTGACTGCTGGTGTCGGGCTATGGAGGGGCTGTGACTGCTGGTGTCGGGGTATGGAGAGGCTGTGACTGCTGGTGTCGGGGTAGGAGGGGGCTGTGACTGCTGGTGTCGGGGTATGGAGGGGCTGTGACTGCTGGTGTCGGGGTATGGAGGGGCTGTGACTGCTGGTGTCGGGGTATGGAGGGGCTGTGACTACTGGTGTCGGGGTAGGAGGGGGCTGTGACTGCTGGTGTCGGGGTAGGAGGGGGCTGTGACTGCTGGTGTCTGGGTATGAAGGGGCTGTGACTGCTGGTGTCGGGGTATGGAGGGGGCTGTGACTGCTGGTGTCGGGGTATGGGGGGGGCTGTGACTGCTGGTGTCGGGGTATGGAGGGGCTGTGACTGCTGGTGTCGGGGTAGGAGGGGGCTGTGACTGCTGGTGTCTGGGTATGAAGGGGCTGTGACTGCTGGTGTCGGGGTAGGAGGGGGCTGTGACTGCTGGTGTCGGGGTAGGAGGGGGCTGTGACTGCTGGTGTCTGGGTATGAAGGGGCTGTGACTGCTGGTGTCGGGGTATGGAGGGGGCTGTGACTGCTGGTGTCGGGGTATGGAGGGGGCTGTGACTGCTGGTGTCGGGGTATGGAGGGGCTGTGACTGCTGGTGTCGGGGTAGGAGGGGGCTGTGACTGCTGGTGTCTGGGTATGAAGGGGCTGTGACTGCTGGTGTCGGGGTAGGAGGGGGCTGTGACTGCTGGTGTCGGGGTAGGAGGGGGCTGTGACTGCTGGTGTCTGGGTATGAAGGGGCTGTGACTGCTGGTGTCGGGGTATGTGGGAGGGGCTGTGACTGCTGGTGTCGGGGTATGGGGGGGGCTATGACTGCTGGTGTCGGGGTATGGGAGGGGGGCTGTGACTCCTGGTGTCGGGGTATGGGGGGGGCTATGACTGCTGGTGTCGGGGTATGGGAGGGGGGCTGTGACTCCTGGTGTCGGGGTTTGGGGGGGGGGCTCTGACTCCTGGTGTCGGGGTATGGGGGGGGGCTCTGACTCCTGGTGTCGGGGTATATGGGGGAGGGGCTGTGACTGCTGGTGTCGGGGTATGGGGGAGGGGCTGTGACTGCTGGTGTCGGGGTATGGGGGGGAGGGGCTGTGACTGCTGGTGTCAGGGTATGGGGGAGGGGCTGTGACTGCTGGTGTCGGGGTGTGGGGGAGGGGCTGTGACTGCTGGTGTCGGGGTATGGAGGGGGCTGTGACTGCTGGTGTCGGGGTATGGAGGGGCTGTGACTGCTGGTGTCGGGGTAGGAGGGGGCTGTGACTGCTGGTGTCTGGGTATGAAGGGGCTGTGACTGCTGGTGTCGGGGTAGGAGGGGGCTGTGACTGCTGGTGTCGGGGTAGGAGGGGGCTGTGACTGCTGGTGTCTGGGTATGAAGGGGCTGTGACTGCTGGTGTCGGGGTATGTGGGAGGGGCTGTGACTGCTGGTGTCGGGGTATGGGGGGGGCTATGACTGCTGGTGTCGGGGTATGGGAGGGGGGCTGTGACTCCTGGTGTCGGGGTATGGGGGGGGCTATGACTGCTGGTGTCGGGGTATGGGAGGGGGGCTGTGACTCCTGGTGTCGGGGTTTGGGGGGGGGGGCTCTGACTCCTGGTGTCGGGGTATGGGGGGGGGCTCTGACTCCTGGTGTCGGGGTATATGGGGGAGGGGCTGTGACTGCTGGTGTCGGGGTATGGGGGAGGGGCTGTGACTGCTGGTGTCGGGGTATGGGGGGGAGGGGCTGTGACTGCTGGTGTCAGGGTATGGGGGAGGGGCTGTGACTGCTGGTGTCGGGGTGTGGGGGAGGGGCTGTGACTGCTGGTGTCGGGGTGTGGGGGAGGGGCTGTGACTGCTGGTGTCGGGGTATGGGGGAGGGGCTGTGACTGCTGCTGTCGGGGTCACAGTTCTCCGTCTCCTCTGCTCTGGTAAAGCATACAGCTGTAACAATGAGTGTAACCTACAGCCCGGAGGAGAGTAAGTTCTTTGAGCTGTATATCCACATTATAGGGAGCACAGCCTGTGCAGAGGAACTACACGTCACAGCACATCAGTATAGCTCACCATCATCACGCTGCTGAGCCTTCCGTCCTCTCTACAATGAGACGCTTGTAGGTGACACGTTGGGGCGGGGCCTCATCGGGAAGGGGCGGGGCGCTCGGACCGTATAGAGCGGCACATGCCCGGAAGCGGAAGCAGCGTGCTACATGTGTGCGGGGCTGTGTGCTGCAGGGGAGCAGGAGTGACAGGCTGTACCTGGGCTGTGATGGAAGGGAGCTGTGATTATGGGTAGGAGTTTAGGTAGATGGCGGATGGGACGGGAATGGTAAGTATTTGTACATAGGACTGTTTCTGAGAGGATGCTGCTACTATAGCACTGTATGCTGGTAATGAGTTTTACAAGGGGCTGCGTGTTGTATAGGGAGTAAGGTTTAGTTTTTTTTACATGGAATTGTGTTGTGGACGCTAAAGAGAGAGAGAGTGATCGTATTTGCATGGGACTGTACGTTGGGTTCTGCAGGGAGGAGAGTGACGGTATTTACATGGGACTGTATGTTGGGTGCTGCAGGGAACAGTGATTTACAATACAATGAGCAACACAAGAAAATCTTGCAGAAATACTGCTTAATGGTGCGTTCACACCTACAGGATCTGCAGCTGATTTTCTGCAGCAGATTTCAGTTAAATAACTGAACACAGCATCAAATCTGCTGCAGATCCTGTAGGTGTGAACGCACCCTTACTAAGGTCAGAGCTAATTTTCGTTTTTGCACTTTTTGCTTTTTCCACTTTACGTTTAAAAGGCCATAGCGCTTGCATTTTTTTACCTAGAGACCCACATGAGCCCTTATTTTTTGCAAAACCAAGTACTTTGCAATGACAGACTTTATTTTTCCATAAAATATGCTGCGAAACCGGGAAAAAATCATTTGCGCTGTCAAATTGAAAAAAAAAAGGAATTTGTTTTGATTTCATGGAGTTATGCATTTACGCCGTTCTCTCTATTGTAAAACTGACTTGTTATGCATGTTCCTCAAGTCGTTACGATTACAACGATATGTAACGTGTAACTTTTCTTTTACCTGATCGCTTGTAAAAAATTCAAACCATTGTTAAGATATATGTTCTTTTAAAGGACAACTCCGGCGGGACCCCCCCCCCCCCCCCAAAAAAAAACCCCACACACCATACTCACCATCCCTCCGGTGACTATCACCACTCCATTCGCCCGCCGTCCGCCTCACCGTCACCTGCGTCCGCCGTCCAGCGATGTCTCTTGCTTCCGGGTCCATGAGAGAGAAAAGGCTGCCAGTGCGCTTGCGCACCACAAGGCTGGAGCGCATCACATGGCTTCCAGCAAGCTCAGCCAATCAGGGCTGAGCAAGCTGGAAGCCATGTGATGCGCTACAGCCAATGAAAAGGCTTCTGGTGCGCATGTGCACCAGCAGCCTTTCCTCTCCCATTCACTCTTAATGAAGACGCCGAAGAGGAAGAAGACCGCTCCCCCAGCTCTGACGTCACCCGACACCAGATGCCGCCCGGGAGAAGAGGACCGTGATGACCGTAATAGGTAATGTATACATTCTTTAACTTCCGGGGTGGGGGGTCGGGAGTCGGAAAGTGGGGGAAGGGGGCCAGACCGGGTATTTAACCACATTACAAAGTTATATAACTTTGTAATGTGTGTTAAATAAGCCAAAAAATTTTTTCGCCGGAGTTGTCCTTTAAAATCGCTCCATTCCCAGGCTTATAGCGCTTTTACCATTTGGTCTATGGGGCTGTGTGAGGTGTCATTTTTTGCGCCATGATGCGTTCTTTCTATCGGTACCTTGATTGCGCATATACGACTTTTAGATCACTTTTTATTACATTTTTTCTGGATTTGATGCGACCAAAAAATGCGCAATTTTGCACTTTGGAATTTTTTTGGCGCTTACGCCGTTTACCGTACGAGATCAGGAATGTGATTAATTAATAGTTCGGGCAATTATGCGTGTGGCGATACTAAATATGTTTATTTGTTTGTTTATATTTATACAATGGGAAAAGGGGGGTGATTTGGACTTTTATTAGGGGAGGGGATTTTTTATTAGTAAAAAAACATTTTTACTTTTATTTTTACTTTAACTAGAAGTCCCCCTGGGGGACTCGTATATAAACAGCACTGTATATACACAGCAAAGATCGGTCATAGATTGCTATGGCCTGCTGCAGGCCACAGCAATCTACTGCCGAGTCGGGATCAGCGTCGTTGTGACGCTGAGGCCCGGCACGGGCAGAAGAACGGATTGCCCCCCCCCCCCCCATCGTGTGTGTGTGTGGGGGGGGGGAGAGATCCGTCCCACTAGACACCAGGGATGCACGGAGGAAAGCCTTTAAGTGCAGCTGTCAGGTTTGACAGCTGCACTTAGAGGCTTAATTAGTCGGCGCGGCAACGGGACCCGCGCCGGCTAATAGAGGCACTGCCCGGCTGCACATGTCAGCCAGGATCAGCGCCGTTCAGAGCGGGGTCCCGGCGGGACTCCTCTCTGAATACCCCGCGCGGCACCATGACTTATCAGATACGTCATGGGTTGCTAAGGGGTTAAACAGGAAAAACTAGGACAATATGCTCCTGGATAAGAGGAATATTATGTCCTGACATGTGTAAATGACATGTGCTGCCATGTATGATGGCCGATGGGCAGGCTGGCATACTTTTGGGGTTTTCTCCCACTAAGGGTGGGTCGGCCCGCCTCCAGTGCTTCTGCCTGGGCCTAGTGGTACAGTCACTTTTAAGTGTCACAGAGGCGGAGCCGAGCTACAGCACCACCTCCTTCCGCCCTTTTTTACAGGGCAGTACTTGAGCTGCTTATGAAAAGGACAATTTTAATAGTTTACAAATGGTGACAAAAGATGTGGTCACTTTTATCTCCCTAACACTTGTCTGCCGGCATCTGCTGCTCTGTACCTGGTATGGAGCCGACATGTTCCCTTTATAGAGGTTATCCAGGATTAAAAAACACGTGGCTGTTTCTTTTCTAAAACCAGCACCACTCTTTTCTTCAGTGAATGGAACCAATTTGTAATAGTACACACAAGCTGAGAAAAGGTGTGACATTGTATTTGGGAAAAATAAGCACCAGGGAGCAGAAGGGTTCAGCCAAGTCTAGAAACTAGAGATGAGCGAATTGGGTTCGAGTCAATCCGAACCTGAACGTTCGCTATTTGATTAGCGGTGGCTGCTGAAGTTGGATAAAGCTCTAAGGTTGTCTGGAAAACATGGATACAGCCAATGACTATATCCATGTTTTCCACATAGCCTTAAAGGACAACTCCCACGAAATTTTTTTTTAGCTTATTTAACGCACATTACAAAGTTATTTAACTTTGTAATGTGGTTAAATACTCGGTCTGGCCTCCTTCCCCCACTTTCGGACCCCTGACCCCCCCCCCCCGGAAGTTAAAGAATGTATACATTACCTATTACGATCGTCACGGTCCTCTTCTCCCGGGCGGCATCTGGTGACGACGACGTCAGAGCAGGGGGGGGTAGTCCGGGTCTTCTTCCTCCTCGGCGTCTTCATAGAGAGTGAATGGGACGGAAAAGGCTGCTGGTGCACATGCGCACCAGCAGCCTTTTCATTGGCTGGAGCGCATCACATGGCTTCCAGCTTGCTAAGCCCTGATTGGCTGAGGTTGCTGGAAGCCATGTGATGCGCTCCAGCCAATGAAAAGGCTGCCGGTGCGCAAGCGCACTTGCAGCCTTTTCCATCCCCAGGACCCGGAAGTCGGAGACATCGCTGGACGGCGGATGCAGGCGACGGTGAGGCGGACGGCGGGCGAAAGGAGTGGCGATCATCACTGGAGGGATGGTGAGTATGGTGTCTGTGTGTGTTTTTTTTTTTTTTTTTTTGGGGGGGGGGGGGGTCTCGCAGGAGTTGTCCTTTAAGGCTTTATCCAACTTCAGCAGCCACCGCTAATCAAATGCCGAATGTTCGGGTTCAGATCGACTCGAGCATGCTCGAGGTTCGCTCATCTCTACTGGAAACTGATAACAGCGAGGTAATAGCCACACATGTGCATAATGTGTAAGTGAAGCATGCACCTAACAGGGAGATACCCCCTCAGGCAGTTGTCAGCCATCCAAGCAATCTTTACTAAAAGTGTCATAGAGGTACGTCCTTCGGAAGGTGATTCCTCGTGTCCGCTTTTTCTAATCATTAGAAATCATCCGTCATCTGCTCACTAGAGATGAGCGAACCAGGTTCGAGGCGACCCGAGCGTTCGGCATTTGATTAGCGGGGGCTGCTGAACTTGGATAAAGCTCTAAGATTGTCTTGAAAACATGGATACAGCCAATGACTATATCCATGTTTTCCACATAGCCTTTGGGCTTTATCCAACTTCAGCAGCCACCGCTAATCAAATGCCGAAAGTTCGGGTTCAGATCGACTCGAGCATGCTTATCTCTACTGCTCACTCATAAGAATAAATGGTCTTCAGTGTACTGTACAGAAAAGAAGCTTCATTTTCTGAAACCATACCATTTCTTTAACCCCTTCCTACAGAAGGACGTACCGGTACGTCCTGCTGCGGGAGGGGAGGTTCAGAGAGGGGGTCGTAAAGGGGGATCCATTGTACTGGCTGATCCCGCCTCTGTAATCTATGTATCTAGTCTGCAGCATACCAGAGTAATATACAGGGTCGTTTCTTGCGGCGGTACGGGGTGGCAACAGTTAATGGGCGCTTGTGGCACCCCCGGGACCTCGCACGGCAGGTGCCCCCCCCCCCCCGCCAACCCTGGACGAACACCTGGCCAGGCCATAGCACCCCCCCTCCCCCCTCCATGACAGGATTAGGAGAGTATAATGTTTTGGTGTTTTTTTTCGTGTGTTTGTGTTGGGCAATACAGGGGACAGTATTTCTATTGGGACAGAGCACAGGGGACAGTATTTCTACATACAGAAGGCAACTCACATACCTACTGAATTTATTGCACATGACACAAAAAAAGTGGAATGAAGTTGTTGTAAAAGTGCGGTTTGTTTGTCAGGTTCAGAAGAGATGAATTACAGCTGCAGGAAATTATCATGGTGGTCTGGACCACATGGAGAGGAAAAGAACAGTGACGCCTCAGATAAAATAAGTCGTCACCTGTGAGTCACTGACTTTTGAAAGGTTTGGTGACACTACTCTAGTCCATAATACACACGTTGCCTCTTTCTAGCAACAACCCGATCAGACCGCCCCCCCCTCCGGACATCACTGGTAATGGGGGGGGGTTGGCACTTTTATCAAGATTCACCCTGTAGTGAAAACTACCAAGAAAGTGCCCTGTAAATGCACAGCATTGATCTCAATGGGAGATCAGTGCTGTGTATATAGAAGTCCCCCATGAGGCTTCTAATTTATGTAGGTAAAAAAAAAGTTTTTTTATTAATAAAAAAAAAAAATCCCCTCCCCCAATAAAAGTTTAAATCACTCCCCTTTCCCCCATTTTATAAATAAAAATAAACATATTTGGTATCCCCATGTGCATAATCGCCCGGACTATTAAATTATCACATTTCTGATCTCACAAGGTAAATGGTGTAAGCGCAAAAGAGTTCCAAAGTGCAAAACTGGACATTTTTGGTTGCATCAAATCCAGAAAAATTGTAATAAAAAAACGATCAAAAAGTTGCATATATGCAAGTAAGGTACCAATAGAAAGTATAGATCATGGCGCAAAAAATGACACCTCACACAGCCCCATAGACCAAAGGATAAAAGCGTTATAAGGACGGTAATAGAGCGACTTTAAGGAACATTTCGTTTGTTTTTGTTTTTTTTAAAGGTTTTAATATTTTAAAAGCCATCAAATAAAATAAAAGTTATGCAAGTTGCCTATCATTTTAATCATACCAACCATAGAGGGGGGCGATTCCACTACAGGGCTTTCACAGACGGCACATCCATGGAACGTGTGTATAAGGCCTAAGGTCTGATAACTATACTATAACAGACAAAGACACCTTATCCGGTCTTTACAATTCTTTATTTTATTTTCTTATGCAAGGAAATCGATGTGAATAATTTTCTTAGCTCCTTAAATTAGAAATAAACTTCTTACATATATACCAGTCACTTACCCAAGTCTGCTTCTTTATCTCACATAACTGATAAAGGCACCAGTACAGTAAACAAGAACGTGGCATGTCACAGTGCCGATGTGTATACCACATTATGTCAAGTCACATGTGGTATACAGAAAATAGTTTCTTGTGTGGTATGTGAAGGTACAAAACCAATACTTTTCATGTCCTTTTTATATATGCTTAGAGATCAGTAGAAGATGGTTCTGTATTTCCATCTCAACTAATAGTTATACTGGTAGGACTTGTCTAGTTAAATATTTTTACAAATACATTCAATTAGAAAACTTGTCTCCTCCTCCTGATATGCTGCTCTTTCCCTCCCAGTGTTGACAGCTTGTTGTATAGGTTATTGACCACCACTCTTCTGTAATTGCAGTGGTTGGACTGATATATGTATAGGTACAATGTAAAAGTATAGACATATAGGGCGACATTTATGAAGACCGATGTACTTGAACGCAGATCCTAAATTAGGTCCTGTTCCCTTTCCCGGTTGGATTTACTAAGAGGCGCATGCCTCTTGGTTCATTCGTCCGGCTCTGCGCCCAACACAACAAATCGAGCAGGCGTAAATCATTATAAATAAGGCACAGGAGGAGGCCACGCCCAACAGGCTAATGGGGGATACGGCACGCGTACATTGGGGGAAAGGGGTGAATCTGCGCCTTCTCCCTGGTGTATGCCCCGGCTGCAGCCTTGTAAGTGTCTCCCCTGGTGTATATATACTGTAGAATATATAAATATGCCTACTATAGCTGTATATACACACCAGCCCTACCACTGGTTTTAAAGCAGATTGCAGTCAACAACCTAAATAGCTGTCACCAATGTGAGGGAAAGAGCGGAATATCGGGAGAAGGAGGCAAGTTTGCTAAATGAATGTAAAGTATTTGCAAAAATATTTAACTATGTTAGTTGAGATGCCAGTATTCCTTTAAAGGGTCCAGTAACCAGAAAGAAGATGAGGGCACTCACCCATACGTTGTGAGTAGTGCCGGTGAACTCTCTTACAAGACTTGTTGATTTCTTTAAAGAGGATGTACCACCCGGTAAAACGTCCGTGGGTTCAGTTTAAAGAGGATGTACTGGGTGGTACATCCTCTTTAAATGGGTTATCCAGTGCTACAAAAACATGGCCACTTTCTTACAGAGACAGCCCCACTCTTGTCTCCAGCTTGGGTGGGGTTTTGCTGCTCTGTTCCATTGAAGTGAATGGAGCTTAATTGCAAACCGCACCTGAGCTGGAGACAAGAGTTGTGTTGTCTCTAAAAGAAAGTGGCCATGTTTTTGTAGCACTGGATAACCCCTTTAGAGAGAGAACCTATCACTCTGATCCTGGTTAGGCTACTAGCAGCACCTAAAAGACATGTTAAAGCGGTGCCTTACCATGTGTTCTGTAGAAACTTTAGCTGCTGAAATTAAGTCTTTTATCCCGGTACACGAGACAGGCAGTAAGCCGGAAACTGATCATCCGGCTGTCTGCCTGTCAGCCCGCTCTGCAGGATGATTGACAGAAAAAGAGTAGTTAGAAGTCGCTTTTCCTATCAGTCATCCTGCAGGGTGGGCTGACAGGCAGAGAACTGTGGCTACTCATGGCCCAGACAACTAGTTCCCGGCTCCCTGCCTGTTTGGCACACTGGAATAAAAGACTTCGTTTCAGCAGCTAAAGTTTCTACAGAACACATGGAAAGGCAGCATTTTAACACGTCTTCCAGGCATTGCTAGTAGCCTTACCCTGAAAATCTAGGTGATTGGTTTGCTTTAATTCCTATGAAAGATCCTATACAAAATTACAGATAAGTTACAGTAGAGAGAGCACCAAGAAACCAAGACACTGCTATTAAGTATATAAATCTTCATCAGCTTCTGTGGAATAATAAAATTAGTGCGGTATGTGGCTGTAAACTCTGCCTTGCCAGTCCCTCCCATGATATGTGGTATCAGACAATGTTAGCGCTTCTGTTTCCATAACTTCATAATCTCATTAGTAAGTATCTGGGTGCTATAGAACACAGCACCCTAATGATTCCAGGCAATGCATAGGTATAGTTCCACATGTATATTCAAGGTCCATGATGTGAAATAATGACAATAAATACTTTTATGAATAATACACGATGAAAGGCACAAACACTTTACATGTTCATTGAAGATGAGACAGATGATAGTGCCAGCCAGTGACATGAGGCTTTGCTGGATTCTGCAGTTGTAATCCATGAATGACATTTTATTGTTATGGCTACATCAGGCACAGATTGGCTAGAAGTAAAGATGGTGTACATATAAATGTATTTTCACAGATATACTATGCAATGGTCGTTTTTTGCTGCATAGAAACAAAATAGCTGATGTATGATGTCAGAAGGTCGTCCATCTTATAACCCTGTAAAAGCAGAAGAATAAACATTAGTATAAAATGCAATACTTAATTTCAATATATATTCAATTTGTCCATTAAAAAGGAAGATCCAATTATAAAGGAAGAAGCTGTTTTTCATGGATGTTTGTGATTTGGATATGATGCAGATTTTTAGCAATTTTGACTTCCCCACTAAAGTCATTGGAAACTGCAAAAAATATGAAGCTTATTCACAGCATCAGTTGACATTTTTCAGACCTGCTATGTATAAACATATCCTAAAGGTGACCTGCCCTTTACAACCCCCTAAAATATGTTTGGGCAGCCCTTTGCTTTAGCAAAGCCATTAGCCGCACATTTCAGAGAGATGCATATTCAACGGCGGATTATTTTTTGACAACTTGAAAGACTGCAATCAGCCGATGAGCGTTTTCTGGCTCATTGTCTGATCGCTGTCTCTACTGTATGGTGAGATATGTGCCTGGTTTGACAAATAATCTCACGCTCCTTAGTGACAGTGTTTAAATCATCACAGGCAAACTGATACAGCCACGCAAAGATTTAAAACACCAACGGTTCTCCCGGCATCATATCGATACATGATGTAGGGAGGTTATGGAGCGTGAAAATAAGGCCTTACTTTAGAACAGTATGCCGGGTATGTGAAAGGGTCGGATTTGGTTGACAACTGGGAAGAGAGCAAAGGCTTTGAGTAAAATTCTTAACCTTCAGAGATGTTATTGTTTGCAAAAGATGAATACAACCAGAAAGTAATTTACACAGACAGATTATTGAAGCCAAAGCCAGGAATGGATGTTGAGAAGAAATCTTAATCTTTCCATAATGACCTGTTCTATGTTTATAGTCCATTCCTGGCTTTGGCTTCAATAATCTGTCAGATTTGTAAACAACAACCTAAGAAAGGAGTTTTAGGATACTATTACACGGAACAATGTGTAATAATGACAACGATCAGCCGATGATCGTTGTCATCGGCTGATCGTTGATATAGGTTCTGACCTATAATTGTCGGCCACCGACCACGCACCGCTACATGTAATAGCGGTGCGCGGCCGGCGACTGCCGATATACATTACCTCTCCAGGTTGCAGAGCTCCTCTTCCTCTGTACTTCTCCCCGGGTCCCGCGCGCTCCAGCTTCAGAGTGGCCTTTCAGCTGACAGGCCGCTCAGCCAATCACAGGCCGGGACCGCTGCGGCCATTAATTGGCTGAGCAGCCTGTCAGCTGACAGGCCACTCTGAAGCTGGAGCGCGCGGGACCCGGGGAGAAGTACAGAGGAAGAGGAGCCGTGCAATCTGGACAGGTGATGTATAACGTTTAAACAAGGGCTGCAAGGACATCGGTAACGATGTCCCTGCAGCCCTTGTTAAACGATTATCGGGCCGTGTAATAGGCCCAGTAAACGAGCACTGATCTAGCAGATCGGCGCTCGTTTACATTTATTATGGGGGCCCCCATCTAACAGTACGCTTAATCTACATAGGCATCAAGATCCCTTACCAAAGAAGTCTCACATAGGATCTTATTATCTCGTACCAGGTTCCCAGTTGTCATCTGAAAATAAGTATTTCCACTGTTCCAGCGAGAGATTTTGTTTAATGGGTGGTTAACAAGCAATTCCTGTGTGTATAGGAAAAAAACACCAGTAAGTATAAAAGTATCTACAGTGTGCTGCATAATTACCCTGGTGTCCTCAAAGGCCTTTCTCTGTGTCTACAGCTCTGCCTTCTTTTCCAGTCTCTGCACCGACAACCCGTGACTATTTCGTTGATCACTGTCCAACACAGTCTGCCTGCCGCTTAGCCAATCACTGGCCGTTGCCATTGATTGGCTGAGCAGCCACGGCCTGTCAGTGCAGAGACCGGAACAGAAGGAAGAGCTGCAGAGACCAGGGAAGGCCTCTGAGGACACCGGTGAAGACCCAAGGACACCAGGTAACGTCGTAGGGTGAGTTAATACTAGAGATGAGCGGACCAAAAGTCCGACAGCATCGGTGCTCTCTCATCATGCCTTTGATCCCGGCCGCATACTTGCACTCCCGCGAATATGCGGCCAGGATATTCCAGGGAATTCAACAGGGATTCCATAGAATATCCTGGCCGCATATTTCCGTGAGCGCAAGTATGCGGCAGGGATCAAAGGCATGATGACAGAGCGAACTGCTTTCGGACCAAAAGTCCAAGCAGTTCGCTCATCTCTAGTTAATACTTTATTATTTTATACTACAATCATCAGCCATCGGCGGCTGATGATCATTCTCTCTATTACACTGAGGCCAATTATCTTTCTGTGTAATAGGGCCCTTAGTCGTCCTTTCAGTCAGTGCTGTCATACTGCATTGGTCTACTTTATATTAGTTTTCTTTCTTTTATGTTTTTCCCAGTGAAGCATTGCATGGCCTATAAAACTCCACACACTCTTTGGCATTCTCCTCAAGGAGAAACCTTTTCCATTAAGTGCCACAAATTAGTGCAGAATTTCTTTGGAATGAAATTGAATAATTTACCTAAACATTTATCGTCTACAGAGGTAAATGCAAAAAACCACTGACACCCCTCATTCACGGTTAATTTATGAGCCATAGCAAGTAGTGGACCCAACAGCTATATCCACTTTTTTTTTTACTTCTGTAAAAAATACATGTGTGATTCCAGCCTTAAACATGGTCACCATATAATGAATATATAAGGAAAGACTGTGGTATTGCCTTTTTGTTGACTGAGAGTCACTCTCATGTCTTTGGTCAGTAAGTTACATGTCCTATTGAGTGGAGATTAGAGATAAGCACAACTCGAGCATTCTCATCTCTAGCATATAAGAAACAGCTTCTTGTCTTCTCTCATGTCAGGCAAAATTAGTTATTCTGACGCATCTTAATATTATCCTTAATATGTCAATACACCGTCAAGTGGTGATTGCATTTCTTGTGCTCAGGTCCACTACAGGTATGAAGAAAGATTTCTGAATTGGGATGTATTATTTTGTGGGATAGGTGTTGGGTGGATGTGGACTGACATAGCATCTTTTACCAAACTTTCCACCTAGGAAAAAAAAAAAATTGGCAGATCATAACTTAAACAAAAATCTATCCTGTATGTCTTACCTTAGTCTTGGGGTGAAATAAGGATACCCCATGCTTGTTTATTGCAATGAGTACAATATCAGGCAATGCTGGATCAGATGATTGCTGAAAGGTAGAAATTGTATTGTTATATTACAAGCACAAGGATATAAACCGAAATAATGATATTCTATATGGTGGAAAACTTGTAAAATTAGCAAACATAAAGCAAAAAAAAATCTTTGGTATCCTTACAACAGATATAGTATAATAAGTACTGTATATACAAAACATTATGTTGAGATGTGTAAAATAATAAAACACTAAATTGTGCAATGCAGTTAATCAGGACTCCAACACTATATTTTGCTGCTTTATCATCGGTTTCCATCAGAATGCCTCCAAAAAAGGTATTCCAATGTATACCAAGAATAGTAAAGAACACATTAATGTCCTGCAGTTAGTCTTTCCAGTCTGACAGAGTGCTCTCTGCTGCCATCTCTGTCCAGGACAGAAACTGTCCAAAGCAAATCTCCATAGAAAACTTCTGCTCTGGACAGTTCCTGTCATGGACAGACCTGGCAGCAGAAATATAAACATTTTGATAGTAGTAGTACAATTCCAGCACTTAACACACTTTACTTACCTTCACCTCAAAGAATGCAGAGCCAAATGTTGGCCATCTGCTAATATGCTTTAGAAATGCTATCTTGGCTTCTTCCACAGTTTTTTTCTCATGTTTATTATAGGCAGCTATTATGTTCTAGAGGCAAAAGAATAGATATATCAGTGTCATATCCCCAGTGTGCTGGAAAAGTGGTCCAAGGCAAATATGCAGCCTGTATACTTGTGCTATGAATTCTTTCTATAATTCTTTTTACAATACGTCAAGTAATTTCTGCATCTATATTTATAGATCATAAGGATATATTATTCAGTAGGTATTGGTGTCACCCACCCTCTTCCACTCATCCTGTGTGCTCATACGTAGAAGGTACTCTGGAACCAAATCTCGTGCAATTTTATTGAGGTTGGCAAGTTGAGAGCGGTCATTGTTGTACTGTACTTTGTATATCAGTCCAGCTAAGTTTCCTGCATCTTCCACGGTACATCGATGGTATCCACGCATATATTTTGGTAGCTCCTAAATGTTACATTAAGATAGAAAGGGTCAATTAATTTAAAACCTGCTCCATTATCTATAGGCAACCACAGTCTACCAATGGCCACTCACCTGATGATAGTGAAATATAGTGTCAGCCTTAATATCCTTCCCTGGCTGAACAGACACCCACAACTTCCGCATGAAGTACAACTGGAAACTGGCAAACGTAGGTACTCCTGTATAAAATAAGATTAGGTTACTAGACTCGTCATCACCCTAATAAAATGAAGTATTTTATTTGCAGGTCAGATATGGCATACACAATTTACCTGTAGTAGGCCGGCTCTTTCGAATATAGTCATTCAGTTGCCTTAGTGCGTCATAGAAGTAATCCTGTTCATTGAGGCTTATAACCTGTAGCCAAAACATTAATCAATATGCTACTCATGATAATAGACATTGTTCAGCTTTAGGGGTTAAACCCCATTTATTTTGTTCACTTTTCATTCAATGGTTATTTAATATACTGTAGGACCAAGAAAACCCACTATGCTGCATCTCTATGAAAGATCACATCACATCAAAATACAGTATGATATCAATCCCACATATCACAGAACCGTTGGTATGATCAAAAACCAACCCTGGTAGGGATAGGTTACTTATACAACAATATCACAAAGGCGTATCACATATTAAAATATCCAAGGTATAAGAGGCAAAGAATGGCACTCACCAGCTGCGGCTTGAATAAAATCCGGTTTTTATTAGAACTTCAGGATGGCAGGGGAGAACAGAGAGCAGATGACTGCAGTTTCACGGCAAATCGCCACTTTGTCAAACCCTAGCACATGACTCATTTGAGTCATGTGCTAGGGTTTGACTAAGCTGGTGAGTGCCATTCTTTGCCTCTTATACTTTGGTTATTGTGACTGCTTTCAGATTGAGCACTGCATAGGCTACTGGATACATGGTCTAATCAGGTACACCTGCCATATAATTGTGAGTCAGAGCAGTGCCGTCTGCTATATCTCTGTTTGATTGACAAATTAAAATATCACTTTTATTATAACCAGCTAAAAGGCATAAAAACGCCATAAAACATACATACCACCCCAATCCTATGCTCGACTGGAGTGTACTCGTGTCCCTTGACCCACATTACTTGGTCACTAATTCTGACCTTGATTGGTTACTGATAGCGAAGATAAACTATTCATGTACAATCACAAAAAGACATCCATACAATTAGGGGAACAACCCAACGCGTTTCCCTGTTCAAATATTTTATGTATATAATACAATACGGTTCATCAGGGGTTAAACATTCCCAAACACCAACTCTAGTACGATGTATCACCAGATAACAATCAAAAGATAATAACTGCTATTGCACAACCATATAAATCATAGTCAAGCCTCTTACTGTGCCCCCTCCGCTGGATAATAAACTCCACAGACATTCAGCCTGTCTGGCTGCTACAATGGCCTCCCAGACAGGCTGAATGTCTGTGGAGTTTATTATCCAGCGGCCGGGACACAGTAACAGGCTTGACTATAATTTATATGGTTGTGCATTAGCAGTTATTATGTAGTAAAGGTAGAAAAGCAGCTGATGGACTTCAATTTCCAAAAAACAAATAGGTTATGTTCCCACAAACTCTTTCATTGACCGTGTTGCAGCCGTTTTTTGAATGGCAGTCATTTTGGTGCGAAATTGTGCTTGTTTTATGCACGCATGAAACAGCAGAGTTTTGGCCCCAAAATGACGTTCAAAAAATGCATGGCAAATCACCAAAAAATAACATACAGTAGCCTTAAAATAATTTAAAACAAAATCCAGATGGCTTCACCTTTCAATGCCCCCCCCCCATCATAAAAAAACTGGATATTGTTATGATTATACTAATCCAAAGAATTAGGATAACATGTAAGTTTGACCACAGTAAATGGCGTGACAAAGACCCCCCCCCCCCACATACACACACGTATATATATTAAATAGGGGTGTTTATTGTGTGTGTATAAAGCTCCTAATCATATCCCAAATTTATCAGGCTGCCTGACACTTATACTATCCGTTTTTTCCAAAGCAGGCAGCGATCAGCAATTAGACAAAATGGACTGAAGATGACAGGAGCCGAAAGCGGGTGACACCAATGCCACTTTGTTTTACCTATTAGCACAGTTCACAGCAGTAACTGAGAATATCATGGTTATATTATAAATTTTAAGTAAATAGCTGCATTTAATACAGAATTATTGCTTACCTTGTCCCCTATCTTTAAAAAGATGCTGAAACCATCCCAGGAGCTGAGCTGTAGCTTGTTAGAGATGTCCTGGCACACTTCTCTTACCTTAGTGTTTGTGCCAACTTCAAATGCCTGTAGAAATAAGAGACATTACATGGATATTACTATAGTTTACTGGATTGACCTTCTCTGACAGCATGTATGCATGTAATGGCCTTTTATTCAGAACAAGCTTATTATTATTATTATTATTATTATTATTGTTTATTTTTGAAGCGCTCTTTATTCCAGAGCGCTATACAAGTGATAAGGGTAACAAATAGGAACATTACATGAATAAGATAAATGGCTTAACGGCTAAAAGATCACAATGCATACTATAGGTGCTATTATGCTTTTGAGGGGTGTAAAATGCATGCTGTACTCTCCCCCCTATTCAAATGGACGTTAGGCTTGGCTGAGCATGCATCATGCATATGTTCACATTAAAGAGAGGGGGATGAGACAGTAAAGTAGGCTGTACTATGGCAGTGTAGGGGTCTACAATAGGACTGCACTCATACCTCTTCTGTGTCATTTGGAAAGAACACTTTGTGGTAGATCTTGGTGCTCATTTGTTGTATGGCTTCAACTTCTACCAGGTGAGGGGGCTGTTTTCTTGGCCCAGTTCTTTGAACCGTGACAAAAATAAAGTAAGTAACATGTCTAGGAAAATTAAATATCTGTTCTATACAATGCACAAAACCTTTTACAGAGGATCATATAAAGAAAAAGGAAATGTAAAAAGCAATTACACATACAGAATGACAGAGTTTAGTATTACAGATTAATGCTATCTTCACACAACGTCAAAAATTGAGAAAAGACGTCTGTTTTTGCCGCAATTTAACTGACTGCAATGGCAATGCATTGAAGTCAATGGGAAGATAGATGTCCAATGCACACAATGCATTGAATAATGGACGTTTTTACCACGGACGGCAAAATAATGAACATGATCATTATTTTTGGATGTCTTTTGTAAACAGCAGGTGTTTTTTTATTAGTTGTTTACACACAGTTTTTCTTTTGTCACCGTTCTTTCTCTGTTTTACTATTAAATTCAATGGACTTTTCAATTAAGCCGCATCCAAAGTGCAATTAGTAACCCAAACTAGAATAATGTGCAAACACCAGTCATTGCACTAAGGGAAGGCCAGACAGCTAAATGACGTCCGTTGTTTTAGACTCAGACGTCATTTTAAACGGAGCTGAAAAAACGTGTGAACATAGCCTAATGCATCTGTAATGAATAGTATGTTCTAGTAAAGGTGCCGTGTTGAAGTGCTGTCGACCAATTTAATATTTAATTCTGATACAAGGTCCTGTATGGGTCTCACTTTCAGGTAATATGTTCACATTTATTATGAGTGAGTAATGGTGCGTTTACACAGGCAGATTTATCTGACCAATTTTGGAAGCCAAAGTCAGTAATGGACTTGAAAAGACAGGGAATCTCAGTCTTTCCTTTATGACCTGCACCCTGTTTATAGTCTGTTCCTGGCTTTGGCTTCAAAAATCTGTCAGATAAATCTCACTGTGTAAATGCACCATTAGGTTTAATGAGATATATGATATAAGGCTTAGATTGCCTTTTCATGTAATAATTATGTTTTCCATAATTAGCGCTTTATAACTGTTAGAGATATGCGGATCTGGTCTGTCTAAACCTTTTGCGTTTGGTTACCCGTGACTGAAGAAGTTGGAGGCTTTCCTAGGGAGTCTTGAAAAACATGGATACAGCCATAGCCCATAGACAAGTTTTCCAGGCAGGTCTTAAGCCCTAAGCATTAAACTTCTGCGGCCATCAGTAATCAAATGCTGCATGGTCAGATTTGGACGGACCCAAGCATGCTTGAGGTTCACTCATCTCTAATAATTATACGCAACAGTTGTAAATAAGATAGACTAGAAATGTCATTACTGTAGTATTCTCTGGATCCTTCGTTTACATTCCTTGGATAGTGGTTCCCGTTGACGGTTCTCAATGAATTTCTGAACATGAACCAGCAAACTTTTACTTGGTGGAAAGAGGCCGGTGCATAGCCAAAGCAGCTGCCATCCACTGCTCAAACTATAACTGCAGGAAGAAACACAGGTGAAATAGAGAATGGTAAAGCTTATGTAGGATGCATTTAGAATACTGAAATGAGGAATTCAGACATTTTTAGCAGCAAGTCTATCTATCTATATACAGTATGTACAATGCAATATACAAAATATACAGTGGTGCCTTGGATTACGAGCATAATTCGTTCCGGGACTGTGCTTGTAATCCAAATCCACTCTTACACCAAAGCAAGTTTTCCCATAAGAAATCACTGAAATGCAGACAATTGGTTCCACACCCCAAAAATAGTGAATTTATATTCTGAACAACATGTAAAACAAATGAAACAAACATTTAAAAACAGCTGAATATGTCATATTATAGGTTACTGTAGAGTATAGCAATCAGCATGTGGTGTATAATATATTATAGAGTAAGTGCAGAAACCTGAAAAACAGCCGCAATTTTTAGATACAGAATGGAACTGCAGATGCCCATAATGCAGGAGCGTAGTACAACAGGCTCGAATAGAGAAGGAGGGCTGCTGTCAGAGGTCTGTGTGGTTACATGACAGCAATGGGAAAGGGAGTATTTTCAGCATGGACCAATCAGAGCTGACGGAGACTGCAGGGAACATGAAGGAATGAGCAGGACAGATGTGGGCACATACATGCAGCGCTCTCTGCCCGGGGAGAGAGGGGTTACAGCTATAAAGAGATTACCTCCACAGTCCTGTCCCCTGATGCAAGCCTCAGCCTGAAGTGTATCTGCTATGATTTGGAGGGTGAGGGAGACTTCCTGGGTCAGAGTACAGTGATGTAGACCCCACTGTGCATGCCAAGCCCCTTCCCCACTCGCCCTACCGCCCAGTACAGGGAGCTCTTAAACCAAAACAATGCTCTTAAACCAAGTCACAATTTTGAAAAACTGAGCTCTTAAACCAAAACGCTCTTAAACCAAGTTACTCTTAAACCAAGGTACCACTGTATACAGTATCAAAGGTAGCGACTCAATGTTCTAGTTTACCTGTTGCTATTTGCTGTCATTTGCTTCAGGATCTGGCAGTAGATTTCATCTCTTAGAGATTCCTCCCGTACTGGGCCAGAGAATATCTGATCTGTGAGTTCTACTGGGGAGCGAGACTGCTTTGATGGATAGTCTCCCATGTATTTCATAATAGGTAGGTTATGTTAAGGTCAAATAAATTATAATTGTACAATTGTAGTATTACTGATCATACTTAGTATTAGTATACATATATAAGTATGATCAGCTATACTAATATTATACTAATTAGTATAGTATTAGTATAGTTGATCATTAGAGATGAGTCGATCTGAACCCGAACGGTCGGCATTTGATTAGCGGTGGCTGCTGAACTTGGATAAAGCTCTAAGGTTGTCTGGAAAACGTGGATACAGCCAATGACTATATCCATGTTTTCCACGTAGCCTTAGGGCTTTATCCAAGTTCAGCAGCCACCGCTAATCAAATGCCGAAAGTTCGGGTTCAGATCGACTCGAGCATGCTCGAGATTCGCTCATCTCTATTGATCGTACTTTTTCGTTTCACAAGCACCACACATTTTTTCCATAGGGTAATACAGTGATAGGCTAGGTTCACACACCTTTTTTTTGGCCATTTGACAGACGTCTTTTTGGATGTATGTCATTTCGAGGCAAAATAATGTCCATTATTTTAAAATCACTGTCATTTCAAAATAATGGATGTTATTTGACCTCAAAAAGATGGCTGTCGAAAACTTAAATAATATTGTGTGCGGGATGAAGTGGAAAAGAGAATTCAAATTAGCTAAGATTTGTTGTTACACAGTGCACGTTATAGTATAACTGACATGTAATATTTATTCTAGATATACCCATTTTATACAGCTATTTTGTTTTTGTTACTACTTTTAAAAATGTAAAACTAAATGTATAGATTTTTCTAAACAAGCATGGACACATTTTTAATGAGAATGTAATGGCATGTGGTACATTTACTACATATCATCCATGTCACCTCTCTCATAAAGGATATCCATAAAAGCCTGGCATGCGTAATCGCGCAGATCAGCCACTTCACAAACCTTTCTCAGAAGCGGCTGTCTTAATGGTTCTTTCGAGTAAGCCCAGAGCTGTGACTTACCACGAGTTCTTTGTAGAAAGGCTTTAGAAACGCTCTCAGGGTCTGGGGCTCTGAAGACAACATCAAACACATAACATTTTATACAGTATTTTACCCTTACTTTAACAGCATGTCCTTAAAGGTACACACAAAACAAATCTTATTTTACCCACGCAGCATAAGGCTGGGTTCACACTGTTTTTGCAATCTGTTTAAAAAAAAAAAAAAAAAAACATAAAAACAACGGATGCAATTGTGTGCATCCTTTTTGATCAGTTTTTCCTTTGACTCCCATTATAAAAAAAAAATCGGATCAAAATGGATCCGTTTTTTTAAACTGACACAAAAACGTAGTCATTTTTGTGTCCATTAAAAAAAAAACTGATGCGTTTTTTAAAACGGAAGACAATGGAAAAACAGATCAAAACGGATGCACACAATTGCATCCATTTTTTTTAAATCAGTAATTTGCAAAAAACGGATGAAGAAAACGGACTGCAAAAACGTAGTGTGAACCCAGTCTAAGTCTGGTGAGGGCAAACAGCTGCCTTGCTCCCTAATTTTACTAGCTGCTCTGTTTCTCTGATAATGTGCCACTTCTTGTCACTGCGGCTCTGATAGCCGTCTTTTGATAATTTGCGTGTTTCCATCTTTCAAAGTATACACATAAATTGCACATATATACTCCTTGCTTCTATATATCATGTACAGTAGTTAAAATATGTGTACCTGAAATACTGCATGGAAAATTCCTCCAATGTGTATGGCTTAACTACTTCCTGTTGACCGGAATCATCAAATGAAGAACCAATTAATTCTGATTTCCGCTGTTCTGGAGACATAGCAATCATCCTCTATGGACAAACATTAAATGCAGTAGTAAATAAACAGGTATATTCACATACAGCAATCCAATGCAAATAATGCAGGATTATATAGGAGTCTATAAAAAAGCAAGTGGCAAGTGGCAAACTGATCCACATTTGAGCCAACTTACAGCAAGTTTGGGTTCGCCCAAACCTAAACAATCAGCATTTGGATCACCAACTTACAGTAAGTTCAGGTTCGTACAAACCCAAATGCTCAGCATTTGAATCATGCAGCCTGGAGAAGATGGATGCAGCCCTAAGATAGCCTAGAAAGCATAGATACAGCCCTCAATCTTCATCTATCTTCTCCTAGCTGCATGATTCAAATGCTGAGTGTTAGGGGCCTATTCCATGGGAGCGATAATCGGCCCCATTTGGCCGATTATCGCTCGGTGGAATAGAAAGAACGATCAGCCGATGATCGTGTCATCGGCTGATTGTTCATTTAGGTTTAAACCTAAAATCATCGTTCGCTACCCGCACATCGCTGTGGTGGAATAGTGACCGACGATTCAAGCAGAGCAGCGTAGATTACCTGTCCGGGCTTCTCCTGCGCTCCATCTTCCTCCCCGGGTCCCGCTCGCAGCATCAGCTCCGGAGCGGCCTGACTGAGTTGTCTAACGCTCAGCCAATTACTGGCCAGGAATGCCGCGGCCAGTGATTGGCTGAGTGGTCTGACAGCTCAGTCAGGCCGCTCCAGAGCTGATGCTGCAAGCGGGACTCGGGGAGGAAGACTGAGTGTAGGAAAAGCCCGGACAGGTAATGTATGAAGCGAGGGCTGCAAGGACATCGGTAACGATGTCCCTGCAGCCCTCGCTTAACGATCATCGGGGCCGTGGAATAGGCCCAGTAAACGAGCGCCAATCTAGCAGATCGGCGCTCATTTACAACATTGCTCGGCCCGTGGAATAGGGCCCTTAGGGTTTGTACAAACCTGAACTTACTGTAAGTTGGCTCATCTCTATCCACTTTTATTAACCTGTATATACCATTATTTTGT
The DNA here is from genome assembly GCF_027789765.1 of Dendropsophus ebraccatus. Lineage (NCBI taxonomy): Eukaryota > Metazoa > Chordata > Amphibia > Anura > Hylidae > Dendropsophus > Dendropsophus ebraccatus. Next base: position 104,044,477 of record NC_091459.1, on the reverse strand, counting down.
GTATATTGTGCTTTCGACGTGAAAAATTGTAATTGATTGTAATTGAAACTGTAAGCAAATTTCCTATTCTGTAAAGTTTTAAAATAAAAGTTAAAAAGGGGACATGTTGCAGGAGACACAGTTTAGACCAAATTTAAAATAAAATGTAGGTACTCGTAGCTCTTCTCACTATGGTATATACAGCAGTAAAAGATCTTTAGAATGGAGGACATGTCTAAATGCAATAATGCCATAAATGAAGTGCAATTCTCTTATATATATATAGAAAATGTATACATTATCAATATATTTGGACTAATGTCTTAGTACTGTTCTTCATTTGCTTACCAGTATTTCTGTGCTAGGTTTGGTGAGAGTTGGTACAATATAGATGGCATCCAAGGACACAGCACCACTGTTTCCAGTTCTTTCGTTTTGAGCATAGGTCCAGTTTGGCCCAATCTGAAGTTCTGCACTCTTATTAAGAAGAAGCAGATCCCCATTGCGAAAGCCTAACAGGTCTGGCTCATCTAGAAATAGAAATAAAGATCTGTGCATTTGAGCTCTGACAATGTACATAAGAAGAGTGTGATACTATCACAAGTATTAGTATCTGATCAGTGAGGGACTAACTGCTGGGACCAACAATATAAAAAAATTGGGAGAGTAGCTTGTTGCCTAAGTGAATTGAGGGGCAGTGTTCTTGGAATAAATAATCCCTTTATGCAGCTCTTTGCGGCTCTTTGTATGAAATAGAATCAGATCAAAGAAAACTATAGATCCCCATTCATAGTGTGTTTCCCTTCATAACATGCTTCTTTCAATACAGTAATATACAGAGCTGCTTTAAAAATGCTTTACAGCATGTAATTGTTTTCAGATCCACTGGTGTCACAAGGTTAAAGAGGTTTGTAAATTACTTCTATTTAGAAATAGTCAAGTCTTTCAGTACTTATCAGCTGCTGTATGTCCTACAGGAAGTGGCATATTCTTTCCAGCCTGACACAGTGCTCTCTGCTGGAAGTGCTGGAAGACTTGGGATTTTTAAATATAAGTATAAGTTGCAAATATAAGTTAATATAAGTTACAAATCTGTATAACTTTCTGACACCACTTAATTTAATCACTTTTTTCCACCTGAGTAACCCTTTAAAATTAAGGATAATCCTTCAAAATCTGTGCATGTGTTTTGTTTGTTTTTTTGCATTCCAATATGACTTCTCCAGTAATGTAATCCATCAACCAAGAACTGCAATACCTGTTATGTTTTTTTTCTTTGAGTCCAATGTGTCTGTCAATGACCTGGAGCTGTCTTGCAAAGCTACTGCATACAACGATCTTGCCTTCAGTCCATCTAAAAAGTACAGAAGCAGCTTAGCAATTTCTTCACTGTTCTGTGACGTTAGAACAAATTGGTCTCCTCTCAATGTATGTAAGACACAGCACTGGCCAAATGATTTTTCAGCCCTGTAAAAATAAAATTGATTTACTATAAAAACATTGATATGAAAAAAAAAATATATATATATAGTCTCTGAATGTAAGTCAATATAGAAGACTATGTTAATTTTATATCATCACTGAATATTCCAATAGTCACTTAAAAATTACCTTTTATTATATCATTTAAAACACCAAACACTTTATTGCACAGCCATCACCTTTGCACTTTGTGCCACCAATTTTTTACACAGGAGAGTCTATTTGGGCACTCTTCAGACCTTGTAGCATGTTTCTGGTACCCAAATTGTCCTCTTCTTATATGTTACACTGTATATGTTATGTCAACACAAAAAAGTCTGTTTGGGTACTGTTCAGACCTGGTTGCGTTTTTGATGCGTTTTTTTGTCTGTCCATGCGTTTTTTGCACCCAGCTCTTCCTCCTATTGCATATTATACAGTGCATATAGCCATTAGTAGTGGTTATTATCCGTGTATTTTCCAGCCGTGTTCCCATATTGCACATATCATTTCATATTGCACTCGTATAATGGTCACAGTCTTTTTTATTGTGCTTAAGTATCACGGTTATAATCACTACTTAATGTCCCAATTTTCCATTTATAAACTTTCAAACAAGAAAATATTTATTTGCTGAAGATATGTTACTTCCCTTGTTCATGGGGTTCACTTTCAGTATTCTCATGGTCCGGCCCAACGCATTTCCGCAGCCTCTCATCAGGGGCCTTGCTGCTTCTTTAACTCTGGAGCTCTGGGATGTCTGTTGTGTGCTGGTGCATAGCTCAGATGAGTGCACAGCCATCATCTGAGCTATGCACCAGCACACAACAGACGTCCCAGAGCTCCAGAGTTAAAGAAGCAGCAAGGGCCCTGATGAGAGGCTGCGGAAACGCGTTGGGACGGACCATGAGAATACTGAAGTGAACCCCATGAACAAGGGAAGTAACATATCTTCAGCAAATAAATATTTTCTTGTTTGAAAGTTTATAAATGGAAAATTGAGACATTAAGTAGTGACTATAACCGTGATACTTAAAGGGGTTGTCCGGCGATAAAAAATTATTCACAGAATAACACACATTACAAAGTTATACAACTTTGTAATGTATGTTATGTCTGTGAATGGCCCCCTTCCCCGTGTTTCCCCCCACCCACGCTAGACCCGGAAGTGTGGTGCATTATACTCACCGCATTTCGTGTCGTCCACGGTCTCCGATCCTCAGCAGTGACGTCTTCTTCGGGAGGCCGGCGGATCTTCCCGAGTGCCGGCCACCCTCTGCAGCGTCATCCGAAGCTCAGCCGCGATTGGCTGAGCATAACTGTGCTCAGCCAATCGCGGCTGAGCAGCTGATGACGTGGCCGCGTCATCAGCCGCTCAGCCGCGATTGGCTGAGCACAGTTATGCTCAGCCAATCGCGGCTGAGCTTCGGATGACGCTGCAGAGGGCGGCTGGCACTCGGGAAGATCCGCCGGCCTCCCGAAGAAGACGTCACTGCTGAGGATCGGAGACCGTGGTCGGCACGTGACAGGTAATGTATAGCGCACCACACTTCCGGGTACACGGGTGGGGGTGGTGGGACACGGGGAAGGGGGCCATTCACAGACATAACATACATTACAAAGTTTTATAACTTTGTAATGTGTGTTATTCTGTGAATAATTTTTTATCGCCGGACAACCCCTTTAAGCACAATAAAAAAGACTATGACCATTATACGAGTGCAATATGAAATGATATGTGCAATATGGGAACACGGCTGGAAAATACACACGGATAATAACCACTACTAATGGCTATATGCACTGTATAGTATGCAATAGGAGGAAGAGCTGGGTGCAAAAAACGCATGGATAGACAAAAAAACGCATCAAAAACGCAACCAGGTCTGAACAGTACCCAAACAGACTTTTTTGTGTTGACATAACATATACAGTGTAACATATAAAAAGAGGACAATTTGGGTACCAGAAACATGCTACAAGGTCTGAAGAGTGCCCAAATAGACTCTCCTGTGTAAAGAATTGGTGGCACAAAGTGCAAAGGTGATGGCTGTGCAATAAAGTGTTTGGTGTTTTAAATGATATAATAAAAGGTAATTTTTAAGTGACTATTGGAATATTCAGTGATGATTTTTTATATATATATATATATATATATATATATATATATATATATATATATGAAATATTGTATTACAGAATAAAACATCAATGAAAGAATAGAAGGGTGATCAATATAACTAAATGTTCCCATTCTTTGCACAATAAGACATGCACCACAAGAAAACCTGTTTAAGTATATGTATTTCTCTTTATTAAGTGATGGTTAGCTGTATTCCATTGTTAAAAGGCAATGCTGAGTAACGGGGTCATTGTGAAGGACCAGGGCCGGACTGGCCATAGGGCACTTCTGGCAAATGCCAGAAGGGCCGTTGGCCCCGGGGGGCGGTACTGTGCTCCTACTAACCCAGCGACTCCTTTTTCTAAGAAGTCACTGGGCCAGGAGGAGCACAGGACCCGCCCATGACGCTCCTGTCAGCCCTCGGATGATGTGCGGCTGCCGGGGGTGTCCCGTCCTATCCCCGGCAGTGCGCGCATCAGAGATCTCCTGTGGCTGGGACTTGCAGTAAGGGAGCGCACGTTAGAGATGCTCCCTGTGGCGGAAGTCCCAGCCCCGGTGCACAGGGAGCTCTCTGGTGCGCGCGCTGCCTGGGATAGGGCGGGACACCCCCGGCAGCCGCGCATCAGCCGGGGACCAGACGGAGCCTGAACAAGGAGAGGATTGCCGGGGGAGCGGGTTGTCAGGTGAGTTGTATGTTTGTTTTTTTATCTGCTGTGCACAGAGGAGAGAGGGGGCTATCTAAAACAGGGGGGGGGGGGAGAGGGGGACATCTATAACTGGGAGAGAGGGGAAGAGGGGGCCATTTATAACAGGGGGGAGGCAAAGAGGAGGCCATCTATAAGGGGGAGAGAAGGAGCCATCTATAAGGAGGGGAAGAGGGGGCCATCTATATTGGGGGGGAGAAGGAGCCATCTATAAGGAGGGGGCCATCTATAAGGGGGGGAGAGAGGAAGAGGGGGCCATCTATAAGGGGAAGAGGGGGCCATCTATAAGGGGGGAGAGGGGAAGAGGGGGCCATCTATAAGGGGAGGAGAAGAGGGGGCCATCTATTGGGGGGCGCCATCTATATGGGTGGGAGAGAGGAAGAGAGGGCCATCCATAAGAGGAGGGAAAAGGGAGCCATCTATAAGGGGGGAGAGGGGGGCATCTATAAGGGGGGAGAAGAAGGGGCCATCTATAAGGGGGGAGAAGAGGGGGCCATCTAAGGGGGGGGAAGAGGGGGCCATCTATAAGAGGGGGGCATCTATAAGGGGGGGTAGAAGAGGGGGCCATCTATAAGGGGGGGAGAGGGGAAGAGGGGACCATCTATAAGGGAGGGTAGAAGAGGGGGCCATCTATAAGGGGGAAGAGGGGGCCGTTTATAAGGGGGGAGAAGAGGGGGCCATTTATAAGGGTAGGGGAGAAGAGGGGGGCCATCTATAGGGGGGGAGAGAGGGGGCCATCTATAAGGGAGGAAGAAGAGGGGGCCATCTATAGGGGGGGGGAGAACGGGCCATCTATAAGGGTGGGATGGGAGAAGGGGCCATCTATTGGGGGGGGAGGGGGCCATCTATACAGGGGGAGAGGGGAAGAGGGGGCCATCTATAAGGGGGAAGAAGGAGCCATCTATAAGGGGGAGAAGAGGGGGACATCTATAAGAGGGGGGAGGGGGCCATTTATAAGGGGGGGTAGAAGAGGGGGACATCTACAAGGGGGGAGAGGGGAAGAGGGGGCCATCTATAAGGGAGGGTAGAAGAGGGGGCCATCTATAAGGAGGAAGAGGGAAAGAGGGGGCCATCTATAAGAGAGGGGAGAAGAGGCGGCCATTTATAAGGGGTAGGGGAGAAGAGGGGGCCCTCTATGGGGGGGAGAGAGGGGGCCATCTATAAGGGAGGGAGAAGAGGGGGGCCATCTATAAGTGGGAGAGGAAAAGGGGCAATCTATAAGGCTGGGATGGGAGAAGGGGCCATCTATAAGGGTGGGATGGGAGAAGGGGCCCATCTACAAGGGGAGGGACAACATAGGGGAAGAGGGAGCCATCTATACAGAGGCTACATAGAGGGGGGTATATACTATAAAGGGGGTCACATAGAGTCAGCCTACCCACTAAACGAGGGTGTAAAGGGGCCAATACAGATGTGCAGTTTGTAGAGAGATGCGGATGGTGCCAGAGTAAGGAGCCTAATATTTCTGTCTGGCAGATTCTGTGGATTCGTGGCTCGGAGAAGGTCTTATAATGGCCCAGGGCAGAAGAAGAAAATGAAAAGGGAAGAACTCCGATCAGAGAAGATGTCCCCTGTGAGTCACCTGATGTAACTGCACTGTAATGTAGAACCTGTGTGGAGCTGCGTCCTCCTCTGTATGACTGGATGAGGTGATAGTGATCTGTGTACAGTGGATGTTATTCAGTAGCAGCGGTGGTGTTGGTCAGTATGTGGTGACATTAGTCAGTATGCGGTGGTATTAGTCAGTATGAGGTGCTATTAGTCAGTATGTGGGGACATTAGTCAGTATGTGGTGTATTAGTCAGTATGCGGTGGTATTAGTCAGTATGCGGTGACATTAGTCAGTATGCGGTGGTATTAGTCAGTTTGTGGTGGTATTAGTCAGTATGTGGAGGTGTCAGTATGTGGTGGTATTAGTCAGTATGTGGAGGTGTCAGTATGCGGTGGTATTAGTCAGTATACGGTGGTATTGATCAGTATGTGGTGACATTAGTAAGCATGTGGTGACATTAGTCAGTATGCAGAGGTATTAGTAAGTTTGCGGTGGTATTAGTCAGTATGCCGTGGTATAAGTCAGTATGCGGTGGTATTAGTCAGTACGTGGTGGTATTAGTCAGTATGCAGTGGTATTAGTCAGTATGCGGTGGTGGTGTTAAACTCAGCATGGTGACGGGGGCTGGAAGCAGACTGTTTCTGTACACTGTGTAGTGGTGACGACCTGTAACTGCAGCTCAGCTACACAGTACAGAGACAGAAGCTTCTGACCCCATTGACTGTGTTATTATTAGTAATTCCAGTCATGGCCGTGATGATACAACATGTAGCCATGCTGCACTCACAACATCGCCTCATAACCTTTCACCGCACGGCGAGTGAGCCTGTGTGCTCTGAAATGCCAGGGCTGATTTTCAGTCCCAGTCTGGTCCCGGTAAGGACTGAAGGATCCTCCTAGTTTAAGTGGTGCAGCTATGTGAGTAATGTAATTTAGCTGTGTAAAGAGCCAGGTGCTGCCTCAGCTTCTATAAATAGTGGCTAAAAATGGCAGTGGCCAGTACTCTGTCCTGATGGGTGACTATGGGTCGAAATTGTTGACATTCAGCATTGAGACTTATTTTAATATATATTTATCTTTTGTTCACAGGATAGAGGATAAATCTTGTGTAATCCGATCAACAGATAGACTAGTTAGCCAGTGCCCCCAGTGACCACAATAAGACAGTAGGATTCTCAAAAACTACACAGAGCGTAGCATAAGATGGCAACCAGCCATCACCTCCTGGTTGTTGTGTCCTGGTGTAGATGGGTTTAAGGCTAGAATATACTGCAGCCTGGCAGTTTACTATGCTTTGTTTTCATGAATACTCTGCCTTGGTTTACACAACCTGCTATAGTGAGCGATTTTCTGTAGAGTTCATCCGTTCATTTATTTCTGGCCAAAAATGGCTTCTTACCCCATAAAACAAGTATTTGTATAGGTGTAAAAAATATGTAGAAACAGCAATCGGCACTACTGTATTCAATTCACAGTGTTAGGCTATGTTCACACTACGACTTTTTTTTTTTTTTTTTTTTTTAGCTATATGGTTTCATTCACTACAGGTTCTAAAACCACTGCATATTGTGCAGTTCTATTCGAGTTTTACATATACAAAACGTAAGGTCAATGCTAGGCATACCTTTTTGTGAGGATACCAGTTAACTCTGGAAAAGTAAGGTCCAACAACCTTTTTTCAGTCTCATCCAGGAAACTCACTCCTTTCCAGTTTATTGCAACAATAAAGTGGTTTCTGCTGATGCTGGGTCCTGCAGAATATATAAGTAAGATACTGAAAGTTATTATGGGGAAATTCAACTTCTTCCAACGATCTCCCCTCTCCTCTGTGATAAGGATCTGTTGCTTCTAATGGAGCCATGTCACAGGGGAAGGGAGCTTCATGCCCGGCCGGTGCTCAGGAATAGACCGTGTCATGAACGGGAAACGGGCGGCAGTTCAAAAAATGGAGCGCTACAGCGGCATCCCCGTGCCGGTCTGTTCATGTAAAAACCCCATAGTGATGTACCTGGTATCGTAAAGCTACTGTCTGATTCAGAAGAAATTGGCAACTATTGTAAGCACAATTACCACCTTGCCAGTGTCGTGAGCTAGCAGTTTTCTATAGTCGAAGCTATGGGGAATTACACAGCATGGGATAACTCCTTTTATACTGAAAAGTCATAGTAAAACCATCATAATCTCCTTATTCAAATCTCATAATTATAAACCATATATCATGCAATACGCTGTCATTATAAAGGTGAGTCACAGCCATGCCCTAATGTCCTAACTTACCTGCAAATCTAGAGGCTTCAAAGAACTTTGAAAATAATAAGGGCCACTGCTGGCGGGAGTAATCTACTATAGTTTCCTTTACTTGTAATGCTGACATCTTCTCTGTAATATACTGAGCCTAAGAAAAATAAACATTAGATGAAATATAAAAATGCACTATATGATCTATTGGTAAATACATGTAAGCGTTATGCTCCCTCTATGCAAGATGTTACCATATACCCGAACAAAATTTCACCAAATTTCAGTGTAAAATTTATCTGAAATGCCATGGAGTAGATATATGTTTCTTATATACTAGATATCTGCTCACACATGTGACTTATTCATCTAGTCTTAAGAGGATAGGTTTCTTGCCTGTAAAAGCACCTCCCTGTATTCTATGAAGAAGAATATCAAAAGGGGTTTGTCAGCCCTAATAAGCATAATCTACTGGAAAGAGGCACCCATAATATCATTCAGAAACCACATTTTTTTGGACCTAGTGTCCCTGTATCTATGAGCATTGCCATAGGTATGCGCCTACTATTGGGACATAAATATATTATATATATATATTATATATATTATTTGGCTACTCTATGTGTAGTTGGGTATATCAGGTGTATAATATATAGTTACGTGGCTGTCTCCACATATCCCACTGCTGATTCCCATTTAGTGTTGCTCTTTGCCTCTTATAAGAAGGAGATGAAGCTGTTGTTAAGTAAGGATACAATGGCTTTGGAGCTGTGGAAGTCGGCGTATTCTGGTGCTTGATTTGTGCATGTTATATGTTGTTTGGCAACTCAAATTGCTCATTCAGAAGGTTTTGTGATCTTTAAAAGCAATTATCTCACCTAAGTAGTAGACAGTATGAATAAGAAATCTAGTCTGGTCTGGGATATTCAGAAATTGTTGGGGCTGGGCATTATACCACAAAGGGCTGTACAGATGGATGAAGGCAGGGGTGACAAAACTTTTGTCCAGACTTGCTTGGCTTTATGTAGAATATGCCTAGATTCAGAATGGATAGGGTAGATACGTTTTTCTATTAAGTTTCCATATGTGGGGTCTGTCATCAATCAGGGCATGTCAGGACATCAATTAGAGATAACACATGGTATCTTTCAAGACCTCCCTAGTGGAAAATGTGAAACAGTTTGGCCGCTATATAGTGGCACTGGGCATCTGGTGCTGCCATTTCTCCTCCATCCTATAGGTTTTTCAACTTATACCAGGCCAGGTTAAAGTTAGTTGTTTTCCAGGCAAAATGGATTGATTGATGGTGTGCCAACACCCGGCACCCACGCCGGTCAGCTGGTACCTGCACTAAGCAGTGAACAGTGAAGCAGTTTGTCTTTGCTCACTGTGTAGCGGTGTTGAACTATAACTGCAGATCAGCTCCCTGTTAAAGGGGTTATCCAGCACTACAAAAACATGGCCACTTTTCCCCCTACTGTTGTCTCCAGTTCAGGTGCGGTTTGCAATTAAGCTCCATTTACTTCAATGGAACTGAGTTTCAAAACCCACCCAAACTGGAGACAACAGTAGGGGGAAAGTGGCCATGTTTTTGTAGCGCTGGATAACCCCTTTAAAGTGATACTGTCACCCCAATTACTCTGTGTGCGGTTCTCTGCACCATCTAAGCTTAGATGCTGCACATTCAATATATACCTGGATAAAGAGTCTTCTTTCTGCTCCAAAATCGCTCTAATTCATAAGTGGACAGTTTCACCTAGGTGGGTCTTCATGATAGTGTGGCCCTCTACCCAGCCAGGAGATGAGGCCCTACTGCTGTCAGGCCCCGTTCACACAATGGAATCGGCACTGAGATTCCGTGCAGAACCCTCCCTCTGCGCCGAATCCTACCTTCTGTCAGTTTGAAAGGGAGAGCTTGTTCTCAGCGCCTCTACATTTAAAGAACTGACGTGTCAATTCTTTGAGCTGAGAGGCGTGGGGAGCGGAGGTGCGCAAGCCCTCCCATTCAAACTGATAAAAGGCAGAATTGAGTGCTGAGTCTGCGCGAGGGGGTTCCACGAGGTAGTGATTCCGTAGTGTGAACGGGGTCTTAAGCCCAGCCTAGGTGACACTATTAATTGATGAAATGCAGCGGGAGTAAAGTAAAAAGAATTTGAGCTGTAGTTACAGATCGCCATCGCTACACAATAAACAGAGTCAAACTCCGTACACTGTGTATATAGTGTGGGTGCCAAGCAGCTGATCAGCATGGGTGACGTGGATAGGTCATCAGTATGTTTTGGCAGGAGAACTTCTTTAACCCTGCCTCCTTTCAATGTGAAATACATATGTATTAATTCTCTTTTTTTTTTTTTTTTTTGGTGGGGGGGGGGTGAGTTACATATAGTTTAAGCAAGAGTATCATTTTGATGGGCTTGACCTATATGATGCAACCAAAACCAAAGGTTTCTAATTTGGCCAAGAGGGACTGTATGGCCATGACAGAGTCATCTTATGCACCTTTCTTGAAATCACAGCATCTGCCAATAAAGGAGAGTCAGAAAACTCTCATACACGGCAGGTTTGGGCGAGCTTCCTTAAATTTTTAATATGGCAAGGTTTCAACAACAACACAGTGTTACTTTTAATTTCTGATCATTTCCTCTAATGTCTAAAATCGAAAGCGAAAACACACAACTATGCATCAGGAAGCTAGGCTTTGGCACTTGAGCATCTCAGCCACACGCCCTGACACCTGGCTGAGAAATAATTTTATTTTATACGTTTACTTTTATAGCCAAACAACTATCCAACAAAAACAAATGACAGACTTCCTTAAAATTAGAAAATAATAATAAAAAAAGATAAGAAATAAGACAAGGTTTTCATTACACATACTGTGGGATGTTTATTACCTTAGCTTGACTGTCCTTCACTAGGTTTGCCCAATAGGTGCTGGGCTTAGAGGCCAATTGTTTTGCAGCAATGCAGTCTTTTAGGACATTGTGTATGTATTCATCCTTTAAGACCTCACCATATTTAATGTAGTAGTGTTTAGAAATAAGCTCCACTAAATCATTCTCCTGAAAGAGAAATTTTTTTATACATAATGGAAAGTAAAAAATCATAGGACAGTTGTTTAATGGGTCACGGCCATTAAGCGCTATAATGTGTGCTTGCATTTTGGCGTGGGGAGAAGGAGCTCACGTTGAGGTATTGGGTTTCTAAGGCAACTGTCCCACAAGTTCCTTGCATGAGCCCTAGAATAAGGACCTATGCATGGAACTCACCCGGCACGGAGAAGGTTGGCAACTCAATCCCCTGTATCAAGCTACATTTGCACATTGAACAGTGGACAGCATGCGGCAGTGACCCTCTAAGGTTGTTCTAACATAGAACTCGATAAATGTATAACATTTGCATTATTAACTTACATTAATGTAATAGGTACCCCTTTTTTATTTCTTAAAGGGAAAGTGTCAGCGAGAATATATTTCCCAAAGTGCTTACATGGCTACACAGCTCTGTAAGCAGTGAGATTATCTACACCCTTATTGCAGTTGTTCAAGGTATCACCTAAAAGTGATGCCCTGGCCACGCTTTCAAGACACTTTTGAATGGCAGTAAAAAGAATTAATAATAAAGAGCAATAAAAAGTATTGACATTAAACTGTGTTAGATAATTATACTGTCATGCGTTTATGTGTATGAGAACCAAATAAAAATAATAATAAAAAAAAAAAACTGTGTTAGATAATAAACTTGGTACACGTATGCAACTTTTGTGTGACAGAAAACTGGCATACAGCTTTGATAAAATCCCTCCAAAGACTTATATCTACAGTTTAAATTTCTTTGTTATAAAAGTCTCTCTGCCTGTCAATCACCCCTGGGAGAGTGTTCTGACTAGTCACTCACGGCCCAGGCCCAGATGACTAGGTCCTGGCTCATCCCCTGCCTTGGGCACTGGAATCATAGATGTTTTACCACTAACTACAGTAAGAGTATGTTTACACTGAGTAAAATAGGCGCAATTCCACAGCGGAACTCTCCTGTGCGGAATTACGCCTGCCTTAGTGTGTCATATCATCTCAATGGGAGAGCGCACGCTCCTCCACAGCCGCCGCTCTCCGCTCAAAGAAGTGACATGTCACTTCTTTGTGCAGAGAGTGGCGGCAGTGGAGGAGCGCACGCCCTCTCATTCACTCACAGCAGGACACTGAGCACAGCGGGATTCCGCGGCAGAGAGATTCGCCGCGGAATTCGGGCGTATTTGCTCAGTGTGAACATCCCCTTACAGACAAACACCACACATAGGAGCTGTGTGGGAGCGCTGTATGCTGCATCTGGTAGCTGTGTCAGCTTGATCGTGGTGATTGGTTCCCCTAAGGGTCCATTTACACAAAGATTATCTGACAGATTATCGGCCAAAGATTTGAAGCCAAAGCCAGGAATGGATTTGAAAAGGGGAGAAATCTCAGGCTTCTCTTTATGACCTGATCTCTGTTTATAGTCTGTTTCTAACTTTGGCTTTAAATCTTTGGCAGATAATTTGTCAGATAATCTCTCTGTGTAAATGGACCCTTAATGCCAGTTTCAGTTAAACATCTTGTGACAGTTTCTCACTTACCTTTTCACAGCGATACTCTCCAAAGCATAGGCCACGTATCACCTGGTTGTAAATGAGATCAGTGCTCACAGGGTCATCTGAAGAGTTATGCCATGGTGTAAAAACTTCCTTGCGGAAAACGAGACGCCAAGGAGCATGCTTTTCTTGGTCTCCTCTTTCCCTGGCTAACTGCTCACACTGAGAGATACCATCCATCAGATGCTCAGATCCACTTCCCAGTGACCACACCTGAAGTTTATAAATTGAAAGATCATTGTTTTAGGGTATGTGCAAAGTATGGAATTTCCACGGAGACTCTGCCCGTTCCATAGGCTCCGTGATATTTGCTGTCGAATTTGGCCGTCCGCCCAAAGAATTGTCATGTGCACATACCCTTATTGATATACTAATGGTAGTTTACACTTTGTACTTATAAAGGTACTATATGTACTGATATAATGCAATTAATACACATGCATACATTCGTTTTATAGGCAATATTAATGTAGTATTATACATTACAATCTGTGTACATAAAAAAAACCTTCACAAACCTTATCATATATTGAGATATAAACAGAAAAACCAAATATATCCTTCATCTTTAGTTTCTGGGCAATATGTCTGCATATCTCCTTGGCAGAAGTGGCCGAATCTGCTTGGATGACCACAGTCTCACCAGTCATGATCCTGACAGGCACTTCTGGAGGTGCTGAACCTTTCAATGCCTAAAGAAGACAATGTAAAGATACAAATCACCTATAACAATATTGCAATTACAAAGAAGATTTATAGGGGTTATCCGCTTAAGTAAAATAGATGTTCAATCCACCCCCTCCCTCTGGAGAATAACAATCTATTCAATAAAATTGTTAGTCTCCAGAAGGGAGGTTTATTGAACATATATTTTACTTGAAGGAGAACACCAGGCAAAATCTATTCTTTAATATGTTATTACATAAGCAAATTTAGACAAAATCCTAATGTACACTTTTTATGAGAAATGCACATATAGTGATATTTCCCTTAATTTAGTAGATCAGACAGGCTTCAATATCTCTAAAAAAATGTGACGTCACAACCTGGGTGTATGTACCTGAAGTGTCCAGAAGGGGTCCAGAAGTATGTAAGTAAAAGTCTATGTAGAAAGTATATGTTGTATATGCAGAATGATTCCACTACATATACTTTCTCCATAAAATACATTGGTGGCTAACACACATTATGTACCTGAAGTGTCCAGCAGGGAGCACTGTATATTTAGGAGTATATGTTGAAGTATAGAAGTAGAAGGGAGGGGACAAGAGGGATCGGGAAGATTCCACTACATTTACTTTCTACATGGATTTTTACACAGACTTCTACTTCTAAACTTCTACATATACTGCGCCCCCTGCTGGACACTTCAGGTGCAAGAGACTTTTTAAAAGCAAACAATGCTTAAAAAACTCAGAAAATACTTTGCTCATCTCTTGCACTGTCCATGTCCTATCCGAGCTGTAAACTGTAGTAGATTTTTTGTGTAATTTGTGCAAGTTTCTAGTGTGAATTATGTTAATCTGCCAGGAAGTCCCGCAAAAATATTTGCACCCTTTGAATGCCAGAAAACAGATGAAGAATAATAAATTTCGCCCTAATGTCTGAAACATCAACAAAATCTTGAAAAATCTTGAAATCAATAATCACAGTGATACAAGTTTGAGGCATTTTTTTCAGATTATACTCTGTACCTGTAACTCTAACCAACTGGGAGGCTCTGACCGGGGACCATTAGCAATAGTTCGAATCAGCTGTTTCATACATACAGAGCTGTGTGCTATTTGTTTGCCACGGATAAAATTCTGCAGGTACTGTAAAAGTTAACATGATGTTAAAAAGATAAAACCTACTGAAGAAAAAGATATCTTCTGATTTTGTAAACAATTATGGTATTCAGTTAAAAGGGTTGTCCAGGGAGCAGAAGACCGCAGGAACTTTCCACTTCCCAGCACTTACTTTACTGTGTGCCTGTCGGGAGTGAGTGCCAGGGGGCAGAAGACTTAAGCCATTTTCTGCTCCCCAAATAGCCCCTTTAAAAATTATTTCTAGATTTCTTTTATTCTTTGTGATCTCACAAAGGGTTACAACAATAACCTGTGAAGGGTTACAACAGCAACTCATAATCAAAGCTTAGTATACAGTGTTCGTTATTGATCAACCTTATATACAAGAAGTTAGTTGGGCTGTGTCCACAGGGCACAACATTTTATTTATTGTAACTAACTTAATACACTGTATTGTAAGATGCACTGAATCTCCTTCATTCATTTCATTTTGTCTGGATTAAAAAGAGAAATGAAGACAATTCAAACATTGAAGCCTGGAGGAAGTAAGGAAGTCCCAGTGGATGTCCCAGACCCCCTGTGATCAGACTTTTATACCCTACCCTGTGAAAAGATGTAAGTTTGTAGTCGCTGGAATTCCCCTTTAAATATACACTCACCGGCCACTTTATTAGGTACACCATGCTAGTAACGGGTGGTCTTCTGCTGCTGTAGCCCATCTGCCTCAAAGTTGGACGTACTGTGCGTTCAGAGATGCTCTTCTGCCTACCTTGGTTGTAACGGTTGGCTATTTGAGTCACTGTTGCCTTTCTATCAGCTCGAACCAGTCTGCCCATTCTCCTTTGACCTCTGGCATCAACAAGGCATTTCCGACCACAGAACTGCCGCTCACTGGATGTTTTTTCTTTTTCGGACCATTCTCTGTAAACCCTAGAGATGGTTGTGTGCGAAAATCCCAGTAGATCAGCAGTTTCTGAAATACTCAGACCAGCCCTTCTGGCACCAACAACCATGCCACGTTCAAAGGCACTCAAATCACCTTTCTTCCCCATACTGATGCTCGGTTTGAACTGCAGGAGATTGTCTTGACCATGTCTACATGCCTAAATGCACTGAGTTGCCGCCATGTGATTGGCTGATTAGAAATTAAGTGGTAACGTGCAGTTGGACAGGTGTACCTAATAAAGTGGCCGGTGAGTGTAGATAGTATATGCAGTATGTACATTTTTTCCTGGCTTTCATAGGGTAATCCAGCAAACTGTCAGGGAACACAGATATTTTATTTATTTATTAAGCAAGACAGGTGATTTACCTTGGAGAATTTTTCTGTAGGTGTAAAGCAGCCCAGACAGAGTGAAAGTAGGACCCAGCCACGGGCATAGCTATTCCTGTTATTGTTCCCAGAGAGTTGCTTGCAGATTTGACAGTAAATTTCATCCCTAGGAAACAATGTCATTAAAGGAGACTTTTTTTAACTGTCAATATGCCTTTTCATCAGTATTATGATGGAACCATTATTATATATTGCCCTGTATCGTTCGGCCACAATATAGTGCTAATATGTGGGCTGTAGTTGGCAGTCCTATGTTGGCAATAATGCAGCAGTCTGATTATGTTATGTTTGAAATTATAACAAAAAAAATAATACTGCCTTCGTGACAAAACTAATATGGCCATGACAGGAGTGTTATAAATCTAATGAAAGTGTTTCCTTTGGATTATTTTATATGTTATATAATTTATATAACATCCCCTCTTCACTATTAATTTTTAAGAAGTGAATATCCCCCAATGAGTAGGAAAAGACTCCTTACCAAGGATGTGCAACTGTGCTTAAAAGTGTGCGGTACATTTCTCACCTTATTTCAGGCCTCAGGATTCCATTGCCGACAATAAAATGTGCTTTTTCCAACATTGACATGGGTTTATCAATAAGTGAGCTCTCCTCTGGAATGTCTGCTGCACTGCTCAATTGACTTGAAACCTAAAATAATAATAATAATAATCATAAAAAAATATGGCCTTCACATATATTTGTCAGCTCTCAATGCTGAAAGACAAAATGCATTTGAAAAATCATACTTATTACAAAGCACGGTATAAAAATTAATTTATAAGTCTGCACAAACACAAGGGGTAGATGGATAATGGTGCAAATCCTGGTTACGGAGGCAGTATTATTATTCAGACATAAACCTAATATGAGATAAATGGACATAGGCTAAAATTAGTTTCCTAAAGCAAGTGTCAGAAATGGCCCCTCAAAAAAAATTAGATCAACCATTCAGAGTAACCATAACGTAGTTTAAATAAGCCAGTGGTATCCATCCCATGGTTCTTAAAGCGACTCTGTACACACAATCTGCCTCCTCATACTACTTGTACCTTCTTACAGCTGCTTTTAATCCAAGATCTGTCCTTGGGGTCCGTTTGGCAGGTGATGCAGTTATTGTTCTAAAAAAAAACTTTTAAACTTAGTCCTGTGTCAAATTGGTGTGGCCTAGAGTGTGTATGCCCTAGAATTGCAAAGCCTTTCCTTCCCTCCTCCCCCAACCTCTTCATCATTAGGAATGCCCCAGGCAGGATTTTTCCTATTTATCATCTGTGTGAACACTGCACGGGGGGCCTTAACAATCCAGCTCATGTGCAGTGTTCACACAGGTGATGAATAGGAGGAATTGTTCTAGGGGCATTCCTAATGATGAAGAGGGTGGGGAGGAAGGACAGAGGAGTGTCGCAATCCCAGGACATGGGTACTCTAGGCCACGCCAATTTGACACAGGGCTGCAAGTTTAAAAGTTGTTTTTTTTAGGACAATAACTGCATCATCTGCCTGCCAAACGGACTCCAGGACAGATCTTGGATTAAAAGCAACTATCCGAAGGTACAAGCGGTTTGGGGGGGGGGGTCAGTTTGTGGGTACAGAGTCACTTTAAAGAGGCTGTCCAGACTTATAAAAACATGGTGGCTTTCTTCCAGAAACAGCACCACTCCCGTCCTTAGTTTGGGTGGTTCTGCAGCTTAGTTCCATTGACCTGAATAGAGCTGAATTATAATACCACACAAAACCTGAGGACAGGAGTGGCACTGTTTTTACAAGAAACTAGCTGTGCCTTTTCTGTATCTGGTAACCAGGGTCGCCGCGGCTCCGTGTCACTCGTGGCGATCGCCCAGACTGTGCAGCTAAACGGCATCACGCTCAGGCTGAGGGGCGGATCGCTCCGCCACTCGGTCTGTAGCATGCCAAGCTGCTGTGTATCTGGGATCAGAAGGTCGGACCAATGGTGTGCTGCTACGGCCTCCTGACCCAGTATAAAGTGTAGTCACTGCCAGCTCACATTGCTGGCTATTAGTTGTTCTGATACCAGCTCCCCAGTTCTTCCCTGCATTCTGCCCGATTCCCTCTCTATTGCTCTGCCTGGATTCTGACCTTTTGCCTGTCCCCTGACTACCCGCTTCTTCCTGATTCTGTACAGCGTTGCCGTTCGGTTTCTGACTTGGCAAGTTGACCTTCCATTATTGTGTTTGTCTGTCTGTCTGCATTTTATGTGTTGCACCTATTCAGCGTAGGGATTGCCTTCGTGGTTGTCCGCGACCGTTTAGGGTCGACCGAGGCAAGTGGGTAGGGTCAGGGGGTGGGTTCAGATAAAGCCCACTGTCTCTGTCCTGTCTGTGCTTGCCGGTCGTGACACATAGCTTTACAGAGGATAGAGCTAATCTTATTTATTTATTTGACAGTATCACAAAGTGTTGGATGAAGGTGGTGTCAGAGGTATAACCAGTAGTAAGAGGGAAATTGTGATCTCGCTGTATAGAGCTCCAGTAAGACCACATCTGGAATACTGTTTCTAGTTCTGGAGACCTCACCTATGAAAAGATATTGATAAAATGGAACATATCCAAAGACAAGCTACAAAAATGGCAGATCAAAACCTTTAAATATGTTAAGGGATTAACTTTAGGAGAGAAGTGTTTTTAATAATAACTTAATACTGCATTGTGCAAGTATTACCTGCCCAGCTAACTTTGATGACCTCTTCAACTTCATGGAGGAAATTTCTTTTGAGAATTTTGCCCTTCGATTCATTCTTGGTGACTGAAAAGGATACATTTTTAGTTTGATGCAAATGCTATAATAAGTTAATTATAGTTTATAACTACAAATGTGTTACTTGATTTTAAAGGGTAAACTTTAAAGGGGTTGTCCGGCGCTAAAAAATTATTCACAGAATAACACACATTACAAAGTTATACAACTTTGTAATGTGTGTTATGTCTGTGAATGGCCCCCTTCCCCGTGTCCCACCACCCCCACCCGTGTACCCGGAAGTGTGGTGCGCTATACTCACATGTCACGTGCGGACCACGGTCTCCGATCCTCAGCAGTGACGTCTTCTTCGGGCGGACGGCGGATCTTCCCGAGTGCCGGCCGCCCTCTGCAGCGTCATCCGAAGCTCAGCCGCGATTGGCTGAGCATAACTGTGCTCAGCCAATCGCAGCTGAGCAGCTGATGACGTGGCCGCGTCATCAGCCGCGATTGGCTGAGCACAGTTATGCTCAGCCAATCATGGCTGAGCTTCGGATGACGCTGCAGAGGGCGGCCGGCACTCGGGAAGATCCGCCGTCCGCCCGAAGAAGACGTCACTGCTGAGGATCGGAGACCGTGGTCGGCACATGACAGGTATGTATAGCGCACCACACTTCCGGGTACACGGGTGGGGGTGGTGGGACACGGGGAAGGGGGCCATTCACAGACATAACACACATTACAAAGTTGTATAACTTTGTAATGTGTGTTATTCTGTGAATAATTTTTTAGCGCCAGACAACCCCTTTAACCCCAGAAAAAAAGTTATTACAAGTGGGTTACGATGTAATGAAAATAAAAAAGAAGTTATAGTCACCTCCCTAAATGCTGTTTACAATACTGAATTGCAGGCCGGACTGGGGCCCGTCTCTTTAAACAGTGGCAAGTCCAGGTCCTGCATGCAAGCTAATACGGCTGCTTGTAAGACGTTTAATCCACACTCTTCCTTTTTTGATACTCACTTCTTGCATATTACTTTTCATTCCTGCCTGTAAATTGCTCTTTCTGGTTAATGTGTCATAGATTTGTGTAATAACAGAGCTGTTCTGGCTACTGGATCTGGCAGCATATAATGCTGGTTCAGGAGCATCGCCCATAAATCGTAGAATAATCTTCCAAACTGCTAACGATGCCTAAAAGATAAATACAATAGGATATACATAAAACATATAGGATCCATATGTACAAAAACTATCTGTCTCATTTTCAAGTTTGCAAGCTGGGCAAAATCAAATAATATTCCCATACAGAATGACCGATTCTAGTATACAGATAATCTTATATTACACTATACTGCTTTTTATATTTGACCCGATTTTTATTATTTCCTCCTTCAACAAGATAATCAGGAAGGAATAAGCCAATATGGGAATGTGCTGAGAGCATTCTTCCCTGAAAGTCTGTTTGTGAACGAAAGTTTTTTGTCCACTTACTAGCCCAAAAACTTTAAACACATGAATTTCATGGATGAATTCCAAAGGAAGACAGTATACTAGCTAGCGGCTACGCGAAAAACTGACAGTCAGTTCACACAATGGAGCGTGCAGCTGTTGCCGCACGCTCCATTGTGTGCAGTGGTGGATTGGGATGCGGGCGAACATGAATGCGCCTGCATCCCAATTCATCAAAAAAAAAAGTTTATCCGGCTGGTACTGCAGTACCGGCTGGGATGATCTTCTCTGACACCGGCCGTTCTGTGACCCGGCCGGGTCAAAGAACGGCCGTGTCTTACGCCATGTGAACATTGCCATAGGTTGTATCTCAGTTATCCAGGTGGTCCTCAGGCTGTATCCACCCTTTCCTTGGAGCAGACAGACAGTTGGAATCAGAACCTGAGAGTTCAGGTTCGTACAAACCCAAACCTCCGCCGGCTCATCTTTAATTTCAGTTTAACCTGACGAATGATTGTCTTAGTTGTTAGCCAGTTTTTGTCAGTCATTTAGCAACTTTAACCTAATTTGCATGGGCACCTTCAGTTTTTGGCTTTCTTTAAGAAACAGCACCACTCATCAAAATTGTAATGCTACAAACAACGTGGAAGCAGGGGTGGTGCTGTTTTTTGTCAGAAAGTAGCTGTGCTTTAATAATCCTGGATAACCCAAATGACAGTACCACTTTAAACTTCCATGTTTACCAGTGGCTTAAATCATTCATGTACTTTTTATGTCAGGCAACATTGAGGTGCCTCACTTGCATTGCTCAGCTATCTATAAGTCTTCTTTCTGATACGTTTTTGGTGTGTGCGTCTGTGGGGGAGGATTGTGTTATTCATTTGATCTGTTGACACCATCAATTTATTTGAGGGGTGTATTTCCTTCCTTTTTTGAAAAGCTTTTTCAATTAGCTTTGAGTAGCTATATGAATTAAATGTTTTGCATCTGTATTTGTTTGTCTGGTAGAAATTAGGGTGTTTATGCAGTACATCACAGTCATCTGTCAGTGTTTTGCCAAATCTAACATATCAGAAGACTGTCCAGTAGAGATGAGCGAACCTAACCCAAACGCTCAGCCCATAGGCTGTATTCATATTTCCAGGACACCCTAGGGCTGCTTCCAGCTTTTTCAGACACCGGTATTCAAATGCAGAGAGTTTGGATTCACTCATCTCTACTGTCCAGTCTTCCAGCAACCATTATGGATTTGGCTTTAAATTTTAAGTTCACTCTCTTCATTGAATTTCAATTGGTATTATAAAAAAAATTGTATAAATAAAACATCAGTATTAAAAGCATCACATATTTAATATAAGCTGGACAACCGTACTAGAACATCACCATGGTCTTCGTGATATAACAGCGGCTGATGTAACGTCTTCCGTATATGGATGTCTGTCGCAGAGCCTTGAAAGTAGGTAGCAGCAAACTTCGGAAAAGTGAATTCAGCCAGATGATCCACCACTTTTTCTGGCTCAAGTGGAATTGTGTCCAGGTCTATTTCATCTAAAGACTGTGAATCTAGGTCCTTGCAGAAGAATAGGTTTCATCAGATTGGTTGTACTTAGATAAACACATTTATATTATTTAAAATGAATCCATCCACTTATTTGATCAACATTTACCATGAGAGGTAGAAATCCAAACACTTGCTCAACTATTTCTAGGTTTTCCTTCTCTTGCTGTAGTAAAAGCTCCTTTTGGACCATCTTCCTTTTCTTTTCCATTGCCAATTGTTGCTGATTTAGTAACTCCTGTATTTAAAAAAAAGCAAATTCAGGTTTGCACACTTACTTTTTGACAGTGTTTGTAGCTTTAAAAGAAAATCATTATAAAAAAAAGCTGACAATGTTTAATTGGTTTTCATATAATTTTTTTTTTTTTACAATTTTATTGCCTTTTTTGTATTTTGGTCTTTTTTTACTCCAAATTTCTGGAAAATTAAAGAACATACTGTACTTAGGAATGATTAGGAATTATAAAAAAAATCTACAAATGTTTATCAAATTTTATAACCAAAATACACAGTTTAGGCTATGTTTTAGTTTTTTTGTTTCCTGGCCATTTTTCTTTACAGTCGTCATTTTGGGAACCGGCCAAAAAAGACTTTGGGAACACAGTGTAAGAGTTAAAAAAAGGCTAATATTACTGTGTGAAAATGGAAATTCCACAAAACTTAAAAATGACAGGCAGGAAGGGGGTTCAGGAATATAATAAAGAAAGTATACTTACCTGTTTCCGTGCCCTGTAGCGCCACTCTCCGACAGCCGCCCAGTGACGTTTTTGGGAGGCTTTCGGATAGGTCATGTCCCGCTCACTGATTGGCTAAGAAAGCAACCCATCAAGGAGGTACATGATGTTTCATGGGGGGCATCAGCTGTCAGCGATCATTAAGGCAGCTCTGCAGGGGCATGGGGATGGGTAAGTATACTTTTTTTTATTATGTTATCGCACCCCCTTGCCTGCCTCTGATTTTTTTTTTTTCATGAGAACTTTCCTTTATTGTAAAATGACCACTGAGTGCTCTAAATTTTTCCTCTATTTGCACATTTTTCCTCTATAGATATAGCACAAATCTTTAAATGGTTTCTTAAAGAAAAAAAAAACAAGGTAAAGCCAGAATGTTCAGTTTGCCTCTGTCATACTTACACTGTTTCTCATCCTCCGGTACATATTACGAGCCAGCATACCTCTGGTGTATGTCTGAAGAACAAGGGTGGCATTCTTTTGTCGTGCAAGCCTCTGTCTTAGTAGATAACCTCTGCACCTGGCCTGCAGTTTTGTAATTATTGCCTGAGATCTTTGATACTGTAGGCGTACATGTCTGCTTCTAATAAGTGCCTGTAGCCTTTGGAAACCATGTTGCATCTAAAACAAAAGAGATGGAACCTCTGAAGAATATGATGATCGCATTTCACTAAAAACTATAGCTCTGCAATGAATAAAAAGCCAATATAGTATAACGATATTACCTTGAGGTAGGATTTCCTACCATGGTAACCTCTCCACACAGCTTGAATCTTCACAGCAGCCTCTTTCTTCCTAAGAAAGCGTTTCCTGCAAAAAAAAGATACTTTAAGTCAATGAACAATTATAACAACATTACAGAACTTTGTTAAGGCATACATGAATTTTAGAATAAAAAAAAAAGTTAGTGCATGGTGTCATATTTCAAGCCACAACCCTTTTCACTAAGCCACACTCCATTGCCTCTAACACACGTCCCCTTGCCAGGCAGTGTGCGGAAAATGCCTAAAATACATAATGTGGTCGAAAGCATGTAAGCTATTGTTTTTTTCTTAAATAGATCCAGAAATCTGGTGCATTAAGAATAATACAGCTTAATAAGCACTGAGATATCCGTGACTACAAGCCCCAGAGTAGCTATACTGTTTGAGCAGAAATAATACATTTCTTGTTCTTTATCACGGGCTAATATGCTACAATAAAGGTACCAATTACACTAGTCGCCTGGTATTATCTAAAACAGCACATGAATGACTTGCGAAGTTTGAGTTGTGAAAGGGAGCATACAAAAAACTATTTCAAACAACGTCATGCAAAACACATCAAATGGTAATATTGTCTTTATACAATGCCACCATACCTGTCTTTAAATCCCCTTAATACCCTTTGAATCAGAACAGCTCTGGATATGAGTGCCTTTTCACGTTCCACCTCCAGTTTTGTATCATGCTGGTCCTGAACAAAGAATAGCGAGAAACAAACACTTTACTTTCCTGTTTGTATGGGATGTTCTTGCAGCAAAGGTATAGTAAAATCTAAATCTGAATATACATATCTCAAATCTACATATTGCACAAATCATTGGTTATAGTTTTTGCTTGGCATATTTTTAGTGATGGATGATGAAAAGAAGCAGTGCCCAATAAACCTCACTGACTATACTAGGAATGGTTTTGTCTGTAAAACATTAAGGGGGGGGGCTTTTATGAAGACCAGCGTACTCGTACACCAGTCTTAACTTAGGTTCTACACCCAACTGCCCCGTCAGATTCAATAAAAGGTGCAGGTACATATCCCTACAAAGTTCATGATCCTGATGAATTTCGTACAATGTAAGCCTATGCAATGACTGCTATAGGATAGGCATCCTGCTAAATCCAGTATATACATAATTTTTTTCCATTAGGGCAGGTTCTCACATGACATATTTGTCCAAAATGAATATCATGGTTCTGGATTTCGCTGTGGATCTGCAGTAAAATCTGCAACTGCAGATTAGAAACACGTAGATTTTTTTTTTAACTATAGGGTGAGTCAAAAGTTACAGGACACTGTTTTGTTTTATAAACAAAAGGGAAAATGACATATCTGAATACCCCCATGGGTAGAGGTACTTATCTTTATCTGTATGTATGAATAATGGCTGCCATCTTAAAAGCTGCCATAGGGCAAGTTTTTTTCCAATGGGAAGGGGGTCATTTAGTATATACAAAAACAGATTGCTGCAATCATTTGCAAAATCTCTTGTGGTTCAAATGTTATCAACACAGAAAGTTGCATCGGGAATGTTCCCTGTGATGCACAGTTATTTGACATGTTCAATGTATTGTCAATGGTGTTGTACACAGAGCAACTTTCTGTGCTGATAACTTTTGAACCGCAAGGGATATTGCAAATCTTATTGCAGCAATCAGTTACTGAGGCAAATCCCACTCTTCTTTGATATGCTACAAATACATCTTCCCATTGGAAGAATTTACCTTTGATCCAATATGGTGGTTTCAAGATGGCAGCCTTGCTATGGAGGTAGCCTAAAAGATAGCCCCACTCACCCATTGTTTGCTGGGTTTATCTTAAATAGTCCCTCATCTTTCCTGTTAAAATAAGACCTTTCAATGGGATGAAAAAACATGTAATCCTACTCCATCTTAGTCCAAATAAAAGCCTTCAGCATATGATTCTAGTAATGAATTATACTAGTTTGCCAGGATTTTTATTCAAAATCTTACCTTTAAAAAGAGCTTTGTCTTTCCTACTTTCCAGTCGCTATCTTTTCCAATGACAGCCTCTACAATGTCAGTGGAACAAGCAAGATGGTCCCACTAAAAGAGGGAAAAAAATGTTATAAATGAACAGTGACCACTATTAATACATTGATTAAAGCTGAATATGTTTTTTTTTGTGTTTAGTATTACAAAGCATACCTGTCACTTAAAAAAAAATCTTTTGACATGTGCTAGGGAACACTTAGACCACGACTGATCAGTTAAATGAGCGGGGACAGCAGCATGCTCTAGTGCGCTTCTCTTTCCCTTAAAGCGACTCTGTACCCAAAATCCCCCCCCCCCCCCCCAAAACACTTGTACCTTCGGGTTGGTTGCTTTTAATCCAAGATCTGTCCCGCGGTCCGTTTGGCAGGTGATGCACTTATTGTCATAAAAAATTTATTTTAAAATTGCAGCCCCGTGCCCTACGGGCGTATCTATGCCCTAAATTTGCACCACCCCCTCCGTCCCTCCTCCCCACCCTTTTCATCATTAGGAATGCCACTGGAACATTTGCTGCTGTTTGAACATTGCACAGGTCCTTAACGATCCAGCCCATGTGCCGGCCTGACACAGGTGGGGAATAGGAGGCAATCTGTCTGGAGCATTCCTAATGATGAGGAGGGACGGAGGGGTGGAGCAAAGTTAGGGCACAGATACGCCCGTAGGGCACAGAGCTGCAATTTTAAAATTAAATTTTTCTGACAATAACTGCATCACCTGCCGAACAGACCGCAGGACAGATCTTGGATTAAAAGCAGCTATGCGAGGGTACAAGCTGTTTGGGGGGGTCAGATTGTGGGTACAGAGTCGCTTTAATGTCTATGATAACTGGACGGCCCCATAGATATGCATTGGGAGTCCGCCCAGCTCATGTAACACAGAGATGGGAGAGGACACACTAAGCACATACTACTTGTAGCTCATTAACAGGATTGGTTGGGGTCTAAACACTTAAAGTGACACTGTCACCCCTTTTTTGAATTATTCACATCACTTAGCCCCGCCTACAATGCCACCTTTGGTCCCACCTACATGACATCATTGCTGCATAGGCCCCACCCCCTCAGCAGCCATTGTATTTTGTATTTTAATGAGTATGCTCCCTTTTATCACTCAGATTTGGCAAGTCATGAACCTTGGTGGCAGCCGAGGGCCCATGGCGACCCTTACTGCTGACAATCAATGTAAAATGATGCAGAAATAAAAAATTATACATTTATTTTAATAAAGTTATTGTCACAGCCGCGGCGGCGTCCCGCGTTCCGGGCCGCCGCCGCGACCGCTTCCTGCCCCATGCAGCAGCCGGTGTCCATACTCGGGGACCCGGCGCTGCTATCACCTCGGCCCCGGGGGGCGCCTCACCTCTCCACGCTCCTGTCTCCCGCTGTGCCGGCCGGCGCGCGCGTCCCCGCCTCCTAGGGCGCGCGCGCGCCGGCTGTCTCAGATTTAAAGGGGCAGTGCGTCCCTAATTGGTTAGTTGCACCAATCACTCCCCTATAAATCCCAGCATGCCCTGTCCCCTGTGTTGGAGCCTCTACATGCTTCCCATAGCGTTTAACCCAGCTCCCTGTTGTTCCTGTGTCCTGTCCGTTACCTGGTCCCAAGTCCCTGTTCCTGAGTCCTGTCCGTTACCTGGTCCCAAGTCCCTGTTCCTGGTTCCTGTTCCCCTGTCACTCCACCTGTTCCCGTGTCCAGCCTGTCACGTGCTCTCTCATCTGCAGACTATTGCCTGTGCCATCTCCTGCCACGCCTCGCCTGCCGACACCAGCAACCAAGCCAGGGGTAGCGACCTGGGGGTCGCCTGCCGCAGCAAGTCCATCCCGCCTTGCGGCGGGCTCTGGTGAAAACCAGCGGCCCCTTAGACTCCGCTCCCTGGTGAGGTTTGTGCCATCGCTGGTGCCGGTCCAGTGGATCCACTACTCCGGGCGTTACAGTAGGCTCCAACCATGGATCCCGGCGAGGTGCCCGATCTCCGTGACGTCGCCAGAGTGGTCACTCAGCAGGCGCAACAAATCCAGAAACAGTCACAGCAGATCCAGCAACTCACTGCCGCCTTACAGCAGCAGACTACTGCCCAGCGCACACCACCTCCTGACGCTTCTTCTTCACTCCGACTGGCCCTCCCAAGCAAGTACTCTGGGGACTCTAAGTTGTGCAGAGGATTCTTGACTCAGTGCACCATGCACATTGAACTTTTGAGTAGTCAGTTTTCCACCGAGCGCTCTAAAGTGGCTTTCATCATCAGCCTATTAGAGGGTAGAGCCCTGGCCTGGGCCACGCCACTGTGGGACCGTGATGATCCAGTTGCTGCCAATCTCCGGGCCTTCCTATTCGAGTTTCGCTCCGTCTTTGAGGAACCTGCCCGTGCTTCTTCAGCCGAGACTGCTCTCCTCAACCTCTCTCAAGGCAGCTCCTCTGTTGGTGACTACGCCATCCAGTTCCGCACCCTGGCAGCCGAATTGGACTGGAACGAGGCCGCCCTATTGGCCACCTTCAAGAAGGGCCTGTCTAGTCGTGTGAGAGACGTGCTCGCTGCCCGAGACCTGCCTACCTCCCTGAACGAACTCATTCTACTGGCCACCCGAGTTGATACTCGTTTTTCGGAGAGGGAGGAGGAGGTTCGGCATGAACATTTACTAACCCGTTCCCGTCGCCATCCCCAGCTGGCGCCGGTTTTCCAGAATCCTGACCTTTCGATGTCCCAACCCTCTCCTGAGATTCCTATGCAGGTGGAACGGGCTCACCTGACGCCTGATGAAAGAATCCGGCGCCTGGAGCAGAATCTCTGTCTCTATTGCGGGGGTTCCGATCACTTCCGGCTGGGATGTCCCCTACGTCCCCAAACATCCGGAAAATGCTCGCACCTAGGTCCGGTGGGACAGGTGTCCCTAGGTGTGAATGCCACCATTCCAAGTCTGTCTATGCCAGTTTCCATCCGGACTCTCTCAGGACGAAATCATCAGACTACTGCCTTCCTCGATTCTGGGTCAGCAGGCAGTTTTATTGCGGCAACATTGGTCCAAAGATGGCGGCTACCCGTGACCCGACTAGCCAGGCCCCTGACTATCTCCTCGGTCACAGGCGAAATTCTTACCGACCGTGTGTACTACCAGACCGCACCTTTAGTCCTCCAGGTGGGTCCTTTACATCAAGAAAAGATATCCTTCTACGTCCTGCCCCATTCTTCCCCCGCGGTCCTCCTGGGACTCCCGTGGCTGCAAGAACATGCCCCTCAACTGGACTGGAGAACCGGGGAGATTCTCAGTTGGGGTCAGGACTGTTCCAACCAGTGTCTCAGGTCACCTCAGACCAAGTGTACTATGTCGTTTCCTGTCCTAGCCAAGCCTCTATCCGACCTACCGGCAGAAGACCAAGACTCGGCGGATGCCTTCTCTGCCGAGGTGTACCCTCTCTCCGTACCCAAGACTAAGGTCGGGTCCTCTCACCACCGGGAGAACTTACAGAAGGTCCTCGTCCACAGACCCACAGTCCCTTGCCATGTTTTACCGCCTGATCGCCTAGCACCAGTCGTCACCTCCTCGCTTCGGAGAGTACCCCCCGGAAAGACTCATGTTCACCCTGCGCTTCGAAGAGGTATTTTGAAGTGGGGTCATTCCTCGTTGGAGGCCGGGCACCCTGGAGTCCGTAAGACCGGCCAACGGATCTCTCGCCACTACTGGTGGTCCAGTTTGTTTCAAGATGTCAAAGACTTTGTGGCTTCCTGTGCCATCTGCAGGCAAGAAAGAGGGGGAGGCCAAAGGGGGGGGGTACTGTCACAGCCGCGGCGGCGTCCCGCGTTCCGGGCCGCCGCCGCGACCGCTTCCTGCCCCATGCAGCAGCCGGTGTCCATACTCGGGGACCCGGCGCTGCTATCACCTCGGCCCCGGGGGGCGCCTCACCTCTCCACGCTCCTGTCTCCCGCTGTGCCGGCCGGCGCGCGCGTCCCCGCCTCCTAGGGCGCGCGCGCGCCGGCTGTCTCAGATTTAAAGGGGCAGTGCGTCCCTAATTGGTTAGTTGCACCAATCACTCCCCTATAAATCCCAGCATGCCCTGTCCCCTGTGTTGGAGCCTCTACATGCTTCCCATAGCGTTTGGCCCAGCTCCCTGTTGTTCCTGTGTCCTGTCCGTTACCTGGTCCCAAGTCCCTGTTCCTGAGTCCTGTCCGTTACCTGGTCCCAAGTCCCTGTTCCTGGTTCCTGTTCCCCTGTCACTCCACCTGTTCCCGTGTCCAGCCTGTCACGTGCTCTCTCATCTGCAGACTATTGCCTGTGCCATCTCCTGCCACGCCTCGCCTGCCGACACCAGCAACCAAGCCAGGGGTAGCGACCTGGGGGTCGCCTGCCGCAGCAAGTCCGTCCCGCCTTGCGGCGGGCTCTGGTGAAAACCAGCGGCCCCTTAGACTCCGCTCCCTGGTGAGGTTTGTGCCATCGCTGGTGCCGGTCCAGTGGATCCACTACTCCGGGCGTTACAGTTATATTATAGTATATAAGTATATATTACCTAGCCTCGCTCCCCGCAAAAGTGAGTGGAGGTAAAAACAGCAACTATAAGGCATTTATAAATGTTGACATGGGACCCCCCCCCCCTTTAACATTTATTAAAATGCCAAGACTAGTTTTGTATGAAATGTTAATGCAAATATTAATTTATATGAAACTATTTACTTTTGTGAATAATACTTATCGATTACCTTATTGCGACTAGAAGACTTTAATGGCAGCAACACTCTAAATCGGTGAAAGAAATCAGAGAAAGTGTAACGTATTGGGTACCCTGCCTTCCGAATTCGTATTGTCTCCATCATTCCAGAGTATCTCAGTTGTCGTATACACAATTCTCGATCAAACAGCTAAGAAAACATTAGGATTAAAAGTTGGACAGGTAATTGCACCTTGATAAATATAGTGTAAGTGAACCATGTAACTTGTGCCCTATGCCTTTTTTGTTTGTACCTAAGTTCTTTATGCATTTAAAATAGTTGACATTATGTTGCCTTACATATAAACTATAATTAGAGTGTTTTTGCATGTTTGTTTTTGTAAGCAGTAACAAGGTTGTTGTACAGCTCAAAACGGGTGAAAATAATAAACATGCTCTTTATTTAAATGTCTGTTGGAATTAAAGGGGTTGTGTCATGAAGCAAAGTTAGTTAAATCAGATGTGTACCACACACAGTACATATATGTAAATGAGTCCAAATGTTCTGTAAGTAAAATAACTAGCATCGCTGTATTATTCTTCTCTCCATGGATCTGACCACTTCCTAGTTTCCTCTCTTAAAGGGGTTATCCAGCTCTACAAAAACATGGCCACTTTTTCCCCTCTCTTGTCTCCAGTTCAGGTGTGGTTTGCAATTAAGCTCCATTTACTTTAATGGAAATGAGTTTGAAACCCCACTCAATCTGGAGACGAGAGGGGGAAAAGTGGCCATGTTTTTGTAACGCTGGATAACCCCTTTAAATGTGACCTTTCTTTTACTGTGCAACAGTGAAGACACTTTCCCACAATCCCCCTTGCTTGCATGTGCAGTGAAGACCAACTGCCAATACTAATGAGACAGATCAGAATACTGCATTAGTGACCCACCTAGGTGGATGCCCAAAAGTGGGTCACAACCAAGGGCAACAGGTTATTAAAACAAAGCAGACTAATGCGGATTGGTATATATATATGTATGGGGGGGGGGGAGAGGGAGGGGAGGCTGGGGGCGCGCGCCCATGAGCTCTGTAACAGCGGCAGGGGACAGAGGAGAGGGGGCAGACATAGGGGCATCAGCCTATGGGATGATTATGATCCTATAAGCTGATGTCCTAAAACGACCTGGGCATTAAGGAATCAATGACCCCAGGTCGTGTAAGGGTTAAGATACAGCATGAAACAAGACAGAGCAGAACGTGTAGATGTGACATTTGATATCTGTGTAACATCGGGTTTCTGCTACCATGCCCATAAAAATCAAGATTAAGCAACACTAAAAAATGATAAACCATAGTAATATGTGTTTAATATTGGGTGAATGATCTGAGATCTCAGAGGATGAGCTCTGTGTCTGTTTACCTAAGCACATCCACAAAGGATCCTAAGTGGTTCTCTGTTGTATATTCATTGACATTTCAGTTTCACAACAAAACACATACTTATACATGAAACCTACCAAAGGCTTCTTGAGCTCATTGGGTTTAATGCAGCGGACAAAATAAGGTTGACAACTGCCCAAAATTTTCATCAGCTGCTCCAGAGACTGTTTAAACTGTCCTCCAAGGGTGGGCAATGACTTATTTGTATCTGTGATCTGCAGGTAGAAAACACTTATGAAATATGTTGTAATGTAGCTTTGGGTTGCACTTTGCTAAAATCAGACACATGAGCCTATATAGCCTGAACACTATGGTAATAAGTAGTCAGTAGATTCGACTTTCTATAAACCTCTGTTCAACCTGGATTGGGCAGTATCTATTAAGAAGACTCAATCACCAATCAACAAGCCTTTCACCACAGATCAGAAAGCTTAAAGAGAACCAATTATGGAGGGAAATCAAAACATTTTTTCCCCTAATTATATGTGAAATATCATTTTATTAACATTTGTAAATATATTAAAAAAATTTTTTTGCTGCGTTTATAATTTATTCACTTAGCCGGCGCGAGACAGGAAGCTCCCGTCATACACAGCGGCAGCAAGGCCGGGGGGCCGCCATCTTGATTACGTCATTTGCGTTCCAGCGGTGGAACGCAAGTAACGTAATCAAGATGGCGGCGCCCGGCTCGAACAAGCGGATCAGGTAAAGTATAAGATACAGACTGCAAAGGCAGTCTGTATCCTCATAAATAGACAAAATGAAGATACAGACTGCCTTTACAGTCTGTATCTTATACTTTACCTGATCCTCTTGTCCGCTGCAGCAAGGCCGGCGCCGCCATCTTGATGACATCACTTGCATTCCAGCGGTGGAACGCAAAGTGACGTCATCAAGATGGCGGTGCCTGGCCTTCGTGCCGGGAAAAAGAGAATTGGGTAAAGTATAAGATACAGACTGTAAAGGCAGTCTGTATCTTCATAGATAGACTTAGGGAGAGATGCACATTGATAATAGGGATAGTTAGTTTTAGGTGATAGGTTCTCTTTAAATTTCAAGAATTAGCATTTTTAACCAATATATCTGAGCCATAACAGTTAGTTAAATGAATATTAACTGCAATGCATTTGCAAACACACATACACATACTGTACATAGTCCAGGCATCTCTCACCCTCATTAAACCACTAAAGGTCCTAGACTCTTGCCAATATGCACGGTGGCAAGGTCCTTTACCAAACAGACCAAATCAAAGTTCAATACTGTTCAATTTACTTACAGGACCTCTGTTCTCATAGTCAGTGGGAGTCAGACCCCCTCTGATCAGCTAGTTATCTTGTGAATATGTGATAACTTTAGTTTTGGGATAGCCCATTTAGTCTTTGCAGCCTATTGAGCCAAGGAAGAGATATCATTTGACTTCCAAGACATACCAATAACTTGGCATGCACAAAACAGCAAAAATCTGAAGAAAAGCCTTTTAGAATTGCCAGAGGGTAAAGTATCTAAAGCCCCTATTACACAGGACGACATAGAGGAGCAAACGTGCGCTGTCAGAGCTCATTTGCCCCTTATTCCCTGCTCGCTGCCGCCGCTATTGCACACGGCGACAACGAGCAGGTAAGCGCAGGTGAGGCCATGAGGAGCTAGAATGCGGCTGATAATCGTTCCGTGTAAAAGGGCCTTAAGACACCTAGCAAGTACAATTGAAAGAAAAGAACACTAGGAAATTCAAATTGATGAATTAAGAACAGGTGTCCGGAAAGGTAAAACTTTGCCACAGCACCAGGCAGAATGTTACAATGTACCTTGTTCAGTGTGCAAACGTGCATCATCCGAAGCCATACCTAGTATTTTGAGCCTAACTGCTGTGTAATAGACTCTCTTACATTGGATCTTGCACTAATCATTCAGGTTAGAGAATAATCTACTACATCTTCCCTGTCGCCTTGAGATAAGCTAGGGATATCCACTAAACACTTACAAAGAGCTTTGTCAAATCGCCTGGTAAAACACCTGACTGAAGGAAGCAATATGTTGTGAGGATATATATAGTGAGATATGTATAGTGAGTGGCCAGATCTGAGGTACGTAGTTAGATATCCAAGCTAAGGCTGGGTTCACACTATGTATATTTGAGGCTGTATTTGGTCCTCATGTCAGGTCCTCATAGCAACCAAAACCAGGAGTGGATTGAAAACACAGAAAGGCTCTGTCCACACAATGTTGAAATTGAGTGGATGGCCGCCATATAACAGTAAATAACTGCCATTATTTCAATATAACAGCCGTTGTTTTAAAATAACAGCACATATTTGCCATTAAATGACGGCCATCCAATCAATTACAACATTGTGTGAACAGATCCTTTCTGTGTTTTCAATCCACTCCTTGTTTTGGTTGCTATACAGCCTCAAATATACGTAGTGTGAACCCAGCCTAGGACTGTCAAGGGTAACCTGCAGGGATCTAAACAGCATGGTAGAGCTCTACTAAAATAGCCAAAAATTTGGTTACAATTTTATAGTTAAACTAGGGGCATTGGAGCTCTGTATCCGAAAATATAGATTCAGCCCCTCCAAAGATATATTATCTTTATTATCACTATTAAGCACAAAATGTTGAACTTCTGACAAGAAATCATTAGTGACATTTAATTTACCTGTTTCATTATAGCTTAGGAGTGTGTTGAATAATAACACTGCCCAAACCAAAACACTTGGGTGCTGAAACTTGCCCAGTTTTATAGGACATTTACTGACTTTGGCAACTTTTAGCCACTCGAACTAACAAGGTCTCCTACTGAACGCACTACGGCATTTGTTGGTGCTATACAAATATTATTCTTATTCTTATTAAGGCTTACCTTCTGGTGGTTAAGGCCTGTGTTTCGGATGATTCCACGAACTGAAGGGCTACCAGAATTTTTTTCCACCTGAAATACTTGCTTTAGAAATTTACTGGCAGAGGAATGCACCAACAGGATGAGATCTGTGCTCAGCAAATCACGATTTTTATCCAGGAATCCTTAATGAGAGTAGCAATCTTTATTTTAGCATTCTTTCTTTGCAAATATAATATAAAGTTATGTACAGTACAAATCTAAAGCTTTGTAATACTATATTGTATCTATGTACAAGCAGTACCAACACATTTAGCTGCAGAAGACCATGCCTGTTTAATAAAATGCACAGCACTCACCTTCAGTTTCATAATACACTATGCCTGCAAAATGGTTTATCCCAAATTTAGTGTCATGTACACTTTTGGATGCAATGTAAATGTTACTCTTGCCATGAATGTTATTCAGTTTGGTTAGCATGGTGGCATCAGTTCCCTAAACAAAAATAAAACATTACTGTGATCCATTCAACTTACTTGGGCGGCTAACATTTAATACACATATTTGGTGCAGTTATATGGCTGATATTCTGTCTATTATTTAACCTTGCAAACTACGTGTCACCTCTCTGTATGGACAATGTATTGGGGCTACTATAAAAACAATGAGGTATGGTACAAGTATGGTATATAAGCACAATTATGAGGTAACATTATAAATAGTAATAGTAAAGTCAAATGATACTTGGTAAATGGTCATTACTATATTAAACTAAAATATGAAAAAGTATTGCTCACAGTAATGTATACACTAAAATACCTTAGACTGCTTTCACACGTTAGCAGTTTTGCGGACCTTACAGACGGGGAAAACAAGTTATGGACTTGTTCCCCGCTTGGCATGATGTGTCAATTCCATGCTGGCAGCCGGGAAACTCTTTGAATCGCTGCAGCACTGTAGTGACAGAACCGCACAGCTGTGTGACTACAGTGCCGCTGCAATTCAAAGGGCTTCCCCACCGCCACCATGATATTGACACATCATGCCGGGGGGGGGGGGGGACTAATCCATTACTTGCCTTCCTTGTCTGTAAGGTCCACCAAACTGCGGACATGTGAAAGCAACTTGTTTAATCTTGCAGAAGTTAGAGGCTCTGGGATTGTATCTCTTTGTGCATATTAATGTAATTAAATTATTGTATATTGTACAGGAGTTATCATAGTTGAAAGACAAAACCCCAGATTTGTTCTCATACTTCAAGGGGAACTCTGGCAAAATGTTTTTTTCTTTTAAATCAACTGGTGTCAGAAAGTTATATAGATTTGTAAGTGTTGTATTCTTTCCAGTCTGACACAGTGCTGCCACATCTGTCCATCACAGGAACTGTCCAAAGCAGGAGAGGTTTTCTATGGGGATTTGCTGCTGCTCTGGACAGTTCCTGACATGGACAGAGGTGGCAGCAGAGAGCGCTGTGTCAGACTGGAAAGAATACACCACTTCCTGTAGGACATACAGCAGCTGATGCTGTAAGGATTGATATTTTAAATAGAAGTACATTTTAAATCTATATAAATTTCTAACATCAGTTGATTTATAAGAAAAAAATGCTGGAGTTCCCCTTCAATAAACAGAGGTGGGTCACAGTTCTTCCCATTTGGAATGAAACAGAACCCATCACCTGAAGTTAACTGTCCCTATAATAAAAGTTTCTCTCTCTCTAAAGGGGTAGTGGGGCGTTTAACATTTATTCACTAAATAACACACATTACAAAGTTATACAACGTTGTAATGTGTGTTATTTAAGTGAATGGCCCCCTTTCCCGTGTTCCCCCACCCTGGAAGTGTGGTGCATCATACTTACGTATTCGCTGTCGACCCCAACCGCCATCTTGGGTCGATGATGTCTTAGTTATGGTCAGCCAATCGCGGCTGAGCAGCTGATGACGTGGCAGAGGGGGGCCGGCATGAGGGACGGCTGGAGTGGTCTGGCCGGCCTCCCGAAGATGACGTCAGGATGGTGGCCGGGGTCGACAGCGAATACGTAAGTATGATGCACCACATTTCCGGGGTGGGGGGAACACCGGGAAGGGGGCCATTCACTTCAATAACACACATTACATAACACAAGTTTTATAACTTTGTAATGTGTGTTATTTAGTGAATAAATGTTAACCCTTAGAGGACCGGACCAATTAAAATTTTAGCATTTTCGTTTTTTCCTCCTTGTGCGTAAAAGGCCATAGCAGTTGCAGTTGCGCCACTAATTGTACTTTGCAATGACAATCTGAATTTTTTCATAAAGTACACTGCGAAAGCAGGAAAAAATTAAATGTGTGGTGAAATTGTAAAAAAAAAAATGCATTTTTTTATTTGGGGTTTCTTGTTTTTTACGCCTGGGGTAAAACTGACTAGTTATATATGTTCCTCAAGTCGTTACCATTACAATGATATATAACCTGTATAACTTTTATTTTATTTGATCGCTTTTAAAAAATTCAAACCATTTTTAAAAAAAATAAACGTTCTATAAAATCCATGCTTATAGTGCTTTTATCCTTTGGTCTATGGGGCTGTGTGAGGTGTCATTCTTTGCGCCATGACATGTACTTTCTATCGATACCTTGATTGCACATATGAGACTTTTTGATCGCTTTTTATTACAATTTTTTGAATTTGATGCAACCAAAAATGTGCAATTGTGCACTTTGGGATTTTTTTGCGCTTACGCCATTTACCGTCCGAGATCCGGAATGAAATAAATTAATAGTTTGGGCGATTATGCACGTGGTGATACCAAACATGTTTATTTATTTATTTTTATTTATAACATGGGAAAAGGGGGGTGATTCAAACTTTTATTAGCGGAGGTTTTTTTTTATTCATAATCCCTGGGGGACTTCTAGTATAAGTACACTGATCTCTCATTGAGATCTATGCAGTATAGTAATCGATGAGATAGGCACTCTACTGCTTTCGGCTGCTGCAGCCGAAAGCAATAGAGTGCCGAGTCGGGATCAGCGCCATTACGACACAGACCTTGGCCAGTGCCGGACGCGGGGATCGCTCTTCCGCGACAACATTGCGGGGGGGGGGGGGGGGGGGGCGATCCCCCCACTAGACACCAGGGGAGGCGGACAGCTAGTATTCATAAAGCATCCGGACAGCTAGTATTCATATAGCACCCGGGACTGCGGCGGTTCTGAGCGCCCCCCGGTAGTCTAGGGGTTAAACGCTGTACTACCCCTTTAAGATGCAGACTGCCTTTGCAGTCTGTATCTTATACTTTAACTAATCCTGTATAGCGGTGTAGTATTGCCGGGTGCCGCCATCTTGATGACGTCACTTGCGTTCCAGCGTTGCGTTTTAGCGCTGGAACGCAAGTGACGTCATCAAGATGGCGGCGCCAGGCAATACTACACCGCTACACAGAATTACGTAAAGAATAAGATACAGACTACAAAGGCAGTCTGTATCTCCATAAAGTCTACTTATGAAGATACAGACTGCAAAGGCAGTCTATATCTTATACTTTACCTACTCCTCTCTCTCTGTAGTGGTGCAGTAAGGCCGGGCGCCATCTTGATGAAGTCACCGCTGGAACGCAAGTGACGTCATCAAGATGGCAGCCACACTACACCGCTACACAGGATAAGGTAAAGTATAAGATACAGACTGCAAAGGCAGTCTGTATCTTCATGAGTAAACTAATAGGGTTAATTAGGACAGATATACACAGTGAACTCGCTCTGTATAGACAGTGTGATCACTGTGTATTGACAGAGCGGCAGGCAAGCGCTCATGGGAGCCGTTCCTGCCGCTCTGCATGCCGGGAGCTTCCTGTCACGCGGCGACTCTTTTGAAAAGAGTTGGCGCGTGACAGTGAAGAAAAACATGAATAAATTAAAAATGCTGCCAGAAAATTAATTAATTTGATTTACAAATATTAATAAAAAAGTAATTTAAATAGAATTTAAGGAATAAAAAAATTTATATTTTCTTCTGTGATTGGTTCTCTTTAAACAATTGTTATAATCCCAGCTTCTGCTGTGTCCTCGCCACCCTCCCCTCCTCCTCCTGTTTATAGTTGCTACTGTGGCCACCTGCTCTTGACAGAAGACAGGACCCCAGTTGGAGAAAAAATGTCAATGCTGCCACCAGCTAACAAAGCCTCTGTTTTCTACATGGCTTTAAAAAAGTTGTACTGTTTATTTGGTTCACATATAATATAAAATTATCTTATTAAGGCAAGGTGATTTAGGACATGACATGGATTACACAACCAATGAATGCCATGTAGTATTGCAGGGATTATTTTGCATTCCAGTTTAGACATGTGAATGGGGTCATGTTATAATTTGCCTGTGGCTGAACTTGGATGCAGCCTTAGGCCGGGTTCACACAACGTATTACACCGGCCGTTCTGTGACCCAGCCTTGTTACAGAACGTCCGGTGTCAGTGAGGTTTATCCCAGCCGGTACTGCAGTACCGCTTGGATAAACTTAATTTCTATTAAATTGGGATGCAGGCGCTTCCTCGTGCGCCCACATCCCAATTCACCATTACACACAATGGAAAGTGCGGCCGGAGCCGCACTCTACATTGTGTGCACTGTAAGGGTTGTGCAGCGGCTATTCAATAAACAGCTGCTGCACAAAAGTGACATGTTTTCGTTGCGGCCGCTTGCAATCCCGGCCGGAGCGTATACTATGTGTATACTCTCTGGCCAGGATTACATTGTCTGCAGCACAATGTAAATTATGAATTAATTGATAAATTGATTAATTGATAAATTATGTTGTGTGAACTTAGCCTTAGGCAGTCTGGAAAAACATGGATACAGACTATATGCTCATCTCTAGTCATCACAAAAATTGCTGTGAAGCCCTAGGCTGGTTTTACACTGCATTAAGCAGTGTACAAAAGACTCTGTTTAACACACAAGTTAAAGTGTCACTGTAATTTAAAAAAAAAAATTTGACATGTGAGAGAGACGTAGACTTACATTATGAACTATAGGAAAAAGTGCTACTATTATCCGAAACAACCAGTTATCTAGACTGCTTTCATACAAAAAATCATTTAAGCTATTACTATCAGCAACAAAGTCTTACCTGTGGAAATTTACTTTCCTCGTCTATGAGGGAGATGATGTTCAAAGGTCGGAGTGCAATTATATCCAATGCACGCTGGTTATCAGTAAAATCAATGTGCTGCCAGGGTATTTGTTCTGCATTGTATTCCTCTTGCTCAAGTTTAAATATATGTCGCACAAAAAACTGCTGAAGATGCTCATTTGCAAAATTGATGCAAAGTTGTTCAAAACTGCAATTTAAATTAAATGTTCATAATGTTTGAAAACATAAAGACAGACTGTAGACAGACTGTAGACACAGCTAAACCAAAATAATCTTTCTTAAGGCAAACTGACTTAACGCAAATATATTTGTAGCTATAAGTATCACTATAAGGATTTTGCACTGGACTATAATCCTCCCAGAGCAGATATACATTCTGCTTTCGGGTGGAAATCCAAAACTGATTATGTATTATGAGCATTTCCATTTCTCACCAGTTTGGTCCCTGAGAACAGGGACTGTGACTACTAAATTCAGTGCATCTGAGAAGAGGTAGGTTTACATGATGTTCTATGCATTCCTCATCTATGGACAAAGTTTATGTGATCAATCTTACCAATAAGTATAAATTATATTGCTAAATCAAAATATAAAACCAGATTTCAAAAATTAAAAAAAATTACCTATTTGTGTTAAAATGTTCAAAGCCAAAGATATCTAACAATCCAATAGTCCTTCGCTCAGTCCCAAGCTCTTTAGATGCTGGAGTGAAAATAGCTTCATTTACTTTATTTACTATCCACATGAACATTCGACCATAAATACCCTGTAACAGAATCATTTCATAAAATTAATTTATTGAAAAAAAAAAAAAAAAACACTGATAAGATCACTGGATTCCCTAAAATTGTGTGTTTGATATAGAGACAGTAGATTGCAAGCCTCACGGCAAGCACGGACTAGTATAAGTAATGTCAGTCTCTGTGATTCTCTTTGTGTAAATATGAACATTTAGGGGGACATTTATTAAGTCCGACATTTTTTACGCCGAACTTAAAAATGTCCCCGCATCTCTGACGCTACGGGGATTTATGTAGAGGCGGACTGCCTCTACATAAATCCTGTGAGCTCCGGTGCGCCTGGTCGAAAACCTACGCCAGCTGAGGACTGGAGTCGGTTTTCGCCGTATCTTTAAGACACAAAAATAATGAAATGGACTGTGAGTCCACGCCCCCGTTCCGCCCCCTCCACACCTCCGTTCCGCCTCTCCGGCATACCCGTCGCAAAGTGCAGATTTGCGAAAATTTTATTTGCAAATCGCCCATTTGCGCTTAAAATCATTCGCAAATCGGCACTTTCCGCCGAAAAACCACATTTCGCCGCATAATACATGTCCCCCTTAGACTCCATGTTAAATTTATGGGGGGAGGGGGGTTAAATTTATGATTGCATCTACCGTGCTTTTTGAGTACACTTGTTATAAAATTTTAAGCAATCTGCGACTTTTGCACAAATAATTCATGATTTTTGCCTCCAAAACCATATACATTAGTTTACCAAAACTCCTAGGATGAAGTTAATTTTTTTTTTTACTTTTGCTGTGGGAGCTGATTTATCAAATGTAACAATTTAAAGTTGTAGCAAACTTTTTGTCCAAACTTCACTTCAGCCTAGACTACACTAAGGCTATGTTCACTAAACGCCAAAAAATAGAGAAAAGGCGGACGATATCACAATTTAAAATAACGTCAGTTTTTGCCATGATTTAACTGACTGCAATGCAATGAAGTCAAGGGAAAGACGGACATCCAATGCACACAATGTATTGAATAACAGACTTTGTACCGTGGACATCAAAATAATGATCATGACAATTATTTTCGGATGTCTTTTGCAAACAGCGCATGTTTTCTATTCGTTTTTTACACACAGTTTTTCTTTCTGTTTTTATAATTAAATTCAATGGACTTTTCAATTAAGCCACACCCAAATTCTAATTAGTAATTCCAAACTAGAATAATGTACAAACATCAGTCATTGCACTAAGGGGAGGCTAGGCTGCTAAATGATGTCCATTTTTTTAAAATGGAGTTGAAAAAATGTTGTATGAACATAGCCATAGGGTGCTTTTACACAGAGAGATTTATCTGACAGATTTTTTAAGCCAAAGCCAGGAACAGACTATAAACAGAGAACAGGTCATAAAGCAATGACTGAGATTTTGTCTCTTTTTAAATCCACTCCTGGCTTTGGCTTCAAAAATCTGTCAGATTAATCCCTCTGTGTAAAGGCACCCATAGAAATTGGGTTTCAATTTTGTCTCCAGTTTGGGCGGGTTTTTGCTGCTCAGTTCCATTGAAGTGAATAGAGCTTAAAGGGGTTATCCAGCGCTACAAAAACATGGCCACATTTCCCCCTACTGTTGTCTCCAGTTCAGGTGCAGTTTGCAATTAAGCTTCATTTACTTTAATGGAACTGAGTTTCAAAACCCCACCCAATCTGGAGACAACAGTAGGGGGAAAGTGGCCATGTTTTTGTAGCGCTGGATAACCCCTTTAATTGCAAACCGCACCTGAACTGGAGACAAGAGTCATGTTGTTTGAATGAAACTGGCCATGTTTTTGTAGCACTGGATAGCCCCTTTAATGTGGTTTCAATGACAGCTATTTATGGACAACCTGCGCCAATTTAATAAATTAGGTGCAGGTAGATTTGACATGCACCCAGAAAAACAGTATAAAATATATATTAAAAAACTAAAACAATCATAAATATAGCCCCAAATAAAATAAAAATAAAAAAATCAAATAAAAGCTGAATTCTGAAAAGCTTTAGCACTTAACCCCTTGCCTCCCTTGCCTCCGCAGCCTGTTTTGGTCTTAATGACCAAGCACATTTTTCATAATCTGACCTGTCTCTCTTTATGACATTATAACTCTGCAATGCTTTAACATATGGTTGTGATTCTGGGATTGTTTTCTCGTGACACATGGTACTTTATGTTAGTGTATTCAAATGGTCAATATATTTGGTATTTTGGAGGGGAAAAATAGCAAAATTGAATGAAAAATTTAAAAAATTTGAAAATTTCTGCTTCTAAAAAACTTAGTCAAGCCACATAAATTAATTACTAAGTCACTTTAACAATATGTCTACTATGTACTGGCATGATTTAGTGAACATATTTTACTTTCTTCGGATGTTACAAGGCTTAGAAGTTCATCAGCAATTTTCCAAATTTCGTGGAAATTCCTAAACTGATTTGTTTTTAGGGACCGCTTCTTTTGTGAAGTGGATTGGAGCAGCTTCTATGTTAGAAATCCCTATAGGTCCCCCCATATTAAGAGCTGAACTCATCAAAGATTTCATTGAGGGTCAAAATGAACATTTTGACCCCACAAGTGTTTGAGGACATTGTTCAGTGTTTGACCATAAAAATGAAAAATCACAATTTTTCCAAAAATATGTTCGTTTAGTTCAAAGTTTCTCATTTTCACAAGAAACAAAGGGTTAAAGACACCCCAAAAGGTGATTCGCAATTCCTGGAAGTACTCCATATGGGGGTCCTTAATAGCAATTTAAGTATGCAGCAGGACCCAAAAGAGAAGGAATGCTATTTTTAGCTTTTTGTGCCCATTATTGTATTCATCTAGGGGTATAATGAGGTAGTTTTTTTTTTTTTTTGGGGGGGGGGGGTATAATTGGAATGTCAGCAGAATGTTTAGCCAAACAATGGCTTATGCTGACCTACTTTGTTAGATCTTTTGGGGTGCTGTCTCTCTTTGCTGTAAATAAAATAATGACCCTGGGAAGAATTGTTTTTACATAAAATTACAAAAAATTATTTACTTAATATCAAGGGAAGCGTGGGACCCTCTAAAGCATTCCCCAATCCAGAGGCCTGGTTTTGACGGACACGTGTCACATTCATATCTGGTATCTCTCCTAGTCCCTCTCTCATAACAGACCTGGCACCTTTTTTGTGGAAATTGTTTTGTTTCACTGGGGGGAGTGTTCCAGGGAAATGCTAGCCCAGTACTATTCTCGAGATCCCTAAGCCAGAAGAACTGCTGGCTTCCTGGCGTCCATAAATCAGTGCCTTTATCACTTGCTCTTGGTACTCGAAAAAGTTTTCTGTATGGCCAGCATTTTTGTTAAGAACAAAAGCATTATATAGGGCCATTTGGGTTACATACACTGCCATTTTTTTGTACCAAAACCAGGTTTTACGTAAGGCACTGTAGGACTGCAAGACCTGGTCGGAAAGGTCCACACCTCGCATGAATTTATTATATTCCTGGATACACACTGGCTTAATGGTAGGCTTAGTGCTTCCTCTAACTGGGACTGGGGTGGACTGGTCAGCATGTAGACTGGTCACCACAAGGACATCCCGCTTGTCTTTGTATTTGACCAACACTAAGTTGTCTGTGGAAACAGCCCTACTTTGCCTTCGGGGCAATGGCTGTTCGATGAATTATTTCGGGAGGCCTTTTTGACTTTTACGAATTGTGCCACATGCACCTGTGCCTCTGGCAGCTAGCTCTTTTTGCAGATTTATGCTATTATAGTAATTGTCCGCATAGAGCTGGTATCCCTGGTTTATTATGGGGTGGACCAAATCCCAAACTATTTTCCCGGTTGTCCCAAGGACAGGTGGACACTCTGGGGGCTGTATGTGTGTGTCTTTCCCCTCATATACATGAAACATGCATGTGTATCCAGATACGCTTTCACATAGTTATCACACCATACTGTACCTTGCACTTTTGTTCAGCAGATATTGGCGGAAACCTAACCTGCCCTTAAAGTGGGCAAGGGATTCATCCACACAGACACATTTCTGGGGGGGTATAAATTTCGGAAAATTTGGTATTAAAATTTTTTATTAACGGTCGAATTCTAAATAAACGGTCAAAACTGGGGTCACTTTGGGGTAGCAATTCTTCATTGTTGGCAAAGTGTAAAAAGTGTAGTAGCATTTCAAAACGTGTCCTGGACATGGCTAGTGGGTATGTGGCGTATGGTATAACATATCTTTGTTCCAATATGATCTGAGGGAGGGTTTTTTGTGATGCCCATGCTTAAAACAATACCCCAAAATTTTAACATTTCAATAGGGTCTGTGGGGGTCCATTTTTTAGAGTAATATTTATTTGGATATTGGGCAGTAAATTACTCTGCATAAATATTTGTTTGGGCCACCATGAGAGCAATTACGTTGTCAAAGAAAAAAAAATATATATATTTCTTGGAATCCTGTGGTATCCACATTAATGCCTGGGGTGGCCGTAAATGCAGATACTTGGGGAACATAAGTGTTGGTGGGGGGCCGTGAAGGGTGACTCGAGCTTGATGGCTCATTATCGTGAGGTTGCAAGTTTGAAGTTTCATCACCAGAGGAATCAGAGGAGGATGATGGTGATTCCAAAAATGATATCTCCTCTCCCCTATCTGAGTCAGATTCCTCAAATAATATAGCTATGGCCTCTTCCGCAGTAAAACGCTGTTTAGTCGTTTTGATGACTATGGTATGGTATTATTTCCAAGTGTCTTTTTTTGTTTTTGTTAAACAAGAACGAAAACAAGA
This sequence comes from Dendropsophus ebraccatus, assembly GCF_027789765.1. NCBI lineage: Eukaryota > Metazoa > Chordata > Amphibia > Anura > Hylidae > Dendropsophus > Dendropsophus ebraccatus. The sequence goes on along the minus strand of NC_091459.1, from coordinate 103,999,890 downwards.
TAACTGCACGATTTAAAACAAGAAGCCTATGCCTCTCTCCTCTTTAACATATATTTTTTTGTCTTTTCTTTTTTGTCTTTTTTTTTTTTTAAAAAAGGAACGAAAATAAAAAAGGAAAACTCAGCAGGAGGTATCTGTACCACACAAGGGAAGGGGCTGTGAGCACAGCAGAACTATATCAGCAGAGAAGGGGTTAATTAGGGGTAATTGGCTGAGATCACTCAACAGGAGATATGCTGAGGTATCCCACAAGAAGGCTATGTCTCTCTCCTCTTTAACTTTTATTTTTTGTCTTTTCTTTTTTGTCTTAAAAAAACAAACAAACAGGAACGAGAATACAAAAGAAAAACTCAGCAGGAGGGGGCTGTCGGCACAGCAGAACTATATCAGCAGAAAAGGGGTTAATTAGGAGTAATTGGCTAAGATCACTCAGCAGGAGGTATCTGTACCCCACAAGGGAAGGGGCTGCGGGTACAGCAGAACTATATCAGCAGAAAAGGGATTAAATTTGGGTTAAAACTTTCAGCACAGCCAAGGAACAAGGCCAGGGGACCTGTTTAGAGCATCAGGAGCTGGGATCAACCTGAAGCTGGCACTCTTAGACAGCAGGGAAGGGGTTAAAATGATTTTCTGTCACACTGTCTTTCCACTGTAACACTCTCACTCTCAACCAATCTCTTTATTAAATGAACTCTGAGGAGATAAGAGGAGAGTGATGTCAATTGTAATAAGTTGCTATTGGCTCTGGGTGTCAGATCCAGACCAATAGCAGCAATCGCAGTCCAGGACTAGCTGATCATTGGTCCCCTGGGACTCTAGGAGTTGCTAGGGTGTATCTAACAGCCTAGCATTATGATCTGCCACCGGAGACCACTGGGACCGATGACAGCTGGTCCCAGACAGCCATCACTGCTATTGGCCTGGATCTGACAGCCAGAGCCCATCGCAGCTTAGTAACGTTATGATCGGCATCTTCTCCTCCTCTGGCGGTCTCCAGTGTCAGTTCACAGTGTTGGCTAAGCCTAACACAGTGAATTGACACCAGACACCGCCGGAGGAGGAGAATATGCCGCTCATAATGTTACTAAGCCGCAATGGGCTCTGGCTGTCAGATCCAGGCCAATAGCAGCGATCGCCAGCCCACCCCAGCTCTCAATGCTCCCCGGCCGTCTTTTATAGTTGCTAGGCTGTAAGTAACAGCCTAGCATTCTGAACGGAAAGCGCCGGCAGCGACGCTGTTACCGTTCATGGTTATGACGTCCTGGGACGTCATAATGCGTTCTGCACTTGTGTTTCATGGTGTCCCAGGACGTCAATGCACATCCTCAAAATAAATCTAAAGATAAGTAAGGAAGCAGGCTTATTGTAATCCTTGTTATATCATTACAGTACCTTAGTGAAAGCATCACATTTTTGTAAAGAACAAAAGCATTATATAGGGCCATTTGGGTTACATACACTGCCATTTTTTTGTACCAAAACCAGGTTTTACGTAAGGCACTGTAGGACTGCAAGACCTGGTCGGAAAGGTCCACTCCTCGCATGAATTTATTATATTTCTGGATACACACTGGCTTGATGGTAGGCTTAGTGCTTCCTCTAACTGGGACTGGGGTGGACTGGTCAGCATGTAGACTGGTCAACACAAGGACATCCCGCTTGTCTTTGTATTTGACCAACACTAAGTTGTCTGTGGAAACAGCCCTACTTTGCCCTCGGGGCAATGGCTGTTTGATGAATGATTTCGGGAGGCCTTTTTGACTTTTACGAATTGCGCCACATGCACCTGTGCCTCTGGCAGCTAGCTCTTTTTGCAGATTTATGCTATTATAGTAATTGTCCGCATAGAGCTGGTATCCCTGGTTTATTATGGGGTGGACCAAATCCCAAACTATTTTCCCGGTTGTCCCAAGGACAGGTGGACACTCTGGGGGCTGTATGTGTGTGTCCTTCCCCTCATATACATGAAACATGCATGTGTATCCAGATACGTCTTCACAAAGATTATCACACCATACCTTGCACTTTTGTTCAGCAGATATTGGCGGAAACCTAACCTGCCCTTAAAGTGGGCAAGGGATTCATCCACACGGACACATTTCTGGGGGGGGTATAAATTTGGGAAAATTTGGTATTAAAATTTTTTATTAACGGCCGAATTCTAAATAAACGGTCAAAACTGGGGTCACTTTGGGGTGGGCATTCTTCATTGTTGGCAAAGTGTAAAAAGCGTAGTAGCATTTCAAAACGTGTCCTGGACATGGCCAGTGGGTAGAGTGGCGTATGGTATAACATATCTTTGTTCCAATATGATCTGAGGGAGGGTTTTTTTGTGATGCCCATGCTTAAAACAATACCCCAAAATTTTAACATTTCAATAGGGTCTGTGGGGGTCCATTTTTTAGAGTAATATTTATTTGGATATTGGGCAGTAAATTACTCTGCATAAATATTTGTTTGGGCCACCATGAGAGCAATTACGTTGTCAAAGAAAAAAAAATATATATATTTCTTGGAATCCTGTGGTATCCACATTAATGCCTGGGGTGGCCGTAAATGCAGATACTTGGGGAACATAAGTGTTGGTGGGGGGCCGTGAAGGGTGACTCGAGCTTGATGGCTCATTATCGTGAGGTTGCAAGTTTGAAGTTTCATCACCAGAGGAATCAGAGGAGGATGATGGTGATTCCAAAAATGATATCTCCTCTCCCCTATCTGAGTCAGATTCCTCAAATAATATAGCTATGGCCTCTTCCGCAGTAAAACGCTGTTTAGTCGTTTTGATGACTATGGTATGGTATTATTTCCAAGTGTCTTTTTTTGTTTTTGTTAAACAAGAACGAAAACAAGATAACTGCACGATTTAAAACAAGAAGCCTATGCCTCTCTCCTCTTTAACATATATTTTTTTGTCTTTTCTTTTTTCTCTTTTTTTTTTTTAAAAAAAGGAACGAAAATAAAAAAGGAAAACTCAGCAGGAGGTATCTGTACCACACAAGGGAAGGGGCTGTGAGCACAGCAGAACTATATCAGCAGAGAAGGGGTTAATTAGGGGTAATTGGCTGAGATCACTCAACAGGAGATATGCTGAGGTATCCCACAAGAAGGCTATGTCTCTCTCCTCTTTAACTTTTATTTTTTGTCTTTTCTTTTTTGTCTTAAAAAAACAAACAAACAGGAACGAGAATACAAAAGAAAAACTCAGCAGGAGGGGGCTGTCGGCACAGCAGAACTATATCAGCAGAAAAGGGGTTAATTAGGAGTAATTGGCTAAGATCACTCAGCAGGAGGTATCTGTACCCCACAAGGGAAGGGGCTGCGGGTACAGCAGAACTATATCAGCAGAAAAGGGATTAAATTTGGGTTAAAACTTTCAGCACAGCCAAGGAACAAGGCCAGGGGACCTGTTTAGAGCATCAGGAGCTGGGATCAACCTGAAGCTGGCACTCTTAGACAGCAGGGAAGGGGTTAAAATGATTTTCTGTCACACTGTCTTTCCACTGTAACACTCTCACTCTCAACCAATCTCTTTATTAAATGAACTCTGAGGAGATAAGAGGAGAGTGATGTCAATTGTAATAAGTTGCTATTGGCTCTGGGTGTCAGATCCAGACCAATAGCAGCAATCGCAGTCCAGGACTAGCTGATCATTGGTCCCCTGGGACTCTAGGAGTTGCTAGGGTGTATCTAACAGCCTAGCATTATGATCTGCCACCGGAGACCACTGGGACCGATGACAGCTGGTCCCAGACAGCCATCACTGCTATTGGCCTGGATCTGACAGCCAGAGCCCATCGCAGCTTAGTAACGTTATGATCGGCATCTTCTCCTCCTCTGGCGGTCTCCAGTGTCAGTTCACAGTGTTGGCTAAGCCTAACACAGTGAATTGACACCAGACACCGCCGGAGGAGGAGAATATGCCGCTCATAATGTTACTAAGCCGCAATGGGCTCTGGCTGTCAGATCCAGGCCAATAGCAGCGATCGCCAGCCCACCCCAGCTCTCAATGCTCCCCGGCCGTCTTTTATAGTTGCTAGGCTGTAAGTAACAGCCTAGCATTCTGAACGGAAAGCGCCGGCAGCGACGCTGTTACCGTTCATCGTTATGACGTCCTGGGACGTCATAATGCGTTCTGCACTTGTGTTTCATGGTGTCCCAGGACGTCAATGCACATCCTCAAAATAAATCTAAAGATAAGTAAGGAAGCAGGCTTATTGTAATCCTTGTTATATCATTACAGTACCTTAGTGAAAGCATCACATTTTTGTAAAGAACAAAAGCATTATATAGGGCCATTTGGGTTACATACACTGCCATTTTTTTGTACCAAAACCAGGTTTTACGTAAGGCACTGTAGGACTGCAAGACCTGGTCGGAAAGGTCCACTCCTCGCATGAATTTATTATATTTCTGGATACACACTGGCTTGATGGTAGGCTTAGTGCTTCCTCTAACTGGGACTGGGGTGGACTGGTCAGCATGTAGACTGGTCACCACAAGGACATCCCGCTTGTCTTTGTATTTGACCAACACTAAGTTGTCTGTGGAAACAGCCCTACTTTGCCCTCGGGGCAATGGCTGTTCGATGAATGATTTCGGGAGGCCTTTTTGACTTTTACGAATTGCGCCACATGCACCTGTGCCTCTGGCAGCTAGCTCTTTTTGCAGATTTATGCTATTATAGTAATTGTCCGCATAGAGCTGGTATCCCTGGTTTATTATGGGGTGGACCAAATCCCAAACTATTTTCCCGGTTGTCCCAAGGACAGGTGGACACTCTGGGGGCTGTATGTGTGTGTCCTTCCCCTCATATACATGAAACATGCATGTGTATCCAGATACGTCTTCACAAAGATTATCACACCATACCTTGCACTTTTGTTTAGCAGATATTGGCGGAAACCTAACCTGCCCTTAAAGTGGGCAAGGGATTCATCCACACGGACACATTTCTGGGGGGGGTATAAATTTGGGAAAATTTGGTATTAAAATTTTTTATTAACGGCCGAATTCTAAATAAACGGTCAAAACTGGGGTCACTTTGGGGTGGGCATTCTTCATTGTTGGCAAAGTGTAAAAAGCGTAGTAGCATTTCAAAACGTGGCCTGGACATGGCCAGTGGGTAGAGTGGCGTATGGTATAACATATCTTTGTTCCAATATGATCTGAGGGAGGGTTTTTTTGTGATGCCCATGCTTAAAACAATACAAAATTTTAACATTTCAATAGGGTCTGTGGGGGTCCATTTTTTTGAGTAATATTTATTTGGATATTGGGCAGTAAATTACTCTGCATAAATATTTGTTTGGGCCACCATGAGAGCAATTACGTTGTCAGAGAAAAATAATTAAAAAAAAATGATTTCTTGGAATCCTGTGGTATCCACATTAATGCCTGGGGTGGCCATAAATGCAGATACCTGGGGAACATAAATGTTGGTGGGGGGCCATGAAGGGTGACTCGAGCTTGATGGCTCATTATCGTGAGGTTGCATCTTTGAAGTTTCATCACCAGAGGAATCAGAGGAGGATGATGGTGATTCCAAAAATGATATCTCCTCTCCCCTATCTGAGTCAGATTCCTCAAATAATATAGCTATGGCCTCTTCCGCAGTAAAACGCTGTTTAGTCGTTTTGATGACTATGGTATGGTATTATTTCCAAGTGTCTTTTTTTGTTTTTGTTAAACAAGAACGAAAACAAGATAACTGCACGATTTAAAACAAGAAGCCTATGCCTCTCTCCTCTTTAACATATATTTTTTTGTCTTTTCTTTTTTTTTTTTTTTTTAAAGGAACGGAAATAAAAAAGGAAAACTCAGCAGGAGGTATCTGTACCACACAAGGGAAGGGGCTGTGGGCACAGCAGAACTATATCAGCAGAGATGGGGTTAATTAGGAGTAATTGGCTGAGATCACTCAACAGGAGATATGCTGAGGTATCCCACAAGAAGGCTATGTCTCTCTCCTCCTTAACTTATATATTTTTTGTCTTAAAAAAACAAACAAACAAGAACGAGAATACAAAAGAAAAACTCAGCAGGAGGGGGCTGTCGGCACAGCAGAACTATATCAGCAGAAAAGGGGTTAATTAGGAGTAATTGGCTAAGATCACTCAGCAGGAGGTATCTGTACCCCACAAGGGAAGGGGCTGCGGGTACAGCAGAACTATATCAGCAGAAAAGGGATTAAATTTGGGTTAAAACTTTCAGCACAGCCAAGGAACAAGGCCAGGGGACCTGTTTAGAGCACTTCACTTCACTTCACAGTGCTAGGCTAAGCCTAACACAGTGAATTGACACCAGACACCGCCGGAGGAGGAGAATATGCCGCTCATAATGTTACTAGTCTGCAATGGGCTCTGGCTGTCAGATCCAGGCCAATAGCAGCGATCGCCAGCCCGCCCCAGCTCTCAATGATCCCCGGCCGTCTTTTATAGTTGCTAGGCTGTAAGTAACAGCCTAGCATTCTGAACGGAAAGCGCCGGCAGCGGCGCTGTTGCCGTTCATCATTATGACGTCCTGGGACGTCATAATGTGTTCTGCACTTGTGTTTCATGGTGTCCCGCCTGGACATCAAATTGGGGGAAGGGGTTAATTGTGCACATCCTCAAAATAAATCTAAAGATAAGTAAGGAAGCAGGCTTATTGTAATCCTTGTTATATCATTACAGTACCTTAGTGAAAGCATCTCTGCCATCAGAAGCCTGTGAGCAACTCAAAGGTTTGGAAACACTGTCTCCACGAATTATTATGGTGTGTCTGGTAAGGCAACTTCTTAGCTCCATTAAGTTCACCTAGTTGGGGGGAAAAAACATATTTGCTTACATCATACTGTATGTATCTGGAAACATCAAAACATCATAAGGATCAAGATCTGGAAACATCATAAGGTTAAAGCTGGATATGCCATATACATTAAGGCTGGGTTCACACTACGTATATTTCAGTCAGTATTATGGTCCTCATATTGCAACCAAAACCAGGAGTGGATTGAAAACACAGAAAGGCTCTGTTCACACAATGTTGAAATTGAGTGGATGACCGCAATTAAATGGCAAATATTTGCTGTTATTTTAAAACAACGGCTGTTATATTGAAATAATGGCAGTTATTTACTCTTATATGGCGGCCATCCACTCAATTTCAACATTGTGTGAACAGATCCTTTCTCTGTTTTTAATCCACTCCTGGTTTTGGTTGCAATATGAGGACCACAATACTGATTGAAATATATGTAGTGTGAACCCAGCCTTAAAATTAACAGTAAGCACATCGAACAGTCACAACATTTAAGTAGTCTTAACGGCCTATGAAACCCATTTGAAAACCTTTTTGTTTTATTATTCTTGCTTTGTCTTGCTTTGCTTTATTTTAGTGTTAAAAATATTTTTTTCCATAAATCTTTTCTCTTTACATAGCCTATATGATTCTCTACAGCAGACTGCCTTGTCTTTGCTCTCCTCCCAATGTGTAGCCTTTGTGAGCTGTCCTCCACTGTCTCTTTCTCTCAGTCTACTATCTGAACTGCTGTGTTCCTCCATCTCTGCTGATATCTCCAAGGGTGAGTTCACACATGCAGTAACACAATGAAAATGCAATGTGAATGCATTATTTAATTCCTCCATTGCATTAATGCAATAAAACTTCCGTGAGTGCAACTTACCTTCATTGATCTATTATTGTGCACATCACTTGCACCAAGCAAATATTGCACCATGTGATAGAGCCAGTGATCGGCCGACGACATCAAATGTTTCCTTAACAGCTGACTTCTGTAGAAGAATCTGCTGTTGGACACACATCTCCCTGTGTAAGAGGAGATGTGCGGCCAGCGATCAACTAACGCTAGGGCCACACAAACAATCTAGTAATGGCTGCACGATTAATGAGTAATAGACTCAGTAAAAAAAACTTGACTGAGGGTATGTACACACGGAGTTTCATTGCGTTAGCGCAATAAAGGATGGCTGGATGCCAATTAAATGATTAAGTGATGCAGCGCTGCAATGAAATTATTAAGTAATGCAATTAAAGGATGCATTCACAATGCATTTTCATTGTGTTACTGCATGTATGCTGGGTGTGTATGCATGCTAGGGGATTGATGCTTGTTTGCAGCATGGCTTGGGCTGTCTAAGGGTCCTTTTACAGACTGTGCAATAATCAGCTAATTCAGTGCTTACTTGCAGTCCCTTTATAAGGTGCGATTAATCACCCATCCGATCCCCACATGAACAATCGTTGTACTATTGGTGTGGCTGTTTAAGTGTATTGCTATCGGTCATACATCTCCTGTTTAGACATAACGATGATTTTTATTTATGACTCGTCTTTTACATAGATTGAATATTGGCTGTTCCTAGACATGCTTGTTAGCAATAACCAGCCTATGTAAAAGAGCCTTAATATGGCTTTAACACTGAGGGAAAAAAGTCTGTGAAACTGATTTCTTTATCTTATCTTTCACTGAATTGCAGTTAAATAGCAGGAAATTTGTAAGGGTCCTATTATCTGCCCAATCAGGCAGAATCGGGCAGATATAGCCCCGTGTAATAAAGACAATGATCAGCTTTGGAGCCGATTATGCCTCCCAAACATTGTATTGTGTAATAGGATGCGCGCTGTCGGCGGATGATAAAAGATTGTAGAAAATAATAAAGTTATACTTACCTCTCCAGGCTCCCCTTGTGTCCTCCTGCCTGTTCCCTGCTCACGGCCCCAATGAAGACTGTTAGAAAGCTACTCATTAGGCATAGAGGGTACAAATCAACATTAAAAAAAATATCAGTACAAAGGGGCTTATATGCACCACATACACCATCCATTTATAAACCAGTTTAATAATTGTGTATACTCCTGAAAAAAATGCTTTTCTGGTTACCTCAAGTAAAGTGGACACAGTGGACAAATGGATGGACTCAGGAACATCACAACCATCAATATTTCCAAACATTGCACCTATAAATGAAACATATATTAAATAATAAAAAAGTGTTAATTTGCTGTAGAAAAAAAAATATTATACATTGTTGTTCTTCAGGAAGGTGAGACATTATAATTGTAACTATGTTGCAAGTTTACTAAGCTATTTTACACCCAAAAAACTAAGTATACTGATTTATACTAGCCCAATGGATCTTAATAAGACATACCTTTGGTATCCATCAGGTGAATGGGCCCATAGATACATATAGTGCTGCTGAGAGCTTTTAGCGGTGTAAATGCCTTACCTAGGCCTATTTGAGAACAGCCTAAGTATCAGAAATATCGGAATAGAGGTTCAGTAAAGTGTTTTCATTCACAATACTTATACATACTTTGGAAGTCAATATTGCCCAGGTGAAGCATAGCTGCCAGTAGTCTATTAATGTCTGCTAGATCTTGTTCAGAAAATAACAGAATCTTCATGGCAGATCGGACTAATGTATAGTCTCTGGAATCGTTGCGTCCCTCACAAGCTGTGCAGTTACCCTGAAAAAAAAAAGAAGACTGTATTACTGTATGTTATTAGAAGCCATATCCTAAAGTGGTACTGTCATTTCTATTAACTTCTGATATGTTGCTGAGATGTGTAAAAAGTTAAGATTTCAACATGTCTCAGTCATGAGTCCCGCTGCAACCAGGGGAAGCATGTGACCGCACGCTTTACTTCCTAGCTGCCTTCCGATTCATAACAGGAGGTGTTAGGTTCCATTATATGCCTATGAAGCTTGAATTCTGCTATCAGTTGGATTGGGCAGCCAGCTGAGCAGTGGAATGTGCAACCACATGCCTTACCCCAGCAATTTTTTACATTTGCAAATTTTTTACATGCCTAAACGACATATAACACCTACAAATAAATAGCACTGATTAACAGTGTTGAAAGTTTCTGTCAAAATGTTCAGGTTTGGCAATGTTACCCGAACCCAAACGCTTAAAGGGAACCTGTGACCCCCCGTGCCGGGGTGACAGGCTCCCGACCCCCCGTTAGAGCCCCCTATACGTCAACGCTCATAGAGAATGACGGAGCGCTGGACTCTCCTGTCATTCTCTATGGGTGTTGGACTCATCTCTCAGCGCGCGCGCCGGGCTGCAGCGGCTGAGATCTTCATCACCCGACCACCTCCAGAAGCGGGACCCGGCGGGATTAGGTGAGTATAGGGGGCTCTAACGGGGGTCGGGAGCCTGTCACCCCGGCACGGGGGGTGACAGGTTCCCTTTAAGGTTAGATTCCCTTTGGCTGCAGAAGTTGGATGCCACCCTAGGAAGTCCTGAAAAATAGGCCATGTGATGGATACAGCTAATAAATAAGCTAACCATAAAGTGTCATGAGACAAACAAATGTAGCAGTTAAAACCAGATACTGAAACATGTTCTAATCAATTTCTATTTTCTAATTTTATTTCATTTTTGTACATTATTATAAGGGCAGCTATCTTGCATAAGCTGTTTTTTAAAGCCTTTAGTGATATGCTTAACAGCAATCCCAGTGGAATTAAGCAACAATAGACAGCAGCTTTCTTTTTGGCATGAATAGGAAATGTGTCTGAGCATGCTCTGTGACCTTTGCAGAGGTCAGTCAACAGGGAGAAAGAGGTTGAGCTGTGAGCTTTATTTATTGTCTTTTCTATCTACTGGTGTCATCTTTCACTGTGAGGCTATGTTCACACATCTTCAAAATGACGGCCGTTTTTATGAGACAGCTGTCATTTAGGGTGCCTTCACATACCGGATCTACAGCCAATTTTATGCTGCAGATTCGCAGTGAAAACTGCTGCAGATCCAGTGTCAGTGCATCCCTAGAATACATACTCGCAGCGGGACTGACATCTTACTGCGAGTATGTAAGTTAACCCCCTGGTGGCCGGGGCAAACATCACCTCCTCCCCGCTCCGGCTTGCTTCGGGGGTTCTCAGCAGGACATCCCGCTCAGCCAATCAGTGGCTGCGGCAGGGCAGCACACTGATTGGCTGAGAGGGACCAGCAGAAGCTGGGAACCCCGAATCCGCAGCGGATTGCGGATCCAGTGTGTGTGAAGGCACCCTAAATATCAAATAATGGCAGTTATTTTAGAACAATGTCCATTATTATACAAATCTGTTATTATGGAAAGCCCCTACCATCCTTTCTATGGAGGGGCACATGAAAATAGAGGCCATAATAATAATAGTATGGTTGGATTGTGGTGCTGTTATCTCTTCCCCCTCTTCCCTGCTTTGTTTTAGGTGGTTATGCTGGTAAACCTGGTCCTCATTAGCCGCGGGATGAATTTATACTTGGTATCTGGGCAGATTATGGAGTTGTTGAGAAGCTATCTATCTTCTGATTGGTTGTTAAATCTAAATGGTAAGGAGTGAGTATATATGCTCGCGCTCCAGTACTATGGCTCAGTCAATACCTCACAGCAAAGCAGCGCCCCGTCCGGCCTCCCTAAGGATACAATGAGACGTCAGGGTGGTTTATTAGAGGGATGTTGTCACACAGTAATTTCTGTGAACTTAATATGTTATGGACTTTAAATTGGTTCATTTTAATAAATATTTATTATTTAATGCATATTTATGAGTGTTTATGAATTAAACTACAGTAAGCCTTAATAAAACACTGTGGCCTTGTTTTCACTGACACAGTCTTTCTTTTATTTAAGTACAATAAGTTAATATTATAAATTGTTATATATGGGCCTTCTGTTTTCATGACACATTTACTTTACTGTTCTAAGCTCACTGGCAAGATGATAATATACTTGTTTATAGCAATTCAAGAGGCCCAAAGCCTACTGAATATAAATGAATGTTACCATGGTAAGGTACTTGTAATCTGAAGATTTTCCAAGGTTCAGTTGCTTCTTTTCTTCTGAACTCATCCCAAGGAGCATGCAGTAAAATATGTGATAGTTTCTTTCCCCGTTGGCCTATGGAATAACCACAGATAATATGATAACAATCTCCTGATATGTCATGAGTGGGATCAACCACTAATTGCTAGAATAAAGAAGGTCCAAGTGGTCCTTTTAGATCCATGCCATCCAGTAGCATCAAACTTTACAACAGTGCTATTAACTCTAGTTTAAAGATGGCAAAGCTATTGGTAGTGGTGATTTTTCGAGCATGTCAAGTTTGTCTGGAGAAGTTGGATGCAGCCCTATGGCTGCCTGGAAGACATAGATACAGCCTAGGGCTATTTTCACACTCAAGTTCCGTAGAAATCATGGCCGTTGTTACAACAGCCGTGATTTCTTCGGTGCATATGTAGTGCTGCAGGCTGAGGGAATCCCGGCCGGAGTGTATACAGATAGTACACACTCCGGCCGGGATCCCTAGCGGCGCCATAGAAAACTGACATGTCAAAAACTGACAAGCCACACACTCAGGTTCCCTCATCTCTAGTTGGCCCAAGAATTACAAATTGTTGTTGTTGTTTTTTTTTTGCAGCTACTTCTGCTCCTTTTCAGCTGGGTGTAATTGTCAATTGAAATTCCTAGAGCTAAAACTAAATAGAGTATTGCAGCACTTCACAAGAAAAATATGGCTCACAGTATAAATAAAAAGTAAATGCATTTATTCTAAATGTGTGTTGGAAATCATGATGTAACTAAGTCACTGTCACTGGCATGTAGTTATTTAGTTTTGGAATTCTGGGAGTAATATTTTTTTTTTTCGGCTAACCAACCTGCCTGCAAACTCGAGACTTCTCCAAAAGAAATTGTTCAATACGAGCTCCCTCTATGATATTCTCTTTAGAGAAATGGATTTCTATGTATTTTCCAAAGCGGCTAGAATTGTCATTTCGGATGGTCTTAGCGTTTCCAAAGGCTGAAAAAATGTTCCAAAAAAAGAGATCAATGAATCATTATGATATAGATACTGATAATCTTTGCATGTGCAAAACTATTATTATTCTTCTCATACCATGGTGAATAAAGGAAATCAAGATTGTTGTTTTTTTAGCTTATCTAAAGACGGAAGTTAAATTACTATTAGATGAATGCAGCCTGTTGTTTGCTTACCTTCCATGATAGGATTGGCTTCTAGAATTTGCTGCTCTATCCAGGAATGTTGGCCACTTGAAGATGCCAGGAACTGTAACATTAATTTAGTACTCTCTGTCTTCCCAGCTCCAGACTCTCCACTGTAAGTAAATGTTTTCGATATTAAAATGGTCACTGTCTTTACAAACAACTTCCCTCCATTTGATTAACAATTTCCCAGTCTATGTGATTCCTAACATACTTGTAAATCACTTAATGTGACACTGTCCCCCCCTTTTTGCATTCTGACATCTCTACACAGGTGTAATGAGTAAATTTAGCAGTTTTCGCACCTTATTTTATATCATACGTCATGCTGCTTGTTCAAGTAAAAAATGATCTTTTATCAACTGCAGATTGTGCTAAGTGGGCGGGGCTTCATGGCAACAGCGTCACTTTGCCCCGTCCACAGCTCCACCGTTGGCCCCTGCCCTCCAAGACATCATAGGGACATAGGCCCTGCCCCCTCGCCGACCATTGGAACAGGCTGGCCTAAAGGTCTAGGCCCCACCCCCTCTAGGTTGGCCCATACCAATGGGCGTCGAGGGGGTGGGGACTATGTGTCGATGACGTCACGGAGGGGCAGAGACGATGGTGACGCTGTGGGCGGGGCAAAGTGGTGCTTCGCCCGTGAAGCCCTGCCCACTTAGCGCAATCTGCAATTGATAAAAGATAACCTTTTACTTGAACAAGCACCATGATGTATGATATAAAATAAGGTATGAAAACTGCTAAATTCACCCATTACACCTGTGTAGAGAAGTCAGAATGCTAAAAGGGGGTGACAGTGTCGCTTTAAAAGTGGTTGAACAGGCATCAGAAGACAGCTAAAGTCATCTACTCCCCAACTCTCACTTCCGAGACATGGATTCACATTAAGAAAGAATACACCACTTCCAGGACATACACCAGCTGATCAGTACTGGAAGGCTGGAGATTTTTTAATAGAAGTAAATTATAAATGTCTGGCACCAGCTGATTTGGAAAAAAAACAACAATTAGCTGGAGTACTCCTGTAACATTAACCCTTATAAACGTATATAAATGTACTAGAATTACATTGTTACTGACAGTACATTACCTAATAACACAGCACTGGTCTGTTTTGTTCCTCTGCATGCTGAAGTAACAGGCATCTGCAAGAGCAAAAATATGTGGAGGAAGTTCCCCAATGCGTCTATTTCTGTACTGCTGGATCTGTTCATTGTGGTAAAGAGGCAGCTCTTCATAAGGATTCACAGCAACTAAAATGGCTCCAGTGTATGTCTGTAACAAACATATGCAATCATATCATAATCCCTCATCTGCAGCATTTGACAGAGTATTCCTAGAGTCAGGATCAGAGAGAAATAACTGTTTCTTACTTATCCAATATGAATCAGTATGTAAAGGAATAAGTAAAATTTCATGTTTATTAATTTACAAATAAAACCTTGTTCTCCTCAAAAAGACTTAAAGAAACACCACAGTGTGACCACAACACTCTTGGCCCTAGGGAGGTAATGCAAATTGCAGGGCTGACTTGCAGATAAGGCAGGGGATAAAGAGCGTGTAGGGGCAGTTAGCTATTAACTCCTATCCTACAACCCTAGGCCTAGGCGGGGTGGTTGCCTTAAAAAAGGCGCTCCCGCTCTGGAACCTATCCAGCAACCTATATAAGATGAGTACTCACTCAAAGATCCACTAGGATGTCCACTCACTACCTAGATACACTCACCAAGGGAAAACCAGCGCATAAAGGAAGGCTCAACCTACCACCAAGTAATATTAAAAACAAAAAGAACAACTGTACATATAGAGGAACATGGATATGTCCCCCTAACCTCAACGCCTTTCCCCCAAACAAATAAGCTGGGGGTTCATCAGGAAGTCATCATACATTGTCACTACAATATGTGACATATCAAGTGGTACCAGTAATTCAGCAATAGAGCTATCTACGGCCAAATGCCATGGCATCCTTTCTACAGCTTGATTTATTATAAACAGATAAAACCTCAAAGAGCTCTAAGTGCAATGAGATGAGATACAATAAGATATACATGAAAGTGCCAAGGTCCGTGCATACACTGAGTAAATAAGATATACTTATCTAAAGATGTATCAGTATGTCAAGGCCCCTGCATAGCTCCATGCTGTGCAAATCATGAAGCACACAGGTAATGCAGCACCTAGAGTCCCCTAAAAAAGCTCTGGGGTGAAATATGTCTGGAAGTCACAGTAATGTGCACAGCACACCATCTCTTGTAGTCATAAAAGTGCATCCAAGTTTTTTCAAATACTTTATCTATTTGCAGGCTATAACTTGGCAGCAGCGTTACTAAGTGAACATCCAGTTTACATAATATTCCTACTGTGCTGTTTTTCTACATGCTTATTATACTTCTTCATAATGCGGATTTAATAGTATAATATTTTTCCTACTGATTGCCTTTGCAATGTAGCATTTTGCATCAATGTTAATTAATACTTGCTATACATTATTGACATTTTTACTGCTATGTATATTCCTCCAGTTGACCTCCATCAAGTGATGCATATGTTACATGTCTGCATGGGGGATTACCTATAGGTGTCTCAATCCCTAGGAATGAAAGCAAATTTTAAAAATAAAAATGACAGTGTCAATGTCATACATAAATGCTATGTTCTTTGTAGCGAATATGTAAATTGTGGACAATTCCAGCTTCATTAAGGTCTCCCAGTCTGATCATATCTTCTACTCCCTGTGCTGAGCTCGGGTGCATAGAATGTATGCTGGTCATGTTTCGAGCAGATATCCAATGTTCCTATAATAGCAAAGAAGAAAATCAGTAATATATCATGTAAAGCCTTATTGCTTTCTGGGGCCCTCCCCCCAGTGCATTATTTTAATTTTGGAAACATTGAACTGCAGTTTCCATTGTTTTGACCACTTATCTAGTAAATTCTGGTAAATTAATTTTCCAGGGATGTATATAAGGTGCACTTACCTTGCCATCGTCATCCTCAAGCAAGGTCTGTCCATTATGTGTATCTTTAACCATTGCCCCAATGGGAACTCGACTGTCGGATGTTTTTTCCAGCCAGACATGTTCCCCCTATAATCATATCATGCATGATACTGCCGGTAAGCAAGATAGTGAAGCACATTACCTATATTTAATACTTCTAGTAAGTAATGAGAGATACACAATAATATTTAGGGCTGGTCCAAAGTATTAATTTTATAAAATAATCATTTGCTTTGTAGATTACAGACCACACTCGTCAAAAGGTTTATGTCTTCTCCTGGCTGTGCATTCTAAACATTTGGTCAATGTGTAAGAGTAAGGTCTCTTTCCCAACACAACAAATAATGGCTATTTTATAACAACAGCCATTGTTTGTATAGAAACGGCCATTATTTGCTGCTAAATAAATTAAAAAAACGTCATTTTAATGGTGTGTGAACATAGCACTGTACTGGAAAAATCTGCACTTTGTCTGTGTTTTGGACATTCTCTAAGTTTTGGCTACAAGTACAGAGAACAACTTTACCTGCAAAAGATGTGTTTACTAATATATACCCTATACAGTGTAACATACTTTCCTATGACATTTATTGATATTGATATTCCCGGAGGGATATCTGGCTAGTCCTGTGTTTTGAGACTCTTCAATGAGGCTCCACGGGCTCCTCTTTTGCATATTCATGTTTCCCAGGGGGCAATGCACCTGGGACTTCACTGCATTGAGCGCTTTCACTAGCAGCCTGCAGTGTTGTCGTTTGGCTGGTCTCCCTGAGTTCAGCGATCTGTTTCTCTTATGGCTCTACTAGGCATTGCTCCCACCTAGCCAAAATCCTGCTCCACACTGATGAGGGGCAACACCCCGAAACAGCTGTATGTGGATGGTAACCTAGCCTTGGTTTATCCCTTGTCAGTATATTGACTTATAGGGCCACTTAACCCTTAGGGGACACAGCCAGTTTTCATTTTTGCGTTTTCGTTTTTCCCTCCTCGTGTATATAAGGCCATAGCGCCTGCATTTTTCCACCTAGAGACCCAAGTGAGCCCTTATTTTTTGCGCAACTAATTGTACTTTGCTATGGCAGATGTAATTTTTGCCTAAAATGTGCCGGGAAACCAGAAAAAAATTCAAAGTGTGGTGAAATTGAAAAAAAAAACGCATTTCTTTTATTTGGGGGAAATGTGTTTTTACGCCATTCACCCTGGGGTAAAACTGACTTGTTATGCATGTTCCTCAAGTTGTTACGATTAAAACGATATGTAACATGTATAACTTATATTGTATCTGATGGCCTGTAAAAAATTCAAACCGTTGTTAACAAATATACGTCACTTAAAATGGCTCCATTCCCAGGCTTATAGCGCTTTTATCCTTTGGTCTATGGGTCTGTGTGAGGTGTCATTTTTTGCGCCATGATGTGATCTTTCTATCGGTACCTTGATTGCGCATATATGACTTTTTGATCGCTTTTTATTACAATTATTCTGGATTTGATGCGACAGAAATTGCGCAATTTTGCACTTTGGGATTTTTTTTGCGCTGACGCCGTTTACCGTGTGAGATCAGGAATGTGATTAATTAATAGTTTGGGCGATTACGTACGCGGCGATAGCAAACATGTTTGTTTATTAATTAATTAATTTATTTTTATTTATAAAATGGGGAAAGGGGGGTGATTCAGACTTTTATTAGGGGAGGGGGTTTTGTGTTATTAAAAATACATTTTTCTTTTACTTTACACATATACTAGAAGCCCCCCTGGGGGACTTCTAGTATATGTACTCTGATCTCTCATAGAGATCCATGCAGTATAGTTATACTGCATGAATCCATGAGATCGGTGTTCTATTACTTTTGGCTGCTGCAGCCAAAAGCAATAGAATGCCGAGCCGGGATCAGCGCCATTCCGGAGCAGACCCCGGCCCGGGATGGATGCAGGGACCGCCCCCCCGCAATCGCTCCGCAGGGGGGCGATCCCCCCACTAGACCACCAGGTATGAATAAAAGCAAGTATTTAGAAGCAGCTGTCAACTTTGACAGCTGCTTCTAAGTACTTAATTAGCGGGCACGGCGATCGGACCGTGCCCGCTAATAGCCGCGAGCCCGGGCTACACGCGGCACCCGGGATCGCGGCAGTTCAGAGGGTGGTCGCCGCGCGACCCCCCTCTGAACTCCCATAGCGGCACAAGGACGTTCAATAACGTCCTGGTGCAGCTATGGGTTAATATGGTGGTTTTGGTGGTTTCCTAACAGGAGCTGCCCCTTGGCTGGGTCCTTCCCGGAGGGATATCTGGCTAGTCCTGTGTTTCAAGACTCTTCAATGAGGCTCCACGGGCTCCTCTTTTGCATATTCATGTTTCCCAGGGGGCAATGCACCTAGGACTTCACTGCATTGAGCGCTTTCACTAGCAGCCGGCAGTGTTGTCGTTTGGCTGGTCTCCCTGAGTTCAGCAATCTGTTTCTCTTATTTATTGATAGGAACTTTTTATGCCTCCATGGAGATTGGAGCTGTGGCATGCATGCCTGCATGTTCCATTCAGCAGGGATTTCAAAATCCACACCACCTCTTAGCTATGTCCTATCCTGTGGATACTGTGGAAAGGGCATAATTACTCCAGACGGGAATATCCCTTTAAATAGATTGATAACAATTCAGGCATGAAAGATTACTTCTTCACTAAACATTGCAAACATTACATTGAATAGTGCTGTAATATGCATGTTGTACTTTATATTCATATCCAATAATATTATTTATTTTTCTTTATCACTATACTGACTTTAGTTGAAGCCCTCATGAACACATGTGGTTGCATATCAATCAAGTATATACCATACAATACAGAACTATATTGTGTGCCATATTGTGGTTAAGGGTTCCTTCACACATACCGTATCGCTGCGTATTTATCACACAATACTCGCATGAAACTCGCACGAAAGTAGCTGCGTTTTTGTGGTGTTAAACTCTCCTATGAAAATCATGTAAAAAGCAAAACTCACATGTAAAAATCGCACCAAACACGCATCAAAATCGCACCAAACACGCAGTGAGAATACACATACCTTGATTTTATAGCAATCAGTTCACTGTGGATTTATGTGCGAGAAACTCGCAGCGATAAATACGCAGCCTAAAGGGACCCTAAAACTGTTCTATTGGTGGCCATACCTTGGGCTGCATAGTGTATAGATATCAACAGGATAAACCATGCCCCTGGTACTCTGATCAGTATGTTATGGTGGTTATGTTATATTTACTGACAAAGCAGACACAGCTGTCAGTCTAATATTTAACTTTCTATTACCGAGGATTGGACTAACTCCTTAACATAGCAGTGTTTTTATCAGGGGCGTAACTACCAATGTAGCAGCCATAGAGGCTGCTATGGGGCCCGCCGCATCAGGGGCCCCGTGGCCTGCTCCTGCAATACCCTGGGCCCCTGAGCTGTCATCATTTGCAGCATGAGTTGGCCTCCCGGGATGTCCCTTTAATTGAAAGCACTGGAGTTATGACTACACTTCATGGCTTAGTGGTCAGTCGGGAGGGGACACAGTCAAAATTTTGCTTTGGGGCCCAGCCATTTCTAGTTACACATGCTGGTATACATGCTGAAAGCCATAGTCTTATAAATCTTGTCAACATAGTTGTATGATGGATTATTTTTTGATAAGAAGAATTTCTTATTAAGATAGAATTCTTCTTAAAGATTTTGTGTATGCTAGGGGGAAGGAGGTGTGATGGGATGGGGCAGCACATCGGATATGCCAGTCCGGTTCTGCTCACAAACTTGTGCTAAATTTTGTACTAAAACTGTACTGGCCATGTGTGTGCCAAGACTGGCACAGCATGCTTACTATGAAGCACTGGCCCATTTATTCCCTCCTTGCGATGTATATGTATAATGCCTAAAAACATGCTGGGTGCAGTATACATGAGATCAGCGGAAGAAGGGAAGGAATTAGGACAGCAGTCACGTGACTCCAGAGTAAAATGGGGAAACACAACTTTATATGAAAAGCAAGTCGATTGCAAACTGATATACTTTCATGAAGGTAGTTTAATAGAGGTGCATTTGTAAGGCTGCATTCACAAGTTCTGTGTTTCGCACAAAACACGGACATGGAATGCCTGTAATGGGCTCCCCCCCCCCTCCGCCAGGGCAGCATCTGTGATAAGATGCTGGGAGCGGTGAGCGGTACAGATATGCGCCGCGCTGTAGTGACAGACCCGTATTGCTGCTTTATTACAGCGAGGCGCATATCTGTACGGTTACCCCGCTCCCAGCATCTTATCACAGATGCTGCCCGGGCGGGGGGGGGGGGGAGACCGTTACAGGCATTCCACGTCCGTATTCCGTGAGGACACAAAACGTGTGAATGCAGCCTTAGTAGTTTGGAAGTAGAGAGCTCAGGCCAAGGTACAAGCCAAAATGTCATCTATTATCAAGAACAAATTATCAGTAGAGGCCAGTCCCTGTCATAGAACTTTACAATGTTTACATACTGAATTACGGTACATTACAGAACGACACCCTAACCTTGCCCTAACCTCAAGCGTAATTCATTTTAGCTTGGCCAGTTATTTGGCAGATACAGTTTTATACCCACATATACTAACCAAATGCCTAAAGGACAGTGCTGACATGTTAGATTTGCCAACATTCACCAAACATAATGCCTAAACATGATGTAAACTTAGCCTGTGTGGAGGTACTTTAGTTATGTATGCATTGGATAGTTTCTACTAGGAATGTTTGCAATTCAATGGTCACATGATAAATTACAAAGTCACAGGCTGCTATATAATGGCTTTGGTCATAAATAGCTCTTTGTTGTAAAGAACACGGTGTTATCTGGTTACACAACCCATTTTGTATATGCACATGGATAAGGTGGAGGGGGTGGATGCTACAAAAAAGAGCATGACTGGCTGTGATACCTTCATGGGCTAACAAAAAAAAACTGGTAAGCTGTTGGAGCACAGAGGCACCTTCATAGCGCAATTTCACAAAGAAATGACCATCGCAACATTTGAGCGAAGTGATCCCCATACAATTTATATTGAAGGCCTAGCCTGACAGAAGTATAAAGTGTATAGAGACCATAAAAGGTACATATATTTTTATTATACACTGGTTAAGCTACATTTACATCATTACAGACAATCTTTTAACCTACATTCTAGATTTTTACCTATTCCACTACATTGTGAGACTAGCACACATTACTAATGGTTATTCTATAGGAGCATTACTAGAACTGTAAGCACTGACAGGGAAAATGGAGGAATGCAAACATACTAAATAGGAAGGACAGGTATCTACCACACACAATTGTCTACCAAAAATGTGGCATACTGGCCTGTTGATATGAGGTCCCACTGGCCTTTTGGATAGAGGCCATTGGAAGGTTGATATGAGAATTGATTTGTAGTGAATTCTGATGCCACAATGGCTAAAATATAACAATATGACAG
Source organism: Dendropsophus ebraccatus (assembly GCF_027789765.1). Lineage (NCBI taxonomy): Eukaryota > Metazoa > Chordata > Amphibia > Anura > Hylidae > Dendropsophus > Dendropsophus ebraccatus. The sequence continues at coordinate 103,978,408 of NC_091459.1, read as the reverse complement.
ATTGGATACAGAAAGAACTAGATCAGTTACAGCTACTCGGTCTACTAATAAGCAACATCTAATACATTCAGCAATATTTCTTGTGTACCATAATACATTGTTACAAGCCCTGCAGCTGTCAGCAGGTCTAGGTCAGGACAGGGTTTTCAGCCTCTGAATGTAAGCAATAAACTGAAATACACTCAGTTCCCCCTGGTTCTTATCCTATTGTTACTGATAGATCTTGATCAGAATTATCATTTATATACTTTGATTTCAAGAATTACCATACAGATTATCTAAGATAGAAAGGAGTGATCTTTATCAATGATGTCAAACAAGGGGGGAAACTCTGAACGTCTACAGGAAATAAAAAGCTTCTTCATGATACTTTGTTTATTGCATCTAAACTCCTTCTTATCTACTGGATTACCCCACAAGTCTCCAATGTAATTAAATGGATTAGCTAATGTAACCTTACTTTACCGCACTAAAACACTTGTTTACATGGAGGCACCTTAGACAAATTCTACAAAGTACTGGAAATGGCTTAGATCCAGACAGACCCCACATAACCCATCCTGGATGTACAAGAATAAACTTAAAAAAATGCAAATACATAACAGTGTTTTATACAAAATTAAGCATGCATTGTATTCTATTGTTATAAATGTGACCTCAATTTTTTTTTCATTTGAATTTCTAAGTGGAGTCCACATGAAAAAGAATATAGTGCAACAAATATACACTAATGGACAACATTTTTTGCAGCAATGTATATTGTTGACACATGGACTCCCTTTATTATCTATATTATATATTTAGGCTATGTTCACACGATGTACATTTAATGACAAGAACGGCTGCTGTTTTCATAGTGAAATGAGTTGCATTGAAGTCAATGCAAACAACTGTCTTTGTATTGAACAAAGACAGCTGTTTGATACGGAGGTCAAAATAACGAGCATGCCAATTATTTTTGGCCATTGTGCATTGATTTTCAATGCAATTTTCACTGCATATGTTGGCTGTTGTTTGGCATGCAATCCAACGGCCATTGTTTATAAGTTGTGTGAACATAGCCTCAATCTGTAGTTTCTGTTTATTGCTTGTACATTTCCTCCCACATTGCAACACACACCAAGTTACATGCAGTATAAGGCTATGTTCACACAACGTAAAAAAAAGGGGAAAATGCACCCGCTTTTTCTATTTAAAAGACGTCCGTTATTGACGCAATTTAACTGATTGCAATGCATTGAAGCCACTGGAATGATGGACGTCCACTGCTCACAATGAAATGACGGGCGTTGTCTGCACAGGCATCGAAATAATGATCATGTTAATTAGTTTTGGATGTCTTTTACAGCGAATGTTATTTTTTAGTTGTTTACACACAGTTTTTATTTTTTCACCGTCCTTTCTCCGTTTTTACTATTAAATTCAAAGGACTTTTCAATTACAGACACACCCAAAGGCCAATTAGTCATCCAAAACTACAGTAATGTACCAACAGCCGTCATTGCACGGGCGGCCAATCCTCAAAATAATGGACGTCTTTTTAGACTCAAAATGTTGGACATCATTTTAGAAATTATAAACAGACAAGAAAAAATGTGGGAACATAGCCTAACCCAATTCCTCACAGGTCTGAGCATCTTTGTCTCCCCTTTAAGGTAGTTACCGTGGGTGCCGTAGGTCTTCTGTAGCTGGAAGCCACAAGTTGATAATCATCTTATAATAGATAGATATAATTTTCTATTGTCTGTAAGTGCATTGGAAAAATGGAACTGGCAAATTATTTTACATATGCTAAAATGTTCATTGCTTTTTCTTGTCGCTCCTCTACATTCTGTCCACAGGCCCGTGTGCTCATGCTTGAATATAGTTCTTTACATCTTATAAGATTTAATGATGAATAAAAAACAGAGGCTATGTGAAACAGACATTGAAACTACTATGATGCTTACCTTTCTAAGAATAACCATTGCTTATCAGGGGTTTGTGCTTCTACTGTTGCCTGTAAATGATGAAATGTACTTATGAACAAAAGTGTCTCAATAGTGAAAAAAAAACTAAATAAAAAAATTAAAAAAATTACATTGACACTATTTTCTGAGGGTTTTCCAGGCAAATATATAACTTAGTTTACTGGCTTCCTGTGCATCAGAACACTGAGGGGATGGATACATAGTACCTCTCCTGTTGTTCCCACTCTCAGCTTCTCCAGTCCCAGCTGCGCTCCCATTCTGTGCAGCAAAGTGTCATGGGAAGCTGGAAGGATGGGTGGTCAGAAACGGAAGATCTGACAGTGGGAGAAGCAGGGTAGAAAAGTTTATGGACCTACATTGTTTTAATGCATGGAGAGGCAAGAATTGGGGTATAATGAAAAGTGGATGTGTTCTCACGTGCATAAAAAAAATGCCCCAAGTTTTAGTTCATATCTTTCTGGCACAAAATAAACTAAATGTGTCGTCATAAATTACCATAATTTTTTTTTTGTTTAAGTTTTTGGCAATGTTTTTTTATTTTTTTTATTTATACAATAATTACAAGATCTTTCCGTTTCCATTTTGGCAATTAAATATAAAAGGAGTACTCCGGCAAGAAAACATTTTTTTTTTTTATTCAACTGGTACTAGAAAGGTTTATTAAATATTCCTCAATATGTCTTGGGCCCATGTGTCCTAACTGTTCTTGTTAACCTGTTCTCACATAGGGCATAACTGCATGTCCATTTTTGCCGCAAATGGACGTACAGTTACACCCATGGGTGACACGGGCACAGTAGCTAAGCTGCGCTCAGATCCCAGCAGGTACCCTATAGATGCTGCAGTCAGTGCTACTGCACCATCTATAGAGAGAATAGAAGAACTAAGATCTTTAGCGTTATAGCTATGGAATCCGTTCAGACTATGCCTTTGAGAGATAAAAGTAGAAAAATAGCAGCACATCTATGCCTCCGATCACCCTGCAGGTATGCATTCCCATTGCAGCCAACTCTAATTTTTTTGTGTGTTTTGAAAGATTTTAGATTTTTCAGATCACAGTAAGTATGATCCATTAAAAGTAAATAAATAAAAAAAAATGTGTGTGTGTGTGAGACCATGTTTAAGGACAAATGATTTTCCAGAAAGGGTGATGTTTGACTATATTGTAGCCCCCACCCACATACACACTGAACAACATAAGAGATCCCTTCATTTCCCCCCCCCCCTTTATCACCACTTATCAACCAGAAATTAATCTCCCTAGGGTCATTGCTCTAGTAATTGCAGAGGGAGTAGTAGCATCAGGGATCTGGTGCCTCAGGGTTTCATAGCTCTCTTTTCCATATAAGGGTATGTTCACACTGAGTAAAATAGGCTCCTCCGCTGCCGCCGCTCTCCGCTCAAAGGAGAGACATGTCACTTCTTTAGGCGGAGAGCGACGGCAGCGGAGGAGCATGCGCTGTACCATAGAGATGCTATGTGTGTCAATGAGACAGACGAAATTTCGCGGAGGAGAGCTCCGCCACGGAATTCCGCCTATTTTACTCAGTGTGAACATACCCTAATAATATAAATGGCACATGGTAGGTGGTGGGGTTTACAGATATTGCATTACTGTAAAGCTTCATATTACAATTTCGAATCCCCCACCACAACTCTGAATGTCACCAAAGATTATGACCTTTCCACCAACGCACATCACTAATAATTAACCCGCCATAGCACTGAAGATAGCCGAGCACTGTTTGAATGGAACATGCACAGCCCCATATATGATTGTCACTTCATTCAGATAGAAGCTTTGGGAATCACATGTCTGCGAGGGGTTCAAGCAATTGTGGCCACTGCATTATAGTACAGCGTCAGAGTGCGCTGCATCTGACGCTATTTTCTTACAGAACAATCAGATGTCAGCTTCAAGAAAAAGCTGCTATGTATTTTAAAGAGCATCAGAGCAGCTATGTATGAGCAGGCATTTTGATTAAGATCCATAATTAAAACTTGTGAAGATAACGTATAGAAAAACAAAAGCCCTCTCATAGTATAATATGAATATATATATAATTTTTAAAATGATTTCTGCAGAAAGCAAATAAAAAAAAGCACATTTTGGTGACAAATACTATACAAAAGCTCTAGTAATCAGGTACATGATAATATGGAGAAAAAAGAGGGTGTCACTGTTAGCGACTTCCATGTTAGTTCTCAAGCTGAGAAAATAAAATGGGAAAAATGAAACTCAACAGTCGACATTGAGTTCCACCACTTTTGAGCATGAGCAGCATAAATGTATTTATGTAGTAAAATATGGACTCCTCATATATACTGTAAGTGTAATGTCTGTTGTGAGCTTATATGAATACATTGCTCAGGATGAGTCTTAATTCCTTAAAGTGTATTGTGCGTGTTAATAAAGGAGATAAAAGTTACCTTCTGTGTGTGTTGCTTGGTCAAGATTCCCAGGAAAAAGAAGTTTTTACCACGTCTCGTCAGCCTCATTTATGAGCGTACTTTGCACTTCTTTCAGCCTGGCTTATCCCTGTCCTTTACCTCATTTACATAACCATAAATTAATATTTAGTAACCTTTTAATAGCCAGCTGTCTTAAGCTTCACTAGGGTACATGAACATGAAAGTTAATTTAAACAAATCTTAGTCAATCATAGATGAGTTCAGAGTCCCAAACATTTATAATAAAAAGGCATGACTGGCATTTAAATCGATTTTTTTTTTTTACATGTCATTACATTGTTACAGGTGGCAATGAGCTCCCACAACTCGCTAGCACTGAAAATTCCCGATGCAGAAAAGGGTGTCTACACTGGGCTAGATGTACAGTGGTGCCTACCCTGCCTACCCCTTGTCCCAGTCCTTGTTATAGGAGTAGGGATGCACGATGCACCGAAAAATCGATTCTACTATCGATTTTCAGGGCATATTTTCGGTTCGATACCAGGATTTCCTGGTATTCGATACTTTATGATAAGCCGCGCAGCAGTGCGGCTTATCATAGAGTATACAGCAGAAGACATGGTGGGCAACAAGCTGAGTGCCTGCCATATGCTCTGCATGCCCCCCCTGGCGTCACTTCCTCTGTCCACCCACCCTCCCTCCGCTCCCGGTGGCGCTAACTTCCAATGCCGCTGTCACACTGACAGCGGCATTATCCCCCTCTCCTAACCTGTTCCATATGCAGCAGGGGTCGGCTACAGTGTGTAGCAGACCTCAGCTACTAATGACTGCGGCCGGCAGTCATTTACCCTTTAGTAAAAGGGTCAGAGCAGGGTCGGCGGCTGCAGAGGGAGAGTGGCCGGCGCTTCATGAAGAGGAGACCGGTGGAGAAGGCTGGAGGTGGGGAGGAGATGCGGCCACTACCTCTGGCTGCACAGAACTGTGAGGTGGGGGCCGCAGGACTGTGAGGGGGCGGCAGGCCGGCAAGACACTCCCTTCAGCTACTGGAGAGGGGTGAAGAGGGGGTCGGCCTGGCTCTCACTGGGAAGGGGGGGGGAGGGGGGTCTGCAGCCTGCAGTTTACCCTGCTGCCCAAATCCAGGTCACCCTGCTGGGTCAGTGGTCACCATGCCCTGACAGCAGGAATACAGCTCCCATCATCCCCCTGATAGCTGGTGTGTGTTACATGACTACAGCTCCCATCAACCCCCTGATAGCTGGTGTGTGTGTGTGTGTGTGTGTGTTACATGACTACAGCTCCCATCACCCCCCTGATAGCTGGTGTGTGTGTGTGTGTGTTACATGACTACAGCTCCCATCAACCCCCTGATAGCTGGTGTGTGTGTGTGTGTGTTACATGACTACAACTCCCATCACCCCCCTGATAGCTGGTGTGTGTGTTACATGACTACAGCTCCCATCATCCCCCTGATAGCTGGTGTGTGTGTGTGTTACATGACTACAGCTCCCATCATCCCCCTGATAGCTGGTGTGTGTGTTACATGACTACAGCTCCCATCATCCCCGATAGCTGCTGTGTGTGTTTGTTACATGACTACAGCTCCCAACATCCCCCTGCTAGCTGGTGTGTGTGTTACATGACTACAGCTCCCATCATCCCCCTGATAGCTGGTGTGTGTGTTACATGACTACAGCTCCCATCATCCCCGATAGCTGCTGTGTGTGTTTGTTACATGACTACAGCTCCCATCATCCCCTTGATAGCTGGTGTGTTTCACATGACTACAGCTCTCATCATCCCCCTGATAGCTGGTGTGTGTGTGTGTGTGTGTGTTTGTTACATGACTACAGCTCCCATCATCCCCTGATAGCTGGTGTGTGTGTGTGTGTTACATGGCTACAGCTCCCATCATCCCCCTGATGGCTGGTGTGTGTGTTACATGGCTACAGCTCCCATCATCCCCCTGATAGCTGGTGTGTGTGTGTGTGTTTGTTACATGACTACAGCTCCCATCATCCCCTGATAGCTGGTGTGTGTGTGTTTGTTACATGACTACAGCTCCCATCATCCCCCTGATAACTGGTGTGTTACATGACTACAGCTCCCGTCATCCCCCTGATAGCTGGTGTGTGTGTGTGTTACATGACTACAGCTCCCATCATCCCCCTGATAGCTGTTGTGTGTGTTACATGACTACAGCTCCCATCATCCCCCTAATAGCTGCTGTGTGTGTGTGTGTGTGTTACATGACTACAGTCCCCATCATCCCCCTGATAGCTGGTGTGTGTTACATGACTACAGCCCCCATAGGCCCCTGATAGCTGAAGTGTTCCATGACTACAACCCCCATCACCCCCCTGATAGCTGGTGTGTGTTCCATGACTACAGCCCCCATAGGCCCACATAGCTGAAGTGTTCCATGACTACAACCCCCATCATCCCCCTGATAGCTGGTGTGTGTTACATGACTACAGTCCCCATCATTTCCCTGATAGCTGAAGTGTTAGGCCTCTTTCATACTATCCCTGCCGCAATCCGGATGAGGATCGCGGCACGGATCCCCTAGCCGGAGCCCCCGCCGCCCGACACGGATTCCCCCATGCACTGACCGGCTACACATGCTCCTTTGAAGTGTCCGGGACTACGCTGCCGGGAGAAGGTAGCGTAGTCCCGGCCACTTCTGGTGAAGATGAAGCCGGTCAGCGCGGAGAGTAGGTGAGTAGTAAATGAGATAACAGGAGCGCACATCATGCTCTCCTGTCATCTCTGCGGCTGGGTGGCGGGGGGGGGGGGGATCCGTGCCACGATCCGCACTACGACATGTCCTATTTTTCCGCGGCGCAGGTCGCGGCACGGACCAGGTCAATGGTCACATTTTAAATTTAAAAAATTAAAGGAACATAAATTGGTTCGTACAGACCTGACAGTTGGGGGGGCATTTCTAATATTGTGGAGTTTTTTTGTTTGTTTTTTGAAAAATATAATTTATTAAGTATCGAATTGGTATCGAGCATTGAAAAAAAATGTTGGTATTGGTATCAAACTCAAAATACTGGTATCGTGACATCACTATATAGGAGTGACCGGCTGTATGAATGCATTTAGGGGTAAACAAAGTGCCCCACTGCAATAAACTGCCACATTTCGATATGAATAAAAAGTTGGGTTACAAAGAAATAGTGCATTGCTGTGCCTAATAAAAGCTAGCACAATTCTCAGTGTAAACTCCTCTATTAACCTACAGATAGCTAGCCTTTACAGCTGGCGTTTAAAACACTTAAATTCCCCCAACTATTTTGTAAACAAACTTATTTAATAAAAAGATTAACAGACAGACTAGAATTATGATTGTGTTTAAGATAAACCTTTTCCTGTATACAGTATTATGCTGGGTTCACACTCAGTAAGGCCCCCTTCACACGTCCGGAAAATCTGTCCGGATTTCCGGACTCATAGGCTAACATTAGACACGGACACCCTAGAAGTCTATGGGAGCGCCGGAATCACGGGCATTTTCCTGATGTATATCAGGAAATTGCCCGCGATTTCGGATTGGTAGAGAGCCAGCCCTGGACCCGGACCTTAGCACAGGACTGCCTGAGATCTCCCCACCACCCGCCCTGCACTCTGGCCGCCCGCCGATCACCCGCAGCAACCCCCCCCCACTCTGGCCGCCGGCCGATCACCCGCAACCCCCCCTCCCCCGAAACTCACTGCCGGCCGATCAACCGCACCCCCCCCCACCCCCCCACGGACCTCAGCGCCGGCCGATCAACCGCACGCTCTGCTGGCAGGCCATGATGGGAGTTGTAGTTCTGCAGCCTGTGGCCATCCAGGTTGCAGTAGTACAACTCCCACCATGCCTTGCTGACAGGCCATGATGGGAGTTGTAGTTCTGCAGCCTGTGGCCATCCAGGTACACTAGGGGCTGTGTGGGTACCTGTGATTTATGTTGGCATACTAGACCATATTATCTCATCAGCAAATCCTGAAGGTTTTTCCTGATGGTTTCCTGATGGTAAAAACGGATTACTGTCAGGAAATCCTGATACTTTCCTGATGACATTTGAGGTCTCCTGATCAGGATTTCCTGACAGTAAAAACTGACACGGACGTGTGAATGGGGCCTTAGACAGCAGTCGTTCTGCGACACGGCCGTGTCACTGAATGGTCACTGTCAGTGAAGTTCATGCCGGATGAGCTTCACTTCTTTTGATTTGGAATGCGGGCCCTTAGCAGACGATGTAAAGTGCGGCCGGAGCTTTCTATGCGGCCGCATGGTATCCCGGACGGAATGTATACAGTGTGTATACACCCTGGCTGTGATTCCATGGGACACAATTTTATTTTCAATAAATAGTTGATGGTGTTGCAACAGCTGTCATTTATTGAAAATTTATGTTGTGTGAACTAAAAATGCATAGTTATAAAATCCATCAAGTTCAACCAAGAGAGCTCAACAAAGGGACTACACTGTGTGCAATGCTGTACTTGCCATATATGATCTCCATGCTGGAACTGGACTCACTGGCTTCTATTCTAGCAATCTCAACCTGTCAACCTGTGAAGTGAAATAAAATAACATAAATGTGTTAATTACTATGTGACAATGATAATAATAAAAATGTTTCAGGACTACAATTTCCAATAACATTTAGGCAGGGTTCACCCTTGCACCATGGCTCTGTTTGGGCATCCGGCAGAGAGTCAGTTCAGCTCCACAGAATGGAGACAGGTGGTTTGTTGGTTTGTTTAAGAATGGACACAAATTGATGCAGAAAGATACCAGAGAGATCCCACTGACTTTATGGGGGGTGCTAAACCTGAAGACGTTCCATCTTGGGGAGTGTGGGGGAGAGTGTTTCGGCCACATGCATTTCTGAATCTAGTTTTTTCAAGGGTTTTCCACATTGAATCAGTGATTAGAGCAGTCTGCATATTGTGTGAATGGATTCTCACCACAGGATTTGTAGACTGGTAGGTAATAGCTCCAGACGTCACATTTAACACCGCCACACCAGAAGTGAACAATACCACTATACTGTGACTGGATAACACCGCCATACCAGACCTGACCAATACCACTATATACCCCCCCTTCGAAAATACACCAGATTTACTGGCAAATCTGAACAGGATGTCGGAGACTGAAAAAAAAAAAAAAGTTGTTTCCTTCCACCTACTCCCTGGTGCTACCCCCCCCCCAGCAAGGTGCTGCCCTAGGCACCGGACCACGGATGCCTAGTGGTAAATATGGCCCTGGGTCCGTTGGGTTTCTGTATGATGTCCGTTTATTTTACAGGATTTGGTTGGTGAAAAAATTATCGCTTCCTCGTCCATTCAGATTCTGTCAGTAATGGAGCCCTGACAGAAGTGTGAAGCAATCCTCACATCACCAGCAAGTGATGCATCATCATCATGACTTCTATTCTTAACAGTGCCATGAAAGCTATAATAAATCTGTTTCAACTCAACATCAACAAATTTTGTTGGATGCCGTTAAGTCAATCTGGTTTTGGTCATGATTATGGTAATTGTGATAGCAAGAATGTTGCTGTCTTTGCTACTATTGATATAACAGGGAAAACACTGGTGTGAACAGTGCCCCACCTCCAGCACTCTGCAGTTGTAGCTAGGCCTTCCTTTACCTGGAGCAAATATTCTGTTTCAGTCCTTGCCTGGGATACTGTATATAAATATACAGGCCAAGGCAGTTTGGTACAGTATATTGGCAACCCAAATGGCACAGCCCTCAGTATAACCCCATAGGAGTGATCTTTGACAAAAGCGGTGATGACACAAGATGGTTTTTGAACTGCACTTGGTTACACTAGGATTCTGCATACCATAAAATCTGCACGACATGAAGAAGACATCTACCCCACTGTTTACACCTAGAAAACACTCTTCCATAGAAAGCCCTGCTTACAACAAAAAGTTACTGTAGTACTAGATTATACTGTACATTACAGAACTTCAGAAACTTTTATGGATTCATCAAAGGCATAGGTACTTATTAGTTGAAGAAAAAGATTTAACATTACTGACTAAGATATTCTGGTTACCAGGGTGCCTTATAGGGCTAACTTCACAATTATCCCCTCATATAAATTATACACAAAGATAAACTGGAATCCTTACAGAATATCCAAATGAATAGTTAGCAACCTTTATGTGATAGTTAGCAAACTTTATGTGATAGTATATATCCACCATGTTTATGGTATCAGACGTTAAACTGCAATGCCCCTCTTATTTTATTATCTGAAAAATGTCTATTACTTGCCAAAATAACACAAATAAATTCTGGAAATGAGTCACAATATAATAAAATTCATAAAATTTCAACACTACAAATTCTCATACAGAGCCTACACTCTAGATATAACTTATACTTACTGGATTATATGGATGCCATCGGGTGGAAACAAAATACAGAAGAAACTATGTAGACCCATGTAGCACAGAAGTGTGACTGTTCATTTACATATTTGATCTTGCAATTCTTGCTAAGCTGTGCAAAGATAAAGGTTTCAGTAATTTCCAGGGATAAATGAGGCTTCTTCACACTCGAGATGAAAACAGGTCAGTGTTGCCTACTGAGCAATCCCATTATGTTCTCACATGCTTACACCCCCCTCCCAATGTCTGCCAGGAACGGATTAACTACTGCGCTGACATATGAGACTTTGTGAAATAGTAAATTAAGATTATGATTATGATTATGATGTGCCTTAGTGTTTTAGTGTTAGTTTTAAACTATGTGAGAAACATTGACATTTACATCTCTGGATGTTTTGCATCTCTAAAAGTTGAAATTTACATTTTCATGTAAATAAAAAACAAACATAAAAAAGCAATGAAAAGTTATTACATTTGCTGACATAATGTGGCACCACCTGATGTTCAAAGTGTACATGCGGCAGCAGCATTTTTACTTTCTTTGTCCTTTTTTTCAAAGAATATGAATGATAATACAAAAACTTTTTCCCCACTCATCATGTGGTTTGGTGAAGGCATGTGTTGTCAAACTACTGATTTTATCTTTTTAAATCATAATGACAACCAAAAACATCCAAATGACCCTGATCTAAAGTTCACGTACCCCAGCTCTTAATACCGTATATTGCCCCCTCTAACATCAGTGACAACTTGTAGTCTTTTGTGTTAATTGTGGATGAGGCTATTTTCTTAGATAGTAAAGTTGCCAATTCTTCTTGGCAAAAAAAATCCAGTTCCTGTAAATTCCCGATCTGTCTTGCATGAACTGATTGAGATCTCCGCAAAGTGGCCCAATGATATTGAGGTCAGGAGACTCAGATGGCCACTCCAGAACCTTCACTTTGTTCTGCTGTAGCCAATGACAGGTTGACTTGGTGTTTTGGAGTGTTATCATGCTGGAACGTCCAAGTATGTCCCATACACAGCTTCCGGCTGATGAGTGCACTTTGCTGATAATGTGCTGCATTCATCTTTCCTGAGTCCAGTTTTTTTATGCAGAGGACAGTAACCAAACAGTGTAGTCTGGCTTTGCTCAGGGAAAAGAGAAGATGTCTCTGCCAGCACTGCTACTATGCAGATAGTTAGGCCTGGTTCTTCCATAGCATAAGTAAAGTAAGCTTAGTCAGACTTGTTCCAGTTTCATTACTCCACCTGGGGCTAGAACTCTAATATGATTTGTGACTACCTATAGGAGACAAAGAATTGGCCAGGGTCATCTTGTGGCCCCATGTATTCTAGAGGGGATAAGCGTCAAGTATTCTACCTGGGTCGTGCTAAGTAAAATATTCTCGGCATCATAGGTAATACTACAACAACAAGCATCTAATCCAGTTAACACTGAAGAGACATTTAAGGGTGCGTTCACACCTACAGGATCTGCAGCAGATTTGATGCTGTGTTCAGTTATTTAAATGAAATCAGCTGCAGAAAATCAGCTGCAGATCCTGTAGGTGTGAACGCACCATAAAGCAGCACTATCAGCAGGTTCTGACCAGTGAACCTGCCGATATGCCCGATAAGCTGATTACCTAAGCTGCACATCACCGTTCTGAAACTTGTCCAACTCCCTCACATTGTCGATTAATAGCCTAATTGCCCTTATGCAAATCATGTGCTGTAGAGCATTTAGGGGGTGTCCCACTTGCCCCGAGCACCACTGTGTCCCGCGCAGCCTGTCCCCTTCCAGCCGGCCCAGTTCCCCCCCCCCTTGTAGTGGCTTCATCAGCACGCAAGTGCCGGGAAGATGTTCCATCGGAGACGGGCATCTTCCCGGGCATACGCAAATCGGACGGCCATCTGGCACGCAGGAAGAAGAATCCTCACCAACCCTCACTTGCATGCTGATGAGGCCACTATGCATGCATATATTAATATGCATAGTGGGTGGTACAGGGGCGGTGAACTGGGCTGGCTGGGTGACAGAGGAAGGGCTGGAAGACACAGGAGGGGGTGGGCTGGAAAACACAGGAGGGGGCGGGCCGAGCGGGACACAGTGGTGCTCGGGGCAAGTAGGACACGCCCCAAATGCTCTAAAGCAAATGATTTGCATAAGGGCAATTAGGCTATTACTCGGCAATGGGGGGGGGGGAGTTGGACAAGTTTCAGAACGGTGATGTGCAGCTTAGGTAATCAGCTTATGGGGCATATTAGCAGGTTCTCTGGTCAGAACCTTCTGATAGTGCCGCTTTAATAACTTTGGTTCTACTGCCAAGGGAGAGGCTCATCTTAAATCCAAACGACACGTTGAGCTAGTGTCCTCCAGCAACCACTGGTCTCAGTTGGCCACCAGTCACAGTCAATACATGGCTTTCATGCCTTCCGCCCTTCACCTTTCCATAGGGAATTGAAGCACGAAACCATGAGTACCAGGGCAACTCATGAAGGTCTCCATTTAAGTGTAGAGCTACTTAGACTTTGTTCCCCAAATTAACCTTTCAGGGCGCTGTTCAGGAAAAATTGATACTTAAGCATGTTACCTGGGCTGCTGGGGAAATGTCAGTAATGTATATTTGCCTGTGCCATTCCTCCACCGCTGCTGGATGCTGGGCTGTGTTTTCATAATATATGATGACGCTCCCATAGGAAATGGCCCACTTAGCATAGCATGTCATTGCATTGATCAGTTAGATTGGACACAGTTGGTGACAGGTTAGTGGGGTATTCAAATTTATTTAAATGTCTAAATGGTATTAGCAGTGAGTGCACAATGGGTATGATCACTGATTCCTGAGCTTGCATTACTGCCTCACCACAAGTACAGCGCAGAGCATTAAGGGGTTGACTGGTGCAATGTAAGTGTGGGGTGCTGTTGGATTATGCAGGCCTCCAAGGCCTAAAAGGATATGTGTCAGCATAACACTTCGCTTCTCGGCCTTTTGGCTAAGATCAAGTGTAGTACCGCTCGTGAGAGAGCAGGGAAACACACGGAGGGAATAAGGGTTGAGCAGGTGGCTGGCGCGGCAAGTCAGCCGGTGCAAGATGCCATGACCCTCCGGATCTGTGCCAGGGGCTCGAGGGGGCTGAGAGCCGAGGTGCCAGAAGTGCCCTGGGAGTGGTGACCCCAGGGTGCCGTAACTCACTGGAGATGGGATCCCACTGAGTGAAAGCACTTAGCACGGTACTTCACTATCACCCCTTGAGCACACTCACCTTTAGCTTTCCGGTCTCCGGCTGTTGAGAGCTATGGGAAATTTTTATAGATCCGGCCGGATGTCCGGGCTGTATCACACAGCACACATCTTTATTTATTTAATTTAATTTTTGTCACTGTGTGTTCACTTTTCACGTGTATTTTGTCACAAGGATTTTCTAGGTTGCGGTCGCCCTTCTGGGTGTCCCCCTAGAGGTCTAGGGGAGGCATGTGTGGCCATCAGGTTCCTTGACTCCCTGCACCCCTGGGTCTCCTTCGGGAGATAGCCAAACCGTTTGGTACGGCTGCTCATCGGCGAACGCCTTAGCTAACGCTAGGGTGGTTGCTATGAGCGGCATTGGTCCTCTCTCTGCTTCGGCAGTGAGAGGATATTTGTCCCGAACCTTTGCAGGAGCCTTCTGGCCCGGAAGGGGAGGGAATGTGGTTGGTTGGGGGCCCATCTCTTTTTAGAGTGGGCTTGCGATAGACCGCATCCTTGTTGCACTTTTTTGTGTGGCACGTCTGCACCTTTTTGTGCACTTGGGTGAGAGCACGCTCCTCGGACTCTCGATAAAAAAAAAATGTGTCAGCATAACACTTATAGATAATAAATATAGAAGCATTGTAGTGTATCATATGAGCACACTTCATATGCTGTGGGTGCTGGATGTATACCTGTCAGTAGCTGCCGTGCATATAGGCAGTTTGGGGCCAATTTTCAGGCCTGTGCAGGCTCTGAAAAAAACATGCATGGTGCCTATCTGCTTTTAAAGCGACTCCGTACCCACAATCTATCCCCCAAAACCAGTTGTACCTTCAGATTGCTGCTTTTAATCCAAGATCTGTCCTGGGGTCCATTCGGCAGGTGATGCAGTTATTGTCATAAAAAAATCCTGCCCAGGTGCATTTCGAATGGTGAAGAGGACAGGGTGGAGAGACAGAGAGATTTAGCAGGCCTAGGTCACAGACACTCTAGTCCACACGTTTCACACAGGGCTGCGAGTTTAAAAGTTCCTTTTAGGACAATACCTGCATCACCTGCCGAATGGACCCCAGGACAGATCTTGGATTAAAAGCAGCTATCTGACGGTACAAGCGTTTTAGGGGAGCATATTGTGGGTTCAGAGTTGCTTTAACCCCTTAACGACGCATGAAGGGTGATTAGAGAGGGCTCCCGGCGTGAGCCCTCTCTGCAGACCGCGGTCCCCGGTTGCTATGTGCAGCCAGGGACCGCGTGCATTAGCCGCCGCGGCCGGCTAATTATCTATTCAAATGCAGCTGTCAAAGCTGACAGCTGCATTTGAATAGCAGCTGTGCCCCCTGTCCCTGGTGTCTAGTGGGAAATCTCCCTCCTGCGATGCGATCGCAGAGGGGAGATCCCTTGTACTGAGCCGGCCAGGGCTCAGCGTCGCTCCAACGCTGATCCCGGCTCGGCACCCCATGTATGTGGTCTGCAGCAGACCAGTATAATGGAGCAATGATCTGATGGATCATTGTTGTATTATATACACAGCATTGATCTCAATGGGAGGTCAGTGCTGTGTATGTAGAAGTCCTCCTGGGGGCTTCTAATTACTGTGAGTCAGAATAAAATAAAGTGTTTTTATTAATAAATAAAAAATCCTCTCCCCTAATAACAGTTTAAATCACCCCCCTTTTCCCATTTTATAAATAAAAATATATTAATTAATTAACATATTTAGTATTGCCACGTGCGTAATCGTCCAAACTATTAATTTATCACATTCCTGATCTTGCACCGTAAACAGCATTAGCGCAAAAACTTGCCAAAGTAAGAAATTGCGCATTTTTGTTTACATCAAATCCAGGAAAAATGTAATAAAAAGTGATCAAAAAGTCGCATATACACAATCAAGGTACCGATAGAAAGAACAGATCATGGCGCAAAAAATGACACCTCAATCGGCCCCATAGACCAAAGCATAAAAGCGTTATAAGTATGGGAACGTTTATTTTCTGTGAAAATTTTTATTTTTTCAAAAGCCACCAAATAATATAAAAGTCATGCAAGTTGCATATCGTTTTAATTGTACCGACTTTAGCAACATAAATAACATTTCAGTTTTTCCATAGGACTAACGGTGTAAAAACGAAGCGCGCGAAGAATTACGTTTTTGTTTAAATTTCACCGCGCATATCATTTTTTTCTGGGTTCGCAGCATATTTTATGCAAAAATTAAGTCTGCCATTGCAAAGTAAAAATAGTGACACAAAAAATAAGGGCTCATGTGGGTTTCTAGGTGATAAAATGCAAGTACTAAGGAGGAAAAAACAAAAACATGAAAACGAAAATGGGCTCCGTCCTTAAGGGGTTAAATACTGCAGTGATCTCTATGGCAGTAGAACTGAAATTCCCCCAGGGGGACTAAAAGTTACAGTATAGGGGAAAAAAAAGTGTTTTTATTAATAAAAAATCCCCTCCCCTAATAAAACTTTGAATCACCCATTTTCCCATTTTATAAATACAAATAAATAAACAAACATATTTGGTATCGCCGCGTGCATAATCGCCCGAACCATTACGTTTTTACATTCCTGATCTCACACGGTAAACGGCGTAAGCGCTAAAAAATGCGAAAGTGCAAGATTGCGCCTTTTTTGTCACATCAAAACCAGAAAATTGTAGTAAAAAGTGATCAGAAAGTTGCAATCAAGGTACCGATAGGATCGATCTTGGCGCAAAAAATGACACCTCCCACAGCCCCATAGACCATAGGATAAAAGCGTTATAAGGCTGGAAATAGAGCAATTTTAAACAGTTTTTTTAAAAAAAAGATTTTATTTTTTTTAAAGCCGTCAGATAAAATAAGTCATTTAAATAACATATTCCTGTAATCGTACCGTCGTGAGGAACAGATATAACATGTCAGTTTTACCACAGGGCGAATGGCGTAAACACGAAACCCCCCCTCCCCCCAAAATGAAAACAAATTCCTTTTTTTCAATTTCACCGCGTATATAATTGTAAAAATTGGAAAAATTAAGTCTGTCATTGTAAAGTACAACTAGTGACGCAAAAAGTAAGGGCTCATGTGGGTCTGTAGGTGACAAAATGCAAGTGCTATGGCCTTTTAAACAGGAGGAGGAAAAAACGGAAACTAGCCCAGTCCTGAAGGGGTTAAAGGGTTTTCCCACTATGAAATAACTTGGCACATGATGCTGAGGAGAGGAGGGTGCAGGTAGCAGCTGTTTGGCCAACATATCTACTGCTTTGTGTGAACAGGCCCCTCCCAGCCACCCCAGGTATTCCTGGCTTCCCCCCTTATTCCATCAGTGCAGCGCTGACCTTCTACATAGTGCGCTTTCAGTAACCCTATGTGTGAATGAGTGTGTGCTCCCAGCAGCTATCACCACACACAGGTCAGCAGTAATGCGGTAATGCCTGTGGTTTTCTCTTTCTTTGCACACGACGTACTTCCGCTCATCAGAATTCCCGCCCTTCACGTCCGCGAATCACGTGGTTACGGTGTGACGCAATTGCGCAGCTTCCTCCAGGTACTGTCTCCGGGCTGATCCTAGGGCGCATGCGCAACCCGGTGTAAGCGCGGCCTAGCGATTTTCTCCTACTACGTTACACCATTAGCAGGAAGCGGCGGAGACAGCGACATCGTCCCCTTAGTCACCAGGCTGCTCGGGCACCTCGGCTTATAGGAGCCCAGCCATGGAGGCGGATTACTACAGCCCGGAGCACTCAGGTAAGGTGGCATGGGAGCGAGGACTGTCCTGTGTGCCGGCTCACCTCCCGCTGTGTGTCGTGTTCCCGGGGGACTCCTTGTGAGCCGTGCAGTGTCCTCGGGGAGAAGGAGGGTGTCTGCCGGCACAGCTGTCTGGTGTCTCTTCTTACTATCTCCTCATAGCCCTCTCCCTCATACTGGTGACCACACTGTGCTGCCCCTGACTGGTGCCCAGCCTCTCCCTCATACTGGTGCCCACTGTGCTGCCCCTGACTGGCGACCACACTGTGCTGCCCCTGACTGGTGACCACACTGTGCTGCCCCTGACTGGCGACCACACTGTGCTGCCCCTGACTGGCGACCACACTGTGCTGCCCCTGACTGGCGACCACACTGTGCTGCCCCTGACTGGCGACCACACTGTGCTGCCCCTGACTGGCGACCACACTGTGCTGCCCCTGACTGGCGACCACACTGTGCTGCCCCTGACTGGCGACCACACTGTGCTGCCCCTGACTGGCGACCACACTGTGCTGCCCCTGACTGGCGACCACACTGTGCTGCCCCTGACTGGCGACCACACTGTGCTGCCCCTGACTGGCGACCACACTGTGCTGCCCCTGACTGGCGACCACACTGTGCTGCCCCTGACTGGCGACCACACTGTGCTGCCCCTGACTGGCGACCACACTGTGCTGCCCCTGACTGGCGACCACACTGTGCTGCCCCTGACTGGCGACCACACTGTGCTGCCCCTGACTGGCGACCACACTGTGCTGCCCCTGACTGGCGACCACACTGTGCTGCCCCTGACTGGCGACCACACTGTGCTGCCCCTGACTGGCGACCACACTGTGCTGCCCCTGACTGGCGACCACACTGTGCTGCCCCTGACTGGCGCCCAGCCTCTCCCTCATACTGGCGCCCACTGTGCCGCCCCTGACTGGCGCCCACTGTGCCGCCCCTGACTGGCGCCCACTGTGCCGCCCCTGACTGGCGCCCACTGTGCCGCCCCTGACTGGCGCCCACTGTGCCGCCCCTGACTGGCGCCCACTGTGCCGCCCCTGACTGGCGCCCAGCCTCTCCCTCATACTGGTGCCCACTGTGCTGCCCCTGACTGGCGCCCAGCCTCTCCCTCATACTGGTGCCCACTGTGCCGCCCCTGACTGGCGACCACACTGTGCCGCCCCTGACTGGCGACCACACTGTGCCGCCCCTGACTGCTGTGGGACTGGTGTATGTAATCAGTAAAAATGTACTGTGCCCCTTATACAGCATAGGCTCAGGGTGACAGTGTGTGTTTGCGTTTAGCCCTGTGTGCCTACCAGCTGTGTGGCATCCTCCCTGCTGCAGACATATGGTGTAAACCAGCCTGCACCAGTCGTGTTATCTATTCATAACTGACCCAAAACCAGCAAAGACCAGTGCACCTCACTGACTAGCAATGGTCTCTGTCCAGGTGCTGAGCCCCCAGGATCACTAGAAGAGGAAGCAGAAACCCCAGTTGTGTCCTGTGCTGCTTTGTTTTTCTTAGCCGACCATAAGGCATTGTACAGATTCATAGAAAGTCTAAGGCTTCCTGACTCTACACCGAGCACACAAACACAGCTACACAGTATATAGCTGAATGTGTCTGCTTCCACTTTTAGTCATTGTGGGGATCTTTGCTACTATGTTATACACCATAACATGCGTGTTTGAAATAAACAGTCCCTCCAAAAAAACTTAACCTGGAATTGAGACATCCTAGGAACCTTTTAGTGGGTCCATAAACCCCAAGCGGTCTTTTTTTAGGTGTTTTAAATATGATTTAGTGACCTCTTGTTTTTCATCTATGTTACCCGTACATTTTGGGTTATAGGGTATACTGACATATACCACAATAGGCCCACTGACTTTAAAGGTTTTGATAGCCATTAATATTGGATCCTTGGGCACTTCCTTGACCGAGACCAGGAAGTGAATCCCAGAGGTTTTTTATTTTGTTATCATTACACAGAGTAGTGATCCTTAGATGTTCCAAAACTACAACTCCCAGCATCCCTAGACAGCCAACTTTGGTCACTTTCACAAATCAGTAACCCGCAACTAGGTTTTAGGATTAAGGAGGTATATCAGTATCCACCTGCTTTTGCATATTTTTTAGTCTGAAAACACAGACCAAAAGCAAAAACATAGTCCAAATTACTGTGTGTGAACATCAACTGAAGGTGTACAACTGGTTCAGGCTAGGTTCATATCTGAGCCACTATGTTGCTTTGTATAACTTACTGCAGTCAGCAAACAACTAGTTAGTAAGACAATGCTATAAATAGTACAAAATGATACTGCTCTTTAACTATGGGGAATTAAAACACATAAGAACACTAGACTGACTTGTGGATAAATTCAGCATAAAGGCGCAGCTATACTGTAGTCTATCATAGCAAAACCACATGATTTACTTCTGATGTGCTTCTCTCCCCATCTGTGGCTGAATAGTTTTATCTAATTTGTTTTATCTAATTTATATAATTTGCAGATGATGGGGGTGCAACCCCAGTACAAGATGAGCGAGAGTCCGGCTCTGACGATGAAGGAAACGATAATGAGCAACATGGATCAGAAGGTGAAAGTCCACATAGATATGAGGTATGTGGATGTTTCTATAAGTACTGTTGCCTTAGCTTACAGTTGTTCATTTATGTAGAAAATAAATTGAATTGGTGTTTCTTTCCCCTTTCAGAATGACAACAGTGATGCTGAAGAAGAAAACAAAGATCAGGGCAGCGGTTCAGAGAATGAAGCCAATGATTCGGATGATGATGAACGGAGGCCACGCAACTCCAGTGATGTGGAGGATGACAGTTTTAATCGCAACGCTAGTGACTCTGAAACGGAAGGTGCTCGTAATCATGTTGCTAGTGATTCGGAGGATGAGGCTCCCCAGCGGAAGGATAGTGATGACGATGAAGATGGCGGCATACCCGTTAGAGGTGCAAGTGACTCTGAGGAAGAGATGCAATCTAGACATTCAGCCAGCGAGTCTGATGAGGATAGACCTACTAAAAGAAGAGGGAAAAAAGATGACTCAGAGGATGAGGCCACTGCCAGGCATGTGGATAGTGACTCTGAGGATGAAGCTCCTAAGAAGCATGTAGGCAGTGACTCTGAGGATGAAGCTGCTAAGAAGCATGTAGGCAGTGACTCTGAGGATGAAGCTCCCAAGAAGCATGTTGACAGTGACTCTGAGGATGAGACCCCTAAGAAACGTGCAGGTAGTGACTCGGAGGATGAGACCCCTAAGAAACGTGCAGGTAGTGACTCGGAGGATGAGACCCCTAAGAAACGTGCAGGTAGTGACTCGGAGGATGAGACCCCTAAGAAACGTGCAGGTAGTGACTCGGAGGATGAGACCCCTAAGAAACGTGCAGGTAGTGACTCGGAGGATGAGACCCCTAAGAAACGTGCAGGTAGTGACTCGGAGGATGAGACCCCTAAGAAACGTGCAGGTAGTGACTCGGAGGATGAGACCCCTAAGAAACGTGCAGGTAGTGACTCCGAGGATGAGGCTCCTAAGAAGCATAGAGGCAGTGACTCCGAGGATGAGGCTCCTAAGAAGCATAGAGGCAGTGACTCCGAGGATGAGGCTCCTAAGAAGCATAGAGGCAGTGACTCCGAGGATGAGGCTCCTAAGAAGCATAGAGGCAGTGACTCCGAGGACGAGGCTCCTAAGAGGCATAGAGGCAGTGACTCAGAGGATGAGGCTCCCAAGAAGCTTGCAGACAGTGACTCAGAAGATGAAGCTCCTGCCAAGCGTGCAGCCAGTGACTCTGAGAATGAGAGACCTGTCAAGCGCCCTGCTAGACGTGCCATCAGTGGATCTGATGATGATGATGATGATGCACCTATAAAAAAGGCTAGTGGTTCAGAAGATGATGCGCCTTCTAAACGCAAAATTGTTGACTCAGACGATGAAACGCCTTCTAAGCGCGCAGCTAGCGATTCGGAGGATGAACGTCCAAAACCAGCGCACAGCGATTCTGAAGCGGATACACCTGCTAAACAAGCGGCAGCTAATTCAGAGGATGAATTTCCCAGGATGAAAAGGAAAATTGTGTCATCAGATGACAGTGATGATGAAGTGGAAAGGAAAATGACTAAGAAAAAGAAGAAAAGAGCACCACAACGAAGTTCAGGCAGTGATGACAGTGCCAATGAGAGTGCCAGGAAGAAGGCAGCTTCAGATAGTGAAGAAGATGATGATGCCAAAGTTTCCAAAAAGAAAACCATTCTTTCTGATAGTGAAGACGAAGAGACAACTGATAAACCAGGTAGTAAAGACAAACAATGATGGCCTTACTAGTACATATGTCACTTGTGTTTTATAATTGACTACTAAAACCCTTATTTTTGGGATGCAATCTTTAAGTTTTATTTTCCTCCATTTGAGCTTGATGGAAAAAAATATATCATTGCATAACTGCAAGAGTTGGTCAGGCACATTGTATAGCTGCCCAGCTCATGCTGTGACATTGATGTGGGGAAAAACAGCACTGCACGTTGTTGTTATGGGGTTCATTGAGATATGAGTCGGTCCATAATCCCTTTCTATGTTCAACACAGCCGCTAAAAAGAGTCGGATCCTCTCCGATGGAGATGACTCTGATAGTGACGCGTCCTCCAAGAAAACGCCTCAAAAGAAGAAGGCAGTGTCATCCGACAGCGAAGCAGAGGATGGGGCAAAATCTAAAGACGAGCCAAAAAATTCAGAGAAGAAGCTCTTTGGTAGTGACAGTGAATCTGGAAATGATGAGGAGTAAGTAGCATCCGCCTTGAAATTTTAAATGACTTCTCTAACTATAGCAAAAAAAAACAAACAACTTGTTAAAACAGAAATCTGACCCTTACTATTTAGAGGTCCTGGCCATGTGTAAAGCATTCTGTTGCAGTGAAGTGACATCTTCTTAATATCAAAAATGCTACTGGTTAAAGAGATATTGCTAGCTGTACTTGTAATGCAAATTTTTCTTTTAATGCAGAAATCTAATCGCAGACATTTTTGGAGAGTCTGGGGATGAAGAAGAGGAAGAGTTTACGGTAAGAAAAATTTCACTGTTCCTACACCTAAAGGCTGTATTAGATGACCTGAGCTGTTCTGCCAACGAGTGCTAATCTTAGAATGTTGCTTGTATACTGAGACTATTACTCGGCATGATAACATGGTAACCTTGTGGCCCTAGCACTGATCAGGCATTGGCCACTCATTCCCTATTATACAGGCCAATGTGCCGCCAACAGCAGATTATTTTGTGGCATGTCAAAAATAAGCAATCACCCGACAAGCAAATGTTTTCTTGTTTTTCAGCCTACTGCTCGCCCTATTACAGAGGGTGATAACTCCTTAAAAGCCTTATTACACAAGCCATTTATCTTTGACCCTTAACCGTATAACTACATTTATTAAAAAAGATCCCTCATTACTTTTGTGTAGCTCTTACATGGCACAGTCATAGCAGAGCTTTGTTTTTCTTCTCCACCTTTTAATATACAGGAAGTGTGTAAACTACAGATTAAAGGGGTAGTCCGGCGCAAAAAAATTATTCACAGAATAACACACATTACAAAGTTATACAACTTTGTAATGTATGTTATGTCTGTGAATGGCCCCCTTCCCCGTGTCCCACCACCCCCACCCGTGTACCCGGAAGTGTGGTGCGCTATACATACCTGTCACGTGCCGACCACGGTCTCCGATCCTCAGCAGTGACGTCTTCTTCGGGCGGCCGGCGGATCTTCCCGAGTGCCGGCCGCCCTCTGCAGCGTCATCCGAAGCTCAGCCGCGATTGGCTGAGCATAACTGTGCTCAGCCAATCGCGGATGAGCGGCTGATGACGCGGCCACGTCATCAGCTGCGATTGGCTGAGCACAGTTATGCTCAGCCAATCGCGGCTGAGCTTCGGATGACGCTGCAGAGGGCGGCCGGCACTCGGGAAGATCCGCCGTCCGGCCGAAGAAGACGTCACTGCTGAGGATCGGAGACCGTGGTCGGCACGTGACATGTGAGTATAGCGCACCACACTTCCGGGTACACGGGTGGGGGTGGTGGGACACGGGGAAGGGGGCCATTCACAGACATAACACACATTACAAAGTTGTATAACTTTGTAATGTGTGTTATTCTGTGAATAATTTTTTAGCGCCGGACAACCCCTTTAAATAGTAACAACTTCTTGTAAATCAAGCTAAAGCCTAAGTCTTTTGTCTGCTGTACATTTATGCCATTGGTGTACCTTGTTGGCACCATGTGGCTTAAATATACCACATGGGGATGCTGCAGCAAATGAGCTTTGCTTGTATCACCAGCTGTGGGTATCAATTGTAACATACAAATGATTCTTTGCTGCAACAGCCAGGATTGGGGAGAACACTGACCCCCCCAGGTCTGCTCTGTGTGAGCCTAGAGCAGGGCCTAATAGCCTGCCTGTCAGTGTAGGGGTTCACATCTAAAACTACAGTACCATCGACAAACTAGTATACTGACATGTACCAGCTTCATTGTCTTCAAAGGACTGAATATTTTCACTAAACTTACATTATAGTTAGTGTCATGCTGAGGGGAAAAAGAGAACAGTCAATTGAAACTATTTCTTTTGGCACCTGGTACAAGCCAGTATATGCACAATTGTACTATGGTTTCTGGTGTATAGTTATCCTAAAAACATCATCCAGAGGCTCTTGTCAGAATAGATCAAGCTACAAAAAAAAGTTTTTTAGTGTTGTTAATATGGAGGGGAAGGCATGCTGGGTTCTTTAAAGGGGTTGTACGGGATAAAATTAGATATTACTATGCTGCAGGGTAGATGCGCACTCTTTGCTGCCACCAGCAATTTCAAAACATCCTGTGAGGCACCATTCCCACTAGAAATGAACAGGGAACAGCATGTCACCAGATTTGAAATTGCTGGTGGCAGCAGAGAGCGGGTGGCCTGGGACCCGGCAACAACTGCGGAGTGGGACAGGTAAGTATATGTCCCTGACATCTCCCCGTCAGCATAGTAAAATATAATTTTATCCCAGACAATCTCTTTACAGGAAAATATAGCTGCCTCCTCCTGCAGAGGCTGATGTGATGTGTACAGTTTTTGGTGTTGGCATAACGTGTTTTAGGTCATGCGGTATAGGTGACACATTAAAGAGCCCAGTACATACAGCTTTATTTGATCTTCTTTACACAGGGTTTTAATCAGGAGGATCTGGAAGGAGAAAAGCCATCAGCACTCAAGCCAGCTGCAAATGCAGAGGAAGATTCAGACTCCGATATTGATATGAAATCTGGTAAAATGTAAGAATTTTTATTATTATTACAAGCCATCTTGGACCTTTAATTTTTTTCCTAATGGATCACGGACGTGTAATGCATGTACCGGGGTCCCCCGGCGCCTGGACAGCATCTGTAATTAGATGCTGGGAGCGGGGGAGACTGTATTCATAAGCGCCGCGTGGTGCTGTTACTACAGAACATGGGAATGCAGCCTTAGTGTTAGAAATCTCCAATTCATTAAACAATTATTCCCATGTCATAACATGATCGTGTATTGCTACCCCTTTAAATCTAGATAACATCCATTACATCCTATGAGTATGTATTTTTTATTTTTTTTTTTTCACTGAAAATTTTGATATTGCTTAATGAGATGTGTAGTGTTTGTACTCTTACATTTCTTCTCTCATTTTAGCACCGATTTCAAATCAGACTTTGATATTATGTTAGAGAAGAAGAAGAGCATGAGTGGTAAAAGGCGGAGAAATCGGGATGGTGGCACTTTTATTAGTGATGCAGATGATGTAGTGAACGCCATGATAATGAAAATGAATGAAGCCGCGGAGGTAACTTTGATGGCTGACTCCGTATTCTCCCTTTTCCCTGGGTCTGTACTATTGGTTAAAGGGAACCTGTCACCCCCCGTGCCGGGGTGACAGGCTCCCGACCCCCCGTTAGAGACCCCTATACTTACCTCATCCCGCCGGGTCCCGCTTCTGGATTCGGTCGGGTCCCGGAGATCTCAGCCGCTGCAGCCCGGCGCGCGCGCTGACAGATGAGTCCAACGCTCATAGAGAATGACGGAGCGCTGGACTCCTGTCATTCTCTATGGGTGTTGGACTCATCTCTCAGCGCGCGCGCCTGGCTGCAGCGGCTGAGATCTCCGGGACCCGACCGAATCCAGAAGCGGGACCCGGCGGGATGAGGTAAGTATAGGGGTCTCTAACGGGGGGTCGGGAACCTGTCACCCCGGTACGGGGGGTGACAGGTTCCCTTTAAGAAGACCTCTACATAAAGTATTGTGAAAATTCAGCTGCCATATGGATGGCAATAATACAAACATGTAGCACTTATATCACTCCCTCTATAGAGCCAAGATATTTCGGTGCTTTATGCAGAATATATTTTCCCTATTACACTTGCTTCACTAACACATAAAAAATTTACAAACTTTATCTAGTTGTTGTCAGTGGGGAGATTCAAATTTATGATGCATCATTGATCCTGCAAAATGTTGATGTCTTTGAGCACCTTGGTCTGTGTAGGATTAGTAGTAGATTCTGCAGACCTTTGCAGCTTTGCCTTTTCTAAAAGCTGAGCTGCTTTTGTTGAACTCTGTACAGCTCTATCCCTATAGCCACACAGCCACATATGCAAATCAAAGCATACTTAGCAAAGTTAACCTCCTGTGTGTTGTATAGATCACAAAAAATTCCTGGTCCATCCTGGGTGGTTGGGTTACTGAGGCAGTCATATGACATCCAATGAGTTCTGTGCACAAGCTCCTTTCTAGTTAATAGGAATGTTTCCCAGAAATTGCAGACTTGCTAGGTATCCTATTGTTGCCAAACAGGTTACCATCAAAGTTGAAAATTTTCTATAGTTAAATCCAAAGGAAAATATTTAACTTTTTTTTTTTTTTTTTTTGTAGGAAGATAGAAATCTCAACTCCAGCAAGAAGCCAGCACTGAAGAAGTTGACACTGCTCCCTACTGTTGTGATGCATCTAAAAAAGTAAGTGCTATGTAATATATAGTCTGAGTGAAATCCAAATCCCCCTTGATCCTCAGCTTCCTGTATATGCAGATCTGTGGATCTGCTGAAAGCTGCTGGGAAATACTAAATGCTCATTGCTGAGTGTCATTCTACAAATGACTTATAGACAAACCTCCTAAAAGGAATACACTAGGACAAGACGCATTGTTCTAACATTCCTTTAAAAAAGTTAGTGTGTGGACGGGATTACTCGGTGAAATGAGCAAACTCCCTACTCCAGTACATTATAGCTGTCATTCCTGCTGTCAGGATTTTAGCTTTATTAGAGGAGAACATCTGGGCAAAGGTAAAAAAAACAAAACAGGGAGGGCAGGGAGTAATGGGGACATAATAATGAAGTAATACTTAACTGTCTGGGTGCCCCCGCCGTACCACAGCTCAGGGTTGTTCCTGTGATGTCGTTACCCGGCTCAGAAATGCCCGCTCAGCCAGTCAGGTGTAGAGTGGGTAGTTCCTGTCAGGTCGTGGTGACACAGGAACGGTAGATACAGGAGACCAGCGGATGAGCGTGAGATGGCGGCGCTCTGGGGACACAGGGACAGCTAATTATCCCATGACCCCCTTCCTGCCCTGGTGTTTGTGTTTTGTTTTGTTTTTTTTTGTTTTTTTTTACCATTGCCTGAACTTCTCCTTTAGGTAAATGTAGGACCCCTTTCTCATCACATGTTGAGCCTCTGACATATGCCTATGTAAATCAGTATTATAGACATACAGTATATTCTTAATTGTAAAAAAAGTCGTAAAATATTTTCTTAAGTGTAAAAATAAACTAACACGTATCTCTCTACAACAGACAAGATTTGAAAGAGACATTTATTGACAGCGGAGTGATGTCTGCCATTAAAGAATGGCTTTCTCCCCTTCCTGACCGCAGCTTGCCTGCACTAAAGATCAGAGAGGAGTTACTCAAGATATTACAAGAAGTAAGAAACCTCCAGGACACTGATCCCTGCCTGCAAGGATATTTCTTCATGTTAAACTGAACCTGTCATTTATCCCTTTACTCAACCGTACATATTTCAAAATAAAATGCTTTACAAATGTATTTTAGGGCACAATAGTAAAAATAAAACCAATTCACATTTGTGGGACAATAATTTCTTCCCAATTCAACAGTAAAACGGACATTCCACATTTGTTCTTCATGTCAGCTTTTGTTTTTGTAATACTATTAAGCAAACAAAAACACTTAAAAGAAATAAACCCCTGTATTGCCATGATGCAACCTTTTTATATCTCCCCTCTCCACCACCTTTAAAGTTGATTTAGGGCTCCTTCTTTTGTGATGCGATCTGCAGTTTTATCGATACCTTATTTGTAACTTCTACCATTATATCCTTTTTCTCTCTCCAGCTTCCCAGTGTGAGTCAGGAGACGCTAAAACACAGCGGCATTGGCAGAGCTGTTATGTACCTGTATAAACACCCTAAAGAGTCTAGGCCAAATAAGGATATCGCTGGGAAGCTCATAAGTATGTCTATTTTCTCTGTGTTTTTTATGATATTAAGTACTTGTGAGTGATAAGTAAGGTCTACTTCTGTTTTTTTTCTTTTTGACATCTGTTAAACATACATCTTACTGGTTAATATAAATGTTTTATGTGCAGACTTGAAGGATAAGAGGTGCAGAAGCCACCTCATTTCTAAGCCGAATGCTAAAAGTATTGCTGTATATGGCCGCGACTACACTGTGTGATTTTTAACACCCACAGATGAATGGTCACGGCCTATCTTTGGGTTAACCTCGAATTACAAGGGGATGACAAGAGAAGAGAGAGAGCAGAGAGATCTGGAACAGATGCCACAGCGCAGAAGGATGAGCAGGTAAGTTCCATCTTTGCATTGATACTACAAGTGCTGGTAGTGGAATATAAATCTGAATGTTTCCTTGTAAAGTATTCATACAGATTTTGGTAAAGGGTTCTCATAAATATTTTCCCAGTTTTCAACATTAGATGTATTGCTGCTCTTAAGAGGTCAATATTATGATGAGTTTCCTTGTGCTCTCCACAGTTTGGTGTGTACAGATGCTGCTCATGTCAGTTGAGAATGGGTTGCTGAGGCCACCATTCCATGTTTGCCAAATTTTGTATGAGCTCTATTGAGTTTAACAACCGCATCTCTCCACCCCAAACTGTGAAAACTCATTACGACATTGACCCTTAAAGGGG
This sequence comes from Dendropsophus ebraccatus, assembly GCF_027789765.1. Lineage (NCBI taxonomy): Eukaryota > Metazoa > Chordata > Amphibia > Anura > Hylidae > Dendropsophus > Dendropsophus ebraccatus. Next base: position 103,949,451 of record NC_091459.1, on the reverse strand, counting down.
TATGTTCACACTTCCACACAGCTTCCTCTGAGCTGCAAGCAGCTTGGTGGGACAAGCACATAGGCTCCCTAACTTGAACATGACATGTTACTTCTGCATTTTACCCCCGTTCCTATGGATTTAGCAGGGTTTTGGATTCTAAAATCTGCACATTTTACACATAAAATAGTGCATCTTTTGCCAATGTGAACATTTGTGCCGTCCACAATAGTGATGGTCAGAATTTACCTGGTTTCCACACAGGTCACAGAACATGCCTAGAAAATTCTCCCTGAGAAGTCGGTAGAGACTTTTCCAGTTTCGTTTTTGTTATGTAAAGCATACCTGTAGGTGCTGTGCTGAAAGCTACCCCCATAATAATGTACAAAAAATACACTGTTTACCAAAAAAAAAAATGCTTATTGAATGAAGGTTTACAAAACAGCCTCACGCATGTTAATGGTTCTTGGGAATTAGAGGCAGTGGTATGTAGTGAATGAATACATACTTGAATATGTGAATGTGTATACTTTTAAAATATTTTTTATTTATCTTTTAGCTCAGGGGGTCAGACGCCACGCAGGGACCTAGAAAAAGTTTTGACTGGAGAAGAGAAGTAAGTTAAATTTCCATGTGTTGGATCTATATTTTAAACAGCTTTTATCCACAGAATACGGGGTGTGAGTGTCTAAGTCTACTGGGACCCTGTGCACTCCAGAGAACAGCCCTGTAAATAGAGAAGCAGCTTGCAGACTTGACCAATCAATTTATAAATGATTGTGCCAAAGACGGCAAAGTACAGGGTTCAGCTATTATTTGCACTCCCATAGACAGTAAATGGAGCAGCAGTCAAGCCTGTGCACTGCCAAACCATTCGGAGAACTATAGGAGATTGCAGGGAATCTTTGCACCATGTAACTATGTTCTTTAATGTTGATTTGGGCTTTTTCTAGTGGCCACAGCACCTAGACACCTTGCAGTCATTAAATCAACAATGAATTTCTCTGTATGCTAGAGAGGAGATGCCTAGCATGCCTAGGAGATGCCTAGCTAAAGCCTAGAAACATTGTCATGTTGCATGACCCAATTTCGACCAAGCACACCAGCAAATATATACCAGAATGTCTGGAAAAAGGTTTTGCAATGGCCCAAAGTCCAGACGTCAACCCAATTGAAATGCTTTTACGAGAGCTTTACATAAATAAATACCCACAGGTCTCAAACTGAAGCAATGTTGTAAAGAAAAGTGGGCCAAAATTCCTCCAGAATCATGTGAGAGAAAGTCATACAGAAAACCATTGTTATTGCTGCTAAAGTTAGTTCTACAAGTTATTGAATGATGGTAGATGATAGTATTTCCACGCACAGCTGTTCCATTCATCTGAGGTTGTGTTTAACTAATCCTGAGATCTTCTATGAACCAGACATTTGTGGTGGTGTGTCCTGATATGTAAAACCACAGAATTCAGACTTTGAAATTGACTAAAATTACAAGAATTTATCATCTTTCTTTAGGGCACTGCGTCCAGGTGATCCTGGTTTTTGTGCCAGAGCTCGAGTTCCTCTGCCTTCCAACAAGGACTATGTTGTCCGTCCAAAATGGAATGTTGATATGGAGTCATCGCGGGTAAGTTGTAGTTTTGGTTACTTTGTACTTGGAGATGTCTTCAGTCTGATTATCATATTTATTTTTAGCTCCATCCATGAATTTTTTTCTTTTTAAGGCCATTGTTTTCATTTCTTACATTTCTTTGCTACCTCCCTTTGCTCTTTTTCCCTCTTTCCTTGTCTCTTCTCTGTTCTGTCACCTGATGCGTTGATTCAGTTTGGAGGTCTACGTAAAGGCATAACTCGTTTGGAAAAGCACAAACGACGATTTGCTGAACAGCGAAGGCTCACTAAAACCCCTCATCCTGTCAAACTCAGCATTGAGGGCAACCGAATGCCCTTGTGATATTGTCATTTTTTGTAAGGTATAGTCCGATAAGCTCTGCCCCAGTGTGAAGACAACAGGTGTGCTCTGCATGCACAGCTAATGGCTTCTTTGACATCTAACGTTTGCGCCAGGCTGAAGCACGGTTTACAGATCCTAATAATGCAAAAAGTGCTTTGTTACATTGTTATCCATTTTTTACAAATTTTTTAACAAATAGAAATACTAATGGCATTATGATTTCTTCATTTTAAACCTGTGTGGTGTTGTGCTCTCCAAAGGTTCAGAATAATTTTGAAGGGATGCGAGATGGTCAGACAGTCTTTAAAGTCTTTAATGTCTTTAAATCTATAAAGTCTTGGCTACTAGGTATCTGACTGCCCTGCAGTCTTTTTCACACGGCCTGTTGTTAAGCTTGAGCTGTGTACCTGCAATCTGTGAGCTTGTCTACCTACTTCAGAGGGTCATGGAAGGTAAATCATTGCTTCCCATTCATCTTTGAACACCCTTAAAGGGGTATTTCCCCAAAAATTATTTTTGCATTAATACTTTGCCAACCCATAGCTTTCCATCTTTCCAATATAAAGTTATTATGGATTCTGGACAGTTTTTTGCTTTTATCTAGATGCATTCACCCCCCCCACCGAATGCATAGAATCATCAAACCTCAGTCCAACCCGACACACTCCCTACTCCTGGCCCCCACCCTCCGAGACGGCATCACGTGTCCTCCATGTCTTCAATGGGCCGGGATAGCGCTTCTAACCCAGTCCACTGAAGCGAGGGATGATACTGAGACAGTGACAGCTGCTGCTGCTGACCACTGTCTCCCTCTCTGCTGACAGCAGCCCACCCCTGCATCTCATTACCTGGTAGCCACCTGTCCCGATTTCACCTCCCAGTGGTTGCCCACAGCACATTTTCCCCCACCACCACCCCCACCCTGCATCACACGCTCCGTCCCGCCCGGCACGTCCACCACCCTAACCACCCGCATCTCACCTCCTGGTGGCACGTCCACTACCCACGCCACATCGCGGCACGTTCAGCCCCACCTAACACCATTCAACCTCTTCGCCCCCACCCCCCTCCCGCATCTCACCTTGGTGGCCCACCGGCCGCGTGAGCCCCCCTCCCCAAGCTCACCCTGAGCATAGCAGAGAGGAGTCGGTGCTGTATTGTAATTGCCTGCAGTACTCTAGACAAACAGCCTGGCTCTTTTTCCCACCCTTTGAAATGAAGAGAATGAGAAACGACTGTGCAGCATGTAGGGGACTCTAAGGGGATCAATAACAGCATCAAGAACACTACAATTACTTTTGGGGTACAAACCCACTTGACGTATTTGCTGCGTGAATCAGTCTTAAAAATAAGCAGGCAAAATGCAGGTTGGCTTTATACAATTGTTCTGCATTAAAATACGCAATTGCGTATTTTTGAAGCGTGAAGCTTGTTGTTAGCAAAGCATCAGTTGTTAACAACCTGTGCGAAAAACGCATGTAGCTTCACGCTTCAAAAATACGCAATTGCGTATTTTAACGCAGAACAATTAAAAATAAGCAGGCAAAACGCAGGTTGGCTTTATACAATTGTTCTGCGTTAAAATACGCAATTGCGTATTTTTGAAGCGTGAAGCTATATGCGTTTTTCGCACAGGTTGTTAACTGATGCTTTGATAACAACAAGCTTCACGCTTCAAAAATACGCAATTGCGTATTTTAATGCAGAACAATTGTATAAAGCCAACCTGCATTTTGCCTGCTTATTTTTAAGACTGATTCACGCAGCATATACGTCAAGTGGGTTTGTACCCTTGAAGTGTTAATCTAACAAAACCATGCAGGTTTTTAAAAATCTTATTAAACAGGAAGACCTTTAGTTTTTAATCGCCTTTCTCTTTCTAGGGAAGTGCCAAGAAAGGAGTAAGTCGCTTGGACAAACAAATGAGGAAATTCACAGATATCCGGAAGAAGAATCGCTTTGGCCACGCAGTTAAAATCAGCATAGAAGGGAATAAGATGCCTTTGTGACACAAGTTGGCCTTGCCAACACTGAGACAGGGCTTTTACTGGACTTGTCCTGTTGCATTCACGGATTTGGACTCTAATGAGCCTTCTGCAATAGTTTTAACGTGTTTTCCCCTGGCCCTGTAAATGTGTTCTATGTCCGTCAGGAGACAAGGTTTCTTCTGGCTTCCACATTCACCTCTCCCCGGAAACAAATTATGGTCCTTATTTTTGGATCGTATTTAATGCTGTTTGTACAGATACAATTTCTCTTCGTACCTCAGTGTCTGCATTTTGGACAATAAAATTCTATCTTTGTTTTTCTAATGCTGTTCTAAGGCTACTACTGTTTTGGTGAATTTAAAGGGGTTTTCCATCAGTAGCTGAGCTGCACATCTCCACAGACAGGTACTGCTGTGTAAGTATAGGTTGCAAAGACATTACATATAATGACACAATTTCACAGCCCCATTAGTCCAAGTAGACTGCAATCATCTAAAGAAATGCTTTTTATTGCCTCCTTAAAGTGCCATAGAAGTGTGCCCTGGCCATGCCTCTGACCCCCTATTTAAGAAATGCAAAAAAAATAATATATATATATATATATATATATATATATATATATATATATATATATTGTAGGTGATTGTAGTCTTGGACTACTACAATAAAGATGTGGATAGTCTCACTACTTACACCGCTATGTAAGCAGTCTGCGATGTCTTTTCTAGCTGACTGTACCCCTACTGTAGGCTCTTTCTTTGACCTCCCAACCCTACGTGTTAATCTTAAATGGGTAATGTGAATTACACAGTTGCAATTTGTTGGTGGAATCAAATTTTATCAATAAGGCAGCACCCACATTGACATCACTCAACCAGCTTACAATGCAGGGCTTTGCACTGCACCTCCTTTCTCGTGATTCCACAGGGCATAATGTGGGGTGGTAGAAATGAAGACTGCTATAAGGGCAACTGCGCAAGCAAAACTGGGAGAAGACTGCATACTGCGAAATGAGCCAGTGTGTGACCAGCAATAGGGCTCACATCCACTTATTGAGGTTTAAAGTTTCAGGTCTGACCACAAGTCTTCATCATTAGGAATGCTCCAGGCAGATTGTCTCCTATTCCCCACCTGTGGCAGCCTGGCACATGGGCTGGATCGTTAGAGCACCTGTGCAGTGTTCAGCATGGAGAAAATGTTCCAGTGGCATTCCTAATGATGAAGAGGGTGGGGAGGTGGGACGGAAGGGTGGTGCAAAGTTAAGGCACAGATACTCCTGTTTGGCACGGGGCTGCAAGTTTAAAAGTAGTTTTTTTAGGAAAATAACTGCATCACCTGCCGAACGGACCGCAGGACAGATCTTGGATTAAAAGCAGCTATCCGAAGGTACAAGCGGTTTGGGGGTGGGGGGGTTGGGCAGATTGTGGGTACAGAGTCGCTTTTAATACCGAGATCCTGGCCCATCCACCAGTCTGGTAACTGAACTGACAGCTTTCATCAGCTTTGCTATTACAGCTATGTGAGCACCATGGTATATTGTAGTGCTACACCACAGGAGCGTATATACTGTGTGAAAAAATCTTATTTGACAGCTACCTGCCTAAAATAATGTGTACTGTATTTTTTTTTATATATTAGCACAAGTTTGTTTTCATGTGGCTTCACGCTGTGCTACATTGTATCTATGTGGAGATGTTGATAAATCCTTGGCCTTTTGAACTGATTTTTTTTTTTTTCACCATTTTTATAATCTCTGAGCATAATCTTTGTAACACTTTGTAAGCAAGTTTCTCAATTGAGGAAATAAACATTCAAGGTGTCAGGAGACTTATAGACCATTCATACTTTACTGTGAATTCTGGGAAGGAGGATATGCAAGACAACTCCCATGTGCTACCTTTTAGAGAGAGCTGTCTCTAAATCTGTTTCTTTAAGACACTTCATTTAAGCCAGAACATGGCCAGAAGAAAACACAGCTCTTAACCCCAGGTCAGTACAGATCAGGATGCTGCCTGGCTGCAGAGAGGCCTCTGCCTGAAGCATGAATGGCCTATAAGTCTCTGTACACCCAGAAAAACGACAGCTTTGGTTCCTAGAGCATAAACGTTGACTTCCAAAAGGTGGCGCAAGAGAGCTGCTTTGCATATACTTTTACCACCTTCCAGCTGTTTATTTACCACAAAGGGGAGATATCACCATATGGATTTTTATCCCTGTATGTTACAGACTTACCCTAGTTGTGAATAAGATGATCAGGAACAGGCAGGGAAAAGTGCAACTTACGCCATGCAGCCTCTACAGTGGAGAGGAAATATACAGTACACTGGGAGAACAGGACCCTGCTCTGCATAGCACTCTAGCAGGATTGGGAACTGCAGGGCTTAGATTGCACTGCAGTTCTTGACACACGTCAGAGAGGTCCGTGTTTCCCCTTACTGCTAAAGCTTTGGCTGTCCAGGCATATTGGGAGTTTTGCAATAGCTGGAGAGCCAAGGCTCCTTGCCCTACAGGGTACTAGGCTGGCCAGCCAAACAGTAGAGTCCTTTTCTCATTGCTCGAGCACAGGATAATAAGTGGGAAAGTTAAAGGGGAACTCCAGGTAGAGGTTAAAAAAAAAAAATGAAACTTCTGCAGAAGCATATAGCATTACTTACCTATCTATCCCAGTTTTGAAACTACCAAAATCCATTTGTTGTGGCGGGGGAGGGGGGGGTCTGTTTTGTGTTTCTGCACTTCCTGGTTTATCAGTTATACACAGAACTACAGGTTCCAGAATGCAATGCTTTCCCTCAGCTGTTCATCACAGTCCCCCACCCTGTCCATTCCCCGCCCCAAATCTGTTGCAGAACATCTAGGCTGTGTTCACACATTGCAGTTTCACTGTGTTACTGAATTATTTGCAGTAATTTATCATTTCATTGTTGTCCCACCCACACAGCACACTGTTACTGCCTATAACACCACACAGCACGCTGTATTCTCTACCTGTAACACCACACAGCACGCTGTATTCTCTACCTGTAACACCACACAGCAGGCTGTATTCTCTACCTGTAACACCACACAGCACTCTGTATTCTCTACCTGTAACACCACACAGCACGCTGTATTCTCTACCTGTAACACCACACAGCATGCTGTATTCTCTACCTGTAACGCTGATATTGGAATAAAGTAAATAACTTTTTGAACTTTTTTCCTTTTCATTTCCACGCACATATTATGGTCAAGCATCTTTTATCTTTGAAGTTGAGCCCCACAATAAGGCTCTGATCCTCTCTGCCGTTTAGCATCATTTACTTGTGTTACTGCATCATTTTTGTAAATACGCTGCAGTACTGCAATGACACTCCAACATGTGTGAACACAGCCCTAATTTCACTGCACACTTCTGCACAATCAGCGAAATCAGTGCAACACCTGCTTCTGGCCGGTCAGAGATGGTGAATCACTCAAGGGATCGGGGGATCCAGCCAAGCCTCCTGTGACATCACGCCCTTCCCCCTGTCTGCATCATCAGCCTGATCTCAGCAAACACACACAATGTGAGACAGAGGCATGGAATATTTGTCTCCTAAGGGGGGATAGCAGTGGGAGCAGGACACAACGTGAATTGGCACAGGGGCCATTTTTTTTTTCCACTTCCTGGATTTCCATCAGCTACCAGTGTGGCAGAACCGTACAGATACGGTAATACATTAATTATATAGACATCTATATAACTTTTAATGTACTTTTACTAGAAAACAAGTTTTCCTTATCCGGAGTTCCCCTTTAATAGAACATATAAGAGATGTAAGTTTTGGTGAAAATATGACTTTAATAAATGCAGGTTATTGTACAACTCTTATTTACACTTTCTTCTAGATAGAATTCTGCAGTACGGTTACTAAATCTCCACCATTTGGTGTTGGGCATGTAATATTGGATTACTGCAGACAGCTGGCAGCTGTGTATTTGTTTAAAAACAGATTGAACCTGACTGTAATATTATAGGTGCCCCTTCATTTTTTTTAAGATCTGCTATAGCCAGCAGCTCAGTGTTCCATTGTTTTCCTCCTATGTGTGAATCCATCCTTTGTAGCTATCCATCAGCCACTGCTGTGTATCGGACCGTGGAGTCCACTCCAGCTGGGCTGTGAATTATAGTCATACAGGTAGCATTGTCAGGAGACGATTCTTCAGCCCATAGTGTGCACGACTTATACGTGTGTTTCTTTGAATGAAATTCATTGGTGGGGTTACCACAGTGAATGTGGCACTGACTAGTCTTCTTGAAGACATCCAACAAGATGCAGTTTCTCTACATAAATCAGGTTTATATTGTAGGAAAAATATCCATTGACCCTACAATGTGTTAGCAACGGCTTCATCGATTCCCTCTGTTTCTATGATGGTGTCCTTTATCCATGAGATGTAATTCGATACTCTTGTATACACCCCATATTTACCTTCTTGGGCACACTCTTCTCCCCAGCTCACTACACCGACCAGGTACCAGGTGTTACGATATAACACGGCAAAAGGACCCCCGCTATCTCCTTTACAAGAGTCTTTAGCTTCGATATTGTATCCGGCACAGAACATATTCCCTGTGAGCACAAATTCTGTAGAAGCCATACAAGTGTCCTGGCTTACAATAGGTAATCGAACCTTTAGTAGGAAGCGACTTCCTCGTCCTTTATATCGTGTTGCTCCCCAACCACTTACTTGCCCTATCTCACCCTCTTGGGTTAATAGACGTCCAAGCCCAGGACTCGGCAGACAGATTGGTCGTGTGTAGTCACTAAAGATGGCTGGGCTACGTAGGTACAAAAGGGCAATGTCGTGATCATAATGTTCCCCCAAATAGTATGGATAGGAGAAAACTTTCAGTACTGCAATCTTCTGCTCATCCTGATCCCGCTGGTATTTGTCATAATCCCCTGGAAAGAAGATGGAAGTATTACATATTTATAACAGGCCTTAAAGGACAACTCCGGCCAAAACATATTTTTTATTATGTTATTACTTATGGAAAGTTAGACAAATTCCTAATGTACATTAATTATGGGAAATGCACATATACTGCTATTTCCCTTAATTTAGTAGATCAGGGAGTCTTCAAATTCTCTTAAAAACCGTGATGTCACGAATCAGGTGTAATTCCTATAGACTGTCCAGCAGGGGGCGCACTATATATAGAAGTCTATGGTACTGTATTGTTTTTATTGATGTCTATGTAAAAAGTATTATGTACAGTATGTTTTATTGATTGAATACATTTATGGAATACTTTGGGGAGCAAGTGTCCTTGCTCCCCAAAGTATTCCATAAATGTATTTAATCAATACATTTGGAGGGCACCGAGCAGGGAGGGAGAGAGATGCCTGTGCATCTACTACCTCCCCCCTCCCTCCCTGCTTGGTGCTGGACACACACATACACTGTACTACTCCTCCCATCATCTGCTCATAGTATGAGCAGATGATTGGGGAGTAGTACCAGGGCCATCCCAATCACCAAACACCCTGCCCCCCCCCCCCCCCGCTGCCACATATACACTGTACTACTACTCCCATCATCTGCTCATAGTATGACCAGATGATGGGGGAGTAGTACCAGGGCTATCCCCATCACCTGCACATCCCTGCCAATGCCGCCGCTGATGCACTTCATTTTACATGCCCTGGCGGGGACTGCAGTGCTCACCGCCACCCTCGTTTCCTGATGTCACCCGAGCTGCCGGGGGTGACATCAGGGAATGAGTCGGCAGGAGGCTGGGGCGGCGGAGAGCTCTGCAGTCCCCAGCAGGGCATGTGAACTGAAGTGCATCGGCGGCGGCAGGGATGTGTATGTATGTGTCCCACAGCACCAAGAAGGGAGGGAGGGGGGAGGTAGTTAGATGCACAGGCACCTCTCTCTCTCCCTGTTCAGTGCCCTCCAAATGTATTGATTGAATACATTTATGGAATACTTTGGGGAGCAAGGACATTTGCTCCCCAAAGTATTCCATAAATGTATTCAATCAATAAAACATACTGTACATTATATTACATTACAATACTTTTTGCATAGACATCCATAGAAACAATACATTACCATAGACTTATATATATATATATATATAGTGCGCCCCCCTGCTGGACACTCCATAGGAATTACAACTGATTTGTGACGTCACAGTTTTTTTGAGAATTTTAAGCCTTTCTGATCTACTAAATTAAGGGAAATAGCAGTATATGTGCATTTCCCATAATTAATGTACATTAGGAATTTGTCTAACTTTCCATAAGGAATAACATATTAAAAAATACTTTTGGCCAAACTTCTCCTTTAACGTGCAACTCAATAAATACATATCTGATGGCTCCTACTTTTGACCATTCGTGTTATTCTAGAGAGTAGCATAGTGTTTGCCAGACACCTGAAACACATTGCACTGCTACTCTGTTAGGTATTATTCTGGGCCGGACTGGGACTGAAAATCAGCCCTGGCATTTCAAAGCACACAGGCCCATGTGGTGAAAAGGTTATGAGAAGATGTTAATGAAGTATGGCTATATATTGTAAAGTCAGGCGTGTCTGAAATTTGTGATAATCACCCATCACCCTTTCCCTGCTACTTGGCACATACCGAACACATACACTGCATATACTATACAAACACATCATGCACATGCACTTTACATACATACACAGCAGGCACACTGCATGCAATATACATACACACTGTGCAAACTCTATACAAACACTGCATACACTATACACATACACTGCAAGCACTATACACATACACTGCATACACTATACAAACACTGCAAGCACTATACACATACACTGCATACACTATACAAACACTGCATGAAGTTAACAATGGGAGGGAAAGAGCAGCATATCAGAAGGAGGCAAGTTTGCTAAATGAATGTATTTGCAAAAATAGCTTGATGAGTCCTACAAGTTTAGCACTGTTAGTTGAGATGAGAATACCCCTTTAACCCTACTATGTCTGATAATTGGCTGACAGGTCTATTGTGGTGAATAGGATATTCCTGTGGCCTTCCTGCCTTCTCCCTCCCTTGTTTTAAAAGGGAGCAAGTCTGACAACAGGTCTAAACGCACAATGCATTATATACAATTCTTACATTAAAACAAGTGTGGGCATAGAGGCTAAATAAAGTAAAGCATAAGATACAGGTCAAGAGACCTCCGCATGTGGATGTGACAACTCACCAATAGTAACATGATGTGGGTCAATGCCTTCAAAGCAGTGGGCGGCAGATACTACCCAGCGCTGGCTTATCAGGCTCCCACCGCAGAAGTCTACTCCTCTAGAAGTGCGAATATTCACCTTAAACAGGCAGCAAGAATAGAGACAGCTTAAATACAGATCTGCAAACTAGAGACATTGGGTGAGATTTATCAAACTGGTGTAAAGTGAAACTGGCTCAGTTGCCCCTAGCAACCAATCAGATTCCACTTTTCTTTCCTTAGGGTACAAACCCACTTGCCGGGTTTGCAGCGAGTCTCCTTGCTGCCATTTTGTCTGCAGCCCGCCCCATTAACCCCCTAGCCGCCGGACATTATACATTACCGGGTCCCCGTTCCTGCTTGCTTCGGGGCTCCCGGTGTCTTCACGGCCCGCCCGGCCAATTAGTGCGATGCGGCGGGGCAGCACACTGATTGGCCGGGCGGAACGTGCCGAGAGCCGCCGAAGCAAGCAGGAGCGCGGACCTGGTAATGTATATCCTGCCCGCCCCCCCTGCAGCCCCGATCGCCCCCGGCCGCATGATCGCCCCCCGCACCCCCCGGCCGCATGATCGCCCCCCGCACCCCCGGCCGTACGATCGCCCCCCGCAGCCCCCGGCCGCACGATCGCCCCCCGCAGCCCCCGGCCGCACGATCGCCCCCCGCAGCCCCCGGCCGCACGATCGCCCCCCCGCAGCCCCCGGCCGCACGATCGCCCCCCCGCTGCCCCCGGCCGCACGATCGCCCCCCCCCCCCCGCAGCCCGTGCGGCCGGGGGGCGATCATGCGGCTGGGGACTGGGGGGGGCGATCGGGGCTGCAGGGGGGCGATCATGCGGAACGTGCCGAGAGCCGCCGAAGCAAGCAGGAGCGCGGACCTGGTAATGTATATCCTGCCCGCCCCCCCTGCAGCCCCGATCGCCCCCGGCCGCACGATCGCCCCCCGCAGCCCCCGGCCGCACGATCGCCCCCCGCAGCCCCCGGCCGCACGATCGCCCCCCCGCTGCCCCCGACCGCACGATCGCCCCCCCCCCCGCAGCCCGTGCGGCCGGGGGGCGATCATGCGGCTGGGGACTGGGGGGGGGGCGATCGGGGCTGCAGGGGGGCGATCATGCGGAACGTGCCGAGAGCCGCCGAAGCAAGCAGGAGCGCGGACCTGGTAATGTATATCCTGCCCGCCCCCCCTGCAGCCCCGATCGCCCCCGGCCGCATGATCGCCCCCCGCACCCTCCGGCCGCATGATCGCCCCCCGCACCCCCGGCCGTACGATCGCCCCCCGCAGCCCCCGGACGCACGATCGCACGACAGAATATACATTACCAGGTCCCCACTCCTGCTTGCTTTGGCGGCTCCGTGGCGGGCCGTGAAGACACCGGGAGCCCGAAGCAAGCAGGAACGGGGACCCGGTAATGTATAATGTCCGGCGGCTAGGGGGTTAATGGGGCGGGCTGCAGACAAAATCGCAGCAGGGATGTACATCCCTGCTGCGAGTTTTTCTGCTAATGAAAGTATAGGGCCGGGATCTGCAGCGAGTCTCGCTGCAAAAACGCAGCAAGGAGACTCGCTGCAGATCCGGCAAGTGGGTTTGTAGCCTTAGGGTATAGACCCACAGCTTATACGCAGCGTATTTAGATCTAAATAACTGAACACAGCATCAAATCTGCTGCAGATCTGCTGCGTATACGGTGTGTGGGTTTGTACCCTTACAGAGTCTTTGAAAAATGAAAAGGTGGAATCTGATTGGTTGCTAGGGGCAACTGAGCCAGTTTCACTTTACACCAGTTTGATAAATCTAAAGTGTAATTCATCATATACAGAATACCATAACATCATATAACATATATACCATTTCCTAGCCACCGGGAGTCAAATGCCGAGCATTCAGGGTTTTGTGAACCCGAACTTACTGTAAGGGTGCCTTCACACCTACCGGATCCCTAGCGGATCTTACTTCTGCGGATTCGAAGAGAGTACTGCTGCGGATCCAGTACCATTCACCCCTATGATAGCACATATTCGCAGCGGGATTAACATCCCGCTGTGAATATGTGCTTTAACCCCTCGCTGTCCGCAGCCCCGCCGCCGCATTAGCTCATCCTCGGCCGCATCCCCCCATCCCCCACCGCATCCCCTCATCCCCGGTCGCATCCTGCAGCCCGCCGTCGAGAGCATAAAGTACCTGCTCGGCAGCGCGGCTGCAGTGAGGCTCCCGGCTCCGGTCCCGCTCATTAGCGGGACCGGAGCCGGGAGCCTCACTGCAGCCGAGCCACTCCGCCCACTATGCATATTCATATATGCATAGTAGTGGGTCTTGTAACATCACCTGTGGATTGGGCTGTGTTACAAGCGCTGTATCCCCAGCCCAGTGTGCCTGTAATCTCACCTCCAAGGATCTGTGCTGCCGCAGAGGGGTCTGTTATCTGAGGCCTCGAATCCCGACCGGACATGGAAATGTCTACTGTTGCCATGGCGAGCGCAGGAGGCGCGTGGACGCTAGACTGAGAAGTTACCGGTAACATGTCAAAAGTTTTGATCACTCGTGGTCTCGCTGATCAGCAGAACGAGAGGGGAGAAGTGGACAGCGCTCTTCACTTTCTGGCCCGCAATGATCTTTGCCGTTTCTCCCCACTTCTGCTGTGTGTCTTAGCACTGTGGTGTGGGTCTTAGCACTAAGACCCTGACTGATCAAAAATTTTTGCACGTCTCCTTGATATACCAAAACATTTTTTTTCTTTTTTTATAGGGACAGCGACCATTTAATAACTAAATTTAATCATTAGTTTTAGGCTGCATAACACGGCTGTTATTGCAAAGACGGTAAACAACGCCATTGTTTTAGACTGAAAACAATGGCTGTTGTTTTGAGTTTAAAATAACGGCCATTGAAAATCGTTGTGTAAACATATCTTCAGTCTGTATTACATCTGTGCCAAAAAAGATGTTAATGGAAACGTCCACATACCTGCCAGGGGCATTGTCCCAGCTCGCAGCGCATCCCACCAACGATCCGATCATTCTCTGATATGTCCTCACTCTGCAGAACTCTCCACAAGAAGTCATCATTCCCATCCTCGCCTCTCATAGTAACGTTCTTACTGTCTATTCCAGTGACATTATGAGAAGTGTCATTTCCCCCATCTGCCTCTGATGTTTGCAGCCACTCCGCCTCAGTTCTGGGCTGTATTTCTGTATTATTATGTGAACTGTATGCAGGGGTAATAGCTGCTGTGGAATTGGAGGATGAATTCTCTGGATCTGGCAGATCAGAAATGGAGCGACCAATAGGTTCTTCCAGATCTACCAATGAGCGTGGTGAAATGGTTGTGAGTCCACATGGGAACCGAGCTGAAGGGGAAAGAGAAACATGGATTAGTGCCAATAGATTTGTGTAACTACTAGCTGAATGTATGAGACACCTTTACGGTCCTATTAGATAAAGTGATTTTTCGTTTTCTCCAATTAACGATAAATGATTGCAAACTAATGCTTTTGGGAACGACCTTTTAATCGTTCACCATAATGGTGCGTTCACTGAATTCACTGAATTCAGGCCGCAGAAAACTGACATGTCAGTTTTTTCCGGCGCCGCATGGGATCCCGGCCGGAGTGCATACAATGTGTGTACGCTCCGGCCGGGATGCCATTGAAAATAAGGCTATGTTACACACCGCAAAACTACGGCCGTAGTTCTGCGGCGAGAACTACGGCCATAGTTTTACGTAATGTGAACATAGCCTAATACATAGTTATGTTAGTTACGATCTCATACCATAGAACACAAACTATTTGAATTATGAACGAACGAAGTGTACATACACTGAAAGATAAGTAAACAATTATAAATGATTATATGGTCAGCTCAAAAGATGCGATCAACGACATATGAACGAGTTTTCGTTTGATCGTTGCCTGCATAAACACAGGAAGATTATCACTTAAATGCGAATGATATAATGATTTTTCACGCAATAATCTTTCTGTGTAATAGGGCCCTTACAATATCTCTTTTTCTGGCCCCACCTTGGATATAAAATATGGGAATTGCATTAAAAATTATTTTGCGCAATGAGAATATTTGACTGTTCACAACAAAGGCACAATGAAAAAGATTGCTCAACGAAGATGTACTAATAGAAATATGACAGCTGCATAAACATCAACAGCTCCATAAACAGCTCCATAAACAGCTCCATAAACCTGCCATTCTTGCTAAGGTGCTGTACAGCCATATGATCCCTTCCATTCCATCCAAAGAAAAGATGGAGATTACCAGATTTGGCGCATTTCTTTCCATCCTCCTCTAGGGTGTACCCCTGTGCACAGGAACAGGTTACACTAAGTGCCCGCGCTGTATCTGTGCAGTACTGCCAGCATCCTCCATTGTTATACCAGCATTCATACCGCACTGCAGGTAAAGGAATATACAGTTATTTGTAGTAGTATCAGTAATGCATTAGGTAGATTCTATTCATCCTGTTTTAAGCATTCAGTTAATATATAATTTCTCTTAACATTTACTAAACACTTAAAGCCACTCTGTACCTACAATCTGACCCCCCAAAACCGCTTGGACCTTCGGATAGCTGCTTTTAATCCAAGTCCGTTCGGCAGGTGATTCAGTTATTGTCCTAAAAAAATACTTTTAAACTTGCAGCCCTGTGTCAAATTGGCTTGGCCTAGAGTACCCATGTCCTAGGATTGCAACACCCCTCTGTCCCTTCTCCCCGCCCTCTTCACCACCTAGAGTACCCATGTCCTAGGATTGCAACACCCCTCTGTCCCTCCTCCCCACCCTCTTCACCATAAGGAATGCCCCTGGAACAATTTGTCCTATTCATCACCTGTGTGAACACTGCACATCGTTAAGGCACATGTGCAGTGTTCAGACAGCTGATGAATAGGAGAAATCATGCCCGGGGGCATTCGTAGTGATGAGGAGGGACGGAGGGGCAGTGAAATCCTAGGGCATACACACTCTACACCATGCCAATTTCACAGGGCTGCAAGTTTAAAAGTTGTTTTTAGGACAATAACTGCATCACCTGCCGAACGGACCGCAGGACAGATCTTGGATTAAAAGCAGCTATCCGAAGGTACAAGTGGTTTGGGGGGTCAGATTGTGGGTACAGAGTCGCTTTAACTAAAGTATGATGTTTACATGGATGTTTGGCCCACATGAACTAATAGATACATCGGTGGAAACATTATTCCTAACCAAACATATTATTCTGCCTATAAATTGTGTCTCTTCAATTGCAGCAGCCTATTGGCAGTTTTGGTCAGAGCTGGGAATATAAAGGGAAAACATATACTTGTACTTCAGAACAAATCCACTCCTGGCTTTGGCTTAAAAACTGCAGTGGCACCAGCCTACTGGCTTGTGCAGGTCAGTACAAAGTGTTAGTAACTGTGCTCAATGTATATACTGACAGCAGCTCACTGTTAGAGCTAAAATCAGACTCCCCTTCACCAGGCTGGGCAGCCCTGCTCTGTTTTGTTTCAGTCCACAAAATGGCTGACTTGGAGGAGCATGTGACCATGCCCTGTCCCCTGTGTCCTCCATAGACATATACAGGCTCAGTGGTGGACACTGGGGGGCGGGGCCTGGTCACATGCTCCTCCATGTAAGCAATCTTATGGACCAAAACACCACAGAGCAGGGCAGAACAGCCTGGCGGAGGGATGTCTGACATTAGCTCTATGAGGTACACAGGGAGCTGCTGTCAGTATATACAGTGAGTACACCTACTAATACTGTACACTGAGCAATTTTACTATAAAGTGGCCAACCCCTTTAAGAGAATATGGGAGATGCTTTGACATTCCTAGTTGCAGATTGAATTACTGTGCGGCCCCTGCATATACAGTGTATATATTATATTGTAGTGAATTAATCTGAGTTTATCCTCATCCCGCCCCAACAGTTTACTCACCATTTTCGCAGTGCCTTCCAGTGTTGCGTGGTGGACATAGACATGTGTAAGTATAGTGATACTGCTGGCAGATTCCCCCATTGAGACACGGGTTTTCTTTACATGGGCTGAGGTCTAGGAAAAAATATTCAATAAGAGTGAATAGTAACATAGTACATTTAATAAAACATATGCACATAATGTACAGTAAGTCAAATGACTCCTATATAACTTTAAAGATAAACTATTGGCAAACAAACCTGTCCCTGTAGCCCCCTTTCTCATTGCGTGGCCCCACAGTGGTTTTCATTCTAGGTCCTTTCGTTTTTGAGTAATTTAATAATTTGGTGCACTAGGGGCATTTCTCAGCCCCCCAGTGCACCGTTTGGCCCGCCGTCACCTACAGCCACACCTACTTATGCACATATTCAAGTGAGCATAAGCAGGCCAGTTTTTGACACCTACGAGCAGGACCAGCAGCCTGTCTCTGTACCGATGCTATTACTACACAAGTGCGTTAAAGACCGACTGGCCTGCTTATACAGTACTTACTTGAATAGGCATAAGAAGGTGTGACTGTAGGAGTCGGCAGGCCAAATGGTGCACTGGGGGGGGGGGATGAGGAATGCCCCCAGTGCACCAAATGAGCTCTTTTACATACTTCCTTCAGATTAAATTAATCAAAAATGGCAGGACCTACAAAGAAAACTTTGAATAGAAAGAAGGGTGCTACAGGGACATATAGGGATAAACCTACTGACAGCAGCTCCCTGTGTACCCCATAGAGCTAAAAATCAAACTCTCCCCTTCAGGCTGTGCTGCCCTACTATGTGGTGAGTCTGTCCACAACATGGCTGACATGGAAGAGCATGTGACCATGCCCTTAATAACAAAATATCACAGTATACAGTATGTTTCTAGGCTATGTGTCATAAGATATAGTAGGTGACAGCAACTTGGGACATATTATTATCTGAACCACTGGTTGAAGAAGCAGAAGCAAATAATAAAATAAAAAAGGTTGAGAAGCGAATATTGTACTCACCTTTATAGTGATACCAAAACTCTGTCTACAAAAGTAAAATAGAAGTAGAAAGGTATCAGTAAAACAAGCATAACTCACATGGATGCACATGCAGTATTCTAGCTACAAATCTGTATAATTTTCTGATACCAATTGATTTTACCCCCTAATTTATTCTCGGAGTTGCTAATAATGTCCACATTGTGGTTGCAGTTTTAACCAAAAACTTTTTACATGTTGTAGAAACACAAGTAAATCTAGCATCCAGTAGCATCCAAGATGTAGTAATCCCCACTGATCCCTGGAATGAGACAGAAGAAATATGCAATAAACTATTTAAGCTTAGCTTGTTGACAAAAGCTGATTGGACTACCCCCTCTCTAATGGACTACCCCCTCTCTAATGGACTGCCCCCTCTCCCACGCAAACTTTAACTGAACTTTGATTACTATAGGACTTGTTGATGATCTAGGATCGGTACAACGAAACCATAGGAGGACCAAAATTTTTTTAATGCTAAAATGCACTCCGTACATTCATATACTGTACCAGTATATATATTATTTTGTATATCTCTGGAGCTGCACAGAAAATAACAAACAGCCTATACACGTTCCCGCTGGGTTTTCCTGTCACGTCTTTGGATCCGCTGCTGAATGCTGTGGCAGCTACTTCCGAGTGACAGCTGCTCTGTCAGTAACTGACTGAAGCAGTACACCACCACCGCCGGTGATTGACTAAGCAGGCTTTCACTGCAGCCAAAATGTTACGCGAGAGACCCAAGGACGTGACAGGAGGACCCCTGGGAGTATGGTAGGTGAGTATGGACTGCCTATTATTTTCTGTATAAAGAAAAGACAGACAGGGGCGCTCCCTGGTGCAATATTGTGGGGGTTCTTTTAGTGGAAACAGTGGGGAGGTGAAGGATATCCAACTGACCTGAATGGGTTGTGCTAGATTATAGGCACAACTCTACACAACACTTCTACTAATGTGTCAACGCAGCTCCTCCGGGGACACCATTGTGGGTGCAGTAGTGCAAGCTAAAATTTCCAAGAGAAGATCCTGGCAGGGATCAATGGACCAATATACCCCCTTGAGGCTGAGTGCAGATGACTTTGATTCCAATAATCGCATAGATGGTATCGCAGTAGTGATGTCACAATGTAGTCCGATTTACAGAAACTTCAGATTTTTATTACATTACTCTGATTTCATGCTTGAGAAAGGCCTAACAGCACATGGGGGCCGAAACGTGTCGCATCATATGTAATAAAAATCTGAAGTTTCTGTAAATCGAAATACATTGTGACATCACTACCGTGATACCATCTATGCGATTATTGGAATCAAAGTCATCTGTGCTCAGCCTCAAGGGGGTATATTGGTCCATTGATCCCTGCCAGGATCTTCTCTTGGGTATTATTTTCTGTGCAAGTCCAGCAATATATATAAAAAAAAATATGTAAATGCCCAGAGTACCCCTTTAACTTCCATTCAATAGAAATGCGGGTGTTATATTGTATTGTATTTAGTATTGTATTAGGTTTAGGATTAAAATGTGCCTACATTATGGCTCTCCTCTTACTGATAATTATTCTGCCTTTTGTGCTGCCAATTCTCACTGTTCCTCACTTTTGGTTTAGTTCCCGGATGGAGAACCCTTGGCCCTCCAGCTGTTGCAAAACTACAATTCCCATCATGCCTGGACAGCCAAAGCTTTAGCTTGGTTTGTAATCCATCTAAGCTTGCTGTACTAGGTGATAACTCTACATGGATTAACTCAAGACATTATTATTATTATTATAATAATTATTATTATTATTATTATTATTATTATTAGTAGTAGTAGTAGTAGTATTATTAGTATTATTATTAGTATTAGTAGAATTAGTAGTATTAGTATTAGTAGTATTAGTATTATCATCATTATTATTAGTAGTATTATTGCTACTACTATTTGAAATACCTTACCGTTTTTTCAGGAGACTTGAAAATTTCTCTCGCCTCCTCCCTAGAACATGTCTCCTCGTAGCATTCTCGTTCTAAATTCCCAGGAAGTATTTCCTCCAGAAAACTATTAGCCCTTTTCCGTAGGACATGATGAGCTTTCTCTCTCCCAATAAAAACTAAAGAATGCAAGAATACACATTGATGTGCATGTGATACTAGAAGCAATTGGGAATTTTTGTAATGTTGCCAAATAATAGGGGGCTCAAGCTAAGGATAAAAATAACTAATTTCAAGAAAAAACGTGGTAAAGCATCAGTACCTGGATGATACTATTAAGAGGACATCTTAAAGGCAACTACACAATCTGAGGTTTGGGGGGAAAGATCAGAAGCTACATGGGAAAATATAAGTTTACTGAAAGTAGTAGATGCATGGAACAAACTTGCAGCAGTGGTGGTTGGTAAATCCACAATAACTGAATGTAAACCTGCCTGGGATAAACATATATCCATCCTACGATAATAAGAAGGGAAATACTAAAAGGGCAGACTAGATGGACCTGGCGATCTTTTTCTGCCACCAGTCTTCAATTTTTCAAACTGTTCAGTGAAACCTTGGATTACAAGTAACTTGGTTTGAGAGTGTTTTGCAAGACAAGCTAACAATTCTCCATCCTGATACTGTACTGAGCAGAAAGCCTTCTTATTATAACCCACTGCTGCCTGATTAACTGCCAGTGATCGGATGCCTTCTGGGTCTTCTTTGGTGCCCATCCACGTAACCGCTGCTTCCCTAAGACCCCTGAATTAAACCCATCACTGACAGTCGCTCCAGGCAGCCAACACTAGTACCAGCACCAGATGCAGTCTTCTTTATTTATAAAGAACACCGTACCTCCCTTATTTTTGGAATGGAATGAATCATCTGTATTTCAATTATTTCTTATGGGAAAATTTGCTTTGACATATGTGTGGTATCCCACCACGGGTGTTACTAGTCTAAACACCCCTTGCAAAAGCCTGTAACTCAAAGTACAGTGGTAATAAAGTCATTTATTTTTACCATCATTTAGTTTTACCACTATATATCATATATTATGTATATTCATGTATGTATTCTGCACAGCTGTAGTGAACTAAGGGTTAATGTTGTGCTCAGGATCTGCACCACCAATGAGAACTGCTTTTCTCTTCCACCTATCGCTATCCTTCTTTCTCTTTGCACTCTCTTCTCCACCACTCACAGGAGCTGTTACACACCCTGTAGGAAGTTGTCACATGGGGAGAGGAAGTGTAGACCCACACTAAGTCAGCCTTAGCCAAGTTTCTGTAGAGAGAGGATGCAAGATAAGACAATCCCTGCTGTAGTCCAGCTGGGCCCTGGCTCTGCCAGGGCCCCTACCTAGTGTAGTCTGAAGGCACAGAGACTTTCCTTCTTGAAGCAAAACTTCTACCTCTAATGCAGTGGTAAACACCTAAAGACAGGACAAGTCAGAGATCACCCCAACCCACGCGAAGAACATCTCTAAATGTGCAGGACACTATCCTACAGCAGAGGAACTGATCTGGATAGAGCAAAGCAGCCAGGAGCCTACGTACTCTATCTTGCAGCGCAGGTGAAACTAGATAACTTTGGACACCTTGCTCAATTCAGATAACAAGGTCTGGGGCTTGTGTCACCCTAGGAGGATGGGTCACCCGACACTGTAGGGCAACAGGTGGTTACAGAGACAAAGGTCGAAACACGAGCACAAGTATTCTTCTTATTCAAGTACTGTCAAGTATCCTTCTTCTCCTTCTAAATTTCAGGCAGAGCACAGTACTAAATTGGGTTGGGACTCTCAAGACAAACTTCTATTACTACTCTGAACTTTCACAGCCTACTCTTCTCTACTCAATTCACTCTATTCTTCTCTGCATACAACCAAGTCAGCACTGCTACTCTATGTTCACTACCTCTACAGTTCTCGGTGCAGATTTGGTCCAGTCAAGTTCAAGTCCAAGGGACCCAACACAACCTGGCAAGTCACCGACCATTGGGGAAAGGGTATAGCCAGCCTCAAAAACTAAAAGCAGGTGTGATCAGATTCAGCACTGGCGTTGCAACAATCTACTATCTGGCTGAGCTATATTCCACCGACCATCCACCATAGGGCTATGTTCACACTGAGTGGAACTACGTCCGGGAAGTGCACGACGGAAATGCTGCACCTACGGCCATGAGTTTCAATGCGGACGCGAACGTACATCTGATATCTTCCAAAGTAAACTTGATTTTGATATAAAATATATTCTGAGTGGTTTCTCGGGCTGGGCGCTATATTTTAAGTAAACGACCTGTGTCAGCCTGCTTGAAATCATGCTAGGAAGCCACATTAAACAACGGCCGTATGTTCACGGCTAGCACTTACGGTCGGAAGTGCGATCGGACATACGACCGGACATACGACCTGTGTTCACATTTTTATGGCACATTTATTAAATATTCTGGCTTCATAAAACTAATGGAAGGGTATTATCTGTATTTATAGCATATGTTTTCCAGATCAATATAATATGGTGATCCCAATTATTATTCTCCTACACTGGCTTTTATGACATCTTGAATTCTTTTAGACATGCACTGTACTGATGACGAACAATATTTTACATCAAGCTGGTCCAAAGCTTTTTCAAGCAATGACAGATCAGCCTTGTAGTATGGAGTCTTGTCATTAACCAGTCTTTTTAATTCACTCAATGCATTTTCAGATTGAAATTGACTGTTAAGAATGTAATTGGGATTTTTTTATGAAGCCAGAATTAAATGGACATCCATTTTGTGACAGTCAGGAAGTAACAAAAAAAATGCTGAGTGACTCTCATCTTAGGAGGCATTCACACATTCCATGAATATGGTCCATGCAGGATGCAAGATGTGCTATGGACCGAAATTACAGAACTCCCGGCATTATGATTTATTATGATGCCAGGAGCTCCAAATCCGTTTAAATCTTTGAGCTACTGGTGTCAGTACAGTAGCACAAAGCTTTAAACTGATTTGAAGTTCCTGGTCTTATAATGATTGATGATGCCAGGAGCTTCACGTTCCATTCTGCAGCACATTGTATATACAGACCGCACATGGAAAGTGTGAATGCCCACTAAGTTTGGTGATATTTGGTGTGTATGTATATATATATATATATATATATATTGTAGGGATCTTCCCGGGGGATGGTGTGTTAGGACACAGTTCAGGCAGCAAACTTGGACTTAAAAACAGCTTTGGTGTTTATTTGTAGCATAAACGGTCCAGCAACATAAATACAGCAACACCGTGCAGTGAGAATAAACAAAACAAAAAGTCCTGCCCGTCTGGGCGCTTACTAATACAACAGGTTACCTCTCTGTCACTTCACTTGGCAGGTAATATTGCAGGGTGTGCATAAGCCCCAGCTCCCAGCGAACACACCATACAGGCTGTTCACTCCTGTCTGAGAGAGAGAGACCTGTACACTGAGCACACCTTTTGCCTTCTCAGGCTGATTGGGATCAGAGCTCACCTGATCCCAAAACCCACACTGGATCGAGGGGGAGGGAATGGCAAGTCCCACTACCAAAACCTACCTGCCATTCCATGTAAGTCCAGGCCCGGCAATAATAAATAATAGCTCAGCAGCATAACACTGCTGAGCACAGATGCCTCCTGGACTCACCATCTCACACTATGTATCAACCTGGGTGAGATGTACATCCCCTCGAGCACTTTTCCCGTGACATGTCCACATATCCCCCGCCTCTTCTTCAGACCGGAGGGCTGAGCATTTTGTCCCCACAGACAGTGTACCCTAGATAGGGCGTCAGCATTTGCCTGTAATTTCCCTGGCCGGTGTTCCACCATGAAATTAAAGTTTTGGAGGGAAAGAAACCACCTAGTCACCCTTGCATTTTTCTCCTTGTTTAATTTCATCCATGTTAGGGGGGCATGGTCTGTCACTAACTTAAACCTCCTGCCTAGTAAGTAGTACTTCAGGGATTCTAGGGCCCACTTCACTGCCAGACATTCTCGCTCAACTATGGCGTAGTTTTTCTCGGCCGGGGATAGTTTCCTGCTTAAGTACATCACCGGGTGCTCCTCGCCATTCACGACCTGTGAGAGGACGGCACCTAACCCTGTGTTAGAGGCATCTGTCTGTACTAGAAACTCTCGCCTAAAGTCAGGGGTAACTAGCACAGGCTGTTGGCACAAGGCAGACTTAAGGCTTTTAAAAGCTTTCTCAGCCTCTGGAGTCCATGTCACCATTGCGGACTTCGCACCCTTTGTCAGGTCAGTTAGTGGGGCTGCAACTGAAGCAAAATTCGGCACAAACCTCCGGTAATAGCCGGTAATACCCAGGAAAGCTCTGACCTGTTTCTTTGTGAGGGGTTGAGGCCAATTCTGTATTGCCTCAATTTTATTTAGTTGTGGTTTCACTAACCCCCTCCCAATAATGTAGCCCAAGTATTTGGCCTCCTCTAAGGCTAGTGCACACTTCTCTGCATTGATGGTTAACCCCGCATCACTTATGGCATCTAACACCGCCTGGACCTTACAGAGGTGACTTTCCCAATCCGGACTAAAAATGACCACATCATCGAGGTAGGCAGCGGAGTAATCACGATGTGGTCGCAGAATCAAGTCCATCAACCTCTGAAAAGTGGCAGGGGCTCCATGTAACCCGAATGGCATCACTACGTATTGGAAGAGCCCATCAGGGGTGGAGAATGCAGTCTTCTCTCTAGCCTTAGGAGTGAGTGGGATCTGCCAGTAGCCCTTAGTGAGATCGAGGGTAGTTATGTACCTGGCATTACCCATCCTTTCTATCAACTCATCTACCCTGGGCATGGGGTAGGCATCGAACTTGGAGATCTCATTTAACTTTCTAAAGTCATTACAGAACCTCCAAGTTCCATTGGGCTTTGGGATTAACACAATCGGGCTGGACCACTCGCTCTGGGACACCTCAATGACTCCTAGGTCAAGCATACGTTTTACCTCGGATGATACCGCCTCCCTCCGTGCTTCTGGTATCCTATAGGGCTTCAGGTTTACTCTGCTTCTAGGCTCAGTTTCAATATGATGACTAATGAGATGCGTACGCCCTGGTAGGTCAGAAAACTTGTCTTTATTTCTCTGCAGGAACTCCTTAGCTTCCTGCTTCTGGGATACTGATAGGGTGTCACCAATCCTGACCGGAGGGATTGGTGGTGACAGATGACCAACAGGCTTTGTCGCCACCAAGGATTCCCTGTCTTTCCAGGGCTTGATCAAGTTTATGTGATAAACTTGGAAAGGCTTCCTTCTACCTGGTTGGTGTACCTTGTAGTTGACCTCACTGATCTTCTCTACAATTTCATAGGGACCCTGCCACTTGGCTAAGAATTTGCTTTCTACCGTGGGAACAAGTATGAGTACCCGGTCACCTGGGCTAAAGGTCCTGATTCTTGCAGAACGATTGTAAATTCTGCTTTGGCCCTCTTGCGCCCTCTGGAGGTGTTCCCTTACTAGGGGCATTACAGTGGCTATACGGTCCTGCATTTGTGCTACATGCTCTATAACACTCTTGTATGGGGTGGACTCACTTTCCCATGTCTCTTTCGCTATATCCAACAAACCCCTAGGGTGACGACCATAGACTAATTCGAAGGGAGAGAACCCTGTGGACGCTTGGGGTACTTCCCTAATAGAAAACATCAGGTAAGGTAGTAAGTGATCCCAATCACGACCATCCTTTTCCACCACTTTTTTTAACATATGTTTCAGGGTTTTATTAAACCTCTCCACTAACCCGTCTGTCTGTGGGTGATATACAGAGGTACGTAGGTGTGAGATTTTAAACAGTTTGCATAGCTCTTTCATTACCTTTGACACAAATGGGGTACCTTGGTCAGTCAAGATTTCCTTGGGGATCCCCACCCTGGAAAACATATAAAACAATTCCCGTGCAATTGTTTTAGAGGTAGTGTTTCTTAGGGGTACAGCCTCAGGATAGCGGGTCGCGTAGTCCAACACCACTAGAATGTACTGGTGTCCCCTAGCCGACTTTACAATGGGACCCACCAAGTCCATTGCGATCCGGTCAAAAGGTACCTCTATGATGGGGAGTGGGACCAAAGGACTGCGAAAATGCGACACTGGAGCGCTAAGCTGACATGTGGGGCACGACTCACAGTATTTTTTTATGTCAGCATAAATTGCAGGCCAATAAAACCTCTGGAGAACTCTCTCCTGTGTTTTATCTGTCCCCAAGTGGCCCCCAAGGACATGATTATGGGCCATGTCGAGTACCTGACGCCGGTACGACTTAGGCACCAGAAGCTGTTCCACCACCTCCTCATTAATCTTAGTGACTCTATAGAAGAGATCATTAGTCATAGAAAAATGTGGAAATCTTTTCTCAGCTTCTGGTTCCTGAGGTACCCCATTCATAACAGTGACCTGCTCTCTCGCATTTTTGAGAGTGGGGTCCTGTAATTGTGCAGTACCAAAATTATCCCTAGACACCTCTAAGTCTGGAACATTTTGCGCAGTGGGAGGAGCCTCTTCCTCACCAGCCAGGACCTGCAAAGGAAAAGCATCATTTTCATCCTGTACATTTTTATCATTTACCGTGGGTAATGCAATAGACTTAGGGGTCTCCTCACTCCTTTCAGGGGATTGTTGTTTTCCCCATAGAGCCCAGAATAAAGGAAAATCACGCCCCAATATCACATTATGCATAAGATTTTTAACCACACCCACTTCATATTGTACAGCGCCTAGTTCAGTCCCGACATTAGCCCGTACTATAGGGTAAACCTTTGTATCACCATGTATGCATACCACACTCATATGTCTTGCTGGCACAAAGTCCCCAGTCACCAGGCTGGCATGCACCAGGGTGACAAGGCTTCCTGAGTCCAGCAACGCCTTAACAGGAAAGTCATTTACAGTAATGTTGCAGACTTGTGGTTCAGTCTCTAGTCCAGTGACTGCAACAAAAGACGGCTCCGCAAATAGCGACTGACGCCGGCTAGCGTCACACTCCATGGGCTCAGTGGTAAGAGGGCAATGGGCAGACATATGTCCTGTCTCATGGCATCTCCAGCACTGGATAGGGCCTGGTCTCCTTGGCAGGGAGTCCTTTTTAGGGCCACTTAGCCACCGGGGACCACCACCAGTCTTTTGCCCCTGAGACGCCTCCTGAGCGCTCTTCCCTCTATCAGCACCCCTCCACACTCCCCCAATAGATGGAAGTCTCTTACCAGCTGACGGCACAGGTCTGGCACTCCGGGGAGGTGACGGTGCTGCAGGAACATCACGGAGGTAGTCCTCGGTCGCCTGGAACCTCTCCACAAGGCTGACAAGTTCGTCGGCACTCTTAGGGTCGCCTTGTCCCACCAAGCGTTGCAGATCAGCAGGAAGTGCGCGGAGGTAGCGATCCATCACGACCCTCTCTAGGATCTGTGCAGGAGTAGAGGTGTCTGGCTCCAACCACTTTCTTGCCAAATGAATCAGGTCGTACATCTGGGACCTCGCTGACTTGTCCAGACTGTAGCTCCAGTTGCGGACTCTCCGGGCACGGACAGCAGCAGTAACTCCTAGTCGGGCGAGTATCTCTGCTCTTAGCCGAGGATAGTCCTTGACCTCTTGCTCACTGAGGTCATAGTAGGCCTTTTGAGGTTCGCCTGTTAAATAGGGAGCAATGACCTCTGCCCACTCAGGGGAGGGTAACTTTTCTCGCTCAGCCACACGCTCAAAGACAGTTAAATAGGCCTCAACATCGTCATCAGCAGTCATCTTTTGCAGCGCACGCTGCACAGCTCTTCTCACAGACAAAGTCTCTGGCGCGGCTGCTGCCACCAGCTGGGGATTAGCACCTGCAGAGGCCTCCTGCTTTGCTATCAGGTGCTCAATAAGTCTCTGTTGTTGAGCCATCGCTTGTTCGTGGCGCAGATTAGCGGCTGCCTGATCCTGTTTAGCGGCTGCCTGAGCCTGTTGTTGTGCGGCCAATGCCTGTTGTTGTGCGGCCAATGCTTGCTCATGGCGTAGGTTAGCGTCTGTCAGAGCCTGTTGTTGCTGCATATTAGCCTGCTGCTGTTGCAGACTCACTTGCATTAACTGCTTCATCATCTCCTCCATGTTGCTTGACTGTTTTTGGAGTGAAGCCGCAGCCTTCACCCAGGACATAAGCAGCTGTAGCCAAGTTGATGCACACCGTTGCCCCTAGCAACCGCTTTGCCCGCTCCGCAGCACCAATTGTAGGGATCTTCCCGGGGGATGGTGTGTTAGGACACAGTTCAGGCAGCAAACTTGGACTTAAAAACAGCTTTGGTGTTTATTTGTAGCATAAACGGTCCAGCAACATAAATACAGCAACACCGTGCAGTGAGAATAAACAAAACAAAAAGTCCTGCCCGTCTGGGCGCTTACTAATACAACAGGTTACCTCTCTGTCACTTCACTTGGCAGGTAATATTGCAGGGTGTGCATAAGCCCCAGCTCCCAGCGAACACACCATACAGGCTGTTCACTCCTGTCTGAGAGAGAGAGACCTGTACACTGAGCACACCTTTTGCCTTCTCAGGCTGATTGGGATCAGAGCTCACCTGATCCCAAAACCCACACTGGATCGAGGGGGAGGGAATGGCAAGTCCCACTACCAAAACCTACCTGCCATTCCATGTAAGTCCAGGCCCGGCAATAATAAATAATAGCTCAGCAGCATAACACTGCTGAGCACAGATGCCTCCTGGACTCACCATCTCACACTATGTATCAACCTGGGTGAGATGTACATCCCCTCGAGCACTTTTCCCGTGACATGTCCACAATATATATATATTAGGATTCTTTGGATGCTGTATGCACAGAAATATTCAAGAGAAGAATAAGAATACCTATGTGCTCTTTAAGTTTTATAGAACATGCTACAACCTCAATATGCCTCAGTGGTGCTCCACCGGTGTGGTGGACGTCCAGTGAGTTGCCAGATGGTGAAGTGTGACTCCACTACAGTGGTTGTTGGTCGGGGAAAAGCTCAGCCAGGTGTTATGTTGTCGTAAAGCCAGTGCCGTTGAGCAAACAGGTATGCCTGAACACCTACTTTTATTTTAGTGAGGCTGGCTATACCCTTTTCCCTGTGGTCAGTCACTTGCCGGGCTGTTTGGGGGTCCCTTTGGCGTTTATCACGGTGGTCCGGAGTGGAGTTGTGACCCCCCGGACTATCGGTACCGCCACCCACAGAAAAGGGAGATGACGTAAGAAAGATGCAATGGCTGGGTAGGTGCTTGGAGAATAACCACTGAATCTAGTTAAAATAACTTCTTCTTTACTTTTAGAAACACTTGATACAGTGATAACAATAAACTTTAGACTTTAGTGACAGGATCTGTTCTGAAAGCTTAAAGAGTAGTGCAGCCATGCTGGCTGGGTTGCATGCTGAGAGGTAGAAGAGGTTCGGAGAAGTAGAGAGGAGAATGTCGACAGAGTCCCAACCCAATGTAGGAAAGTGCTCTGCCGAAACTTTAGAAGTAGAATAAGTAGAATACTTGAGAGTAGATAGAATACTTGTGCCCATGTTTTGACTCCTTGGTCTTTGCACAACCTGTTGCCCCCCAGTGTCGGATGACCCGTCCTAGAGGGTGACACAAGCCCCAGACCTTGTTACCTGGGTTAAGCAGAGTGGTTAGAGTTCTCTGATTACACCCGTGTGTACCTAGGCTTCTAGCAACTTTGCTCTATCTGGATCAGTTCCTCTTCAGGATACTGTCCTGCACATTTAGACTTGTTCAGGGCGTGGGCTGGGTTGATCCCTGACTTGTCCTCTCTGAGAGTACTTAGCACTGCATAGTGCATGGAAGTGCTGCTTTCAAGAAAAGTGTAGCCGTTCCCATCTGCTCTGCTCAACGTTCAGACTAAAACGCGACTTGTCCTCTAGCAGGGGACCTGGCATAAACCAGGGCCAAACTTGACTCCTGTAGGAACCATTCTGGCTTGCGTCCTCTCACTACAGGAACCAGACTAAGACTCACTAAGTGTGTGACTACACTTCCTCTCCCCATGTGACAACTTCCTACAGCATATGTAATATGTACTGTGAGTGGGTCAGAAGAGAGTGCAAGAGAAGAAAGGAGATAGGTAGAGAAGAGAAAGAGCTCTCATTGGTGCACAAATCACAGAAACAATAACCCTTTAGTTACCTACAGCTGTGCAATACCTAAAGTGACACTGTCACCCCCTATTTGCATTTTGACTGCTCTCCACAGGTGTAAAGGGTAAATGTTACAGCTTTCATTACTTATGTTATATCACACCTCCTGGTACTTGTTCTGGTAAAAAGTCATTTTTATCACCTGTGGATTTGTAAATGTGGGCGGTGCCTCGTGCTCTATGTGCCACATCGCTCCGCTCCTAGCGCCACTAAGCCCCGCCCCTCCGTGAGGTCATTGCCGCATAGGCATTGGCTGACCCTTCCAATGGCTTCTGAGAGGGCGGGACCTATGCGGTGATGTCACAAATGGGGCGGGGCTAAGTGGCGCTAGGGGCGTAGCGATGTGGCACATAGACCACGAGGCCCCGCCCACATATACCAATCCATAGGTGATAAAAACGACTTTTTACCAGAACAAGCACCATGAGGTGTGATATAAAATAAGTAATGAAAGCTGTAACATTTACCCTTTACACCTGTGGAGAGCAGTCAAAATGCAAATGGGGGTGACAGTGTCACTTTAAGCATACAATATACATACTAGCGACATCTAGTGGCAAAACCTAGGTACTACTTCATTACCACTACTACTTGAAGTACAGGTTTTTGCGAGGGGTGTAAAGACAAGAAATACCTGTGGTGGGATACCACTCCTCTGGGACCAGGATTGTGGAGCCAGTAAGGATAGGACAGGGGTGCAATGCAGATTAGAAAGTACGATTTATTTTATTATAAGCAAGCCAACCCTGAAACTTGTTTGAGATGTGATCTCAACAAGCAAATAAAGCATATACATAATGAAATAACAATTTACTGTACCTGATTGACAGGATGAGGTAGACAGCAGAAACAGTGTAATATACAGGAAATGTCTCATCATGTTGATTTGTCTGGACTGTAGAAAATGAAACCACATCAGCACTGAAATTCACAGATTTTTTTCCCCAACACATCACATTTTACAGAACTATACATTTTCAGTCAATAAAAACAAATATACTTCATAAATATAATTCATATATTGTAAAAGACAACAATTTCCAAACATGTATCTATAGCGTCCGTCCTTGCCCAGTATACCCCAAAATCATACTTTGATCCATTCCTGTGCTGTATGCTAATTGATGTCATTTAGTCATGTGGGCGCTTTCTTAGGGCCAAGTAGTCATGGTGCCGGGTTGGGTTTCTCTCTAATCACACCTCTATGGATGTGATTCACAGCCCTGTGTAACGGAAGCATCATCCATAGGTGGGCCTGGCATTGTGTAGCTCCTTCGACTTCTTTGTTCTGGCCGACATGCGCAGTACAGCAGCATCCTATCCCCACTGTGCATGCCCGAAATAGCCTTGGATTCTGCTTCAAAGAGCGTAACTTGATCAATTGTTTTGGCCATGCTGCAGCCAATACTCCAACACCCCAGGGTCAAAACAATCCATCCAGCGATGCTCTGTAAAGCAGAATCTGAGGCTATTTCAGACATGCGCAGTCCAGTGGGGATAGGATGCCGCTATACTGTACTGCTGATGTCCACCAGAACGAAGATGTCGGAGTGGCTACGCAATGCAAGGCCCACCTCTGAATGATGATTTTGTGACACAAAGCTGTGAATCACACCCATAGAGGTGCAATTACAGCGAAAACCAGCTACTTGGCCCGGAAGAAACACCTAAATGACTAGATGACATCAATTAGCATACAGCAATAAATTTAAATACGTTTTTGGGGTATACCGGGTATGGAGGGACACTATAGATATATTTTTGGAAAGTGGGTTAGTTGGTGTATTAGCATTAGAGATGAGCGAGTCTGGCCGAGGTTTGGGTTCATACGAACCCAAACCATTGGCATTTGAATACTGCTGTCTTCCCGTTCCATGGGGAAGGTGGGGACAGCCCGAGTCCCTTTTAAATTAACCTTTGCCCTAAATGTAGTGTTTTACTGCAGCTGCAACAAGACTGGGGATATATGCCAAGCCAGGAATCTCTCCAGAAGGAAAGACTACCCATCTGCATGGATATAAGAGAATTCACAAGAAACCTGTAGTGGGCATTCTTTGGTTTGGCTGTACAGTGCCCATGGGAGCACCAAAAACATTGCTTTTTCCACATGTACCACAGCAAGCCAATGGAGAGGCCATAGGATTTAATAGACCAAATATTGCCTTATTGTGACTACATTTGGTCTCTTTCATATTAGAGATATAAAACATGGTGCTGTATACTTTTGTAATGTACAATCACAGTGGGGGAGTTTTATCAAACTGGTGTAAAGTGAAACTGGCTCAATAGCTCTTAGCAACCAATCAGATTCCACCTTTAATTTTTCAAAGAATCTGTGAGGAATGAAAAGGTGAATCTGATTAGTTGCTAGGGGCAACTGAGACAATTCTCATTTACACCAGTTTAATAAATCTCCCTCAATGTATAACAGTGTAAAACAGACCAATCATACAGCTATGCCATAGGCACAATAATTTAATAGTGTTGTAATGTATATTCGCAATATACCAACACCCCCTCATTAAAATTTAGGCAAACTTACTTAACGTTAATGTTCCCCATCTACATGGATCCCCTTCTCCTCATGAGATAAACCAAAGGTTTATTAAATTAATATTTGTCCTCTTTATTGTCTATTAATATAAGATAGCACTACAGCATATAAAAAAATAAAAATGGTAAACTATACAAGTGATATTTCAATCAAATCAAAGACTTATTTCAAAACCACATCACATACCAAGTAAATCGAAAGCATTGTGTAATGTTGTCACGTTTCATCTTGCACAATACAAAAAGTACATTGTGAAATGTTTACCGATGGATTTAGTGTTTTCCATGTAGACACTCTCTGATTTGGTGACATAAAATGCCCTATATGTTATCTTGTCCATGATCGAATCCAGAATGCATATTCCTTGGGCCCAGAATGATTCAAGAAACAAATACACTGCGTCTGATATCATTACATGTCTTCAGTATATGAACCCAGCTTAGGGGATTGGCCTACAAGATCTTCCATTGCCTCCAATATGATACTAACCAATCAGCAAAACATAATTCTTCTCTTTGTAAGTCCTTCTCTTTGCTTACATTTGGGCCTCTATGTATATATTTGTGTTATGGTGGTACCTACCTTGGTGGGAGTGTGAGAACACTACGGATGGTCTTGAGGTAGGCTCTGTAGTGTGTAGACGTATGTGAATAGCGGGTATAACTGCGAGGTCGTCAGATCACATGTAGTTAATCATCATCCCAAACCAATATTGGCGGGGAGCACATCAAACAAACAGCATCATAGCTTCAGCAATTTGTCATTGAGGGGGAGGAAGTGAAGCCAGAGATGTGATGACAGAGAGGACAGATCAACAACAGGGACTTGCATGGAAAATGGGAGTTCAAAGTCTAAATTTCTCTCACTACAATGATATTGTATAGTGTCATTGTCTAGCAAAGCTTTCATTCATTTTGGTCAGGTAGTGGTATTTGCTGTTCTTTAGAAATCTTGAACATACTTCGCCAGGGCCGTCTTAACAGCATTATGGGCCCCTGGGCAGAGGTGCGAATTGGGCCCCACCCCCCGCGGCCGCCGCCATCAAAACCCCCCCATCTTTGCAACCCCGCCCCTAGCCAGTACAATTACGTACAATAAAAAATAGAAATTATTGTTAACATAAACTTTAATTCACAACACAGTCTTCACAGTGCCTCACCAAACCAGACCAGGTTGGCTTTAAAGTATCCAAAAAACGCAATGGAGACAGCACTTCCAACAGCAATCTGCAGGGTTTATTGTCACACCAGTGCAACATGTCTCATATATACATGACTATTATATATACATGACTATTATATATGAGAACCATGTTGTCTCCCTGTATGTATACTGTATAATACAATATACAGGGAAACAACATGGCTTATATATAGAGAAGGGCAAAACAACATGTCTCATATATACAGAGGGGCAACAACATGACTATTATATTATACATGAACCATGTTGTTTCCCTGTATACAGAATACAGGGAAACAACATGGTTCATATATAATATAATAGTCATGTTGTTGCCCCTCTGTCTATATGAGACATGTTGTTTTGCCCTTCTCTATATATATGCCAGATAACAAGCAACAAATATTACCACCGCATACTGACTAACACCACCGCTGCTACTGACTAATCCACTGTACACAGATCACTATCACCTCATCCAGTCATATAGAGGTACCCAGCTCTACACAGGTTCTGTACACCATATACATTACAGTGCAGATACATCAAGTGACTCACATGGGACGTCCTCTCTGATCAGAGTTCTTCCCTTTTCATCTTCTTTTCCATTTGCCCTGTGCCATTATGAGAACTTCTCCGAGCCACGAATCCACAGAATCTGCCAGACAGACATATTAGGCTCCACACTCTGTCACCATCCTCATCTCTCTACACACTGCACATCTGTATTGGCCCCTTATAGATAGCTCCCCCTGTATTACCCCCTTATAGATGGCTCCCCCCTGTATCCCCCCCCTTATAGATGGCTCCCCCTGTATCCCCCCCCCCCCTTATAGATGGCTCCCCCTGTATTACCCCCTTATAGATGGCTCCCCCCTGTATTACCCCTTATAGATGTCTCCCCCTGTATTACCCCCTTATAGATGGCTCCCCCCTGTATTACCCCCTTATAGATGGCTCCCCCCTGTATCCCCCCCTTATAGATGGCTCCCCCTGTATCCCCCCCTTATAGATGGCTCCCCCTGTATTACCCCCTTATAGATGGCTCCCCCCTGTATTACCCCCTTATAGATGGCTCCCCCTGTATTACCCCCTTATAGATGGCTCCCCCCTGTATTACCCCCTTATAGATGGCTCCCCCCTGTATTACCCCCTTATAGATGGCTCCCCCCTGTATCCCGCCCATATAGATGGCTCCCTCGAATTCCCCCCTTATAGATGGCTCCCCCCTGTATCCCGCCCATATAGATGGCTCCCTCGAATTCCCCCCTTATAGATGGCTCCCCCCTGTATCCCCCCCTATAGATGGCTCCCCCCTGTATCCCCCCCTCGTATAGATGGCTCCCCCATGTACCCCCCCCGTATCCCCCCCCTCATATAGATGGTTCCCACCTGTATCCCCCCTCGTATAGATGGCTCCCCCCTGTATCCCCCCCTATAGATGGCTCCATCCTGTATCCCCCCTCTCGTATAGATGGCTCCCCCCTGTATCCCCCCCTATAGATGGCTCCCCCCTGTATCCCCCCTATAGATGGCTCCCCCCTATACCCCCCCTATAGATGGCTCCCCCTGTATCCCCCCTATAGATGGCTCCCCCCTGTATCCCCCCCTATAGATGGCTCCCCCCTGTATCCCCCCCTATAGATGGCTCCCCCCTGTATCCCCCCCTATAGATGGCTCCCCCTGTATCCCTCCTATAGATGGCTCCCCCCTGTATCCCCCCCTATAGATGGCTCCCCCCTGTATCCCCCCTATAGATGGGTCCCCCCTGTATCCCCCCTATAGATGGCTCCCCCTTATTCCCCCCCTATAGATGGCTCCCCCCTGTATCTCCCCTATAGATGGCTCCCCCTGTATCCCCCCCATAGATGGCTCCCCCGTATTCCCCCCTTATAGATGGCTCCCCCCTGCACAGCAGATAAAAAAAACTAACACCCAACTCACCTACCAGCGCTCCCCCATCGCTGCTTCCTCTCCTCTTCTGCCCCCGGCTGATGCGTTGCTCCCCGGGGGATTCTCCGGGAGCGCACACATCCGGAAGCTCAGTGTGCGCCCAGGCCGGGACTTCCGGTACAGGAAGCCCCAGCGACGCGCACTGAGGTTCCTGATGCGTGCGCTCCCGGAGAATCCCCCAGGGAGTGACGCATCAGCCGGGGCCGGATTTCCTCTTGCGACCGCAAGCAAGAAAGTGCTTGCGGTCGCAAGAGAAGGGGAAGGAGGGGCGCGCAGGGCCGTCTTACCCATTGGGCATGGGAGGCGGCTGCCTGGGGACCCTTGCGTCCTAGGGGGCCCCTAGGACGCAAGGGCCCCCGGGCAGCCGCCCACCATGCCCAATGGTTAAGACGGCCCTGTACTTGGCTAATCTTGAATGGTGGAAGAAGAAATACCTATTTATACAAGACTAACTAAAATAAAATGAAGAGTCAATGGAGTGTGTCTGCATTTCTGGGCCATTAAAACTGCTGACAACCCTGTCTCCAAAGTAGTAATTTAAGTTTATATGCTGATAACAATGTAAAATGGGCTGTATGGGACACCACACATACATTTTTTTTTTACGTCAGGCAAATTTTCAGATATTATCATAATAATTCTGCCTGTGTCCAAGTGACAATTTCACTGTGTCCAAATCCTGCAGGAGGTTCAGGCAGAAATGTAGGAACTACAGCTCTCCTCCAGTTCATGAAATTGCATTACAGCTCATTTGTAAAAACTGAACTGACCAGCAGTATGAGTGTGACCGTTCACATCCCCATCACCATTCTAATAGGCTTAATCTGTAAAGTAGTACAAGGTTATTGTTGTCATCATCATCATCAACATGTAATGGTTCCCCCATTTCGACTATGTCTCCAAGGTGGTCAGTGGGTAGTAGAGACTCCTTACCTTACATAAGAAAAGCCACGCAGCTGCTTAGTTGAGCAGAAAATTTCCTGAATGATGTCTCCGCAATAACTACAAGTGGCCAATTTAGCCGGTGACAAAACCATTGGCAAAAACATTGTGGCTGCACTGTTTGGGCAATTTGGGCAATATGACACATGCTCCCTACATGGTCCAGGTCTTACATTTGGTGATGCAAATTATTTTTAAAAGGGTTCATAAAATTTGCTGAAAATGACCATAAGCGTGTGTGTGTTTGTGCGCCCTTCAGCCATTTTTATTTGAAAGAATAAATGCTCTTTTGGGCTGACATCTGCCTGTCCACTGAATTATCTGTTAAGTTCCATCAAACTGGAATTCCGCCTCGCATATGCTGTCTGTGAGAGCAATGCAAAGCAGTCAGTAGTTATAGCAGATAGCAGATAGCATGCGTCATCACCAGCTCAGACAGGCAGAGCTCATCAAAGATCCATGTTGCATACTCAGGCCCTTTTAAGAGGCCACCAAGTTTCCATGACTGACATCATTCTCCTGATTATTTATGTTAGAGAAAATGTTCACAATGATGCAACAAAAGATGGAGGAAGAAGAACAGCTCCTGCATTGTGCAGGAGGAAACAGATGGGCAGTACATACTTACTACCAACGGGTGTATTGCTGAGATTCAAAAACACAACAGTATTCTCCATAGGGCTGGAATGGAGCTGAGGACTGATGGCCGTTTTGGACACTCCCAAGTTCAGTCCTCACAGATCCTTGAGATATGTAGAGTAGCTTATGTTTGAAGGCTCTTTAAGGGTTGACGGCAGGTGTGTGTGCAGCTCTACATCTGGAGGTAGGAGGAGACAACTGGGATGGTGGCAGGCGATAGGCCTTTTGACACTTTGCCTGCAAATTTACAGGTGACTGCCGCGGAAGGGAACATCGGGGTTGGTGGCAGGTGACAGTCTTCATGTCCTGCATGCAGCTGCTCTGCAAAGGATGGTGAAGGTAGGGGACAACGGCGGTGGGCTAAAAAGAATCACAGCTGTGTTCCCTGGTATTCTGTGTGGCGGGCATGCTTCCAAACAAAAACTTTGCTAGGTCTCACTTTTTGGGGGAGGCCTTATATTTAGCAATTTAGCAAAACCTCTACTAGGTCTTATTTTCAGGGGATGTCTTATTTTCGGGGAAACAGGGTATTTGGTTTTTCATTCCCCTAGCATCATGTCTTTTCCACTTAGCATGATGTGAATGTAGGTGGAGTTTTCCACAGTTTTTCTTTTACATCCCCTTCCTTACACTATCCTTCCCCCCCCCCATTAATTTATGTATAATGCTTTAGTCCTAGTAGATATATGTGACCTCCTTAGTTATAATACTTTATGTCACCAGCATTTACTGCCTTATATATTTAATATGTCTGTGGACACAAACTTTTCCAGAATAACCGCCTTCTACTTTTCTTATCTCAAAGCTTTTATTAATATTCATCTGTTTGTACCTTTATGAAAAATCAATAAAAAGCTTAAAGGGGAACTCCGGATAAGAAAAACTTGTTTTCTATTAAAAGTCTATACAATGTATTACCATATCTGTGCGGTTCTGCCACACTGGTAGATGATAGAAATCCAGGAAGTGAAAAAAATGGCATCTGTGAAAATCCACAATGTCTTCTGCTCCTTCTGCTATCCCCCCTTAGGAGACAAATCTTCCATGCCTCTGTCTCACATTGTGTGTGTTTGCTGAGTACAGGCTGATGATGCAGACAGGAGGCAGGGCGTGATGTCACAGGAGGCTTGGCTGATCACCCAATCCCCTGAGTGATTCTCCATCTCTGACCAGCCAGAAGCAGGTGTTCCACTGATTTCTCTTATTGTGCAGAAGTGTGCAGTAAAATTAGGGCTGTGAAACACGAACTGGAGAGAATGGAACGGCTGCACATCCCATCTATGGCTGATACTAATGCCGCTAGGCCTATATTAAAAATCAACACCAGAGTGTCTGTATATGAATTGATCAAGCCATATTGCCCCGTGTACCACCGCGCAGGTCCTCTGGTCCACACGGGTCCCTACGCTAACTCCACACCGTGTGGCTCAGCGACCGCCAACCCCGCAAAGCGTGCACGTGCAGGGAAGGGAGGCCATGGAATGGCCCTGCAACCCCAATGTCACAGGACCAGACCCAAAAAGCCCCACCAAAACCCGGCCAGCACCACCGGCGGGGAAGGCTGCCCCCAAACGACATAAGCATGGATATGGTATAACTGTGCACGCCTGCGGGGGTGGTGGTCGCTGACTGGCACAGTGTGGACTTAGTGTAGGGACCCATGTGTATCAGATACCTGCACGCGGTGCATGGGGCAGTGTGGCTTGATCAATTCACATACAGAATTCTGATGTTTTTTATGCAGCCGAGAGGTACTAGTATCAGCCATAGGTGTGAGGTGCAGCACTCTTTTTCTTCCCTGAACCGAAATTAGGGCTGTGTTCACACATGTTGGAGTGTCATTGCAGTACTGCAGCGTATTCACAAAAATGATGCAGTAAGTTAATGATGCTAAATGGCAGAGATGATCAGAGCCTTATTGTGGGGCTCAACTTCAAAGATAACAGATGTTTGATCATAATATGTGTGGGGAAAAGAAAAGAAAAATTCTAAAAGTTCTTTACTTTATTCCAATATCAGCATTACAGGTAGAGAATACAGCGTGCTGTGTGGTGTTACAGGTAGAGAATACAGAGTGCTGTGTGGTGTTACAGGTACAGAATACAGCCTGCTGTGTGGTGTTACAGGTAGAGAATACAGTGTGCTGTGTGGCGTTACAGGTAGAGAATACAGTGTGCTGTGTGGTGTTACATGTAGAGAATACAGTGTGCTGTGTGGTGTTACAGGTAGAGAATACAGAGTGCTGTGTGGTGTTACAGATAGAGAATACAGTGTGCTGTGTGGTGTTACAGGTAGAGAATACAGTGTGCTGTGTGGCGTTACAGGTAGAGAATACAGTGTGCTGTGTGGTGTTACAGGTAGAGAATACAGTGTGCTGTGTGGCGTTACAGGTAGAGAATACAGTGTGCTGTGTGGTGTTACAGGTAGAGAATACAGCGTGCTGTGTGGTGTTACAGGTAGAGAATACAGTGTGCTGTGTGGTGTTACAGGTAGAGAATACAGCATGGTGTGTGGTGTTACAAGTAGAGAATACAGTGTGCTGTGTGGTGTTACAGGTAGAGAATACAGCGTGCTGTGTGGTGTTACAGGTAGAGAATACAGCGTGGTGTGTGGTGTTACAAGTAGAGAATACAGTGTGCTGTGTGGTGTTACAGGTAGAGAATACAGCGTGCTGTGTAGTATTACAGGTAGAGAATACAGTGCTGTGTGGTGTTACAGGTAGAGAATACAGCATGCTGTGTGGTGTTACAGGTAGAGAATACAGTGCTGTGTGGTGTTACAGGTAGAGAATACAGCATGCTGTGTGGTGTTACAGGTAGAGAATACAGCGCGCTGTGTGGTGTTACAGGTAGAGAATACTGCGTGCTGTGTGGTGTTACAGGTAGAGAATACAGCGTGCTGTGTGGTGTTACAGGTAGAGAATACAGCGTGCTGTGTGGTGTTACAGGTAGAGAATACAGCGTGCTGTGTGGATGGGACCACAATGAAATCATAAATTTCTGCAAATAATTCAGTAACACAATGAAACTGCAATGTGTGAACACAGCCTAGATGTTCTGCAATAGATTATAGAATAGGGCGGGGAATAGGCAGGGTGGAGGACTGCGATGGAACAGCTGAGGGAAAGCATTGCATTCTGGAACCTGTAGTACTGTGTACAACTGATAAACCAGGAAGTGCAGAAACACAAAACAGAACAAACCCCCCAAAACAAATGGATTTTTGGTAGTTTAAAAAATGGAATAGATAGATAATAAATGCTTTATGCTTCTGCAGAAGTTTCATTTTTTAACCTCTACCTGGAGTTCCCCTTTAAAAAAAAACAACATAAAGCACCTTAACGAATAGTTCTGGAGCTGATGTCAGATACTATGTCTGACGTGTGGTTGTGAGGGTGTAAGGACTGCACGTCACACAAGATAAAGCCCACCTGACTCTGCGAAATTTTCTGACACTTTATAAAGGAGCAGGAAATTTAAAAAAATAAAGGTTACATATTCATAGTACAGTCTGTTCTTTCTGACAGTAGCATTTCTTTTTGCAGCTGTCCTAATGGTGGACAGCACCTTGTGTCACAGCTTGTAACAGGATTATGCCCCCTGTGCACAAAGAAGGGTCCTCAAAGACATCGTTAGATTAGTTTGTATGAAGGAACTTGAATGGCTGAAGAAATCCCTGACCCCAACCCCATCAAGCACTTATGGGATGAACTGGAACAGTCATTGCCGGTCAGACCTCATCTAGTATCAATACCTGAACCTACTTTTATGCCTGAATGTGCACATATTCCCACAGATATGAGCTTGTCTGGTTTAGAAAACCTTTTTTTTAAATATTTTATTAAAAAGTTATACAGAGTATCAGCATTACAGGGAACTCCAGCACATATACTGTATACATTATACAATCAGCTTTTTTTAAAATGTACTTTGGAGATACTCCTGTTATGGCTACCAATGTAGATGCAGGATGCACGCAGGTATCCTCGGTGTGGGCACTGTAGACTTTAGAAGAAAAGGATTCCCACAACATCCAAGGTAGAAGCAAGTGTGTTTATTCACACATCAAGGTACAGAGAAAATGCGACGTTTCGACCTATTGGTCTTTATCAAGGATCAAGGATTGATAAAGAGCAATAGGTTGAAACATCGCATTTTCTCTGTACCCTGATGTGTGATTAAACACACTTGCTTCTACCTTGGATGCTGTGGGAATCCTTTTCTTCTAATGTCAGGGAGACATCTCTAAAGTTCTCTTTGCAATCTTCTCTCTGCTCTGTGTCAGTGTGAAGAGACATACCCCGTAGACTTACATTATGCGGCTGTCTCATCACATGACATAGCGGAATGTGCTGTCTTTCAGACATGTCAAAAGGTTTTTTTGGGGTGACAGTGCCTCTTCAATGTG
Source organism: Dendropsophus ebraccatus (assembly GCF_027789765.1). Taxonomy (NCBI): domain Eukaryota; kingdom Metazoa; phylum Chordata; class Amphibia; order Anura; family Hylidae; genus Dendropsophus; species Dendropsophus ebraccatus. The sequence goes on along the minus strand of NC_091459.1, from coordinate 103,907,526 downwards.
CACCATGTAATGTATAATTTCTCCTATGGAGGCATAAAAGCAAATAACTCCTTTAATTCACATAAAAATTAAAATGTCCTTATATTGTTTTATCTTTTATGTCTTTATTATATTTAAATAGTTTATCAGATTGTTTATCCAAGACAACACTCACCAATACCACTATGTGCTGGGTTTTTTAATACTATGAGGATACCTTACAGGAAATCAGATCTATGTCTTAACGAGACTTTCCTTTTGGTGTCTTAGATTTTTTCTCCTCTGCCTCGTAGTTTGTCAGTTGATCACGTATCCAATGGAGATAGTTATTAACCTTGGTATATATTCCAAAATTATCTAGCCTCCCACATCCCTCTCCCCAGCTCACCAACCCTATAAGAAACCATGTATCTCCAAAGTGGGCAATCATGGGCCCCCCACTGTCTCCAGCACAAGCATCCTGATTCTCCCCCAACCTCCCTGCACATAACATGTTTTCAGTCACATGGCCCTTCATGACCGCAGAGCAATTCAGGTGGGGTACGATAGGAACCTGGATGTAGCTGAGAATGATAGATCGGTTGCGAAGTGATGCGTCTTGATTGCCCCATCCGGTTACAATGGTCTCTGTTCCTTCAAGTGTCAGGTTTGTTGCCGCAAGTCCATAACTTGGTAGACAAATCGGCAACACATACTTGTTATAGACAGCTGGTTGGCTTAGACGTAGTAGAGCAATATCATTATCTACGGTCTCAGCATTGAACTTAGGATGGGTAATGATTTTAGTTACATATACTTGTTGCTCGGTATCTTCCAGGGTTCGGCGGTCATATTCACCTGTATTGTGATATACCAAAAGAGATATATGTTAATGGAAGGAATGGAATGTTATATAAATATCTCCTCCTCCAGCTCTGTCATGAGTTTGTCCAGAAGATGGCTGACATGGAGGAGCATGTGACCATGTTCCCTAGTGTCCTCCATAGACATATACAGGCTCAGTGGTGGACACTGAGGGCAGGTCATGGTCACATGCTCCTCCATGTCGGCCATCTTATGGACAGACTCACCAGAGAGCAGGGCAGCACAGTCTGGAGGAGGGGAGTCTGATTTTAGTTCTATGGAACACATAGGGAGCTGCTGTCAGCATATACTGTACAGTGAGTAAACTTACTAATACTGTGCACTGAATTATTTTACTATAAAGTGGCCAATCCCTTTAAGTTTATGCCCATCTGGCTATTGACTTAAAGCATAAACCAAAATTGTCATGTCCTAAGGACCAATCAGCAGAATAAGTGGGGAGAGGTGTGTTGCCATGTAAATGAGACCTGGATGGCCCCATGCATTGAGAGTCTATTCAGGTCACATGACACAGAGTCAGGAGAGAGCATACTAAGTGTGTACTACTTCTGAGATATATCAAGACACTGTAAAATGTATGCGATCAGGGCACCCTAAGCTGTTAAAGGGGCACTCTATAGAAAAGAATATCTTTTTTTAAAATAAGAAAGTTGTACAGATTTGTAAATTATGTTGATTTAAAAATCTTAAGCCTTCCAGTACTTATCAGCTGCTGTATGTCCTACAGGAAGTGGTGTATTCTTTCCAGTCTGACAAAGTACCCTCTGCTGCCACCCCTGTACATAAAATGAACTGTCATTGGCAAGGGAGGTTTTCTATAAGAATTTGCTGCTACTCTGGACAAGTCCTGTCATGGAGAGAGATTTTTCTCTGGTGTATCCCTTTAATCATAGTAAAGGGTAATTTTAGGGGGGTTGTCCAAAGGTCCTCTGTAATCACAGTTTTTCCTAATCTTTCCAAATTAAAAGTGTTTTGTCACCAAAAATGTATCACAAGTTTAAAGGAGGAATCCCATGAAATAAAAAAACAAAATCAGAAAGGTACGGGCATGCGGGAACATAATAAACATATGACGATGGGGTTGCAGGGCCATTCCGTGGCCCCCCTTCTCTGTATGCGCACGCTTTGCGGGGATTGTGGTCGGTGACCGGCACAATGATGTTTTTTGGTTAGGGACTCATGTGTATCAGAAGACCTGCACGTGGTACATGAGGCAATATGGTTTGGCCAAATTATATACTAACTTCTGATGTTGGTTTTAAATGTAGCTGAATAAGCTTTCGTGTCAACCATGGGTGCGATGTGCAGCCATTTCTGTCTTTTTGGCTTGTGCATATTTTATGTATTCTGTCCCTTTTTTCATTGTGGCTAGCACTCGTGCTTTGTAAGACCCATGTGATCCAAATTAGCAGGAAGCACCTGTGTACATAAGGGGAGGATCTCCTAGTATTCTCCCATTCTACCTGCAGAGGAATGGAGAGAGGTAAGAGCTTTTTCACACTTGTGTTGCTTGGCGTCCACTTTTTCCGCCAGTGGCGCCTGCGGGGTCGACGGGGGCCCTTTAGGGTCTGGTCCTGTGACGATGGGGTTGCAGGGCCATTCCGTGGCCCCCCTTCTCTGTATGCGCACGCTTTGCGGGGATTGTGGTCGGTGACCGGCACAGTGATGTTTTTTGGTTAGGGACTCATGTGTATCAGAAGACCTGCACGTGGTACATGAGGCAATATGGTTTGGCCAAATTATATACTAACTTCTGATGTTGGTTTTAAATGTAGCTGAATAAGCTTTCGTGTTAACCATGGGTGCGATGTGCAGCCATTTCTTTCTTTTTGGCTTGTACATAATAAACATATACTTATTCTTGTGCCGCTCCTGGGTCAAGCTGACAGACGCTGGCCTCCTGCATCACTTCCAGCTGCAACATTACATACTCAGCTGAGGGACTGCCTGCTCAGCCAATCAGTGCCGGGTGGTGTCCCACCCCAGTCACTGATTGGCTGAGCATTGAAGCTGGAAGAGCCGGGTACATGATGATCCCAGATTTCAACCCAAAATGACAGCCTGCGGCCTTCAGAGAGACCCGGGAGCAGTGCTATGGAAAATCAAAATTGGTAAGTATACTTTTTTTTTATTAAGTTCCTGCACCCCCTGCCCTTTTTTTTCATGGGACTTCACTTTTATGTTTATATTTTAAAAATATATTTGAAGAATTTTTAAGAATGGAGGTTCCCCAAGTGAATGGAATGGCAGCATGTATGCTTGGCTACTGCTCTATTTCCACTTAATGGGACTTCAGAAAATAGTTATGTACAGCACTCGGCTATCTTCAGAATTCCCATAGACTGAAAAGAGCAGAGACTGAGCATAATCAAAATTTGCGCCATTCAATACAAAGAAGGGCCAACACAAACCAAAATCATATGCAATCACTATGCAATCTGATATGCTTATTTAAGTACTGGTTGGAGACTGTTTCTTTCAGGTTTGCTTTTGTTCCTATGTCTGATAATATATTTAGAATTTATTGACTGTAGATTTTTGTAAACTATTTCTCAGATTTTGAAAGTCTAATACATTTGAATTTTGAACTTCTTGGTGTATAAGCAGCATATATCAACAGTGCGGCATCTGCCATAGGGTGAGATAAGCATCTTGCCTCAGGCGACAGATTACACAGCCCTTAAGAGGGCGGCACTAGCTTACCCTGCATGGTGAGTGGCCATGCATATATTATATGTATGGCCCCTCACCACAGCACAGGAGCAGGGAGTTTGGCGATAAACAGAAGTCTCTGCTCCTGTATTCATATTCTGTGACGCACTATGCTAATAGCTTAATGCGCCACACAATGTGACTACAGAAGCCTAAAGGTCCTTTTAGACATAAAGATTTGTCGGCCGCGGGGGCCACAAACGAGTACCCATCAAGATTGGCATTCATTTGCAGTGCCTATATATGGCGCAACAAATCAAGCGGCAGAGCTGAATGAATGATCTTTGCATTGCTCGCTCAGCCTGGGAAACTGAGAACACAGATATGTATATATCTGTGCTGTCAGTTTCAAGATCACAAGCAGTGTATACTTACCATCCGAGCTGGTTGTGATTTAGGGGGCACAGAAGGAGCATTATTAAGACTTGGAACACAGAAGGTGACATTAAACTACTTGACTCAAAGAAGGGGCACTATTACTACTTGGAGCACAGAAAGGGCATTATTACTACATGGAAAACAGATGGGGCATTATTTCTATGTGGGGTACAGAAGTGGGCATTATACTACTTTGGGAAACAGAAGGGGATAGTATTGTAACTTGGGGCACAGAAAGTGGCATTATTATAAAGTGGCATTTTAATAATGTGGAAGCATAGAAGGGGTCTTATTAAAGTGTGAGGACATAAAGCGGAGTATTTAGAGTGTTGAGGAACAGAAGGATATAATTACTGTTTTGACGCACTATGGATTGGGTATTGTATATGGGTAAAAAAGGTGCTGAGATAGAGTGCGAAGCCTAAAATGCTGCAAGATAGATAGATGCTGCAAGATGAGTCATGACTAAAATAAACCAAAAGGAGAAGAAAAAGTGAATGACTTTGATGAATCGATGAGAGAAGACGTCACCTGTGAGTAACTGGATGTAACTGCACTCTGAACACAATATTGTCTGTAGGCTATGTGGAGGTAATGTTCCACTTTATACAGTGTTTTTTGTTCAGTAGCAGTACTGGTGATCTTTTTCAGTTATTAGATAGTGGTAATATTTGGTCAGGATGTGGCAGTATTATTTTTCTCTTGTGTAGTGTTAACATTGGCAATAATATTTCGTCACTATGTGGTTGTCATGTGACTTTTTTATAATGCTAGTCTCACAGTACATAGGACTTTGTTAAGTAACAGTATGGTGGTAATATGTATAGTGAAAATATTTGGGGGGGGGGATGCTATTTCCACTTCAGCAGAAAAGCCAGAATCAGTCCTGCACATTAAGAGATACATACCGAGCCGGACAAAGTATTTTCCAGGCGGTCTAAAACAATGGGCTGCACTTAGAACCCACGATGGGTAAATCAGAACACCACCACAGATAAACTTCTTTTCATGCTGTATGTACGCCTGTAATCACAAGAGGAATAGGTGGCCTTAAATGTAAAGTTCTACTGGTAACACAAATATTATTTGTTTTATAGACACACATTCTGTATTAATGGTTCTGGTTAACTTTTTTCTCCATTGTTTATTAGAGACAGGGTACTTGTCCCTTGTCAGTACAGTGCAGGTACCCATCTACAGATGGGTCACTTCTCCTGGACTAATTAAATCCCCAGTCATGTTCTGTGGCTTCTTACTGAGCACAAGCACTGCTTTGAAGGGAAAGCTGCCTATAAAGGTGCTGCTAGAGAGCTGTTTTGCACATCCTTTTGGAGAGACACTTAGCAAAATGGCTTCTAAGAATCAAGCAGAACTAATCGATCATATTAATCACACTGAGCCATTTCCCATTCTCTCTTCTGGAGGGACAACCTTGTTGGTCTAGGTGAGAGCCATATTCTTTCTCCATAAAAGTGCCACTTCTATCTTCTATGGGACATAATGACTTGTACCAAGTAAATATATGCAGTTTGTGAAAAGTAGGGGACCTTCTAATTCTGGTAGCAGAACGGTATAAAAAGTAAACATTTTTTTACGGATACCAGGGGTTTGATAAGTTCCTCACTATGCCCCAGATTTATAAAAAAAAAAGGTCTTAAAAAGTATAAACTTAGGGTGCTCATACAAAATCTGTCCAAGCCCACCACTGACCCTTTTGTTCTAGGAGTGATAAGCTGGGGCCAGAGCAGTCTAGTTGCGACTTACCCATCCCCTGCCTTCCCCATAGGGAACACATGCCAGGGAAAGATAACTGTTGGCCGAATGATTGCTATTGAAGGTGTGTAGGCATCTTCAGACAAGAAATAGCCAGATTTATTAATGGTGTGTTGTGTGATAAATCTTTTTTTTTTTAATTGTCTAGTATAAGTTCAGATCAGCTGCTAGTGGGCTTAAAACTTTGCATAAAAATGTGGGCATCCAAAGTTACAACTAAGCCACAACCCTTTAAAGAAGCCACACCCCTTTCTGTTATGCCCCACCCATTTTTAGATATTGTGCAAAATTGTTAAAAAGTGCCTAAAACATATAGTAAATGTATTGTAAGGCATGTATAACAATTTTACCTATGCCAACTGCATTTGTAACAGTATATCTGTCCCAAAATTATAAGGTAAAGTAATAAGATGTGCTGACCTGCCAGGGGCTGTCTCCTTTTCGTCCTTTCTTTGCTCCAGTGAGACGAGCTGAATAGTCAGAGTTGAAGATTTTCATTTTGCCACAAGGAAATTCCCCTGCAAGGTAAGCACAAATGCTTGAGAAGTCTCATCTACCAGGATTACTCTGTCTATTTTCATCATTCTATTGACAATTAATAGTTTTGTTCAGTTTTTATAAAAATTGAAAACAAATAAACAACAAAAAAAATATTGATTAGCAATACGAAAACAGTGTAAGGATTTTAGAGCTGTTGAAGAACTCACCAGTTGGTTTACAACTGCGAAAGTCCTCACCAAGCCTGTGCCCTGAAGCACAGCTGCAGGTACGAGAGGTTCCGTTCACATTCTCTGTACAGAAGTGGCTGCAGCCTCCATTACTAACTGAGCAGTTGAAATGCTCCACCTCTATAAGCAAAAACATTGGGTTAGCATTATAGGGTAGGGTTAGGGCATGTCAGTGGGTTCAATGAGCTAATAATTAATGTTTCTGTTTTAAATAATATATACACATATATTTTAAACAGTGGAGGTCCAGCAATTATCATGTGTAAAGAGACAATCAATGGCTAATGACAGTTTTCTCTGCATAGACATCATTTTGCTAGGAAAAAAATTCCAGACCAGACATTCTAACTAGAGATGAGTGAAGCAGCCGGAAATTCGTTTCGCGAGCTCCGCAAGTTTTTAGTCAACCACATTAAGATTCCATTTGATCAGCTACAATAGCAGCTACAATACTGGGACTATTACAGAAGAGCAAATTTGTTAAAGCATGTTGTTGTAAAAGTGTAAAAAATTGGAAAATCACAAATTAAAAAAATGTCAATCAGCCAGTCAGTCATTCAGTTTCCGACATTCCTCTCCTCTCTGTCCCTATATCACACTGTTATGGTGCGTTTACACAGGCAGATTTATCTGACAGATTTTGGAAGCCAAAGTCAGGGATGGATTTGAAAAGAGCAGAAATCTCAGTCTTTCCTTTATGACCCGTTCCCAGTTTATGGTCTGTTCCTGGCTTTGGCTTCAAAAATCTGTCAGATAAATCTGCCTGTGTAAACGCACTCTTAGTCTCTCCCTGCTCTGCTCTAACTGCCTGCTGCGATCCTGCTCTCTCCTCCACACACAGCCGACTGGCCACCTCCTAAACGAACCTCCTTATAAAGAGAGTGAGGGGGGGGGGGGTGCTGAATACACCCACAATCAGCCCTCCTATCCTCTCCTCTCTGTCCTTATATCCCTCTGTTAGTCTCCCCCTGCTCTTCTCTAACTGCCTGCTGCCATCCTGTTCTCTCCTCCACACACAGCCACACACTGGCCACCTTCGTAACTGAACCACCTTATATAGAGGGTGAGGGTGAGGGTGAGGTGCTAATATCACAGAGGGGCCTGCAGCTGGTTGGACGGGTGCTAGGGATTATGGTTAATCCCCTTCTCCCGCCCAGTAATGCATCAGACAGCATGTGCGGCCGCCATTTTGTTTTGTTTTTTGTAAATTCAAAACAAATCGGCGGGAATTCATTTAGCAGAATAAAGTGAATTGACATCGCGACTCACAGCAAATCTTGATTCAACAGATTTGCTTCGCTCATCTCTAATCCCAACCATACTGGACAGGAGAAGTGCTCTTGTAGTCTCTGCCAGAATCCGAAGAATAAAGGGCTCTGGAGTTGGTGAGTTAGTATGGATGTCTATGAGACAGACCTCACCCACCCATCATTTTACCGCGTAGGCATGGGGGGTGGGGGGTTATGAAGTACACCAGTCTTAACTTAGGCCCTGTCCCCTTTTCCCTGGCCAAATTAAGGGTGCATGCCGAATCTGTGCCTGGCGTACTAAATCTACACCTGCTTCCAGCCGGTGTAGATTCGGATCATGATTTAGGCCTCTGAGCCGCGCCATGAATCTGCGTGTTCTCCTTGGCGCATGCCCCTGCCATGCTTTTCATAAATGTCCCCCATGGTGCGCTAACACAGTCTATTTCATGGCAACCTTAGTTCACAAACAGAAGCACTGGATAAATCCATCTTATCTACACTGTTATTATTGGGCAATATGTACCCGTAAACTGACACAATGGATCTTTACCTGTCTGCTCATATATCTAGAACCTCAGCGCCAAGCTACAGGATTTTATAACAGCCCAAATATATGACTCTAGCTGCACCAAAACATTAATCAAGACGAGGGCGTTTTTCTAATTTTTGTTGAATGCTCTGGTAAGCTTTAAAGGGGTATTCTAGAGAGGTTTTTTTTGCCAATACATTGTTATAAAACTTCAGTAAAGTAAAGAAATGTATAATTTTTTAGTATTACTTAAAATCTGTAAAGTGACAGAAGTAAGGGGCGACACGGCCTCTTTGCTGCCACCAATGTTTTTGTCAAGAATTGCGGTCCCTTTGAGTTGTATATTCTTACAGTAACTGGTGGTGGGGTTCACACTGATTGATACGATTGATGTGTGCAGCAGCCTTTCTACAGTGATCGGTGATCGCTCATCTACTGGCTTTAGTACTGTGAGTTGTGATACCAATCAACGTTTGTTATGGAAAGGCTGCCACACAGACTGCAGAAGGGCCCATCTCGCTCCTTACTGCTGTCATCCAACGGAAGTTGAGTAGTACCCAAAAACTATACATTTATTTTAATAATTTTATTCCGGAGTAACGCTTTAAATGTTTCTGTTAGCAGTACCTCCCCCATATGATGAAAAGCTGTTTATAGGATTTTTGATCACGAATATCAGATTCTTCTTTACTCTATTTTAACCATAGATTTTTATGTATTCCTTATTACCTCCTATAAATTATAATATTATTGTCCCTTTTGGGGCCAAAATATGTGCGTGCAAACCCAAACTACAAGTTACACACACAGCGCTTGGCTCAATTAGGCACAAGATAACTGTCCTCCTCTAGTTCTTTCTTATTGTAAGAATCATCAAAGGCATGTAATTCTTTGGGGATACCTTCAAGCAACGCTGTATCCACCAACCCACCCCACCTAACTGCGTTTGATGAGAGTAAACCTTTACCGGTTGTGTCTTTTAAAATGAGCCCGGAGCCCTGGTTACAGCAATAAATGATTGTTTAATCTGCAGCGCTGTGTCATACTGGTGTCTTTGACTCAGGTCTGCGACGCCTCTCCTTTCTTCCTCCCCACCATACTCAACATTAGGAGCGCCCCCAGGTGGGATTTCTATTCATCACTCGTCTAAACAGTGCACCTGTGTCGCTACAGCCCATGTGCACTGTTTAGACAAGTGATGAATAGAAATCCTGCCTGGGAGTGTTTCTAATGATGAGGATTGAGGGGAGGAAGAAAGGATAGGCATCGCAGACCTGGAGCAAAGACAACAGATCATTTTTTTTTCTCTAACCAAGGGACCGGGCTCATTTTAAAATGACACGACCGGTAACAATTTACTCTCACCAAATGGATGGTACTAGCAGTTTGGTGGGGTGGTTTGGTGGATACAGAGTCGCTTTAGGTGCAAATACAAAAGTTCAGAGCATCTGGTCTGCTATTCTGTTATAAATATGAAACATCTTGAAGCCTACTATCTGTCAATACCATACATATTCAGCCAGGAGTGCCAACCAACCAGAATTGTGGCTGTTATATATACTTTTAAAAGGGTTTTACCACTTAATATTTAGCTACGTGATCCATAGACACTTACCATGAGAGCAAACCTTTCCTTCCCAGCCATGGGAGCAGATGCAGTCAAATTTTCCTATTCCATCTTTGCAGGAACCATTTGCACAAGGATTGGAGAGACACTGATCTCCATCTTAAAAAAAAGACATACCACTTTATTGCTGTTATTAGCGGTTACTACTATGTCTCTAAATATACATTATCTTGTCTTACCAAAGTAAAGTGCCCAGAAGTTAAGCTGGAAAAAAAAAGAGAGAAATAAATACGTGAATAAAGTCTAGAGATAATATTACATGCATTTCACCTGTAACATCTTACAGTCTGCTCCCGAGTCTCAAAGATCTCATTGGCCTCCTCAAGGTCACATTTCTCTTCATAGCATTCCCGTTCTAGGGAGCCCGGTCTGAGTTCCTCCATTATAGTATTTGCACGTTTCTGAATCTTTAGCACACGGTTTGCATCTTGTCTACTAAAAAAGACTGAAAATAAGAAATATATAATACCATACGAATCATTGCTTTATCTTCCAATAAATGCATTGCTAATCACCTTTTTTAAATTTTGATAGCATTTTCTGATAGTACATTGTATGGTGAAAGTATATGGACCTCCTTCCCCAAAATACTGAGTTCAGAAGTGTCTGGTTCACTAAGGGCCCTGTTACATGGAGCAATAATCTGCTGAAGCAGCTGGTGACTGTGTACTGCTTTATTATATACTGTTTTATACTTTGGAATATACGTGAGGTGTATGTGCTATCCTTAATAAAACCGAGTTTAAAAAAATGAATACATAAAGTTTATACTTACCTATTCTCCTCCGGTAGCCTGCAGCTTTCTGCTGGTGTTCCCTGCGTACCCTGACACTTCTGGACCCATTTCTTCAATGACAGGCTGCTCAGCCAATCATTGGCAGTGCTGTCCTGTCTCGGTCAGTGATTAGCTGAGCAATCTGTCACTAAAGAGACGGGGTCAGAAGCAACAGCGGTGAGCAGGTAACACAGGCAGAAGGTTGAAGCCAATCGGGAGAGAATAAGTAAGTATAAACTTTGTATAAAATAGTTTTTTTTATATAAAAAGCCAGGGCTGCATGATTATTAGCAGATTGGCGCTAGCTGTAAACAGGTACATAAAATCAGGCACACAACCATACAATCTCTGTTGGGAAGCATTGGTAATTGTATGGGCTTCCATGGTTGAGGAGCTGCACTCAAACATAAGGTTTTCATGTGCATTACCAAGCACCCAATGAAGCAGGGTAAAGTATGCCGCCACTGGACTCTGGAGCACAGGAAACATTAGAGATGAGCCGAACTTTCGGACTCTTTCGGACTTTCGGTCCGAAAGCCGCTCACTCCAGTGCGATGCCTGCAATCCCGGGTGCACAGTTGCGCTCCCGGGAATCTGCAGACGGGATCTTCCAGGGAATTCAAGATACATTCCCTGGAAATCCATGGAATGTATCTTGAATTCCCCGGAAGATCCTGCCCGCTGATTCCCGGGAGCGCAACTATGCACCCGGGATCGCAGGCATAGTAATGGAGCGAAGATGCCGTCGGACCAAAAGTCCGACGGTTCGCTCATCCCTAGGAAACATGTTCTGTGGAATATTGAACCAACATTCACTTTGTGTCAGTCAGACAGACAAATCTGGCTTCGTCAGTTGGCCGGCTAATTGTTATAATAGTGCCCTATGTAGGTGGAGGAGGAGGTATGATGGGGGAACATTTTGGGGAAGGGTATTTCTGTTTCAGCATGGCTGTGCCCCATTGCACAATGACAGATCCAGAAAGACATGAGGCAACAAGCTTGGTGTTGCTTTGGGATTAACTGGAACACTGACAGAGAAGACACTCAACATCCAACATCAGTGCTTGACCAATGATCTTTTGGCTACGTGAACACAAATTCCCACAGGCATACTTCACATTAAAATGGAAAACCATCTTAGGAGAGGGGAGTCTGTTTTAGAAAGAAAAAGTTGGAACGACTGCATATTAACGCCCATGGCTTTGGGATAGGATGTCTAAAAGCTCTTCTAGGAGAATCTTTATTGAGGCTTGTTGGCTCTTTTGCATAATAATATTTCCCAGGGGGCAATGTACCTAGGTTCTCACTGTGTTTAGCACTTTAGCTAGCAGTCTACCGTGTCCTCTTTGGCTGGTCTCCCTGAGATCAGTGATTGTTTTCCTGAAAGTTCTTCTAGGTGTGATGGTCATTTGTCTAAATGCTTATAGAAACATTAATACATATATATTAATAGATCGCATTAACTTAAAAGTAACAGAATATAATATAAAGGGGACAGTGGGGGAGCAGAACAGGTAACGTATCATCATTTCTGGCTCCCTGGTACTCCATTTTCTCCTTGGCCCAATCTTGGAAGTAAGACTGGGAGGAAGTGGGTATCCTATCACAATCATTGCATATATGTGAAATCACAACATTAACATTGAGCGGGCATTACTGCATGAGGAAATGGTATTGTCTGTAAGCAGTAATTGTCTTAGAGTACGCACCCTATCTCGGAAGTTTTACTACCAAGACAAGGACCTAGGGGGAAGTTGCCAGGGAGAAAGCAAAGGTATCACCTTTTCTGTGCCCAAGGGGAACAAGTCTGTTGATTGAGTGATATACTTACTCGATCTCATATAACACTGTGTGATAACACTCAGGATAACCAACCACAAAATATTCCAGGACAGTAAATCTGTAGGTATTGCAGAAAAAAATAAATTTAAAATATGATTATTGTGAGACAAGATGCAATATCATGTGTGTGAAAGAGATTCCAAGCACATTTGTTATTATAGTCAGAAGATCCTACACAGTCTGTTTTGTTACAAGTAGAGTTGAGTATACAGTAGATAAGATAAGATACTTTACTTTTTTAACTAAGGGCCCTATTCCAATGGACGATTATAGTTCAGATTATCGTTAAATTGTTCGAATCAAAATGATAATCGTTCGGTTGAAATGCAGTTAACGATTAACGACTGAACGAGAAATCATCGATCGCTTTATAAGACCTGGACCTATTTTTATCGTTGCTCGTTCGCAAAACGTTTGCAAAACGTTCGCATTAAATTAAACGTCGTTTGGTCGTTCACAGTAGATACGAACGCAATAGCGAAGAAATATTGAAGAGAAAACGATTGCAAATACGATTATCGTTCCATGGAAATGAATGAATGTTTTCAGGTCTTTCGCAATAGTGGTCGTTTGAGATCATTAATCGTTAACGATTATGTGAACGATAATCGTCTGGTGGAATAGGGCCCTAAGGGGCCAGACAAACCATCCAGAGATCCTTTACGTGGCTTGGCAACGGGTAACTGTTTTACTCACTTCCAATTTTATGTGCACATGTCCTGACCAAAAGCAGACATTTAAAGAGAATGTACCACTTAGATCATTAAAAAAAACAAAATTCATACTACCTTGTCTGTGCTGGTGCGTACATCCCAATGGCGCTGTGCATTTTTTAAACCATTGCCGGGTTACTGTTGTCTAATCAGGCTGCTCTATGCACTGGAGGCGGGCCCAGCACCCCCAGTGTACCGCTATCCCATGGGTGCCAGGGCTGCCACCAGTGCATAGTGTGCCTCGATTTGCATGGCAGAAACTGGAACAAATGGTGGGAACCCGATGTGGGTTTAAAAAATGGACCAGTATGAAATATCTTTTTCAATGATCTAAGTGGTACATTTGCTTTAAAATATAGCTATAACTCCTAGTAAATAATTGTGTGACTGTGCTATTCCAGTACCCATACTTTACTGTTTACAGCAATCAACTATTAGGCAGCAGAAAGCAGTAAGTCCTTATTCACATGTCCTGCAAAATTGCCTATGATCGCGGATCCACGACCACGAAAAATTTTAGGGGATATTAAATCCAATGATACTATACATAAGATCTGACGCTACAAAATAGGACCTGTCCTGGTGCAGAGGCAAATTACGGCACGCATCCCCCAATAGAAGTCTATGGGATCCGTGTTTTTCACTGATTCCACAGATGTCACATCCATGGAATTCGTGAAAAATACAAAGGATTCCATATCATACCATCTCAAACCTGGCAGCCAGGGGCGTAACTAGAAATGACTGGGCCCCATAGCAAACTTTTCATTGCCCCCCACCCCCCTACTGACCACTAAGTCAAGTGTCGTCATAACGGCAAGCGCTTGTCGGGAGTGCTTGCAGTTAAAGGGACATTTGCAGAACCTGGGAGGCTCACACGGCCATTGTGTGGACATGGATGTAAAAACAGATGCAATTACGGATGGCTTTCCACAGATCACAGATTTAGCTGGCAGACTAAAATAACGGTCCTTAAAAAAAAAAAAAAAAAAACACTGGCCGTGTGAACGAGGCAGTATGAGTGGAAATTTGGTGGTAGATGACTAAATGATGCACATGTATTCACTCTGTTCCTAGACGTAGATAAACAACTTCCTACTGAGACATACAGCAAACAGACATGGTCCAATGACATCAAAGACAAACACACTGCTTGTCCTGAATGTATTTCAGTGACCAGGTATACGCACATTTCAGATATAACTGTACATGCTATGAAATTGCAACTAAAAAGTAATAACCACATAGTAGTGTATGTGGACTAAATTGTTGACTTGACAATCTCCCCATTCATCCTGCTATACAGTCTACAGTAGACCAGTCCATGCTGCAAGGATGCTATACCTTCACAAATGCAAAGGAGACTATCTAGAAGTATAATCCATTCAGCCTATTGCAAAAGAAGAGGCAGAAAACTGTAACCTGTCTTCACCTGTTGTCAATGTCTACTGGCCATGTGAATCTGTAATGTGCAAGCTACTTATGTCAAGACTGGCGTAAAGCCTTGCCCCTAGTAATGCTGGCCGGCCCTGCACCCAGTGCAGCCACTGTGAAAAGAATCTTTACTTGCTCAGAGCAGGTGTAGATTTTTGCCTGGTTTACGCCCATTTCTAGGCGTGAACCTTAAAAAAAAATCAGACGGGGGAGGAGGCCACACTTCCTCTTCGGCCTTAACGCCCCTGCCCATCAAGTAAATGGGGGATACAGCAGGCATATGCCATGGAGGAGGGGCGAATCTACACCTTTTCCGTGGTGTACACCAGGGGTGCATATTAGTAATTGTGCCCCTTTATACGTTAGTCGCCATACCTGCCCTGTAGTTGGCCCTCAGGATAAGGCTGCTTTCATATGTTCCGTGAAATTGTCCGTGATCATGGACAATTTTGTAGTCCATTGTTTTCTACAGGGCTATTCACACGTTCCGCAATCCATGCCGTGAAAAAATAGGACGTCTTAAGTCGGATGAGATTATGGCAAAGATTCCCCAAATATAGTCTACGATATCCATGTTCTTTGCGGATTGCAGAGATCAGACATCTGTTTACATCCGTGCAAAACACGGATGTGATGTAATCAGTGTAATTTAGAAAGCTTTAAACAGATCCTTAAAAACATGGACACAGATTCAAAATGGTTACAAAATGGATGGTTTTTGATAGCTCACAGAGGCAGATACTTCATCCACCGACCTTGAAAATCACTTAAAGTGTGAATGCAGTTGAAAATGTATGGGGCTCTCCAGGTCAACAGATGATGTTGGTGGAGATTGGGGTTGAGCGTGATGAAAAATCACTGCCCAACCCCATTGTTCTCAAAGAGATAAGCCACAGTCAGAACAGTTGTGTCAAACGTTCCTGTGTTTGCAAAGGATGAGCCAGATAATCAACGGCCTAACGACTGTCTGTTCCACCATCAGTTATTGAAATTGTATGGCCACCTTAAGACTTTTACTCTTTTAAAATCCATATCTAGCTTTGCAAATAAAAACCTGAACATTTGAACACATCCTAAATGCTTGCTTACTATCAGACTTAAATTGAATGTGTCGTCAGAAAATGACCTATTGTTTAAATCAAGTTTTTATGTTAAAAATTGTTTTTAAGAATATTTAGTGACATCTCTTAAAATTTTCTAATTTACTATCTGTATTATAAAATCAGTCTGAAATTGTGTAGTTTTTTTTATTTTGGCCACTAGGTGTAACACAGACTTCCGGTTCTGTACAGATAATTTGCCAGCAGTGTCCTACTTATCATCACAGACAGGAGCACAGTGATAGGTGACCCCAGCACATAGATAACAGAAGTACACACAATCACTAACAACTCAGCTCAGCCCCCCTCCCTGGAGGGATGAGCCCACACAACATGCTCACAAATGTATGACATACAAAGAATAGCATCTGGAGATGTTCATTGTACCTATGTCCATAAGGCTTGCTGTTAAAAAAACAGCTCAGTCAAAATGGAAGCCCCCATGACAATGAATTACATTGCCCCGGGTCCCCACTCTGACCAGGAAGCAACCCGGGGAACTGGAGCAGGGGACAATGGACCTCTGCATTGAAGCCGGAGAGGTAGGTGCATGTAGTTATGTTCAGCCACCTCCTCCCTGACTCTTTGAAAAAAAAATTGGTGACACCGGACTTCCTTTTTAAGGTGTGTTCACATAACATTTCATGTACAAGAAGTCCAGCGTCACACATTTTTTTTCAAAAGAGTCGGGGAGGAAGTGGCTGAACATAACAACATGCACCTATCTTCCCAGAGGACCTGGGACCCCGCTACGGCCGCTGATGTCATGACCTGGGTCCCCACTCTGACCACGAAGCAGCCGAGAGACATGGAAACAGAGTGGGAGACAGCGGAGGTAGTGTAGTTTAGATATGTTTTACCTGCAATTTTAGTGAATCACAACAAAAATGACACTATTCTACAGTAAATTCACCAAAAACAAAGCAAAACCACATTTAGCTAATGGCTTATGGCAGTCTGAATTCTGCCTATTGCATTACATACAGACCCAGCTTGTGACTACTCCTGGTCTAATAGTAAAAATGGAGTATTTATCCTTCCTAATAATTCCCTTTTTTTATTGGATCACTAGTCATACATAAGGAGAATGGATGGCTAGGATTATAAATACGATAATAAAAGTTAATTACAGAAATGTTGTACATGATATATACATCTCTAAGTAAATATATATAAAAAACACGTTTAGTACCTAAGAAATAATAACTTTATAACTTTAGAAATATTGACTGTATGGTTCTCATCTTCATACACTTGCTTCAGCATTAGACTTTACATTTCTTTCTCGAACCCAAATATTAAGAAAAATGTGCCCTCTGACCTGCAGCTCTGTTGCTATATTACTATATTATTTGGGGACAATGTTATATAATATGTATTTTTTTGTACATTTTCCCATATGTTCTCATAGTCAGCAAACTTTTCTTATAAAATATCATGTAAAACCCACACAAACTATGAAATAAAAGTACTATTTCATCCAGGTATCACTATCCTGTAGGTAGTAGATAATAAGAAATCCCACATACATTGCCCCGCTTCATACTAATCCACATGGTGTATATGTTTAACTTACGATTCATCTCTATATCAATCCACAAAGCGTCTTATGAGCCTGGAGGTAACTGGATTCCTTGAGATTTGTAGGTTTTCTCCAATTTACTTCAGGACTTCGCTTTCAGCCATAAATGGTGGATCCTGTTCTGGTTAATCCATAACCTGAAATATTGACCCAGTGTCCTGTCCCTCTTTGTGTAAACAGAATGCGGACTTCCAAATACTGCAAGCCTGCGTGGGAGATAGGCCGTACCTATCAAAAAACAGGGCTTCAGCTTTACTTCTATTTAACATAAATTGTGGATAGAGGTAAAAAAATGAGGCTAGGGAGCAACCCCTATGATATATGTCCTTCACCTATCTAGATCTGGTGTTACTTGTGCTCCATAAGTAAAGCTTATTTGTTAAGAAAGGACATGCAAAGTCTCTAACACCACCTTGAAACAATAGCTTTCCCTTCAAATCAGTGTTTCACCCTAACTAGTAATCTAAGGGCCCTATTACACGGGACAATTATTGTGCAAAAAATCGTTATAGCGTTTGAATTTAAACGATAATCGTTCTGTGTAATTGCAGGCAACAATCGAAAAATAGTTTGTGTGTCGATCATTGATTTAGATCTAAACCTAAGGGTCCATTTACACAGAAAGATTATCTGACAGATTATCTGCCAAAGATTTGAAGCCAAAGCCAGGAATGTATTTGAGAAGAGGAGAAATCTCAGGCTGATCTCTGTTTATAGTCTGTTTCTGGCTTTGGCTTCAAATCTTTGGCAGATAATCTGTTAATCTTTCTGTGTTAAATTATTCGTTCGCTGTAATTCCACATTCGTTCGCTCAAGTTCCGCATTTGTTCACTAAATGTTCAGTGTAATTGCACATGGTTCATTGTTTTGCTGGGATCAGATGGAGTGAGCGATTGTAGTAACGATCGCAGAAACGATTATAGTAACAACCGTAACTAACGACTATCGTTCTGCGTAATATGGTGAACAATTTCAGATTAATGATAAACAATCTCGTTTGCGATAGTTTATCGTTAAAAATCGATTTGTCTAATAGAACCCTAAGAACGTGACTTAGGGATATAAACCAAACCAAATATCTCCCCAAAAGTAAAAGAGCTGTCTGCAGATTTGTATGCTTTGGCATAAATCCCTACATAAGTTCTAAAACTCCTTGTTGGAGTGAAGCACTAACTTGAAGGGAAAGCAGTCTTTTCAAGGAGGTGTTACCAGAATTCCCACTGGAGTATGAATGGCTTGTAAGGCTCATCATACATCCTTATGGTGCTCTCAACAAGAGCTAGTAGTATGTGGGTCTGGGTATTTAGAAGCATACGACTGAGGTGTGGCCTGATTAGACACTGGGTCTGGCCACAAGAGAGTATAACAGTGCTTCCCCTGCTGCCCTCTGACCCGGTGGGGGAGGGTATGTGGTTGATTGGGGGCCCATCTCTTTTAGAGTGGGTTTGTGATAGACCACATCCTTATTACACTTCGTGTGGCACGTCTGCACCTTTTTGTGCACTTGGGTGAGATCATGCTCCTCCAACTGTCAATAGAAAACAAAATGCTTCCCCTGCTGCCCTGTAAAAAGGCTCTCAGAGGCTACATTTGGGTAGTGTACCTCTTGGTGAGAGATCATTGACTGATGGACCCGGAGCATTGCTAGCACCTGGAACTTTTAGCTCAGTGCCCCAAATTTCCATCAGGCTGCCACACCTGACTGCCTCTGCATCCTCCGGACACTGATGTATTTACCATTTACTCAAGGATAGGGGTAATGACACAATGTCATAGCACCAGCCGGGGAATTCCCATCTCTGTGGCTCACAGACATGTAAAAGCCTAGACTAGACGTGTAATAATTTTTTTTATTTTCTGTCTGGACACAGTGGAGCAACTATTCCTGTATGGCTGCACAGGTGGCACTATTACTAGGGAGGTGGGCTAAAGGGGCATTATTATTGAATAGAAGCATGGGGGCATTATGACTATATGGAGGGATTAAGGGGGCAATATTATTCTATAGAGGCACAGGGGACATTATTACTTTATAGGGGCTAAGTGGGCAATATTATTGTATAGAACCACAGGTAGGCCTATATGGAGGTATTATTACTTTATGGTGGCATTATTGCTCTATGGGAGCACATTATTATGTGAAGCACAGGAGGCTTTTATATCACACAGCAGTACATACTTACCGCTGCTGCTTGTGATCCAGCTTCCTATTCTCCTGCTCTCCTGTCCAGCCGCTGTGTCTTCAAGCCTTGCCTCCTCCGGCTGTCAATCATTCAGGAGGAGATGGGTCTTGAAGACAGCAGCTGGATGAGAGCCAGAGGTACAGGATGCCGGATCATAGCAGCTGTGGTAAGTATGTACTGCTGCAGGATATGAATACCCACAGCATGGATGTATGTATGTATGCTGTCAGTTTCCATGGCTGCACAAGCACCTTGCTCTAAATACACAATGTCACTCATACAAGGTCCAGGAGAAATAAAACCTACATATTGATGTAATCACAAAATTCCCCATCTGGATTATGACACTAACCTGTAACAAGTAGCAGTGTGGTTTGTCAGCAGCACCAATAGACCCAAAAGTGCCTCAGTATCGGATGCACGCTGGTAGACCCGCAATCCCTCCAGTGGGTCCAGGTAATATGTAGTAGAGAAGGTCCAACAGCATCCACAGCAAATCTTTCAATGCTTTATTAGCAAAACAGCTTACATGATATACGAAGTTTCGACCCTATCCAGGGTCTTTGTCAAGTATTTGACAGTAGTACTTGACAAAGACCCTGGATAGGGTCGAAACGTCGTATTTCATGTAAGCGGTTTTGCTAATAAAGCATTGAAAGATTCGCTGTGGATGCTGTTGGACCTTCTCTACTACATACTAACCTGTAACAGACTTGTTTGAGGACACTAGATTAGAAGCGTTGTTCTCGGGGGGCGCGGCTGGCGGCCGTGAGGAACAGACGTGTCTAAGCTGAGCTCCTGCCTCAACGACTCTCCAAGCGACACAGAGACCCTGAAATACACTTTATTTCACTTCATCTGCTGGATTTCTCACCCAGCGACATTCTTCAAGACAACAATGTACAGACATCTGCCAAAATCGCTTTATGTGAGGCCGTTTAAACCCTTGTCTGCAGCGGCTACTAAACCACAAGATGGCGGCTACGCAGCAACTCCTGGCTCTACAGGTTTGTGCGCAGCATCTAGAGATACAGCGGGACAGTCTTCTTCTCAACCTAAGCTTCACAAACACCTGGTGCATGTAAGTTACTCTCCTTTCCGACCTGATCTGCGGCACCGGCCGCCTGTCTCCCAGCTGGCCGAAAGAAGTGAGGGGCTGAGCGGGACTGCTACAACCAAGACAACAGTACAGCCGGCATTGACTGCCAGAGCTCATTCCCCGGCTCCCTCTTTGCATCAACCTCCGAGATTGGTGTCGGACACACAGCTGCCCTCTCTACATAGATATGTGGACCGTTCCTGCCCTCATAAGATTGATTTAACATTTACTGGGTTTACCAGTGGGCAATCTTCTGCTCTTGCACAAGCTACTGCCGAGCAGACTGCAGACGCCATTGCTATTACAAGCATAGACTGTTTTGAAGCTCTTCCTACCGGTGACACCCCACTTACAACGACCTCAATGAAACAACTTCTTTTGGCTTTTAGAGACTCTATCATACAGAGCCTTAACCAAGCTGTCTCTAATATAAAATTATCTGTGGAATACACAGAATACAGAAACCCAGCATTTAAACACAGCCTTGACATTAATGGAAGATCGCTCTAGACCAGTGCTTCTCAATTCCAGTCCTCAGGCCTCACCAACAGGTCATGTTTTTAGGATTTCATTGGTATGTCACAGGTGATATAATTATACTCAGTGCATCAGGTATTATCACAGGTGTTCCTTGAATGGGAAATCCTCAAAACATAACCTGTTGGTGAGGCCTGAGGACTGGAATTGAGAAGCACTGCTCTAGACAGCACAATGTTAAGTTGAGGGGCATATCGGAGAATGTTCCTATCTCTGAGCTTTCGAGCTATGTGCAACGCTTTTTGAAGATTATGCTCCTCGATTGTACTACAAGGGAGTTAGTGATAGACTGGGCACGCAGAATTCCTAAGCATAAGAGCATACCCAGCGACAGCCCTCGAGACACTATTGCGTGCATTCATTACTTGCACATAAAATCAGCTCTTCTGGCAACCCTCAAGGAGAAACAGACTATGTCTGCCCAGTATGAAGGGATCTCAGTCTTTTTGGATCTATCTGCTACCACTATGCGCTGGCGTAACTCCCTAACTCCGCTTACTAATGTCTTGATAGAGCGCCACATCTTGTACACATGGAAAACTCCAGCGCAGCTGACAGTTCTTAAAGGGGACTCCTCCTGGATTATCTGGACCCTGGAAGATGGAAAGAAACGGCTTCAATCCTGGAATATTCCTATCCGTTAGCCACTGCTGCCTAACATTCGTCTGAACATGGACAACTGACCTGCCAGCGGAACGTTGACCTCACAGTCCACTACTTCAGGGGGACATTACTTGTAGAAGCTGACCACTTAGCTAACCCTTTCCTCCACACAGTTTG